>NC_049234.1:6941689-8170774 GCF_011100685.1 Canis lupus familiaris | reverse complement strand
TTTCAAAGGCACAGACAGAGGAAAGAAGTTGAAAGAACATCACTTCAACATGAGATCCAGAGTTTTTGTATGGTCAGTGGGAGTTACCTGAGTAACCACAATAGGTGGACTAGAAACCAGTTATGAAGCAGTAAACACATGGTCGATTCTGCTGGAGAAGACCTGGGCTTGCATCTCAGCAGTGCTCTTTGTCCTCTACTGGACTCTGAGCAGGCGATTAAATTCTCAGATCCTCAGCTTCCTTATTTGCAAACTGCTGATAATAATTTATCATTAGGAGAACTATGGAGTTGTTGCTAGAAGGAAAACATGAAAAGGGTACAGAATTCAATGAGACAGTAAAAGAAGCACAAGAATCCAATCAAGTGTTCTACACACACACACGCGCACACACACACACACACACACCAGAAGAAGTAGGTTATAATTTCAGAAGTAGATTACAATTTTGGTTGAACACAATGTCCCAAGGGCACTACTAAAATAAATGATCCAACACTCCAACTGTGGTTCTAGGAGGATTATCTGGAAGCTTTTTCTTCCAGGCCCCATATTCTATGTCCCAGTTTCTAACTGACAAATAACTGTACTGTGGTCCTAAGTTTATGGATTGATAACCTCAGTGTGTCTGACATGGTAACTGTCCTTTGAAACTTTTAAATTCTAAAAGGACATAGAATTAAAAACCCCCTCAATCCTTAGTAGAAAAAGATTATGTTAAATTCCTCATAATCTGTGTTTGTCTTTTAAGGTATTTTGTGTGTTTAAGAGAATCTGAAATATCAGTTTGTAAGTTTTAAGTGAAGTTATGAGAGAATTTTGGTCAAGAGTAGTGGAATACCTGAGAGAATTTGATTTCATTACTCGGTTAAGTTTAATGTCTTAAATTAATTAGGGCTCTGCCACTTATTATCTGTGTGACTTTGAACAAATTACTCATCACTTCAATACCTCAGTTTTCCTTGACCTTAAAGTAGAAATTAGAATAGCTACTTCATGGGATTGATGCAAGGATTAAATAAGTTCATCTATATGTAAAAAGTTTAGAAGTGTCTGGCATAGAGTAACACTTCCATAAACGTTAGCTGTAAGGGTTTAGAAAGGTTTTGCCCCTTAAGGTTTTAAGTGTGCTGTCATGTATTTGAATCACTTAAGCAAATAAAATTATTAAATTTATAAATGCAGATAAAATACTTAAAGGAATGTGACTAAATTTTAAATATCATTGGTGGCTTAAGGAGGTTTACCATGTTCAGTTTGATTGCTATTTTGGTGCAGGGAAAAGTGATTTTATTTTCATATTGTTAATAGTATACAGTGAGAAAAGAGCAAGAACTATAGGTTGAATAAAAAGGCTAATAGAAAGCTCAATATTTAAAATTTTTCAAAGTTAATAAGCTGAATATTAATTCAGATCCCCAGCAGGGACAAGTTATCTCAGCTCACCAAGAGTTACTACTGTCCCCAACCTCCCAGGGAAATTTACATTGTCAAATAGCAGTTTGTAGTTAGTGTGAAGATAACATACAAAGTTGCATTTTAGCATTTCATAAAACTATCTTCCAATATATGTTAGGCAACTGCAAATACTCTATGTTCTTCTTGAAGAATCAACTGCTTGTTAGCATGTTGGCAAACCTGCTTACGTTTATTTATCCTGGATTCTCCAACATTACTTTCCCATGGGATATTTTATTTGTGCACATCTCTCATCTTTTTGAGCTAACAGTTTGGGAACTTTAAGCCCTAGACCAGCAGAAAGGTTATAAAGCAGCAACGTCAGTATGTCTGAGATAGTAATTCTTCTCTCATCCAGGAGTGAAGAGGGCAGGTGCCTGAGGGCAGAAGGGGACACATGGGGGACCCGCAAGTGTAGTGGAAAATCAAAGCAGAGAAAGAGCAATGAGTCACGTTTTGCTTGTGCACCCCATCTCGGCTGTTTCACCTGATTCTTTTTAATGTAAACACTGTCATGGATGGTAATGTGACATAGATCTCTCCCCACCTGACCCTTCATCCCAATTTCTGTTGCTCCCACAGAAAATATCTACAATAATTTTATTTTAAAATATTAATATAGTTTTTAACACATGGTTTGAATAATATGTCATCTCAGTGATTGATGTATGGAACTGGCAAAATCTTTTGCCTAATGCTACAAAATTCCAGTGCAGGAGGTCACACTACCTGGTGAAATCTGGGGAAGTCTTTCTCTGGTATCTTCCATGCTTTTCTAATGTCTATGTTTTAGTCTCCAGGACATCCATCTTCTGGAGCCCATGGCTCCATCTGTGTTTGGTTGAAGCCCCTTATGCATCTGCTTAGGTATATCCCAGGGAGCTAGCTGAAGCTCCTTGCTCCTCAGCTCCCAAATCTATCACTTGAAGTCTGCAATCCACTTCCTTTCCAAATGTCTTCCCCTTTAAGTTTTCCAAACCTGGAAGTTGTCCCTTTTGTCTTCCTGGAGAGGCTCCCTCTCCCTCTTTTCACCAGCCAATCTCTACTTTCTTTTGTAAGCAGCCTCCATGATGCATAGTTGTGGGTATGCTATTTTCTGAAGCATTACACTTTACATAACAATTTTGGCCACAGCTTGTGTTTGCCAAATAAAATTATGCTTCTTTTTTAGTTTGTGAGTGTGTGTGTGTGTTCTCTGAAACTGCTCTAACTACTTGTTGCTGTGATTTTGTATAGTTGAGGTTAGCCAGAGGAAATTTATGGCCGAAAAAAGGAGATCTGGCCATTTGAAGAATTTCTGTTCTCTATTTTTTAAATTATTACCCATGATACTGTGAAAGCAAAATGACATGTTAGAAAAATCTGAGAAATAAGAGGCAGTCATGATTTTCACTACAGAACTACACTTCAGAAATTGAGAATGGTTCCACATCTGAACAAAACTTCTACTTTGAATGGTTATTTGAGGTCACATTAAAAGGTTTGATGTCAGTCAGTGCATGTCCTATGATTTACATACCTGAGGCACGTAAATAGGTCCCTCTTAAAATATTGTTGGCCAGGATGTCTGGGTGGCTCTGTCAGTTGAGCACCCGACTCTAGGTTTGGGCTCAGGTCATAATCTCAGGGTCATGGGATCGAGCCCTGTGTCAGATTCCACGCTCAGCCCTCATAGTCTGCTTGAGATTTGTCTTTCCCTTTCCCTCTGCCCTTGCCCCCCCCTAAAAAAATAAATATTTAAAAAACAAATTGAATCAAATCAAATCAAAACACTGACCTCTAAGCAATCTAGGAGACAAAACTTTTTGTGCTAACATCTTCTCCTAGGGCCCACATAACCAGTGGGGGCATTATGAACCCCAATGGAGCAATAATTGGTTCTTGTAGCATGAAACAAACCTTAGATGTTATAATAGTTTGTGGCTATGTATAAACAGATAAAGTACATCTGTGGTATTTAAATTTCACGGGGAAAAGAAGAGGCAATCAGGAAAAATGTCAAAAAAAGTTTCTTGGCAGGGTAATGATCATGGAAATAGGGTTGAGAAACATTAAACTGAGACTTATCATGAATTGGTGGAATTATGGAAAGTTCATTTCTCCAGCATTTATCAGTTCTTGTTCTGCTGCTTAAGCTGTACCAGCAGTTTGCTGCCGGGATGGGTGTCACTTGTTTGATACTAAAGGTGTATCATTTCTCACAGCTGTGACACATTTGGTGTTTCTTAGATAACATGTCGGGAAAGTCTATATATATGGAATTCAAAATGACATTTTCAGTGGTTCTTTTGACTGAACTAAATTTGACCTTTGCATTGGCCTAAGAAAACCCTAAATGATGGGCCTAC
Organism: Canis lupus familiaris; assembly: GCF_011100685.1. NCBI lineage: Eukaryota > Metazoa > Chordata > Mammalia > Carnivora > Canidae > Canis > Canis lupus. Next base: position 8,166,968 of record NC_049234.1, on the reverse strand, counting down.
ATTGCTACATGTTACCACTTATAATTGGTAGGTATTCATAATTTGTAAAAACTTATAATTTCCCTGCCTACTCAATCTTTGAGATCCAAATCAAGCATCACCCTGATTTTAAAGCTTAAATAGAACTCCAAGGACCAGAGAATAAATATTCCTTCTCCTGAGCTGGCAGTATAAGGTACATCTGTCGCTACACTAACCACACTGCATTATAATACTTGCTTCTCCCCTTTTGCATTGAGAGCCCCCCTGAGTGGAAACAGTGCCTGATCCACCTCTCTTCCCACACCTTAAATGCTAACCATAGATGCATCAATGAGAGGATGTGCTGTTGCAGCCCAGTGATGCTTGAGGTGCAATATCTAGAGGTACCTGCATTCCAAAGAAGTGGCAAGAAGCCACTATCAAGGACTCCTTTAATTTTTTTTTGAAATACATTTATAGGCAGTATTTCTCAATTAAACTGTATCCATGTCCATCTGCAATAATCACAATCCTGCACATGTATTTGCAAGTCTCTTTGTTATTTTGTTCATGCTACAAATGTTCAGAATCTGATATTTTTTCTTCTTTATCCACCCTGCTCCTTTTCCTTTCTCTCATTTTAGATAATGGCATCACAATTCCAATTGCCCAAACCAATTACCTGGGGGTTGAACTTGTTGGTCCCAATTCTTGGACCACATTCATCCTTTTTCTACTATTTAATATTTCTTCAATCCTTTTTCAGCTACTAATGTGACAGAAACAGCTTCATAAAAGCACATCTTCTCCCTGGTTAAAGTATTAAGTTTGCTCTGGGTGCAGAGGCATTGTTTATTTCAAGCTAGGTGCTGGAGGTTGTCAGATTGCAGTTCATTAATGTTTGCGAAAGAATGGACAAGAATTTCAGAATCAAATCACGGACATTTTTACTGCACATGGAAGGGAGAAGTCAAGTAAGAGGGTATGTTAGCAAAAATGAAGTTTTTTATTTGAAGGCCCACCCATTGTCTGTTCCTAAGACATAATACATCACCATCTTTGGAAATTCTATATGAATTTCTACTATGAAATTCTATTATATTCTCCATAAAACATTGATGCTTTTGAAATTCTATATGAAAGGAAAAAAACAGAACAATTATTTACCTGATCATAATACTATTAATATATGATTATTATTAGTTTTTTGAAAAATACTAAAACACACACAAAGTCTAGGGTTAATACGATAATAATGTATGATGATAGTAGTGAATAACATTATACACACACAAATTACATAATATGCTAATGCTCATTATTATATATTTACCTCTATTTTTACAAAAAGTAGTTTTATTTTTTTTCAAAAAATAGTTTTAAATAGAAAAAACTACCTTTTCCATTTTTAAACAATTATAAACACTTCCTGATATCTATACTACTGTATCACATTTTTTTTTAATGGCTTCATACTAGTTATTCAATGGAACTTATATGAGCAATTTTCATTGTGCGACATTTATTCAGTGGAACTTATATGAGCAATTTTCATTGTGAGACATTTATTCAGTAGAACTTATATGAGCAATTTTCATTGTGCAACATAATAATTTTCAAAATTTTAATTATATATAACACTCTGAAGAACAACCACATTCGTAAATTTTAATATACATCATTGATTTTTTTTTTCTGAAAAATTCCAGGAAATTAAACTGCTGAGTCATGGAGTGTAGGCATTTTTAAATCTTTGAATGGATACAGCTAAATTTCCCTCCAGAAGGGTTGCATCAATTCACACGCAAAATATATTAAAGACAGTGTTTTAAAACCACAGTGACCCACCTTCATAACATGGCACAGATGTGGGCTTCCAGGCCATACCACAGCAGATTGTATGGCTTGGTATGTGGCAATGAGGAAGGTTCTCTTCATGGAAATGTTTGAGGCAAAATTACAGAGTAGCTAATGGCAGCAGCCCTGATTTAGAGTGCAAACCACAAACAAATACTCACACCTATCTTGCATGCTGGTCACACGACCACATGCTTATTCATTCATTCATTCATTCATTCATTTATTCATTTATTCATTTATTTTTCCCAGCCAGGTCAGTGTTATCACTTTTAGGATTATGTTTAAATCCCATAGAATGCCACCAGAGCAGGGAAGGAAATAAATAAAAATACACATAAAAATACACATAAGTAAAAAATACACATAAAAAATGCACATCTCCAAATAAAGATTATGAACTGACATCCTAAAAGGTGCAAACTATACCTGTCTGTGTAAAGGGTCTCTGCATCTACCTGTTGAATAAATTTTAATCCTGCATTGTGGAAAGATCTGGGGACTAATATTAATTTTGTCAGCCATTTTTTCCTCCTCAGAAATGACATACAAGGCAAGCATAAAACCTTGGATTTTATAGAGCCGTGTCTTCCCAGGGCTCAAGCACTTCACAAAGATAACAAATATAATCATTCGTGGGGCACCTGGGTGGCTCAGTGGTGGAGTGTCTGCCTTTGGCTCAGGTCATGATCCTCGGGTCCTGGGATGGAGTCCTGCATCAGGCTCCCCCCAGGAACCCCTCTGCCTATGTCTCTGCCTCTCCTTCTGCATCTCTCATGAATAAACAAATAAAATCTAAAAATAAAAAGATTTAAGACAAAAAGAACAAATACAATCATTCATTAATGTTAAACACTGCCTTTGACTCCAGATAATAATTAGGACTACTTTGTGACATAGTTTATCTTAATGGATAGAAATGTGTTTAATTCCTCTGCTGCTCTTGTTACTGACAGTGAGAGATTATCCAAATGAGGGGGAAATGTCCAAAAACAGAGACCTAAATTACTAGAGAGTTAACGATATCATCAACTCATGGCCCATAGGTCCTTGTGCAGAAACAGTATTCTAGTGGAAAATGGGTAATCTGACACCACTGGACTTCAGTCTATAGAATTCATCAGCCCAGTCATTCTGCACAACTCAATTTATAGACAAAACCCATAAAATTCTGCAGTCAGGAAAGAAACCTTCAAAGAGTTTCATGTCTTCAAAGGATCAATTTTCACAATTAAGCCCCCAATTTAAGGCAGCAGAATATATTTAGTGGGAATGCAGCCTGGTAATTATCTGTACAAAATAAGCAGCTCTCAACACAAAAAGGAATTCGCACGTGCACGCTTCTATTTGTGTAAGCAATCTCCTGTTTTGCTCATGAGGCCATATACTGGGCAGACACAGCCCCTTAAAAAGTTCTGGAGCCACCGTGATTGAGCTGGTTGGTATTCACCTAATGCCTGCAATTAGAGCACAACAACTGACCTAGGGGCAAATTCAAGTTCTTTATTGTCTTAAAGCTAAATATGTGTATCTTAAAAACCAGAGTAATTTAAAAATTGATAGGTGAACAGTTAAAGCGTCTGGGGAGAAATACTCAAGAAATCCTACCTCTGGAAAATTTTTTTTTTATATAATTTGATTCTTTCAGATCCCCCCCGGTTGACATCCAAAGCTCAAATAACCTAAATCTAGAAACAGTTTCTCCTTTACACCCTGCTTCAGAAATCCCTGCTGAGTCCTGCTGTGAACACCTGGATAATGTTTACAAAAAATTCATTGCTTTAAACCTGGAAGGAGAGAATCAACTAGGAAGAGCAGAAATCACAACGTGGCTAATTCCACAGAACATCCAGGGGAAGCAGCCTCCATATATGTGTGGTCAGCAGAGCCTCCCTCAGCCTGCCCAGGTTCGATGGGTTTTCTCTGTGTCTGCACATCACTTTGCAGTTCAAAAAGTAACAATCTATTCTGGAAAGCGTCTTCATAGCACAAATAGCTCTGAGAGTTTTCTTTTTTAAACAACTTCCACATTTTTGTTAGGACCACATAAAATAAAATCAACACAAATGCTTTTTAACCCTTAAGACACTTTTAAAAACCTCCTATCCTTATGGCCTAGTAAACCTAAGTTATTCCTTAGCCCCCTCACCACCACGGGGGAAGTCTAAGGTTTGCAAATACACACACATAAAATTGTTTCAGTTATCCAGACTTAAATAACTTTATTTACTTGCCAGAAACTTGGCAATATATATGGTACACAAGCATATATAAGGCATATTCATTTTTTAAAAAAACTATGGAAATAATGACTGATCAAAAAGAATCAGTACCTCCATTGAAGCAGTGATGAATTAGAGGCAGGAGATGGTACAGGGGTATTGTAAACTAACTTTTTAAAACAAAATGGCTCTGTAATGACAGAGCCCCTATATTTTCTTAGAAAACAGTTTTATTTAATAGTTTCTTGAAATTCTAGTGACAGATCTGAGTGTTCACAAAGTAGATTAAAAAGTGATAAATGAGACAAAGCAAAGATAATAGCTAACAGAACAGGGCACTGAAATTTATCATCAGTAATAAGTATAGCTCATGAATCAAGATGTTAAGTTCTATATCATATAGAAAACAACTAGTGTGACTTATCTGTTAATTCTGACACAAAACAAGAGAATTTCACACATCTTCTCAAGGTATTTCTAATATACTTTTCTCCCAAGTAGCTAAGAACAAATCATATGGTTGAAGTAATGGGGACTTTTTTTAATGGAGTAAAATAAGTGTCCAAGGGATAACATAAGAGTACTAAGAAAGGAAAGAAATTTGTTCTTTATTAATTCAGAAGACAGAAAAAGGTAGAAGTAGAGAAAGACAGACTTCAGATCAACTAAGAAAGAGTATTTAACTACTAGAATTGGTGAACAATGAAATTAACTATGAAATTGTGTTTTTTTCATAGCTACTATTGTAGATGACCATATGTCAAGGAAGTTGTGTGGCAGCACTTTATATTTCATTTTCTGCATATTTATTAAGTGTCTATTATATTCCAAACATGCTGGTTAGTCAAACTATATGCTACTAGAATGCGAATCCATTTCATATCACACCTGTCACTGGTAAATACCATCTCCTACCAATATTGGGGAAAATGGTCAAGCTCAGGCTTGACCTCCATTAACCCTAAAACTCTTGCCAATCCTGAACATGTTGACCTGCCAATATGATTCCGGACAAGTCAAGACCTACCTTTGGATCCACAATATGATAGATGTCAAAGACATAGCAATGTGACAGGCTAACACTCTCGCTAAATAATCATCTCAAGACCACACTTTGTGTCCAACAGAGCTACTGACACCACTTATGTTGTCAGTCCCTTCTTCTTTCCCATCTGTCCTTGGTCTTGCCGGCTTTATAAACCTAAGATCACAGTGATCATATTTTTGCCTTGGGCAGTCCTGAGTTATGACTGTTGTCCCAGTGGGATAATAATAAGGCCCCCTTTCACTCTCAAACCCATTCCAGTTTGAAGCACAAATTCTATTGTCAGCCAGCTGTGACCCAGTATGTTCTGGAGTACCTAACAGTAGAGCTTGATTTGCGTGGTATTATGTTAATGGAACTATTTCTTGGCTTTGTATGGCAGAGCACTACAAGACAATGAAACTTTTGTTATGCACAAGTGTCATTGAACACAACGCTTTGCGATGGCACTTACTCTACTTTCTGACAGAATACTTCTGAAGCATTTATTTCTGGCCAATTGGGATTGCAGCTCCGCTCTACCCCTTACTAGAGATGTTGTCCAAACATACTACACGCCAAAGAGATTTTTCCAGTTAGGAAGCTCAAAGCTGGGCCTCACACCACAACCGTTATTTTGCAATTGACTTAGTGTCAAAAATAAAAGAACGGGAACCCCTGGCCCAAGAATCTTCCTGGATACAGTGTAGTTAATAATATAGGTTCGTTTACCTATATTTAAGAATCCTGTGTCTGTAAAAAGCTGGCCCTCTGGTACCTACAGACTTCTCTTAGTGTGCAGCTAAGCCAGTTCAAACTTCATGAGGCCTATAAGCCACATGTAATGCTGTGTCCCATTCGTCAATGAATGCTTTACTTCATGAATTCCTGTCCTGGGAAATATTAGAGTTACCGTGTATTATATTTGGATGATATTCTAATATACTGTTCAGACTTTCTTGCAGAAATCCTCAATCTGCATATAGGTCATCACCATTTTTAAAATAACCCCAGGTAGTGTTCCCATCCAAGTAGCAGTTCCCGGGCATGACTTGTCCCATTCATTCATCAACATCAGGCTGCCTCGACTAAGATCACCAACGTTCCGTGGTTTCAGCACAACTCCAGATGTTGTAAGTTCCATTTCTCCATCTTTTATGTTGTTAATGAACTGCTTCAAAAGGGACCCCAAGTAAAAACAGGAAACCCCGTCTTTTAAGAAGACCCAAGTACAAACTATATTTACAAGAAGTTTGTCCCACACGTGGTGACACATGTCCTTGGAGGATCATTAATTTCAACTTCATCTTGCCACACTCACAACTCAGATATCCAATGAGCCAGGTTCAGAGCCAGGCTGACAAACCTGGAAAATCTTTGAGCTGTGGTGTGACATGACACTCTTGTTGAATCAGGTAGACCTTGGTTTATTTCGTTTGCTTAAAGGCCCTTCACCTAGAAACAGTGTAAGGAGAAATGTACCCAGTGACCAAAACTAAAATTCAATGTTTTTCTGAGTGTTTCTGCATCTTCTTAGATGTATTCATTCCTTTTGTCATTTTTCATGCCTGTTTTCAAGATTTTTAAAAACTGACTTCTTTACGACTTATGACTTTAATTCTTTTTCATAAATATTTATAGAATTTAAAGAATTAGAGCACTGTTTTGACCTTTTGTAGATATCCTTTCTTTTTTTAACCTTTGGAACTTAATCATACATTACCCAAATTAAAAAAGAGGATTCATCCAAATCTGAAATATCTTATTTGATTGCCCTAATAAACCCTTAAACATTCACAATTTAATTTCATTTAAAGCTAATTAATCATTAAAGGATTAAATCAACAAATGGCTATTAGGTGAAGAAGTGAATTTTTTGTTTCTTTGGTTTTGCTATTGGTTTTTTTCCTTCCTTCCTTCCTTCCTTCCTTCCTTCCTTCCTTCCTTCCTTCCTCCCTCCCTCCCTCTCTCCTTCTCCCTCCCTCCCTTCCTTCCTTCCTTCCTTCCTTCCTTCCTTCCTTCCTTCCTTCCTTCCTTCCTTTCTTCCTTCCTCCCTCCTTCCCTCCCTAGCAGGGATCTGGAATCACTAGGCAGACTCTGGTTTTAAAAGCCATAGTACCAGATGGAAAGCAGAGCCTCCTCCATCCACAGAAATCCTTCCCCTGAAAATTCCCCACAACAGATTAGCTATGTGGAATCACATAGGAACAGATTAGGAATCACATGGGCAGGACTGATGCTCTTTTGGTACATGGTAGTGTGTGTATTCTAGTAATATATAATTGATATGTTTTCAAATTGAGCCAGTATCTTGCCCAACTAATCGATACTTGTGTTAATATTAAACTTCACTCCTCCACTAAGAATATATCATTCTTAAAAAAATCTTAGCTTCCTTGGCTACTAATTCATTCATAATTCCATACACCATCACAACACTAGACTCAACACTGGAAAAACAGCATGTTACAGAGGAAGATTATAATTAAAATAAAATTAACCAACAAGTAACACAATTAACATAAACCATAGAAAGGTGGGTAGGTATGGAATATCATGTGAGACACTGATTTTTGAAAACTTCATGCTATAGAGCTAACAGTAAGAACTCACTAAATATGATTCAGTTACCCTTTTCATTTGTTACAATGAATAGCTTTATAAATAACATAATTCTATGAGGTAGATCCTGTTTTATCCCAGTTTTACCAATGAAGAATCTGGGATTCAGAGAAGTTAAGGCATCTGCCTACAAATCTGTTACTGATATTACTTTTCTCAGCTTTACTCAACCCACGTGACTTCTGCTAATGCCCATTAGGTCATCTGCCACCCACTGTTTCTGCTGCCCAACACACACAACTGGAACTACAGTTTTCTTCTTTCTTTCTTTCCTTTTTTTTTTTTTAAATGCATTTTCTAAACATCTTTGACTTAGCATCAATGAGGTTTGGCTTTGACCACATGCTGATTCTTTCCGCTGGACAGTTCTTACTGTATCTCATATCATTCACTCAGCTCTTAAGAATATCTCCTATTCTTAACAGGAGTCTTTGGGTTGTTTAGTCTTGATTTCTGCCTTTTCTGAAAGGTTTAAAGATCCTGGACCAAGAAGGTTGAGTAACTAAGGATTTTTTTTTTTTAATGAACTAGAAAAAATGTATTTAAATCTTAAAAGTATAAATAAAAACCGATCTCTTTTATCTAATGAAGTTTATTGGTATATGTGTGTATAATATGTGTGTGTATCTACATATAAATAACATGTCTATTTTTAGGATAAGAAAATATTTTCAGAAAAATAAAAATTTCAGAATCCATTGCTTTCCCATGTACATCTTGGGTCTCTGGGGAAGATTTGACATCTCTTTCATTGCTTTTTTGGTTTATAAACTCCCTTAGTTAAAGGCATTTCTTTTTTTGGAATTTATTAGTTCATATTTGTAATCAAATGCCTCAGAGCACATTAAAAAGTGCTATTTTTTTAAACACAAATGAGAAACTACAGGCAACTAAAGTAGCATGCTGATGACAATAGACTTCAGTCTAGAGTGATTCCCAGTTAACCATCTGTCAATTTGAATAAAACTTCCTGTCCAACAAACTTCCTTTAGGCAAAGGCTTGACTAAACAGAAGGCCTAATCTTTCTTCTCTGTCCACGTTCCATTCACTATGATAGTTTAAGGTGATAGAATTGACATCATAAATTAAGTCCTCTAGGTTGTGTTACAGAGAATGAAAAAAAAAAAAAAAAAAAGGCAAAAAGCAAAACTGTCCTACCCACAAGAGTTCTTTCTGATGAGATTTGTTGGGATGTCTGTCTTCCAAACCAATAGTGAGAGTGGGTAGGGCCAGATTAAAGAGTATGTAAACCTTCCAAATGCCATGGTTGGCCCTATATTATGGGCCTATGTGGTTGAGCCCCAGCCACAGTCCTGCCACCCCACTGCAATAGCAAATAGCAAAAAGCTAAGGTGGGGGTCCTGTGTGCATCTTTATTCCTTAGCTTTTTGCTATTTGTCTCTCGGGTAAGGTCTAGACAGCCAGTTGAAAAGCATTGCTTAGTTATCCATCAGCTGTATTTTCAACACTACATAAAACTGATTTAGCTGATTCTTGCTCAGAGAATTGCCTAGCCAGTTAGGTGATTTACCATGGGCTTCTGGTTCTAAAAATGAAGCCTGAAAATTATTAAATTATTAGGGAAAAAAAGAAACAAACATTTGTGCAGTTTTTCTTTACCTGGGCAGTAAAAGTAATAATAGCTGGCTGATCATACGCATACTGCTGAATATTCTTAGGTACAATCAGAAAGTGAGTTGAAGTAAAGTGAGTTGAAAAAAAATGATAAAAACTTACCCAGAATGTTGAACCCCAAGCATTTCATCTCATTAAAATCTTTTCTAGCTTCTTTTAATCCTTTAAAAAATACAACTTTAAATCACTTAGGTAAACTATTTACCAATAATTATATAACGATATCTATCAACAGTAAAGATTAACTCCTTTTAAGTATTTCTTACGCTTTCTAAAGAGAAGTCACTCCTGATATATAAATATTTTGAAAATATGTTAGAAACAATTCTATATTTTTTAATTTTTTTTAATTTTTTTTAATTTATTTTTTTTAATTTATAGTCACACACACAGAGAGAGAGAGAGAGAGAGAGAGAGGCAGAGACATAGGCAGAGGGAGAAGCAGGCTCCATGCACCGGGAGCCCGACGTGGGATTCGATCCCGGGTCTCCAGGATCGCGCCCTGGGCCAAAGGCAGGCGCTAAAACGCTGCGCCACCCAGGGATCCCACAATTCTATATTTTTTTAAAGGAAAGAGAAATTGGACCAAGCGCCCTGGCAAACACATCCTTTTCCTTTTTTTTTTAAGCGATGGGTTATATTCTCTGACTTGAAATCTTTGTGGCCAAAACAGATTTTTTAATATTATTCATGTGTGTATCCATAGTGAGTACTCATATTCTTTTAATCATTTCCTGGACAAATTAAGTATTGAACACAAATTTATTTGCATGAGAGTTATTACTGATGAATAACTTCAGTGTTCTTTGGTTACATACCCTTACACATATGTATTCCTAAATATTACACATTTATTTTAGTACTTTCACATATGTGAGTGATTTTAAGCCCTCCAATTTTCTTTATAACTTTCTATATTAATAGTTATTATTATAATGTTCATGCAGGTTTTGTCACTGTTGTTAACAATCTAATGTGGTTTGGGCTCCTCCTTATTGCTTCATGGACTGGACAGGCCCAAGTAGCGGAGTATGGGTTCTTCTATCCTCATTGTACCTACTTTCCAAATACCTCATCTTTGTTTTATCCCTATATATTAATACAACCTCTCTCAGACTCTGCTGCGTTGTCAGCTTGAGAGAGAAATACAGCAGCTATCGTATTGGAATTGTACTGCCATCTGTCTTCCAGACTACTTCAACAGGGCTGGCTTTTATGCAGCTTTGTTAGCATCCTGATGACTGGCTTGTTCCAGGATTTTGCTCTTGGTAACCTCGTCCTATTTATATGAAATTGAGTCCAGAATATAGCTGATGTTGGTGAAATGCCTCAGGAACTATTATCCACAAAAGATTTTTCACAGAGAACCATACAGTTCTCAAATCTTTTGATACAGCTTTAAATTACTAATTAAAAGAAGGGTTTTGACCGATGTGGACGTTTCTTCAGTGAAGTTGAGAAATAATTACTGAACAACTATATTATGCATAGTACAAGAGGGAAGGAACATTGTTGAGCACTAAGTGCTTCCACAAGTATCATTATACTCACTAGAATCCTAGTCTTAGAGCCGAGCAAACTGAGCTAAAGGAGGTGATATAATGGGTCTGACTCAGCTAGCAATGATTCCGATTTTAGGACTATCTATTCCCAAATCAATGCATTGTTCTTTGCACAGTATTCCAAAAGCTAAAATATTCAGTGTCTACCCTAAGGGACCCTGCAAACAAAAATAGCTAAATGACAGCCCTAGAACTAAACTATAGTGCACTAGAAAACCATCAGCCATGCCAATAAGTGTTATGAAATTAAGGACAAGAGATTGATTTAATGTGATGAATGCCTGGGAGGAGAGATGCGTACCATGTGAAATGATCAGAAAGGAGATAGGAGTTGAATGGGACCTTAAAACTAAGGCAATTGGAAAGATACCTGGAGTTAAGGGTGCTACAAATGGAGAAGAGGGACAAAAATTCTAATCAGGAGATAATTAAGAGAAATGTGACAGAAGCAACATGTCTCTTTCAAGAGACAGTAAATAATCTACATTAGCTGAGGAAAAATGTGAAACAGAACAGTGTCAGATTCCATTTCAAAGGTCGTGTTCTGCTTGGTTATGTAAAGCTTTTAAAAGCTAATGGTAAATTGGATACTCCCCAGTAGGAAAAAGGGAGCCATTGAAGACCTGTGAGGGAGAAAATGACCTGAAGAGAACAAGACTGAAATTAGCCTGGAGTAGGTGTGCAAGGTATAATGGAAGGAAAAGAAAACCAGGAGGGAGAGCACTGAGGAAGCTGGGAATACCAGCTGTGAGTGTTGTGGACCTGGATTTAGTAGAGGTAGCAGGTAGCAAAAAAGAACAGTCTCAGGAAACCCAGACAATGTTTTTTTTTTTTTTTAATTTTTTTTTATTATTTATTTATGATAGGCACACAGTGAGAGAGAGAGGCAGAGACACAGGCAGAGGGAGAAGCAGGCTCCATGCACTGGGAGCCCGACGTGGGTTCGATCCCGGGTCTCCAAGATCGTGCCCTGGGCCAAAGGCAGGTGCCAAACCGCTGGGCCACCCAGGGATCCCCCAGACAATGTTTTAGACAAGCATCTTCACTCTGGCAAAGATACATGGCCCATTCTAAAAGGTATGAAGTTAACATAGGCATTTTAATTAATCTATGTTATATTTTTTAATTGAATGTTTCACAAATACCTATTGCACGTTTCATAACACTCAGTGCCACAACCCATGTGCCAACTATGTAGTCTTTACAGTCTGAAACCTATCTTTAAGGCTTTCTTACAGTTTTAATCCTTTACAGACTTTTAACTATCCTTGAAAAGGGTAACTTTTTCACTGATTCTTTGGAGGAAGAACACTAGAATTAAATGTCATATGCCAATGGTAAATTTGACCCCAAAAGTGCACATCATCAGACTTTAAAAACAAAAACTTAACACACATATTATTTTTATTTTCCATTGTCATTGGCATTTAATTTTCTAAAATATAATCCTATTTTAAAACTCTTAAAATGCCAACTAAATAATATTACATCAGGATATTTGGATGGAGCAGTAAGTGGGTTCTTTGACCGCGATGTTAAATTGTGGGTTAATGTTTATTTTACTACTGCAGGAGGAATAATATTGATTTTGAATGTAGCAATAATTCTCATTATCAAGAGAAGCTTCCCATATATAACCCACTCTGTAAAGAGACGTTGTTCCTGAATCTTTTTTGTGAGGCTCATAATCTTTATTTTTAAATGTGTTCCATGCTCTTATTTATGAGCTTCTTATCATAGTGGCACTCACATTTTACATAAGATTTGTAATTTAAACTTCTCTAATCTAAATGTGACTATGCAGAGTTAAGGCTACGTGATCAGAAACAGGCAAATGTCTGCTTCCTTGAAATTTCATCTAAGAGTAATAAGATGTGTGTCAGTTATGAAACTTAGCCAAATTTCTGGGTAATGTTAAGTCTCAACTTATGTAGAGCTACTTCATTAGATAAGCAGACTTCTTAGAAGCCAGACCTACCAAACCAGTATTTGTAATAAAGAAAAAAGTGCTGTTAAGAGTAATTCCTTCATTGTTATTGGTAGACTTTCTGTTTATATTTGTTTTGGATTTTCTGGGTGTTTTTTTTTTGTTTTTTTTTTTTTAACCATCACCAGTCCCAGAAGATATTTCTTGTATTGAGATGGAGATGAGAAGAATTTCCAAAAGTTGAGAAATGACAAACACCATGTGGTTCCTTATCCAAAATATCTATCATCTAAGAATATAAGCCTGGGAGTTTAAAACACAAAATCCTCCATCGTTTCTTTTCTTACCCATTATTACCCTGGATAAGAACAGCCAGTAATAAGATGATGATGATGATGATGATGGTCTAATAACTAAACTGAAGGGTTTATATATAGAAGGTGGAATTGCTTGAGTTAAATACATATTTTCAGGGAGGTGAGGAGGTGGGGATTGGTGAAATAATCCACCTATGACAGTGCTGGGAGTGTTACATTTTGGCTGGAAAGTGTGAGGGAAATTAAATCTAAGTATACAGCAAAAGAAAAACCACTGACCTTTAAGCAAAAACAAGATATAATTTTATGTAAGTCATTTTTAGTCCCTCCCTTCCAACAATGACTTCTAGAAAGCAGTTTCCTTGTATCATTTTTTTCTAATCTTACCAACAATTTCTGCAATTCAGATGCTTATCTTTATGGTGCTCTGTTCTAAAATATAATCATTTCTGGCCCAGCCATTACTGTTGATAAAATGAAATTTATTATACCGTATTATATTACACTCTAATATATATTGTTAGATGTGGGGGAAGTACATTCTCAAAGGTCCTAGTGGGGAAACTCCCATATATTATTCCTTCTTCTCCACAAGCTTGAGTTCATCAAATATACACATAGATATAAGGACAGTTGCCTGAACTTTTGTTTGTAAGGGCCAGTTCTGTCTGAGTTCCTACATCTCAACAGACACCTTACTCTAATGTAATCCTTCATGGAAGGTCAAATGGTTCCGAAAAGACAGATTTTTGACCAGTAGATCTCAAGATACCAAAATAAAAAGACTAAAGAGGCCTGGTGATTCGATAAAAAAATTATATTTGACATTGACGTAAAACCTTTCTCCTAAAATTGTCTTGAAGGAACGCTATGTATTCTCAAATGTAAGTTTGCCATTTTGAGTATTTCTGAGGGGCCCCCCACTGATACATGGTGTCTATGCCTCTGTGACTTGGATGACCCCTGAACTTATTTCGAGGGATGTAAGGTTGCTATGTGGAGTAAGTAAGTGAGGCTTGTATCTATAAACACCCATGACTTCATGAAGCTTTGAATTTGTTCATTAGAGTTGTTTCTGACTCTGGACACTGGAGAAGGTCCCTATAGAATAATAACAGTGAATTCTCCATGCTGTGACGAATAAGGCCAAGTTAGAGTGAGGAAATAGAAAGCAGAATCTTAACAGTACTTTGTTTTTGACTCAGTAGTTACCACTACAATTCTTAAATCAAGAAGTTACTCAGAAATGCCTTAAATGAAGTATGTTACATTAGAATATGTTGAAGATAGAAATCCAAAAATTTTAAATCAGGGTCGAGATGACCAGCAAAGAATTATGGCATTCAACATATTGTCTGCCTTCTTTTAAAAGACAAGTGAATTAGTCTAAACTATATCACATATCTATTTCAGTTTTCAATATAAGCCACAATTAAATTTCCTAAAGATTAATCACAATAGGAAAAGCCAAAAGTAAATTCTTTCATTAGGAGTGTCCCTTACTCTCTGTTCCATAAAATTTAAATTTACCTGTGTTTATATTGTGCTCTGAATTAATCACTTCATTTTTTTAATCTTCTCTCACTGGCAAACATTATAATTCTTCAAAGTCTCTATTCATGTCTCTATTTGACATATATATTTTTATTTTCCCCAGGTAAAAATGAACAATGCAAAATATACAGATGAAGCTCAACAAGTGCTGATCAGTTAGATTCTCCTATGTGACATTTTACTAGGCTCAGATGTCACTTTCTTTTTTTTTTTTTTTTTTTTTTTTAGATGTCACTTTCAAAAGTTCACATGTGTAATCAAAGCATGACTACAGATAAATGTGTGATTATTCTTAATAATGCAGAAATAAACCCAAGATGATGAATGTTTATATTATTCTTCCATGCTATGGCTATTCCTTCTACTCACCAAAATACAGTTGATTTTTTTTTAAATATGTATGTGAATGTTCTCAAAGTTAATAAGGACAATTTCTGTTCTTCTACCATCTTTCTAATGTTCACAAACCACACGGACCTTCACACAAAGTTGCCTCTAGCAGAAGGCGATTCCATGGTGTCATCCAGGAAAGAAATAACAGTCCCAACCCTCATTTGCAAACAGCAGAACATTCAACCAAAATGAATTGGCCAGAACTTGAACAATCTGAACAACAAAATAACAATAGGATTGTATTATAACCTGAAGAACAACATACATATTCATGAGTCCATATTGGTACAAATAAATGACGAAACAAAAAACTGGGGACAAAGGACAGCTCTTCCTCACCGAAAAAATTCAATTACTAAGTGTTGGATGAATTCTTCACAATTAGAAGACCACGGTAAGAACTGCTACAAGCAAGATCCATGGATAAATGTTAAAATAAAGAGAAACCAGAATCTGCATAGCCTTAAGTACCTCCATCCACATAATTATTAATTACTGTGATAGGTTTTTTTTTTTTTTTTTTTTTTTTGAGAGAGAGAAAGAGCAAGCCAGAGGGGGTGGTGTTGGGGGCCCAGAGGCAAAGGGAATGAAAGAATCTTAAACAGTCTCCATACTTAGCACAGAGGCAAACTTGGGGCTCCGTCTGACAGCTCTGAGATCACAACTGAGCCAAAACCAGAGTCGGATGCTTAACTGACTGAGCCACCCAGGCACCGCATGACTGTGGCAGCTTTAATATACATCCACAAAGTCTTTGATACGCCTCTTTAGGAGGTGAAACTAATCCTGTTTCCCTTGAGTTTAGGTTGGACTTAGTGATTCAGTTCCAAAGAACAGAGTTTGGAAAGTGAAAAATAGTAACTTTACAGTAGCAAAACCTGGCAGGCACCACCTTAGCCACAGGATGAAGGTTAATATCACTCCCAACACAACACTGATGGCATGAACCCTCTCAGATGATGAGGACAACACATCTCTGTGTATTCTTCCCCAAAATCCATATCCACAGTCTAATCATGAAAAAAACACCAGACAAACCCAAACTGAGGGAAGTGCTACAAAATATGTGACCAAAACCCTTCATAAGTGTCAAGGTCATGAAACACACAAAAAGATAGAAGAGAGGAGGCGAAGGAGACATGGCAACACTGCAACGTGACATCTAGGGGGAAACACCGGAGCAGCAAAAATATCCAAGGAAAAACTGGGGAAATAAAACTAAAATCTATAGTGTGGTAAATTGGATTACAGATAATAATATCTTAGTTTCTATCTTACCATGCACGATGTAAGATGTTACTCTTAGGAGAAGAAGGCAACTCTCCCTACCATCTCTGTAACTCTTCTAAAGACAAATTACATCATAATAAAAAGGTTTCTTTCCTTGTTTTGTTTGTTTGTTTGTTGTTGTTTTATTTTAAAGCTGGGAGGAATCTTCAGTGAAAAATCAGTTCAACCCTGTGTCTTCAGGGAGATAGCACATCATTCATGTATTCAATCATTTATTCTTAGAATGCAAGCTCCATAAGAATGAGGAATTTACCTGACTTTTAAAATATTTATTAATTATTTGAGAGAGAAAGCAAGCCAGGGGAGCAGCAGAGGGAGAGGAAGAGACAAGTAGACTGCACTGAGTGCAGAGCCTAATGCAGGGCTCAATCCAGGACCCTGAGATCATGATCTGAGCCAAAATCAAGAGTAATTTATTTAACTGACGGACGCACCAAGGTGCCCAGAATTTATCTGTGTTGTTCACCACTACAGTCCCAACATCCGGCTGTAATAAATGATGAGAGCAAGTTTTCTAATAAACAAAAATATACATATTTAATGAATTGGATATATTCTTACATCTTAAAAGTAAAATAACAGTAACAGCAATAGCAATACACCTCGGGTATAGAGGGCATTCTCACACTCTTTTTATAAGCTACCAGATTCTCAGAAGCCACTTCTGATCTTCCTAGTTTGGGAGAGGTGAGATGATTTACTGACAAGGAATCACATTGTGCCTTGGTTCAAGGTGCTTTAATCGTGCAGTTAGATGCCGCCTTCTGCAGATTTAATGAATAGCTACGGCGGCCTGGGGCAGTAGACAGCCAGTCCCATGCAAAGTGATCTGGAACTCATTCCTGATCACCAGGAACTTGTTAAATGATGTACTCTGTGACTGACGGAGGTTTTTGAGTTAACACTCTGCAGGAAGTTGACAGGGCACAGGTTACACTCTGCTTTATCTTCAAACAGGTTTTAGGAGGAAGGGGAAAGAGGAGGGAGATTACAGACACCTCTGGTGAGAATTCTTTCAATGTGAGAGAGTTTCACCCTGCTGTCAGAAAGCTTCATTCCTGACACTTTCCTCTGTCTAAACAGAATCATCATTGGAGCATAAAAATGACAGGATATGGCTTTTCAGTCACAGAAAGGGTAACTCTTGGTGAAGTGATTCAACCCCTGTAATCTGACACAACAAGAAAAAACGAAATATTCTGATCCACATTCAAAATGTGCTCCTTTCGAGCCAGGACACAAATAATGTTTCTGCTTAGCAACTGAATTGGCCAAAATAAATAACATATTCTCTTCTGCTCCTTACCTCTCCATATTATATATAATTCTTGTTGAAAACCAAAGAGAACATACCATATGGAGTTTTTGTGTGTGCTAATCTCATAAAATT
This sequence comes from Canis lupus familiaris, assembly GCF_011100685.1. Lineage (NCBI taxonomy): Eukaryota > Metazoa > Chordata > Mammalia > Carnivora > Canidae > Canis > Canis lupus. The sequence continues at coordinate 8,149,213 of NC_049234.1, read as the reverse complement.
ACAAATAAAACTTACACAGAATCATAACATCTGCTTCAGCATTACTCTGGAGAAAAGTTGTCTTTGCAGAATCACGTGAGGACATATAGTTTAATGTCCAAGTTGCCTTCCACATTTGGCATTCACATTGTCTTTGAGAGGGCTTGGAGGACATCGGCAATAAATGCCAGATGAGGAAAATGAGTCTCTGGATAGAAAAAGGCTTGAAAAAATATATCTATACATATTTCTGATAGCATTATCAAAATTGAAGTGTGGTATTATTAATTTAATTTGATCCTAAAAACCTATGGCAACATTTTTTAATATACATTTTCTTAAGAAACAAATGGTCTGACTGACTGTAGAATGGAATGCCTGAAGAGTTTGACCTTTGTTCTCAAGCTGGAGCTACTTGAAGGAGGTGTCAAGTTAGAAGTCCACGGACAGGTCTGAAATGAGCCTGGTGCCTGCACTACCCTTCTTCTACCTCCATATCTACTTTCACAAAGATCAGACCTAAATGCTTCTCAAAGGTAAACATGTATTCTCATTTCGATTGCTACTACCTTGGTCTAGGCCATTCTGTTTCCCCTGCTCTCTACTCTTGCTTGTATTTATCCAGGGCTGTGCTGGCAAACCGGCTTTCCTAAAACAGCAACAACAAAAACAAAAACAAGACCTTCTTGTTTTGGAAGCCCTGTTTGCCAATTTCCAGCATGTAAATTCTCCCACCGTGTCCCACTGCAAGCTACTGATGGTTTAACAACTACTTAGCAAAATTCCTGAATATTTAGCAATTGGCTCTCTTGTGCCAATGTGAGCTGACTCCAGCCCAACGCTGTCTCCATGCATTGCTCCATGCAGCTGGTCATCTGTAAATTCCTGGATTAAAAATCTCCAATAGCTCTCATTTCCCTCAGCCTTGTCAGATCCCTCACTGAATTTACAAGACCCTTCACAGTCTGGCCCATACTCACCCCTCCAATCTCATGTGATGTCCTTTCTTAATCACACACCAGCCATGTGGAATTTTTTTTAGCTTCTTATCATCATATTTTGATAACTCCTACTTCTCCAGGTATCAGCTTAAATATTCATTGTTCAGGAAAGCTAGCCTGTTAGATGTTCCTAATATATACACTCAAAGCATTCCTCACATCAGACAACTCCTCGAAGTCCATCAGGATTACTTGTTTAATTATCTTTTACCCTCAAAACTAAAGATTTCTGAATGACTCTGAGGCTATCACTTTTTTTCCAGGTCCTAGGAAAAAGTGCCTGATACCTAGTAAGTTTTCAAATACTTTTTAAATAATGACTTGATGGGAGATTTTCATCTTGCATATCCTCTTTTTAGTTACAGGAGCCCATTTATAAATAAAAGAAATTCGTAGTTATATTCAGAGTTAAAACATTTGCCATTTAGAGTCAAATAAATTCCAAAAAAAAGAAAGTTCTCCAAATTCCTAAAAGAAAAATATGGTTTAAAAAGCAATATATTCTAAAAGCTGAAGTCTTATGAAATCAAAAGGCATATAGCTTATCGTGACTGAAAAATGCCACCTTAATGAGGCATTCTGAGTATAAAAGAGGGAGGCATTCTTTCCTACTCTAGAGCACACACTTTTGAATCTTGGTTCAGAGCCAGGAGCTCAAAGATGAATTTTTACAAACTTGTCAGAAGTAATATACACTAGATCTTTGCATTAAGAAAGAAGTCAGAGTAGATGATCTTCAAATTTGTTCCCAATTCAAAGATTCTGAGATACTATAAAATAAATACGAGTGGAGGCACCTGGGTGGCTCAGTTGGTTAAGTGTCTGACTCTTGATTTTGGCTTAGGCCATGATCTCAGGATGGTGAGACCAAATGCCCCATCAGACTCCACGCTTATCCCTCTCCCTCTGTTCCTTCCCCAGTCTCTCTCTCCCCTCTCTCTCTCTCTCTCTCTGTGTGTGTGTGTGTGTGTGTGTGTGTGTGTGTCCCTCTCTTTCAAATAAATAAAGTCTTTAGAAAACTTTTAAAAATAAAAATAAATAAATATGGGTGGTGGATGGTGGCAGAACGATATAGTCCTCTTCTGAATCCACTTAGTTATTTGTTCTAGTGCCCTGGCAGTGACTTTGGAAGTTAAAAAAAAAAAAAAAATACACCTGCCTATGGAGGCACACTTCCACTGAGCAGTGCCCAGGAGGGACTAGGGTAGCATGGTAACAGTAATTTGCTGTACAAGCCATCAACTTCTTATCTAATGTTACTATTAGAAAAAACTACCTTCAGACACTTGAGGAGCTAAAGATGTATATCAAAACAAAACAAAATGCTTAAGACACAGTGTCTGTGTACTCTTCAACCACATAGATTCCTAGATGTAGTTTTCCACATAAATCATCCAAACATAATAGAGTAATTCATAAAGAATGACCTATAAATACCAAAATGTATTTTTGAGAGCTCAACTAAAACTATAATCCCAGAAATAAGAAACAGTTCTTCATTCTTTCAATATATAAGTGCTGAATAACTTCTAGCAGGAGCTGAAAATTAGTCCTTCAGGTCACGATGGGATGTCCATCTGACTATGTCCTGGTCTGTGCCCTCAGAGGATTCATAGTATGGTGAAAAGGCAGACATAGTGTAAATGCTTGTAATGGTCATAAAGGTACCATCATAAAGTTGCAGATGAACTACTGAGGAGCAGAGAGTAGATGCCATGTGTTCTCTTTTAATCGGCTCTTTAAATGGCCACAGAATGTTTTCAAATAGATCTTAGGCTACACATCTCCCCCCCCTCAAAATTTAACTTACTAGAAACAGTCACATTAAATGTGCACACTGATTTTAAGTTGTATCACGTTTTCAAAATTATTTAAAAGTGGAAAAAGAATGTTTGTAGAGAAGTAATGAGATAATGAGGTGAAGACAACTAACAACAAGTAACAGCCAAATCCCTGTTAGGTAAGTTCTCCTTGAGTGCTAGGGTTCCAGCTGGGAGAGTCTGAGGTGGCAAGTGGGGATGGGTATAGCACTGTACAATTTAAGGAAAGATTGAAAAGGTTTGGGAGTTTCCAAGGCAAATCCAAGAATGAGGAAGGTGGCAGTGGGAGAGAAGATAGAAAATTAGGGGAAGCCTTTTCAGTAAACACTGTGAGCCTACATGAGAATCCAGGAATTTTCAACCTGAATTTTAAAAGAATGGGGGACCCTTGATGAAATGTAAGATAGACACAGAGCTGGGTTCGTAAGCATGCAATCTGTGGGGTCTCTTCATGCTTAATTTAATGTTCTGCTGTTGCTGCCCTTAAATTCTTCAATAACCCTGGAGGGTATCTATTTTAGGTGACATCCAGTGGGACAGCAGAGCATGTGTGTGAGCAGAGGAGATAATGTATGATATGCATGTTGCCCTTTCTTGCCACTTCATTTGTATCCAGTGGTCTCAGTGTCCTGTGAGCCAGGAAATCCTACCACGTGTGGGAGTTCAGCATGTTGTGTGCTCCCATGTAAGTGAAGACACCAATAGCCCCTAGAAGCCTCACTTTCAATTTCTGGATTTGCTGCAAATGAAGAAAGAAGCCAATGACATTCTAAGAAAGACAAATCTTGGAATGAGATTTTCTTAAAATCTTAAAATAAGATTTTCGAGAAATCTTATCATCTATCTTCTTCCTTGCATTTGCTTCTCTGTATTGGCTGACTGTTTATGCTAAAAATACTGACACCAACAGAGAGAGAAAGTAAGACAGCACAGAGTCTCTTCTCCTTCTTCCTTCCTCATCAGTACACCTAAGATTGAGGAGTGTTGGTAGAATGCGCATATATTGAGAAACAAAATTAAAAACGGTAGGGCATTTGTGCAGCATTTCTACTGTTCTAGTAATAATTAAATATATATGCATGTGCAAATTGCAAAATACAAATTGTGCAATTTCAGTGATTCTACACATGAATTACATGCTCTTATATATGAACTTAAAACTGACATTGCCCAATATAAAAATGAATAGGAAAATTCATCCTAATCATTTAAAATTTTAATATTCTTTAGAACAATAATAAATAACAAATTAAAAAAACCATCATGACGAGAGAGAGACTACAGAGGAGAAGGAAAAGCTTTATATTTTAGTAACGTTATAACAGCACTTTTTTTCTGCTTTTTTGAACAATGGACTCCATAATTTTCATTTTTAACTAGGCCCCACAAACTAGGTAGCTGGCCCTGGATATGCATATCTAGTTATATATATGCATTACAGCAAAACAGAGGAAGGGAAAGCTGGAAATCTCACGCACACATACCCAGAGACAAAGCAAGGGATGGGGCTTTACTTCTCAGATTCTCTCAGATGACTATTCAGCTTGGACCAGTTTTCTTTTTCAAGCTTTGGTTCATGAAGTTCTTGCATAGGCTAAAACAATCCTTGGATGTTACATGTTTGATAGTGATAAAAACTGTAAACTCTTTATACTCATTATGTATAATTTTTTTCAATAATTGCATATATGTATATGTATATATGACTGGCAATATTGTCACCATTAGAGGTTTTTTTTTTTTTTTTGAGTATTCAGCTGATATCCATAGGGCTATTGTCATATCTTAGCCAGAATCTGAACATTTCAGCCCATCTCCACCGTAGAGGTGGAGATCATGGTAGCATGATCAAGCTATCATCAGTTCTTACCTGAATTATCACAATAGTCTTAATCAGGTTCCCGATTCTGCCTTTATCCACATACATATATCCTTTTAACACAAGGAGGGATCCTTTCAAAATATGTGCCCCCTTGCTAAAAGCCTTTCAAAGGCTTCTCTAACTGTGTGAAATAAAAGCCCATTCCTAGATCTGGCCCCTGTTGCGTCTCTGACCTCCCCTCCTCTTACTGTTCTCCTCTTCACTCCTTAGCCCTCTTGGCTTCTTTGCTGTTTCTCAGCACACTGGTTCTGCTCCTGCCTGTGGACTGGCTCCTCCCACCTCCTTGAATACTCTTCCCTCAGATACCTCAGTAGCTTGCTCCTCCTGTCTTTTTTTGTGAGGCCTTTTCCATTCACACATTTTCAAAGTACAATTCCAACACCACCCCCGTCCCCTGGGGCATTCCCTCTTCCATCCATGCAGTGTGAGGTCCTCTGTAGCACTTAACACCATCCAGCACATTGTATATTTTACTTATTTTCATTTTTAAATCATCCATCCCCTGGAATATAATCTTCATGAGGGCAGGGGCTTCTTTCTGTTTTGTAAAATGCTACACCCCCAGCATTTAGAACAGTAGTAGCACCTACTGGGAACTCAATCAATACCAACTGAATAAAGGAATAAGTGAACACTGGATGATTCACTAACAAGATGCTAGTGATAGTGAGTCTCCAAGACTAGGTTTCTGAGTTTTGTGACTTCAAGGAAACAAATGTTTAGTCTTGTATATCATTGTCATCTTTTCTCTTGATTCTTTTTTTTTTAATTTTGCTCCTTTTAATATCTTGACCTTAATTGTACAAAATCCGCTGTCACCGGAGAGTGGTGAGGTGTAGAGTACCACACTGCAGATACTTCAGAGATTCTAGAGAAGCTGTCAGGGGCTTGTACCCAGCAGCTTTAGTCAAGCACTTGCCCTGATTAACACCTTTGAGTATTCTCAGCATGTCTATGGTTTTGTATTTGGTGCTGGTGTTGACTTTTTTGGGGATTCTTGATCCAAATGGCCTCCTCTGTTTCTGGGTACACTCAAGTATGAAAATTAGCCATATAACTTCAATATTAACAACACTTCCCTTCAAGCAAGTGAGGCCAACCCCACAAACCTGTCTAGCTATTAATACTAGGGACCTGAAAAATATCAAATATTTTTTACATAGTCTTTCCAACATACAATCATTTTTAGAAAATTATAAATGTGTTGAAAGAGCTAATTGATAGTTTCCTATTTAGTCAAAATAACTTCTTCTAGGAGCCAAAATATGTATTTTTAGAATTATTTTCATTGCAAATAACAGAAACCCATCACGGTTTATGAATAAAGTGAAGAAGTCTAAGGATAAAGAAGGCTCCCAAAATATCTGTATTAAGGTATTTGAACTGATACCATAAGAATCTCTCCATCTGGGATGCCTGGGTGCTTCAGCGGTTGAACATCTGCCTTCGGCTCAGGGCATGATCTTGGGGTTGAGGGATCAAGTCCCACATCAGACTCCCTGTGAGGAGTCTGCTTCTCTCTTTGCCTATGTCTCTGCCTCTCTTTCTGTGTCTCCTGTGAATAAATAAATAAAATCTTTAAAAAAAGAAGAAAAGAATTTCTCTCTCTCTCTTTCAGTCTTCCCTTCTTCAGACAGTTCATGTTGTATACAAGACAGCTGACTAACCCCTGACTCATATCCTTTCAACTTACTAAGCCCAGTGGAAAGAGATAGTGTCACTAACATTTATGGTAAAAAACTAAACTAAACTAAACTAAACTAAACTAAACTAAACTAAACTAAAGAATTGTCCTGATGGAGATCATATGCCACATGTTCATTCCTTAACCGATCTCTTTGGCTGGTTAGGGTGACCACCGTGGCCACCCCTGTGATAGATGAATGGAGTGAATTATCACAACCACAAAATCATAGGAAAGAATACTTCTTACACTGAAAAGGTCTACCATAAAACTCAATGCAACCAATCAGAAAGAATTCAGTGAACTATTACTTACAACTATTTCTAGGCAAGTTTTATAATTCAGATCTCTAGAAAGAGAGTCGCTTCCAGAAGTCAGAAGGCATGATTTGGCAGTAGGATTGATATCCAGGCAATGTGGAATGCTTTTTATTTGTTACAGATACTGCTCACTTTGTTACATGTGACCACATCCATCTCCTCCTTCAGCCTTTGAAATAACCTCATGAGGTAGATTTTATTAATTTTCATTGAGAAAGCAAATTGACCTAGGCCACCAGCTTGGTCACTCAAGAATCAGAGCTAATTTTGAACTCAGATCTAATTCTGAAAACCATGAGCTTTTCAGCATATGGTAATGTTCTTCCTTGGAAAATGTTGGTGCCCTGACAATATAAATAGAGGTTTTCATTTTGTTTTGCTTCCCCTCTTCTTTTCCTTTAAGAAAAAAAGACATGTTGCCTATTAGAGTTCAACTGAGAAAGAAATTGATTCCTAGGACGTAGAAGCATAGGAAGGCTGAGAGGTCATTGGCATTGAAAGCAGCAGGAAAGAAAAGGACTTTGGCGGTGAATTTAAAATGGTATATTTCCTTTTCCACTATTATTATAACATGAGAGGATAGAGATTTGGTATTTCCCACTTCTATCTGTAATCAGTAAATTTATTATTTGTCATGGATTTATATTGATTAGTTGGTGTGAAAAGCCCAAATGTGTTATTCACTTACATAATAACAACTTATTGAATTTTTACTATGGGTTAAACATATAAAAAACAAAAAACCTCAGGGCATAACATCCTAACAAAACAGTAAAGATATAAACCAGTATTAATAAATACAAAGTACTAAAAGAAAGGCCAAAATTCAGCTAAAATCAACAAAATCTCCCACAAGCTACCTTATGTCCTTTGATGGTTCTCATCCTCCTAATCTAGAGGAAGAATGTGTTATGGCCAGATTCATCTCTTGTTCTTCCTCCTACAGAATTATAGTAGACTCTGAACTTGTGGTTTCTGTCCAAGTGAAAACTTCCCCTGATTATGTTCCTGACATTTTACTATATAAAATGTAAAATCTAATTTCTGTACAGAAAAACAGGATTTCAAAATTAAACATGGAGCAGGGAATAGTTCAAAACATACAATCTCTCAGTTATTTGTAGTGACCTTTCACGACACTTAGCTGGAACCACTAAAGAGCAAAGTCCTTCATTTTTAGTTTTTCATTAAAAAAAAAAAAAAGCATCTATGTATAAATATCCAAAAGGCCCAAAGGGAGTTTGACTGAGTTGTTCAATCCAGAATAGAAATCATCAGCATCCACAAATATTTATGGAGAGAAGCCCGTATAGTTACTCAATTCCTACAGGATTATATCCTAAATCTTAGAATGGCATCCGTGGGTTTCTGTATTCAGGTTCCTACTGAACTTTACATCTGATTCCAGTAACATTTTCTCACTCTCAGTATCTAAAGGCCTTGCTATTTCCAGCGTCATGCTACTTTTTGCCTTTGTGCCTTTACATACACGTATTCTTTGGGGAAAAAAGTCTTTTTCACATTTTTAGAGTTAGCTAACCCTAATGCATTCTTCAGAATTTAACTCAAAATTAGATTACCAAAGGAAAAAATTCAATTCATTGTCTCTTCTTGCAAAGTGTTTCTAATTTTGTGTTTCACACATCCCTTTTAGAGCTCTTGTTTTTTTTTTTTTAAGATTTTATTTATTTATTTATTTGAGACACAAGCAGTGGGGAGGAACAAAGGGAGAAGAAGACTCCCTGCTGAGCAGGGAGCCTGATGTGGGACTCAATCCCAGGACCTCGGGATCATGACCTGAGCCAAAGGTGGATGCTTAACTGAGTGAGCCACCCAGGTGCCCAGAGCTCTTTTATTACATTAATTTACATTAAATTAATTACATGTAATTATGTTATATTTTACTTCATTTAGAGTCATTAGACTGCAAGTTTCTTATGATCCTTCTTTTATTATCTTTATGCTTTCAAATCCTAGGAGTGTATCCTAGGGAAGTGCCGGTTAATAACTGGTTGATTAATTGATTACTTTCCTGAACATCTACTACATACAAAAAATTATTCTAGTCACTCAAGATAAAAAGAGATATAAATAATGCTTCTGACCCCAGGAAGTTTGCAGTCTGCTTACCAATGCAAGATACAGATATTAATCAATATTAATATTGACAATGACAAAAATAATAGAAAATTTTTATAAAATGCATAATATATGCTAGGGGCCATATGCTGTGTCTTTTATGTAAGTGTTTTAATAATTTAATCCTCATAATAGTACATATGAGGTATAGGTATAACTTTTCTAGTCAGGAAACTGAGGCACAGAAAAACTAAGAAATTTATCCAAAGTAAGTGGTGAAATGGGAACAAAATCCCAGGCAGTCTACATTTAGAGTTATCTCAACCTGGATACTATTCTGTAAATTACCTAATAAAAATAAAAGTAAGTTTATTAAACTAAATTGAAAAGATTAAACATTAAAATAACTACATATTTATTTAGTAACATATGTGAAATATCTACACAAAAATATTTCATAATTTCAATTCACTTTGAACCAAGAATTTTTTTTCAATCCCATACCTCCTCACAAATATCATTAAGCCTAATGAAGTTGCTAATAGCATCTTCATAGGGAAACCCTCAGAAGAGTAAGACCCTGGTCCCAACTACCACTCCATTTCAACCAGTGCAGATTACTTCTATTTCTTCTCTGTCTACCAATAAAGTAAAAGTACTTCCAAAATCACTGTGATATCTGATATGTGTAGGTACATGGAAGACTAAGGATTAGCCCAGATAAGAACAGAAAATTAAGCAGAACGCACCTTCTGAGATTACATACCTCCCTTCTTTCTTGGGCTCCTGTGTCAACATAATCACCCTCTCCAGTGGCTACCAACCTTATGAGGAGGTCAGCTAGCTCTTTCCTGCACTAGACAGGACTACCCAGATGCTGCCTTCACTAACTGTGTCCATGACGTTTTTAATCCCATCCCTACCCCCTGCCCCGGCCAACGTATTTTCAAGTCTGTGCTTGATCACTTCTATTTCTTGTCTACTAACCCACATTTAACCTTGGATTTGATGCTAAGCACATGCTTACTCCAGCACTCACTGTTCTTGATCTTGCTTCTTATATTATTCAGGTAAAATTCCTGCTCCAATGGATGTCATACCTGGTGCCAATCCAGATCACCAATATTTAGCAAAAAATCAGACATCTACAGGGCCTTTCTTGGGCCTATGACATTTGCTTATCCTTGAGGTCCCAGCTTCTCTTTTATAGAGATTCTTGTAAATTTTTTAAAAATGTATTTCTGTTGGCAGTTTAAAACACTGCTAGAGGATTGGGCTCCAGAGGTCTATCCACCAGCCCCATCAGAACTGATTTTTCTGACATCCTGTATCTTCCAAATTCATGTCAAAAAAAAAAAAAATACACTGTCACTCACCTCTTCCAATTCATTTCTTTTTTCATTATAGTATCTTAAAAATAAGACTTTATTGATACATGGTACTGTTCTCAACTCTAGAAACCATGAATCATGGGCTTTAAAATAAGGCCACATAAGTAAAAAGATAGCCAGGAATTAGAAAATATAACCAACAAAATCTTCAAACCTTTATGTAAGGTTAAAAGATAAAGTGTCGCTGAGTGAAGTAAGTCAATCGGAGAAGGACAAACAGTGTATGTTCTCGTTCATTTGGGGAATATAAATAATAGTGAAAGGGAATATAAGGGAAGGGAGAAGAAATGTGTGGGAAATATCAGAAAGGTAGACAGAACATAAAGACTCCTAACTCTGGGAAACGAGCTAGGGGTGGTGGAAGGGGAGGAGGGCAAGGGGTGGGGGTGAGTGGGTGACGGGCACTGAGGGGGACACTTGACGGGATGAGCACTGGGTGTTATTCTGTATGTTGGTAAATCGAACACCAATAAAAAATTAATTTATTAAAAAAATAAATAAAAAAACAAAACAAAACAAAGTTGAATCCAATCTCTCTCCATCACCTCAAAATTCCATCAAAGTGGTCCCTACATCTATCATGATGGTCCTAAATAAAGTCAGCCTTACCATCTTTAAAAAAAAAAAAAAAGATAAAGTATCATTAACAACAGGCCTACTCAGTTATCTTAAATTGCATCAACTGTAGTTTTTAATAACCTTTAATATTATGTGCTTAAGGTAGACAGGATTGCTAACAATGTAGCTATTCCCATATTATTGAAATCAGGCTTATGTCTTGTGCAAACACTTTTCCAAGGGACTTGATAACCGAGCAAGAGACAGAAGCACAACAGGATGTAGGTAAGATGGGCCGAACATAAAAATGTGTAGAAAAGGAGAAAGCTGGAAAAGAGATACAAAAGTAAAAGTTGAAATAGCATGACCATCAAATACTAAGAAATCAAATCTAGTAGGCAGTCTATTGTACTCTAGGGATGATGAGAATCTTTTTGAGGCAAGAATCACGTGGTTCCCCAGGGCCACGGGTAATCTGGTAAAATATAAAGACATCTGTAAACAATCCCAACATAACAGGGTAACTGGGATATGCACTTGACAAAAGACTATCAATTGCATGTACAGATTTTTTAAAACGGTGAATTGGAGGTAATCTCAGAAGGAGTATCTTCCCTTACAGAGTACACAAAGAACAACATGCCTAATACCCATTGAATTTTGAAGGAGGGTGATTTGGGAGTTTCTTAATGTGGCTTAGGACTCAATTATCTGACCACATCCTTCTTGTTACAGTTCTTTAAACATGACTTTGTTTTCTCCTCCCTTCCTTCCGCTCTTCCCATCTCCCTCCCTCCCTTTATACCTCCTTCAACAAATACTAATTAAATTCAAATTCTAGGTCAGGAGTTTTGCTAGATGGCTCATGTCTTTATGCACTCTTTCTCCAAACTAACAATCCAGCCCATATTCCTGAAAAGCAATCCATATATCCAATGGGTCTTGAAGGCATACAGCCTAGGATTGAACCTGGCTCTGTAACCTTGGGCAAATTAATCCTTCAACTGCAATATCCTCATCCATAACCTGAAAATGATAGTTACATATCTATCTCCTTCCAAAATCAAATATCAAATGAGAGAATTCAGGTGAGGCTTTAATATTATGCCAGACATAGAGTAATTGCTTAATAAATTTTAGCTATTATTACCATTATTGTTTTTAAGATTCATTATGGCCTCACTTTAAACCATCTATGAACCACCTCCCAAGAATGAACTAAACTTCTGGGATTCCATAGCAACCTATGTGTGGTCAACACAGACACATCCCCCAGATCCTACCACTTACCCCCACCCCCCCGCCCATTGCTTCCCAGCTTATAAGGAATGTGGCCACCACAGTATTCAGCTGACAACATCAGAGTCTGTCTCAGCTGCAGAGAATGACCTCACTCAAGGTCATGTACTTCACAGGGCCACCCATGCCCACATCTGGCCATTGAGCAAAGTAAGAGATTTATAGATGTGGCCAGACATGGAACAACTCTGATGGGCAATACTGCAGACTGTCCCACTGTGTTGGCCAACACTTTGGCAGACCTACATTAGTTTGACTTTTCCCTCTGCCCAATCCTGTTTCCTGCCTAATCCTTTCACAGATATTTATCCCTAGGAAACCTTTTGTACCCCAAACCTATCTTATTATGTGCTTCCAGAGAACCTAACCTGAGACTGCACCATAGTTCTGTTATATTAGTTTACTTCTCTAACTCCCTGACTTGCCTGTATGTTCCTGAAGACATGGAAAATCTTATTGAGCTCTACATCTTCAGCACCTAATAAGTGGTGATTAAGTAGATTCAGCACCTAATAGGTGGTGATTCAGGTATTGTGCAGTGAATGAATAAAAAATAAGCAAGGAATCAGTTTGAAAGAAAAAAATTGAATGTGTTTAAGACAATTAAATCATCATAAAAATAATAATAATTAATCATCACATTAATTTAAAATGCCTCTGTGAATGACGTAGAAGCCCTTTTTAAAATTACATATACAAAGGTAAAAGAAGTAAAAATTATTAGTAAATTCAACACTGGTCTGGATAGAATCCCCTTAACCTTTTAATAGCTGTAGAAACTTTTTTTCTTCCAGTGCTTACTACACATACTTGGAGAATCAAATAATGAACAATGTATGTACGACATCTGGTGGCTCCCAGATAATGTTACATCGAACTCTGCCTGGAGTCTGAGCCACAGAGCTTGGAGATCATATGATAATGCCTGAAACTTTTCTTACATTGAAATTCTACCCGAGATTAACATAGGTCTCTCTGCCAGTGTTGGGAGGATGGGGGTTCTTAAATTTACCAGAAATGCCAGTTGTGATGAACATAACAGCCCCATTCTTTAAATCTTTTGATTTATATTGTCTTCAGAATTAATAATCATTCATCCAATTAAATGTTCTTGGTCTGGGCCTCTGGCCAATTCGATGTCATAGGAGGTGATAAGACCCATTAGCTATAAGCCTTAAATTAACCAGCATCAGACCCAAGGGAAGTATGCTGCCCAAATGAGCCACCTCCCTTCTAATTCCAAACCTTCATGACGGATGCCAGAAAATATCTTCATTACATTGCAGCTGTTACGATTGGCAGGATAGATTTAAATCTTGCAATTTATAAAGCTTAAGATCTCATGATACTTTTTCAACCATTGGTGAACTGAAGTTACATTTTAAAAATATATGCAAGTATTATGTGATCTAATATAAACATATGCAAACATACAACATCTAGAGGTAGGAAGAATACAATAAAAATCAGACTTTTATGCACTCTTGATGGTATTGTTACCAGAACACATTCTGGTGACCAGCACATTGACTAGATTAAAAAAGTACTCTGAGAAAAGGAAGAGCAAACTTTGGTGATTTATTAATAGGTAGCAGGATTTAAGGTCAGATTATGTTTATTTGCTTTATTTGGATGACTGACTTTATTGTACCCTTGATTTTGTATGTATTCTTACAGCTTTTGTTGAAAAATTTTTAAATGGCATTTGGATATATAGAGCATACGAGAAGAAAAATTAAAATTTAGGAAATATTTGCTAAGTAGCTGCAGTTTCTTTAGGAAACAAAAGAAATCCACCAAAGCTAGGTTAATGTTTGGTGCAGCTCACATGGATTTAAGCATATGCTACTTTGTAATGGGCTAAACTGTGGACTTTTCTTTGAACTACAAATCCTCAAAAACAAGAACTGATGAAAAGGGTCAGCAAAGTTAAATCGCCATGGAAATCCAGGCAGTTTTACACTCTTCACTTACAAAGTTGACAAGTGTCATTGGGTTGAGGTCAACATTGGTATTCAAATAAGAATGTAATCTACATTCCTTATAACTGAAGTCTAACAAACATTTTAAGAATATTTTATTAAGCGAAATTTCAGAATGCCCTCAATCTTTTGAATTCTACTGTTAATAAACATGGGGACTTTTTCTCCAACAGTGATACTAGAAGAGATATCTTTATTAGTTTTCATCTGTGCACATGAATTGTCTAAAATAAAATGACCAGAATTTATTGAATGTGGTTCAGAGAAAAGCCAGGAGATTTTCTGGATCAAATTACCTCATAGCCTATTTTATTTCACTTGATTTATAATGACTTGTGTATGATCTTACAACTACAGAGTTTACTAGAAGAATTTGATTCGTCAAGCAGGAGAGGACAATTTTTGTGCTTATTGCCGGCTAGAACATATGCTTTACATTCAGGGGTTAGTAAACTTGTCTAGATATGAGCATACATACACATGTTGGTTTTCAATTCCCTTTCAATTTCTCATGCTTATTTCTTGTGCTCATCATTATTATTATTGAACTTTGAATTTAAAATCTTTCTCAAAAGTTACCCTCATTGCTTCCTATTGTGTATAAACATCTGTAGAACTGAAGGAGGCCAAATTTGTATTTGTTCTAATAAAGAGCAGAATTTTAAAGATAGCTGATTGATAACCCCATGAAAATCAGAACCTAATTCTAGTTTTACCTTAGAAATTCTGCAAATTCACAACTGGAAAAGAAAATATATGAACCCAATTAATTTTTAAGTGATTCATACAAAAATCTTTCATTTTTTAATTTTAACAAATTCTCATTTTATAAAAATCAGTAAAAATAAAAAGATCCATGACAGGAAATTATATGGGGACAGGAATCATAGTGATAACAAGGAGGAATACACATGCAAGAGCAATCCACATGCAAGACAGTTGATGATCAAATGAGAACACACAGTCAACCGGAAACTGAGGAAATCCACAGTGGCTGGAATCTACCTGAGAGCTCTGAGTCTCCATCTGGGGTCTTGCTCTTTCACCTGTGAAACCATGTGACCTTAGGCAAGTTCTTAAATATCTCTGCGTTTCTATTTCCGGCTCTGTAAAATGACAGTAAAAAGTACCAATGTCTTGAAGTATTAAATACAGCACTTAATACTTTGGCTTATAATTGGCATGTGATACATGTTAACTGTTGTTATAAAGAGTTTTTGATAGAATCAGATAATGAGAAAAGTAAAGAAAGATAATCAAAAAAGATATTCAGATAATAATTACGAGGTTGAACAAATTAAATTTGACACATCAGAGGAAGAGAATGCTTTTTCTTTGAAATTAAGGGAAAAATGTGTTTTGTGGATTAAAGGAACATATATAAATCTTTACTCTGGTGCTTGTCAAATACAGCAACAAACACTATCTTTAATAGTGTAATAAGTAATAGTAATGGTAGTATTAAATTTTATATGGCTAAACCTTAGAACAAAAGTACTGAGGACTCGGGCTTGAAAAAAATCAAAACAGAGTTTTTGTTAAGGAAAATGCCTACTCCCCCTTCTGGCTTTTTGATATGAACCAAGGGAAATGTTTCACAGAGTTCACAGGCTCACAGACAAATATCCCTATTAAAGTCCTTTCATCAAATAGAGAGAAAATTATTTGAAGGGATTAATGAGTGTGAGGATGGGAAGAATTATTCACAATGGAATATAGATTCCAAAGAATGTTGCCAAAATATTGCCACAGTCAGGAGAGGAGTGAAAAAAAAAATCAGCAGTCAGAAAGAACAGAGCACTAATAAAGATAAATGGAAAATAAGATAAAGTCAAAGTTTGAGAAGAGAAAATAAATATGGAATTAAATCATCACATATGTCCTACATTTGGTGCAAATTATATTGGTTCTGGAACTGGCTAAGCTTACCAAGCACTACGAGGATTGGTCTCAGGGACATACAGAAGGCCTAGGAAGAATGTAACCAACTGCATCAAGTGTCCATGATTGGTTATGCAGCAGACACAATGCCATATGCTCCCTAAGCCCCATTTTCTTATCCTCCCAATCTATAACTAGATTCATCTGCCATTGTGTCTAGCAGTTGGGTGGAGCAATGAGAATGAATTATACCAAAGGGGGTGTGGAAGGTGTATTGTACATTATTTCCAGCACTAGCTCCTCTGAAAAAAATAAACTTTGCATACTTTTCCTCTCTTTTCTCTTCCTTCATCTGCCAGCTGTATTCAGAGGATTCAGGAAGGCTCTAGGGGATGATGGAATCATTATTTGGAACAGGTTTGGGTCATACAATGACTGTGGATCTTAGTTGTCTCTCCATTCCAACCTTCGTTCAACGGTGGCATGAGGAAAAAATAAACTTTCACTGTGCCTTGACACCTGGGTGGCTCAGCGGTTGGGCGTCTGCCTTCAGTGTGGACGGGGTGATCCTGGGATCTGGGATCGAGTTCCGTGTCAGGCTCCCTGTGAGGAGCCTGCTTCTCCCTCTATCTCTGTCATTCTCTCTCTGTATCTCTCATGAATAAATAAGTAAATCTTTAAAAAAAAAAAAACTTTCACTGTGCCAAGACATTGAGACTTCATTAATGTCTGTAAGCCTCCCACAATGAGAACCATGAGTTAATCTTGGATTTGGCAGAATGTTAGGTAATTGACAATCTAAGTTAAGTTCCCAGTGAAATGGTGAAAATGAAAGCATGATTGCAATATGTTCAAGGGGCAATGTCAAGAGCACACAGTTGTTTGGGGAGTTTTGCTGTGAATGCAGAAAATTTATATATATATATATATATATATACACACACACACACATATATATATATTATTTGCATCTATACGTATATAAATATACATATATACAAAAATCAGTGGCCAAGTGATGTGTATAATGAGGGGTAAAATAGGCGTAATAATAGTTCCGCAAAGAGGTTCACATTCTAATCCCCACAATTTGTAAATATATTATGTGGCAAGAGGAAATTAAGGTTGCAGGTAGAATGAAGTTGTTAATGCTGACCTTAAGGAAATTATCCAGCTGGGCCCATTATAAGCATGGAAATACTTAAACCCAGAAGAAGGAGGCAGAACAATCAGAAGCAGAGAGAAGATGTGGATGTGGGAAAGACTCAACTGGCCATTGCTGGCTTTGAAGATGGAGTGAGTGGGTCAGCAAGGAGAAGCTGGAAAGGCAAGGAAATGGTTTCTCCCCTTGCATCTCTGGAAGGAACACAGCGTGATAACATCTTGATTATACCCCAATGAGATACCTTTTGGACTTCTGACCTCCAAAATGGTAAGAGAATAAATTAGCATTATTTTTGTAGTAATTAGTTACAGCAGCAGTAGAAATCTAATATGGGAGAAAGCTCATTTTAACAACAGCAACCAAAAATGATATGTCTAAGAATACACTTTATAAGGAATATGTTGCTCCTATCTGAAGAAAATTGCAAAGTTTTACTGCAAATTATCAAAGAAAATCAAAATAGAGAAACATAATATGCTTCCAGATAAGGCTAAATACTGCATAGGAGCTCAATGTTCTCAGACTCATTAATCTATAATACACATACATCATTTATTATTAGATTTGTATCTTTATATATTAAATATATTTACATATTTTACATATTTATTATATAGATTAATACATATATACTAATTTCATATAGATTATATATTATCTATAGACTAAGGCAATCACATTCATACCCTTCAAGACCCTATATATTCATGACTAATAAATCTAGCTCAACCTAGGGTGGTGATGTTGTTTTAGTTATTTGTTTTAGAAGGATAAGCTGGAAAACATTAAAAATATGGATGATCTTTGCCTCTAATCTGCTACTTTCTTCAGATTAATTACATTACTTTCTACAGCTGTCTGGTTTTTCAACTTCTCAGAAGGGGAGGGGCATGGCTTCCCTGCAATATAGCCATTAAGCTGATTGCCCCAGCCTGAGCCAATGACTGTCCCTGATTTAATGTCTGTAGTCCAAGGAATGGGCACCATAATTGGTACAGTCTAGGATACTCCGCAGCCCTATAGCCAGAAAAGATGAGTCTCTTACCAGAGGGAGAGACACAGATAAATACTCAACACAAGTCTAATTCTAGGAATCTTTTATGGAAAACAAAGATGAAGAAAATATTTATGTAAAATTTTTCATACTGTTATTTATAAAAGTTATTGAAATCTACATATCCAACAATAATCAATTCTAAATTAAATTATTGTCTAACTACATGATGAAATATTTGGCAGTCATTAAAAACATTTTCCATGAGTTTTTAGGACTGATTGATAGAATTCAAAATCCATGGGAAAATACTCAAAGTATTAGCAAAACCAGAATACAAAAGAATGTATATTATGGCCCAATATTGCAAAAAAATATACAATTCACCAAATATTAACAATATGTCTATCCAGATAGTGAGATTACATTTTCTTTAACCTTTTCTGTATTTTCTAATAAGCCTAAAGTGGTAATTTATACTGTTTATAGATCTACATATAAAACTTCTTTAATAAACTGTATAGTCAACTAGTATAGACATATCTCCTGCTACTAATACCCAAGGCTCTAGCCCAGTGGTTCTCAGGTTTGACCAGGCATCACAATCATGGTAGATGGCTATTAGAACACTGAATCCTGGGCCCCACCCCCAGAGTCTCTGATTCAGTAGGTCTGTGGTGTGAAATGAGAATTTGCATCCCTAACAAATTCCCATGTGATGTTAATGACAACAGTCTGGGGACCACAGTTGGAGAACCAGTGCTCTATTCCTATCTAATTACATGAAATTGCTTGAACAACCTGCTTAGGTGTCCTTGTGAACTTTTGTCTGGTTTCTCCTTCAAACATGTTTCAAAATCATGCCTCCTTATCCACCTAAATCCTGCCTGTTCAGAAATTCAAGGAGACATCCCCTCTCCTGAGAGATTATTTCTTTTAATTTCCTAATCTGGATCAGGTGATTTACCCATTGGCTCTAAAAGCATCTAGAACTAAGCTCTATCTGCCTCCATAGGGGCCTGAAAACCTCCATTATATCCCCTAACATAGCTATGAATAAAAAAAGAACATATGGTCTCTCTCTCTCTCTCTCTTTTTTTTTTTTAATCTACAATTATCTCAGGTCGTTGTTATTCAGTGAAATTGTACAAATCAGTTAAACTGAGGCTTACAGATTGGTTTGATTCAAGGTCAACCAGATAGTTAATAGTGGGGTCCGGTCTCAACTCCAGGTTTCCTGATTGTGAGTCCTGTATTTTCTGTAGTATTCCCTGATATTCTAATGAGAGGATATAAGCTATGCATCTACTTCCACTACTGAATACTGTGAGATCAAATTGATTCAGGAATAATGCATCTGAAGCCTGCATCTTCACAAAAAGCCATCAGAAGCAGGAAAGTAGGAGACCTCTTATTTAATTAAAAAAAAGTTATTGTTTATTTTTTTTATTTTTTATTTTTTTTATTTTTTTATTTATTTATGATAGTCACAGAGAGAGAGAGAGAGAGAGGCAGAGACATAGGCCGAGGGAGAAGCAGGCTCCATGCACCGGGAGCCTGATGTGGGATTCGATCCCGGGTCTCCAGGATCGCGCCCTGGGCCAAAGGCAGACGCCAAACCGCTGCACCACCCAGGGATCCCCAAAAAAAGTTATTGTTTAAAGGAACAAAACTTGTTAGCTGAACTAGAGGAGTTTTTTAGTAATACTATCATTGAAAGAGAATTCGCATATGACACAATTTACCCATTTTAATATATACGGTTCAATAGTTCCCCAGTAATTCAAGGGTGTAACCATTAGCACTGTTAATTTTACATCTTCATTAAGCCCAAAAGAAACCATACCCTTCAGCTGTCACCATCTATAATGTGGTCTTCTGTGATACACTTCTTTCACTTAGCATAATGCGTTGTAGTTTCACTCTTGGAGGATAAATCAGTCCTTTTTATTTCGCTATATGGTATATATATTTTATCTGTTCATCAGGTGATGGACATTTGAATTGTTTCTACATTTTGGCTACTATGAATAATGCTGCTATGAGTGTCTGTGTATGTATGAATTTTTGTGTGGGCATTTATTTTCATTTTTCTTGGATAAATACCAAAGGATACAATGACTATGTCATATGGCAACTATGTTTAATCTTTTGAGGAACCGTAAACTGTTGTCAGGGTGGTTGCACCATTTAAATTTTTTTTTAAGTGAATTTGTACAAACACATTTTACTTGAACTGTGAAAAGACAAATTTAACCAAAATATTCAGGCTTTGGTCAGTTATTCACTGTCAAATTAATATAGCAAACAGTCTCCTGGGTCTCTCTGGGGGTGATGGGAGGTAGAGAGACTTCTGAAGTATTCCCACCCTCCTTCATCCTATTTCCCCTGGACCATCTGTCACCCATAACCATTTCTGAAAGTCTGGAATGAGGCCTAATTGAGCATGTATAGTAGTTTATAGATGAGATTGAAGCTACTCTAATAGAAGTAGTTTCATACAAGAAATTGAAAAAGCCCTAGTAAAAACATCTGAGTTTACTCAACCAGCAGACAACATTAAACCCTGATTTTTTTTTATTGGTAATTGTTTGTAACTTTTTGATATATTTCCACCAAATTTATGGAAGGTATCGGTGCCATTAAAATACTAATCAAGATATCTGTTTCCCATTTCAAAAATATTTATTGACAATTCCGTATGGATTATTTTATTCATATTTCAATTAGGCTTTTCTATCATCATAAGTAGGTGCCTTCAAGAATACAGCTCTGGGGACGCCTGGGTGGCTCAGCGGTTTAGCACCTGCCTTCGGCCCAGGGCGTGATCCTGCAATCCCAGGATCAAGTCCCACGTCAGGCTCCCTGTATGGCCTGTATCTCTGCCTCTCTCTCTCTCTGTGTCTCTCATGAATAAATAAATAAAATTAAAAAAAAAAAAAAGAATACAGCTCTGGAATCTTGCACCCTACAGATTAACTCTCATTTTGTATCAGAATTGTTGCCCTGGGGCATCACCTGCTGGGTTTTTTATTTGGCTTGGACAAGAATCCTGCCAAAGTTTTCATCTACACCTCTTGTTGTATATGAATTCTCAGGAAGACTCAAGTTCAGCGGGAAGAATGAATTCTCAGGTGGAGTTTTTAGACCTGGTATGATCCTTTCACAAGGGTTTCCCATTTTTACAGGTGTTTCCTTAAAAGAAACTTTGATAAATAAGAGTGGAGGTAAGGGAGGGGGCCAACTGGACTTTGAATAGGTTGTTCTTTGGGCACTGAGGGAAGGAAAAGGAGAAACAATGTTTTCCACCCTATTCTGAGATATGCCCTTTGTCTTTTATCAGGATCCTTAGATTTCTCTTGTTTCCTTCTGCCCCATGACTGCAACAATGTGCCTTATAAATGGATACGAATGAATGAACAAAAAAAAAAATCTAATTTGCAAAATGCTTCAAGCTAGATAACAGGGAAGGGGAAGCAGCTCATAAACCTATTACACTGAGATTTTATAGTATAGTTTATAGTAACTTTAAAATAAGCCATTGAAATTTTAATACTCAATTGAGGAGTTGGTAATACTCTTTAGAATTTTAATAGTTCTCAAGTGAAATAAACATCTTATGTTTGAGAGCATAGGCTTTAGAGTCAGATAGCTTTGGCTCAAGTCCTGGCTCTGTAGCCTCCAAGCTGTGACCTAAGACATGTAATTAAATCATCCTTGTCTAGTTCCCTTGTAAAATTGGTAACATTGGAATATCAATAAATCTATATTTACAAATAGGATTTTTGTAAGAATTAAGCCAGGCTATACAGTGAAAGCTATTTGCCCAATACCTAGAAGAAAGTTAAGTACTCAAAAATTGCTTATGAAATTACCACTAAGAAGTAGAAACCATTTTCTCTACAAGAAATGGCTTCTCTGGGAAGAGCTATATCAAATCTTAACTAACTCTAAACCCTAACATCTTAAATAATTGAAATTAAAAAGTCAACAAAGAAAAATGTGAAAGGAATTTTTTTTTTTTTTTTTTTTTTTTTTTTTTTACTTTCAACAAACCCATCAAAACCAAACGTTTGCAGAGCCACTTTTTATACACTCTTGCTTCAAAATACTCATCTGCTTTTAAACAGCAGTTGAATTCTCTGGTGGGCTTTGTGGTTAAAATTTTATCTGGTCTCCTTCTTTTTAAGTATCCCTTCCTTAAATAACAAATCAGTCTTCTACTTTCCCACAAGTGGCCCTTCCCCTTTTAAACTGTTTCCCTCCTTGGAGAGTCAAATTTCCTTCCAAGAGCGACAATGGCAACTGTCCCCATCACTAACACTTGAATCCTGTGCATGTCTGTCTTGCCTCTAACCCTAGTTATTATCTCTTTAACCAGTTCCATTTTTTTCTATATTATTTTTTATTTTGAACATTTTTAAGCCTTTGGACAGTTGCAGGAATAATGAATATTCAAGTATCTTTCTAGACTCACCAATTGTTAATAACTTGCTACATTTTCCTTATTTCATTCTCTCTCCATGCCCCCACACTTTTCTTTTTTTTTCCCAGAAATATCTGAGAGTTAAATGCAAATATCTTTATTTCACCCTAAATGCTTCAGCATGTATCTCCTGAGAATAATTATTACACTTGGGAAATTTAACATTGTGCAATTTTATCTAATATATAATCTGTATTTAAATTTCCCCAGTAACATCCTTTATAGCTAGAGCAAGCCCCACTTTGCAATGTAGGATCTATCAAGGATTACACATTTAGCTATCATATCTATCTCTTAACTACCAAGGATTCCTTTTCTTCTTATTTTATACCCCCTCAAGACCCCACTGACTTGAATATACCCAGCCTTAATCTCCAGGAGTGGGCCAATGAAGTTGTCTGTTGAGTACCTCTTTCATTCCCAATCTGAGTGAGTGGAATTTCTGTTTATGCATAGTCTAGAAAGAAAGGAATTAATTTCATTCACTTACTCTCTCTCTCTTAATCCCTACATCCAGTGGACACAAATTCTTAAATCTAGAATCAGTCTACTCCAATGACTGAATAGCAACAGTTTGTAAGCATTGCAAAAGATTTCTTAAATTTTTTTACTCCATTAACCCCATGTTTTGAAACATTGATTCCCCAAATGCATTACTTAATAATCAATGCCTTTTAAATAATCTCAGTGCAAGGCTAAAGTTTTTTTGGGGGGTGGGCTTGGGGGATTAGTATCCACCTTTATAGGCTTTTTGGACTATTTGACAATAGTGTTTAGTCTCCTTCGCAGGCCACTAGAAACAATGCATCCCCCACCCCCAAATGAGAACTACTGTCTTACTAAGTAAATGTGAAATTATTTACCTTGCTATATAAATCTCTTTACATTGTGTCTCTTTCTACCTCTGGCTTAATTATCCATTGCACCACCTTATACAACTGTGCGCCAGCCACTTTTGCTATTGCTCAAAATTTTCACAGCTCTGCTCTTTTTCTATCTGTTCCAAAGCTCAGAATCCTCTTATCTCCATTCTTACCTATCAAGATATAGGCCAGTGTCATGTCTCTGGGAGGCCTCCAGTTCTCTACACCAGGAACTGTGGTCTTATTTGAATGGTTTTTCTCAGTACTTAAAAGATATCTCTATCATAGGTTTTATCACATTCTGTTATTGTCTCTCTTTGGAAACAATAAGCTACAAAGAGTACAGAGTCTACCCTTTAATCATTATTTTCCCCTGTGGTCTAGCACATTATAGATGCTCAATAAATATATGGGAAATAAATACATTCATCAACTAACCGGTGGGCAGATAGTAGAGCCACACGCCAATTGAATGGAAAATATCTCAGGGATGAAGTGATGGTATATTGGTTCTCAAGCAGTTTTGGCTCTCAAACACTTTTAAGAGTTGTATGAAAGCTTAGAACCTGCTCCCCCAAAAGATGCTTACATGAGTAGCCACATGAAATCCTTAACAGTGTTAAGTCACTGGATTGTGTCTCAAATAACTTCTGCTGTGGCCTATGATCTTTCTGTCAATAAAACTTAATCAGTTTCTACCTATGCAAAGAGATCACTCATCTATTTTGCAGGATCTACTATCTGGCTAGAAAATAACTTTCAATCTGGCAAAGCAGTATCATGTTGATTACAAAAAAAAAGGAGCAAGTAATAAAATAACTACAGTATTTTAGTGTTAAAACACCACTGGAGCCAATTAAATCCAGTTCCTCTTTAATTTGAATGTTCAAACTAAACAGAACAATTATTCCTTTTGTGTATCAGCAGTCAGATTTTTAAAGCAGTTATTGCCTGCTTCTTTGTCTTCAGAAAAGATTTAAATTTAAGTAAGGCTTTACAACATGGAGAAAATTAGCCCCTGCTAAATCAGTTTCTTTAAATTACATTACTCTATTGCCAGAATGTAATCAAAATCAATCACCATTTTCAGCAAAGTATGTTCCAAGAGTGTATCCTAAGTATGTAGTCAAGAATATCTTATAAAGTCAGTGATATGACATACTTTTTTAAAACTTCCTAGAATAAAAAGATAATGAGAAAATAGATTGCTTATATTTATAGACTTTCCAGACATTTATGATACAAAAAAATTTTTAAATAGGAATTTAAAGCCAAGGAGCACAACACCATTTTAGATGTAGCAAACATATGTTTTAAATATTAATAAAAACTTTTCCACTGAATTTTATCCTTAGCGATTTTTCAAAATTAAAATTAGAATTGCCACATAAAAACACTCATCCATTTGAAATGTTAGCAATTAAACAATGGGTACTTACATGGCTAAAATATGTGAATATTTTAAAACTGACAGCTGGGGATCCCTGGGTGGCTCAGCGGTTTAGCACCTGCCTTTGGTCCAGGGTGCGATCCTGGAGACCCGGGATCGAGTCCCACATCAGGCTCCCTGCATGGAGCCTGCTTCTCCCTCTGCCTGAGTCGCTGCCTCTCTCTCTCTCTCTTTCTCTCTCTCTCGGTCTCTCATGAATAAATAAATAAAAATTAAAAAATTAAAAATAAAACTAACAACTATGCAGTTATGTTCCTCTAAGAATGCAAGATATAAAACAGATTTATAACATTCAAACTCAATTTTCCAATTAGGTAAGCAATGGAGTTGCCATATACATTTTTGGGGGAAAAGGGTAAAGGAATAGAAAATGAAGGAACATGTTTGGGCTAATATTTGTGGTCTTAATCTCACTCAAACTCATATTTAATTTCAAACCAAAATTATAAATGTGTTAAGTACTGTAAGGAATGAACCAAGCTAAAGGATGAGGAAGGAGAGGTCATGCCTCTACCACTATTGCTATTATATTGATTTTTCTGTTGCTGTTTATTCAAAGAGAAAAAGCCCTAGGATGGGTTCTAACTTTCCTTCCATTGGTACAAATTTTGAATGGGCTTAAGTTAAAAGATGATATTGATTCTAAATCATATCTTTAATAGCTAGATACAGAGCATGTCATTGCAACAAAGGAAGGTGATATTCTGGGTGGTTGAACTTCAAATGAGATGAGTTATGTAAAAGAAGATATAATTTGATCCAGTTAGAAATTTTTCAGGTTGGGCAGCCTGGGTGGTTCAGCGGTTTAGTGCTGCCTTAACCCCGGGCATGACCCTGGAGACCCGGGATCCGGTCCCACGTCGGACTCCCTGCATGGGGCCTGCTTCTCCCTCTGCCTGTGTTTCTGCCTCCTTCTGCCTGTCTCTGCCTCTCTCTTTCTGTGTGTGTCTCTCGTGAATAAATAAATAAAATATTTTTAAAAAGAAAAGAAAATTTTCAGGTAATTTTATCAGGCAAAATGAGTGGATGAGGAAAAAAACAGGATTGATTATGGCAGTATTTGAGTATACTAGCAAAAATAATTCTTACAGTGCTTTTTGAGTTGCTTCCATGGAATTATGGACATTTTCAATTCAGAGCTAACTGAACTGTTGCATTCCTTCTTAAAACAAAAAAAATTTAGAAACTTTCTATTATATTGGAATCAAATTGGTACTTTTAATAGATTCTTCAAAATGTCACTGTATTGATAAAATCATTTTATATAACAATTGCCCACAAATAACTTAAGTATGTGGCGATGTGATCAAAGAAATAAGATTTTTTTGCCTAATTTTGATAATTTTATAACTGTTTCTTCTTTGTGAAATTGCTTCTCCATACAAGTTTTCTAAAATGGCTTTTTCTTCTCTCATGATGCTAAAATAGACTTAAAGATACAGCATGTTAGTAGAAAACATTGTACAACATTCCTCTATTCTGTCTCAATTCTATAAAAAGAAAAAAATTAAAATACATTAAAAGCCTATACCTGCTTGAAATATAGTGCTTTCTTCATGTATTATTCATAGGAGAAAATGCTGGAAATGCAGGAAAACCTAAAGTAGATGTGGAAGACAGAGCTAATGTGGATAGGGAGAATTCATTAATTCAGCTACCACCATTAATGGGGGAAAATGTGTAATTATCCAAGCTGAGATACTTTGGAGAAAGACACTGAAAGGAAAATGGAGATGCTATTCATAATTATGTTGGGACAATAGTACGAATTAGGCTGTTCTCAGGCAAACTGGATCATATGCTTATCCTAATTAAGCATCTGTTAACATGACAAGCCTAAGGATATTTTTAAAATAAAAGAATAATCACTACCTTCAACGATCCCAGAGTCTAGCACCTGAAAGGAATAAATCAGTCCTCGAAAGTGATGCCTACACAGCAAAAAGACACTACCTTGCCAGCTAGTTGCCTTCAGAGGTAAGTTTCTCATTCCTTCTTTTCTCTGTGATTAGGTTGGGGTCTACGCTTCCATTTTTATAGCTTGACTCAGGCCACAGTTATGGACTATCCAGCTTTGCTCTTAATGGACCTTTTTGTGCCCTGTTTCCACTTGTGGCGGCCCAAGTTCCATAATTCAAGTAGGCGTACATGAATGCTCTAATCAGACTTGGACATGCCCCTGTTTGAGTGTGTGCATACTCCTTGAGGACTTACGATATAAGCAGTACTGATCTTGAATCTCTACATTGGCACGAAATACATAATTTTTAACCTGTCTGTAGTATGCTGTGCACTGTTCCATTTGGAGGCTTCCTTACATACGTGGAGCAATGCAATCTTCAAAACAACCCTGTGACACTGATTCTATCATTATTCCCAATTTATAGTTGAAACAGAGTTTCAGAAAGGTTAAGTAACTTCTCCCAGGTACCCAGCTAATAGGCCTGGAACTAGGATTCCAATCCAGAAATCTGGCTCTGAACTTCACACTCATAACACTACGCTTTTACTAGGTTTGGCAGAACAACAAGCTCAACTTGGACTCAGCATCCATGAATTAATCCTTGCCATTAGCTCAACTGAAACAGAAGAAGGTTAAGTATTATGAATCCCTTATACAGTTAATTTCACTTTCTTCATAGTTCATCTTCTTAAAAAAGTATATGTGCTTAAAAATGAAGGAATCTGAAACTACTTAGAGGGTACATTGTCCTTTCACAAAGTAAATATATACTAATGTTATTAGAGGAAGGCAGGAGTCTATATTTTAAGGGTCGGAGAAAAGATCTCAGTTAAGCTCCAAAACCCACAGGAAATCCATGACCTTTTATCCAACAGTACAATCAGTTGAGTGGTCCAAGTATCCATCATTCCAGAATACCTCCCCAAAGAGCAAATGCAGACGATTGGTTCAATCAAAATCTTCAGTCAGAAATGTTCTTTAACATGCTAGTCACATAAAGATGCTTGGCCTGTTCTATATTTTGAATAAGTTAAACTATGCTTCAATTCCTTGACTCTAAATAGATGTAATTACAGGAATTGTATTAGATATCACAGAGACATGCAGAGGTTTCCTATAGCCTACCTATGTAAAGTAGAATTGTATTCCATCAGAACGTACCAAATATTCTGCATAACTGGATTTGTTGTGTTTGCTAACAGAATTAATCAGAATCCTTTTGATTCCAACCTGAGTGGTTGTGAAGCATCCTAAATGGTCTTTGTCCACTCCTATTGTCATAAATATAGACAAAAGATCTTAAGATGTTTCCACTAGTTTCCTAAGGAGAAAGTGTAATTCAGTACACATAGAATGAAAATTGAATGCAATAGCTGTCTGTTCCTGTAACCTAATAGCTACTATTGAACAAAACACTTCATCATTTATGTCCTGGTTTCCTAAACTGTAAAATGGGTGATTTCTGACCTATTATTTTAAAATATTGGTTCATGGGTGCCTGGCTGGTTCAGCCAGTAGAGAATGCGACTCTTGATCTCAAGGTTGTAAATTTGAGCCCCATATTGGGTATAGAGATTACTTAAAAATAAAATATGTAAAATAACCTATTCGTTCAAAATTTATTTTTTTTTGGTTCAAAATTTAAATGGCCCAATGTATATAAATGTACTTTGCAATTTAGAAGCTCTATAGAAGTATATACCCATTTAATAAGAAATATGTGTAACTGGGCAGTAGGACTTCCAGGTATAATCTGGAAGTTGAGAATTTTGCGTTTTAGATATTAGCATCTTTTTGTTTGCTCTTAACTGCATTTGACTTATGACTGAAACTGTTTGAATTCTGAGGTCATACTACATGTACTCTATCTACACTAACCTGTAGTTCATTAGGCTTTATGAGAAACTGGTTGCAGTCCATATTTGTATACTCTGCTAAGTAATAAAAATAGACCTCTTAGTTTGTGCTTTCAGTGCACATTCTTTAGATACTAGAAAGCCTATATTATATATAATGGGTTATACTAGTAATTTCATTGCATCCCCAGTCAACACTTTTTTCAGATTATAACAAAATTGTTAGAACCGCAGCAGATTTATATGCAATTACATGCATTTTACTGGGACTGTGTAGGGAATGATTTTTGTCATGGGCGAGTTATCTATGAGAAAAATACTATTCTTTAAAGTTGTCACAAGCAAAATACAGCTTAGGCATAGATGACACAGAAAGAGAAATACTGTTTTTTGCTATGTTTTTATTTAAATTCCAGTTAGTTAACACAGTATAATATTAGCTTCAGGTGTAGAAGTCAGTGATTCATCACTTATGTACCCAGTGTGCTTCACAAGTGCCCTCCCTAATCCAGTCACCTACTTAACCCATCTCCCACCCACCTTCTTCCAGTAACCATCAGTTTGTTTCTATTATTAAAAGTGCTCCCCCATAAATAAATAAATAAATACATACATACATACATACATACATAAATATCCCAGAGTCTGTTTCTTGGTTTGCCTCTCTTTCTACCCCCTACCTTGTTCATTTCTTTTATTAAATTCTACAGTATGAGTGAAATCCTATGGTATTTGTTTTTCTGACTTATTTCGCTTAGCATTATACTCTCTAGCTCCATCCACATTGTTGAAAATGGCTAGATTCCTTTTTTTTATGGCTCAGTAATATTGCTAACAGACACATGAAAAGATGCCCAACATCACTCATCAGAAAATACAAATCAAAACTACAATGAGCTATCACCTCACACCACCCAGAATGGCTAAAATTAACAACACAAGAAGCAATAGGTGTTGGCAAGGATGAGGAGAAAGGGCAACCCTCTTTCTCTGCTGGTGGGAATGCAAACTGGTGCTGCCATTCTGGAAAAGCGTATGGAGCTTCCTCAAAAAGTTAAAAATAGAACTACCATATGACCTAGAAATTGCAGTAAGTATTTGCCCAAAGGATACAAAAATACTGATTCAAAGGAATACATGCACCCCAATGTTTATAGCAGCATTATCAACAATAGCCAAATTATGGAAAGCCCAAGTGTCTAATGAATAAAGATGCGTTTGTGTATATACACGTACACAAGAGAAATCTATTTAAATCTGTTTAATAAAGGAATAAAAGTGTAAAACTTTTTAAGATTTTATTTGAGAGAATGAGAGAGTGAGCGTGAGTGAGCACAAATGGGGGGAATCAGCAAAGAGAGAGGGAGAAGCAGACACCCTGCTAAGCAGGGAGCCCGATGTAGGACTTGATCCCAGGATCCTGAGATCATGACCTGAGCCAAAGGTAGATGCTCAACCAACTGATCCACGCAGGCACTCCTAAAACATTTTATTGAATGAAACATTATCCCTTTTATAACTTTTATTCTGAAATAACTTCAAAATTAAAGAAAATTTGGAATAATGAAACCTCTAAATCAAGATTTACCAATTTTTAAAATTTCTACCGCTTGATTATTCTTTCTCCCTGTCTGTATCTATGTATATACACACACACATTCTTTATATTTTCTGAACACTTTGAGAACACATTGCACTTATCAAGCCATGTTAACTTTAATGCTTCAATGTGAATTTCCTAAAAACAAAGATATTCTTACATAATCATCATAATCAAATTCAGAAAATTTAATATTGATACAGTACTTTCATTGTAAAATTTTGTATTGAAGTACAGTTGACATAAGGTTGGCATACAATGTTACATTAGTTTCAGGTGTACAACATAGTGATTTGATAAGTTTATACATTATGCCAAGCATTCAACTGTAGCTACCATCCATCAACTTACAACACTGTTACAATACCATTGACTATTACCTGGGCTGTATCTTTTGTCTCCATGACTTATTAATTTCTTAACTGGAGTCCTCTATCTCCCACTCCCTTTTACCCATTTTTCCCATTTCCCCACACTCTCTGGCTACCATCAGTTTTCTGTATTCATGGATCTATTTCTGTTTGTTCTGCTTTTTAGATTCTACCTAAAAGTGAAATCATACGGTATTTGTCTTTGACTTATTGCACTTAGCATAATACCCTCAATGTCCATCCACATTGTCACAAATGGCCAGGTCTCATTCTTTATTATGACTGAGTAGCATCTTATTTTAAATATATACTACTTTTTAATTTTTATTTATACTTTTTTTTGATCAATGGACATTTAGGTTGCTTCTATATCTTGGCTATGGTAAATAAGACTGCAGGATTAGGATTGCATTTATCTTTTCAAATTAGCATTTTTGTTTTCTGCAGGTAAATATCCAGTGGTAGAGTTACTGAAGTATATGATACTTTATTTCTAATTTTTGGAGGAACTTGCACACTATTTTCCACAATGACTATACCAACTTACATGACCAACAGTGTAGAAAGGTTCTTTTGTTTCCACATTTTTGCAAAAACTTCTCTCTTCTTTTTTTGATATTAGCCATTGTGACAGGTGTAAGGTGATATCTCATTGTGTCTGTTGACCATCTGTATGCCTTCTTTGCTGAAATGCCTATTAACGTCCTCTGCCCATTTTTATGAATTATTTGGTTTTGGTATTTTATAAATTATATATTTTGGATATTTAACTCCTTATCCAATAAATCACTTGCAATTATCTTTTTCATTCAGTAGGTTGCCTTTTGGTTTTGTTGATGGTTTCCTTTTCTGTGAAAAGCCTTTTATTTTGGTTGGTTTTATTTTGGTCTTTTATAATCCCACACAAATTTTAGTATTTGTTCTGGTTCTGGGAAAAATGCCTTTGGTATTTTGATAGGGATTGCATTAAATCTATAGATTGCTTTGGGTAGTATGGACATTTTAACACTAATTCTTTCAATCCATGGGCATGGAATATCTTTCCATTTGTTTGTGTCACCTTCAATTTCTTTCATCAATATTTTATAGTTTTCAGAGGATAGTCTTTCACCTCCTTTATTAAGTTTATTCCTAGGTATTATTTTTGGTGCAATTGTAAATGGAATTGTTTTCTTAATTTTTCTTTCTGCTATATATATTTTTTAAGATTTTATTTACTTAGTTGAAAGAGAAAGAGCATGAGCAGCGGGGAGGGACAGAGGGACAAGCAGATTCCCTGGCAAGTCGGGAGCCCAATATGGGGCTCAATCTCAGGACCCTAAGATCATGATTTGAGTCAAAATCAAGAGTCAGACATTTAACCAACTGAGCCACTCAGGCACCCCTCTTTGTGCTATATTATTAGTGTATAGGAACACAACTGACTTCTGTATATTTTGTACCCTGCAACTTTACTGAATTTATTACTTCTAATACATTTTGGTCAAGTCTTTAAAGTTTTTTTTTGTTTTTTTTTTTAAGTTTTTTTTTTAATGTATAGAACC
This sequence comes from Canis lupus familiaris, assembly GCF_011100685.1. NCBI lineage: Eukaryota > Metazoa > Chordata > Mammalia > Carnivora > Canidae > Canis > Canis lupus. Next base: position 8,117,045 of record NC_049234.1, on the reverse strand, counting down.
CTGCCATTTACAAATAGTGATAGTTTAACTTCTTTACTAGTTTGGATGCTTTTATTTCTTATCCGTTTGTTTTGGCTAATACTTCTGGTACTGTGTTGAATAAAAATGGTGAAGGTGAGCATCCTTGTCTCATTCCTGACCTTAGGGGAGATGCTATCAGTTTTTCCCCATTTAGGATCATGATAGCTGTGAGTTTTTCATATATGGCCTTTGTTATGCTATTGTATGTTGCCTCTAAACCCACTGTGTTGAGTTTTTATAATTGATACTGAATTTTGGCAAATGATTTTTCTGCATCTATTCAGACAATCATATGATTTTTTTCATTTTTTTGATGTGGTGTGTCATATTGATTTTGCAAATATTGACCATCCTTGCATCCCAGAATAAATCCCATTTGATCATGGTGAGTGATTTCTTTTAAAATATTGAATGTGGTTGAATATGCTTTATGAATACTTTGTTGAGGGCTTTCGCATCCGTTCAAAGAAAATATTGACCTGTAAAAATTTTTCATTCTTTCTCTCTCCTCCTCTTTTTTCTGTTTCTGTTTCTCTATTTCTTTTCAGTAGCATCTTTATCTGGTTTCAGTATGAATTTTTATGTTTTACTCTCCTATTTTATTGGAATAGTTTGAGAAGAAGAGATTTAACTCTGATTTAAATATTTAGTAGAATTCACCTGTGACTATCTGGTCCTGGACTTTTGTTTGTTGGGAGGTTTTTGATTACCAGTTCAATTTTGTTACTAGTAATTGGTTTTTTCAGATTTTCTACTCTTGATTCAATTTTTCATAAGATTATATGTTTCCTAGGAATTCATTTCTTCTAGGTTGTCTAATTTGTTGCCATATAATTTTTTGTAGTATCCTTATAATCCTTTGTATTTCTGTAGTGTTGGTTGTTACTTTCATTTCTCATTTTGGGTCTATTCTTTTTCTTGATGAGTCTGGCTAAAACTTTACCAATTTTATTTATCTTTTCAAAGAATAAGCTCTTGATTCCATCGATATTTACTATTGTTTTTTAAGTCTCAATTTCTTTTATTTCTGCTCTGATCTTTGTTATGTTCTTCCTTTTACTGACCTTGGGCTTTATCCTTTTTTTTAGTTCTTTAGGTATAAGAGTAGATTGTTAATTTGAGATTTTTCTTGTTTCTTCAGGTAGCTCTGTACTATAAACTTCCCTCTTAGAACTCTTTTTGCTACATCTCAAAGGTTTTGGACCATTGAGTTTCATTTTCATTGTCTTCATGTATTTTTTATTTCTTCTTTGATTTCTTTATTGACCCATCAGCTGCTTAGTAGCCTGTTGTGTAGCTCCACATATTTGGGTTTTTTCCAGTTTTTTATTTTTTTTCTTGTGATTTCTAGTTCCCTACTTTTGTGGTCAGAAATGACACATGACACAGTTTCATTTTTCTTAAATATTATTGAATTTATTTTTCTTAAATTTATTTCTTAAATTTCATTTTCATAAATTTATATATGATCTATTATGCAGAATTTTCCATGTGCTCTTGAAAAGAATGTGGGGATCCCTGGGTGGCGCAGCGGTTTGGCGCCTGCCTTTGGCCCAGGGCGCGATCCTGGAGGCCCGGGATCGAATCCCACGTCGGGCTTCCGGTGCATGGAGCCTGCTTCTCCCTCTGCCTGTGTCTCTGCCTCTCTCTCTCTCTCTCACTGTGTGCCTATCATAAATAAATAAAAAATTTAAAAAAAAAATTTAAAAAAAAAAAAGAAAAGAATGTGTATTCTCTTGTTTTTGGATGGAATTTTCTATATGTATGTTAAGTCCATCTGGTCCAATGCGCCACTTGACACTATGTCCTTGTTGATTTTCTGCCTGGATGATCTATCCATTGATGTAAGTAGAGTGTTAAAGCCCTTTTTACAATTACAAAATACAATTATTGTATTACTATCAATTTCTACTTGTGTCTGTTAATATTTGCTTTATGTATTTAGGTGCTCCAATGTTAGGTGCATAGATATTTACAATTATTATGTCCTCTTGTTGGATTGACTCCTTGATCATCATACAATGTCTTTCTTTGTCTCATATATAAGTCTTTGTTTTAAAGTCTGTTCTATCTAATACAAATGTTGCTACCCTGTTTTTTTTCCCGACTTCCCTTTGCGTGGAATATCTTTTTCTTTATTTTTACTTTCAGTCTATATGTGTCTATAGTTCTGAAGTGAGTCTCTTACAGGCAGCATACAGATCAGTTTTTTTAAAATCTATTCCACCATCCTATGTTTTTTAATTGAAGCATTTAGACCATTTCCATTTAGAGTAATTATTGATAGGTATGTACCCTACTGTCATCATGTCTTCTAGTTCTTTTTTTTTAAGATTTTATTTATTTATTCATGAGAGACACACACACAGAGAGGCAGAGACACAGGCAGAGGGAGAAGCAGGCTCCATGCAGGGAGCCCAATGGGGGACTCAATCCCGGGTCTCCAGGATCAGGCCCTGAGTTGAAGGCAGCGCTAAACCGCAGAGCCACCCGGGCAGCCCTCTTCTAGTTCTTATAGTTCTCTTTTCCTTTTATTCTTGCTCTCTTTCCTTGTGATTGATGACTTTCTGTAGTATTATGCTTGGTTTTCATTCTATTTTTTGTATATTTATTATACTTCTTGGATTTGTGATTACCATGAAGTTCATATATAGCATCCTAAGCATACAGCCGTCTACATTAAGTGATAGTCACTTAAAGTACAAACACATTCTAAAATTACTTCTTTTTTCTACCATCTTCACATTTTATGTATATGTTATTATAGTTTGTATATTTTTATTCATAATTTTCTTCTGATTTTGTCTTTCTCCACACACACACACTTGAAAAGCTCCCTTTAATATTTTTTATTAGGCTGGTTTAGTAGTGATGTACTCCTTTAATGTCTGTTTGGCTCTTTACCTCTCCTTCAAATCTGAATAATTATCTTGTTTGTTAAGTAATTCTTGATTGTAGGACTTTTTTTCCTTTCAGCTCTTTGACTATATCATGTCACCTCCTTCTGACCTATAAGGTTTCTGCTGAAAAATCAGGTGATAGCCTTATCAATTTTCCCTTGTACATAATTTTTTGCTTTTCTTGCTGTTCTTAAAATTCTTTTTATCTTTAATATTTGACATTTTAGTTATTATGTGTCATGATGTGGTTAAGTTATGTGTCATGGTGTGGCCCTCTTGGGTTCCACCTTGTTTGGAACTCTGTGCTTTTGGAACCTGAATGTCTTTTTCCTTTCCCAGCTTAGGGGAGTTTTCAACTATTTCTTCAGATAAGTTTTCTGCCCCCTTTCTCTCTCTTTCTCTCTCTCTCTCTCTCTCTCTTTCTCTCGCTCTTCTCCTTTTGGGACCCTATAATGTGAATATTTGCTTGATGCTGTCCAGGAAATCTCTTAACCTACTCTTATTTTCATTTTTTTTTCCTTTCTACTTTTCAACTTGGGTGCTTTCCATTACCCTGTCTTCAGGATCATAGACCCATATTTTACACTCAGTAATCTACTGTTGATTGCTTCTAACATATTTTTCATTTCAGTTATTGTATTCTTCAACTCCAGCTGGTTCTTTTTTATATATTCTAGCTCTTTGTTGAAGTTTTTACTATTTTCTTCTACCCTCCTCCCCAGCATGGTGAGGAGCTTTATGATCATTAATTTACTTTGTTTATCAGGCAAATTGCTCATCTCCACTTCATTTCATTGTTTCTCTGGGATTTTGTCTTGTTCTTTCATGTGGAGCATATTCCTCTATCTCTCGACTTTACTTACTTCTCTGTGTATGTTTATATGAATTAAGTGGAAGAGATACTTTTCCTAAACTTGAAATAATGATAATAATGTTTTTTGTCCCCTGTGTAGATTGTGTGTGTGTTGTGACTTTGGCTGGTTGGTGCTGTGTCTGGCATGGCCTGAGATCTTGGGGCTCTCCAAGGTTGGGCTTCTCTGGTGGGATGGCTCAAGCTAAAGTACACGTGGTCTCAGAGCTCTCCTCATGGAGGATGCCCTAGCAGGACAGCTAAAGCTAAAGCTGGTGCAATCCAGAGGGGCCCCAGGCTCTCCATGCAGAAGGGTGCCCTGGCAAAACATTCTAAAGCTGAACTGGGCACAAACCGGGGAGGGGGCCCCAGGGTTCTCTGCTTAGGGGTTGCCCCAGCAGAATAGCAGTAGCTGAAATGGGCATGGGCTAGGGCGGTCCTGGAGCTCTCCATTCAGAGAGCACTTAAGAGGACAGCTGAAGCTGAAGTGGGTGCAAGCTGGAATATCCCAACATGCTCAGTGCAGAGATACCCTGGTGGGGTGAATGGAGCTGAGACTGGCACAGGCTGTCCTGTCCCAATGTGCTCTGTGCAGGGGGTACTCTGGCAGGGTGGCTAAAACCAAAACAGGTATGGGCCAGTGTTCCTTGAGTTGCTCCATGAAAGGGTCACCTTAGCAGGGTAGCTGAAGCCAAAGCAGGCATGAGCAAGGAGGCTCCAGAGTTGTCTGCACTGAGGGTACCCTAGCAAGTGAACACAGTGTGGGCTTGAGGTATTCTGGGGTGCTTTGCACATGTATCACTTTGGCAGGATGGCTGGAACTGTAGTGAGTGCTGACTGGGGGCATCCTGGTATGCATTGAGCTAGGATCACTTGGTAGGACAGTTAGAGCTGGTGTGAGCTAAAGGACCCAGGGCTCACTGTGGTGGTAGGCTGGCTAGGGAAACTGGACCCTGCTCCTGTCCATGCTGTTAAGGTGGAGAGGAAGTGTAAACCATGGCACTCACTAGCCCCTTATACCCAGACAGTTCCAGCAGCTACCTTGCTATTTGGCAGCGTTCTAGGCCTAGTCTCTCTATATTCTAATTGCTTTTATAAACTGAAGCTCTTTTTTTTCTGTGCCCCAGGGCAGACAACTATGTTCACAGTCCTCAGTACTATTCATCCTGACTGCAGTTCATAGTGTCTGGGATAGGGGTTCCCTTTGCTACATGTCATGCTGTTCTTCTTTTGGTCTATCTTTTGCTAATATGAAAGCTATTCAGTCAGCCCTCAGTTTTTCTTCAGGATGAAGTGATCTATAACTAGGTACAGATTTGATGTGTCTGTGGAGGAGTTGAGTTCAGTCTTCCTATGTTACCATCTTAGACCAGAGACATGATGCAGTATTCTAATCTATGATTCTCATTCCAATTTTCTGAGTGGCCTTAATAATGTCCTTTATAATGTTTTATTTTTTTCAGTACAGGTTCCAGAATGATTATTGTATATATTTGCTATCTCTTTTTAAATCTCCTTTTATCTAAAAAATTCTTTAGATTTTATTTTTCATGACACATTTTAATACAGAGCAGTCATTTATATAAATGACACTCACTTTGAATTGCTCTGACAGTCCCTTGTGATTATAGTCAGGTTATGCCTCTCTAGCCTGAAAAATACAAATATGATGTTGCTATTGTCTTTTGGTATTACATCCAGGAACATAAGATGTTCAATTGTCTCTAATTTCTAATACTAAGCTTGAGTTAATAATTGCTCTTTTCATTCATATAAGTACTATTCACCCCTACCCACCCACCCCATGCCTAATCTTTTTCTTGTCTTGTGGAGAAACTCTTTAAGAACAATGTAAATACCCTGCTTTTCTACAGACCACCCGCTACTTCCTGCCCTAAAATTTATCACCTATTCATAATTTTTTTTAAGTAGGCTCCATGCCCAGCATGGAGCCCAATTCAGGGCTTCAATTCAACCCTGAGATCAAGACCTGAGCTGCGATGAAGAGTTGGACACTTAACTGACTGAGCCACCCAGGCACCTTCTCACCTATTCATAATTACTGATAGTTACTGTTTGAACCAAACTATGACATTTGAAAAAAGGAGATTTTCTATCGCTTTCACTCCTTAATTATGTATTCATATATGTTTATACTAAGTATACATATTTATTTTCAAATATTTATATTTGAAATTATTTTAATAGAAAAATTCATCCAATTTACACTTATTGATTATACTTCTATATATTTGCTCTCAATTCTATCATAATTTATGTAATAGTATATTATATTTAATTTGTTGTGTTTCTTCCTCTATCCGACGGGTCTTATTCACTTTTCTAAATTTTTCTCCCAGAATTTAGGAAGGTTTGGGTTTTTCTGTTTTTGTCTTTTGTTATTAGTGGTTACCACAGTATTTATAATTTTTTATAGCTTGTGATCCTTCATTCTTATTTACCTTCTTATGTGGTCTTTTAAAAATAGCATCCTTTGACTCCCATCTATTACCTATTCAACAACCATAGCCTCATTCCACTTCTCCCTTTCTCTTTTCTTTTTGGTTGCAATTGTTTTATTCTACAAGAACATATAACACATTTATTCTTCCTCTTATCTTCCCACTTGTGTTTTGTTTTGGCTTTATAACTAAATACATTGTTTGACTGCCATATATAAATATGTTTCAGGCTTACTATCAGTCATTCTGTCAGTTTACCCAGTTATCATAAGGTCAAATAACACTTCTTTTATTTGTAAATTTCTCAATAGGGATGCTTTTGAACAATATTCCTCAGTCACTTACATGTGTAAAACTGTTTTTCTAAAGTTCTGATAACTGAAGAACAGTTTGGCTGCATACAACATCGTTGGTTCATAAATTGTTTCCTTGAATTTCTTAAAAATACTAATTTCCTATATAACCTTTGTATTGCCATTTCATCCAGAAGTCTCTTACCAAGCTAACTTTTTTAAACCATATCAATAATCAGATAACTTTGAATAGAAGCCCTGAGGATATTTTCTACTTTTAAAATCTAATGTTTTATATAGGTATAGAATGGACCATTTTGATTTGTCAATTGATCTCTTATTTCCAAAAGGTTTTTTGGATTACTTTGTTTGTTTGTTTGTTTATTTATTTATTTATTTATTTATTTATTTATTTATTTATAGAACAAACAGGGAGAGGATAAAAGGAAAAGGATCTCAAGCAGACTCCATACTAGGCGCTGAGCCTGATTTGGGGCTCAATCTCATCATCTTGAGATCTTGACCTGAGCCAAAAACCCAGAGTCAGACACCTATAACCAAATGAGCCACCCAGGCACCCCTGGTTTATAAGTTTAGATATTCTGTTCCATAGATTTTTGTTTTAGAGACTTCGATTACAAGTATTAAAACTTCTTTACTTGATTTCCTTTGAACTACTTTCTCCCTTACCCTTTTTATTTGGTCCTTTATCTTATTCTCAGTTTTTAAAAGTTATTGTGCCTTTCTTGAGCACTTCTCATCAAAGTTTTATTTGAATTTCTTCTCTCTTGTTCATCTTATTCTTCTGAGATTATACAGTTTTTTCTTCTATTTTATCCTGAATTTGATCAACTCTGATGGCATTTGTTTCCTTTTTGGTCCATTTCTTTTTCTTTAACTTTATTAATGCATAATTGGCAAATAAAATTGTAAGATATTTAAAGTATATTTGTGATGATTTGATACACATATACATTATGAAATGATTCTTACCATCTAACCATTTAACACATATAACCTCACATATTTACCCTTTTTTCTATTCTTTTACCAAATTCAATTATATAATAAAGTATTAGAATCACTATGTAATACATTGGCTTCTTAGGCCTTATTTATCTTAAAGCTAAAAGTTTGTATCCTTTTACCACCTCTCTCCATTTCCTCTGTTACTCAAACTCCTCTGGCAACCACTTTCAACTCAGTGTCTATGAGTTCAATTTTTTAAAAATTTTACATATAAGAGATACTGTGCACTATTTGTCTTTCCCTGTCTGTCTTATTTTACCTAGCAAAATGACCTTAGGTCCATGCATGTTGTCACAAATGGCAAGATATCCTTTTCTCTCATGGCCGAATAATCTATTTATATATACCACACCTCCAAATTCACTTACCTGCTGTTGGACACTTAGTTATTTTTTTTATCATGGCAATTGTGAATAATTATGCAATATATATGAATAAATATATTTCTTCAGTATTCTGTTTGTATTTTCTTTGGATTTATTCCCAGAAGTGGGACTGCTGGATCATATAGTAATTCTGTTTTTAATTTTATGAGGAACCTCAATTTCCATTCTGTTTTCCATAGAGGTTAAACCAATTTACATTCCCACTGATACTGCTCAAGGTTCCCTTTTCTCCACATCCCTTGCCAACACTTGTTATCTCTTGTCTTTTTAATGACTGCCATCCTAACAAGTGTGAGGTGATATCTCATTGTGGTTTTTGATTTGCATTTCCCTGGTGATTAGTGATGTTGAACATATTTTCATGTACATTATGGCTATCTGGATGTCTTTTCTAGAAAAATATTCAGGTCCTCGCCCATTTTTAATCATATTTCTTGTTATTGAGTTATGTACTTTATACATTATATATATGTATATACATATACATATACATATACATCTCATTCCATAAGTTGCCTTTTCATTTTTTTTCTTTGCTATGCAGAAGTTTTTTTAGCTTGATAGAATCCCATTTGTTTTTGCTTTTGTTGCTGGTGCTGCTAGTGCCCTATTCAAAAAATTGTTGCTAAGACCAATATCAAGGTTTTTTCCTATGCTTTTTCTAGGAATTTTATAGTTCCACCCCTTATGTTTTAGTCCTTAATCCATTTAAAGTTAATTTTTGTAAGTGATTTCAATAGGAGCCCAATCTCATGTTTCTGCATGTGGTTATCCAGTTTTCACAGCACAATTTATTAAAGTCTTTCTCCCCATCAAGTATTCTTGGCTCTTTGTTAAGTATTAGTTAGTTGTACATGAGTTTGAGGGTTAATTATGGGTTTCCTATTATGTTCTGGTTTGTGTCTATTTTTCTGGCAATACCATACTCTTTTGACTACTATAGTTTTACAGTATAGTTGGAAATCAGAAAGTGTGAGGACCTCAGCTTTGTTCTTTCTCAGGATGGCCTTGGCTTTTTGAAATCTTTGTGGTTCCATATAAATTTTAGGACTGTTTTTTTTCAATTTGTGAAAAGTGCCATGGAATTTTGATAGGAATTTATTAAATCTCTAGATTGCTTTAAGTAGTATGGACATTTTAACAATATCTTCTGATCTATGAAAACAAGATATCTTTCCATACATTTGTATTATCTTCAATTTTTCTTCAAAATCTTCAATTTTTCATAGTATAGGCCTTTCACTTCCTTGATTAATTTATTCCTATTTTGTTGTTTCTGCTGCTACTGTAAATGGGATTGCTTTCCTTACTTTTGAGATATTTTATTGTTAGTATATAGAAACACAACTGATTTCTGTATGTGATTTTATATCTGGCAACTTTACTGAATTCATTGGTTACTTCCTATAGTTTTTTGGTAAAGTCTTTAGGATTTCCTATACATAAGATCATATTATCTGCAAATAATAATTTTATTTCCTTTTTGATTTGGATTCCTTTCATTTCTCTATATTGCCTAATTGCTCTAGCTAGTACTTTGAGTACTATGTTGAACAAGAGTGGTGAACATGGACACATTTGTGGTGTTCCTGATCTCAGAGAAAAGCTTTCAATCTTTCACCATTGAGTATTATGTTAGCTATGGCTAACATTATAATATTAGCTTATTGTATATGGCCTTTATTATTTTGAGATATTCCTTCTATACACAATATGTTGAGTGTATTTTATCATGAAAGTATTTTATGTTTTGTCAGATGTTTTATTCTGCACCTATTGAGATTATATTTTTTCATTCTGTTAATGTGGTGTATCACATTTATTCATCTCTGTATGTTAAACTATTTTTGTATGCTAAGGACAAATCTCAGCCAGTCATGGAGTATGATCCTTTTAATGTGTTATTGAATCCAGCTTGCTAATACATTGGCTAATATTTCTGCATCTATACTTATCAGGGATATTGACCTATAATTTTCTTATAGTGTCCTTATCTGGCTTGGTATTGAAATAATGCTGTCCTTTATTATTTTTGTATAATTTATTTAAATATAAAAATATTTTTAAAAATAAATAAATAAATATAAAAATATTATATTAATTATAATAATTATAACATTATTATAAAAATGTTAAGTAACCTAAGTTATGATAATAAAAAGTACAGCATAGGGGATACAATCAATAATATTGTACTAACTTTGTATGGTGAAAGATGATAGCTACCCTTATTGTGTGGGCATTGCATAATGTATACAGTTGTTGAATCATGTTGTATACCTGAAACTAATAAAACATTGTAGTTCAACTAAAATTAAAAAAAAAATAAGTAACAGTCATGGAGATATAAGAAAGTTGAGGGATGTATACATGCTAAAACTGCTAACAGGCAAGTTTAAATACATCAAATCAGACTTTCACTCATGGCAATAAACATCTACCTACATTAAAATTCAAGTTAAGCAGGATCCCCTCTGCCCTCCAAAGAGTGTTGACTTGAAGTGAGATGGATGATTTACTATAAAAAAGGCATGTATTTTCTCAAGAAATAGAAATTTTAAATCAAATGCAAACTTTTTTATCAGTGTTTTTTTCCTGGTCGTAACTGAATCAGGGACATTCAGAGACAAAACTTGCATACCTATAATACATAATATGTCATGAGTATTAATAGGCTAAGACTACATTATGTCTAAAGGCCTTCACAACTTTAAGATTCTAGTATTGCAATTATTGGAATGAAAGACAAAATTGAATATCTACAGGTATATTACAATGTGCTTATACCTAATATGAATGCTATCTTTAATCTTACTTTTTTCTTTTCAGGAAAAAAGCATTTTTTTTTTTCATGATAGTTTGTAACTGTTCCCTCTTCAATTTTTTTTGGGAGAATTTGAAAAAGATAGGTGTTAGTTTTTTTAATGTTGTTAGAATTCACCTGTAAAACCATCTGTTACTGGGATTTCTCTTGCTGGGACATTTTTTATTACTGGTCCAATGTTCTTACTCATTATTGGACTCCTCAGATTTTCTCTATTTCTTCATGATTCAGTCTTTGTAGCCTGTATGTTTCTAGGCATTTATCAGTTTCTCTTAAATTATCCAACTTGTTGACATACAATTGTTCATAGCAATTTTTTATGATTCTTTTATATTTGTTATCAGTTGTGATATCTCTTTCATTTCTGAGTTTTTTTTTTTTTTACTGGAGTCTTCTCTTTTTTTCTTAGTCTAGCTAAAGTTTAGTCAATCTTGTTAGTCTTTTATAAAAACCTCTTAATTTTATTGATTTATTTTCTAGTTTTCTGATCTCTATTTTATTTCCACTCTGATCTTTGTTACATCCTTCCTTCTGCCAGCTATGGACTTAGTTTTTTTTCTGCTTCCTTGAGGGATAAAGTTAGGTTGCTTGAAAGTTTTTTCTTAGTATATGAATTTAGCACTTTAAACAACCCTCTAAGACCTGGTTTTGCAGCATCCTATAGATTTTGGTGTATTGTATTCCCATGTTCATTTGCTTTAAGATTTTTTTTAATTCCCTTTTGATTTCATCTTTAAACTACCGGTTGTTCAGGAGTGTTTAGTTTTCACTTATTTGTAAATTTTCCAGCTTTCCTCATATTGTTGATCTTTAATTTTGTCCCATTGTGGTTGAGAAAAATAGTTGGTATAATTCCAATCTTCTTAAATTTGCTAAGGCTCATTTTATGGCCTGTCAAATGATTTATACTGGAGATATGTGTACTTGAGAAGAATGTGTATTATGTTGGATGGAATGTTCTATACAGGTCCGTTTGAACTAAAGTATGATTCAAGTCTAATGATTCCTTGTTGATTTTCTGTCTGGATATTCTATTCATTGCTGAAAGTGCAGTATTGAAGTCACCTAATATTATTGTATTATTTCTCCCTTTAGATCAGCTGATATTTGCCTACTATATTTAAGGTCTCTGATGTTGGATGTGTATATATTTGTGATTGTTATATTTTCAAGGTGAGTTCACCATTTGTCATGACATAATAACCTTCTTTGTCTATTGTTACCATTCTTTGGCATAAAATCTATATTTATACAATATAGTTATCCCAGCTCTTATTAGGTTTACATCTGCAATGGAATAACTTTTTCCATCCCTCTGCTTGCATCTTAAGTATGTCATTAGAGTTGAAGGTAGTCTCTCATAGGCAGTATATGAGACTTACTTTTAATCTATCTAAGTAGTGAATGGATACACTCTATGCCCTTTGGTGAATTTAATCCTTTTACACTTAGCATAATTATTGATAGATAATAAATAGGCTTATTAACACCTACCTTATTAATTGCTTTCTGGCTGTACTGTAGATTCATTGTTCCTTTTTTCCCCCCTCTCTTTTGGCCTACTTTTATGAATTGGTGGGGTTTTTTCATGATATCCTTTTCTCTCTGTTATCCTTTAATATCCTTTTCTCTCATGTTTCTTTCTCTCATAAGGCTTAAGTAAAAAATCTTACACATAACAGGCCATTATAAACTAATGACACCTTAACTTCAATTGCATACAAAAATTTTATCCTCTTACTTCCCTTTTTTTGATATCACAAATTTTAATATTTAATATTAATAACTTACAATAGCTATAGTCATTTTTATTATTCCTTTCCATTAACTTTTATACTATATAGTTAAGTGAGTTTCCTAATCTGAGTGTATATTTCCCTTTACCAGTGTTTTCGTATATTTTTGTGTGTCTCATGTTACTAATTATTGTCTTTTATTTCAGCTTCAAGAACTCCTTTCAGCATTTCATGTAAGGCAAGTCCAGTGATAAACTGCCTCAGCTTTTGGGTGTCTGGGAAAGTCTTTATTTTCCTTCATTTCTGAAAGATAACTTCATTAAATAGAGTAATCTTGGCTGGCATTTTTTTTCTTTTCACATTTAAAATATATAATTCTATTGTCTCCTGGTCTGTAAGGTTTTTGTTGAGAAATCTGTTAACCTAATGGGGATTTCTTTATGGGTTACAATATTTTCTTCTCTTGCCAATTTTCAGATTCTCTCTTCTGATTTTTGAAGTTTAATGTGTCTTAGGGAATATAGTTTTGAATTGAGATAATGGCTATTGTAAATGCAGTGAACATGGGGTTCATATATTTTTTGAATTATTATTTGCTTTCTTTGGATAAATATCCAGAAGTGTAATTACTGGACCTTATGGTAGCTCTATTTTTAATTTTTGAGGGCCCTCCATATAATTTACTACAGTGATTGTACTAAATTATTCATTCTTCTTTGTTTACTAAGTTCCTCCGCCCATTTTTGAATTAGAATTTTTGCTCTTTTACTATTTACCTAGGAGCTATTTTTTTAAATTTCATTTCTTTTTATTGAAGTTTGATTTGTCAACATATAGTACAACACCCAGTGCTCATCCCATCAAGTGCCCTCCTCAATGCCCATCACCCATTTACCCAAACCTCCCACCCACTTTCCTTTCCACAACCCTTTGTTCTTTTCCCAGTGTTAGGAGTCTCTCATGACCTGTCACCCTCACTGATTTTTCCCACTCAGTTCCCCTCCTTTCCCTTATAATCCCTTTCACTATTTCTTATATTCCCCTATGAGTGAAACCATATGCTGATTGTCCTTCTCCGATTGACTCATTTCACTCAGCATTATACCCTCCAGTTCCATCCACATCGAAGCAAATGGTGGATATTCATCCTTCCTAATGGCTGAGTAATATTCCATTGTATACATAGACCACAGCTTCTTTATCAATTCATCTTTCGATGGACACTGAGGCTCCTTCCACAGTTTGGCTATTGTGGACATTGCTGCTATAAACATGGGGGTGCATGTGTCCCGCCATTTCACTACATCTGTATCTTTGGGGTAAATCCCCAGTAGTGCAATTGCTGGGTCGCAGGGTAGCTCTATTTTTAACTCTTTGAGGAACCTCCACAGTTTTCCAAAGTGGCTGTACCAGTTCACATTCCCACCAACAGTGCAAGAGGGTTCCCCCTTGACAACCTCTCCAATATTTGTTGTTTCCTGCCTTCTTAATTTTCACCCTTCTCACTGGTGTGAGGTGGTATCTCATTGTGGTTTTGATTTGTATTTCCCTGATGGCAAGTGATGCGGAGCATTTTCTCATGTGCTTGTTGGCCATGTGTATGTCTTCTTTGGTGAGATTTCTGTTCATGTCTTCTGCCCATTTCATGATTGGTTTTTTTTGTTTGTTTGTTTCTTGGTTGTTGAGCTTAACAAATTCTTTATACCTCTTGGATACCAGCCCTTTATCTGATATGTCATTTGCAAATATCTTCTCCCATTCTGTAGGCTTTCTTTTAGTTTTGTTGACTGTTTCTTTTTCTGTGCAGAAGCTTTTGACCCTGCTTAGGTCCCAATCGTTCATTTTTGCTTTTGTTTCCTTTGCCTTCATAGATGTATCTTGCAAGAAGTTACTGTGGCCAAGTTCAAAAAGGTTGTTGTCTGTGTTCTCCTCTAGGATTCTGAAAGATTCTTGTCTCACATTTAGATCTTTGAACCATTTTGAGTTTATCTTTGTGTGTGGTATAAGAGAATGGTCTAGTTTCATTTTTCTGCATGTGACTGTCCAGTTGTCCCAACACCATTTATTGAATAGACTATCCTTGGGAACCCTGGGTGGCGCAGCGGGTTTAGCGCCTGCCTTTGGCCCAGGGCGCGATCCTGGAGATCCAGGATCGAATCCCACGTCAGGCTCCCGGTGCATGGAGCCTGCTTCTTCCTTTGCCTATGTCTCTGCCTCTCTCTCTCTCTCTCTGTCATTATCATAAATAAATAAAAAAATAAAGTTTTGAATAGACTATCCTTTCTCCAGGGGATATTCTTCCCTGCTTTGTCGAATATTAGTTGACCATAGAGTTGAAGGCCCATTTCAGGGTACTCTATTCTGTTCCATTGATCTACGTCTCTGTTTTTGTGCCAGTACCATACTATCCTGATGATCACACCTTTGTAATACAACTTGAAATCTGGCCATCTTGGATGTGATTCCCCCAGCATTGGTTTTCTTTTTCAGTATTCCTTTGGCTATTTGGGGTCTTTTCTGATTCCATACAAATCTTAAGATGATTTGTTCCAACTCTGTGAAGAAAGTCCATGGTATTTTGATAGGAATTACATTGAACATGTAAAGTGTCCTGGGTAGCATAGACAATTTTACAATATTTATTCTTCCAATCATGAGCATGGAATATTTTTCCATCTCTTTGTGTCTTCCTCAAGTTCTTTCAGAAGTGTTCTATAGTTTTTAGGGTATATATCCTTTACCTCTTTGGTTAGGTTTATTCCTATCTTATGGTTTTGGTTGCAATTGCAAATGGGATTGATTCCTTCATTTCT
This sequence comes from Canis lupus familiaris, assembly GCF_011100685.1. Lineage (NCBI taxonomy): Eukaryota > Metazoa > Chordata > Mammalia > Carnivora > Canidae > Canis > Canis lupus. The sequence continues at coordinate 8,101,731 of NC_049234.1, read as the reverse complement.
CTTTCTGCAGTCTCATTCTTAGTGTATAAAAATGCCACTGATTTCTGGGCATTGATTTTGTATCCAGCCACATTACTGAATTGCTGTATGTGTTCTAGCAATCTTGGAGTGGAGTCTTTCAGGTTTTCCATATACAGTATCATGCTATCTGTGAAGAGGGAGAATTTGACTTATTCTTTGCCAATTTGAATGCCTTTTATTTCTTTTTGTTGTTGGACTGCTGAGGCTAGGGCTTCTACTACTATGTTGAATAACAGTGGTAAGAGTGGACATCCCTGTCATGTTCCAGATCTTAGGGGAAAGGCTCTCAGCTTTTCCCAATTGAGAATGATATTCGCTGGGGGCTTTTCATAAATAGCTTTTAAGATTTTGAGGAATTTTTCCTCTATCCCTACACTTGAAAGAGTTTTGATCAGGAATGGATGCTGTATTTTTCAAATGCTTTCTCTGCATCTATTGAGAGTGTCATTTGGTTCTTGTTTTTTTTTCTTGTTGATGTGATCTATCACGTTATTTTATGAGTATTGAACCACCCTTGCATCCCAGGGATAAATCCCACTTGGTATGGTGAATAATCTTCTTAATGTACTGTTGGATCCCATTGGCTTGTATCTTGTGGAGAATTTTTGCATCCGTGTTCATCAGGGATATTGATCTATAATTCTCCTTTTTGGTGGGGTCTTTGTCTAGTTTTGGAATCAAGGTAATACTGGCCTCATAAAATGAGTTCCATCCCTTTCCTTCCTTTGTAACAGCTTAAATAGAATAGGAATTATTTCTTCTTTAAAAGTTTGATAGAATTCCCCAGGGGGGCCATCTGGTCCTGGACTTTTGTGTCTTTTGTTTTTGATGACTGCTTCAATTTCCTCACTGGTTATTGGCCTGTTCGGGTTTTCTTTTTCTTCCGGTTCCAGTTTTGGTAATTTGTGGTTTTCCAGACATACATCCATTTCTTCTAGCTTGCCTAATTTGTTGGCTTTTATAGCTACTCATAATACATTTTTAAAATCATTTGTATTTCCTTGGTATTGGTTGTGATCTCTCCTCTTTCATTTGTGATTTTATTAATTTGAGTCTTTTTTCTTTTTAATAAGGCTGACTAGGAGTTTATCTATCTTATTAATTCTTTCAAAGAATAAACTCCTGCTTTTGTTGATCTGTTCTACAGTTCTTTTGTCTCTATGTCATTGAGTTCTGCTTGAATCTTTATTATCTCTCTTCTTCTGCTTGGTGTAGCTTATACTTGCTGTTCTCTCTCCAGTTCCTTTAGGTGTGAAGTTAGCTTGTGTATTTGAGTTTTTTTCCAGTTTTTTGAGGGAAGCTTATATTGGGATGTATTTCCCTCTTAGGACTGCTTTTGCTGTATCCCAAAGATTTTAAATGGTTGTATCTTCATTTTCATTAGTTTCCATGAATATTTTTACCTCTCTAACTTCCTGGTTAATCCATTCATCTTTTACTAGGATGCTCTTTAACCTCCATGTGTTTGTGTTTCTTTCAAATTTTTCTTGTGATTCAGTTCTAGTTTCAAAGCACTGTGGTCTGAAAATATGCAGGGGACAATCCCAATCTTTTGGTATTGGTTGAGGCCTGATTTGTGACCCAGCATGTGGTCTATTCTGGAGAAAGTTCTATGTGCACTTGAGAAGAATATGTGTGTATTCAGTTACATTCAGATGGAAAGTCTGTATGTATCTATGAAATCTATTTGGTCCAGGTACTATTTAAGGCCCTTGTTTCTTTGGTGATATTCTGCTTAGAATATCTGTCATTTGCAGAAAGTGCCATGTTGAAGTCTCCCAGTATCAGTGTATTATTATCTAAGTATGTCTTTACTTTGCTTATTCATTGATTGATATACTTGGCAGCTCCCACATTAGGGGCATAAATATTCATGATTGTTAGGTCTTCTTGTTGGATAGACCCTTTAAGTATGATATAGTGTCCCTCTTCACCTCTTATTGCAGTCTTTACGATAAACTTTAATTTATCTGATATGAGGATTGCCATCCCAGCTTTCTTTTGAGGACCATTTGAATGGTAAATGGTTCTCCACCCCTTCATTTTCTGGCCAGGGGTGTCCTTAGACCTAAAATGAATCTCTTGTAGACAGCAAATAGATGGGTCTTGCATTTTTATCCAGTACAAAACCCTGCATCTTTTGATGGGATCATTTAGCCCATTCACATTCAGAGTAACTATTGAAAGATATGAATTTAGTGTCATCATAATACCTATTCAGTCCTTTTTTTTTTTTTTTTTTTTTTTTGTCGATTGTTTCTTTGGGCTTCCTCTTTCTTTTACAGGGTCCCCCTTACTATTTCTTGCAGAGCTGGTTTGGTGGTCACATATTCTTTCTGCCTATCTTGGAAGCTCTTTATTTCTCCTTCTATTCTGAATGAGAAGCTTTCTGGATAGAGTATTCTTGGCTGCATGTTCTACTCATTTACCACCCTGTACATATCCTCCCAGCCCTTTCTGGCTTGCCAGGTCTCTGTAGAGAGGTCAGCTGTTAATCTAATATTTCTCCCCTATAAGTTAAGAATCTCTGGTCTTGCTCTGCTTTAAGAATTTTCTCTTTATCTTTGAAATTTGCAAGTTTCAGTATTAAATGTTAGGGTGTTGAATGGTTTTTATTGATTTGGAGGGGGGGGGGTCCACCTCTCTATCTCCTGGATCTGAATGCCTGTTTCCTTCCCCAGATTAAGGAAGTTCTCAGCTATGATTTGTTCAAACATACTTTGTGGTCCCTCTCTCTCTCTCTCTCTCAGCCTCTTCTGGAATTCCAATTAGACATATATTCTTCCTTCTCAAGCTATCAGTTATTTCCCTTAGCCTTTCTTCATGGGTTTTTCTCTTTTTTCCCTCAGCTTTCTTCCTTACCATCAACTTGTCTTCTATGTCACTCACTCTCTCTTCCACCTCATTAGCCCTAGCAGTTAGGACATCCAGTTTGGATTGCAGGTCATTTAATCTATTTTTAATTTTGGCCTGATTAGAACTAAATTCTGCAGTAAAAAGTCTCCAGAGCATAAAGCTTTTTTCCAGAGCCACCAGTAGCTTTATAATTGTACTTCTGAATTGAATTTCTGACATTGTATTGAAATCCAAATTCTGTAGCTCTGTGGCAAAAAATACTGTTTCTGGTTCTTTCTTTTGTCATGAATTCTTCCGTCTAGTCATTTTGTCCAGTGCAGGGTGGCTGTATGAGAGGGCTGAGTCAAAAATATCAACCACAACCTAATTAAAACACACCCTAGATGATTCTGAAGAAATCAGAGACCAGAAAATAAAAGAAAAAGAACAGAACAAAATAAAAGGACCACTAAAGTGAAAAACAAATTTTAAAACAAAGTAGTAAAAATAAAAAGCCAATAACCAAGAATAAAGAAGAAAAAGAGAAAAAAGAGAAAAAAAATAGTAAAGAAAAGAAGAAAAAGAGAAAAAAGGAGAGGATGGTGGTGGTGAAGAAGTTGTAGTGGAGGGGAAATGTAGTCTACCTCATGGGTCCTAGATGGTGACCCTCTTGATTCTAAGTGTATTTTGTTCTGTATGTTAGAAGATGCTCCCAAATTTATATAAACCAGTCCCAAATTTATATAAACCAGCAATACTTACAGAAAGCACCAACACTGACCACTAAAACATAAACAAGATAAATGAGGGAGTGGGGCAGAATGGGAAGGAAGAGAATATAATTTCACAGAATGAACCAACACAGTATTCCACTTGGTTCTGGGTGCATGCCGGTCATGTTTTAGAAGGTACTAACTTCCACCATTGTAAAACATAACAAGGTAGAGAAAACAAAAAACTAAAACCCATATCGTTTATCTACCAAAATTAATTTGAATACACTGAAGGGAATCCAGAAGTGAAAAATATATCTAAAACATGTAGTGTACAAATATGAAAGTCAAAAAGGAAAAAACTTAAAAGTGAAGAGCTGGTAAAATATTGTAGTTAAGGTGGGAAAAGAGAAAAAATATTGGAAATTTTTAGTCTGATATAAAAATGAGTTGTACTGGAAAAAGAAAAGAAAAAAAAAAAAGAGAGACCCTCTATTTCTATATATTATTTTCTCTCAGTCCTGGAGCTTTCCAGCACTGCTCAGCCAAGAACTTGCTCCTCCCCGTCCTTCCAGCGGGTCTTCCGGGGGAGGGGCCTGCTGTGCTGACTCTCAGGTGTGTGCACCTGGGGAGATGCCCCCCCTCCGGGTAGCTGTGTACCCCGAGGCCCCTGTTCCCTGGCGCCCCTTCCCTCCCAGGCACAGGGTGACACCAGGAGGGACACCACCACTGGCGGCGGCCGCCCCCCAGCCCTGGAGTCAGCTCCCCCGTGACCACCGCAGCTCCCAGTCCGCGGGGGCCTGGATGCTCGGGGGGCGGGGGGGGGGGGCGCTGCCCCGCACAGCTCGGGGCCCGGGGCAGGAGCGTCCCCGCTGTCCCGGGCCCTCCCCGCGCCGCCTGTCCCGGGGGAGCAGGGTCCCGGGCTGTGTCCCCCGCGCCCTGGGCAGCCCCCTCCGCCCGGAGCCCCCGCCCGCCCCCCGGCTCCTCCCCGAGGCCCCCCGGCGCGGCTCCGGCCCTTCCCCGAGCTCGGCCCGCTCTCCCCCGGGCGCCCTCCCGCTAGCGGCTCCGCTGCCTCCTGCGGTCCCGCCCGAGCTCCCTGCGAGCGCCCTCCCGGCGGGAAGACTCCGGGGACCGTCGCGGCCCCGCCCCGCTGGAGGCGGCTTCATCTTTGCCCCCTTCCCGCCGCGTCTGTCGTGTTCCGGCCGCTCTCCCTGCAGCTCTCAGGCCGAGTTCGGAGCTGGTCAGGATGGTTTGAAAATTACTTAGGTAAGTTTGTGGAGCCGGGTGAGATGAGGGCCCCGACTCTTACAGCATTTTTCTTCCCCCCAATCTAGGAATTCTTTATCTATTTTGGATATGAATCCCTTATTAGATATGATTTTCAAATATTTTCTCTAATTCAGTAGGCTTTTTCATTTTTATAATTTTTTTCCCTTTGGCGTACAGAGATTTTTAATTTGATGGAGTCTCACTTTATTTTTGCTTTTGTTGCCTTTGTTTTTGGAGTCAGATACACAAAATCATCACAAGACCAACATCAAGGAGCTTACCACCTATGTTTTCTCCTAGAAATTTTTTTTCTCCTAGAAATTTAATAGTTTCCGGTCCTACATTCAAGTTTTTAATCCATTTTGAGATATATTTTGTGTATGGTATAAGATTGTGCTTCAGTTTTATTCTTTTGCACATGGCTGTCCATTTTCCCAACACTATTTATTGAAGAGACTGTCCTTTTCCCATTGTATATTCTTATCTCCTTTGTCATAAATTGACCGTATACGTGTAGGTTTATTTGTATTCTATTCAATCAATCTATGCCTCTGTTTTTATGCCAATACCATATTATTTCCACAAATATAGCTTTGTAATAAGTTTGAAATCAGGGACTGTGGCACCTCCAGATTGTCCTTTCTCAAGATTGCTTGGGCTAGTTGGGGTCTCTTGTGGTTCTGTACCCATACAAACTCTAGCATTATGCATTCTATTTCTGTTTAAAATGCACTGGGATTTTGATAAAGATCACATTGAATCCGTAGATTGCTTTGAGTAGTATGAACACTTTAACAATGTTCATTCTTCCAGTTCATGAGCATGGTATATATCTTTCCATTCGTGTGTTCTTTAATCTTTCATCAGTGTTTTATAGTCTTTAGTGTATGGGCTTTTCATCTCCTTGGTTAAATTTCAACTGAGATATTTTATTCTTTTGAATACAATTGTAAATGGGATTATTTTCTTAATATTTGATTTGTTAGTGTATAGAAATGCAACTGATGTTTGTATGTTGATTATGTATCCTGCAACTTTACTGAATTTAACACATTTTGGTGGAGTCTTCATGGTTTTCTTTATACAGTATCATGTGATCTGCAAATAATGGCAGTTTTCCTTTCCAATTTGTTTGCTTTTTATTTCTTTTTCTTGCCTAATTGCTCCAGGTAGGACTTCTAATACTATGTTGAATAGAGTGGTGAGAATGAGCATTCTTATCTTGTTCTTGATCTTAAAGGAAAGGCTTTCAGCTTTTCACTGTTGAGTATCATGTTACCTCTGGGCTTATCACATGTGGCCTTTATTATGTTGAGGTATATTCTCTATCCACCTTGTTAAGAGTTTTTATCATACATATATGTTGATTGTGGCAGAATCCTTAAGCTTCTATATCTTTTCTTGATCTTAAAACTTATCATGCTGGCTGCTGGAAACCTCTTTTGTATTCTCAGAGTTGGTGCTACAGCTCAGATTTGTTTCTTCTGCCCATAGATTTTGGCCTGCATTCTATACTTATTCCCTGGCTTCCAGAGCTCACTCTTGCTGCTGACCTTGAAGCTCACATAAGGTGCCAGACTCAGAGTGGGGAAAGATATGGGTTTGGTATTTGGTCATTGGGATGGCTATAGGCCAAGTGATGGTATACTATGAGGTTTTTCCAGTGGCTCTTGTTCAGACTTCCTGCTGAATCTTGTATGCAGTCCATAGAAATTATATCCCTTTAATGCCTTCTGATCTTATCTGCCTCTTTCCTATGTCTTTACTCCCTCAGTCATGGGGGTCCCACCTCAATACCCTGGGTTTTGTGGGAGAGAAATGAGCACTGCATTATTATCTACATTACTGAAGAAGATAGGCACTCACTCACTGTTTTTCCTTTCTCCCACAGGAGAGGTCACCATTGGCTGCTTTAGCCCCATGCAATGCCATCTTGAGGGAGGTATGGCACTGACATATCTTACCCTCTCCAATAGATCTAAACTTGTATTTTCTTCTTTTCTAATGGAATGCTGGAATATTTCCTCTGGAAATCTGGACTTCTACAAAGGCTCTCTTGTCTGTTGGTATCTGCTCAAGTCAGCCTTCTCCTGGTGTACCCCAACTGAGGGACTGAGGCTAGTTCATAGGCTTCTACTGGTTTCACAGCCCATATCAAGGTGGGTGAGAATCCTCCTTGATCATTTGGAATAACGTGCTTGATCCCACAGCTCTCACAAAACTTTTGTTCATGGATGTAAGCTGAATTTTAATTAATAAAACTAGAGAAAGGCAGGAGGTACATCTTATGCCACCATGTAACCATTATCACCTTCAATCCAGCTAGAAATCTTAAAGGATGTTTTCATGTTTACCTTCATTTCTTCATCATTCATTTCCTTTAAATATTATAGAATTTTGTTTCCAACCTTATTTCTACTAAACTGATTGATATTCAGTTAATGATTTCATAGTCATCAATTTGTATGTCTTTTTTCCTTCCTCATCCTCTTTTATATCTTCTTATTAATGTTTCCAGATGTCCTCTTTGTTTCTTTCTCCACACTATCTAGATTATCCAAAACCATGTCTTTGACTTCTCCTGCATTCTCTCCTTGGAAATTCATATTCAACCTAAACAGATGGCTCAAATCTACATGTGCAATCTCACTTGGTTACTAAGCTCCAATATTTGATATTCAGATACTTTCTAGATTTCCCTGCCTGTTTGATCTGGAGGCATCTCAAACTCATCATGTCCAAAATTTAAACCCCTCTGCCTCTGTTCTCTGACACTCTTCTTTGAATTATTATCCTCTTAATGAGCCAGGCTTTCAATTTAAGTGACATATATCTTCTTTGATCCTCACACCTCATTAAATATAATGAGCGGTTAATTGAGTTTCCCTTAATCTCTCAAATCCAGGTTGCCACTCCTCTTCCCACTTTCAACAGCTCCTTCTTTAATGTAGTTTATACTTGGCCAATTAACCATCTTTAAGTGTAGCTCTAAGCATTTATATCTTCTTCAAAAATCTAAAATGGCTCTATAGGCCTCATAGAATATTGTTTGGGTGCCAAGCCTTATTTGGCACTTATTCACTTTTTCTTTAGTGATTTGGCTTCAGAATAATTATCATGGTATTTTCTGGGTTTTTTTCTATTATATAGAGCTTTTTGTTCCCATGTATATATCCTGCACTTCCAATCTGTATATTGCAAAATGCTATTCACTTTGCCTAGATTTCCCTATGCCTCCTAACTCTTCTATCCAAGCAGTCTAGATTCTACTCATTCTTCAAGGGATTAGCTAACATTCCATCTTTATTGTGAAATATTTCTTAGTCTTCCAGATGGAAGTAATCTCTCTTTTATGAAATCTTAGGTTATTTTTATCTTTATTTCATCTATGGCATTGGTTCCTTTTGTCTTTGTACTATGTAATAATTTTAACGCAATTTTAATAAATATCTATGAAACACTTTCATGTACCAGGGACAAGGGTAGATACTATGAATGCAAAGTTGTGTTAAACAAATTCAAATCCTCGAGCAACCTCTATTCTGCTATGTTTATGAAGATTTGTCTTCTCTACCAAACGAATACAAAATATTTGGAGAAGACAGTCTTCAAAAGATGTTAAAAAGAAAAAGTTAGTTTATGGAAAAATAATAGTAACATAAATATTATGACCAGGAGAAATCAAAAATATATTCTTACCTTCAACACCTCCTGACTAGCAGAAAAGTTCTCAGAACATTCTATTACTTTATATGACTCAGTCTATACTAAATTTCACTTAATTTCAACTAAAGTTCAACTTTATTCTAATTTCCTTTTTTTTCCTCTTCTCCAGTAACTAAAGCAAATTTTTTTAATGAAATGAAAAGGAAAACTTTGTTATTAAGAATGACTTTGAAAGTTTCCATGTGAAAGTAAATTGGGCTATATTCCTAAATATAGACCGGACAATAAAGAAGTATTTTTGTAAAAAATTGGTCATAAATGACTTATCTAATAAGACATATAATATTGATATCAATATGCAGCAGTGTTTCTCAAATGTTAGCATCTATAAAAAACACCTGATTTGTTATAACACAAATCAATGGGGCCCAATACCCAGAATTTCTGATTCAACAGGTCTAAGATGGGACCTTAAAACTTGCATTTTGTCAACTTTTCAGATGATATTGATATAGTTGTTCCAGTGACCACACTTTGAGAATCACTGTCCTATAGAATTACTTAGCCCCATGAATATTTTTAAAATATTTTTAAGAGCATAAAATTTTTTCTTTCATTTCTTATGAGTTTTTAGAGAAAAGATAATGGCCCTATATAATGATCATCTCCTGGCTACTTTGTTTAGTAGTCTTCAGTCTCTATACCATTCTACACCATTCATTACTTCTAATAATGATCAAGTTAATAACATTTTTGAAGGCTTATGTTATCAAACCATTATGTAGTAGATAATCTCATAAGTAAACCTATCCACATGTAATATTGTCATCACTTTACATACATTAAAACAAAGTCACTCAACAGTAGGAAGTAGAGTCAAGACTCCCTGACCAGACCAAAGGTCTACCTGACACCAGATTGAGGTTTTATTCTCTCCCTACTATTTCCTTTGAAATAATAGACTTATAGAGATTGATGATGCATTATTCTAGTTAATTTAATTGAACAGATTTAATTTAATTGAACAGATCATCAAATACTATATTCAAGAAATATATTGTTTCTCAGACAAAATTATTCCACCATGTTTCCTTTAACAAATGACTTTCTTTTTTTTTCTTTCTTTCTTTCTTTCTTTCTTTCTTTCTTTCTTTCTTTCTTTCATTAATGCTCTATTTTGTCATCAATAGTGAGCTCTTGGAGAGGGCAGACATAAGTCATTTTCATATTCTCACCAGTGAGCACATTTTCTGCCACATAGTAGACATATAAGAGTCATTGATTGAACTGAATTAGAATGGTCTCACATTTTATGTTCTAAATGCCAAGGCTTATCACATAGTATCAGCAGTGATTACGTTTAAACACTCTTAGCAGGATGCAAGCAATTTTCTGAAAAAGACTAAACAAATTCACAATTTTATAGGGCATGTATGTTTTTGATCACTTCTTGGATCCCAATCAATCAATAATACCATTTCCTGGAATAATATAGCAAAATAAAAAACAGATACTAAAAAGTAATATAATAGGACTCTAATTCTCTTTCAACAGTGCTTGTTTTATACCCAGATTCAGAGGAAAATTTTTTCCTAAGCATTAAATAAAGAAAACCCTTTTTTTCTGTAAAAGGGTCATTCCCCCCACTCTTATCTGAAGAGCAATCATCATCATATTCTTTTTAAGGCATGAAAATATCTGTATTACTTATATATTACTTTAATAATATTTCTAGCAATGAAGAATAGAAAACTCTCTTCATATCCCTCTTTCTGAAGTGCCTGCCTGAGAAATAGTAAATTGGAAGTCTCTAGAACAAAATTAAAATCTTAATTAAAACCCAGATGTTTAAAATGTATGGCCAAACTCCAGGGCAAAAACATATATGTTATATATAAATTTCAGAGACATATATAGATAAATTTCAGGGGCATTGCTGCCAAAGAAAATCAACTTAAAACTGTTGTTGACAGGGGACCAGCAGTGAGAGGGCATAGGAAGCAAGAAAGCACATAATTAGATACTTGATCTGTGACATATTAAAGTTAAGATGATGAGAACCAAGTCATGGCACAGTCTGAAAGACCCACCATGAAAGTAAAGGTAAAAACAAAAGGATCACACAGCTAAACAACCCAAAGCAGCAAATAAACCATGATGTGCACCTGAAGCAAAATAACATCTGCCAGTGAGGGTCTAGGGGGTCATTATATCAAGAACTACTACATTTAAACACAAATAACCTTTGCCAATATATAAATGTTTTATAATGTTCTATGTATACATACATATGTAATGAAAGATGGTTTTCCTTTTTCTTTTTTAACCTCTGACTTTAACATACCCAGATGCCTAGAAGATTGTAAATACACCAAATAAAACCTACTCTGTGCTTGGAACCTGAAGATTTCTGCAGTCTTATAGCTAAGCATCATAAACATCAAACTCCAGGCTCAAAGAGAAATGACAAAAATCAATAACCTGAGCAGATAGTAATCAAAGTACAGGAAAAATTGTTCTCTGGTGTTTCTATAAAACTCAGAGCTTGCGGTTCAGTTGCATTACAACCCCAAATCTCAAGCCTATATTTTCACAGATTTTTTGCCTCCAAACAGAACATTCTAGGATGAATCTAAACAAACGTGGTAAAAGCAATCAGTTTTCAACATATCAGTAGGTAAATATAGTGATTCACCTGAGTGTTAATAGCACTACTGAGGTTTTTAAAATACTATGCCTAGCCTGGCTTTTAACCAGGATCTACTATAAAGCATAATTGTTTCCAGAACCTAGATACAAATCTAATGTTTGTCAAAATATTGGCCATGGTCAAGATTTAACTTGCATGTAAAATAAATTGAAAGAATGGGTGAAGAAAGAAGGACATATTTCTGACTATTTAGGTTTAATTGGAACTGAGACTAAAGTTCATAAAGTAACATTTTAAATTGTGCTAATCAAACTTCAAATAAGTATTGTTAAAAATGATGTGGAATGAATCAGATCTTGAATGTATTAAAATTTTTGTTCTCCATTATTAGCTGTGTGAACTTTGGCAAGTTTCACACCCTCTTCTGAGCTTTGACTTCCTAACCTTAAATAGGATGACTGAAATATGATATAACAGATGAAATAACAAATGTAAAGTGTTTAGTTCAGTGTCTATTATTTAGCAAATGCCCAGAGTGATATTTACTATGCAACCAATAAATATATGCTTGGGGGCACTTTAGTCTCCCCTTCTGGAACTTGGGGAGAAGCCCTAGCAATCTGTGATCATGTAGTATACATCAACTTAATTTTTAACAATTTGCTGTATTAATCTCATTTTAAATTTAATGCCCAACTTTAACTTCATAATTGCTCATATATGTAGTTGACTCTTGAACACAGGAGTTAGAGGCACCAACCAATCCTCTGTGCAGTAGAAAATCTGCATATAACTTTCAACTTCCCCAAAACTTGATGACTAATGAGCCTACTGTTGACCACAGCCTTCCCAATAACATCAACAGTTGATTAATACATATTTTGTGTGTTATGTGTATCATATACTGTATTGCAATAAAGTGAGCAAGAAAAAATATTAAGACAATTATAAGGAAGAGAAAATTTATTTATAGCCTTGTATTTATCAAAACAATCTGTGTATTAGTGAAGCCTCATAGTTCAAACCCATGTTCCTCAAGAGTGAACTATATTCTTAGAAAGCTTCCTAAATTGAAAATTAATTCTGACAAAACTTCTATCTGCCTGTAATTATTGCCTATAATTATTAGTCAATACTAATAAGAATCAGTAACACTAAAATTCAATATAATTTCTTTTTCCTAGCTTAAAATAATCACAAAAGTTTACTTTTAAAGAGCATAATTATGGAATCTGAGCTCACAATTAAGTATGTGTGACTAGTTTTGCTTTTAAATGCTGATTATCATCATTAATAGTTTTCATTTTGAAGACAAAAACTAATGCCTAGGGGAAGTTAGAAGTTTCTTTCAAGTTTACTGTTTCAAATAGACAGTTGTTTTATTGAACTAAGTCAGGTATAGTTTTGAAAATGTTAATATACCATCAAAACCTCCATGTATTGGGTGAAGATAGAAGCCCATATTGCTTTAACCCTATGAGATGGAGAACAGACACTTAGCACTGGGAGGAAAGAGGGTTAATTTAAATGATAATGGATCTAACCCAAAATTGTCAAGCCAGGTAGATTTACAAAGGCCTTTTGCCCAGAGCCATAATACAGATCAAAAATTCGGGAATGAATAGAAGAGTCCAGCTGTCCTTTTAAAACTTTTTCAAATATACAGGAGTAAGTTTAGAAAGAGTGCCAGCATGTGTGTAGGAGAGAGAACTAAACAATGTGGGAAAAGCTCTTCTTCCTGGATGATCCAGTTCCTCAGAGTGGCAGGTAGGAGGAATTAAATCTGCCCTCAGATAGTGTCCAGTCCCATGAGTCTCTAATTTTGGGAGTTTCTTGCAAACTAAGTGTCTTAAGACACAAAGCACACAACTTAATTTGGTATCACCTGAAGAAACAGCTATTCTCCAGCTGTGGCAGAAAAACTGCCTGTGTGGGATTTATTAAATATATATACTGTATATTGTACTATATGCTTGGCCTTAGGGATTTCCTTTTTTTTTTTTTTTTTGTTTTTTGTTTTTTGTTTTTTGTTTTTTGTTTTTTTTTTTCCTTAGGGATTTCTTGAATAACTTTTCATTGTAAACAATTTTGCTTTACAGCCTGGTTTAAGAAATGAATCTTTAAGAAGTAATTCTATACCCTAAGATAAGATCATTTCCAATCAAGATTCTATAATAGAAATAGGAAGAAACCAAGCATATGTAGCAAGTATAAGTGATCAGGCCCTAGTATTCAGATATGCAAAAATAATATGCCTCCATAGTTTTCTATAAATCAACTCAAACCCCTATCCTACCTGATTTTAGTCAATTCTAAAATTAACTATTTCAAATTGAAGCTAGCCTTCTAAGAGTTTCCCCTCTCTCTGTCTTTCCCAGGTTTCTGGATTCTTACCTGTTTGTAGGTGTTAGTGAGTGGTGGTGATGTGGAGCACGGAGGTTGGGTAGGGGTCAGAATCTGGTCCTCTGCTGACACTTCCACCCTCCCCAGTCTCTAGCTTTCCATCCTCCTGTGCTGGCATCCACTAAGAGCCACTATCTCATTCATAATTTTTATTCCACAGTCTGTTTCCCTCTCCATACAGAGAAACATTTTCTGATCTGCTATCCATTCATCTGCTTCTTTTCCACTCTTGGGGCCATGAAATGTCTATTTTCCCTGAACCTTTTGAGCCATAGGAAAATGTCTTTTAGAGCTATCTCAGGTGTGATCTGTCTCTTCACAATTTCTCTTCCACTGCTACTGCACAAAGCTGATGTAGTACTACTAGGACTGTCCCAATTTTTGTCTGTTTCCCTGGGTTCCACCTTAGAAGCAAGCATATATCGTCTCCTTTCCAAATGACAAACTTAAATGAAAGTTATAAGAAGTTCCATCATATGCCTCCACTTGGACCTAACCACAGAGAGAATATACAGTGACCAATTCATATTTTACACACTCACACTCAGGATTCACTCTGACACAGCTTTTTTTTCCTCTTATTATCTCCCTAAGCCCAACTTGAAGGATTTTTATCAAGACTGAGAAACAGGAGAGCAGGAGGGGCAAGATGGCGGAAGAGTAGGGTCCCCAAGTCACCTGTCCCCAGCAAATTACCTAGAAAACCTTCAAATCATCCTGAACATCTACGAATTCGGCCTGAGATTTAAAGAGAGAACAGCTGGAATGCTACAGTGAGAAGAGTTCGCGCTTCTATCAAGGTAGGAAGACGGGGAAAAAGAAATAAAGAAACAAAAGGCCTCCAAGGGGGAGGGGCCCCGGCCTCAGATAGATAAACCATTAGCCAGCCTTATTAAAAAGAAGAGAGAGAAGACTCAAATTAATAAAATCATGAATGAGAAAGGAGAGAGATCACTACCAACACCAAGGAAATACAAACGATTTTAAAAACATATTATGAACAGCTATACACCAATAAATTAGGCAATCTAGAAGAAATGGACGCATTCCTGGAAAGCCACAAACTACCAAAACTGGAACAGGAAGAAATAGAAAACCCGAACAGGCCAATAACCAGGGAGGAAATTGAAGCAGTCATCAAAAACCTCCCAAGACACAAAAGTCCAGGGCCAGATGGTTCCCAGGGGAATTCTATCAAACGTTTAAAGAAGAAACCATACCTATTCTCCTAAAGCTGTTTGGAAAGATAGAAAGAGATGGAGTACTTCCAAACTCGTTCTATGAGGCCAGCATCACCTTAATTCCAAAACCAAAGACCCCACCAAAAAAGGAGAATTACAGACCAATATCCCTGATGAACATGGATGCAAAAATTCTCAACAAGATACTAGCCAATAGGATCCAACAATACATTAAGAAAATTATTCACTATGACCAAGTGGGATTTATCCCCGGAACACAAGGCTGGTTCAACACCTGTAAAACAATCAATGTGATTCATCATATCAGCAAGAGAAAAACCAAGAACCATATGATCCTCTCATTAGATTCAGAGAAAGCATTTGACAAAATACAGCATCCATTTCTGATCAAAACTCTTCAGAGTGTAGGGATAGAGGGAACATTCCTCAACATCTTAAAAGCCATCTACGAAAAGCCAACAGCAAATATCATTCTTAATGGGGAAGCACTGGGAGCCTTTCCCCTAAGATCAGGAACAAGACAGGAATGTCCACTCTCACCACTGCTATTCAACATAGTACTGGAAGTCCTAGCCTCAGCAATCAGACAACAAAAAGACATTAAAGGCATTCAAATTGGCAAAGAAGAAGTCAAACTCCCCCTCTTCGCTGATGACATGATACTCTACATAGAAAACCCAATAGTCTCTACCCCAAGATGGCTAGAACTCATACAGCAATTTGGTAGCGTGACAGGATACAAAATCAATGCCCAGAAATCAGTGGCATTTCTATACCCTAACAATGAGACTGAAGAAAAAGAAATTAAGGAGTCAATCCCATTTACAGTTGCACCCAAAAGCATAAGATACCTAGGAATAAACCTAACCAAAGAGGTAAAGGATCTATACCTTAAAAACTATAGAACACTTCTGAAAGAAATTGAGGAAGACACAAAGAGCTGGAAAAATATTCCATGCTCATGGATTGGCAGAATTAATATTGTGAAAATGTCAATATTACCCAGGGCAATTTACACATTTAATGCAATCCCTATCAAAATACCATGGACTTTCTTCAGAGAGTTAGAACAAATTATTTTAAGATTTGTGTGGAGGGATCCCTGGGTGGCACAGTGGTTTAGCGCCTGCCTTTGGCCCGGGGCGCGATCCTGGAGACCCGGGATCGAATCCCACGTCGGGCTCCCGGTGCATGGAGCCTGCTTCTCCCTCTGCCTGTGTCTCTGAGCCTCTCTCTCTATCTCTCTCTCTCTGTGACTATCATTAAAAAAAAAAAAAAAAGATTTGTGTGGAATCAGAAAAGACCCCGAATAGCCAGGGGAATTTTAAAAAAGAAAACCATATCTGGGGGCATCACAATGCCAGATTTCAGGTTGTACTACAAAGCTGTGGTCATCAAGACAGTGTGGTACTGGCACAAAAACAGACACATAGATCAATGGAACAGAATAGAGAACCCAGAAGTGGACCCTCAACTTTATGGTCAACTAATATTCGACAAAGGAGGAAAGACTATCCACTGGAAGAAAGTCAGTCTCTTCAATAAATGGTGCTGGGAAAATTGGACAGCCATGTGCAGAAGAATGAAACTAGACCACTCTCTTGCACCATACACAAAGATAAACTCAAAATGGATGAAAGATCTAAATGTGAGATAAGATTCCATCAAAATCCTAGAGGAGAACACAGGCAACACCCTTTTTGAACTCGGCCACAGTAACTTCTTGCAAGATACGTCCACGAAGGCCAAAGAAACAAAAGCAAAAATGAACTATTGGGACTTCATCAAGATAAGAAGCTTTTGCACAGCAAAGGATACAGTCAACAAAACTAAAAGACAACCTACAGAATGGGAGAAGATAGTTGCAAATGACATATCAGACAAAGGGCTAGTTTCCAAGATCTATAAAGAACTTCTTAAACTCAACACCAAAGAAACAATCAATCCTATCATGAAATGGGCAAAAGACATGAAGAGAAATCTCACAGAGGAAGACATAGACATGGCCAACACGCACATGAGAAAGTGCTCTGCATCACTTGCCATCAGGGAAATACAAATCAAAACCACAATGAGATACCACCTGACACCAGTGAGAATGGGGAAAATTAACAAGGCAGGAAACAACAAATGTTGGAGAGGATGCGGAGAAAAGGGAACCCTCTTACACTGTTGGTGGGAATGTGAACTGGTGCAGCCACTCTGGAAAACTGTGTGGAGCTTCCTCAAAGAGTTAAAAATAGACCTGCCCTACGACCCAGCCATTGCACTGTTGGGGATTTACCCCAAAGATACAGATGCAATGAAACGCCGGGACACCTGCACCCCAATGTTTATAGCAGCAATGGCCACGATAGCCAAACTGTGGAAGGAGCCTCGGTGTCCATCAAAAGATGAATGGATAAAGAAGATGTGGTCTATGTATACAATGGAATATTACTCAGCCATTAGAAATGGCAAATACCCACCATTTGCTTTGACGTGGATGGAACTGGAGGGTATTATGCTGAGTGAAGTAAGTCAATCAGAGAAGGACAAAAATTATATGTTCTCATTCATTTGGGGAATGTAAATAATAGTGAAAGGGAATATAAGGGAAGGGAGAAGAAATGTGTGGGAAATATCAGAAAGGGAGACAGAACATAAAGATTCCTAACTCTGGGAAACGAACAAGGGGTGGTAGAAGGGGAGGAGGGCGGGGATGCGAGTGAATGGGTGACGGGCACTGGGGGTTATTCTGTATGTTGGTAAATTGAACACCAATAAAAAATAAATTAACAAAAAAAAGACTGAGAAACATGAGTGCTTCCTTGGGTAGCACGTGTACTAAAATTATAACTGTGTAGAGATTAGCCTAGCCCCTGTGCAAGGTGACACACAAATTTGTGAAGCATTCCATATTTTTTAAAAAATTGAAAAAAAAAAGTAACCCTTTTTTGGTATGAACTTTATGCTTTGAACTTCTCTGCTTTTTAAAAATATAAAAACCTAGCTCTTGTAGTTCAAAATTCCTTAGTAATGTCAGCTTGTCTTGAACTTCAAAAATATATTTCAAAATGCAAAAGCTAAGTATTCATTAATTTCTTTCATTCTACATTTCTGCAATAGAATCTCTACCATGAAGGCAATAGGCCCAGGATTATTTAATTGGTAGGGCAAGAAGACATATTCAGTGCCATTCTGAGTGGGGAAATATACCAGCTAATGTGACACAATATTTCAACAGTTATCAAGAAAAAAGCTACTTGAAAGAGAATATTATCTCTTACGTGCTGAGGAGGAACTTTGCTTAGTGGAAGAAACTTCTTACAAATCTCTTAATTGGGCTTCTCCAGAAACCTTGGAGAAGATAGAGTAGGACTTGGGACTATGGTGGTAGCAGAGATCTCTGATATGGCAATGAACACTGTGGGTGAATCTTGCTGGATGGTTTTACTTAATCTTGTTCAGATGTCAAAATAACATAATCATGGAGTTCTTTACAAAGCAGTATAACTTTTTGTTCAATGGAATTCAACTATTGAAACTATCCTGCTCTGAACGTATCTATATAAATTAGAATCATGTTTATTAACAGGGTCTCTTTCTCTCCCCCATTCCACCTCTCTTAATCCCCATAAATGTATAAAATACAAATAGTGATAGATACACAAGTCCATAAGGAAAGCAAATGATTAAATTTGCACTTTCTTCTATCATTGTGTATCTCAGTTGCAGTACTGTAACAGTAACAGCAAAGATTAAAAAGTTGAAATAACTTGAAATTGGGAAAATCATGTCTGTGGATTCTTTCTTTTCCCAGAATCCGGAAAAGGCTGCTGTGAAGTGTTTTATTTTTGTCTTCATTGATATCTGTTCAGCTCAAGAAACAACAGTGTTCCATGGAGAACTACCATGGAACCATCTGATATTCTATATTAACTTATTCTTATTTCATCTTTCAAAGATATGGAATCACCTTTTTCTTATGACCAGTCTTTTCTCTGCATGGGCTGAAAACAGCCTAAAGTAAGGAAAGAATGATTTCACATTGTAAACAAAAACTCTCTGACCTTTTGCAAATACAGGACTATGGGCTACAGGTTTGTTTGTTTTGTTTGGGTGGGGTGTGGGGTTTCTTGCATGTTTATTTTTGTTTTTATTGGTTCTAAGTAAAAGAGAGTCAACAACAATGAAGGAAACAGATTTAGAAAGAATTTCCATCATGAGAGAACATCTCCCAGCAACTTTTGGTACAGGCAATATTTCCTGCCAAAACTCATTCAGAATGTATTTGGACCATTCTTATTACTTGAGGGCATTTGGAAGGAGTCACACAAGAGAACTGTAGTTCCTACCACTCCCCTTTTGTATCTATTTGAGCAACAGTAGATGGAATAAGCTGTAGAATTACAACTGATAGTGTGTTCAGACAGAAAGCATATGTCCCTCACAAACTGAGCTCTGAACCATGGCAGGCAAACATTCACTGTTCTCAGTGAGCCTCAGGTGTAAGAGATAGAAGTAAATCATATGGATCAGAGTTACAAACAAAACTAGAGGAAATGAATATTTAGAATAGACCCAAGACTCTAATAGATACATCATTCTAAGCATACCCACCTAGGGACTTCTCCAGTCACAAGAAGATGGTTGATAGTTTTCAACCCAAGAGCTAACTCAGACCATGAATAACAAACAGTTCCTAGAGTATTGTTTTATGTATGTCATTCTATATAAGCTCCACATTTTAGCTCTATGGCTGTCAAAGGTAGAAGAGCCATCAGGAGTGGCACTTATGCCATGAATTTGGTTTCTGACGCTTAGAAAAATTATACAAGGATCATTAAAGCTTAAAGACAAATATTTGTCTTTAAGCTTCTGTTAAGTATAAATTGAATATTTTTAAAAGTGAATGTTAAGTTTCAAATAGGTATTTTGTTCTTTTAAAGTATCAAGTAAACTTGTTCAGACATTGTGAAGGAAGGACCTGCAAATGGAACCCACATAAACCATAGTTACTACCCTGGATCACCAACAGATTTAGAGGATTCACACCTTAAAAGGAAGCACTCCTACTGGAATAAGTCAATAAGTGATCTTTTTAAATTGCGTCTGAAAAAAAAAAATAAAAAATAAAAATAAATAAATAAATAAATAAATAAATAAATAAATTGTGTCTGAACAGAGACTAAATGTATACAAGCCAACAAGTACCTGCAAAAAGAGTACATTACATCTTTGAATCTAAAATATTCATTTTACTACTTATAAAGTCAGTAATGTTATAATATTTGTGTAGTGAGGGATGCCTGGGTGGATCAGCAGTTGAGCATCTGCCTTTGGCTCAGGGCATGATCCCAGAATCTCGATCAAGTCCAACATCAGGTTCCCTGTGGGGAGCCTGCGTCTCCCTCTACCTATGTCTCTGCCTCTGTCTCTCTCTCTCTCTGTGTGTCCCTCATGAATAAATAAATAAATCTTTAAAAATATATATGTGTGTAGTGGTGTGTTTTTTTTTTTTGAACTGTAATTAAACCAATTTTATTTTTTGTAAATGATGGCATCTTGGGGATCCCTGGGTGGACTCAGTGGTTTCTCACCTGCCTTTGACCCAGGGTGTGACCCTGGATTCCTGGGATCGAGTCCCACATTGTGCTCCCTGCATGGAGGCTTCTTCTCTCTCTGCCTCTCTCTGTCTCTCTGTCATGAATAAATAAATAAAATCTTAAAAAAAAAATGATGGCATCTTAAAACTGGAGGAATATGACAGTAGTTGATAATATCATCAAAACAAGAGCCCTAAATTTCCCTTGGCAATTTTCTTTTTCCCAGTTTTAAGATATATTTAACATAAAGCACTGTATAAATTTAAGGTGTGGAGCATAATGATTTGACTTACATATATTGTGAAATGATTACCGCAGCAAGTTTAGTTAACATCCATCATCTCATATAGGTACAGGGGGAAGAAAAAAGAGAAAAAAAGATTTTCCTTATGATGTTTTCCTTGTGTTGAGAACTCTTAGGATTCACTCTCTTAACAACCTTCAAATGTGCCACACAGTAGTGTTAACTGCTGTCATTATGTTGAAAATTGCATCTCTAGTAATTATTCATCTGATAACTGGAAGTTTGTACCTTCTGACTACATTTATCCAATTACCTCTCCCTAACCCCCCTCTCCGGAAACCACAAATATTTGTTTAAGGTTTGCATATATAAATGAGATCACATACTATTGTCTTTCTTTCAGTTATTTTACTTAGCATAATACTCTCAAAGTCCATGTTGTTGTAAATGCATAAAAATATTTCCTTTCTTATGGCTGAATAATCTAATTGTGTATGTATGCATGCACGCACACGTGTGTGTGTGTGTGTGTGTGTGTGTGTGTGTGTAATCACATCTTTATCCATTTATCCATTCATGAAAACTTAGGTTATTTCCATGCCTTGGCTACTGTAAATAAATCTGCCATGAACATAAAGGGGAAAATATATCTTTGACATAATGTTTTCACTTCCTTTAGATAAATACCCAGAAGCAGAATTGCTGGATCACGTGGTAGTTCTCTTTTTAGTTTTTTAAGGAAACTTCATTTTATTTTTGATGGCTGCTGGATCAATCCCACCAACACTGCACAAGTGTTGCCTTTTCTCCACATCCTCTCTAGCATGTGTTATCTTTTGTCTTTTTGATGGTAACCATACTAACAAGTGTAAGATGCTTTCTTGTGGTCTTAATTTGCATTTCCCTGATGACTAGTGATGTTGAGCAGCTTTTCATGTACCTGTTGATCATTCACATATTTTTTTTGGAAAAATTTTCCAGGTATTTTATTCAGGTCCTTTGCCCATTTTTAGTTGGATTATTTGTTTTCTTGCTGTCAGGCTGTATGGATTCCTTATATATTTAAAATAATAACCCTTATCAGATACATGGTTTGCAAATATTTTTTCTTACCATTTGATAGGTTTTCTTTTCATTTAGTTGAACAGAGCTTTTTGATGTAGTCCCACTTAGTTATTTTGTATTTTGTTAAATATGCTTTAGGTGTCACATCCAAATAATCATTGCCAAGACACATGTCAAAGAACTTTTTCCGGGCAGCCGTGGTGGCTCAGTGGTTTAGCGCAGCCTACAGCCCAGGGTGTGATCCTGGGGACCCAGGATCAAGTCCCACGTCGGGCTCCCTGCACGGAGCCTGCTTCTCCCTCTGCCTGAGTCTCTGCCCTCTCTCTCTCTCTCTCTCTCTGTGTGTGTGTGTATCTCTCATGAATAAATAAATAAGATCTTTAAAAAAAAAAAAAAACCAAAGAACTTTTTCCTGTGTTTTCTTTAAGGAATTTTAGAGTATCCAGACAGGTTTCTAATCCATTTTGAATTAATTTTGGTGAGTGGTGAAGAATAGGGGCCTAGTTTTATACTTTTGCGTATGAATATCCAATTTGCTCAGCACCATTTATTGAAGAGACTGTCTTTTATCCATTGAGTATTCTAAGATTGCTATCAAATATTAGTTGGCTATATATAAATGGGTATATTTCTGGGCTCTCAATTCTGTTCTATTGGAGTATATATGGTTTTTAGGCCAGTACCATACTGTTTTGACTACTATAGCTTTATAATATAGCTTGAAATCAGAAAATGTGATACCTTCCACTTTATTCTTCTTTCTCAGGATTGTTTTTGTTGTTTGGGTATTTTGTAGTTCCATATAAATTTTAGGATTCTTTTTCTACATTCATAAAAAAAATGCCATTGGATTCTTGACAGGGATTGCTTTGAATCTATAGATGACTTTTTGGTAGTATGGACCTTTAAACAATATTCTTTAAGATTTATTTGAGAGAGGGAGACTGAGGGAGAGAGAGAGCCTGAGCAGGGTGGGAGGAATGAGGGAGAGGAAGATGGAGAGAATCCCAAGCAGACTCCCCACTAAGCATGGAGCTCCATGTGGGGCTTGATCTCATGATTCCAAGATCATGACCTGAGCCTAAATCAAGAGTTGGTCACTCAACTGATTGAGCCACTCAAACACCCCTTAACAATATTCTTCTAATCCAAACATAGGTACCTTTCCATTTATTTGTGTCTTCAATTTCTTTTATAAATGTCTAATAGATTTCAGTGTGGAGATCTTTCACTTCCTTAAATTTATTTTTAAGTATTTTATTATCTTTGATTTTTTTAAAATTTTGTGCATGGGATTATTTTCTTTTCCAAAAAAAAATGTTTCTAGTATATAAAAAGTTACACTCTTTTGTATGTTAATTTTATATTCCACAACTTTTCTGAATTTGTCTTTTAGGTTAACAACTTTTTGGTGGAGTCCTTAGGATTTTCTATATACAAAATTATATCATCTGCAAATAGAGACCATTTTACTTCCACCTTCCAATTCTGATGGCTTACTTTTTCTTGCCTGATTTCTCTAGCTAGGATTTCTAGACTATGCTAGATAAGAGTACTGAGAGTGAGCATGCTTGTCTTGTTTCTGATCTTAAAGGAAAAGTTCTCAACATTTTGCAATTAAGTATGATGTTAGCTTTAGGCTTGTCATATATGGCCCTCATTATGTTGAGGTAGTTCATTCTATACTAATTTGTTCAGAAGTTTTATTGTGAAAAGATATTGAATTTTCTCAAATGCTTTTTCTATGTATAATGAGATAATAATATAATTATTTTTCCTTTATTCTATAAATGTGATGTATCACATTGATTTGTGTATGTTAAATCATCCTTGCATCCCAGGGGCAAATCCCACTTGATCATGGTTAATGGTCCTTTATACACTACTGAATTCATTTTGCTAGTATTTTATTGAATTTTTGCATCTATATTCATCATGGATATTGGCCCATAGTTTTTTTTATAGTATCTTTTTATGGTTTGATATCAGGGTAATATTGGTTTCATAAAATTACTCTTTGATTGTTTTGGAAGAATTTAAAAAGGATTGGCATTAATTCTTTTTTAAATATGTGATGAAATTCACCATTAAAAAGTCCTCTGGTCCTGGGCTTTTCTTCATTGGAATATATTTTTTTATTATTATTCATGCAATCTCCTTACTAGTAATTGGTCAGATTTTCTATTTCCTTCTGATTCAGTCTTGGTAGGTTGCATGCTTCTAAGATTTTTTTCTTTTTTTTTTCTGTGTTGTCCAATTTGTTGACAAATAGCTGTTCATAATACCTTCTTATGATTTTTTATATTTCTGTGCTATCTGTTGTAATGTGTCCTCTTTCATCTATGATTTTATTGATTGGATCCTCTTTTTTATGTTAGTCTTGGTAAAAGTTTATCAATTTTGTTATTTTTTTCAAATAACTCTGTTAATCTTTTTTATTGTTTTACTGTTCTCTATTTCATTTATATTTTGCTTTAATCCTTCTTATTTCATTCCTTTTACTAATTTTGGGCTCAGTTTATTTGTTTTATTTCTTTGAGGTATAAAGTTAGATTATTTGAGAACTTTTTTATTTCTTAATGTAGGTGTTTATTGCTATGAAGTTTCCTCTTAAACTGGTTTTTCTGCATCCCATAAGTTTTTTCATGTTGTGTTCCCATTTTTATCTGTTTCAATGAACCTTTTTTATTTTCCATTTAATTTCTTCTTTGATCCATTGATTGTTCAGGAAACTGTTGTTTAATTTCCATGTATTTATGAGTTCTCCAGTTTTTCTCCTGTTACTGATTTCTAGTTTCAAAAATTGTCATCAGGGAAGAAACAGTATTATTTCAATTCTCTTTAATTTTCTAAGACTTGTTTTGTGGCTTAACATATGATCTATCCTAGAAACTGTTGCATGCACACTCAAGAAGAATGTGTATTCTTCTGTTGTCAGATAGAATGTTCTGTATATACCTGTTATGTCCATTTGGTCTATAGTGTTGTTCAAATCTAATTTTCTTAATGATTTTCTTTATAGATCTATCCATTTTTGAGAGTGGGCTGGTAAAGTCCTTACCTATTATCATATTGCAATGTATTTCTCCTTTTAGCCTGTTAGTTTTTGTTTTATATATTTAGGTGAACAAATGTTGAGTACATAAATCTTTATAAATGCTATATCTTCTTGACAGATTGATCCCTTTATCATATAAAAACCTTCTTTGTCTCTTTTTACCATTTTTGGCTTAAAGTCTATTTTGTCCAAGTATAGCTACCCCTGTTTTTTGTTGTCATTGTTTTGTTTTGCTTTGTTTGGTTTGATTACCATTCACTTGAAATATCTTTTTCCATCCCTTTTCTCTCAGTCTATGTGCATCTAAGGCTAACATGACACCTGTAGGCAACATTTCATTGGATCTTGTTTTTTTTGTTTTTTTGTTTTTTTTTGTCTAGTTTTTTTTTATCCATTTAGCCATTGTGGGTCTTTTGATTAGAGAATTTAATCCATTTATGTTTAAAGTAATTATTGACAGACAAGAACTTACTATCACCATTTTGTAAATTATCTTCTGGCTATTTTGTAGCATTTTTTTTTGTACATTGTTTCTTGCTTCCAATCCTTCTGTGGTTTTTGTGCATATGTTGATGTCTTTTTGTATCAATTTTCTTTGACTTCTTTATTATGTTTTTTTGTATGATGACTGCAGCTTTTCCCTTTGTGGATACCATGCGACTTACATAAGGTATCTTAAAATTATAACACCCTATTTGATTTTATTAGTTTATTTTACTTTATTTTTTAGTGAGCAAGTGAGAGGGAGACAGGGAGGGGCAGAGACAGAATCTTAAGCAAGCTCTCTAAGCCCAACATGGAGCCTAATGGGGAGCTCAATCTCACAATCCTGAGATCCTGACCTGAACCAAATCAAAAGTAGGACACTTAACCAACTGCACCACCCAGGCACCACTATAGCACCATATTTTAAACTGTTAACAAGTTAACCTTGATAGCGTTCTTAAACTTTAATTTTTATTTATTTATGATAGTCACAGAGAGAGAGAGAGAGAGAGGGGCAGAGACATAGGCAGAGGGAGAAGCAGGCTCCATGCACCGGGAGCCCTACGTGGGATTCAATCCTGGGTCTCCAGGATCGTGCCCTGGGCCAAAGGCAGGCACTAAACCGCTGCGCCACCCAGGGATCCCGCGTTCTTAAACTTTAAACTTTTACTTCTCCTTTCCCTTGCATTTTAGGTTATTGATGTTATAATTTACATATTGTTACATTGTGAATCCAATAACAGGTTATTATAGGTATGGTTATTTTTACTGTTTTTTAACTTTAGAGTTGTAAGTGATTTGCATACATCTTTTCCATATTAGAGAATTTAAGTCGGACTACATATTTAGCATTATGAGTGAGTTTTATGCTATCTTATGTTTTTATGATGTTAATTAGCATCCATTATTTCCATTCAAAGAACTCCTTTTTTTATTTTTTTTATTTTGTAAGACAGGTGTAGTGGTGATAAACTACCTCAGGTTTGTTTGCTTGGGAGAAAATTTTCATCTCTCCCTCACTTCTGATGGATATCTTTACAAGTGTAGAATTCTTGGTTGACAGTTATTTTCTTTCAATATTTTGAATATCATCCCATTCTCTCCTGGCCTGGAGAGTTTGTGTTAAGAACTATGCTGATAGTTTTATGGGGGTTCCCTTATATGTAACTTGTCTTTTCTCTCTTGCTGCTTTCAAAATGCTTTTTCTTTGACTTTTAACAATTTAATTATGTGTCTTGGTATGTTCCTATTTGTAGTCGTTTAGGCTTCATGGACCTGGATATCTGTTTCCTTCCCCAGGCTTTGGAAGTTTTCAACCATTACTGCTTTAAATATATTTTCTGTACCTTTCTCTTTTCTGCTGGCTTTCCCACAGTGTGAATATTATTTCTTTTGGTTGTGTCCTATAAGTCCCATAGGCTTTCTTCACTCTTTTTTATTCTTCTGACTGAGAAATTTCAAATGTCCTGTCTTCTAGGTCACTGATTCTTCCTTATGATTAGGTTTGCTTTTGAAGCTCTGTATTGAACTTCTCAGTTCAGTTATATTTTTCAGCTCTAAGATTTCCATTTGTTTTTGATAGTTTCTATTTGTTGGTTGAACTTCTTGTTTTGTTCATGCACTGTTTTCCTAATTTTATTTAATTGTGTATCTTGTGTTCCTGTAGTTCATTAAACTTTAAGATGATTATTCTGAATTCTTGTCTTACGGTTCATAAATTTCCATTTTGGGGGGATCAGTTATTAAAGTTTTATTAGTGTTCTTTGGTAGCTCACATTTACTTGTGGGGTTTGTTTTGGTTTTTGGTTTTGTTTTGTGATCATTGACCCGTTATATTGGTATCTGTACATGTCAATGAGGAGTTTCCTTTTCCAGTCTTTACAAATTCACTTTGGCAGAATATTTTATCAATCAATTCAGTTTGAGTTTCTAGCCAGGTCTTCTTCTTATGTCCTTAGCAGGTGGGTTTATTATCAAAGTCTATTTTGGATCAAGGCCCCTACCTGAGCTCTGAGGTGTAGGAGTAAGGAATATGTACCAGTGATGGGGAATAGTTATATAGGACTGCTGGCTTGTTTTCCCACCCAAGCAAGGCTGTAGGATGGGTTCCACTATTGACTGGGTTCTCTGTTCAGGCTTCCTAGAAGTCAGAACTGGGTAATATTCTTAGCAGCAGGTATGGCTATGAATTAGTTCCCCTGCCCCAGCAGGGCAGCTAAATGGGTGCCATGACCTGTATAGCTTTTTGGGGGACCCAAATCAAAAAAGATTGCACTTAATTCCCTGACCAAACAGGGCCACTGGTTTTGCTGTGCAGATGAGGAAGACCACAGTCTGTGCTCTCTGTTTAAGTACCATTGCACACAGAACCATTGAAGGGGCTTCACATTTTCTCTGGTTAGGTTCTCTGGTCAGATGGGCTGAATGTTATATTTAGCAATGGGAGGGACTATGAATTAGTTTCTTTGCTTGGGCAAAGCTAGAGAACTGGCTCTAAGTCCAAGAAGGCTCTTTTTGGGGATATGGACTAGTTTTCAGGGCCAGCAAGTTTCTCTGAGGACCCAAATCAGGTGGATCTGTGCCCCCACTGAATTTCTTGATCAAGGCATACTGCCATCCTGGCTCTGCAGATAAACTAAGATACTAGTTCAGACAACTACACAGATGCTGCAGATAGGAATTTGGCTTGCCAAGATCTGAGCACTGGCTGTTGCAAACACTTCCCCTCATCTCCATTATAATCAGATTCCCAGTGGTCAAGCCTCACACATGTCCCTGTAATACTATGGGATGATACCAGAGTTGGAGCTCCCAAGAAGTGATCCACAATGCCAGGGAAGCTGAATGTCCACCCTGGGCATTTTTTTTTCCTTTGGTGAAAGAACCATAGCTGAAGGGAGACCTATCAGCGTAGTTCTCTGCTGGATTGGGGGAGGGGTAATGTAGTCAACATGGAACCACTTTTTTTGACACTTCGAATGTAGTCTTAGTCTCTGTAGTATGGGGGCATTTCAGTCTAACCCCTGTGTTCTAAGACTTTCTCAGTGGTATCTTACCTATGAATAGTTATTAGTTCTTCTTGTGAGGGAGAGTGAAGTCAGGAATGAGCCATGTCACCATTTTGGTAATTAATGTCACTCCTGTCTTGGATCTTTGGACAGGAAGCTGATTAACCTAACATTAAGTCATATTTACAAGCCTATGCCTCATAAGGAGTAATTAATGTGCTATGTTAGAAAAAAATACATGAATTAGAGGTCAGACAACCTGGAGCTTATTTCTAAGTAAGTTGATTCATTTTCTCCTTAGCAGTCTTCTAGGAAGTTTATACTAGATAAAGTTTGTAGACTCTTCCAACTTTAATATTCTTGGGTTCTGAAAATGCTCTGTATCACTTTCCATCTGGGAAATACAAATCAAAACCACAATGAGATACTGCCTCACACCAGTGACAATGATGAAAATTAACAAGAGAGGAAACAACAAATTTTGGAGAGAATATGGAGAAGGGGAAACCCTCTTGCACTGTTGGTGGGAATGCAAACTGGTGCAGTCACTCTGGATGGAAAACAATGTGTAGGTTCCTCAAAAAGTTAAAAATAGAGCTACCCTACGACCCAGCAATTCCACTACTGGGTATCTACCCCAAAGATACAGATGTAGTGAAATGGTGGGACATCTGCGCTCCAATGTTCATAGAAGCAATGTCCACAATAGCCAAACTGTGGAAGGAGCCATGATGTCCTTCGACAGATGAATGGATAAAGATGTGGTCTGTATATACAATGGAATATTACTCAGACATTAGAAAGGACAAATATCCACCATTTGATTCAGTGTGGATGGAACTGGAGGGTATTATGCTGAGTGAAATAAGTCAATTGCAAGTCAATCATCACATGGTTTCACTCATACAGGGAATATAAGAAATAGTGAAAGGAATTATAAGAGAAAGGAGGGGAACTGAGTAGGAAATATCAGAGAGGGAAACAAACCACGACAGACTCCAAACTGGGAAAAGAACAAAGGGTTGTGGAAGCGGAGGTGGGCAGGGGGTTGGGGTAAGTGGGTGATGGGCACTGAGGAGGGCACTTGATGGGATGAGCACTGGGTGTTATACTATATATTGACAAATCGAACTTCAATAAAAACAAATGAAAAAAATACATATTCTTGGGTTCTTGGGGTTGTTTCCTTGTTTGTTTTGTTTACTTTATATTTTGTTTATGTCTTTAGTAAACTTCAAAATATCCACAAGAGCAGTTAATATATATAATTTAAATATTTTATAATTCAAGAAATGTACAAATTATCAAAGATTAAATTCTACCCAGCATGATCTTAATGTTAGGTATATATTTTTTCATATTCAATTTTTTTAAAATTGGTCATCTACTTATACAAGTTTTTCTTAAATATAATTTGCTGTTAACTGAGTATCTCTTTGTTCAATCAGGTTAAATAGATAAATCTTGTATTTTGGATATTGTAAATTTGACCCTAAGCATGAGCTACCACCATACTTGATGAAAATTGCTGAGATTTAAATTTATTTATTTCTAAATAAAAATAAAGTATGCACATGCCATCATCACAGATTGATCACTAAGTTATTACAGATGTTTTATATTCAAAGAAAGAGTCTATACAGGTAGAAACAAAGATGAATATTAGAATATATTCATTTAAAAAAGAAAATGCAAAAGGATATTTCCAGAGTGTTTAGCAAATTTAATCCCCAAGACTTGAAATTTATAGATATAACCCCATGAACTCATCACAGAATGCATCAATAGCTAGTTTTTAATCCCTGAAAAACATTAAACACTTAAGCACCACTTAGTGAAGAAGAATCATTAAAATAAAATTGAAGTTCACAATGTTACTTGGAAAGGCTTGCATTTATTGTTTCCTATAAAAGTTCCAAGAAAACTATAACAAAATTACAAATATTGGCATGGAGTACATCACTTCTTTGCCTGCTTTTAAAAGAGTTAAGTTTATTGACATGGAAAAAAAACATTAACAAATCAAATTTTCAAAGAGCATGGAACATAGATCTCTAGTGAAGTGACTTTATCAGTTCAAGCTTTTTCTCTCACCAGTGACTGTTTTAGAGAGAATAACATAACTGGCACACCACAGACTGCACAATCTCCAAAATATGGTTTCATTATAAACACAAGCAGTTG
Organism: Canis lupus familiaris; assembly: GCF_011100685.1. Lineage (NCBI taxonomy): Eukaryota > Metazoa > Chordata > Mammalia > Carnivora > Canidae > Canis > Canis lupus. Next base: position 8,071,339 of record NC_049234.1, on the reverse strand, counting down.
TATTGGGGAATTATTAACAATATTAGTAAAAGTCCTTTTAAAAAAACATACAAAATTATAGGTCAGTTCAACAACAGGGGGATGCTTAAAAGAATTATGCATGGATATTACATTTACAAAGAACTTAATAATGTAGGGAAGCAGCTATATTATGTCTGCTGAAAAAAGCATAATACAAAGTTACATATAGTAATAATATCCATCATATATAACATCTATAAATATGAATACTAAAAATACTAAAGGAAGTACTAAAAGGAAATGGTACATTACTAAAAGTAAATGTACCATTTGTGGTTACCTCTTAGTGTGACCTTGATTATGTTAATACTTTGCTACACTTTTCAAATTATCTTTAATATTCATAAAAACAGAATACAGTTGAGCATGTGATACAAAATTTAGGTCCCTTATCATGTTGAAAATTGATAGCCAGAATGATTAAAAATAAAGCCATCTAATTAGGAAAAAGGAGTACCACCATGCTCAATTTACTTACATGACACAGAATCAATTCCATATTAGGAAAATTGGGACCTTTTAAAAATTCAACAATTGGCTAACCAGAGAAAAGTCTCTTTACTCAAAATGTTTTCCTTCCCCAATAATACTGAGAGAGAGGAGTCATCATTTATGTGTACAAGTTGCCTTTTAGTCTTTTCCTGTTCCTGTGCTTTCTGTCTCCTCCTCACAGATTCCCATGCCTCAGCGGTGGTGTGTGTTACTGAGCCTGTGCCATTTGCTCTCTGCTGAGGAACAAGGGCCATGTTGTAACCAGGTCGATAATATGACATCATAACACAGTTGTTGGGAGAACAAGTCCTGGTCAGGCACCTGTTTTCAGAACTTGCCTTCACTTTGAATGCTGCCCAGTTCCTTAACTCCTATTTCAGTTTCATCTTTGGTAGAATGGAGATTATAACCTCAAAGCATTTTAAGATGGTTAAAGAGATAATTCTTGGAAAGCTTCTGATAGCCCTCCCACCCTACCCAATGCTTCATAATCTTCTCCATCTCATTTCATATCAACGAGGGTCCTTCCGTGTGCTCAGGCCCAACTCCTTCATCCTAATCCCTATTTTCTCTCACATCTCACATCCAAACTGCCAGCAAATTCTGTGGTCTTCAAAATAAATGCAGGCTCTGACCACTTCTCTTCATCTCTGCTGTGACCAACATGGGGCCAGCTGCCTCCTGGATTATTGCAATAGCCTTCTTAACTGTCTCCCTTCTTCCCTACAATATGTTCCCTGCAAATCACAGAGTAAACCACATCATGTTGCTCCCTGCCAAAACCCTTCAGTGGCTGCCTATCTTGTTCAGAGGAAAGAGCAAATTCTCAAGACCTGAAAGGCCCTACAAAAGCTGGTGCCTTATTACCTCTCAGACCTTAACTCCTATTAACCTCCCCTGTGCCACTTGCCTCCAGGTACATGGGTCTCCTTACTGCTCAGAACAAAAGGCAGGTCTTGCTTTAGAGCCATTGTGCTTCCTGTTCCCTCTGCATGGGTTATTCTTCCCTTAAATATACATATGATCTGCCTCCTCACTTCCTTCAAGCCTTCACTCAAATATAATAATCTTCTCAACAAAGCCTTCCCCATCTAAAATTGCAAATCCTCCCTTACGATTCCCCATACTATTTCCTGGTTCTATTTTTAATTTGAACATGTATCATTTTTTTCACTTATTAGATAATTTTATTTAATTGTGCTGTTTAGAATATCACTCTAAGGGGGATCCCTGGGTGGTTCAGCAGTTTAGCGTCTGCCTTCAGCCCAGGGCATGATCCTGAAGTCCCGGGATTGAGTCCCACATCGGGCTCCCTGCATGGAGCCTGCTTCTCCCTCTGCCTGTGTCTCTGCCTCTCTCTCTCTCTCATTCTCTCTCTCTGTCTCTCATGAATAAATAAATAAAATATTTTAAAAATTATTTTAAAAAATAGAACATCACTCTAGGAAGGCAAACATTTGGGCCTTTAATAATGCCTGGTACCTATGGTTAGTTAATATTTTCTGAGTGAATGTATGAATGAATGAGTGCATACTCCTTAGGACAGTGACTAAAGACAGCAAGTACTTTACATATTTAATTAATATCATGTTCTGTGAGAATATCTAGAATCATGAAATCATAGAGTTGGAAAGAATTTAAACCATTTATTCTATGTTTTGGAAAGGTAGTTATCTGAGCTTTAGGTATGCTCTTTCTTAATAGGCCATTTGCTACCAAAAGGAGAAGCCAGTTTTCATTTTTAGACCATTCTATTTGCTAGCTAGTTTACAGGCTGAAATGTGTCTCCTGGTAAGTTCTATTCATTGATGCCATGGTTATGCTCTGCAACTATACTAAGTCCACCCATCTTCTACATGAGGGAGCACCCTGAATATTTGAAGACAGCTGGAATGTCCCATTTAAGTTTTCTTTTCCTCACATAAGCATTGTGCATTCTTACACATCTGTTATACCCTGAAGTATAACAGAGATGGTTATACCAGTATGCTTCCACTATTGCACACTGAGACTCCATTAATATTTTATTTAGTGACATCACACCATTAGCTCACACTGAATTTCTGGTGGTATAAGATAACCAGATTATGTTTATTGTTTATGGAGGGTTTTTTTTTTTACATTAGCTTCTTTTAAAGTAGTTCTCTCCCACTCCATCCTATGCATTTGTCACAAATAAAAATAATCTTTTTTGAGAACCTGTCGTTTTTAAGTTTAGAAATAAACTAGTGAAGTATTACAGTGGTAATGCTATAAACCTTCAGGCAAAAGGAAAGAATAATAATTCATTTTACAATCTTTAATAAAAAATACTTATATATTTAGAACTCCACTCAGGTAATTTACATAAATTCTCTTCTTCCACCATTGTATCTTCTGCTACAGTTTTCAGAATTCGCAGCTAAGGAGGATCTCCTCCTCCATGAAACACCTACCCACTCTCCTCTCAGGCATTCTACATGCTAAACATGCCTCCAAGATCTTACTGTGGAAAACCTCTGTCTTCTATCTGCCACCAAACCACAATCTTGAAAACACATAAAATTACAAAATTACTCCTTCTCACAAAGATTGTGCTATTAAATTAATTTCATGATGTGAACTGAAAAAGTTGAATAGAAAACTTGATTTAGTAAACTGCTTTCTTACTTTGATTTTTGTACGTCGTTGCTCAAGCCATTTGTTTATCATTAAAAGCAGGATCATAGCATGATATCTAATAATATCAACAGTGGAATCAGATAGCCTTAATAGGATGCTTTTGAAATACACTTTGAACTCTTTACAAGACACGTTATAAATATACAAGCATTTATGAGTTGAAAAATAGCTGCAAGAAGTGTTTAATAGTAGAACAAACAGCTTATTCTCTGTACTACAATTCTTTTCATCATATTATAACCTTCCCCAAACTAGGCTTCAACATGGCCAAGGGAAAAGGATCTTAACCCTCAAGATTCATTACACATGTGTAGGTACAAGACAAATTAGCAGCAGGAAAGATGGCAAATCTGACATGCCCAGAAACAGAACCATATTGTCATCAAAACAGATTTGTTCAACAGTTATTTTATGCCTCCAGCACAAGTTACACCTAATTATCCAAACTGAACATAAGAGACAAAAATACATACATACAGCCCTGCAGATAATAAAATGTTAATCAAAATGTATTTCAGTTGCTTTAAAAGGCTTTGACTAAGAGAAGGCTGCCAGACTTAGCAAATAAAATCAGGATGCACAGTTAAATTTGAATTTCAGATAAGTCTTTTTTTTATTTTTAGTTTACATATGTCTCCACTAGTGCACTGACATACATATAGTAAAAAATTATTCATTGTCTATCTGAAATTTAAGTTTAAATGGGTGTTCTCCATTTTTTTCTGGCAATCTTAGGCTACGATCTAACTAACAAGACTGCCAGTGGAGTTCATATCAGTGTAACAGTGTGTTAACTAGGGTTTTGGTCCAGGCAACAAAATACAGAAGATGATGCATGCCAAAGTTTAGGTGCCAGATAAGATGCAGAATTGACAAACAGAATGTACAAAAAAGTGCTTCTATACGTCCTGGGCTATTCAGTCAGATCAAGAATATAAAAAGGGGGAGGCAAAGCATTTAGAGAATGAAAAAGATATTTTGGAAAATGTTTCTACTGAAAAAGCTCCACTTGAGCCCCACCTCTTCTCCCCAAGGGGAAAAGAGAGGAGTTTGTCATTCCTCATCTCAATGAGAGTAAGGGCTGCAGCCAGAGCCCTTAGAGGGATCTGTTCCTCTCCATAACTGAAAGAGACCATGGACTGAGAAAGTTAGAATGGCCCATTTTCGGAAAACAAAAAAGTCCATCCACATTGCTATGTTTGCAAAGGAACTGTACTTCCATTAGTAAAAACCAAGAAGTGTTTGATTCCCATGGACCAAATGTGGGCTGTGGGGGAAAGAGCTGGTCTGGAGCACAGAAGGACTTGGATGCAGTATCAAGATCAGAGAATATCTCCACACCAGCGCTGAGGGCAGAAGGAGAGATATTATTTCTTGCTATGAGAGTTGCCACTGAGGGGTCTTCAAAGTACCCACGGAAGAAAGTATCAGCTACAAACACCCACCAGGACCAGAGTGACAAGCTAGCTTATGAAGAAACCAACCCCAGTCAGCAAAGAACTTTCCTTCCTTATTACCCTTTCTTCTCTCCTCCCTCTTTTTTTTTTTTTAAGATTTTATTTATTTATTCATGAGAGACACACAGACACAGGGAGAGAGGCTGAAACACAGGCAGAGGGAGAAGCAGGCTCCATGCAGGGAGCCTGACGTGGCACTAAAACGCTGAGCCACCCGGGCTGCCCTTCTCTCCTCCCTCTTTAACCTTGGCATGGTCCAAAACCACAGCTTGACAAGTCCAGGAAGGTTAATGATAAGCTGCTCTTTCTCCTCCCCAAATGCCCCAACCCAACCTATCTGTAGGCCTGGGCCTCTTGTTCTGGATTAAAAATCAAAATGCTAATTAATATCTTACAGGGATCATTTTTAAATTTTGTACTAAAGCTATCTTAAAGTAACTGTATTACTATACCATGAATTAACCATTTGGGGATCTGCTAAATTTTAATCTGATGGACAGAAAAGCTTTGTTCAACAAAATCTTAAAGAACCAATAAGAGTTAGAAATAAAACTGTTTAGGTTATATCCAATATATAGTGGTTATTTTGGGACAAAGATTAAAATAGAGAGCCCTTTCTATGAAAACCAGTTTGGCTGGAACAACTTTAAAGATAAATCCCTCTATATCTACCTGTCCATCATATTGATTAACCAAGAAAAATGCTGCCAGCTACTGTACTATATACACTTTTGCCATGGTGTTCTTTTGCTGGCCAAATATAAAGCCAGTTTCAATTCTATATACCAAGCCCATATACCATTTTATGCATTCAAGAATGTATCATTGAGTAGTGCTTTTGTTTTGTTTTATTTAGGTTTGGGGGGGGGTTGTTTTGTTTTACCCGCCAAAAATGTAAAGACACTATGGATAAAAATACTTCTAAATTTGTCTAAGATTTTTCAGACCTAGAAAAGGTTTTACTTTGAGTCAATTTGTAGTGTTTTTTTTTTTTCCCAAAGACTTCATTCAGATTTTTTTTTCCATTTTTTGTGCCAGTTTTATCCAACTCTTAAGGATTCCTAGATTCCTTTCTGCAAGAAAAGGAACAATGCTAGACGGATTAACCTCCAGAAACTGAGAACAAGAAAGACATATAAACATATCTGGAATCAATAACAAAATCTATTGCAATAATGTATAACACAAGAAACTCCTGACACAGCCACAGCCAAAACGTAATGCTAGCCAAACATTGCACAATGCTAAAGGCAGCAGTCAAGTTTGAAAATAAAAATAGTAGTGTCACTACAGACAGAATGTACAAATTCTCATAATATAACTCTCACTGGGAATGCAGAAAAAGGGAAGAGCAAAAATGTGGACCCCTGATCTCTTACATGTGTCTATCTTCTAATATTTGCCAATGTTCAAAATGCTTCAGAGTTATCCTGTTATATTTTATAATAAAGAATAATGGAAAAGAAGTTCAGAAGAGATACTTTTTAACAAAAGTAAAATATATATAGTACTTTGTGAGTCTATCAGCATAATTCAGATTTATATATCCAAAAGTATTATTTTGTTTTTTCTAATTTCTTACCTTTTTTTTTTAATTGAGTTGTAACTGGCATATAACATTATATTAACATCAGGTGTATAACATAATGATTTGATATATGTACATATTGCAAAATGATTATCACATAAGTTTAGGAATCTATCACCACACAAACTATTATTTTTTCCCCTTTGAGAATTTTTAAGATCTACTCTCTTAGCAACTGTCAAATATACAATAGCTATAGTTCTCATGTTGTACGTTAGGTCACCAGGACTTATTTATTTTATAACTGAAAGCTTGTACCTCTGACCACTTATGCCCATTTTGTGCCCCCCACACACCTCTAGCAACATCAATCTGTTCTCTGTATCTGAGGGCTTTTTTAAAAAACAAATTCCACACATAAGTGATATCATATACCATTTATTTTCTCTGACTTCTTTTACTTAGTACAATCCCTTAAGGTCCATCCATGTTGTTGCCAATGGCAGAATACTTTTTTTTATCTAAAATATACTTAAACCCTAGTTTTAGGGCAATAGTCAGCAAATGCTATTTATTGTGTTTTTAAACATTTCTGAAAAACTATACACCAATACCAGTCCTTCAGAAGTTCTTTAAGATTTTATTTATTTATTTCATGAGAGACACAGAGAGAGAGAGAGAGAGAGAGAGGCAGAAGATCATGCCCTGGGCTGAAGGCGGCACTAAACCGCTGAGCCACCAGGGCTGCCCTCCTTCAGAAGCTTAAAAAGAAAAAATAATCCTATGTAGTGGGTCACAAACTAGAAACCCTGACTGCCATCTCCTACCTCAAGTCCTAGTTCAAGTGACAACATAAGCAAAGTGAGAGAAGCTGAGAAAACCTGGCATACACACACACACACACACACACACACACACACACACACACACCTTTGCTTCTGCACCAGAAAGTTTTAAAAAGGCACATCTTGCCAGTGACTAATTCCACCTCAAAGCTAGAGAGGGGTCTCTAATCTAAAACACATTTCGCAAAAATTTCTCTTCACTCCCCAGACCTACCTTTTCCACATAGGATATTAGGGTTTTTGTTTTTGTTTTTTTCAGTAGAATAAGCAAGATGGTTGCAATATAACCAAATATTCCAGTTAAATTCCACTTTGCCCATGCAGGTTAATCAAAACAGTGTCTGAGCCAACTGATTCCAAATAAATCAATCTCTGTCACATATCCAGAACATTTCTTTTTTTTTAAATTCTGAGTTTCCCTTTGAAAGCTATTCCTACAACAGCTCCAACAGAACATTAAATCACATTTTTCAAGTGTTGGAATTTCTCTTTGACCTTAATGAGAATGGGCTTGAGAAGCTCAAGCTTGTTTATTACAGTATTTCTAATGATTAAAGTGACACTGTTATTTATGCTATTGTTAATGCATTTGACTTTTTTTTTTTCATTCAAAACACATTCATAAACAGACTTAAATTCAGACAAGTAGAAACAGAGGGGCAGAAATCATCAATTTTCCTACCAGCTACCTTTAAACTATTTTTTTCTCACAGTTTTGGTCTTGTCTTCTAAGGCTAAAATATGTATATGTATATATATTAAATAGATATATATTTAAGTGTTTAGATCTTATACATGTATATTAAATATATACACATATATTAAATATACACACATATATTTTATATTTATGTAAAATTATATAGGAGTTTTGTGCATATATATGTGTGTATACACTTAAGAATACATAAATATATATATTCTCACAGTTTTGGTCTTGTCTTCTAGGCCTTTGACAAAAATATGTACACTTAAGAATATATGTATAATATATATATCATTATATAGGGGTTTTATAAATATATGTACACTTAAGAATATATATATTATATATTATATAAAGGTTTTATATATAATTATATAGGGATTTTTCATCTTTTTTGAATTTAAATTAAATCAATTAACATATAGTGTATTATTAGTTTCAGAAGCAGAGTTCAGTGATTCATACAGTTTTATATCCTCCCCTTCTCAAATATTGTTCCATTAGCATTTTCCGTGTTTTTACATAATCTTTATAAATATTTAGTCTTATATAATATTTTAATAAGTGAATATCCTATGGTTTATTTCTTTTCTTATGATTGGACATTCTCTTTCTAGTTTTTCACACTTTTAATAATTCTATGAACTTCTTTGAATATAAAGTTCTCTTTAGTATTTGGGATTACTTTATTATGGTAGATTCTCAGGGATGGAATTACTGTTTAGAGGACATCAGGTTTCTTAAGATTCTTCATACATATTTGATAAACTACTGTCCAGAAAGGTCATCCAATTAACTCTGCTACCAGAAATAATTGGAACATTCCATCCTACACTACACTTTGTTTTCATCCCAGACTCATAAGCATTTTTGCTAATTTGATAGGTGAAGGAATTGGATGTCATTGTGGTTTTTAGTGCATTTTTTAAAATATCAGGGACCTTTATGAACATAAAGATAAAAACCTTATGAGGCTTTTTATGAAAATTAGTAATCCTCCAAATCCTTTTATCCCACCCAAACACAGCAATCATTTCCTGTTCCCCAGAAGCAGAGCATGTTCTAGCCAATGTTGCTACCTTATCTTTTGACCATGAGACCATATGTTTATGTGCCTGGAGAAATATGACCCCTCACTAATTGCTGATCTGTCAATTGAGGTGATCCACTTTGGCTTGACAATGAGCTGAAGGAGTGTTCTTATGTTAGTGTGCACTAAAATGCCCTACTCATAAAGTCAGGATATTAAACAACTTGATTCTTGTTCCATAATATGCTTCACTCAATAGTCTATCCCTGGGGCTACTATGTCAGCTTTATTTCAACAACCTAGCAACCCACAAGAATAATGACAGTCAATTGTTCTTACCTAGTTCATAGAACTGACTTTCTCCATCCTTAAGGGTCCAGATGCATTCAGTTAGTTAAAAGATAAATTACTCCCACCTTCCTCTCAAGAAACCTTGTAGGTATTGATCTACTTCACTGCCTGCCTTTCTCTTCCAGGGTGAAGTTCTCAAAGAGCAGAGTTCACATCTCAATGAGAAAAAACAAGAGGCTGGGGTGGGATGGGAGTTCTGACCTCTGTTAATCTCTGGCATGAGTTTACTGTTACTTTCTGGTTGTGACCCTGTGCAAGGTGCTTAATCTCTCTGTGCTTCAATCTTCCTGCCTGGAAAATAGAAAGAGTATCATACCCCATAGAGTTGTTGTAATGATTAAATGAGCTCCTGGGTATGTGTGTGTAGCACTTAGAAAATGAGTGTCTCACACATAAAGCACCATATATGTACAAGCCATAATTTTATTCTACTTAATTCCTGCCACCTAAAATTAAAATCTTGGTTCATACTTCACGATTTCTTGTTTTAGATATTTTACACAACTTAACTATGTAATGTTTCCAAGCATGGCACAGGACCTGGCTGCTCTTTGTGTTCTGTCACATATTTATTGTTAAAGGATTATTACTAACATTTGAAGTTCAAAGACCTATATATCCAGCTGGATATTTATCAGGACTGTTAAATTCACAAATGAATTGGAGAATCAATACCTATATAATAGTTATTCTTCCCAGTTTATAAATATATTCCTCCATTTGTTTAATACTTCTTCTATAATCTATTTTATCAGAATTTTTTCAAAGAAGCAGAACACTGTATATAAGATAAGGCATTTGTTACCAGGATTGAGACTTACTCAATTACGAGAGCTGGCTAGGCAGGGTCTATTAGGCTACTATCTTTTGTCTTATGCTAGAACTTGGAGTTTGCAGAGTGGAAAGTTGGGAAGAGAAAATAGATATAGCATAGAAAAGAGTGAGGCAAGCTGGAACTCATAAGGAACTGGAACCCATGAGGAAAGAACAAACCCATGACAATTCTTACCTCCTTGTGATCTTGATGATGTGATCCTCCATAGAAAGGGTGACCTCCATCATAGAGCTAAAAATATACCTGCCAAGAGTAGCAGTGTTAAAGAAGGATCCAGGGATAGATGGTGAAATTGCAGACCCAGTTAGTGTCACACACCAAGGTTTGAGATAGCATCACTGTTTCCGTGTTGAGAATCACCAATATTTTTGTTTAACTTCCATCTCCCAAATAGCCTGTAAAAATGTCTCTAGTGACCCATTATAACTGGAAATATACAGAGAAGGGAATTCTGAGAAATGTAGTTCAGTCTAGCCAAAGTGACACATTACAAACCCACCACATCTCTCAATAGAACTTATTTAATGCATTAAATGTTTGACACTTCCAATTATAATTGCCACTGTTGATGTGATCTCTAGACAATATGTTTACCATATGGTTGAGGAACACCATAATGCTTTTATCTCTTTTCTCTCCATCATACATCACAGTAAATCAAACCTACTCTTCAGTGCTCTCTCTGCAGTGAAGTAGTTGATTATAGCTAGAATAAAACTCAATAACATGCTAAACAAACCAATTTAGAATTTGAGTAAAAATCCAAACTTGGTTCTTATTGCTGCCTTCCAAACTATTACACTTTTCCCATCAATTTGCTCTACTATTCCCCTGTATTACTTACAACTTCTCAAATTTCTAGCACCTCTTCTCCCAAATTAGCATATTCAGGCTACCATTACAATAACAGCTGATGGCTTAAGCAGAAACTTACTTTCTATAGTTCTAGAGGCTGGCAAGTCCACGGTAAGGTGCTCGGCAGTTTGATCCTTGATAAGTGCTGTCTTCCTGGGGTTGAGGGAATCACAATCCACAGCATCTCCCTTCATCATCCTCAGTAAATGATTCTGCTTCTTATTTCATGTAGAAATGGAAATCATCACAACAAAATTTGCATCATCCCACTTTCATATCAATCAACTCTCTACATCCACTGAGGAACCTCATTCCAGCAAATGGCACTCTTTCTCTTACATTACCAATTTTTCCTGTCTACTGATTAGTCCTTTAAACATGCAAACATGTAATATCTCTAATATTGATAAAACCTCTCCTTTACATTTTGCCTTAGAGCAAAATTCATTGTACGTACTCTCTCTATCTTTTCTCTTCCTATTCCCTCCTGGACCCATCTCAAATGGGCTTTCATTGCCACCTCTGGACCAAAACCGTTCACCAGTGACCTCATCAATATATTCAATCATCAGTCTCCCTCCTATCTACTGGTAGCATTTAACAATATTGATCACTCCCTCTACCAAAAACTTTCTTCTTGACTTTGGAACAAAAGTCACTTTAAGTCTGTCATTAGCCAATTTTTTCCCAAGATCCTTTGCTGGACTATCCTTATTGATGAACTTCTTAATGTAAGAATGCCTTATAACCCAATCCTCAGCCTCTTCTCAGTATATACATCCTTAAGTGAGTTCACCCAGGCCTTCAATTTTAAAATCATTTATAACTTGATGATTCCTAAACGTGTAGCTCTAGCTTCAGTCTTCAGACTCATATATGCAATTATCTACTCAACATCTCCACTTAAAGGTTTAATCAGGATCTAAAATTTTAAATGTTCAAAACAAACTTATTCTTCTTACCCCCAATATAATTTCCCCTAATATTTCCCTTCTTATTAAACAGCAACTATTCATCCAATTACACAAGATAAAAAACTGTGGAATCACCCTGCCTCTTCATTGTCACACACTGAAAGGGCCAATCCATCATAAATCTCATTGGTTCTTCTTTCAAAATACACTAAAAAATCTACCCATTTCCTACCACCTGGTCCAAGAACTATTATCCTGACAACTATAAAAGCTTCTTAAATAATTTCTGACTCCAATCTTGTAAATTCACAGTCTAATCTTTACAAAGTTCTTAGATATTATCATATCTATTCTTAAAATAGTTTCCCATCTCTAACGGGATAATCCAAAGTCCATACATGGTCTAAAAATCCCATTGTACAGCACATAGGTAACTATATAACTTTATTTTCATTCTCTCCCTTATTTTGCTCTAGTTAGACTGAATTTCTTGCTAAACTTAGAACATATCAAGCATGCTCCAACCACAGAATCTCTGCATCTATTGCTTTTACTTTTTGGAGTTCTTTTTTGTTTCTCCTGCTACGATAACATCCTGGCTAAATTATCATTATTACTTCAATCAGGTCTCTTTTAAATGCCATCCCATCCCAAAGCTTTTGTTCAACACCCTAAATAAAACAGCACCCTTACCACTCTCTATCCCTATTGTAGTTTACTTTCTTTGTAGTTTTCTTTTTACTTGATATAATATCACTAATTCAACTAGAAATAGGAGCATGAATTGCTTAGATTTGAAACTTGTCTCACTGAAACTACTTAACTGTTAGGACTCTGGGGAACTTCCTTACCTTTCTATGATGAATTTTCCATGTCTTAAAAATGAGAAAAAAAGAATAGAACCTACCTCATAGTACTTTTAAGCCATGGAATTTAAACCTGTTTGTGTGTGTATGAGAGAGAGAAGACTGTGAGAAAGAGAAAAATACACTTAGAAAAATTAGTATCTGGCATATAAGCACTACATGTACACTAATGCTAGAATAAATATTATTTATATCTTTCCTTAAGAATGTAAGCTCAGTGAATGCAATATTTCTGTATCTCTTGTTCTCTCATGGTATCCCTAGTATTTAGAATACTAAATTCACATAATATTTATTGTTATGTGTGACATCATCTGGCTACTTCCATTAATTCACTGAAATTTGAATAATTTTTAGTTGAGTCTTTTGACTCTTCTTAGGTACCCAAATACATAAGCTACAAAAAATATTTTACCTTCCTAACTATATTATTAAAATATATATTTTGTATCCTTTTCTATTGTCTAGATATTCTAAAACAATAATAATCATTGCTGTCACCCATATCCCCTTTTTAGAGAGAACACATAGTAGTGGCAGCTTCATTAAAAGAAATACTCTTAATAGAATTTGTTTTGAAGCTTATTGAATTTCTTTTTAATGTAATACAGTGGTAAGAGATTTTTCCCTCATGTAACCTGGTTACAATGGCAAGGGTTTCTGTGTGGTGGGCAGCTATTGCAATCTAATCACATCATGCAGAAATGAGCTCAACTCTCTGTTCTAACTTACCAACCACTGATTCTGAGCAGGTGGTTAAATCTCCCTGATTCTATTTATCTTAATGTTTCCTCAAAGGTTTACAGTAGGAGTTTAATAAAATAAACAAAAATATAATGTAAGTGAAGTGATTCACAATACATCGAACACATATTACGTGCTAAACAAACCTTAGGTGTCTCTTTCCCACTCCCCTTCTTTTTTTAAATCATTCTTGAATCCTCATATTCAATTATTTGACAGGTATGTATATAAAACATACTAAATGTTACTTATTAATCCCACCACTTAGATTGAAGTTCTCACAGATTCTCAATCCTGGTAACAAATGCTCTGCTACTCCTGACAGAGATCATTAAACAAGTAGTTTAAAATTGCTAGTGTAGGGCACCTGGGTGGCTCAGTGGTTGAGCCATCTGTCTTTGGCTCTGGTGGTGATCCCAGGATCAAGTGCCCATCACTCTCCCCAGAGGGAGCCTGCTTCTCCCTCTGCCTATGTCTCTGCCTGCCTCTCTATATCTCTCATGAATAAATAAATAAAATCTTTAAATAAAATAAAATTACTAGCAATAATAACAAAATGTGCCTGAGAGCAGGTGTTCAATTAATGCTTAGTGAATAAATGAACAAATGGTTAAGTTAAAAGCATAACCTATAGTACATATCTTTCTAGAGATTTAAATTTAAAGTTATTGTCTACACTATATTAGCAAAGACTATAAATTTCAATTCTTCTACATACTAGCACAGTAAACCTCCTGTATGTCTGTGGCTAGAATAGGAAAGGAAAAGATCTGAGAGGGCAGCCTGCGTGGCTCAGCAGTTTAGCACTGCCTTCAGCCCAGGGCGTGATCCTGGAGACCCAGGATGGAGTCCTACATCAGGCTCCCTGCATGGAGACTGCTTCTCCCTCTGCCTGTGTCTCTACCTTTCTCTCTCTCTGTGTGTCTCTCATGAATAAATAAATAAAATATTTTTAAAAATCTGAGAAACAGAAAATTATGTAGAACCTCAAATAATAAAATGACATCATGGATTTTGTGCCTGAAAAAAAAATTTTTTAAAGGTGTTTCAAAATAGAAAATATTTCAGTAATTTGCTTTCATAAACAATGAGTTCCATGATTGGCAGTATATTCAAACAGTTCCATAAGAAAGTGCCATCAGCACAAAATAAAATGTTTCATAAGACTTCTAAATACTCTTTGACTGCTTCCTCTTCCTAGCTTCCAATAAGAACTTAATTGTGAGATAAGGTGCAAGTACAAAACACCATCCTGGTATTCTTCCAATTTCAGAAAAATAGATATCATTAAAGTTAAACCAAAAAAATTATTCACCTGTTTCCATCCATCTTTACTTAGAAAGCAATAGTTGCCTCTCCAAACAGAGTTTGATCCTAGGTTTTCAAAACACACATAAATGGTTTTGGACAGATGTTTCATCAATGACAAATTGGCCTTGAGGGAAACATGACCACTTTGGACAAAAGCCACATATCCACATATTAGTTTCAGCAGTACTCAATTCAAACTATTTTTCATCTTAAATTTCTAAGTTAACTTCTGTTAAAATAAATATTAAGAAACTTTTAAAATTAGATTTAAATCAATCCTCTAAAGGCTAGGATTACAGTTTTAAGTAACCCACTAATCAACTTTCCAATTTTTATGGCAATCATGTTATTGGCAAGATTTTGCCAAGTGATTGATGGCATCAACCACAAAGCACTGTTTATAAGTACATATTATCACATTAAGGGAACACTGTTTTGATTTTTAGAGAATTCCATTTAAATTCTGACCCTAAACTGATCTGATTAATACTTTTTTCTTGCAGTGGTTGTATTTCTCTTCTTTTAAATGAAATTTTTAAGATTTTTATTTAAATTCCAGTTAACATACAGTATAATGCTAATTTCAAGTATACAAGATAGTGTCCACACTTCCATACAACACCAGTCGCTCATTACAGCAAGTGCACTCCTTAATCCCCATCATCTATTTAACCCATTCCCTCCACCCACCTCCATTTTATTTTTGACAACATACAGTAGGAACTGTAGGAGATATTCCATTTAAAATTAAAGACTCTCAGTAGCTAAGATTAGCATTGTTAGCATCAAAAGCTGTGAAATTTAAAAAAATTAAAACAAAAAACAAAAGCTGTGAAATTATCTCTTTGATATTCTCCAGAAAGTGGGGTCGAGGAAAGATAGGTGGTAGCTTTAGAATTCTAAGACAAAGCAAGAGGAGCCCAAGAAATTTATAGCTACATAAGTCATGATTATTGAGATATTTCTGCTGAATTCATGTTAAATGTTCTCTACCACAGAAATTGACACACACTACCACACGTAATGAGGGCTCATTATGCTATGAACATGTTCTCAATCTACTCACTTCACTTTTTTTGTTATATTACTTCATTTTATTATACATTTTGTAGCTTATTTATTATTAATATATGTTTTAATCACATGTTCAGGAAATCAGTTGACCAAATTTTAAATGCAAAGAGCAAATGCAGAAATAACAAAGTATGTCTAAGATTTTCTTGACCTCATAAAAGTGGATCTGCGAATATATTTACACACACCCACTTTGTTTTTGTGGTCAAATAGTTCATAGTTTAAATACTAAAGAGAGGATTCAGCAACTCCTGGAGAGTGTGCCATCCTGTTTGACTTTAAAATTTGTATGTTTACTACCCCTTAGAGAATATTCGCATGTGGGAGAGGGGATGAGTTGTGATCACCTAATCAGGTTCTAGCCTACCTACCTTATCACTGTTTCAGAAACCTCACAGCATTTTAGAAATTACTTCCCTTACCTAAAATCTTTCCCAGGCAATCCAAACTTCTCTCCCACCTGCTGAGAGCTCGGAATGCCCAAATGACTCAAAACTAGCATGCTTCATAGACATAATCAAATCCAACACTTCTCATTGGTCATTCTCAAAACAAAGACCTCAGCTCTCCTCCTCTTCACCAGATCAGCCCCTGCTCATCATTTGAGCCTCTCTCTGGCTTCTCCTCCAGAAATTCTTCACTGACTGACAAGTGCTCTTTCTAGGAGTTCACTTGGAATTTTTCCACACCTCTATCCTTTCTCAGGGCATTTACCAAATAATATTGGGTGGTCTAGATGTCTACTCTTCCCTCATCCTCCTAGTTGAGTCACATTTCATCCAAAAACAAAACAAAACACCCCACTGTGTAAGCTGGTTTACATTGCATACTCTACCATTAATAACTTCAAAATTCTGCTTAGGTATCTATCTGCTTCAAAGATGTCTTCTTTACCATTCTCCTGGCAGCACCCTTGCCTCTAGAATTCTCTAGTCTCTCGTGTGCAGAGAAGTTCCACTTTCAAACATATCAGGTGCTTTTTAGTGTTTGACAAAAAAGATCATGCAAATAAACAGCATTTACCCTCTCCAGAGGGCAATTTGTCTGTGTTTCCTGATCATGCTTTTGGAAATCTTTCCTATCTGATGAAAGAAAAATAACCTCAGGACCAGGATTCTGCAGTTCTTTGTTCTGGAGCTCTACCAATGTGTTTATTCACCCTTTATGTTTCTACTTTATATCCCATCCTACATTTTCTCCAGCAAATGGTTTCTTTACCCTATACTGTCCATATGCCTATTTCTACTTCATGGTCACTGCTTACTTATAGTTCCTAATTCCTTCAACCTATACATTTGATCATTATAGCCTCTCTGATTTTTCAACTTCTCCCAATACTACTTACTTCAAATATTCAAGCTAAGAAAGGCTGATCACCTAGCTTATCCTTTAAATCTGGTCTTATCACAGCTTATTGGCCACTATATGGATTGACTATCCATTGTTCAAGACCTAGCTCTGGTCCTCTGGTCATCCATAGTTTTGATTATCCCCGTAGTACAAAGATAATTATCCAGCCTCACAACCTTCTGCAGCTATTGCTGACAGCTTCGTTCTCCTTAGACTGGACCAGAGGGAAGCAACTATTACAACTGTATATTATGCCAATTGCAGTTTCTTCTTCACTAGTGTAATGTATGTGTGGTCCCCAATGCCCATCTCTAGGAGCCAGTGCATTCATCCTCCAGCTCCTGTGACTGGCTGTTTAACACTTGTAGCTTTCCTCCTTCTCCAGGGAAACTTGTTCAGCTGACAGGAGCTGCCTCACCCCCCAGCCCCTGCCCTGGGTTGCTGCCTTTCCCTCTTTGATTAGGTTTATTCCTAGGTATCTTATTATATTTGGTACAATTGTAAATGGGATTATTTTTATAAATTTTTCTTTCTGCTGCTTCATTATTGGGATATGGAAATGCAACAGATTTCTGTACATTGATTTTGTATCCTGTGACTTTAATGAATTTGTGGATCAGTTCTAGCAGTTTTTTCAGGTTTTTTATATGTAGTATGTCATTTACAAATAGTGAAAGTTTTACTTCTCCCTTACCAGTTTGGATGCCTTTTATTTCTTTTTCTTGCCTAATTGCTCTAGCCAGGGTTTCCAATACTATGTTGAATAAAAGAGATGAAAGTGGGCATTTTTGTCCTGTTTCTGATCTTACAGAAAAAACATTCAGGTTTCCACCATTGCATGATGATGATGATCTATGAGCTTTTATATGTTGCCTTTATCACATTGAGGAAGATTCCCCTATACCCACTTCAAGAGTTTTGGTCAAAAACAGATGTTGAATTTCATCAAATGTTTTTCCTGCATCTATTCAGATAATCATATGAATGTTAGCATTCATTTTGTTTCTGTGATATAGCAAACTGACTGTTTTTCAGATGTAAGCCATTTTTGCATTCCTGGATAAATTCTATTCGATCATGGTTTATGACCCTTTTAATGTATTGCTGAATTCAGTGTGCTATTTTGTTGAGGATTTTTGCATCTGTTCTTCAGGGATGTTTGGTTTTATTAGATTGACCTTCATATCATTATACAGTGACTTTGTTTATTGTAGTCTTTGTCTTATCTATTTTGTTTGACATAAATATAGTGACTCCTGCTTTCTTTTGGTTTCAATTTGCATACAATATCCTTTTCCATCCTTTCATTTTAGTATATATATATGTGTATACTAGTATATATACTAGTCTCTTGTAGGCAGCATATAAATGGGTCTTGTAGGCAGCATATAAATGGGTCTTTTTTAACCCTTTAGCCACTATTTTATGGAGAATTTAATCCATTTATATTTAAAGTAAATACTGTTAGGTATGTATTTAATGCTATTTCAAAAATTGATTACTTAGCTGTTTTATAATTTCTTGTTTTAGCTCTGTTCATTTGAGATTTGATAATTTTCTGTAGTGGTAAGCTTAGATTCCTTCCTCTATTTTTTGTGTATCTACTTTAGGTTTTTGCATTATGGTTATATAAAATAACTTAGATTTACATAAAATAACTTACATCTATAATAATCTAAGATAACTTTAGTTTGAATACATTCTGAAGTTCTACACATTTAGTCCCCCTCCCCATGTTTTTGATGTCACAATGTGCATCATTTTAGCTTGTGTGTACATTAACAAATTACTGTGGTTATACATGTTTTTCCTACTTTTGTCTAACCTTCATGCTAGCTTTATAAATTAACTCACCTTTTTACAGTATTAGATGATTCTGAATTTTGCTGTATATGTATCTTTATCCACTGCATTTATGCTTTCATATTCTTTTGTTACTAATTAGTGCCCTTTTGTTTCAACTTTAAAAATTTCCTTTATCATTTCTCACAAGGCCAATCCAGTGGTGATGAACTTCTTTAGCTTCTGTTCATTTGTCTGAAAAACTATCTTTCCTTCAATTGTGCAGGAAAACTTTGCTGATTAGAGTATTGTTGGTAGACAGATTTTTCTTTCAGGCTTTGTATATATTGTGCCATTCCCTCTGGCCTATAATGTTTCTACTGAAAAATCTTCTAGTAGTTTTATGAAGGTTCCCTTGAATGTAATAAGTTGTTTTTCTCTTGATGCCTTTAAGCTTCTCTTTTTGTGCTTAACTTCTGACACTTGAATTATAATGTGTCTTGGTATGGATCTCTCTGGGCTTCTCGGATCTGGAAATGTTTCCTTCCCCAGGTTAGGGAAGTTTCACCATTTTTCTTCAAATAAGTTTTCTGACTCTTTCTCTCTCTTCTCCATTGGGACCCTTACAATACAAGTTTGGTTCACAGAGACAGCTCCATATATCCCTTGTAAATCTTCACTCTTTTTCATTTCTTTAAATTTTTGTTGCTCTGATAGGGTGAGTGCCACATCCCTGTTTTCCAGTTCACTGATCCTTGCTCCTGCGTTATTCAGTCTGCTTTATATCTTTCAGTCATTGTGTTATTCAGCTTTGTGATTTCTTTTTGGTACTTTCTTATATTTTTTTCTCTTTGTTGAAATTCTTACTTTGTTCAGTCTTTTCCTGAGGTCAGTGAGAATCTGTATGACCATTATGTTGAACTTTTTATCAGAAAAATTGCTTACATCTATTTTATTGAGGGATTTTACTGGGGTTTTATCTTGCTTCTTCCCATTTGGAACATATTCCTCTGTTCTTCATTATTCTTAATTCTTCTGTGTTGGTCTATGCATTAGATAAAACAGCTAACTTTCATAGTCTGGAAGAAACGGTCTCATGTAGGAGATGAAATTTATTGTTCAACTCTTCCCTAGCTCTTGATTGTCTCGCAAACCTTTTTGACTGTTAAAGCAGTATCATTTACTTTTAGTGGTTCCCAGTATTTGAGGGTTTACCAAGAGCTATCAATGTCCAAAGGGGAAGATCACAATCACCACTTAGATTCAGGCTGATTGGAAGCCAGGCCCTCTGCAGCAGCATTTAAAATATAAAAATATACCTTTTTCAGAAGAAGACTGGGATATTGGCATTTCTGTCTATTCCCTCTGTTAGGAACTTTGTGATGATAGCCAGTGAAGAACTTTTTCTTATTTTGCTACTGTCCTGTTAAACCCATAAACATAAGCTCTGATGGCCACCAGACTGAGGATTTCAAGAGATGTGTCCTCTGAGCAATAGATACAAAAGCTGGGGTGCCAGATTTATATACAACCTCCTTTCTCGAAGACATCAATGACCTGGCGTGGGGCAAAGGGAGAGTACAAATACATTGCCTGTATCCTCCCCAGTCTCTGGAGAGGACTATAGTCACTCCTATATGTATGTTTAATTATAAGGCTATGAAGATAAGCTAATAGACCTCTTTTACAGAAAGACTGGGCCCTTCAATCTGTTGCCTCTCTGCTTTGCCCTATAGGTGGTATATAGTTAAGAATTCTTTTCCCATTAGTTACAGTGCTGTGGAACCTGTGAGTATAAGCCCCATTGTTCACCAGAGCCAGGTGATATACAGGTGTTCCCTGGATGTTAGGTGCCAAAATCGAGGTATCAGACAAGTGTATAAACTGCTTTCTAGTACATACCAGTGACCTGAAGTGAGGCAGGGGAAGAATGCAAAGATACCAGTTGGCCACTATCTGTGGAAAGTATTTCAGCAAGCACCTAGATTTGTATTAAATTAGATGCCTAAGCCTCGGGCTGCTAGATAGGCAAATAAGTCTTTTTCACAAAATATCTGGTTCCTTTTTAATCAACTACCCCTGTGTTGGACCTTGATTCAGGTGATTCTGTGTATGGGAGCCCTTTAAGAACTGTTTCTCAGTTTACTATAATCTGTGGGTATTTTGGGCCTAAACTCCATTGGCTTTCAAAGCTAGATGTTTTGGGGGGCTCATTTCTCAGATGTAGATCTTTAGAGTTGGGGTATTTGATGTGGGATTCAATCCATTTATTTCTTAGGGAGAAGCTCAGAGTTTTGTAACCCCTCCCCATTGTGGACCCCTGTGCTGGGGGTAGAGTTTATGGCAAGATTGTGTCTCAGCCTTTCCTGTTCACTTTGATATAGGTTTTGTTCTCATTTGCTCAATTTATACGAGTCATCAACCAGCAAGATTTTGTTGTTTTGACCAAAAGGAAATTCTTCTATATGTAGCTATTGATTTGGTGTGTCCACAGAAGATGAGTTCAAGGTCCTCCTACTCTCAGGACTCAAGTTCTTCTTCTTCTTTTTTAATTCCAGTTAACATACAATATTATGTTAGTTTCAGGTGTACAAAATAGTGATTCAACAATTCTATATGCTACTCAGTGCTCATCATAAGTGTACTTTTAATCCCTTTCACCTATTTCACTCATCTCCCTGCCTACCTCCATTCGTGTAACCATCAGTTTGTCTTCTGTAGTTAAGAGTCTGTTTTTTGGGGGGTGCCTGGGTGCCTCAGTTGGTTAAGCCTCTGCCTTCAGCTCAGGTCATGATCCTGGGGTGCTGGGATCAAGCCCCATGTTGGGATCGCTGCTTGGTAAAGAGACTGCTTCTCCCTCTCCCTTTGCCCCCTCACTGGTACTTTCTCATTCTCTCTCTCTCTCTCTCTCTCTCTGTCCCAACTAAATAAATAAAGTCTTTAAAAAAAAAAAGTTGAGGTATGCTTAAGGTAAATCAGAAAGTTCCAATTATAAGATTGAAAGCAGGGATCCCTGGGTGGCGCAGCGGTTCAGCGCCTGCCTTTGGCCCAGGGCGCGATCCTGGAGACCCGGGATCGAATCCAACGTCGGGCTCCCGGTGCATGGAGCCTGCTTCTCCCTCTGCCTGTGTCTCTGCCTCTCTCTCTCTCTCTGTGTGTGTGACTATCATAAATAAATAAAAAAATTAAAAAAAAAAAAGATTGAAAGCATTTCAAGAAAACCTTGGCCACTGAAATTCAAACTTTACTCTGGTGTCCAGCAGTTGCTGAATGGATGATAACTGATCAATCATGCTGAATAGGAAGTATGGCAAGATGCAAAGAGCAGAGCTTTTGAAGTCCCACAATAGTGCACAGTCTAGTGGGTTCACAGAGCTATAGTTTCCAGACACACTAGCCAAAGAAAGGTAGCGAAATTAAAGAAGAAACTTAATCCCTACATAAAAACAAAAGTCCCATAGTCATCACCAGAAGTTTAGGATCTCTTGCCTGGGAAATCAACCCATGCCACTAGACCAGGTGGTTACCAGGACTCATAGGTTAATAAAGAGTTGCCTATTGCCTTTGGAAGGCAACAGTCCTGTGATCTTCCATCAACTTTGCTGCTTACTGACTATTTGACCTTTAGCCTTTCTTTAGTTTCCAAGCTTCAGTTTCCACAACTGCAAAATGTAGGTCTCAACACTTTGCGCACAGGATTGTTTCATTAGAATTATTAATAAAGAATGCAAAGCACCTATATTGTCAGGCACATAACAGGTATTCAAAAGAGGCTCTGATCTATTATTCCTTCAGCTTTTAATTTAAAAGTGAATCCAATCTTGTCACACAGAAGCAAAAATTTAAGAAAATAAGGGAATTGAAACAGAAGAAAGAGAAAAGATAAATAACAAGAGATAGAGCCAGAAGGGCTAATGTTGTCTCATAGGCCCTGAGACACAGGGAAAAAGGAAACATTCTCCTATGGTGAGAAGAAAGGAAATAAAGTAGTCTGGAGCCACAAAGAATCTAGGGCAGGGCCCTCCTGCTGCATTAGCACTGGGTGACTGTAAAAACATGAGGTCTGCTCTCAGCAGTAGAGGTATGCATAGTGGTTTCTATTATAATTCTCTGTTTTTACTCAAAACTTGCCAAAAATTTTCTTTTGAGGTGAAACTCTCCAGTATTTTCTACAGCTCAAACTGATTATTTGAAGTAGCATTGGAAGAAAGTAAAGTCATACTTGTTATTAAAACACATGGAAGGTGGGAGAAAAGGCACAAAATTTTATATTGCCCCTTGTATAAAGGGTAACAACACCATGTTGGATTGTTCAAATGAATCATTAAAAAGAAGTTGCATTTCTCTATTGAAATTCAGCATGTGAAAGAGCTTCACAGTGAGAACTTTTGTGCTCCTTTTAAAGTTGTGAATATAGACACTGACTAAATACTGACTAAAATATCTAATATAAACTCCATGAGGAATAGCAACCATGTTCTGTTTATTTGTGGCAGCATGGCTTACATTGTGTCCACAGCCTGCAAACATGATTTCTACAGCCAAAACATCACAAAAATAACTGTTCCATTGAGTAAAATCAATTAAACTCTTGGTCAATGAAACAAAAGCATTATCATGTAAGTCAAGCTTGTCTGTGTATAGACAGGTCTAGTCCTCTCGTTAAATTTACTTCAAAAACTGTAAAAATAGCATCATGTATGTTTGATTACAATAAACTCTTTATATGTAGATTTAACTATACTTGTAGGAATGACTATGTTCCATAAAGTTCAGTCTTCATCTGGTGCCACTTTAAGAGTTTCCTTGGTCAGGGAGAGGTACATATGAAAAGTACAACCTGGCTCAGAAGTATGATGCTATGTGGGGAAGCCATGAGCTCTGGACACACAGGTTTTATGGATACAACTTTGAGGTCCAACTTAATTCAGAATGTTGTTCCACGCAGATTTTTTAATAGATTAGGAATTTGGGAAAGAGGCACAGATATTAAACCATGATGGTATTAAGTATCTGGTTGCTGACACTTTTCAGATCAACAATCTCACTGAGACAACAAGGAAGTGCTGGAAAATCTCCTCCACTCTCATTCGGCTCTCACCTCACATCCAACACCACCAGTCACTGTAACTCTATAATGTAGTTTGTCCTTATTCTCTCTTTTCTCACTACTTCCACTTTAGATTAGGCTCTTAACTCCTTTCCTAGAAAATTTTAAGTTTGCAACAATGTTCACAAATTCATCATTTCTACATACATACCATAGCCTTACTTAAGATTATTTTTCCCAGCTAAATTTGAGTCTCCTTAATTTGTTAATCAAGGATGTCTATGACTTTCCGGTTTTCTTCCCCAGTCATGTTCCATGATTTCTCCCAACTATGCCTTGCCTGGATTACTACATTCACTTGGAGTTCTCTGCCACTTTTCCACATGTTTGAGTTTTGTCCTCTTCTCAATACCAAGGCCATTTTCTCCATAATTAAACTCATTCCTGGGGCACCTGGGTGGCTCAGTTGGTTAAACATCTGCCTTCAGCTCAGGTCATGATCCCAGAGCCCCAGATCAAGCCCTACATTAGCCTCCCTGTTCAGCAGGGAGTCTGCTTCTCCCTCTGCCCCTCACCGTGCTCCTGCTCTCCCGCTCTCTCTTAAATAAATAAAAGCCTTTTTAAAAATCATTCTCATTCCTGCAAGCAAATGTCCTTTCCCTAACCCACGAATTCATGTCACATGTTTTCTAACATACTTACTGATTTATTAAAAGGGAGGAAAAAATTTCCTCTATCCATCATAGATTTTCCAGTTTAGGGAATTAGATAGCCAAAGATAAGTTAACAGAGAAAATAAACAGAAGTGTATGAACTTTTGCATCACAAATACACACCTGTGAGTACCCAACAGCAAGTAAACCAGAGGGGATATTAAAAGAGGGGTTTATCTTAAGCTAAACAAATGTAAAGGGGTTTGGGGCTTCTGGACTAGGGAAACAGTTAAGGGAAGATGACCAGGGAAAGTATGGTAAATGAAAGTTGTTTACTTAGGTTTGTTATGCAGATTTAAGTAGATGCCATCTCCATTGATAAGAATTGTTAAGAGTTATCTCCCTCTCCAGTATAAGGAAAATATCTCTGCAAATGAAAATTTCCTTTACCAAAGGAAAACTTGTGCTGTTTTTAGAGTTTCTCCTGCTTCTTAGCTCAAAATAATTCATATGCCAAAGGGGCGTATTTTGGGGTGGCATATTCTGGTACCCTTCAGCACATGTCATTAATTACCTTAGTAATTGATTCATTAGGAAACATCTAATTTTGCCTAACATATTTGGATTGTCCTAACATAGATTTAACTTGGGAAATTTCCCCTTTCTGCCTCAACAAGAAAGATGTTTTAATAAGGGGGAAAGAATAGAAAAAAAAAATAAATCCCACCTCTAGGATGGGGTTAGGGGAGTGGCTGAGGGTGAGTGGCTGAGGGTGGAGTACACTCCATACACCATTGCATTTCTTCCCTCAGCAGAGAAATGCACTTGGAATCACTACTTTTAGTGATTAGTTTAGTAATCAATTGCCTTACTTGACAAATATTGGTATAACTGAGTGGCCCCATTGACCTTGAAAGAAAGTAGAACAAAGCCTTTTATATTTTAGTTTGAACTAAGAGCAGCCCCAGGATTGGGAAAGTTGGCTCTGAGCCTGGGAGTTGGCAGCTGCTCATCCCAATCCTGCCCCACTCTCTGAAACTGTGGTAGGGGCATGGGATATGCCATCCCAAAATATGCCTCTTTGGCATAAGGTTTATTTTGAGCTGGTTATTTTTGAGAAACAGTAGAATCTCTGAAAATAGAGTTGAAGTTGCCTTTATATGAAGGATATTTATAAAGAAAATCTTCATTTATATGGTGACTCTATCAGGAAGAGAAAATCACTCTAAATCTTCAAAAACTCTGATCTGTGGAGAAGGGCAACAATTTAAATATGCTAACAAACCTGACCCTTATTACTAATCTCCTGGAACTGGCCTCATTTCCAGAACATCTTTCTTTTGTCTTTAACTGGAGATGAAATTTAAATTGGTGGCTCAGACCACGTCAGGTAGTTTTACTTGGTTTTCCTGGATATCTCTCATATATATGGAAAGTATACATGTTATTAAAACTTACTTTTTCTCCTGTTAATCTTTTATTACAAAGGTGGTATGGGGGGTCTACCCTAGAAGGGTAGAAAGAAAAATATTTTTTTTTTCCTTACACTATCATATGGCCTGGGAAACAACTGCCAGGGAGGTGAAAGAAGGTTTTAAAGAGGCATTATTCCAATGCACCTGGTGGTGCTTTTAACAAAGGACCCACCTCAGCTCCTGGCCTCACAAGTCCCTGGTGACCCTGCCCAGAAGCTTTAGGAGAGGATAGGCTTTAGAATCCCTGGAGACCTCAGGCTCTGCACATCAGAATTGACAATCTGAGGCACCTATTCAATTCCCAAGGGCAGCAATGAGAGTCTGGCCCTGAGTATTTAGCCTGAGGGGACCTCTGGAAGAGGATTATGTTGGATTTGCTGCTATTCCTAATAGATGAAGAGAGAAATCCATCTCTATCATAGGATAAAATGACTAATGCAATAGCACCCCTAAAATAGTGAGGCTAGGGCTACTCCAATTACAATAATAAGACTGTTTGAATAGATGGTCTCTGTCTTATTCAGAGAGGGCAACAGCATCTTGTACATTTTGTATTAATTTTTACTAAATAGAAGTTACATAGTTGTGTTTTGGTATTTGACATTTTACTGTCTTACACGTGCAATTCATCTTCCTTGGCTGTTTTTTCTAAACAGTGTAAATGACAGACTAAGACATTGCAAAGTTTCTTTTTGATGATTCTAAGACATTTTTAGAGTCATTTAATAAAAGAGAGTTAACTCCATATATATAAAGAAGCATTCTAGGTACTAGACTAACAGTGAAGAAAAGCCACAGCTCTCATGGCTAAAAAACATTCAATATATTTAAAGAGATGTTCACCATTCACACTGGCAACTTCTATTTATTTAGTGAAGAAAAAAATTAGCATCTGCCTATCTATCCAACACCCAGGCAGGCATGGGGTAACACAATCCTGCCTTCAAGTTAGCAATTGAATATGTAAAAAAAAAAAAAAAAAAAAAAAAAAAAAATTCAATATGTAATTATAAATTGTGATGAACACCATGAAGAAAATATATAAGGTAAACAGAAAATAACCCGTTCCTTTAGATTGATGAGAGAAGATCTCCATGAAGATAAGAAATTGCAGCTGAAGGGACACCTGGGTGGCTTAGTGGTTAAGCATCTGCCTTGGCTCCAGGTGTGATCCTGCAGTCCTGGGATCTTGTCCCACATTGGGCTTCCTGTATGGAGCCTGCTTCTCCCTATGTCTATGTCTGCCTCTCTCTGTGTGTGTCTCTCATGAATAAATAAATAAAATCTTTTTAAAAAATTGCAGCTGAGACCTGAAGGTGAGGAAATAATCTTTATCTTTTAATTAATTAATTAATTTTATTTATTTACTTGAGAGAGAGAGAGAGCACAAACGGGGGGCAGAGGAGCAGAGGAAGGAGTAGCAGACTCCCTAATGAGCAGGGAGTCCGAAGTGGGGCTGGATCCCAGAACCCTGAGATCATGACCCCAGCTGAAGGCAGACTAAACTGAGCCACCCAGTCATCCCCATGATCATTGTTAAGAAGTTGTCCCAGAGAGAGAGGACAGTGTGTTAAAGGCACCAAGGTATAAGGCATACTTTCTAGATATAACAGTCAAGATATATAAGGGTATAAGCTATTGCAGTGATAAATATATTGAATTTATTCTTTTCAACAAGTATCTACTATGAACTGGAGATACAATGATTAATACAGATATGAAAAGTTCCTGTTTTCCTGGAACTTACAGATGAGAAAAACACTGAGCGTATATTTATAGGTGTGATGAGGACCATGTGATGGAGTAATATGGAAATAGCTAACAAGTGGATTTTACCAAACCTAGAAGGACTGAGGGACTTCTTTCTAAGGAACCGACACTTAAACCAGGTTTTGAAAGATTAGTGTCAACCTGAAAATAAAAAGCCACAATGAGAGGTAATTGAGTGTTTATTTTGGGATTAAAGAAACGTACAGATTTAGGGAGAAACCCAAATACTGTCCAGTTCATTGAGTGAAAGCCATGAATTTTTATGAGAGAAAGGAAGGGGTTAGTTACATTAGTTGAAGAATGGAAATCTTTTTCTATGAGGTTAACAAGCTAAACTACTATAGCTTACGTGTTGATTGAGTACTGGTTTTATCCTTAGAAGAACCACCTGTATCAGTCTTGTGATCAGACTTCCCCTGCAGATTCTCTAACAACTGTCATTTTGCCTAGTCCAAAGGTTTTGGCCCAGCTTAAATAAGATGTGTAAAGCAGTTTCTCTGTAATGATCACTCTGGCTCTATTTTAGAAATGGCTCCAGTCAGGTCAATTTTTCACAGTAGGTACTTTCTGGGAAAAGAGTTAAAGGCTCAGGAGACTGTCCAAGAAAAGGGAAGAGCCCAGGTCTCTTGGTTAAGGTTCTTTGGTGGTGGAGATAGGTAGATTTGTTACTTCAGAGGAAATAATTTATAAGACTAAACTGACAGTTTAGATTTGATGGGTGATAGGGAAGGAGATATTGAAACATTGAATATAATACAAAAGTGATAAATTGCTAGTCATGGCTGGAAAAAGGGCGGAGTTGAAGCACATTTGAACCTGATGTGCCATTAGTTTTCCTTGAAAACTTGCGTAAGTATTGGCCTTTCTTTTCTTGTCATCAAGTTACTATTTTATACTTAATCCCTCGCTTCTACCTCTGAAACTATGCTATTAATGCATTTTAGTCTTTTGTTTGTTTTTCAAAAATGCTGTCAATAATGCATTTGGGTTCTCTCCATTGTTTATGTTTACTCAGAGTTGATATTTCATTTCCTTGAGGGGAAAAAAATGGAGATTTTGTGAAAACTAAAGTATGTCACAAAACAGGACACAGTGTTCCCCTCAAGGCTTCTAAAGTAATTTTGAACTCCGAACACTTAAGGTTTTACTTTCCTGTCCACAACATTGGTCAAGCAGGAGAGCAAGAAAAAGGCTGCAAAAGGAAAGGCATTCCTTCACTCAAAAGCACAATTTGTGGGAAAGAAAGACTAAAATTTATGTTCTTCTAGAACTTTTACCAAAAGATGTGAAGTCCATATGATTACTAATCATGTTTTTACCACTATGTTCCTGGATTGTATTGTCAAAATATTTTGGTTTTTACAATTTCAAAAATTGCTGTTTTAAATATATTTTATGATATGACAAACTGTCCCATGATCTAACAGACATATAATTATATAGAAGTTATATTAGCAAAGCTAAATGCAGCTTGTAGAAATAATGTGCAGAAATCCTGAGCCCCACATATCACTTTCTTTGAAACCATCCTACCTTCCCTGGTAGTCTTGGTTACTTTCTGTACTCAGCCCTTTTATATGGCAGTTATAATTTCTGTTCACGTACCTATTTCCTTCACTAAACTAAGTGACTCAAAGGCAGAGAATGTTTATTATTTGTCTTTCTAACCACAGGACTTTAGGTATAGTAGATGCACAAAAATATACTTGTGCAGGAACAAATATGAGTAAATTTATTAATACATACTATTGAAGTTATCAAAGATTAGACCTTTTTTAAATAACACATATAAAACTCTAAAGGGAGATGTTCATTTAGAACTGCCCCCTCCCCCGCCCCCAAGCCTGCAACTAAGCCAATACCTAAATACCCTCCTGGCTACTTTGACACCTAGTTCTTGTAAATGTTTCCCTTCCTTCCATGTATTCACTCTCATAATCCAGTGAGTCTAAGAAACACAGGCATGTTTAAACATCTGGGATTCATCAGGCTGATTCTGTTAATCAAAGTTCTGAAGATCAGTTCCAGATGTTGCCTAACTAAAGTTACATAAACATTGTTCACATTTTTAACTACAATCAGACTTAACTTCCCATATCTTGAAAGTAACTTAATTTGTATAGGTAGGAGTTATACCCTGAACTATTTTTTTAAATTAACTCTCAACTTAATACAGAGATAAGACTGATAGATCTGCCCTAGAAGTGAATGAATATCAATAAAAATTTGAGATATATTTTTGGAAATCATACATTTAATCACATTAGCTCAAAGATTCCATAAGACAGGAAAACAAATTAATACTGTCTGAGTATCCACTATGTAGGAAAGGAAAAATAATTTTCCCTCTCCCTTCTAGGTTCTTTGCTGAGACCCAGTCCCTGTAATAAAGTACAGACTAACAAGAGAAAAACAGTTTAATAACACGTATACCCCTCCTGTATATATGGGAGATACCCAGGAAACATGAGTAACTCCTTGGAATGACTCAAACCATCACCTAAATACCATCTACAGCTAAAGACAAAAGGTGTTAAGGGAGGTTATCAGGCACAGCAGAGTAAACACAGTATGGTTGATAGGAGTTTCTAGAGATTTAGTTAGCCTTCTCCTCCTGATTCAGAAAGGGATACACCTTTATAGATGGAAAATTCCCTTATAAATGTCAATTTGTCTCACAAAGTTTCCCTTATAAATGTCAATGTCTCTCTTGTGTTTGTTGTGTCTTAAAAATAGTTAGCTCAAAATATTCTTTATGCCAAAGAGGCTTATTTTGGGGCAGTACACCTTGTTCTGCTTTGGTCCCAGCTCTGAAACTTCCCCAATAACCCTCATAGTCCAAAAGCTGAAATGATAGAATGTTCCATATCTCATTGAACCAGTCTTTTAGTCTTGAGAATAGGTAAGTTCAGTTAAACAGTTGCTTTTCATTTCAGGTGGTAGTAAGGCAGGTGGGCTTCCAAAGTTAGGTCTATATAGTACAAGCAATCAGGTACTTAATAAGATGCATTTCTATGGAGGGAAAAATTAATGGTTAGAGCCAACTACAAATCCAGTCTGAGTCATGAGAGCAGATAGTTTAGAAGATTTTTGGGGAAAGGAAGAATTTTATCTGCCGTTCAAGATCCTTCTGGCTGAACTAAGAATCAAATTGAAAGGAGAAAATCCAATTTAGTTTCAGTCATGAAATTCCAGACAGTGAGGCAACATGAGGCTTACAAGAATACAAAGGGGAGGCTGGCCATTAACAAGAAGGCCAGAGGAGATGTTCAGAAAACAAAGGTTGCCTGCATAATAGGGTAAGTTTCTCAAATAAAGAGGAATCTCTAGTAATAGCTCTCTTCCTGGTATAGGCAGGCAGTTAAGGAGGAGGTAAAGAACTTTGCTTGAAAAAGCTAGGTTTTGATTGCTTTTAACTCATAATACCATTTATGCCAAAGTGGCCCATCTTGGGGCAACCTGACCTTGGCCCCTATAGTTCCTTCCTCTGAAATTTATCTGAAGTTTCACACCTTAAAAGTTGAATTGGTAGATTTTGTCATCTTGTTGAACCA
Organism: Canis lupus familiaris; assembly: GCF_011100685.1. NCBI lineage: Eukaryota > Metazoa > Chordata > Mammalia > Carnivora > Canidae > Canis > Canis lupus. The sequence continues at coordinate 8,040,015 of NC_049234.1, read as the reverse complement.
GTCTTAGTCCTAATAATAGGTTGGTTCAACTAAACTCATTTGAGAAGGTGGTGATGCAATTATGTTCTCAAAGTTAGGCCTCTGGTTCAAGTAATCAGGCATTAAATAAGAGGCATTTATATGGAAACCAAAGAAAAACAGAAGTTAATAATTGGATCAAATTAGGAATCAGTTTCTGAGTTCTGAGAATAGCCAATCCAGATGATTTCTAGATGTCAATATTGAAGCATCTTCAGATTGAGTGAGAACCTGCAGTGGAAACTAACAGATTTTCCTGGTTTGTAGTTCAAATGTCTCTGGTGATCCTTTGTGTGGCCCACAGAGCAACAGACACAAAGATTGCCTGTATGTGAGCTGTTGATGTAAACTTCAGAGAAATCACCACAAGCTATTCATATTTAGCTTGCAGGTCTTCAGGAAAAAAGGAAGTTTCAGTACTTGAATATATCCAACTCAGAAAGGTGGGAGAAAATTTGAAAATATTCATTTAGAGAGTTGGAGCTAGGCATTGGAGAAAACTAGAAGAAATCAGGATCTAGTCTAGTTTATAATGAACAGAATTAGAATCTAATACTCAGGTATGTTATTGAAACATTTTCTTTCTATAATCACAATCATTTCTACTAAAGATAGCCAAATTCATATTAATTTGATTGCAAAATAAATCTAGTTTCAAAAAAAACTGTGTCTGATCATTTACATACATGCTACAAGAATAGCAATTGACTATATAGGCCCTTTAAAATCTGCTTTGCTGGAACTTTTTATAAGGAATCACTAAATTAAACTTTTAATAGCCTCTAAAGGCCAGAGCCAAACCAAATACTTGCCATCAGACTTTACCTGCAATACCTATACATTTAGGTGAATTCCTCTTTTCTTAAGTTCCCCCAAATATTCCTAGGTTTCTATACCTTCTTTACTCACCTGGTAAAGCTGCTGGGAATTCTATAAGCAAGAATCAGGCTGTTATTTACAAGGGGCTTTATTAGCGCAATAAAGTCTCACCTTAGTTCTTTAAAGCTGTCTGGTAATATGTGAGTCTAGCATCTTTCTCCCAATATGCCATTCCACTCAAAGCCTTGATAATATAACCACTATTTCCAATAGTTTCCTGTTAAAAAAAAGAATAGACTCTTAATGAACACATGCAAATCTATTGCCATAAAAATATAATACTGACAGCTTCAAAATTCTGGATTCTGAAATCAGATAGGGATAAAAGATAAATGTTTCAATTAGAATACACCTATGTGAGTAATCAAATTGCTCTAAGCTAGCTTAAGAGAAAGTTTTGTTTAAAGGTATGGTTTTCCAGATTAAAACGCTGCTGACTTTTTTTTTAAAAAGTCATAAAAATTACAATTATTCTCCTCAGTTTATTTAGTCTCATGTTATTAATTCTTGTTCTGTTTGAACCCAATATTTCCACTAGTTCTGGAAATTCTTATATCCAGTTTGGTTTTATGACTTTAAAGTTATCAGAAACTTGCTCTCAGAGTTCATTTAATACATTTGCAATAGCATTAGTAAAACAGTAACTGTAAATGACAAGACTTAAAAATGGCCATGGTTAAAGATCTGATAGGAGTTTATTATCATGTAGTTGACAAGGAAATTTGGTTACTTTAACAACATACAACATTTCAAGATAATAACATACCAGAACATCAGATTTCTAGGAGTTTCATACTATTTTTAGGACACTTATTTTAATATTATCTACATTAAGTACAATCTAAGAGGATTTAGTATCACTTATTGGCAATGTTTTCCATATAATTTAAACTAATTAAACTTATTTGGGATGTTAATTTCTCACAAAATTTTTGAAATGTTCCAGGAGCTCTCAGGAACACCTCTGAATGTGGTCAAACATAAAAATATTTGGACATTTGATTAAATAAGATGTCATTATATCAAAGCCAAATACAGAAGGTTATAGTTTTGAGCAAAATTTAGTTCTTAAACATAGGAAAATATGCTGACAAAACACAGAATCCTTGTTTTTTTTCTGAGCAAGTACCTTTAAAGGTAAAGAAAAACATGTTTACAATTTCTTAAGAATAGATCAATAGTTTAAGAAAACTTCAACAAATACAGTTTTAATCTTGCTTCAGTATATTTTTTATATTAAAACACATTTGTTTAAATTTATCTTAATCTTAGCCAGTACTGAATACATATCAAATTCCTTTTCCATAAACCTTCTGCAACTTTGTATCTTATATTCATTTTTTTTGTCCTAAGTTTTACCTCAACAAAACATATTCCTGTTCCTCATGCCCATCCCCACTTTTTTCCCCCATAAAGACATACTTTCCTTGCACCAAGAGCTATTTCTCTTATTAACTCTAGGAACCAAGAGCAGGCCACCCTGCTTTGGGCCAATTTGGCATGAATATTATTTTGAGTTAAAAGCAATCAAAACCCAGCAGATGCAAGAAAACCTCTCTTCCTCGTCCTCAACTGCTTAAATTTACATTGTAAAGGAGGGCTTTTCTTGGAAGACCCTATTAAAAGAGATTTCCCTTTACCTAACAAACTTATCTGCATAATATAGCAACCTTTGTTTTCAAAAAAATCTTTCATCTTCCTGATAATGACCTTCCCTTTGTATTCTCAGACGCTACCCCTCTCTTCTTAGTCATGCTGCCTCATTGTCTTTGGAATTTCATGTCTGTGTAGATTTCCCACATATACACCTATTAAATATGATTTTCTCTTATTAGCCTGTCTCGTGTCAATTTGATTCTAAGTCCACCTAAAAGGACCTTGAAGGAAGGTTTTCCTCTCTGACATAAATAATTGTAAACTATTTGTTATACCAGTATTCTTTACATTAGCAATTTTTAAATACATTTCATTGGGGCACCTGGGTAGTGAAGTTAGTTAAATGTCCAATTTTTGGTTTTGGTTCAGGTCATAATCTCATGGGTGCTCATCAGGGAGGCCACCTGATTCTCTCCCCTGTTCTCTCTCTCAAATAAATAAATCTTAAAAAAAAAAAAAAAGTACCAGACACTTTTGTTCCAATATGCAAATTTTTTATAATATCTACATTGTAAGAGGAATAGGCAAGGTTTGGAGATTAATATAGATAGGCTTTGACTTGTTTCTAGAGTTGCATTTCTGATTTTAGAGATTTGTAAGACAAAGACAGTTTTTAATTCCCCAAAGAACTATATTATAGCCTTAACATCTAGGCACTGGTCATTTTTTTAACTAATAATTCAACTTGGCTTTTATTAGCTCCTGAATGTTGGCCTTTCACAGATCATTTGTAGAAGAGCCTACAAGAAATTTTGGTCCTCTTTCCTCTGAGAAGGGGAGGTTTGTAGATAGTCATTAAACTTTTTAAGTCCTTTTAATTGAGTAGAATCTATTAAAAATAAAGGTAAAAGAGCCTTATAATTTAAAAGACCTACTCCTGCTCAGGAGAAATGAACTCTTTTGAACTGGGGGTCTAGGATACACCTGAAAACAACAGCACATGGGAAAGTCTACAGCTGGCAGAACCTGATTATCAAACCCTGGAAGATAGGAGCAAAGCAAGCCTTGTGCTACTCCTGGTGCTTTTGTTAACTCATTTCCTGGTTTTCAACTTTACTTGAACAACCTGTATACTTGAACCTAGAGATGAGGCTGGTATGTTCCCTATAAATCTTATAGGGAAAGGGAATTTAAAACAGCAGTTAAGGCTGAATTTTAAGGGGAATTGATGTTGGACAAGGACACTTAAGTCTAATTTCTGTTCTTTGATCTTGTCATGGGAGTCCTAAGGCTAGCCATTATACTAATAAAACAATTGTGAGCTCTCTATAAAGAATATTTTTCTTTTAAATATAATCAATTCAAAGGATCCAGCATCTGGCCATTGGCAAGTAGGATCTATTATTAGCAACTTAAGCCAATAAGCTTTTAAATGGTTTAACCAAAGATGTAATAGATACTCAAACAGGGATAGCTGAGGGAGTCTCTATGATCTGAGTTTACTTCTCAAATTAGTCTTAGAAAGCAAAGGCCTTTGTTGCACAGGTGGTCAGAATGGTGTAATGAAAACAGTGTCTCTGGTCTCCCACAAATCATGTGATGCCTCCAGCCACACATGACTAATCTATGACACTGGGCAGATGCTAGTAGATTGGGACTTTCCAGAACTAACAAGCAACAAAGTCTCCTATGGGCTAGAACCTCTCATGACAAACATCCTTGAGAGATACACAGCTGGACAGAAAAAGAGACAGAGAGACTCAGATCCCCAGTCTATTTGACTGGCCTTCACAATGCACCCTGGTAAATGCACCTTCCAGATGGTGGAGACAAATATCCTCAGTGGTCACAAAGCCTAGCTCTTAAAACAAAGAACAAGATAAAAGAAAAAAATCTCATCTGGTTTTCCTTTTTGGCTAAGACATGGGACTCTTGGAACCACATTAATATCTAGGACGGATCTACTGCAGGGATGGTAACTGTGTGTTGTTTTGCAGTAAACTCATTGCATGGAAGTTTTCTTGAGGTCGGTGGACCTAGTGTCGATCTAACCTGTCCTATGACCAACTTATTCTAACAGAGTACTCTTTGAGTTAGGTGGTAAACAGGCTACTAGCTTGTAAGTGTTTGACCCAAGCCCACCAATTTTGCAACTTTAGCTTCCAAGATGTCCCTTAGCAGCAGCCTTTAACCCACAGCAAAGTTTGTCTACACAGGTCTCATCATACCAGCATCTGTTAACATTGACCTTTTTATGACAAAGAAAAAAGACACAAAAACAAAGACCATCCCTGGGAGGAAATGGATGAATAACCAAGAACTACTATACCAAATTTAACCAAAGAGTATCTAAGCTAAAACAAAACAAAAAACCTAGTCCCAAAAACCATGCTAAATTTAGGAAAGAAAAAGGACTCTCACCATTCTTGCTCCATCAGACTCCACAGATAAGATTTCTTACCATGTCAGCCCCCTGAAATCTCCACTTTTTTCCAGCTGCTTGTCAGATTTCTTAAGAATCTCTCAGATGCAGTAGTGTGTGCAGTGAGCAGTGTCCGGCATGTTGAGGCATCCTGCAGACTGTGCCAGCTGTTGGAGAGGAAGAATATTCTCTGCTGTTGAAGGTCCTTCTGGCTGGACTAAGAACCAAATTGACAGGAGACAGATTAACATATGGACAGGGAATCCACACAGATATGAACTTCCAAAGACAGGCAAGATGAGGTTTATATAACATCCTGAGGAGAGGTATAAGGGTCTAAGGATACAAAGGAGAGGGTGATCATTAATAGGAAAGTGAGAGAAGATGTTTGGAAACGAAGGTTGCTCTACTATGCACATTAGTTTCTTAAAGAGGAATCTCTGTTAATAGTTCTTTTTCTGGTATAATTAGGCAGTTGAGGAGAAGAGCTTTTCCTGAATCTGCTGGGTTTTGATTGGTTTTAACTCAAAATAACATTCATGCCAAAGTGACCCATCTTGGGGTAGCCTACCCTTAACCCCTACAATTTCTGTCAGGCTTGAAGCATCTTCATATGGAGTAAGAACAGGCAATGGCAATCTGACAGATTTTTTTCTGGTGTGCAGCTTGAATGTCTCTGGTGATATTTCTGAATAGCCTACACAGCACCAGGCACAAAGATTGTCCATAAGTGAGATGCTGTGATTTCTCTAAAGTTTATATCAAGTCGTTCAGTTTCAGTGTGTAGTGTTTCGGGAAAAGAACAAGAGTTGTTCTTAGCGATTCCAGGTCAAAACATAAGTTTTTATTCCACAATCACCCTCATTTCAACCAAAGATAATTACAGGTACTAACTTGTTTGCAAAATAAGTCTACTCTCATTAAACCTAACATGATTATTTACATTAGTGCAACAAGAACAGTGATTGATAATATAGGTTATTCTTGTCTTCTTTGCTGAAACTTTTCATAAAGAATCTTAGATTGGGTATTTAAAAGACTCTTCAGGGAGGGACTCCCTATTAGACTTTGCCTGAGATACTGATAGATTTGAGTAAATTCCTGTCTTCCCAGGGTCCCCAAGATCTGAGATTCCTTTGACACTTTTTACTCACTTGGTAGGACTGATGGGAGCACTATATAAAGCAAGGTTGAAAAAGATGTTTTCAAGGAGCGTTATCATTTCCATAAAGTCAACCTTAGATCTTTAAAAATCTCTGATCATATCTAATTTACTCACATCACTCTCAAATATATTTCAATCAATTGTTCCCAACTGTGACCTATTACAAAGAGAACATACTCTTATTGAATTTCATGAGTTTCTAAATTCTGAAGCAATTCAGTAGGGAGAAAATGAAATTGTTTCCATTCTGGTTACAAAGGTAAAATTTACCAAATTGTTGTAAGTCATAGATGAGAGAAAAATCTCATTAAATTTGGAAATACAAGACATTAGTGAACCAGCAATGTTTCAAACAAAAAGGGATTGTTACGAATTCATTCAGTTCTATGTAATTAATTCTTGTTGATCTTGATCTTCGTTAGCAATATTATGAATCCATCAGTTTCTCCATTAGAGTTCTGTAAATTCTGACCCACTTCAGTGGTATGGTATGAAAGTTACTAGAAAACTACTTATCACAGTCCTTTCCATGGACATTCTCCTTGAGGAGAGAACACTTTTGCAAGAGCATCAAAGTAAAACAGTAACTCTCTGTAAATTATAAAAAGACTTAAAAATGTCCATGGTTAAAGATCTAATGAGAGTTTATTATAATGTAATTGAAAAGGAAATTTGGTTGTTTCTGACATACATTTTATGATAATAATAGAATTATGACTAATATAAAATCAGGACATATCAGATTTCTAGAATTCTAGAATACTTAAGTTAACAAATACCCCTCCAAGGGATCCCTGGGTGGCGCAGCGGTTTAGCGCCTGCATTTGGCCCAGGGCGCGATCCTGGAGACCCGGGATCGGATCCCACGTCGGGCTCCCAGTGCATGGAGCCTGCTTCTCTCTCTGCCTGTTTCTCTGTCTCTCTCTATCTCTCTGTGTGACTATCATAAATAAATAAGAAAAAATTAAAAAAAAAAATACCCCTCCAATTGCAATGTCAAGACGGTTTAGTATTCTTATTTGACAATGCTTTTTATATAATTTAACATATCATATAAACCTAATTAGTGTAGCATCTCTCTTTTCACAAGTAGAATTAATCATTTGAGATGTTCCAAAGTTAGTCAAAAAGACTTCATTTAGAATTGGATCTTGGGATTTTTGTCAAAATGTTGACATTTTGTCCAAAATATCAAAAGGTTTTGGACATATGAGTAAATAGTATCACAGATCATTATGAAATACTATTTAATTATCTATTTAACAAAAGTGAGAATAAAAGATTTTAAAAGTAAACACAGAATGCTACATACATACTCGTAAGCAAAACCTAGTTCTTTTAAAATGGGGAAGATTCAGTTTGCTTAAGTAATCAAGGATCTGATAAATCAGCATGAAGTGTGGGAAATAATTTTGATAAGATATAAAACCTTAGCTTTTGAGGAAGATTACTTAAGAGACTGGGACAGATTTTTCTTCACCTTTTATCAAGAGCAGACCAATAGTCCAAGCAAAGTTTCTTTCTGCTATTAAAAGGACAAAGTTAAATTTTAGTTTTATGTAAATATCCACTGATTTTAAAGCTTATTTTAAAAAGAATTTTAAAAAGCTTTAAAATGAGAATTCAATTTTAGCCAACTTGGCCAGACAAAGTGAGACTCTCTTCCCAACTTGCCTTATCTGTATACACTGTTCTTTATTCTCTTTTTTTCCCCATCCTGAAATAGCCAGTTGTTCTTTAGGACAAAATTAGTTTCATTTTCCTTAACAAAAATTTATCTCTATATCTTATACTTTTTCCTACCCAAAGACCTATCCTACTTTCCCTGTATACCAACATGAAATAGTTTCTCTTACTATTGCTAGTAGTTTTAATTACATATATGAATTAGAATTCCTAACTCTTAGAAACCTTAACTTCTAGTGAAAACTTGGAAGTAAGCAATAATGAACTGTATTACACTAGATTCCTTAAATTGGCAAATTTATGAATACACTTCATAATTTCAAAAAGCATATGCCTCTTTCCCCAATGTAGCACAGACATATTAGCTAACAAACCCAAATACCTTTATTTTTTTGTAATAAGAGACCAAAGTAGATAGACCAGTGTTCAGTATTGATAGTGATATTCAAAGATTTTTCTATCACTTAGCAAAATTTTAAGACTTGAAGTTACCAAAAAGATTTTAAAAGCTATTTTAAAGTAGCTATATCCAATAAAATCTCATTATTGTCGAAAAGTTTATTTATAAACTTTAATTCCACCTATATCTATTTAATTTACAGTTTTTAATAATCACATTAACATTGCTCATGAGAATTTTGAGACATTAGATAAAGTTAAGGCATCTAATTTTCTCTTGCTGACAAATTTGGTAACAGAAAAATTATGATCTCATTTGACTAATAAACCCAGGTGGAATAAAAGTTGCATATCTGCATTATAGTTAACTCTAATGATGTGGGAAATAATTATTAAATTGAGGCAATTGAGTCCCTAGAGGAATGTCACTCTGCCTGTTTCAAAGACTTGTCAATGGGCTGTAGGCAGTAAGGAAATTTAATAATTTTTCTTCTGCCTTTGTTTACCACATCAGAGAGACTCAACTGCCTCAACGTTAATACTTTGCTAAGGGAAAAGGGCAATCTCAGCCTGACCCCAGGATCCTGTAAGTTCACTCTAACATATAAAAATTCCTTGAGAAATGTCCTTTATCTCTAAACTCCCAAGATACATGTTGGCAACCATACTCCAAATATTTGGTCTACTGATATATATCTGAAGGGTCTTACGGCTCAGGTTTTATTAAACAGTAATAAGTGACCTCTTCCCAACAATAGCTACCCTCCTCAAGGTCCTGGAAATCTTGCTTCCAAAAATCTGTCAGAGACTTATGCTATCCGTAACCCCCTCTCAACTTGAAAATATATAATGGGCCACTCGTGACCCCATTGCAGCTCTTTCTACCCAAGGGTCCTGTCCCAGGGCTTTAATAAAATCACCTTTTTACACTAAAGAGGTTTCAAGAATTCTTTCTTGGCCGTCGGCTTCAAACCCTACCATTCTTTCTGTTGTGCCCAAGACTGCGAATCCGAGAAACCACCAAGGAACCAACCGATGCAAACACACCAAGGTTTATTTGCAAGCTCGAGATTGGGTCCAAGTATACCGGACACAGCAGAGCAGGGACTTGGACCCCAAAGTGGGTTACAGCTGGGTTTTTTATAGGCTGGTCTGGGGGATTTTCAGAAGGGGTGGAGGAATTTCTCAAGTTCTGTTTACATTCTGATATGGGGCTTTCAAGGGCATTGAGCTCTGTTCTTATTCTAATATGGGGCTTCCTGCCCCTGGCTTGGGCTCTGTTCTCATTCTAATAGGGGGCTTTCTAGGATGTTAAGCTGTAAACTGTTTTCTTCCTGTAACTGAAGTAAGGTAAAGTTCAGCTCTTCTTCACAGGGGCTTGGGATGGCTGTACTTGTGCTAACACTGAACTTAAAGTGGAATGTCGGCCTCCACACTTTGCTACATCAGTAATAACTCTGAAGATGTATCTATCTTAATTAAATCAACAAAGTTTAACAAGCTTTTACAGAGGATATTCCAGATCACATGAACTTCAAAAATATTAGTTTTTATATTTCTGAAATTTTTGGAAAACCCAATCCATTCAAACATTTTCTTTCATGCCAACCAAGTATAGTTTTTATAAATTAATTTTGGTAATGCCATGTAGAGATAGAAAAATACCACACCTATAACATACATATATAGACATACATAATCATACAGACAGAAAGATCTTACAGCTTTTGTTTTAAAATTTTAGCCATGAGTCAAGTACAATATAAAATTCACTAGTTTATAAAAGAGCAATTGGATCTCAAATGTGTTTCTGGCAGATAAAATAAATTTACCTGCTCAGCTGGCTAAGGCTATTTTACTAATATTTGTGGGGAAAAAAACACTTAAGGTTTTTTATTTGCCAAATTTCTAAATAGTTCCTTTTTTCCCCTATTGATGAGAACTATTTCCTTAAAGTCTGCATTACAAAGAAATAGCTGTCAGCATACAGAGAAGACAGGGTAGAAAGGTAGATCTCAAAGACACAGAAAAAAGGATATCCAAGTTTTCTCCAAGATGGAGTTTTTGTTATATCTGACTGTTATCAGAGGTCTAGCATAATTACTATTTAAATTTTTCCTTCTTTTTCATGTTTCTTATTTTTTATAGGTGCAGGGCAATTCTTCTTTCCAATGTTCTGATTTTTTGGGGGGGGGGGTGGTGGTGAGGGGGAGTTTTCAAAACCTGCAAGCATTTTAGATGAAAAGGGTGAAGTGGGGGGGTTGGCAATTGGTTATGATAGGTGAACTTTGAATTGCCTCTAGAGGTGCATTTCTGGTTTTATAAATATTTTTAAGACAAGGAGTATTTAATTCCTCAAAGATTACTATGAGGACTGTGGACTGTGGATTACTATGGACTGTGGCCTAAAATGGATTGGGTGATTTAGCCCCTTGATATCAAATACATTATCTTTATATCAGAGAGATTTTCAACTAAGATAGAAATTTAAAAATTCCTACATTCTAGAGCTTCAGAATTTAATGCCATATGCTTTTATAAAGTCTGTATAAGTGCTTACCATTTTTTTCTGAATGTACAGTTGCACCTTAGACCAATTTACCTTAGGAGGAAAAACCTTTACTATTGCTTTTATCAGCCTGTACACATTGACCTCCAACTGAGACATATCCTGATCTTCTGTAAGAGTCTGGGAGAAACTCACCTGCTTTCTCTGTGAGGGCATTTTCCCCAGGGGGCCTATCTGGCTTGTCTGTTACTACTGTATTAGAGTAGAGCTATGAATGTCCACTGATCTAATTCTTCTCTAAATTTGGTAGCATCTTCTGAAATTGGAGGTTAAAGGAAAAAAAAAAAAAAAAAAGCTTTGTGTAATGTCATCTTTCCATAAGTACCATAGGTACCAATAAAACTATAGATTAGGATGAGAAGTCTTGTAATTTTTTTTTTACAGTTCAAAAGATGTATTACCTGGATATTGGCAAGGATCTTCAATGGTAAATTAATTTCAATAGCAACTCAAACCAATCAGCCTTTTTATGGCTTCACTATAGATGCAAAAGGCATCCCATAGTAGGGCACAGAAGAAGAGGCCCCCATGATACAAAAAGTTTACCTCCACAGTTAGCCTAAGAAAGCAATTTATTGTTACCATAAGGATGTTTTTAGTAAAAAAAAAAAAAAAAAAAAATCTTTGGTCTCCCACAAAAACATTAGATGCCTGCAGTCGTAAACCTGCTAATGTGTGACACTGGGCAGATAGTACTGGAATGGAACTTTTTCAGCATTAACAACAAAGGTTCAGATGACAAGGGCTTCTTATGGACCAGAACCCCGTAAGATAAACTCCCAAGAGCCAGCCTGGTCAGAAAAAGAGAACGCTTCTTGTCACTTTGAGTTTGGATCCCCGGCCCTTTCAGCTGACTGAGACAAGAGAGAACATCCTCACCAGTCACAAAGCCCTACTCTTAAGACAGAACAAGATAAAAGGAAATTTTATTTTGCGTATGAACCTCCTCTTTATTACAAAAGAGGCAAAACCATATAATAACCACTTCTGGGAGGAAAGAGAACAATAGAACAAAAGAGTACTACTGATAAAAATCTTTAGCATAGTCACTATACCCAAGAACTAATTCACACATTTTTTTCTCCTGCTAGCCTAGATTTGGAAAAGAAGGAATAAAGTTCATTGTGTGTGTGTGTTTAAACTTCTCTTCTAAACCAGACACACAGAAATAGATCCAGGAGAGCTTACTTTAGTAAGAAGTCTTACTTTCTGCCAGACTTCTAGGAACTTATATGCAGGCAAGTATAGTATCTCAATGGGTCCCCATCATAGGTTGTCAAACTGTAGGGGAAGAAAAATAATTTTCCCTCTACTCTTCTAGGTTTTTTACTTAGAGACCCCTGTTATAAAATACAGATTAATAGGGGGAAAAACCCAGAATTTTAGTTATATGTATATCTCCTTATACATGGTAGATACCCTGGAAAAATGAGTAACTCCCTCAAAATGGTCCAGTACAGCAGCTAAAGACAAAAAAGATGTTGGGATGGGAAAAGAAGATCATCATGGGAGGTTATCAGACAAACAACGGTATAACATGTGGATTTAAGTTGTTGCCATTTCTGCTAAAAATTTCTAGAGATTTAGTCATTTTTCTCTTCCTGATACAGAGAAGGAGACACCTAAATAAAAACTGTCCCTTACAAAAGGGATAACTTCTATTTGGTTTTCAGATCTTCTCTCATGTCTGCTGTTTATTAAGAATAAGCAACTCATTGCAGCACCTGAATAGTTCAGAGAGTTAAGCAAATAACTTTGGCTCAGGTCATGATCCTCCTCCAGGTCCTGGGATTAAGACTGGGGAGTCTGCTTCTCTTTTTCCATTTACTTCTCCCCTGCTCATGTTCTCTCTCTCTTTCTCTCTCTCTCTCTCATAAATAAAAATCTTTTTTTTTGTAAATAAAAATATTTACAAAAAAAAACCTAAGAAGCGCAAGATAATTTTTATGCCAAAAAGGCGTATTTTCAGTGGCATACTCTGTTCTCCATTATTAGACATTGTCATGGGTAATTCCACATGTATTATTTTGTTTAATTCTTATAATAACTGTGTGAAATAGAAATTACCTCCATTATACAAATGAGGAAATACAGACTCATAGAAGTTAATTATATTGTTGAAAATCATATGTTTAGTGTCTAAACTGAAATTACAGTCATTTTTCTGACCCCAAATTCAGTATTCTTTCCACATGCTGTTTTCTTCTGTAAACTTAGACAATATAGGCCAGAAGGATGAATTTTGGAAAAATAAAAACATATATCTACAACCTTTTAGAAAATTATTTTCCTAAGGAAGACCATAAATGTAAAACATAGGTTTTGTTTAGGTCTAATTTTTTTTTTCATTAAGTAAATTCTAACCCCAAAATCAATTTAGTATTTTGTCAATATTTTGTTAAGATAATTAGATTTTCATGAAGCTAAAAGTCTGGTATATGAGAAAAACAAGTAAATCAATCTAATCCCAATGTTGAAGGCTCTATGATAAGCACTTTATAATCCAGAAATGACACAAGCATATATGCTATTGAATAAAAGTCACAGGCTAACTTCTGATGTTAGCAGAATCATGGGATAGATGTTCCAAATGGTGCTCTTATAGCAATACAGGTTGATCCTGCGTAACTACAACATACTTATTTTTAAAGCAGAGTTGGGATCAAAAAGAAAAAGAAAAAAACCCACAGGAAATCTTTCAAGATGAGAAGAAAGAGAAGGAAAAAGAGGGAATAGAAGCAAAAGGACAGTAAATTAAACCCTGAATAGTGCCAGTAAACAAATACAAAAGTCCAGTCTCCTCATTGCTAATAGCAGTTCTGGGCTTGGAAGACTTGTAGGCCATTCTGCAACGATGGGGAACAGAATGCTGCTCCAGGGCAGCCCAGGTGGCTCAGCGGTTTAGCGCCACCTTTAGCCCAGGGTGTGATCCTGGAGACCAGGAGTCCCACGTCAGGCTCCCTGCATGGAGCTGGCTTCTCCCTCTGCCTGTGTCTCTGCCTCTCTCTCTCCCTCTCTTTCTGTCTCTCATGAATAAATAAATAAAATTCTTAAAAAAAAAAAAAAGAATGCTGCTCTATAGGAGCTAAGGTAGTTTCAGTTATATATATGCCTTTGGATCCAGTGAATAAAGTGAAAACCTTATGTGGCAGAAAGCCACCATACATTAAACCTTCAGAATTCTCACTCAAAATTATTTAACTAAAATAAACTTACAGTTTTTAATAATCACCTAACAATGAATGAAATAGGCCACTATGAGTGAGAGTCATCAAAAACAAAGAAATGTAAACTGCCAAACCCTGGAGATATAATGAGCATGCAGATTATAAAAAGACCAAATAGAAATTTTATAAATAAAAAATAGATTTATTGAGATTAGACAACTAAAGAGACCATGAACTAGAAACAAGAACTAAAGAATTTGCAATACTGAGAGATAAGAACTATTGAAGACAGAATAAACACAAGAAGGTAAAACATACATGCAATTGTAGTTTCTGAAAAATAATACAGACAGAATGCAAAAGAGGCATAATGAGATGGTTTAGAAATAGGATGAGTACTTATAATAGACAGAAACTATAGGTGTAAGATTACACAATATTTACCAAACAGAATAACCAAAGATCTACATGAAAAATATAGTAAAACCTCAGAACACCAAATATTAAGTATCTGAAAGGCAACCAGAGAAAAAATATCAGAACACCTATATAAAAAAAAAAAAACCTAGTCTAACAGATTTCTCAATAGCTTCAGTGAAAACAGAAAGTCCTCAGAGCAGTGTCTTCAATATGTGAAGAAAAAAGCATCAACTTATAATTGTGTTGTTAAAAAAAAATTATTTTTCAAGGTCATTATCAAAATAATATTTATAAAAAAGGAAAATCACAGACCTTTAATAACATATTTTCTAAATGATAGACTTAAAAGAGGAAAGATTCTAGAAAAAAAGTTATGAAATGCAAGAAGAAAGGTTTAACAATTTCTTTAAAGGGTGAATTAATCTAAAAAGAAATGTAAATAATAAAATGATGACTAACTTCTGTGTTAATAAAGATAAGACAGAACAAAAATACTAGATCTACACTGTCCAATATAGTATCTACTAGCCACAAATTGCTATTTAAACTTTAAAAAAAATTGTTAAAAATTCAGTTGCTAAAACTAGCAATATTTCTGCTGCTTAATAGCATCATGTACTGGAGGCCAATCTACTTGTAAGAAAAGTTACTATAAATATGGAAAGAAACTAAAATGTCGTTTACTAACAGGTTACATTGTTTACATAGAAACCTAAATCATCTACCAACAAAATATTAGAATTAGTGTTTGTCAAGGTACCTGAATATAACAATACTCAAATATTAACGTGTTAATATACATCAGCTACATATTTTGAAAGTATAATTTAAAATACATCTGTATAATATTAAAAATAAAATGAAATAGATATTTTTAAAGATGTGTGAAAAGTTAAAGGTTTAAAATTTTTTTGAAAGCTAAATCATAAATATAAAAAGAGAAATATATCATTTTTATGGATGGAGTAGCTATTATAAAAATGTCAGTTCTCCTTAAGTTTCACTATAGACTTAATCAAAATTTAATAGGATTTTAAAGGAATTTGAGAAGTTAATTCTAAAATTTATTTGAAAAAGCAAAGACCAGGGACACCTGGTGGCTCAGCAATTGAGCATCTGCCTTTGCTCAGAGCGTGATCCCAGAGTCCCAGGATCGAGCCCCACTTCAGGCTTCCTGTACAGAAGGAAGTTCTCCCTCTGCCTATGTCTCTGCCTCTCTCTCTCTCTCTCTCTCTGTGTCTCTCATGAAAATATAAATAAATCTTTAAAAAAAAAAGAGACCCCAAAATGGGTAAAGCATAACTGAAGAAGGATAAGGTAGGAAACTTGTGTTACCAAGCTTTATTACACCAAGCTTTATTACACAGCTGTATCAATGAATATAGTGTGATATTAACTCAAGGAGAGACCAATTGGCCAGTGAAATAGAATACTCAATAGTATAGAGTCAGAATAATAGAACTTGATAATCACAAAGAGGATATTACTGCTCACTGGAGAAAGGAGAAAAGCTGATTATATGGAAAAAAAACAATAAAATTTATAGTTTATTTATTTTATAAAATTACAAAATTCCAGGTGAATTAAAAATTTAATTCCAAACAGAAACTTTTACAAGAAAATATAGAAGATAATTTTTATGATTTCAGAATATGGGAAATATTAACTTTAAGTGAAAAATTGCTAAACTCAACTACATTAATAGAAAGAACTTCTATTTATCAAAAGATACCATAAAGAAAATGGAAATAAACCATAAACTATTCACAACATATATAAATTCAACAAAGGATAAGTATCAATTAAGTAAAATTACTCTTCTGAATCTTAGGAAAAAGGTAAACACCCTCATCCCACAAAATAAACAAAAATAATAGATGACCAAACAGGCATTTCATTTTTTTTTCCCCAAACAGGCATTTCAAATGAGAGAAAATACTAATGCCCCAGCCTCATTAGTAATCAGAGAAGGGTAAATTAAAATCACAAGATTTCATTTTATTTATATTACATTAAATAAAAAAATTGATGGTAACCATTTTTGGCAAGGAAATAATGAAAAATGTATATAGCTCTAGGAGTATACATTTAGAAAACAGTAATTCTATACACTGGAACATGAACTTACCTATAACCCAGGAATTTTACTCCTAGAACAAAACCTGAAGAAATTTGCATATTAAACCTAAAAGATATGTACAAGAATTGTATAATTGACACCTGATATTTTTCTATCATTTCAATCATCATTAACAAAAATCTACTGACAAAAGTGGATGAATTGATTATAGCTGTGAAAATGAGTTATAGCTCTTGGCAACAAGATACATGAGTCAAAAGCAATGTTGAATGAAAAGATCAAGTTGGAGAAAATTAAATATCATGTACTTACATAATATGTAATATGTACACATATATAATTAAATTACATGCTGTAAATTTCATAAGCTGCTTTTTATTTAAGGATTGCTATATATGTGAAAATTTTATTTTAAAAGAGAAGGGAATATGTCAGTTACTTCTGGAAGGGAGATAGAGGAATAGAACTTTGGAGAAATACACATAACTCAAAAGGTGTTGATAATGTTGGGGAGGAAAAATTTTCTCTACCCTTCAAAGTCCTTCTAGTTGAACTTAGAATCAATTGACATGAGACAGATTAATCGGAGCAAATCAGACTTAATGGTGTACATATGGGGAATCCAGACAGACCTGGAAATTCCAAAGACAGTCATGCAACACGAAGCTCATATGAGCTAAGGCGAGGAGTTAGGGGTCTGAGGATACAAAGACGAGAAAGACTTAGCATGAAGGTGAAAGGTGATGTTCAGAAAACAAAGACTGCCCCATTATGTAGATAAAAGTATCTTAGGTAAAGAGGAATCTCTGTTAATAATTCTCTTCTTGGTACAAGGAATTTGAGGGGGAGGTAAAGAGCTTTTTCTGAATTTCCTGAGTTCAGATTGCTTTTAATTCAAAATAATGTTCATACCAAAGTGGCTCATCTTGGAATGGCCTGCACTTGGCCCCTACAATAATATTCTAGTTTTTAAACAGTGGGTTCACTAGTGTTGGTGATGTTATGCTTCATGAAGTCATATTAATTATTTATGTTGTTAATAGAAAAACTCTCTAATGGCCTAGTATACAAGGGAAGCCATTATAGATTTATTCCGAAGCCAACATGACTTGTTTATAAACTTTGTTCAAACCAAAAGCCTAATTTTTGGCCCACCAAACATGTATTGTACAACTGCTTTGTGAATGAGTAAAGGAAAACCATCTTGCTCCTGAGACACTGAACAATGCTCCCATTCCCTGCTTTCCTTTATGATAAAATTCATGACTCCTGCCTATATTTTACAAGATGTAAAATGTAATATAACCCTATAAAAACTGTACATTCTCCAGAACACTGTCTTCCTTGTGAATAGCATGTTTCCCAGGCATGTCCATGTCCTAATATGGACTCAAATAAAACTCTTGTTCAATTTGTGTTGACCTTTCTTGGTGCAGTTGTCAGGATATCAGAGCATCAGAGTACCTTACCTGAGAACACCTGGGGGGTCATCCGGAACTTGGCATTCAGTACCATCGCAGGCCCTTTGTTTCCCCTCTAACTTCACAGGTACATCTAGTGAGTTCTCCTAATATCGGTATCTCCTCAATTTGAGTTGATCTTTTTATTTAAGCTGTTCTCTAGGGATTGAAGTTTTAGATGATCCAAATGGGATTCTTTTGACATGTCTAAATTATTTCTCTTATGCACACAATTACAGAAAGCTGACAAGGTTAAGCAACCAGAAACTAGGAAGTCATTTTGTTCAATTTAGGAAACCTCCAACTTTAGAGGAGGGGCCAATGCTCACAGAGGAATTCTTTGATTTATTTGTTGCTGTGGCTTGGGCATCTTTGGACAAAACTAGCCATATTAAATTGGAAAATGGGAAATGACTAATTAATGGGCCTGTAGATTATTGCTATCTTGCAAATAGATTTGTTTTAATAAAAGGGAGAGGTTTGGAAATTGAGCTTTTAATGTTCTCTCCAAAAATATTAAACAAAGGCTAGATTTTCTTTTTATCTTGTGTGTATGTGTCTATGTGTGTTACATGAGATGTTTTTTCTACCTCTGGATGGGTATCACTAAAATTAATTTGTAAAACAGCTATTTAATTGCTTAAAAATTTGGATAAAAATTGGTTAAGAATAAGTGCCATAAAAACTAAGCATTCTATAATTCATAAAGATAGAGACTAACCCAAATGTTTTGCAAGTGAGTTAGGGACAAATGGGGCTAGGCAGGGCTAGGTAAGGGGCCATGGAAACAGGCTCTCAAAAAAATAAAAAAATGCTGAGGTGTAAGGAAACCAGAGATAAAGGAACAAACCAGACTACTCTCCCTAGGTATAGGTGGGCAGGGTGTCTTTTTATGACAGTCATCTTTGACCAATAAAGAAAGACCCCAAAGAAGAAGTAAGGCATTAAAGATGTTATCTCTAGTCCTTATTCAATGGTGATATGAGTAGAGAATGTTAAAAGGATTTAGGATCCCGGGTTGGCTTCCAATAAAAGACCAATCCTACAAGCCCTCAGTGGCAACCCTGTTGGGACCACTCTCACTTGTGAGAGCTTTCTCTGTATCTTTGCTTAACAAACTTCTTATTGCTTTACTCATTCTCCCTTGTCCACGAGATTCATTCTAGTTTAAGTTTGTTGCTTTAATTAAAGTAGGCATGTCTTTTGGAGTTATCAATATAAAATGTCATACAGATAATAGCCTTTTTTCTACCTAAATATATTAGTTAAATTAATATTTTATCTGTTGTAGCCTATCAGCAAAAAAAAAAAAAAAAAAAAAATTACTTAAAAGGATGGTTGCTTTTGTCTGTCCATGAGGTTCTCATGGGTAATTAATAAAAACAAGTAGGCTGGGACACCTGGGTGGCTCAGTGGTTGAGCATCCGCCTTTGGCTCAGGATGTGATCCTAGGGTCCTGGGATTGAGTCCCACATGGGGTCCCTGCATGGAGCCTGCTTCTCTCTCTGCCTATGTCTCTGCCTCTCTCTGTCTCTCATGAAAATAAATAAGTAAAATCTTTAAAAAGAAAAAGTAGGCTGATAGATGTTTATAGGAGAGTTTAAATGGCTTTCAAAATCTTCAGTAGCCTGAAACTTTGAAGTTTTGCTAAGTTAAATGATTAATTGGGTTGAATTAATTAGATATTTAAGTCTTTTCAAAATAACATAGAATTCTAAATTTTTGATTACTAGGTTTGTATGCTTTTGGCAGAGAAACTGAGGATTCTTGGATCTATTGGTAGACAAGCTTTGTGCTTACTTGAAAGATTGTATTATGGAAAAAACATGTTTCTATGAACTATGAAACGTATTCATAAGTTTCTGATCTAAAGAATTCTGGTGTAACAGTTCACAATTGATTACTACTTAGTTTTCACTCTGGACACTAAAGTTTTTAAAAGCAAAAAGTAAAAAAGTAAAAATTCTAATAAGTATCATTCCTGGTTGTCTTAATTACAAGGAAAGCAATTCTATATGCAAGAAAGGATGTATTTTTTGATAAGGCATGAGAAATGGGAATATATTTTTCTTGAGGGGGAAAGAAAGTAATTTTGTCCTCAAAGGAGACTGGTTATTTAGAGGGAGAGAAGGCTTAGGACAAAAATCTGAATGAAAAAGAAAATTATAGAAACTTTGTAAAGGGGAATCTTTAGAAAAAAACATTTGTGCTTGGTCAGGAATGACTAAGACTGGAATGAGTGCATTTTAAAAGTACACACACAAAAAAGTACACTAGTATAAGATTGAGATTCAGTTTTTTTTTTTTTTTGATATAGTCAATTTTCTTAGATTATTAATCTATTTTTGGTAAGAAATAATAAACGTTTTTCTTTATCTGCCAAGAAAAAAAAAGTTTCTATCCTTTGTCTTTATCAAGTCTGATTACTTAAAATTAAAACTTTCCAATATTAAAAGGGCTTATGTTTTGCTAATAACTGTATATAACCTTTTGTTATCACCACCTTGGTTAAATGTGAAGTTTATAATAATCTGTAATTCTATTTAGCAATGCAGTTTAAAACCTTCTAAGGTTTTTAACAAAGAGTTCCCAAGTATTCAAATTCTAAATGAAGTTTTTTTGACTAATTTGTCTTGTTTATTTGGTATGTTTAAGTTACAAGGGAAGCATTGTCAAATGATGAAAAACCATATTAGGTTACAGTTGTAGAGGTAAATACTCCGTTTTAGAAATTGTATGAAATTCCTAACGTTTTCATACATTCTGGAATAAGGTCACATCAAATGATGTTATGTCACAGAAATAACCAGATTTCCTTGTCAACTGCATAATAATGAACCCTCATCAGATCTTTGTGGCTGTTTCTTTGTCTTTTTTCACTTACAGTTCTGATACTCTTGCAAAATGTGTTTCTTCTTCAAGGAGATTCATGAAGAGGACTTTTGGCAAATACCAGTTTCTAATATATTTTAAGTCCTAAAACTAAGCTGGGTAAGAATTTCCAAAATTACTGGGAAAGCTGCATTCAAACAGAACAAAGATTAATAATGATACTAAATGATTATATAGCTGATTATAAAAGATAATATATATCTTATATAGATTATATATAATATATAATGATTATAAAAGATGATTATAGTTTGGTGACTTTTGTTTGAAATGTTGCCTGTCCTCTAATGTCTGTCTGATCTTCCAGAATTAAGGAAACTTTTAAGATACCTACATTTTATAGAAATAAATGTTTCACCTTGTTTATGAAGGAATATTCTCTTTTCTCCCTACCTGAACCCTCTAGAACTCAAAAACTGTCAGTGAATATTCTTTTTATTATTTTTTTAAAATAAAATATTTTATTTTCATGCACTTCACTATTTGCATAAATTCAATAAGAATCTGTTCTCCTTGGAAAAGAATACCATTGGAAACATTAGTTATATTATACCAAAGCTTTGACTGGAATGTCATATTTGAGAGACATGCATAGCCTCAGATCTGACCAGACAACTTTAAAGAATGAAGGCTGACTGTATGGAACAAGAGAGAACCTTGGAAATGTTGACCTGATACCTTGCTTTCCAAAATTCCCCCCAGATGAGTAAAGAATGTAACTTCCCTGGCAGGTACAGATGAGTAAAGGACAGGAGGGGCTAGGTAAGGAGAGGTAGGTAGGGGGCTACCCTACCCTAGGTAGGATCAGGACTCACAAATATCCCCAAAATGTGGAGGTATAAGGAAGCCAGAGATAAGGGAACAAACCAGACCACCATGCCCTAGGTGTCAGAGGTGGGACTGGATCTCAGAACTCCAGGATCATGCCCGGAGCCAAAGGCTGATGCTCAACCACTGAGCCACCAAGGCATCCCTGGGGTCTTGTTATAACAGGTACTTGTGACCAACAAAAAATTACTGGACCCTAAAAAGTAAACCATTAAAGGTGTTATCACTAATCCTTACTCAATGGTGCTATCAGAAGAGATGTTAAAAGGATTTAAGTTCCTTTGTTAGCTTTCAATAAAAGACCAACCCTGAAAGCCCTCAGTGACAACCCTGTTGGGACCCTTCTCACTCCTGAGAGCTTTTTCTATATCCTCACTTAATAAAACACTATTACTTTACTCCCTCTTCTTTGTGAGATTCATTCTTTGTCTCTGTGAGACAAGAATCTCACTCTCCCACTTCACAGGGACCTCAGGATATTTTGGATTCATCAAGAAGAGAAATTCACCCAAATCTACAGGTATTGTAGGCAAATCTTGATGTTAAGTATTTGGCTTCTGGCCTTGAGAGGTTATTAAAAACTCAATTTGAAATTCCCTATAAAAAGTGCCAGCAAAACAGATTTCAAGAACTTAAATGGTAAATCACCATTCTTACTCTGCTTCTGTGCTTTCTTTATTATAAAAAAGTTTCAGTACCACATCTTTGTAGATATTATTTGATTTTAATACCATTCATTATACACTGGACTAAATCCTGATTTCTTCTAGTATCCTCTAATGCCTGATACAACTCTTCCAACTAACATTTTGATTTTTCTTCCACCTTTTTGACTTCAATCATTTGAAAACTAAAACTGCCCTTCTTCTTGGAGCTCTGCAAACAGAAAACGTAAGCAGCTTGATGTAAAGGACTCACTGGAATAGCTTGTGTGTAGACAATCTTTGTGCCTATAGTTCAGTGGGCCACCCAAAGATCATCAGAGACATTTGAACTACAAACTAGAATTAGAAGTAAATGACATCAGAGTAGATTGCTTTCCCAAGATTTGGGACCAGGTCTATACTTCTACCCTTCTTTCTTTTAAATTGCAATATTAGAAGATAGTAAACCTATGTGTTTGCTTTTACCTCCCCCTTTATTGTATCCTGACAAAATATTATGATTACCTGCTGATTTAACTAACATAACTTCAAATACTATCCTAGTACTTTATTATGATGAGAACTTAGATAAAATATATAATGACATTTTGGGCACATTTTAATGTTCCTTTAGCTACATTGGTGCTTATATATTATAAAGGACCTCTATTGGAAAAAAACTTTCAATAAGTACTACCTAATTCAAATTTAACCTGAATTATATATAACACTTAACAGACTGACCATTTTGACTCTATAAAGTTAGATAGTAATTTATTAAGAAAGATTCTTAGGTACAGTGGGAGAAACAGTGGAAGCTTGTCCAAAATGCCAAAATATCCAATGTGCCCACACTCTGTTTTTTTTTTTTTTTTTTTTTTTTGTGGATGGAATAGCCCAAGACAAAATAAGAAACGAAAATGGGTATCTAACAGAGCTACTACTTTAGGAGTAACTTGGTGGATTCAGCCCCTCCCCCAATAGAAGATTTTGAGGTAACTTTGGGTCAATGCCCTTTTTATTAACTATATACATCCAAAATATACAGCTCCCCTCATTTGTGGAAAATCATTTAAAGACTTCTGTAACTTATATAAATGTTCAATTACTGCCTTGGTTTCCAAATTTATGGACAACCTGACCTTACAATGTTTTTTTAACGTCTCAAAAAATAAAATAGTTCCTATTTTTATTTTTCAAGGTTTCATTTCACTTAAAATTTTTATTTTTTCTTAATCTCACAATGTACATACGTACTTTACCAACTGTGCCAGCCAGCCCCCCCAAAAAAATTATTTTAAATACCACCAGAGTTCTTCCTATTGGAGGAAGATGGGCTTATTATCCAAAGATTCTTGTTAGATTCCAATATCCACCGACATCTGTAAATTTAGGCAAAATATATGGTTATGCCCTGAACAACAATGGAACCCTGAATTCATTCCAAGTTGGCCTATAACAGTTATGACTCTATAAACTAACATATGGTATATGGGAAATAGAAGATTTTGTGGGAAGGTTTAACAAAAACACTTCTGTAGTAGTCTTATTTTGTAACCAGAGTACTTTTTATCAGAACACTACTGTTATATAGTATAATACTGGCTGTGCAATTCAAAGAGAATTGCATGATACTAACAAAATGTATAGTAATATTGATATTGAGGACCAGAAGTTTGGGGAGATAGAATTACAACAGCCACAAGATACATTATCTATAAAACTAATTGGCCGGAGAAATTCTTACATATAATAACAGAAATATACCATTTTAAACTAATCAGCTCAAATGTATCACAAGGTACAAATAATTATAGATAAAAAAGGTAAATGAATATTCAATTTAAGATTATCAAAATACTTGTCATGGATTTTCTAATTCTGTACCTATTCCCACTGGTTGCTTCAGTTATTACTACTTGGATTTAAAAAAAATATATTTTATTTATTTGAGAGAGAGAGAGACAGAGAGAGTGCAAATGGGGGGAGAGGGACAGGGAGTTACTAATTGGATTTTTGTTACTAATTCTGCAGGTCTACTACAAAGGTTACTAAAAAATGTAAAGGCAAAACTTACCACAAAGCACATGTACAATGTTTCCATGACAGTTTGATCTCAAATTGATCTAAAAATCAAACAAAACAAAACCCAATTGTAATATTTCCTACTACAGGCCATACTCTTGACCTTCCCAGGTGGACTCCTAGACAACCTAAATTAGGCCTAGCATCAAGGGACAAAATAATGATCATCTCTGCTTTCTTTCTAAAGGGAAATGATGAGAGAAAAACTCTATAAAGTCCTGATTTACAAGAGAAGCAATTTTAGATTTCTTCCTAAGACATGACTATATATAAACTTTCAACTTTGTTCAAACCAAAAGCCTGATGTATGGCTCACCAAGTATATATTGTACATCTGCTTTGTGAATGAGTAGTCTAAAGGGAAACCATCTTGTTCCTGGGACACCAAACAATGCTCCTATTCCCTGAATTCCTTTATGATAAAACTCTTGATTCCTGCCTATATGCTAATCTGTAACCCTTTGAGCTTTTGCAAGATGTAAAAAAGTCTATAAGCCTGTAAAAACTGTTCATTTGCCAGAACACTTTCTTCCTTAAAAAATGTGCTTCCCTAACTTGGGCTCAAATAAAACTTTCCTACTTCTAGAGTCTCTAAAAGGGTTTATTCAATTTTCATCAACAATATGTATTAAAGTGACATAACATTTAAATCAGATCCTTTATGTATTGTTTATACCCCTAAATTTGCTAAAAATAATAAGAAGGGTGCATTAAATAAGTCATATAATGCATGAGTGAATATAAGGAAAGCATAAATTGGAGCCAGATAGACCTGAATTTGAATTTTTTGTTTTGATGCTTGTGAGCTTGAGCTGTATTATCAAGAACTAGATACTTAAAAAAAAAAAAAAAGAAAAAAAGAAAAGAACTAGATACTTAAGATCTCTGAATATCAGTTTCCTTTAACAATATGTAGAGTAGTCCTGGTATGTGCTAAGTACTGTTTAGGGCACTAGAGATATAGTGGTGAACAAATGCACACCATGTCTGGGTGCTGCAAGAATATGTGAAGAGGTTACATATACTGCATGCAGGAACCTGGAACGGTTTGACAGCACTGAGCCATAATTCTTGATGTCAGACTCAAGTCAGTGCCCTCTTAGATGAATTTCTGTGGTCATTATTTCATAGATCTTTCTAACTTGCCATAGGCTGTTCTTCCAACACCCCTGGGAATATATGAAACATAATCATGGACATTTCACATCGAATATTAATTTAGATATAATGATAAACTGGTTGAAAGGATAGATTACCCAATTCTTTAGGATATATAAGTATACAAAAGCTGATTCTGTAGAGAAGTCTTTTTTTTTTTTTTTTTAAACTTCCAGTCGATTTTAGTAAATGGCAGTTTCCATATCACATGCTACACCAGTTCACCAGTTCAGGGCAAGAATTTTCTAATAAACTTTTTCTAATATTAAAACTGCTTTCCTTTCCCATCATTCAACGTTCTACCCTGAATTGAGAGAGAGAAGCTGGATGGGCCCTAAGTTGCTGGGGGAAATCCAGATTGATCTGTTTCCTCTTCGTGAGGAGATAGAGCAGGAAAGGCACGTCCAGCCCCCCAAACAAAGGACTAACAAGCGTAAATATGTTGTTCCACCCTTAGGCTGGCCTGCCCTTGAAAAGGCCTGTGATTTTCAGTGGGATAGTGGCTCCCATTATTTCTTGCAGTGGAGCGCCTCTACCACCAATGGGAGAGCCAGGGCACGGCTGGCCTCGGCCATCTTGTGCATGTCACGCTTCTTCTTGATCACAGGGCCCTCGGTGTGAAAAGCCTCCAGCGCTCGTGTGACAACTTCTCCGGCATCAGCAGCCGCCGGTGCTTCTTCTCCCTGCACTCCTTGATCATCCACTTCATGGCCAAGAAGCAACGACGCCGATGGGCAAGTGGCACAGGGACCGGATAAAAATGGCCCCCTCTGAGGATGGGCACCAGCCCTATCACGGGCTCACAGCCCTGCAGGCTGGGTGGGAGACGGCATAGGGGTTGCCTTCGACGGTGGCCTGTTCCTCTGCGGAAGCGGCAGGGTACTCCTCAAACTGCTTCCGTTTCACAGCTTCCAGAGTCTGCATCAGGAGGGATCTGGGCAGGACTTTGTTTCCTCCTTTCAGCATCATGTTGGTGAGTTTACTGACCACGGGGTCTTCAAACACAGAGCTTGTTTTCGCTGCTGGAGCAGCTTTGGTAAGTAAGCTGAGTCTTCCTGAGTTCCGGTTCATACTTCTCTTCCTCGGCCAACTCTGCCAGTGGCTCACGGTAATACTCCTGGTCAATCCGTGGATCCTTGTATTCGGGACCATGGCGGCTCCAGCTCACGTGGGTTAGCCCCGGAGGCCGCAGGACGGCACTCCGCAGGCTCAGCGCCAGGGTCGGCCAGCCTCCCTCAGCCTTCACCGTGGGGGCCGCCATCTTGGCGGCCGCGAGGACCCCGCGAAGGCTGCCCTTGGCGTGCCTGAGCGAGTAGGCGGGAGAGGGGGAAAAGGCTCCACAGGGTCCTAAATCTGTACGTCGCTCCATGAATGCGGGCGTGAAGTCTCTCCCTCCGAGGTCCAAAGGCAGGAGCCGAAAGGAAACATTCTGCATTTCGTTATCCGCCGAGCCTGTCACGACCCTCAGCAGCGGGGCTCTCTCTGCTCAGGCCCCATGCAGGCCCCCGAGAAGTCTTTATTGTAACTTTATCAGATGTTATTAATCCCTGACACCTTTACTTTCCCCACCTATATTCACTCCCTTGAACCTCCCCTAGTGTCATGAGAAAGATAATTAATTTCTCTTTGCAGACATGAGGACTGTAGTTCTCCCCCTTCCTATCTGCCCATCTCAGTTTATGGGTCTCAGTCTTTCTCACTGCTACGTGCCCACTGAGCTCTGGGACACTTAAGCAGTCCTGAGGCTACAGTCATTGATGCTGGGTACATAACCATTAATTCCAAAGTAACATTTGCTCCAAAGGAGCATGAGAGAAGAAAAAAATTTCTATCCTCATAACAAACACCTAAGAGAAAAACAACAATGAAAATCTGATAACAGTAATGGTTGCTATAAAAATGAAATTTGCCTATGTGTGATATTTACAGGAATGTAATATAAATCCCTCACAGTCAGCAAAAAGGCAGCTTATATATCACACAAAGAACCTTCTTGAAACCAAGAGTAAATTCCTATAGAATATGCATCTGAAATACAGAAAAAAACCATAAAGAAAATGGTCATTAAATTCCCAGCATCTGAAAAAAAAAGAGGAATAAAAACACAGAGATTTACATGAATCATATTTGAGAAATTTCTAACTGTGAGCAAAGCAACAAAATGAGACCTGAATATGTATTCAGATAGTTACTGATGGAAAAATGTGAGCAAAAACCAAGATAGAAGGTCATAACTAGGGGCACCTGGGTGGTTCAGTCGATTGTCTGCTTTCAGTTAAGGTCATGATCCCAGGGTCCTGGGTCCCGGGTTCCCTGCGCTCTGGCTTCTCGCTTAGCAGGGAGACTGCTTCTCCCTCTCCCTCTGAACCTCTCCCCTTACTCATCTTCTTGCTTGCACATGCTCTCTCTTTCTGTCTTTGTCTCTCTCTCTAGTAAATAAATTTTAAAAAAATATTTAAGTGGTTAGGATCTTCTTTTAATTTCCAAGGAAAAGGGGGTAGCACCATGTAGTGCTCTGTCAACCCACAACTCAGGTGGTAGCATTGATCTTCCTGAAAGGACATTCCTCACTCTCAAGCACCCCAAAGTTTAAATGAACTACAGAATCAGACCACAGGGGAGATTTTAAATATTAAAGATGTTTTAAAATTGTTTTTGTTTTTAACCTCTGGCAGTATTTATATCTGAAACAAGAAGTCTTGACCCATTTACAAACAAAACACAAGTTTAAAAAAATACCACTATGCCTAGCCCATTATACCATTTTTCTAAGCATTTAAGTATTTCCAATCCATGGGATTAGAAGATCATAAAACTACTGGCCTACTAGCTGCACCTTTTTTTTGAGCTAATTCTTTATAGATCAGTGGATGTTCATCTACCATAATTGATGACTGGAATTTCTTTGTCCTATTAGAATAAATGGGCTTCTGAGCACAAGCAAGAGTCAAAATTCTGGAAAGCATAGAATCTGGACACTATATACAGTTCATTAAGAAACTGAGATAGATGTTAGCCTGCATGAAATGTATTTATATGATCTACTTATTAATAAGTATCTTCATGCAAATCATGCTTTACTCCAACCTCTGTTTTTTACTCTCTATCTTACCCTGTTTAAATAAATCCCTGAAAATAGTCATTTATTTGCTATAGTACTTTACTCCTTTGCTTACTTTGCAAGTCCCAATGGTGTATTGCAGATGTAGTTTTAGTCCTTCTCTACAAAGTATGATTTTTCCATTAGAATGAACACAAAGGGCTACTTACATCTGGGTAGTGTGTGGTTGCAGATTTCTACAAACAGCACTGGAAACAAAAATCAGGTCACAAATCCCTTTCTCAAAGGCAAATACAGTTCCTACTTTTGATCCAGGCAGAAAGCCAAACCTAGAATAAGAGAAGCCATATGTACGTGTTTGAGAGAAAGTTGCCTACATAAGTAGGGATTTTTCCCAAATAATGAAGTTAACTTTTTGATGGCTTTTGGAAAATGATGAAAATGTAATGGTCAAACTACAAACTTTAAAAATGTTTTACAAATACTTTGAGGTAATTTTTTAAGAAGAAGAAACAGCATGATAAAAGGGCCACAGCCTTCATCAAGACTGATTAATGCAAAGAGGGCAACTCTGGCATTTAAAGGTTCACCAGTTTCCCTACACTCAAGTACAGCTGAAACTTGTTCCCAGATATTTTTATCCATGTCCAAATGCAGAAAGATCTCTGACTCCATAGGGGGAGAGTCCGTAAAACTGCCCTCACCCTCAACTCCTTTCTGATCTTCATTTGTGCTTAATAAGATATGAGAAAAACAAATGAGTGGTTCTAGGGTTACCATTAGAAACTCTTTTTAAATACACATTAGTACAGTTCAAGAAGATTGATCCTAAGGTCTCCAGGCTCAGAAGCTTCTAAATAAGTCGTTCTTGACTGGGAGCAATTAGCCCCTAGGGAACTTTTGGCATGTCTAGAAACATTTTTATCCTTACAACTGGTGAGTAGGAGACACTACTGGCATCTAATGAGTAAAGGCCAGGAATCCTGGAAATATCCCGCAGTGCACAGGACAGCTCCTGACAAGAAAGCATTATAGCCCCAAATATCAAATGCAGAGATTGGGTAATATCATTGCAGATCAGTGTCCCTTGGATCAGTCCATCTGTAAGGTAGCATAGTCTTCTGACTGATTTTTGGCCTTTGGGTCCTCATAGTAAGCAGGCATTGGGAGCCACAGTTCCCCTTCTGTGTATGCATCAATTTGGGGTGAGGAGCATGATTTCTCTCCTTATTTCCAAGTTGGGAGGCTATAAATCTGTTCTCTTCTAACAGATCTGGCTCCCAGATTCTGACCTGCTCTTACCTAAAAAGAAAGACACAAAGGGAGGTTAGAGCCAAATAAAGTGTTATTCTTTGGTTTTTCTCAGGCTACGAGGAATCTTCTAAGTTAAGCAAAATGGTGTTTGGGGTTTGCTTCCAACCTCTAGGCCAAACAGTATGTTTGGCAAGGACTATAAATAAAAATAAATTTGGGTGCACCTGGGTGGCTCAGTTGGTTAAGCCTCTGACTCAGTTTTTGCTCGGGTCATGATCTCAGGGTTATGAGATCAAACGCCACATCAGTCTCCACACTTAGTGGAGAGTCTCTTGAGATTCTCTCTCTCACTCTCCCTCTACCCTTTTCCCTATTTATACTCTCTCCTTCTAAAATAAAATCTTAAAAAATTTCAAGAATAGCTTGGATATTTGAATTCCACTTCATGGTATACAATTAAATGTATGAATTCCCATTTTGATATATTTAATCAAGGAAAAAGCCTAAATTGTTTACATTTTCCTCTATTTAAAAACATTTAAATATATACTTAAAATATCAGTATAAAGTGGCCAATGTTTTCTTGAGTAGGAAAAAAATACTCTGGGATGATGTACTTCATTCATTTTGGTGTTAAAGTAATGTAGAAATAGATGAAAAATACAGATGCTATAACAATTTTCCTTAGCAAAATATAGGTTGGAAACTTTGCTGGGTCTCCATTTACTCATTTGAAGTTTTGCTGATCCATGAAACCCAAAATTCTGGAATCACTGTTCTAATCTGGTCAACAACCAGCAACTCACAACTAAATAGTCATTGTCTTTGTTTAAGCAACTCAACTGGTGAGGAATTTTCTGCTTTCTGAGGAAGACTATGTCATATTTGGCCAGTCCTATTGAAAAGTTCTTAATGCTGCAATAAAACACAATATTTGTAATCATTCCCCCCCCTTACCCCCCCCACAATTTCTTGGTTCTTGGCTCTGGTTCTACCCAGCAGGTCACAGCGAATAAGGCCAATTCCACTTCTATAGGACAGCAGTAAGTAATGATGGTTATCACCCATCTTGAACTTCATCTTCAAGCTAAGCATCTACTAGTGCTACACTGACATAACTCAAGAATTCCTCTCTACAGTGTGTCATTGTCCTCTAAACAGTTTCTAGTTTCTTTAAAATTGAACCACATAAGTTTTTAGCTGAAACAAACTCTACTAGTTCTATCATTTTTCTGTTTTAGATATTTCACTCATACTGTCCAGCTTTACGGACAAACTAGATTTGTTGGCAGATCTCAGAAATATTGACACATGAAATTATAGTCAGATCAAACCATAGATATTTAAACAAATTTTTCCTCTAACTCCCAAGCCCTCTACTATGTATAAATTCAATTGGTGGGATTTCTATTTGATTCGAGGTTAGGATTTTTTTCCCATCTCCTAAATTTCATCTTGTTATTGTCAGGACTTTGTTCTACACTGCTGAGATTTTTAAAAATATTTTCTTATAAAATATTTCAAACATTTGGAAATCGAGATGAATATAATGAAAATTCATGTGCCCAAACCCAAATACAATACATATTAGCATTATAGCATATTTTCTTTAGGTTATTATCGCTTTAAGCAAACCAAATGTTGAATATAGTTGCAGCCCAACTGAGAACTCTGAAATCCCATTCCCTACCCTTTTCTCCCTAGTTAAACCACTATCCTGAAGGTGCTATGTACTTCTCATCCCAGATTTATACATCTAATTTTACATATGCAGATAGCTATAAACTATACATATTTTTGAATATATATTATCATAGAATATGGATCACTCTAAGACTTTTTTTAACTCAACTCTTGTTTCTGATCCTTATCCTTGTTAAAATATGAGATACCAGTTCTTTTATTTTCAATTGCCTATTTATCCGGTCTATTTTCTCCTTTCAAACAATGCTATTAAGCACATCTTTAAACATATCATCTTACGTTCATGTAAAATAGTGGCCCTAGACAGACCTCTAGAAATAAAATATCTGGATTATGGTTATATATCATTACTTTTAATAGTTACTGTCAAATTTCTTTTTAAATCACTAGTACTAATTTATATTTCCATTAATAGGAATTGAGATTATAGGGATTATTGCCACATCCTTGGCAATACTTAAGAGTGTTATTGGTTAAACTGTGTCCTCCTCCAAAATTCATAGCATCACGTTGAAAATTCTGTATTGAAGTTATCATCAATATCTCAAATGTGACCTCATTTGGAAATAGGGTCACTGCAGATAAGATTAATAAAATCAGGTCATATTTGAGTAGGGTGGGTTCTTAATCCAATGACTAGTATCCTAAGTAAAATGGGAAATTTGGACACAGGAAGAATGCTCTGTGGAGATAAAGGTAGACAGATATTGCAATGATGTAGCAAAAGTCAAGGAACACCAAAGATTTCCAATAAACTACCAGAAGCTAGGGAGAGCATGAACAGGTTGTCCTGTTGTCACAGATTCTAGAGGGAACCAACTCCTTGGATCTTATTCTTCTAAGCTGCAGAACCATGAAATAATATTTTTGTGCAAGCCACCCAGTTTGTGGTACTTTGTTATTTACCAGCTCTAACAAACTAATATACCTGGTATTATCTGACTTTTCAAATGTTGCCAATATGATAGATAAAAGAAAATCTTATTTTTAATTTTTATTTTCTTTCACCAATGATATTAAACATATACATTGCTAATTTGGGTTCCCTCTTCAAAGAATTAACTTTTTAATCTCAGCCTACTTTTAGCTGACTTATCTCCAACTTTGATGATTTTTTTTACATAAATACTAATTATTCAAAAATACTTTTCTTTATGAAACAGGTTCTTGGTATCACGATTAAAGATATTCCTACCCTGAAGTCTTAATATCTTCTATAATTAATCTAATAATTTAAAGTTTTGTTTTTCACAGTTTGTTCTTTAATCTGACTGGATTTGATTTTTGTGTATAAAATATTAAAAATGATAAATTCTTGCCTATTTGGATAAATCAATTTTCCAAGAACCATTTACATATTTATTTAACTGAGAGGTGAACAGCAGTGTTGTTTTTAATGAATTTTAGTCCAGAATACAAAGCAAGGTACTAGCCATTGCCCCAACTTGTTAGTACAAGTATAAACAATGGCCTTTTGTTCCCCCATAAAAGCAAGTTACAGAAAGGACAGGATAAGACATTTGAATCTAGTTTTGAAAAATCAGCCTAGAAGCTAGTAGTACTGTTGCATTGCAAAAGGCTTTCATTTACTCTTTGTCCCATATCCACTCCATTTATCACTTCAAATTCTGGGACTATCATGATCAAGAGTTTTTGTGGGAGAATTTCCCTTTTGAAATTTTTAGTGTGCAAGGGTCATTTTTCTTGGTTTTGCTGATGTCCTTGACCTCTGTTGCTGGATGAGTGAGGGAGCTGGCACAGTTCTTCAGGAGTTCTGAGGCATTTTGACCATGATGGTTTTCACTTAAGTATATGCCTGCAGCCCATACTCTCCCAGCTTCTGGTAGCTCTGGATATCTTGTAGCCACTGAATGGTGACAGAGCCTCAGGACATCATAGCAGTTTACCCACACAGTGCTAGCCCAAAGGGCTTGGGACAGGTAATTGGCCTTATCCAAGTCTTTGGTGAAGATTGCTGCAGCCAAAAATTGCCAGCCCAAAATTGGAATTGTTGGCTCTCTCAATAACTTCCTGTATGGTCTTGAATTTCAGGATCTGTATCACTGGCCCTAAGATCTCCTTGGTAATAGTCATGCTGTCTTGTACATCTCTGAACATGGTGGGCTGGACAAAGTAGCCATGGTCAGCAGCCATCCCTCCACCACATAGCAGGTTTGCCCCTTCCTCCCTCCCAGATATGATATAACCAAGGATCTTCTTAAACTAAGTTTCTTCCATCTGAGGTCCCTGGCTTTGTCAAAGGGGTTGCCAGCTACACAAGACCTGGCTGAGGTGATGCTCTGCTCCACAAACTCAGTGTAAATATCTTCTTGCACAAAGGTCTGGGAGCCTGCACAGCTGTACTGGCCCTTGTTGAGGAACAGTGCAAAGTGGGGCTGCTCCACGGCCCAGTTCATGTTTACATCTGACATGATATTGGGGCTCCTTCCCCAACCCCATTCTCACACCAGGGTCACTCTCTTGAGGTTATTTACTGCTCCCTGGACTAAATGGCCAACCTCAGTGGAGCCTGTGAAGGCCACTTTGTCTATACCCTCATGGGATGAAGTTCAGGAATAATATTAAGCATGGGAGGGGGAAAGCCAGTCTCCTTAATGAGGTTGGCCACATAGAGGGCAGTGAGCAGAGTCTGCTCAACTTCTTTCAACTTCTTTCCAGTTTCCTAGGCTGGGTACAGTTTCCAGGCTTACACCAGGAATGGGAAGGTCACAGAATGATTTTCCTGCTTACTCTGATAGATTCATGGTGGTGTAGCTGAAAAAGTCCCTATCTGTAGGAATGGTTTTCCCATGGTACTTGTCAGCCTAACTAGGGTAATAATGGAGGCATTTGAGGACCATGTCCAGATCTACCAGGTAGAAGACATAGGGCTTGCTCTTATCCAGGGTCTCTAAGGCTGCCAGGTAGGTCCGGTCCCACTCAATCAGATCAGCCAGGCTGTTCTGCAGTTGGCTCGTGTTGGATGCATCCATGTGGTGCCAGGGTGAGCTCAGCTGGAAGGCAGCCTGGGCATCCTTTACTGCCTCGTCCACATCTTGTCTCCTTCAGTACCTGACAGATGACTTTTCCTGTGGATGGATTGACGGTGGGGAATGTTTTCTTGCTGAAAGCATCGTGCCACTCATTGTTTATGAAGATCTTGCTGTAGAAAACTTTAGACTGCTGCTTGGGGGCTAGCATGGCTTGGGAGGCAGCAGCCGACAGGAGATGGCAGCCCAGGCAGCAGCAGCGAGTGCAACAGTTTGCAACATGCGCTGGTAAGAGCAGGCATGCAGGACCTCCAAGAACCATTTTTAATTCTCAGTTTTTTGTTAACTTGTACTAACAGTTCATGTTTCCATATACATGCAGCCTTATTTCTGGGGTCTTTATTCTCTTCCATTTGTCTTTTTTTTTAATCTAATTCTGTGGTAATGCTACACTGTCTTAACTATTATAGTTGTAAAGTTTTCATTGACCTGAAAAAAAAAACCTTTTTACTATAATTTTTCCTTACTTTCTAATTACAGTGCATTGTCATTAGAGAACATAATCAGTATTGTATTGAATCTGTAATAGAATTTTTTAAAAGAGCGTATTTATTTATTATAGACAGAGAGAGAGAGAGAGATTGAGATTGAGAGAGAGAGGCAGAAATACAGGCAGAGAGAGAAGCAGGCTCCATGCAGGGAGCCCGACGTGGGACTCGATCCTGGTTCTCCAGGATAACACCCCGGGCTGAAGGCAGGCACTAAACTGCTGAGCCACTGGGGCTGCCCAAATCTATAATAGAATATTAAAATGAGTCTTTTTCTACTGTTTTGGAGTAGTTGCTAAGTAGTTTGCAACATTCGGCCCAAGAACCACATTCAAGGCAAATACATGCAGGAGGTGAAGGGAGAGAATTTTTTTCCCTCCTTCACAAGTAAAATAAAGAGATATCCCTTATGCCTGTTAAGGAGCTTTAAAAAACCATTAGAGAGCTTGATTCCAGTCTGCTGCAGCTTGAATAGCAATGCTACTAGTAGAAAGAAGAGAATATTTATCACTAGATGCAGAAGTTCAGTGTAGAGGGAGTAAGCAACCAGTCAAAGAGACACAACCTGCACCAGGGAGCCATAGCCAAATGTTTCCAGGTGGGAATCTTTGAGGAACCCCTTGGGACTGCTCTCAAGAGAAACATTCAATTTTAAACATGCACTGAGGATCAACATATATGTGCATAATAGCAGGCAAATAAAAGTTTTCTCTTCTCTTCCTCTCCCGCTTTTGCCCACAATCAAATTCAAGATGAGAGAATATAGAAAAAGAACTGATGAGAATGGATGAGGAACCAAACAAGGAAATAGTGCAACTAAGCATGCCTTTTTCCACTTATGCTAAGCTTTCAGTGAGAAAGAGGAAAACATTTAACATAAGTGAACTTGAGAATTTCTGTTATTCACTGTAATGTATATTCTTTTTAGTAGACACAAAACATTTCCAAAATACAAAAAACAAGCCTCAATACATCTTAAAGAATCAATATGATAAATAATCTCCCCTCTGATTATATAATAAATTGGTAATTGATAAGAAAATTAATGCTTGGGCAGCCCCGGCGGCACAGTGGTTTAGCGCCACCTGCAGCCTAGGGCGTGATCCTGGAGACCCGGGATCGAGTCCCACGTCAGGCTCTCTGCATGGAGCCTGCTTCTCGCTCTGCCTGTGTCTCTGCCTCTCTCTCTGTGTGTCTCTATAAATAAATAAATTAATTAAATAAATAAATAAATATCTTTTAAAAAAAGAAAATTAATGCTTTAAAATCTTGTATTTTTGGAAGCCATGACTTATTTCCAAGCACTTATATTAAATATTATGATATATATATCATATATCACTTCTTCCAAAAATATACAACCTGGGGTGCCTGGGTCACTTGGTGGTTAGGTGTCTGCTTTCCACTTAGGTCATGATCCCAGGGTCCGGGGATCGAGTCCAGCCTCAGACTCCCTGCTCAGTGGGGAGTCTGCTTCTCCCTCTCCTTCTGCCTTTCCCCCCACCCATGTGCTCTCTCTCTCTCAAAATAAATAGATAAAAATCTTTAAAAAATACAGCCTGAATCTAATCATAAACAAACATTAGACCGAATAAAATTGACAGTCTACAAAATAAATGACCTGAATTCTTCAAAATACCAATGTCATGAATGACAAAGAAATTGCTAAGGAATTATTCCAAATTGAAGAAGGTTAAAGAAACACAAAAGCTAAATATAATGAGTGATTCTGGATTAGATTGTGAGCTGGGAGCAGAAAAACTATGAAGGTCATGACTGAGGCAAAAACAAAAATGAGAGTACTATGAATAACTTCATATTAATAACCTTTAAAACCTAAATTTGTGAATTTCTGTAAAAGTATAAAATTTCAAAATTGAATTAAGAGTGAATAGAAACACTGAGCAAAAGGCATTAAAGAAACAAATTAAGTCAACAGCTTTTTCCCCACCTATCCCCAGTAACCCTAGATTTTACAGATGAGTTCTACCAATCTTCAGAAACAGTTAACACTAAAAAAAAAAAAAAAAAAAAAAAAAAAAAGAAAGAAACAGTTAACACTGACAGAAGCTGCCCAAGAAAATGGCAAATGCTGTCCAGCCTAATTTATTAGGGAGAGATAATATTCAACTAATTCTTACTTATATGGTTGTATCAGTTACTTACATTCTGACTGGCTGTGCTCCATAATCATTAAACAGTGAACATTGTCATTTTATTTTTTAATTTTATTTTTTAATTTTTTAATTTTTTTAATTTTTTTATTTTTTTTAAATTTTTATTTATTTATGATAGTCACAAAGAGAGAAAGAGAGAGAGGCAGAGACATAGGCAGAGGGAGAAGCAGGCTCCATGCACCAGGAGCCCGATGTGGGACTCGATCCCGGGTCTCCAGGATCGCGCCCTGGGCCAAAGGCAGGCGCCAAACCGCTGCGCCACCCAGGGATCCCAACATTGTCATTTTAAATGAGAGTTTAAATATTACTCAGGAAAAGTATAATTAGAATTCCCAAATCAGATGATAAGACAACAACAAGTAATACAATTCCACATGCATCTGGATGCAAAATTCCCAAATAAAAATTTAGCTTTAAAAAATCCAACAGTCTGTTTGGTTTTTTTTTAACCATGCATTATAATCACTTAGTATTATCCAAGGAAAATTCTACATGAAAAAGTCATTCAATGAATGAGTGATGCCAATGGAACTTGTGAACTAAAGGTCACCTAAAATCTTCTCCATAAAAGCAGCAAGAACGCTGGCAAGACTTGTCCAATCAACTTTTTCAGAACCTGAAAATTAACTAAAGGCTAAAATATAAAATAATCTGGGGAGCATTTATTCAAGAACAACTGAATCTTTGTAACAACCTTACCTTTGTAGCATTTGAACTTGGCCTGTTTCCATACCTTACTCCCCAGATCCATGGTAGTTTTAGAAACCAACAATTCTACAATCATGAGGAAAACAAGAGCTTAGTAGTCACTGAAGGGAGGAAAGGGTTGGAGTTTCTCCAAAGCCCCACATAAGTGTCATTATTTGAGTTGTCTGGAAGTTCCTGTGAAATCTTCACTCAAGTGGCTTGTTTTTATTTGACCTGACTCAAGTTTGCCTAATACAAGCAGCTTTTTTTTTTTTTTTTTTTTTCTTAACAGGCTTGTCAAAGACATTAAGCAGCAACTGCTTAATATCTTAGCTGCCTGAGACAATAATAATGGCTGGGGCAAACAACAAGCTGATCAAATAACTTAAAAGAAAAAAAAAAAAAAGACTTCAAAAAACCCCAAACCTAAAGGGGAATTCTGGAATTAAAAAGTATAGTATCTGCAATGAAAATTTTACCAGAGAGACTTAAAACCAGATTTAAGCTGGAAAAAGAAAGAATCTGTGAGCTTGAAGATAGGTCAAGGAGTAGATCCAAGGAACAGAGAGGAAAAAATGAATAGTGAATACAGACCCAAAGACCTTGGAGATACCATCAAATGTTCCAACACATACACATGACAGAAGGAGAGAGAGAAAGGGAAAAGAATATTTGAAAAAATAATGGCTGAAAACTCCCTGATGTGGGAAATATTAATTTACACATCCAAAAAACTCAACAACTTCAAGTAGGATAAGCTCAAATACATTCCCACCCAGACACATCACCCAGGCAGTTGAAAACAGAGATATAGGAGGTACCTGGGTGGCTCAATAGTTGAGTGTCTGCCTTTGGCTTGGCTAGTGATTCCAGAGTTCTGGGATAAGTCCCATGTCAAGCTCCCTGCAGGGAACCTGCTTCTCCCTCTGCCTATGTCTCCGCCTCTCTCTCCATGTCTCTCATGAATAAATGGATAAAATCTTAAAAAAAAAAAAAAAAGGAGAAAACAGATGATAAAAGATTCATAGTATGAAATGACTATTGAGAAAAGTCACATTTTTGCTTTATGTTTTTACTAAATGATGTAAAACATTGAAAGTTCAAATATTCTACAAAATGTAGTATATTCAAATGTCAAAGTATTATGGGTTGTTCATAGGAAATATTCTGTGTCTTATTCAGTCTGGCTTTGGATACCTTGCAAATATTAAATCTACCCCCATTTGACCTAGGTAATAAATAGAATCAGCTGGAATAGAAATGTTGACTGCAAAATCTTTTCATTTCTCTGTGATGATTGTTCCCCAGACCAGTCTTAGTCACAGTGCCAACAATCAGTCATATATGTCTTTAGAATATTCACCTGCTAAGCAGGGGCCCAGGAGCCCAAGACTGTGACCTGAGCCAAAGGCAGACGCTCAACCAACTGAGCCACCCAGGTGCTCCTGAACAAAATGATCCTTAGTGTATTGCTTCTTAAAACAAACATCACAATCCCTTTATAGGTCTTCCATATCATACTTCCTTTTATTTTTCTGCACAAAAACCATGATTCTCCTTCTTTTCAAATATATACATTTACCTCCTTTCTTTTTTTTTAAAGATTTTATTTATTTATTTATTTATTTATTTATTTATTTATTGTCCCTCACACAGAGGCAGAGACACAGGCAGAGGGAGAAGCAGGGTCCATGCAGGGAGCCCGATGTGGGACTTGATCCTGGGACTCCAGGATCACACCCTGGGCCGAAGGCAGGGGCTCAACCGCTGAGCCACCCAGTTGTCCCCATTTACCTCCTTTCAAATGTATTTTATTAGAACTTTTTTTTGAAGTAGACTCTTTGAATTTTGTTAACTTCAGATAAGTATCACCTTCCCCACCCCTGATGAGCATCAAAACACTTTATCTTCCCTGAGTTTTAAGAGACTCTTCACCCTTGATTACAAGGCAGATCTTGAAAGGAGTTTTGGCTATACTCAGATAAAATACAAAAAAATACTGTCTTGCTTCTTTAAGAAGTGGGGGTTAGTAATTATTAACTGTCATGATTCTATGGATTGTTTAGATCAGCTGGGTGATTGTTCTGTTTCACTTGGCATTGTCTGAGATCTCTTGTTTGGGGCTGGAACACTAACCAAATCATTCTAAGAGTCCAATATTACCCTGATTCCCAAATCATCACACAGACATAACAAGAAAATAAAACTACAGACCAATATGCTTTATGAATTTAGACACAAAAATTCATCACAAATTCTAGCAAACCAAATCCAGCAACATATGAAGTGTATTATACACCATGACCAAGTGGGATTCATTCCAGGAATACAAGGTTGGTTCAATATATGAAAATCAATCAATGCAATAGACCATTTAATCAAGAATAAAAAACACATGATGATCTCAATAGATGAAGAAAAGGCATTTGACAAAGTCCAGCACCCTTTATTATAGAAACATTAAAAAAACTAGGAATAGAAAGAAACTTTCTCAACCAGAAAAAGGCATCTGGGAAAAATTCACCACTGTTATACTGAAGGGTGAAAGTCTGAATGCTTTCCTCCCAAAATTAGGAACAAGACAAGGATGTCTGTTCTTGCCACTGTCATTCAACATTATACTGGAGACATAGCCAGAGCAATTACGGGGAAAAGGAAAAGAAAAAAGACATCCACATTGACAAGAATTCTTACAATTCAATAACAAAAATATAACCTGATTAAAATGTTTGCAAGGAAATTGACCAGATATTTCTCAAAAGAAGATATACAAATGATTAATAACTATTAGGGGAAAGTGAGTCAAAACCACAATGAGATAGCATTTCCTACCTAATAGAATAACTATAATAAAAAAATACCCCCATAAAAAAAGTATAGGTGAAGATGTAGAAAACACTAACATATTGCTGATGGGAATGAAAAAGATGCAGCTGCTTTCAAAAATAGTTTGGCAATTCTTCAAAAAGTTCAGCATAGAGTTACCTCATAATTCTGAAATTCCATTCCTAGATATGTATCTAAGATAAATGAAAGTATGTTTGTATGTGTGTATTAATATTAAGACTTGTATCCAAATGTTCATAGCAACATTATTCATCAGAACCAAAATGTAGAACCATCCCACCTATTCAAATGATGAATAAATAAAATGTGGTATATCTATATAATGGAATAGTATTGAGCTATAAAAATAATGAAGTATTGATACATGCTACAACATGGATGAACTTTGGAGACATTATGCTAAGTGGAAGAAGCCAGACATGAAAGAAAATATATCATATGATTCCATTTATATGCACTCACTGAATAGGCAAATGCATAGAAAGAGAAATCAGTGTGGTGGTTGACAGGGACTGGGGTCACAGAGCAATGAGGAATAACCATTTAATAGGTATAGGATTTTATTTGGGGGTGAGTAAAATGTTTTGGAACTAGATACCCTTATGGATATGCTAAAAATCACTCAACTGTATAATTTAAAATGCTGAATAATGGTGTATGAATTATACCATGAAAAATTGACAATTTCCCACATAAAGAGAGAAAATAATGTGGTTACCTCAATAGAAACAAAAGAAATCTTTGAAAATTTCCAGATTTATTAGAAAAAAACAATCATAAACCAGAATGGAAGGAGATCTCCTTAGCTTGTTAAATTTTGTATCTACACACACACACACACACACACACGCACACACAAATATAATAAATAGTATACCTAATGGAAATCTTAAGAGTTACTTCATTTTATTTTTAAAAATACTTTATTTATTTGCTTTCTTATTTATTTGACTGAGGGAGAGAGAGAGAGAGCACAATCAGGCAGAGCAGCAGGCAGAGGGAAAAGGAGAAGCAGGCTCCTGCTGAGCAAAGCACCTGATGTACAGCTTGATCCCAGGACTCTGGGATCATGACCTGAGCTGAGGCAGATGCTTAACCAACTGAGCCACCCAGGTGCCCCAAGCTACTAAATTTTAAAGAACAAGATTCTCACCAACAATAATATCGTTTAACATTGTTTCAGACCTCCTGGCCAATAGTATAAAGTATAATAACAATACTAGTGATGCTGGATGGTGAATTAAAGATATTAGGCTTCTAAGGGAAGATGCAAAAATGTTGTTTAAAAATACTATCATATACCTAGACAAATCAGCTTAATTAGCAATAACTGTTTAGCAAGAGACAAAATTAATATACAAAAACCAATGTCATTCTCTCTAAATCAACTAGAAAATACAATTAAAAAGGCATCCTAACAATATAATAACAATTTAAGGTACCTGAAAATTGTCTTTATGAAGAATACATAAAACTCAATTTTTAAAAATGTTAAATTTTACCAATATATGTAGATAATTATATGAATAAGTGGAATATATTCTGTGCTGTGGATGAGTCCATTCAACATTATAAAGATACAGAACTTCCAGGGAATATGGCCAAGTGGAAGGGCTCTAACCTCCTCTCATCCCACAGATACAACTATGTAGCAACCACATCAGTATAAATAACCCAGAAAATTAATTGAAGCCTGGCAGAATAGAATCTCCACAGCTAAATGTAGAGAAGAGGCCACAATTGGAGAGGGCTGAAAGGGAGGAAATGCTGGACAAAAGGGAGACATGCTGTGGGTTCAGAGGGGGGAAAGAAACGGACCTTCGCCCAAGACACCCCAGGCAAAAGAAATCTGCATGAGAAAGACAAATCCTTACAACATCTGGCTTTGAAAACAGAGGGGCATAATTTCACAAGATCTTACAATCAATGGGGCTTAACACCTGACACTTTCAAAATCAGTAGCTCAGCTCTAGGAGAACCAAGAGAGCAAGAGGAAATTCAATCATCATCCTTAAAGAGATAGCAAAACAGCCCCAGGATGATATGGTAGGAAGCAGCAGTTTGAAAAATGCCTGGGGCATATGAGAGGGAGATTTGTTTACTAATCTTAGACCATGTGCTGAAGGAGCAGGGATCCTTGGGAGTCTTCTCCACTAACAAAAGAGCTGGCAGGCACAAATTTCCCTCACTAGGCTCCTGTCTACACATATGGCTACCTGTGAGAGCAAGCGCAATGCCCACATTCACTACCTAACTTTCTCAACCAAGTCCTGCCTTGCCCCCACCCACTTCTTGGGAAAAGAACCACCTTCCCAATCTTGCTTGCCTTAGTCCCATGTAGGTGGCCTCGGTCCCCAGAGATCAGCCAAATCCCCTTCTCACATAGCATCTCCCAGTCCAGGAGTTTTGTGAAGCCCCAGTTCAGGCAGCAGTGGTGACAGGTCCCATTTTACAAGCAGACAAGAGTACACCTAGTTAAAACATCATATTCAAGCCAGGGACCAAACAGTGCCCACAATAGGCAAAAAGAACCTTTATAAAAGATTGGCCTGAAGGATAAAGTGGCTAGAACAAAGCAGCAGAGCACATGCAGCACATATTGGAGACAGTTTCAGATGCACCAGGCTCTAGGGAGTAGGAGACACTACACAGCAGGGCAGGGCACTACAGAGCCTCTTCTTCATAAGGTCAAGAACAGGAGATATAGCTAAATTTCCAAACACAGAGAAACAGGCCCAGAGAATTAGACAAAATAAGAAGACAGATAAATTTGTCCCAAATGAAAAAATAGGACAAGGCTAAGCCCAAAGTTCTAAGCAAAACAAATATAAATAACATGCCCAATGGAGTACTTAAAGCAATGGTAGTTGGGATAC
The DNA here is from genome assembly GCF_011100685.1 of Canis lupus familiaris. Lineage (NCBI taxonomy): Eukaryota > Metazoa > Chordata > Mammalia > Carnivora > Canidae > Canis > Canis lupus. Next base: position 7,996,403 of record NC_049234.1, on the reverse strand, counting down.
TCACTAGACTTGAGAAAAGAGTGAGAGACATGAGTGAGACCCTTAACATAGAGATAAAGAATAACATAGCAGAGATAAAGGGCCCAATAAGTAAAATGAAAAACATGGTCAATAGAATGAATGGCAGGCTGAAAGAAGCAGTAGAACAAATGAATGACCTAGAAGACAGAGTAGTGGAAAATAATCAAGCTAAACAAAAGATGCAAAAAGGAATAGACTTATGGAACTCAGTGACTCCATCAAAATATAATATTCATATTATAGGAATCCCAGAAGGAGATAGAACAGAAAATTTATTTAAAATAATAGCTGAGGGATCCCTGGGTGGCGCAGCGGTTTAGTGTCTGCCTTTGGCCCAGGGCGTGATCCTGGAGACCCAGGATCGAATCCCACATCAGGCTCCCAGTGCATGGAGCCTGCTTCTCCCTCTGCCTGTGTCTCTGCCTCTCTCTCTCTCTCTGTGACTATCATAAATAAATATTAAAAAAATAAAATAAAAAATAAAATAAAATAAAATAATAGCTGAAAAGTTCTCTAATTTGGAGAAAAATGGATATCCAGATGCAAGAGGCACAGAGAACACCAAACAAAATAAACAGAAGCAGATCCACAGCAAAATATATACTGTAATTAAGTTAGAAAACTAGGGTGATGAAAAACAAATTTTAAAGCAGCAAGACCAAAGAAGATAGTAATATACAAGGGAACACCCATAAAATGAGCAGGAGAATTTTCAGCAGAAACTTCCCAAGCTAGAAGAGAATGTCATGATAAGTTCAAAGTGCTGAATGAGAGAAATCTGTAGCCAAGAATAGTCTATCTAGCAAGGCTATCATTCAGGATGGAAGGAGAAATAAAGAGTTTCCTAGATAAGCAAAAACTAAAGGAGTTCAAGACCACTAAACTAGCCCTGCAAGAAATATTAAAGGGGACTCTTTGAGTGGCAACAAAAAGTGATAGTATGAAGACAGGAAATATAAAGGCAGTAAAAATAAGTCTGTAAAAAATCAATCAAGGAACCAAAAAATAAAAGAATGTAAAAAATGATAGTATATACCAAAAATGTGGAGAAGAAAGGAGTAAAGAATGGGTTCAAACTTAAGTGACCATCAACTTAATTTAGGCTGCTATATGCAGAAGTGGTTATATATAAACTTAATGGTAACCATATATCAAAACCCACTAATACCTATGCAAAGAATAAAGGGAAAGAAATCCAAATATAGAAAGAAAATCAGCAAACCATGAAAGAGAGAAAGACAAGAAAGAATTAGAGAATATCTTCAGAAATAACCACAAAACAAATAACAAAATGGCCACAAATACATATCTATCAATAATTACTTTGAATGAAATGAATGAAAAACTCCAATCAAGACATATATGCTGCCTATAAGAGATTCATTTTAGACCTAAAGACAAGGGCAGTTTGAAAGTAAGGGGATAGGAAAACATCTATCATACCAATGGGATCTAAAAAAAAAAAAAAAAAAAAAAAAGCCAGAGTAGTAATACTTACATCAGTCAAAATAGATTTTAAAATAAAGACTAACAAAAGACAAAGAAGGACACTATGTATTCATAAAGGGGCAATCCAACAAGAAGATATTACAACTGTAAATACTCATGAACTCAACATGGGAGCATCCAAATACATAAAGCAGTTAATGCCAAACATAAAGGAACTAATCTATTATAATACAGTAATAGTAAAATACTTCAACACTCCACTTATATCAAAGGATAGATTACCTAAACAGAAAATGAACAAGGAAACAATGACTTTGAATGACACACTGGAATCCATGGATTTAACAGATATATTAAGAAAATTCCCATCCTAAAACAGAATATACATTCTTTTCAAGTATACATGGAGCATTCTCCAGATTAGATCACATATGAGGACACAAAACAAGCCTCAGCAAATTCAAAAACATCAAAGTCCTACCATGCATCTTTTCTGACCACATTGCTATGAAACTAGACATCAACCACAAGACAAAATCTGGAAACAACGTAGATACATGGAAGTTAAGTAACATATTACTAAACAATAAATGATTCAACCAGAAAACACAAGAAAAAATAAACACCTTTGGAATGCAGCAAAAACAGTTCTAAGAAGGGGGAAAAAAGTCTCAAGCAACCTAACCTTACTTTTAAAGGAGCTAGGAAAAAAAAAAAAAAAAAAAACAATGAGCAAAATGAAAACCAGCAGAAGGAAGAAGATAATAAAAATTGGAGCAGATATAAATGACATAAAAATTAAAAAACAACAACAAAATCCCACAATAGAACAGATCAATGAAGTCAGCAGCTGGTTCTTTGAAGTCTATAAAATAAATAAACTTCTAGCCAGACTTACCAAGAAAAAGAGAAAGAACTCAAATCAATAAAAAATCACATAATTTTTACACAAGAAATAACAACCAACACCGCAGAAATACAATTATAAGAGAAGATCATGAATAACTACATGCCAACAAACTGGACATCTTAGAAGAAATAGATAAATTCCTAGAAACATAATACCTATCAAAACTCAAGCTGGAAGAAATAGAAAATTTGAACAGAAAATTGAACAGACTACCAGCAATGAAACTGAATCAGTTAAAAAAACTCCCAACAAACAAAAGTCCAGGACCAGTTGGCTGCATCGGTGAATTCTACCAAACATCTAACTCAGAGTATACTATTCTTCTCTAACTCTTCCAAAAAAATATAAGAGGAAGGAAACCTTTCAAATTCATTTTATGAGGCCAGCATTACCCTGATACCAAAATCAGGTAGGCATCCTCCCCTTCCCCCTGGACCCATACACACACAAGAGAACTACAGGCATTTCACTCACATGTGGAATTTAAGAAACAATACACTCAAACATGTTAAAAAAGAGACAAGCCAAAAGACAAACTCTTAACTATAGAGAACAAATTGATGGATACCATTGTGAAGGTGAAAGAGGGGAAATGGGTGAAATGGGTGAAGGGGATTCAGTAGCACACTGATGATAAGTTCAGAGTAATGTATAGAATTGTTGAAATACTATATTGTATACCTGAAACTAATATAACTATGTTAACTAAAGTGGAATTTGAAAAAAATTATAAAGATATCAGTTCTTCCCAGTTTAATCTATTACCTAAACTGAATAAAAAAATCAATCTAGAGTATAAAAAAAGCTATTCCATATTTACATGGACAAAACAGGAGTGTGCAAATAACTAAATTGAAATATATTTTAAAAAGCAAAGATCAATACTTGCTCTTTGAAGTATTACAATAACTAGTAAATAAATAAATGGGCTGATAAATCAAAAGAGAAAGTTTGGAGACAGACCCATGAAAGTACAAAAACTTAATGTACGAGAAAGATGGTACCACATATTTATGCACTAAATGAAAAGAATAAGTTGTTTTAGATGGCTTTGGAAAAGGTTCACTGTGAAGAAAACTTAAAATTTAGCTTATTCATTAATTAGCAAAGATGAAATCATGTTTTATAAAACACACATATGTAAAAGTAAAATAAAACTAATTGTAGATAATGTGAGAAAACTAATTGTAGATAATATTCTATCTGTGACTAGAAGTGGAAATGAATGTTTTAAACATAACCTTAAGGGTACAGAGTAGCAGACAAAAAATCTTTTAAAATCAATTTAATATAACAAAATCATGGCTATTGATTGGAGAACATAAAGGCTAAATTAATGAGTATAGATTGACAGATGAAATTTACAATGTCTGAAAAAAAAAAAAAAGAAATTTACAATGTCTGAAATCAATCAAACTTTCTTTCAGATTAGAGGTCCGAAAACTTTTTCTTTAAAGGGACAGCTGGTAAATATTTTAGGCTTTGTGTGTCATATGTTGTTTGAACTATTTAACTGCATCACAGCATAAAGCCAGCAATACATAATACATAAGTAAATGAGGCTATGCTCAATACAACTTTATTTATGGACACCAAAATTTGATTTCATATAATATTCTTGTGTCATTAAATATTCTTCTCTTCAGTTCCCCTCTCCCCATCATTTAAAAAAATATGAACATCATGTTTAGCCTTTTGGCTGTATGAGAACAGGCAGCATATCAAGTTTGGCCTGCAGACCAAACTCTGCTGATCTGTGGGCCAGACTGTAAAGGAAACTTTTCAAACAAACAAGACAATGGAAGAATAACAATACCAAAGAGGCAGACTAAAAGCAAACAAAATACAGAAAATGACATTTAAAAGACTTCAACATTTGAATACATGCTCAAACTAATAATCAGAAATGCAAATTTAAATGAGGTACAATTTTATAGCTTTCAGACTGTCAAAAATTAGAAAGCTGGGGCAGCCCCGGTAGCCCAGCGGTTTAGCACCGCCTTCAGCCCATGGTGTGATCCTGGAGACCTGGGATTGAGTTCCCCTTGGGCTCTCTGCATGGAGTCTGCTTCTCCCTCTGTCTGTCTGTCTGTCTGTCCCTCTCTCTCTCTCTGTAATAAATGAAATCTAAAAAAAAAAAAAAAAAAGTAGAAAGCTGAATAATGCCAAGTGTTGGCTGGAAAAAAGGGATAGGGATCTTCATGCCTTGCTGGTGGAAATGCAGATTGCAATCCTTCTGAGTAATCTGGTACTATATATTTAAATTATCATCTGATTACCATCTAGATCGATACCTTTCCTTCTGAAAATCTCTCTTGTCTTTGTATACCAAAGACATGCATTAGGGCAAGTATATAAGATAATTTGTTCAGGTTTGCTGTATACAGTTGAATGTAATTTGGGTGCCCATTATTGAGACAATAAATGGATAAATATGATGAATACATACATACTAGTTTGGACTACCAAGCAGATTTGAAAAACAACATACACAGAAAATTGATAGTCATACCAACATAGAACTTTGGGGGAAAAAGTGAAAAACAGGTGAAGATATAGAGTACAGCACCATTTAGGATAACTAAATAACACATGCACATTATGCAATGTATATCTCATAAATGTACATACAAACAGTAAGACATCTGTCAAACCAGTTAGAAAAGCTTATCTGAATGTGTTTTGGGGAGTGGGAGTGTTAGGTGGAACAGAGAATGAAGATGAAAAGGAATAAATGCAAATCAAAAGAAAAGAGGGGCATTGCAGGACCATCAATAATTCTGCACTGGGTATTGAGGTATGTGATTCAGTCAAAATTTTTTCTCTGAGGTTCAGACAGACATTTATACACATAAAGATACACAAGCATAAGGACAAATAAAAATTGCTGAAAACATAATAGTGGGTGATTTTAACAGATAATTTCCATTTTGACAGGTCAACACACAAAAGAGAGAAAGGAATACGGTTTTTACTTAAATAAAGTTAAATGAAGAGATATGACTAGTTTCCCATACTGCAAAGGAAAGAAACATTTTCATATTTTGTCCAGGGACATTTAACTGAAATCAATCACTTCCTTAACCTTGTTAATAAATTTTTTTAAATGGGAAAATACTATTTAATCACTTAAGATAATTATGAAGATTCAAATGGAACTTTGGTCAGATTCATATATCAAAGTGATTGTCATCTCAAAATTCTCAGGTCCTCATGACTTAGAGTGGTAAATCTATTCAGTAATTCCTACATAGTCCTTGGGCTAAAATTAGAGTCCTGCAGTTACATATTAGAGGATGCCACTTCCTTAACTTCAAATAATAAACTTAAAATCTATAATTCTCCAAAATGTAAAAAGTTTAAACATTAAAACAGTCTGAAACAAAACATATCCCAACCACAGAAACTAAAAATCAATTATCTACCCATAATAACAAAAAGAACATCTAAAACAATAATTTAGAGTAATGAAAATACTGTATGCCAAAACATATAGAATGACAAATGTAATAAGTAATTTTCTATCCCAAGTTTTATTTACTATTTAAAAGAAATGGAACTAAAAGAGACTTATATCTAAGTATTTATAAAAAGAAAGAATAAAAATTGTCATTAAGAATTGAGGGAGAAAAAACAAAAAGAATTGAGAGAGAGATACTTTTCTAGAAAAGCAAAAGCTAAAAGAGTTTATCATCATAAACCAGCCTTACAAAAAAATGGTAAAGGGATCTCTTTAAGCTGAAGTAAAAGAGCACTAATTAGTAACTGGAAAACTTATTAAAGTATACATCTCAATAATAAAGGTAACATATGTAGTAAAATTCAGAATACATTACAGTTGTAAATGGTGGCCAGTTAATCATTTATAAATCTATTATAAGGGGTAAAAGAAAAAAGTAGTAAAAACAACTATAACTACAGTAATTTGTTAATGGATATACCAGATAAAAAGTTTTAATTGTGATATCAAAACCATAATATGTGGAGGGGGTAATTATGTAGAACTTAGAATGCATTCAAACTTAAGTGGCTAACATCTTAAAATTGTTATAAATAAAAGTTGTTTTCTGTAAGCCTCATGATAATCACAAGGCAAAAATTTACTAAGATACACAAAAGACAAAGAAGGAAGAATATAAACATACCACATTACAACATCATATTATAAGGACAAGACGAAGAGAAGAAACAGGAACTGCAAAACAACCAAAAATCAATCCACAAAATGACGAGTATGTGCCTATCAATAATTACTAAATGTAAATGAGTTAAATTCTGCAAAGTGATGTAGGAAATGTGAGCATTCAGAGACAGACGGCCAAAAAAGAATTCTTGAGATGTCATTGGCACAAAATGATAGCTTTATTTAAGCATGGGGACAGACCTGTGGGCAAAAGAAGATGCACTGGGGTTGTGAGGGGTGACTGATTATATTCTTTCAAGTTAGAAGGGGGTTAGGGACAGCACAACCCTCCAACATATTTTGGAAACAAGGTTTTCCAGACCTTGAGGGAGCTACCTATTTTTAGGAAAAGGTCATTTATTGCTGTCAAATAAAACTTTAGTCATGAGACTTCAGATGTATATCAATGAGCCATATGCTTGGGGGATGATTGCCAACATATATCTTAAGGGATAGAGAGATAAAGGAAGTTTCCAAAGGAATTTTTATATGTTAAAGTAGACTTACAGGATCCTGGGGGTTTGGGATACTATTAAGCTAAGACTACCTTTTGCCCTTAGTGAAGTATTAACATCAAGGCAGCTGAATTCCCATAGCAATGTCACTCTGACTGTTTCAAGGACTTGTCAATGAGCTGCAGGTAGTAAATAAATCTAATATTTTCTTTTGTATTTGTTTCCCACATCAAAAGGACTTAGAATGGATAAATGAATAAAAACAAGACCCATTTACATGTTGCCTAAGAGACACACTTCAGTATAGGATATATAGAATATATATTTCAGTCTGTGTGTTTCATAGGCTGAAAGCAAAGGGATGGAAAAAGATATTCCATATAAAAGGAAAACCAAAAGAAAGCTAGAGCCGCTATATTTATATCAGATGAAATGGACTTTAAGATAGGCTCTCAGGGACACCTGGGTGGCTCAGTGGTTGAGCGTCTGCCTTTGGCTTAGGTTGTGATCCCAGGGTCCTGGGATCAAGTCTCACATCAGGCTTCCTGCAGGGAGCCTGCTTCTCCCTCTGCCTATGTCTCTGCCTCTCTCTTTGTGTCTCTCATGAATAAATAGATAAAATCTTAAAAAAAAATAGGATCCCATAAGACATAAAGAAGGTCATTACACAATGATCAAGAGGTCAATCTGACAAGAGGATATATGTACCCAACATAGAACACCTCAATATAGAAAGCAAATATTAACAGATCTATAGGAAGAAATAGGCAGCAAAATAATAATAGTAGGGAACTTTAATTAATACCTCATTTTCACCGATGGATAGATGATCCAGACAGAACAACAATAAAGAAATATTGGCCTTAAATGACATGTTGTTTCAGAAGGACTTAACAGACGTTTATAGAACATTGCATCCTGAAGCAATGGAATGCACATTCTTTTCAAGCATATATCAAGCTTATGTTGAGCTGCAAAATAAGTCTTAATTTAGAAAGACTGAAATCTATTAAGCACCTTTCTGACCACAATGGTATGAAGTTAGAAATCAATTGTAAAAATAAAAGTAAGATATTTCCACAAGTATATGAAGATTAAACATACAACTGGACATCTCATGAGTCAAAGAAAAAATCAAAAGAGCAATTTTAAAAATGCCCCAAGACAAGGAAAATGGAGATGCAACAAATCAAGACTTGTGGGATGTAGCAAAAGTTCTAAGAATTTCATTGTAATAAAAGCCTACATCAGAAAACAAAAAAGAAACAAACAAAAAAATCCCAAATAACCCAACTTTACATAACAAAAATCAAGGGAAATAAATTCAATAAAATAAAATAAATAAATAAAAAATGAAATAAAGACCAACAAATAGAAAAGATCAGGATACTAAGAGCTACTTTTTTTCAGAAATATAAACAAAATTGACCAACCTTTAGATATATTTGTCAAGAAAAAAGAGGACTCAAATAAAATCAGAAATGAAGAAACATTACAATTAATACTATAGAAACATGCAAAACAACAACAGATTTCTAGGAATAATTATACACCAACAAGTTAGACAATCTAGAAGAAATAGCTAAATTCCTGGAAAGATACAACCTACCAAGACTGAATCATGTAGAAATAGAAAATCTGAATATACTGATTACTAATAAGAAGAATGAATGAGTAGCAAAAACCTCCCAACAAACAAAAGTTCAGGACTAAACTTCCAGACTAGACATCTTCATTGGTGAATTCTACCACTTTATATTGACTTAATATAAATCAAGCTCTTTCAAAAAAAGAAGAGGAGGGAACACTTCCAAACTCTTTACAAGGCCAGCATTTCTCTGATAACAAATTCAGACAAGAATACCACAAGAAAATTATAGACAACATCCTTGATGTATATAAATGCAAAAATCCTCTACAAAATATTAGCAAACTAAATTCAACAATATGTTAAGATGATCACATACTATGATCAAGTGGTATTTATTTCAGGGATTCTAGGACGATTCAACATCCATAAATCCATCAATGTGATACATCACATTAGCAAAATGAAGGATAAATATCATGTAAACATCTCAGTGGATGCATAAAAAACATTTGACAAAATTCAACATCTATTCATGATAAAAACTCTCAATGAAGTGGAAATAGAGGTACTATAAGTCAATGTAATAAAGGCCATATTTGAGAAACCCACAGCTAACATTATATTCAATGATGAAAGTTTTTCCTTTAAGATCAGTAATAGGACAAGGATGCTGACTCCTGTGACTTTTATTTAACATAGTATTGGAAGTCCTAGCTGGAGCAGTTAGGCAAGTAAAAGAAATAAAATGCACTCAAGTTGAAAAGGAAGAATTAAAACTGTCACTATTTGCAGATGACATGATATTATATATAGAAAAGCCAGAACTCCACCAAAAACACTGTTAGGACTAATAAATATATTTGGTAAAGTTTCAGGATACAAAATCAATATACAAAAATATATTGCATTTCTGTACATTGATGACAAACTATGAGAAAGAAATTAAGAACACACTCTTATTTATAATTGCATCAAAAAGAAGAAAATACCTAGGAAGAAATTGAGCAGGATGGTGAAAAACCTACACAAATCTCTAAGACCTTGATGAACAAACTAATGAAGACACAAACAAATGGGAAGACATTTTGGCTCATGGGTTGGAAGAAATAATATGATTAAAATTTCCATACCACCTAAGCCAGTTTATAGATTCAATGCAATCATAATTCAATGATAGGTTTCACAGATATAAAACAATCCTAAAATTTGTATGGAACCAGAAAAGACTTCAAATAGTGAAAATCACCTAGAAGAAGAAAAAAAAACTCTGGACACATTGCACTTCCTAATATCAAATATATTACAAAGCTATAATAATCAAAACAATTTGGTTTGGCATAAAAACAGATAGATCAATAGAACAGAATACAGAGCCCATAAAATAAACCATGAATAGATGTTCACAGTGGGAAATGGGAGCAATGTCTCTTTAATAAATGGCACTGGGAAAGCTGAACAGTCATATCCTAAAGAATAAAACTGAACCATTATCTAATACCATACACAAAAATTAACTCAAAATGAGTTAAATGCTTGAACATAAGACCTGGAAACATAGAACTCCTAGAAGAATACACTCCTCAGCATTGATACTGGCAATAATTTTTTTGTATTTGACACCAAAAGGAAGGTCAACAAAAACAAAATTCAGAAATAGGGCTATATCAAATTAAAAGGCTTTTGCACTGCAAAGGAAATGATCAACAAAAGAAAAGGCAATCTACCAAGTGGGAGAAAGTATTTGCAAATCCTATATCTGATAAAGGGTTAATATCCAAATTATATAAAGATTCATTCAGGGGCACCTGGGTGGTTCAGTCAGTTAAGCATCTGCCTTCAGCTCAGGTCATGATCCCAGGGTCCTGGGATCAAGCCCCATGTCTGGCTTCCTGCTCAGCAGGGAGACAGCTTCTCCCTCTCCTCTCCTCTCCTCTCCAGCTCAGTTTGTGCTCCCTGTTGCTGTCTCTGTTTCTCTCTCAAATAAATGTTTAAAAAACTTCAATTAAATAGTAATAAAAATTCCGATTAAAATGTAGGCAGAGGATCTGAACAGGCTTTTTCCCAAAGTAGACATACAGATGGCCAACAGATACATGAAAAGGTGCTCAACATCACTAATCATCAGAGAAATCAAAATCAAAATCACAATGAGCTATCACCTCATACCTATTAGAATGGCTATTATCAAAAAGGCAAAAAAATAACCAGTGTTAGCCAGGATGTGAAGAAAAGGGCACCCTTGTCCACTGCAAATGAAAATGTAAATTGGTGCAGCCACTATGAAAAAGAATTAAAAAATGGAACCACTGTATGATCCAGCAATGTACTTTTGGGTATTCATCCAAAGGAAATGAAAACACTCATTTGAAAGGTATCTGAAACCCCATATTCACTGCAGTATTATTTACAATTACCAAAAGATGGAAACAATATAAGTGTTCATCCATAGAAGAATGGATAAAAAAGTTTTCATATGTATACACAATGGAATATTACTCAGCTACAAAAGGAAGAAAATCTTGCCATTTGTAACAACATGCATGGACCTTTGGGCTATTATTATAAGTAAGATAAGTCAGATGAAAAAAGACAAATAACAATGAATCTCACCTACATGTGGAATATAAAGAAAGAGTAAGTAGAATATAAAGAGAGAAAGGAAGCAAGCAAGCTTATAGATACAGAAAACAGATTGGTGTTTGCCAGAGGCAGGGCATAGGGGTGGATGAAATGATAAAAGGGAGTGAAAAGGTACAAACTTCTTTCTATAAAACATGTCTTAGGGATATAATGTACAGCATGGTGGCTATAGTTAATAACACTGTTAAATATTTGAAAGTTGCTAAGAGAATAAATCTTAAAAGATCTTATCTAAGAAAAATTTTTTGTAACCACATGTGGTGATGGATGTTAACTAAAACTATTGTGGTGATCGTTTTGCAATATATATAAACACTGAATCATCATATTGCACACCTGAAACTAATATAATGTTTTATGTCAACTATATCTAAATGAAAAAAATTAAAAGAATAATAATAAAATTCAAAGAATTCAGGAAGAGAAAAGTATAGGGATAAAAATATAAATCAATATTAACAGAAGTAGCAAATACATATTTGTACAAATTTAGATATGTAAACATATTTAATAACAAATTTCTATTCAGTTAAGAAAAAATTATAAAACATGATTAAAATTAGAAATTATAGTGAGAATAGAAATGCAGATTTACTAATATAAATTATCAAGATTGATCCAAATATCAAAGCCCAAAACACTAAAAAGGAATTTTTTAATATTAAAAAATTGTTTCACATAAAGGCTTTGATACAATATATTCTTATTAATTAATTCCTTAAAAGGTTCATGGAAGACATTTTCTTGAATATCTTTGTGAATTTTATAAAATCCTGTTAGATTTCATCTAAAATGTAAGAAGGATTTAAAGTTTATTAAATCTATAACACATCAAAACAATAAATTGCATATAATCATCTTACGAAACACTGAAAAAACAATTGATGAAAGTGTCACACTCATTCATGCTTAATGTGACAGGTAAGAGAAATTTTCAAACAGAAATCATCAAGGATGCTGACTCTGATTATTATTTATTTTATTTAGAAGTTCTTTTTTTTTAATTTATTTTTTATTGGTGTTCAATTTACTAACATACAGAATAACCCCCAGTGCCCGTCACCCATTCACCCCCACCCCCCGCCCTCCTCCCCTTCTACCACCCCTAGTTCGTTTCCCAGAGTTAGCAGTCTTTACGTTCTGTCTCCCTTTCTGATATTTCCCACACATTTCTTCCCCCTTCCCTTATATTCCCTTTCACTATTATTTATATTCCCCAAATGAATGAGAACATATAATGTTTGTCCTTCTCCGACTGGCTTACTTCACTCAGCATAATACCCTCCAGTTCCATCCACATTGAAGCAAATGGTGGGTATTTGTCATTTCTAATAGCTGAGTAATATTCCATTGTATACATAAACCACATCTTCTTTTTTTTTTTTTTTGTATGTGTATCTACTATCTCTTTTTCATATTTTATTTTTATTTTATTTTATTTTATTTTATTTTATTTTTTTTTATTGGTGTTCAATTTACTAACATACAGAATAACACCCAGTGCCCATCACCCATTCACTCCCACCCCCCGCCCTCCTCCCCTTCTACCACCCCTAGTTCGTTTCCCAGAGTTAGCAGTCTTTACGTTCTGTCTCCCTTTCTGATATTTCCCACACATTTCTTCTCCCTTCCCTTATATTCCCTTTCACTATTATTTATATTCCCCAAATGAATGAGAACATATAATGTTTGTCCTTCTCCGACTGACTTACTTCACTCAGCATAATACCCTCCAGTTCCATCCACGTTGAAGCAAATGGTGGGTATTTGTCATTTCTAATAGCTGAGTAATATTCCATTGTATACATAAACCACATCTTCTTTATCCATTCATCTTTCGTTGGACACCGAGGCTCCTTCCACAGTTTGGCTATCGTGGCCATTGCTGCTATAAACATCGGGGTGCAGGTGTCCCGGCGTTTCATTGCATTTGTATCTTTGGGGTAAATCCCCAACAGTGCAATTGCTGGGTCGTAGGGCAGGTCTATTTTTAACTGTTTGAGGAACCTCCACACAGTTTTCCAGAGTGGCTGCACCAGTTCACATTCCCACCAACAGTGTATGAGGGTTCCCTTTTCTCCGCATTCTCTCCAACATTTGTTGTTTCCTGCCTTGTTAATTTTCCCCATTCTCACTGGTGTGAGGTGGTATCTCATTGTGGTTTTGATTTGTATTTCCCTGATGGCAAGTGATGCAGAGCATTTTCTCATGTGCATGTTGGCCATGTCTATGTCTTCCTCTGTGAGATTTCTGTTCATGTCTTTTGCCCATTTCATGATTGGATTGTTTGTTTCTTTGGTGTTGAGTTTAATAAGTTCTTTATAGATCTTGGAAACTAGCCCTTTATCTGATATGTCATTTGCAAATATCTTCTCCCATTCTGTAGGTTGTCTTTGAGTTTTGTTGACTGTATCCTTTGCTGTGCAAAAGCTTCTTATCTTGATGAAGTCCCAATAGTTCATTTTTGCTTTTGTTTCTTTTGCCTTCGTGGATGTATCTTGCAAGAAGTTACTATGGCCGAGTTCAAAAAGGGTGTTGCCTGTGTTCTTCTCTAGGATTTTGATGGAATCTTGTCTCACATTTAGATCTTTCATCCATTTTGAGTTTATCTTTGTGTATGGTGCAAGAGAGTGGTCTAGTTTCATTCTTCTGCATGTGGATGTCCAATTTTCCCAGCACCATTTATTGAAGAGACTGTCTTTCTTCCAATGGATAGTCTTTCCTCCTTTATCGAATATTAGTTGCCCATAAAGTTCAGGGTCCACTTCTGGATTCTCTATTCTGTTCCACTGATCTATGTGTCTGTTTTTGTGCCAGTACAACACTGTCTTGATGACCACAGCTTTGTAGTACAACCTGAAATCTGGCATTGTGATGCCCCCAGATATGGTTTTCTTTTTTAAAATTCCCCTGGCTATTCGGGGTCTTTTCTGATTCCACACAAATCTTAAAATAATTTGTTCTAACTCTCTGAAGAAAGTCCATGGTATTTTGATAGGGATTGCATTAAACGTGTATATTGCCCTGGGTAACATTGACATTTTCACAATATTAATTCTGCCAATCCATGAGCATGGAATATTTTTCCATCTCTTTGTGTCTTCCTCAATTTCTTTCAGGAGTGTTCTATAGTTTTGAGGGTATAGATCCTTTACATGTTTGGTGAGGTTTATTCCTAGGTATCTTATGCTTTTGGGTGCAATTGTCAATGGGATTGACTCCTTAATTTCTCTTTCTTCAGTCTCATTGTTAGTGTATAGAAATGCCACTGACTTCTGGGCATTGATTTTGTATCCTGCCACGCTACCGAATTGCTGTATGAGTTCTACCAATCTTGGGGTGGAGACTTTTGGGTTTTCTATGTAGAGTATCATGTCATCAGCGAAGAGGGAGAGTTTGACTTCTTCTTTGCCAATTTGAATGTCTTTAATGTCTTTTTGTTGTCTGATTGCTGAGGCTAGGACTTCCAGTACTATGTTGAACAGCAGTGGTGAGAGTGGACATCCCTGTCTTGTTCCTGATCTTAGGGGAAAGGCTCCCCCCATTGAGAATGATATTTGCTGTGGGCTTTTCATAGATGGCTTTTAAGATGTCGAGGAATGTTCCCTCTATCCCTACACTCTGAAGAGTTTTGATCAGGAATGGATGCTGTATTTTGTCAAATGCTTTCTCTGCATCCAATGAGAGGATCATATGGTTCTTGGTTTTTCTCTTGCTGATATGATGAATCACATGGATTGTTTTACGGGTGTTGAACCAGCCTTGTGTCCCAGGGATAAATCCTACTTGGTCATGGTGAATAATTTTTTTAATGTACTGTTGGATCCTATTGGCCAGTATCTTGTTGAGAATTTTTGCATCCATGTTCATCAGGGATATTGGTCTGTAATTCTCCTTTTTGGTGGGGTCTTTGTCTGGTTTTGGAATTAAGGTGATGCTGGCCTTATAGAATGAGTTTGGAAGTACCCCATCTCTTTCTATCTTTCCAAACAGCTTTAGGAGAATAGGTATGGTTTCTTCTTTAAACGTTTGATAGAATTCCCCTGGGAAGCCATCTGGCCCTGGACTCTTGTGTCTTGGGAGGTTTTTGATGACTGCTTCAATTTCCTCCCTGGTTATTGGCCTGTTCGGGTTTTCTATTTCTTCCTGTTCCAGTTTTGGTAGTTTGTGGCTTTCCAGGAATGTGTCCATTTCTTCTAGATTGCCTAATTTATTGGCATATAGCTGTTCATAATATGTTTTTAAAATCGTTTGTATTTCCTTGGTGTTGGTAGTGATCTCTCCTTTCTCATTCATGATTTTATTAATTTGAGTCTTCTCTCTCTTCTTTTTAATAAGGCTGGCTAATAGTTTATCTATCTTGTTAATTCTTTCAAAGAACCAACTCCTGGTTTTGTTGATCTGTTCCACAGTTCTTCTGGTCTCGATTTCGTTGAGTTCTGCTCGAATCTTTATTAACTCCCTTCTTCTCTTGGGTGTTGGATCTATTTGCTGTTTTTTCTCTAGCTCCTTTATGTGTAAGGTTAGCTTTTGTATTTGAGTTCTTTCCAGTTTTTGAATGGATGCTTGTATTGCGATGTATTTCCCCCTTAGGACTGCTTTTGCTGCATCCCAAAGATTTTGAACGGTTGTATCTTCATTCTCATTAGTTTCCATGAATCTTTTTAATTCTTCCTTAATTTCCTGGTTGACCCTTTCATCTTTTAACAGGATGGTCCTTAACCTCCACGTGTTTGAGGTCCTTCCAAACTTCTTGTTGTGATTTAGTTCTAATTTCAAGGCATTATGGTCTGAGAATATGCAGGGGACAATCCCAATCTTTTGGTATCGGTTCAGACCCGATTTGTGACCCAATATGTGGTCTATTCTGGAGAAAGTTCCATGTGCGCTTGAGAAGAATGTGTATTCAGTTGAGTTTGGATGTAAAGTTCTGTAGATATCTGTGAAATCCATCTGGTCCAGTGTATCATTTAAAGCTCTCGTTTCTTTGGAGATGTTGTGCCTAGAAGACCTATCGAGTATAGAAAGAGCTAGATTGAAGTCACCAAGTATAAGTGTATTATTATCTAAGTATTTCTTCACTTTGGTTAATAATTGATTGATATATTTGGCAGCTCCCACATTCGGGGCATATATATTGAGGATTGTTAAGTCCTCTTGTGGGATAGATCCTTTAAGTATGAGATAGTGTCCCTCTTCATCTCTCACTACAGTCTTCAGGGTAAATTTTAGTTTATCTGATATAAGGATGGCTACCCCTGCTTTCTTTTGAGGACCATTCGAATGGTAAATGGTTCTCCAACCTTTTATTTTCAGGCTGTAGGTGTCCTTCTGTCTAAAATGAGTCTCTTGTAGACAGCAAATAGATGGGTCCTGCTTTTTTATCCAGTCTGAAACCCTGCGCCTTTTGATGGGGTCATTAAGCCCGTTCACGTTCAGAGTTACTATTGAGAGATATGAGTTTAGTGTCATCATGATATCTATTCAGTCCTTGTTTTTGTGGAATGTTCCACTGAACTTCTTCTTAAAGGGGAATTTTAAGAGTCCCCCTTAAAATTTCTTGCAGAGCTGGTTTGGAGGTCACATATTCTTTTAGTTGCTGCCTGTCTTGGAAGCTCTTTATCTCTCCTTCCATTTTGAATGAGAGCCTTGCTGGATAAAGTATTCTTGGTTGCATGTTCTTCTCATTTAGGACCCTGAATATATCCTGCCAGCCCTTTCTGGCCTGCCAGGTCTCTGTGGAGAGGTCTGCTGTTATCTTAATACTCCTCCCCATAAAAGTCAGGGATTTCTTGTCTCTTGCTTCTTTAAGGATCTTCTCTTTATCTTTGGAATTTGCAAGCTTCACTATTAAATGTCGAGGTGTTGAACGGTTTTTATTGATTTTAGGGGGGGATCTCTCTATTTCCTGGATCTGAATGCCTGTTTCCCTTCCCAGATTAGGAAAGTTTTCAGCTAGAATTTGTTCAAATACATATTCTGGCCCTCTGTCCCTTTCGGCGCCCTCGGGAACCCCAATTAAACGTAGGTTTTTCTTTCTCAGGCTGTCGTTTATTTCCCTTAATCTATCTTCATGGTCTTTTAATTGTTTGTCTCTTTTTTCCTCAGTTTCCCTCTTTGCTATCAACTTGTCTTCTATGTCACTCACTCATTCTTCCACCTCGTTAACCCTCGTCGTTAGGACTTCTAGTTTGGATTGCATCTCATTCAATTGATTTTTAATTTCTGCCTGATTAGCTCTAAATTCTGCAGTCATGAAGTCTCTTGAGTCCTTTATGCTTTTTTCTAGAGCCACCAGTAGCTGTATAATAGTGCTTCTGAATTGGCTTTCTGACATTGAATTGTAATCCAGATTTTGTAACTCTGTGGGAGAGAGGACTGTTTCTGATTCTTTCTTTTGAGGTGAGGTTTTCCTTCTAGTCATTTTGCTCAGTGCAGAGTGGCCAAAAGCAAGTTGTATTGGGAAAAGGAGAAAAAGAGAGGAGAGAAAGAAGGAAAGAAAAGAGAAAGAGAAAAAAAAGGAAGAAAAAAACGAAAAAAAAGGAAGAAAAAGAGAAAGAAAAAGAAAGAAAGGAGAAAAAAGGGGGGTGGGGGAAGGAAACAAATCAAAAAGCAAAACAAAACAAAACAAAACAAAAAGAACCTCGGGGGAGTATCTTCTGATTCTGTGTACTTTAAGTCCCTTGGCTTCTCCTGGAAGTTGTCCGTCTAGCTGGTCTTCTGGGGGAGTGGCCTGTTGTGCTGATTTTCAGGTGTTAGCACTTGGGGGAGCTGCTCTGCCCCCTGCCTGGTGCAGGGCTCAGTGGGGGTTGTTTACCCCGTGAGGCCGCAGGAGGAACAGCCCCAGTGGCGGGGCCAGCTCTGGAGCCCTGGATTCAGCCCCCGCAGTAGCTCCGGAGCTCTCGGTCTGCAGGGCCTGGAGGCTCCGGGCGGGGCTGCTGATCTGCTCAGCTGGGGCAGGAGCGTCCTCGCTGTCCTGGGCCCTCCCGGCCTCTGCCTGTCCCGGGGGAGGCCGGATCCTGAGCTGTGTCCCGGCGCCCTGTGCTCCGGGGCCTGCGCTATTGGATTCGGGCTCCCGCCCCGCAGCCCCCTCCGCGGAGCCGCCCCCGAGCCCCCCCAGCTGCTCCGGGTCCCGCCGTGCGCGCTGCAGCCCTTAGGGAGCTCGGCGCACTCTCCCGGGGCGCAGGTGTCTGTTAGTGTCCCAGGGAACCCGAGGGCATCCTCGCCCTTCTGGGTCCTGCTCCAACTCCCTGGGAGCCCCTTTCCGCCCGGGAAGGTTGGTGCAGCTCCTGCTCCTCCGGGACGGGGCTCTCCTGTCCTGGGGACACTCGCCCCGGCCTCAGCCCGGCTCCTCGCGGGCCCCTCCCCCTCGGAGGCCTTTGGTTTCTTTATTTCTTTTTCCCCGTCTTCCTACCTTGATAGAAGCGCAAACTTCTCACTGTAGCATTCCAGGTGTTCTCTCTTTCATTCTCAGGCCGAATTCATAGATTTTCAGGATGATTGGAAGGTTTTCTAGGTAATTTGGTGGAGACAGGTGATTTGGGGACCCTACTCTTCCGCCATCTTGCTCCTCCTCCTATTTAGAAGTTCTAACCAATTACAATAAGAAACAAATCAGAAAACACTGATGTAACCAAACATTAAAAAAAGATCGGGGTCCGAACCCGCGGCGGAGGAAACATGGAGACGATCCTGGAGCAGCAGCGGCGGTACCATGAGGAGAAGGAGCGGCTCATGGACGTCATGGCCAAAGAGATGCTCACTAAGAAGTCCACGCTCCGGGACCAGATCAATTCCGACCACCGCACACGGGCCATGCAGGATAGATATATGGAAGTGAGTGGGAACCTGCGGGATTTGTATGATGATAAGGATGGGTTACGAAAGGAGGAACTCAATGCCATTTCAGGACCCAATGAATTTGCTGAATTTTATAATAGACTCAAGCAAATAAAAGAATTCCATCGGAAACACCCAAATGAGATCTGTGTGCCAATGTCAGTGGAATTTGAGGAGCTTCTGAAAGCTCGAGAGAATCCAAGTGAAGAGGCACAAAACTTGGTGGAGTTCACAGATGAAGAGGGATATGGTCGTTACCTCGACCTCCATGACTGTTACCTCAAATATATTAATCTCAAGGCCTCAGAGAAACTGGATTATATTACCTATCTGTCTATCTTCGACCAGTTATTTGACATTCCTAAAGAGAGGAAAAATGCTGAATATAAGAGATACCTGGAGATGCTGCTTGAGTACCTTCAAGATTACACAGATCGAGTCAAGCCCCTCCAAGATCAGAACGAACTTTTTGGGAAGATTCAGAATGAATTTGAGAAGAAGTGGGAGAATGGTACCTTTCCTGGATGGCCGAAAGAGACAAGCAGTGCCCTGACCCATGCTGGAGCCCATCTTGACCTGTCTGCATTCTCTTCTTGGGAGGAGTTGGCCTCCCTGGGTCTGGACAGATTGAAATCTGCACTCTTAGCTCTAGGCTTGAAGTGTGGTGGGACCCTAGAAGAGCGAGCCCAGAGGCTCTTCAGCACCAAAGGAAAGTCCCTGGAGTCACTTGACACCTCCCTGTTTGCCAAAAATCCCAAGTCAAAAGGCACCAAGCGAGACACTGAGAGGAACAAAGACATTGCCTTCCTAGAAGCCCAAATCTATGAATATGTAGAGATTCTTGGGGAACAACGGCATCTCACACATGAAAATGTACAACGCAAGCAGGCGAGGACAGGGGAGGAACGAGAAGAAGAAGAGGAAGAGCAGATCAGTGAGAGTGAAAGTGAAGATGAGGAGAATGAGATCATTTACAACCCCAAAAACCTGCCCCTCGGCTGGGATGGCAAACCTATTCCCTACTGGCTGTACAAGCTTCATGGTCTAAACATCAACTATAACTGTGAGATTTGTGGAAATTACACGTACCGAGGTCCCAAGGCCTTCCAGCGGCACTTTGCTGAGTGGCGTCATGCCCACGGCATGAGGTGTTTGGGCATCCCAAACACTGCCCACTTCGCTAATGTGACACAGATCGAAGATGCTGTCTCCTTGTGGGCCAAGCTGAAACTGCAGAAGGCATCAGAGCGATGGCAGCCTGACACCGAGGAAGAATATGAAGACTCCAGCGGGAACGTGGTGAATAAGAAGACCTATGAGGACCTGAAGAGACAAGGACTGCTCTAGTGTTCAGGGATGTAGCTCAGCTTCTGGGCTTGCCCAGGCTTACCTGAAGTCTCCTTTTTCTATTTCTCCCAACCAAATGCTCCTTAAAGACTTTCCTACTTAGTCTTAAGGTCTAGCGTGCGTCTTGTGAAAACCAAGGCATGCTGGCAGGTTGCAGGGCTGAGATGTGTTTTATCTTTGTTTTATATTAAAAGATTCTGTCAGAAAATAAACCCAAAAAAAAAAAAAAAAAAAAAAGATCTATTCTTATTTCAACAATTCTGCACTTAGAAAATTCCAAAAAATGGACCAAAAACTTACTAAAATTGAAACATTACTTCAGTAAAGAATTTGAATAAAAATGGATTGTTCCCAAGTGAATAGTCATTTATAACCTAATTGAATTGAGGAAAAATAAAGAGAATTATAAAAATAACTTTAAGTTTGAATAAAATTATGAAACTTTGGGCCACCTGGGTGGCTTAGTGGTTGAGCATTTGCCTTTGGCTCAGGTTGTGATCCTGGGATCCCGGGATCAAGTCCCACATGAGGCTCCCCACAGGGAGCCTGCTTCTCCCTCTGCCTGTGTCTCTGCCCCTCTCTCTGTGTTTATCATGAATAAATAAATAAAATCTTTTTAAAAATTATAAAATTTTGCTAAAGAATGAAAATTCGCATTAAATAATGATAATGCCAAATACTGTATAAGTGCCATTCTTCTATAATAAAGTTTTATGTTAAACTCAAAGATGAAGATGTATTTCAATTCATTTGGAGTAGTAAACATCTTTTTTTTTTTAAGATTTTATTTATTTATTCATGAGAGACACAGAGACAGAGACACAGGCAGAGGGAGAAGCAGGCTCCCCAGGGGAAACCTGATGCAGGACTTGAGCCCAGGATCACGTCCTGGGCCAAAGGCAGATGCTCAACCACTGAGCCACCCAGGTGTCCCTTAAGATCTTGTTAATATGTATTTTACAAACATAAAGGTAATCAAAGGGATGTGCCTTGCACAATATTCAAATTTATTATGGAGTTAAAATAATTAAAATAATATAAAATTAGCCCTAAAATCAATCAATAGAAGATGATTCTGGCAAATGTTAAGATTTTAATATGTAGTAAAAGAAAACGTTGACTTGTAGAAGAAAATTAGGTCACACTGCACCTCAAATCAATTTCGTATTAAAAGCTAAGTATTGAATGAAAATGAACCAGAATAAAGTACAGGAGAACATTTTTGCAGCAATTTTGCTGGCTGAGAAGAACCAGAATAAATGGAATGAAGAAGAAAATTTTCCTAGGGCTATTGGAGGAGAGCCCAGAAACTAACTGAGCTTAGGTTAGACAAGGAGAATTTTCCCATGTACTACTCATCTTCTCCACAAATGTGGACTTCTTAGCACCTGCCCCAGAGCACTGCACCTGTCTCTATCAATTTTCATTTGCATATCTCATGTCTCCTTCTGACAACTCATTTAACAAATCCTCCCAGAATACATGGTCCCAGACATTTACTATGGTGACAGAAATACCAATAAGAAAAACAATCTCCTGGTAGCCCTTTGGAATTTAACTAAAGATCTCAAAATGGGACATTGAGGAGGAAATACCCTTAATTTTAAGGGAGGTTTATTGTTCGTCTAATTTTCATAAACAATCTGGCATTTGAGCAATGAGACCTTAAATTAAAGATAAATTTTGCAGATATGAGTGTGAGAGAAGGGCAGCCTATTATAGAGGAATAATAATGAAAAAAAGGCAAAGAACTGGGGAACTTTGGGAACATAGAAGGGAACATGAAGAATAGAATGATTAACAAGACTAGTGAGTAAATATATTAATTTGCTAGGGTTGCTGTAGCAAATTACCACATATTGAGTGACTTAAAGGCAATGCATGATCTAAACTGTTCTGGAGGCTAGAAATCTGGGACCAAGTTGTCAGTAGTCATGCTCTTTCTTGGAGTGCTAAAGAAAGATCTATGCAGGCCTTTCTTTTAGTTAAGGAAGTACCTTAGCTTATGTCAACATAGCTCCAATCTTCATATGGTATTCTTCTATGTGTGTGTCTGTTTCTCAATTTCTCCTCTATGTAAGGACACTAGTCAAATTGGATTAGCATTCATTCTAATGACTTCATTATACGTTGGTTATCTCTAAAAAAAGACCCTAGCTCCAAATAAGGTAGCATTCTGAGATACTGAGGGTTGATACTCCAATACTTTTTTTCCCATGTAGAGAAATTGGGAGAAGTAGAGGGACACAACTATTACAGTAAGCAAATAGATCCAGGAGAGCTTTATGTAATGGGCTAGTAGAATGATGTACTTACTGCTTATCATACCTTAGGAAACAACATAAGGTAAATGATTTTAGTGTGGATAACAGATAAAAATAAGAAGGAAAACATACCTAGTATTGACAGCAAAAAAAAAAAAAAAAAAAAAAAAGTTAAGTGTAGGTTTAACAGGGTTAGAATAAGTTAAGCCATTATAATTTACATTATATTTCTTTTGTTATTTCTTTTGGAAAGTAGTAACTTGTCATTCAGGTCATGGAAGAACACCACCAAAACACAGATTTTTAGTAAAAGGAATACTGGAGCTACCAAGAAAAATTGTACTAACAGCCTACAAAAATGGACCATAACCAAGAAATCTGCTGGAGGATATACAATCCCAGGAATTTTGCATACCCTAACAATAAACAGCAGATGGTAATAAGTCCAAAGAACATTGGTAAATAAAATAGCCAATGGTTTCAATCAGTTGGGAAACTGGAATGTTAACTCCAAATCCTATGTAAACCAGTTTCCAGAGAGAATTTTTTTCTTTTTAAGTGAAAACATATTAACATTTTGATGGCACATTTCTTTCAAGGCTCTCAAAGCATTACTATGGGTATCTTCCTATGAATCTAGGGCAATTTACTTTTAAGTTGGTATTGTGTTGTTTTCATCATAAATGTATAAATATTCCAGGTACATTGTAGTTTCTGGGGTTGGAGGGAGCAGTAACCACCATTTATAACAATGTCTGTATATGCACAGACTGAATGTAATATATAAATAAGTTGCAAACTGCATAAATATGAACAAATGAGGAAATATATACTTATAACCATATCACCATAAAAAACATTCAGTTCTGTACTAGTTAAAAGCTTCTTGTAGAACATAGCATGTTTGCACAAATCTATGAAATATCATAGATTATGTAAAAATTAGCTCATAAAAAACTATTTACATTAACATCACAATAAAATCACCTGTATAATGGGTTATGCTTTAAGATAAGTGCTAAGGAGAAAACTCCCCAAAATACCCTCAATAACCTATTAAATCACCATATACTACACTATGTGATTTTGTTTATTCTCTCACTCCAACATGGATTTGAGTTGTTTTGTTTTTGTTTTCATGTGCAGCAAATAAAGATAATTAGCTAATATATAATATCCATACTATAATAGATAGATAATTTTTGTATATTGAACACATAGTCAAATTTGGATAAATGAAATGTAAATAGGACAGCTCCACTTTCATGGTTAGGATTCACTCCATTTTTACTCAAATCTGTAAAACATTTTAGACACCAAAAGCAACAAAAGCAAAAATAAATGAATGCAATTACATCAAACTAGAAAGCTTCTTCATAGTGAAAGAAAACAACAAAATTAAAAGACAGTATACTGAATGGGAAAAAATATTTGAAAATCATATATCTAGGGGTGCCTGGCTGGCTCAGCGGTTGAGAGTCTGCCTTGGGCTCAGGGCGTGATCCCGGGATCTGGGATCCAGGATCAAGTCCCATATCAGGCTCCCTGCATGGAGCCTGCTTCTCCCTCTGCCTGTGTCTCTGCCTCTCTCTCTCTCTCTCTCTCTCTCATGAATAAATAAAATATTTCTTTTAAAAAATAATATATCTGGCAAGGGGTTAATATACAAAATATATAAAGAAGTCATACAGTTCAATAGCAGGAAAGCAAGCAACCCAATTTGAAAAGTGAACAGGAGATCTGAATAGACAGTTTTCTAAAGACATACAGATGGCTAACAGGTATGTAACAAGGTCCTCAACATCACTAATCATCAGCAAAACGCAAATGAAAAACAATGAGATACCACCTCATGTCAGTCAGAATGGCTATTATCAAAAAACAAGAAATAACAACTATTTCCAAAGATATGGAGAATGAAGAACCCTTGTGCACTATTAATAGAAATAAAAATTGGTACAGCCACTATGGACTAGAATATGGAGGTTTCTCAAAAATTTAAAAACAGAACAAAATGTATGATCTAGCAATTCTACTTTTTTTTTTTTTTTTTAGCAATTCTACTTCTGAATATTTATCCAAAGGAAACAAAAACACTCTTCCAAAAAGATATCTGCTCTCCTATGTTCATTGCAATATTATTTACAGTAGCCTGGACATGGTAACAACCTAAGTGTTTGTTGATGAATGAATAAAGAAGCTATGGTGTGTGTGTGTGTGTACTATATATATATATATAGTACTATTCAGCCATAAAAAAGAAGGAAATCCTGTCATTTGCAACAACATAAATGGACCCTGAAGGTATTATGCTAAATGAAACAAGACAGAGAGAGACAAAGCATACGATTTCACTTAAATGTGGAATCTAAAACAATAAAAACAGTTACACAGATCTCAAACATATAGAGAACAGATTGTTAGTGGCTGGCGCGAAGGGCAGGGGGTGAGGTGAGCAAAACAGGTAAAGTGAGTCAAAAAGTACAAACTTCTACATCACAAGATAAATAAATCCTGGGGATATAATGTACAGCACGGTAACTATGGTTGATAATACTGTGTTGTATATTTGAAAGTTGCTTAGAGAGTAGATCTTAAAAGTTCTCATCATAAGAAAACATTTTGTAACTATGTGTGGTTCTGGTTGTTAACTAGATTTATTGTGATGATCATTTCACAATACGTACAAATACTGAATCATTGCATTGTATGCCTGAACTGAATACAATATTTTATGTCAATTATATTTCAATGAAAAAAATACATAAATATTTATCTTTAGACCCTGACCTTTCACTTCTCTCTCACTTGCTCTCCTTCCTACTCATTGTCCCTTAGTCTCTCACAATTTACAATTACTTATTCTCTATCTCTTGAATGCCACCTGTTTTACAGGACCTGATTTCTGTGGGGCATAATATGAAGACTATAGTATTAGAAGCTCTGTCAGACTCAACCAGGCTTCACTGCTTACTAGTTATGAGGTATTAGGTCACTAAACCTCTTTGAGCAATACCACAAGGTCAGAGTTAGTGCCTATTTCATATGGTTTAGAAGAATATATAATGTATATTCCATTGTTACTAATACATACATGTATATTTATAAAGTAGCACCCACTTTACAGATGGGAAATTAAGCCCACAATAATAATAACATAAAATTGTGATTGATGATTCCAATGAGCCTAAAGCTCTTATGGCTTTAGGGTGAGTTGTTCATTATTCTAGGTCCATAATACAAAAGTCATAAATACAAGAGGATCTCCCTTAAGCTTTTACTATTGCACCCAGACCTAAACACATCCATCTAACTTAGAAATCCAAGCTCTTTTCTGCTTCTTGCCATCTATTTGTGGAGATTCTATGACTAAAATATCAGATTCTACAAATTCTTCCAGCTACTTCGAAGGGATGTGGATTATGGCAAATATGTATTGAGGAGCTAAAATATACTATAGAATAAATGGGGAAAGTTTAACTTTAATGTGTCAACTAGAACAAATGAACTATTTTTTCCATGTCTATCTTATTAAACTGTTAAAGACAATTTTTTTTAAATGTTAAGTCTTTTTTTTTTTTAAGATTTTTATTTATTCATGAGAGACACAGAGAGAGAGAGGCAGAGACACAGGCAGAGGGAGATGCAGGCTCCATGCACCAGGAGCCTGACGTGGGACTCGATCCCGGGTCTCCAGGATCGCGCCCTGGGCCAAAGGCAGGCGCCAAACCGCTGGGCCACCCAGGATCCCCAAAGACAATTTTTATAAATTACCTAAGTATCCCTTCTAAAGGAGCTTCATATTAATTATGTTATCTTAAACATTCTCATTTTAATAAAATTTAGTAAAAGAAAATCATAAAAATCAGAGCAAAACTTAAGCAATGTTCTTAATAATATTAAGCACAGATAAAAACAAAGTGCCAAAAATCAATTTAGATAGAAAAACAAAAATTCTGAATTAAGTAAAAAGAAATAAAAGTTCAAATGTGCCATTTCCTTTTCATTCCAAATAGCTTACTTTTGCTTATAATAATCTTTTAGGATATATATACAGAATTCTCCTCGGGTGAACATACTTTCTGAATTTAGCAATTTTGCTCTCTGCTTTGGGAAATAGATAGCAAAGAAATATTAGTGAGAAATATTTGAGATTCCAGATGACTCTGAATTCGTAAAAAATTGACATCCCATTTGTTACAAACATTGAAAATGATCATTAAAATACATATTTATAGATTTTATTTTGTGATCAATAAATGAAAATTCATGCTCTTCTGAAAAAAATTCTACATTAAAAGTATAACAAGAACAGTAATATTTTCCATAATTCCCCTTGAGATAACCTCCATTTCATCTTAAATAATGTAAAGTAAGCAAATAACTGGCTAAATTTGTTTTCAAACAATCTATAACTCCCAAATTTTAGAGAAATCTATTTTATATTTGTTTAGAATATCAGTTAAAATGGAGGCACACATGACAAGAATATACAATGAGGAAAAGACAGTCTCATCAATAAATGGTGCTGAGAAAAGTAAACAGATACATGCAAAAAAATGAAAGTGGACCACTTTCATACACCTTGAGTTTGTTTTTATAAACTCAAAATGGACTAAACACCTAAATGTGAGAACTCAAGCCATAAACTCCTACAACAAAACATAGGCAGTAATTGCTTGGCTATCAGCTTTAGCAATTTTTTCTGGATATGTCTCCTCAGGAAAGGGAACCAAAGCAAAAATAAACTATTGGGAATACATCTTTTGCACAGCAAAAGGAATCATCAACAAAACAAAGAGGTAATCTACTAAAAGGAGGAAGATATTCACAAATCATTTATTTAAGTAGAGGTTAATATCCAAAATATATAAAGAACTCATAACTCAACACCAAAAACCCCCAAATAATCCTATTAAGAATGGGTAGAGGACCTGAATAGACATTTTTCCAGAGAAGATATACAGCCAGCCAACAAATGCATGAAAATATGTTCAGTATCACTAATCATCAGGGAAATGCAAATCAAAACCACAATGAGACATCATTTCACATTGTCAGATGGCTATTGTCAAAAAGACAAGAAATAACAAGTGTTGGCAAGGATATGGAGAAAAGGGAACCTTCATGCAGTGTTGGTGGTGGGAATGTAAATTGGTGCAGCCACTGTGGAAAACAGTAAGGAATTCCCTCCCAAAAAAAGTTAAAAATAGAAATACTACTGATCCAATAATTCCATTGTTGGGTATTTACTCAAAGAAAATGAAAATATTAATTCAAAAAGATATATGCACCCCTATATTTATTGCAGCCTTATTTGCAATGGTCAATTTATGGAAGCAACCTAAGTGTCCATCAATAGATGAATGAATAAAGAAGAAGCTATAGAGAATGAAATATTACTCAGCCATAAAGAATGAAATCTTGCTATTCACAATAACATGGATGGACCTAGAGAGTATTATGCTAAATGTAATAAGTCAGAAAGACAAATATATGGTTTTACTTATATGTAGAATCTAAACAGCAAGACAAAAGAACAAACATAATTAGACTCAAAAATACAGAGAACAAACGTGGTGGTTGCGAGAGGAAAGGTGCGTGGGAAGATAGGCAAAATATGTGAGGGTAATTGAGAGATACAAACTTCCAGTTACAAAATAAATAAATTACAGGGATGGAAGGCACAGCATAGTTAGTATAGTCAATACTACCGTAATAATTTTATATAGTGACAGATGATAACTATACTTATGGTGAGAATTATGTAATGTATGAAATTGTCAGGTCACTATGCTGTATACCTAAACCTAATAAAATAATATATGCCAACAATACCTCAATAAATAAATAGGTAAAGGCATATATTCTGTCCCCATTCAACAAATATTGATTCTTCATTCAAGAACTATTTATTCAAAATATATTGAGGCACTGTTCTAGCTATTAGGAATGAGCCAAACAAATGTAAATTTCTGCCCTATTAGGAACTACATTCTAGTTAAGTGAGGACAAATATTTTTAAACTAAATATTTTTTAAATATGGAGTTTTAAAAGGTGATATGTGCTTTGAAAAAAAAAATAAAGCAGAGAAGAAAAAAAAAAGACTGCCAAGGGGTAAATAGTGTAATTTTATTTATTTATTTATTTATTTATTTATCTATCTATCTATCTATTATTTATTTATTTATTTATTTATTTATTTATTATTGTATTTATTTATTCATGAAGACAGAGAAAGAGAGGCAGAGACACAGGCAGAGGGAAAAGTAGGCTCCATGCAGGGAGCCTGATGCGGGACCAATCCCAGGACCCCAGGATCACTACCTGAGTCAAAGGTAGACGCTCAACCACTGAACCGCACGGGTGCCCCAATAGTGTAATTTTAAACAGGGTGATCAGAGAAGGCTTCCCTGATAAAAGTTGAGAAGAAGTGAAGATAATAAAGGAGTCCTGCCTGTGTCTGGGAAATAGGGTTTTAGGCATTTCTCACACAGCCTTAGTGACTGTTCTATCAAAGAATAAAAATCAAAGGATGTTATAGCAATAAGAGTTGGTTTCATTGTGGCAACTTAGGACTAAAGTCGCTCGCTGCTTTACTGTGTTTTATAAATAACTATCTCACAGCTCTGTTAAAGTATATACAGTAAGGAGGCTTAATTCTACCTACCTGGTTATTCTATCCCAATATTCAATTGATTCATTGCCAATCACTTTATTCCCTATGGAAATTCCACAGAAGCAATCATAGAGAATGAAACCTTATTCAAATGACAGCTAAAATGATTCATTTTCATATTTTTGGACTATGAGAAGAATTTCAGAGTATGTGTGATGATAAACGGCAATCGACACTCACTGTTATTTTGAAGGAACAATAGGAAATAGCGGAGACTGTAATAAGCGAGAGGACATGTTCCATCATTTGTCCAGCCACTAGTTAGTTCCAATCAACTATTGCAACTCAGGATTTAAACCTCACATACAGCATAGATATATTTAAATAAAGTACAGTGAGAATATTCCCTAGGCTTCCTATCCTTCTAGTTCCTGGCTCAAATCCCTTCTAAGGTCAGGTTGCATTCTTGCCTTTCACTTCCATGAAAGAATTGTTATCATGAATAGTTGCATAAGCCAAGTTTGGGTGGTTTCTTTTGGTTAGAATGTAAAGATTCCTAAATAATGCAGACAAAGGAAAATAAGAGATGAATTAAGGCTTGTATCTAAACATCTAATTCACAAGCTAATGGATTATCATAAACTCATTGTGTAAAGGATTCATGATCTGGATGAAAAAGTATGTGACAAGGTATTATGTGTAATTTATTTAAAAATTCAAAAAGATAAAAAATAAATTTACAAAGGTGAAATGCCAGATGAAACTTACAAAATAACAGCCAAAACCTAGTCCATGGTTCTTTGGACAAACGGCCAGTTAAGGAACATAAAAGGAGGTCAGAGTAGAAAAGAGATATGATCTGGAAGAGACAGTTTTTTAAAAGAGGAATTTTGAAGAGTGTCACATAATGCTGGAAGACCTATTCCCTAAGCGGGAAGACTGTGGAACTTAGCACATCACCTCAAACTCTGGTGGGGAGAGATTCCAATCAGACTCTGAAGAGAGCTTATTCTGTGACCTGTGAAAGAGGGGGCATAGCAAACTATGGTGCTTGTGGAGAAAACAGATGGAGGAATGTTTGGCAATAGGCTGGAGTGTTCTATGTGGAGAAAAAACTAGAAGATGTAAGACCAGATGACTTCGTGCTTTGGTGGCAGAACAAGGATAGCTGCGTCACTGAGGTTGTGTGCTTCCCCAGAGTTTGTTGGAACAAGGAATGCATGAGTGTTTCCCACATGCTATAAGTGAGAGAGGGCTGGTAAGGAGTGTCTTGTTCTAGAAGAGCAGAAATCCTGAAACAAGATGCTAGATAAGGAAGCAATTCCTAGAGGCTGTAGGAGGAGGCTCCAGTCACTAGTCAAGACTAGACATGCAATCTTTTGAATCGAGGGAACAGCAGGTAAGAAATTCCCATTTAGAATTCTCAAAGCAGCCAGTAGAAGAGACCATAAGAGAAAGAGCGTGCTTTAACCATGCCAAGCCCAGAGGGCACAAAACCACCCAGCCAATATTTGTATTCCATTTCCTCTTATCACTGATGGGGTAGAGAACATCCACTGGAGGAATAGAATAAGAAGAAAGAACGTAAGTGATCACTACATCCCAGGCCTTAGCTAGGAAAAGGTGAGAGATAGGTCTTATTTAAGTGTTCATTAAGATCTTGAACCAGATGCTTTTAATTTTTGAATCGTGACTGTTTGGTGACAGAAACTGACTCCAATACAGTTTATTACTTTAATACCTCCACTATGTAGCTGAGGAACATCCTCCCCTCACTGAATAAAGTTGAAAGGGGCATTGGGAGACAAAGATTTGATCGCATCCCATGAATCATGTATTCAATTTTATCAGTTACACATGCCTACTATATATATGTAATCTTCATTATAAATGTTGTGGTTTTCACATTTTAAGACATCTGCAAATAATTGGGCATGCTTAATTTAAATGCTATAGTAAATTTAATCATACCCATACATTTAGTATATAATGAGCTCTGAATAAGAAATAAATGGTTGTAAATCTGCATAGAGACAGTATAGCAGATGCAACTGATGTATCACTCCATAGCCCCTGGACTCCCTCTGAGTTCACCTCCAGGTGAAATGGAGAAGTTCCCTGCAGGGGGACAGCTTCCCTCCTCACAATGATACTATATAATCTAGTGATATAATTATTCAAAAAATGTAGACAGAAATTGTATAAAAGGGTAAAAATGGTCCCCTCTAAGAAACATGAGACAGAGTAGGAAAGAGAAAGGCAGGGAACTATGGCTTTACTTATGAACTTTTGTCTCCCTTTTTTTTTTTTAATTCTTTAAAGTATTTAGGTATACATACATCCCCAAAAGAACTATATTCAATATATGTTATTACATTCCAATTTAAGGTGCAAAAAATATTATGTATCCAATTTCAATAGAACTAAATGCATGCATACACACAGCATAAAATTTGTGGAACTTCTCTTAAAATAAGTCATTTTCTTTGGTTGCAATTTGACCAATGCTTATGGTTCAGAGAAGATGACAAGATGGATATCATCTTGGGAAGGAGAAAGAAGTCTCTTATAAGCCTGGGAGAGTAAAAGATTTAGTGGTGAGGACCAGTCTTGATTTCCCACTTTCAGCCAAAATCTCAGGTTAGAGCAGGAGGCATAATTTGACAAGTTCAGGGAAAATTGAAAGTGTGAGGGTGTTAGCTTGATTTCCCATTTGGTCCTGTGGAGGAAACCACATGGATATGACCACTGCACTATAAACAATTAAACAGTACCACAGAAGAGAAGCAGAGCCTGAGTTTAGAAGTTTAGAACTTCTACAAGATGTTAGGTGATGCAATGCAAGGGACACTCAAAGGATTTTTGTGGGCCTGCTGGAGGTAAGACATGCCTTGATTGGTTCCTTCTGAGAAGCAGGACTAGAAGGGCAAGGCAGGAGAAGTGGAACCCAACAAGGACCCAGAAAACAACTCTGAGACCTTCATGCAGATGTGAAACCTGTTCTATTACGCCCCAGCCACTACAAACATACCTTGGATTGCCCTAAAGGCCAAGTAGTCAATTTGAAAAGGAAAAATGCTCAGGAGGAAATCTAGAAAACTAAGCATTTACTCAAGAAGAGCTCTGATACACAAAAAAAGACTTTATAAATCACCATCAGGACTTCACAAAATATACCTTTAGAAGGTTAAAAAAAAAACAAACCACAAATTGTAACAGTCATAATTGAGTCCAAACATGAAATACGATAGATCATGAAATCACAATGTGAGTTCTAAAACGCAAATTTTTCCTCTGAGACTGTAAATTATATTCAGGTTTTTGTCAGATATAATTGAGAATAAACAGGATGGAGTGCCATCTTATGGAAAGACCTCCTACCCACTGTCTCATGGGACCCAGCAGCCCCCCACCACCCACTACCAGCCCGTCGTCTCATTTCTGTGTCGGCATTAGACCATGCATGCATATCAGAGTCCACCAGTGTGAAACCAATTAATCAAAAGCACATAAGGTTTACATTGGGCTAATTAACTTCAAACAAACATAAATCTTAAGAGCATTTTCGACATAACAGCAGGAGTAGGTGGAATGAGCCATGTTTCCACAACCCCAGTGCCAACTCTGTAACACTTCAAACAGCCTTGTCCTCTCTAATAGAAAGTGACCAGATTTTACTTTAAAACTGTTATTTTCTATTTGATGACAAAACAACGACCTGAAAATGAAAATATGCAATAAGTCAACTAGCCACTTCCACAATACTGAA
Source organism: Canis lupus familiaris (assembly GCF_011100685.1). Classification (NCBI taxonomy): domain Eukaryota; kingdom Metazoa; phylum Chordata; class Mammalia; order Carnivora; family Canidae; genus Canis; species Canis lupus. Next base: position 7,963,315 of record NC_049234.1, on the reverse strand, counting down.
CTTTATTTGTGCAGCCGTTGTTTGTACAGTTTTTCTCATTACAATGAATGCATTAAAGATCGTTTCATCACCAGAGACATAACCTTTGTTAAGATGATAAAGCTTGTTCCTGCCCTCATTAGGGGTATTGCTGCAGAAGAGCATACAGACCAAAATAAACCAAGAATGATTTTCCAGCAGGTTGTACAACCAGACCCAGAGGTAGCTTTGCTGTTAAGAGAAGCTATCTCTACAGCATGACATATTAAATAGAGCATGGGCTTTGCAGACAAATAGATCTTATTACATTTTTGTCTTTCCTCCTCCTTGGTGAAATAATATTAGTAATATTAAATTAGATTCTTAGATGCAAGCAATAGACACTCTAGCTGATTTTAGAAAGAAAAAATTGTATTTAAAAGACAAAGTGGGGTTCACAGGGTCTCAGGAAAGGGCAGAGAACCAGGCTCAGAGGCTGACTGTGTCTGTTTGCCTCTCAAATGCCATTGCCACCTTCTCTTTCTCTATTGCTTCCATCAGTCCTAAGGATAGATTTTTTTTATGGCCTCTGATTTATCAAGAACATTCTCTTTCCATTCAAAGTCTGAGGTTAGTGTGCCCACATCTTAGTTACAAGAGACGGTGAGAAAAATGCAGTGGAAGATAACATTTGTCTATTGATCAGCAGCAAATACTACTTTTGAAGACTTGTAACAAAGCTGAAATTGTATAGATTCCATCAAGAAAGAGACCATAACTCCTAAGTCAAGGCTGACACACAATGGATGCTCAGTAAGAACTATTTGAGTGATAGTTTTATTTTTTAAAGAATTTATTTATTCAAGAGAGACACAGAAAGAGGCAGAGACACAGAAGGAGAAGCAGACTCCCTGTGGGGAGCCCGATGTGGGACTCCATCCCAGGACCCCAGGATCACAACCGGAGCCGAAGGCAGACGCTCAAACACAGAACCACCTAGGTGCTCAAGTAATAAAGTCTTAAAAAACAAGGAACAGGGGTGCCTAGGCGACTTAGTTGGTTAGGTGTCTAATTTCACTTCGGTCATGATCTCAGGGTCCTGGGATCCAGCCCCATATCTGGTTTCCTGCTCATCAAAAAAATCTGCTTCTCCTTCTGCCCCTCCCCCCCACTTGTGTTCTCTCTCTTCCTCTCTTTCTCTCTCTAAAATCTTTTTTTTTTTTTTTTTTTTTAAGCAAGGAACAGATGAACAATATGGGTAAAGACTCATGCTGTGTGGCATGTAATAGAAAAGTAATGAATGTATTTTCTTCTCCCAGTTTATGATGCTCACTTCTCTGGAAATTATGTTACATAAACTATTTATATTTAGCAATTGGAGAATAAGTTTTCTGATTTATAGTTTAGCATGCTTAAATGGTAAATACACATTCTATAAATTATCAATTTAAAAATAATTAAATAAAATGTAATACATGTAGTTATTGCCAAATAGTTCTTCTTTTTTTTTTTAAGATTTTATTTATTTATTCATGAGAGATACAGACTGAGAGAGAGGCAGAGACACAGGCAGAGGGAGAAGCAGGCTCCATGCAGGGAGCTCAATGTGGGACTGGATCCTGGAACTCCAGGATCATGCCCTGGGCCAAAGGCGGCACTAAACCACTGAGCCACCCAGTGATCCCTGCCAAAGGGTTCTTAATTCAATTAACTCTTTTTTTTTTTTTTTTTTCAGATTTAGAAGACTCTAGAGTATTACCCTGGACATTTTGTGTTATATCTTTATTTAATATTCTGAAAATGAAAGTAAATGCCACTTAATAAAGACTTCTAATTTTAGATCACTTGCTAAAGTAACTTTTACACATACTTTTTTTCAGTAATGATTAAGAACTTTGTATTAACATTCTACAAGTCATTAACATAAATGTTTAATAATCTTTTTTATAAAATAGTATTTCATTTTCATTAGAAAACAATGCTTTCTCAAACATGCAAAGTTGTCTTTAATTGGCTCATTTATTATCCTTTATTTTTGCTAAGAAATGTTCACGTCCTCCACAAATTATTTGCTTTACTAATGAAGTAATCATTATCATGAACAAATTTTCTCTGTATTTAATCATTGGAATTCAGTAATTTTATTATAAAGATGGTATCATTTTCTAGGCAAGGAATTGAAAAAGTGGAGGGAAGGTAATTTACCATAGTAACTCTGAATAATCTTATCTTTCTACCTCTGGAATATGGGGGTTTTATGAAATTACAAAACAAATACAAAAGTAATTCAAGATGTTTTCAGCCATGGTAAATCAGAGTTAAGCAGACCATGCCGCAAAGCTATTTACACAACACAGCATTTTTGGCCATCTGGATCATTGTTAAACTAGACCGGCATAATGATGAAACATGCAGGCAGAAGGACCAGAGCCACGTGCAGCCAAGCCAGCTCTCACCTCAACTCTATGTGTGGCCCCATGTCTAAAATGACATTGAATCAGAGGTTTCAAGAAAACATTCCTTCCACAAAAAAACTTATTTTTAAAAAATATTACACATAATATACATTAAAGGACAAAACAAATAAATAAAATCAGAATGAAAGCCATTATAATCCTACCAAATAAGTGAATCCTGTTAACATTTTGGTGTATTTCCCTCCAATTGCATTTGTATATACATGTGTGTGTAAGTGTGTTTGATGCATGTATAGATACAGACAAAAATAGAATTATACTGTATAACCTAATTTGCCCACCTAGCAATGTTTCTGGCTTCACAGTACTCCATGGCATGAATCTATAAAATTATTTACCCAATTCTCTCATTGGGTATTTAGGTTAGTTCTAATTCTTTCAATATAAATGTAATTGTGATAAACATAAACTGATAGACTGATTTCATTTTTCATGTTTGACCCCTGTTTTCAAACCCTACCCCTCCTCTTCTGCTTGCCCCATATCTGAGGCAAACCACACAAACCCCCTAGGAACCTTCATCCCAGCTACAATCCCAGCAAAACCAAAGCCACTTACTTGTCCCTCTTTTTGTTCAAGTCATTCTGGATGGTGCTGCTACCCAAATAAACCTTTTCCTATCCCCTTTGTGCACATGTGACATCATTCACAACATCCAAACCAAATTTGAGAGATTTGTGGATCCTATCGGCCACAGGATTATGACAGTAAGATTGGTGCTATAAGCAGGATGGTCTAGGTGATGACCACTACCACCAAGGGAGCTTTGTTCTCTTGCATTTGGTTTGTTAACTGGATCATTTGCCTGTGCACACACTTCAAGCTGCTATGTGCCAACTAGCACTAGCGTGCGTTTTGAATTGTGTTGCTATCTGGTGGCAAGCTTGCATTTTGATCTGCCCTACACTCTGTTTTATTTGTACAATCCTACCAAGCCTGTGTTATAGGTTTAACCCACTTAAATCACAAGTTTCAATAACTGACATTAAGGATATAAGTATGGGATTGGGGCTTCCCTTAAAGTGGACCTGCATTGTATGCCTTGGTCAAAACCAGTGTGTGACTCTAATTAAATTGTATCTCAATTCCAGCTGATGGTAGGCCCATCCATGCGGTTACTTACTAATTGGCCCACTTTGAATTGTGTTCTCTACCCAAAGAAGGGCTCTAGAATCTATCCAAACTGCAATGCAACATGTATTCCCAAAGACTGTCATTGAACAAGAAACTCTCTCCTCAACCCCATGCTGCAGTCCATTAGAACAGCAACTTCCAGCCACATACTGAGCCCTTCTGGAGATGAACACTCTCACCAGCCCTGAGCCTGTGACTCTTTAACCCAACTGATTGTTATGCCTTGGGTTATGGGAACAGAACCTTGAAGGCTCTGGATGACCACAGAGTCCTCCTTATAAAAATGGAAACAGTGCTTACAGATAAAGCCAAACCTTTGGTATATTCTACCTATAACAGAAAGTGGCTTCCCCTGTCCTCATTCCCTTGGCAGGTGAAATGGCACCAGAGATCACCCATCTTCAGACCCACTGTCCAATTGGGAAGCCCGTAGGAAACAACTAAATCAGAAAGGGAGTTCATATACTTCACAGATGGCACATGTGAAGCTCCCTAGAGAATTGCTTCTGTCCATCCTCTAACTGGTACATCCCTGATCAAAGACAATATCCAAGGTCAGCACCACTGACCAACTTCAGGCAATTGTCTTAGCACTGGAAAAGGACATGTACAATCATCAGCCCTTTCTGCACGTTTTTGAAGATTCGTTGGCCTTTGACAATGGTCTGGCTGGCTATCTGTTGCAGTCAGTAGCAACAGTAATTCCTTACCCAAAGTTTCTCCCAATAAGAATTTCTTGCCTTGCTGATACCCAAAAAATGAATCATGATCACACATGTTTCTACACATACTAACACCCTTGAACAAGGTCTCACCAAGGCCCTCCTTATCCAGAGTTCCAGACATTATTCATAGTGACCAAGGCACTCATCTTACTTCTCAGAATACACAATACTAGGCTCTGGAACAAGGCATTTAATGGAATTTTCACTTTCCTTAGATTCCTAAGTTAGGATTCAGTCCTCACAGAATGTCATAATGTCTTAAATAACTTCAAATTCAGTTAACAAAATATGGCATATTTCCATTATTGGTCCAAAATCAGGAGTGAATTGCAATAAACAGTCTGACTCTATTTTTGGTGTTTGACCAGACAAGCTGTCAAGCCCTACCTGGGCTGAGAAGAAGGCCTGGGTCCTCCCTTCTTTTGGTGCCCCTAGAAAATTCAGAATATGCAAGTGACTGGCCCTCCATAAAAATTCACACACCAGCCCCATTTCCTAACCACAATCAAAACCAAAGTCACTCATTTCTCCCTCCAATCAAGCCCTTCCAAATCAGCTTGAGTGTCTGCTCTGCTCTTCCTAGAAAGTCATATTATGTGAATAATAAACTTCTTTATAGCTTCTTGGTCCATGTGTGGTTTCATCAGTACCAACATCTGAACCTATTCTGGGTGAGGGATTGATCTCATCCTTGCACTGTGAACACAAAACATATACATACATGATTGAGTAGTCATCTAATTATTGCCGCAAGAAAAATTCCTAGAAGCAGTACACTTATGGTGTCTGATTTTTACTCTTTACCCAGTAAATTATCTGTTACTTACAAATATTAAATAAGATGATCTTTTACCTTTGCCAGTCTGATAGATTAAAAACAGTATCACATTATTTAATTTGAATGTATTTGATTCTCAGGGGTGTTAAGTAAATTTTTAAAATTATTTTTCTATTGTTCATCTATTTTTTTATTGTGTACTTCTTATTGATACCAGGTGCTCTTCCTGCTATTAGTCTTTCTCTTTCCATATTAATTCTGAAGAGATTTATGTATTAATATTAATACTTTGTATATATAATTTAATATATTCAAATATACATGAGTTTGTGTATGCAAATTATAGATGTGCAATTTAAAAAATACCTCACACACATATACAAAATAACATTTGTCCAAAAATAACACTTACAATTGCCTTATTTTACTATATTTATGGCCCTGGGTTTTTTATGTGGCCCTGCTTGTAATAGAAAACCTCTAATTTTTTTTTTTTAATTTTTAAGTAATCTCTTTACTCAGTGCAGGACTCAAACTCACAATCTTGAGATCAAGAGTTAGTGCTTTACCGACTGAACCAGGCAGGTGCCCAAAGCTTTAAAATTTTTATATGAAATTAAGTCTTTTTTTTTTAATGGACATTAATTTTAATTTCATGGTAGACATAATATTATAATTTTGATAGTAAAATAGAAAGTTATCCAGCAATTTTTGTTCTTAATATGACAGTTTTGCCATATATATGTTTAAATATAAATATTAGCATATATTACTATGTTAAACATATATTAAGTTTAAACACATATGAATTAATATTATTAATATTAGGATGAGATATTATCATTTTGTAAAGAATTCCATTAAAACAAACATATGAAATAAAAAGATGGCTATAAAATTCAAAATCTTCAATATCAGTTTACGTTGATAATCTGAGTTTTTTTCCACTAACAAGTTAGGAAAACCTAAAGTTCCTATATGCAATAGAGAGGAGGGATGCCTTTTTTGGGTTTCCAGGGTATATACAAATTTTCTTTAACTATTGAACTAATCAGATACTCTACAAGTAGAAGTGGTCTCGGAATTGAGCAACAGGATTCTCATGGTCCACATCCAGTTTTAAAGTTCAGAATCTATTGAATTATAGAAATATTGTATAATTTCTCTTGCTCTCTCCAGTTTATACTCAAAGTAGCAGTCAGTGATTTTATTAAATTTTAAGTCAGACCATGCACCTTTCCTCTCCTAGACCTCGCAGTGGCTTCTTCTGACACTTAAAGCAGTGAGTCTCAGCAGAAATTTTGCCCCCAGGAAACATTTGGCAATGTCTGGAGACATTTGTAATTTTCACTCTGGGGGAAGGCTACTGTAATCTAATGGACAGAGACCAGAGATACTACTAGACATGGAATGATGCATTGGGAAAACCTAACAGATTAACAGGCCTTGCTATGACATGCAGACCTCTAGGAGATTTGCCTCTTGTCCCTAACAGTTATCACTCTGATTCTTCTCTGGTAATCCTCCCCTCCCTTACTTTACTTCAGACACTGGCCTTGCCTTATATTCCATAATCTCAGAAAGGCTATCACCCCAGGATCTTTGCACTGCTGTGCAAACTCTTTCCACACATCTCAACATGGTATACTCCTTCCCTCCTAGTATGTTTCTACTCAAATGCCATCTTCTCAGTGAAGACTTGTCTGCCCACAGGCTGTCAATTTTCAATTTCTCCTGCCCCTAACACTTCCTCCGATCCCTCCCTGTTTTTTTTCTGTTTGGCATTTACCACTATCTAACAAACTACATGTTTTCCTTAATGTTATATATTGTCTTATTCCCTAATTAGAACATAAGCTCCTAGAGAAGAGATTTTTGTCTTTGTTCTCCTCACTTTTTTTTTCCCAATGCTGAATCCCCAAATACTCAGAACACTGCCTGGTGATAGTATAGGTAGTCATAAAATTGTTAAATGAATGAATGTCCAAAAATCTTTGATGTTGTATATTTGTTATTGTATATTTGTTGTCTACTATTTCCAAAACATAGTTGTGACTTGGGTTTTTTTAATGTTAGTTTAAATAACAGGAAAAATTTGATTGTATCAGATCAAATTTTTTTGGCCCATTTCTTCAGAAAATACAAATTTAAAAAAAGGATTAGAGCCAGAAAAGATGTAGAAAAATCAGCACCTTGGCCTATGCCTTTTCTAAATCTTCCCTAAGAATTGTTTCATTTCCAGCCATTTCCTGAGAAAACAATTTCTTTTACATTTTCAGAGATCTGATGATAGAGTGATTGCTTTTAAAATTTTTATTAGAGAAAGTCTAATAATTATGCTATTTCAGCCCATGAGACTCATTTTCTCCTGCTCTATTCAACTTCCATTCTACTAAATTTACATTCTAAAGGAATCCAATCCCAAAAAAAAAAAAAAAAAAATAAAGGAATCCAATCCCTATAGACATTTAAGAAAAAATTGCTATAAAAATATAAACTATTTGTATTTTAACTTCAAATCTGGACTTATTTCCTGGGTCTAAAGTAGAACACCATTTATTTGAAGCAAGAGCTACAATCAACCAATACTCATATTCTGATGTTGAATAAATTGAGTTCCCCCTAGGCCAAGTCAACAGATGAACATTACAACCGCATGCAGCTCATAGGGCTTGTGCCTATCAAATGAAAGATTTCCATCCCTGCCAACCTGTCATATAATGGATTGAAAACACTACTCCAAAATCTACTCATGTGGAAAATTTGACAGTGAAAAGAATATTTCTCTAGACTTAAACTGATTGAAAGCAAAATGTGAATTTGAATCTCATAAAGTTTATTCTCTGCCTTCATCAGCCAACAGATCAAATGAAATATACACCATGCCTCCCTTCTCTCTGATTTTGGGTCATCAGTTTATTAACTCAGGTAGAAATTCTGCATGGTTCAGTAATTTGTACAGATTTGTTTTCAAAACAGGAAGATGGCTATAGTTTAATTTTGGCAGTAGGGCTGAATATCAAGTGAAGTATTTATCTCAATCCCAAAGTCCAAATGCATAAATGTGAAGGGAAATTTTGTGGAGTCAAATTGAGCCCTCAGAGATACTTGTCAAGTATGCTAAATCCATAAAGCTGTTTGTGCCTTCCCAAAATATAAATCTTAGTTCATATTCCACTGGTGCTGTCTTATGTTTTGTTTTATATTGTTTGGGGTGGGTAGAGGAGAGGAATGTATGGGACAGAAAATACTTGAGAAGTAAACCTCTTGTACTACAAACAATGTTTCTGTTAAGGACATGATCCAGAGATAGGTAGTAATGTCTTCTCTGAGCAAGCAGGACTGCGCAGTAGTGATGGTCAAAAGAGCTGCATTGGGAGAGTCTGAGGTTGAGGGTCCCAAACACCTGGTCATTTACTTACACTCTGAGTTGTGGGAGAGGCTTTGGAGTTAGACAGACATGGGTTTGAATACTAGTCCTGCCAGTTCACTAGCTATTTTTAACTTGCTTCATCATCTATAAATGGGGATGGTGTTCTTTATATTAAAGGATCTTTGTGAACATTAAATAATATCCATAAAATGATTATGCATAACATTCAATAAATAATAATCATCATTTTAGAAAGATAAAGTATATACCCCCCCACACACACACACTCCACATACACACATATAAGCCCCACACTTATTTACAGCCTCTTTTGTTCCAAAAATGATGAGAGGACATTTTCAAAATGCATTTTGAAAAAAAATTTCAAAAACTTACAAAAACAGAAAAGAGAAAGTTAAAAAATTGGGATAAGGGCCAATTATGATAAGAAAATAAGAGGAAGTCAGGCATGATATTAGTTCTCAAAATATATATCAAAGATTTTTAATTTCACTAAAGTTAGGCCAGAAATTTTACTTCAAATCTCGCAAATAGTAAGAGGAGGAAATCTGATCTTACATAAGTTTATCAAGACCAAAAGAGTAAAAATGTTTTGTTCAGATGGAGCAAAACTATTCTTTATTTAGCATGATAAACATTCATATAGTCAACGGAACAAGGAGTTTCACACAGGTCTGTTTCTGAAATACTTTTCAAAACAATCCAATGTCATTATGCCAATGCATTTGTAATATAGAGAGTGATATATATTAAAATGCAATCATTCCTTTCAAAAGAAAAAATTCTTATTCTAAGGCAGGAAGACTATATATAGAGACAAATAAGTAAACAAGGCAGTTTCAAACAAATCTCCACAAATTCTTTCCTTCTCTACCCTTTGACTTTGAGGGGAACAGGACTTGATTCATTTCTAATAAATAGAATGCAGTGAAAACAAAGGTATGAGATTTCAGATACTAGGTCATAAAAAGGCAGGCTTTTCTCTTATTCTCTCTCTTTTCCTTGGATTACTTATTCTGAAGGAAGCCAGCTGACATATTGTGAGCTGCCCCATGGAGAGGCTGATGTAGCCAGTAACTGAGGTCTGCTCCCAACAGCTAGTGATAAACTGAGGCTTCCTATTCACACACTATACAGGTTGGAAGTAAATCCTCAGCTCTAGACAAGTTTTCAGATGACTGCAGCTCAAGCTGGCACCCTGACTGCAATGTCATGAGAAAGGTCCACCTAGAACCACCCAGCTGAGTTGCTCTCAAATTCCTGACCCCCAAAAACTGAGGTAACAAGTATTTGTTGTTTTAAGCTGGTAAACTTTGGGGTAATTTGTTATATAGAAATAGATAGCTAATGCAACTTCCTTGGAGAAAAAGACAAGATTTAACCTATTTGTAACTGGTAGAAAATAGTACACTATACTGGTTGCCTAAAGACAAAAATATTTTTGAGTATCTTTCAATAGGACAAGAACTGCATGTCTACAAGATTTTGCAATCTTCTACTTGTGGAAAAATACAGATATGCACGATTTAATGAGTCTAATTGAAAACACTTTGTATTTCTTTTCCAGGTCAAAGTGATTTTTTTCCATTTCCATGTTTTTTTGTATTTTTTGAGCCCCTTATAATAACCACAAATATTAGAAGATGATTGGATTCAAAGGTTTGATGGTAAATGTAATTAGCCTTTAAATAATGCACAACAGTCGTACAGAAGGAATAATTTGTGCACAGCATGCATCTGTTGCAAAAGTAGAGGAGCTAAATGGTCAACAGATATCATTCACTGCCTCATTCTTTTAATTGAGAACATTTATTGACTCCTACTATGTCTTAGGCACCAGGCTAGATATTCCTGGTACAGATATAAGGCTCCAAACTTAGCTGATTTTTATAGAATAATATGAAGGCCTAACCAAACCACCTCCATGCCCATAAGGTCATCCCCAATTATCAAAAAAGGCATTTCCCTCTTTTGGATTCCATAGCACTTGTTTGCATAGCATGGTACATATGACTTTCATTACATTATTACAGCATCTGTTTCATTGCCCCAACTGGACTTCCTTGAGCTCAGGAAGAGTGTTTCCTGCATGCCTGAATTTCTCACACTATATTCCTCAATGTTTAAGACAGAATAGGAGCTCAGTATTTGTATAACTTATCAATTGATGCTGCTTAGCATTATAGAAACATACATTACATAGATAATAGAGGATAGAGATGGTTGAGAAAGATGGAGATAATGTGTTTATATTATGTTTTTTCACATACTAGGAAAGCCAGAGTTATAAGTGTAAAGGAATAAAGAGAACTACTTTGAAAAAGACTATTCTGCCTTTATCACAGATGAACACATTGCAGCTAAAATCAGAGGATATAGAGTAGTTAACCACCTCGGTGTGAATTCTAACTCTTTTAACAGCTCTGTCAAACTAGCATATTCTCTGAAAGTTAGTTTTCTTGGTGATTGAAAAAATCTATCTATAGTGTTGCTGGGAAGAATAAATAATGACATTTGTAAAATACTTAGCACACTTCTTGGCATACTTATACATGCTTAATAAATGGTAGGTGGTAGTGGTACTCACTTGAAATAATACATCACAAATTGCATCTAGGAAAATTCAACGTTGGAATGCTCTGATGGTATTAGCCTTCTTCTTGTTGCCTTTGGCTTCATTTTTTTCTCCACCTCTCTTACAGTTAAACCTACTGATCTTAACTGAAGATTCCTGATAATTGGAAGTACTTAAGCCTGATCCTAAGGGGCTCAGAGCATTAAGTTATTCCCTAATTTGAAAAAATGGCAACCCCAACCTGATTTCTCCTGATTTGCAATCCATTCACTATTCTTTGATATCTAATTAATTTGGGGGCACTTTAACCCATGCTCCTAACACTACATCAGACACATCTATTCAGGTTCATATGTGTGGCCTTCTGATCTCAAGTTGTGCTTCTAGAAATCTCACTTAAGACTCCAGTTGCTTGGCCATACTCTCCAGTTTCCAAGATTCTCTTTCCTATGTTCACTGACTCTGAAGGCTTGGTTTGGTTCCCTTCTTGAATGCTCTATGAACAGATGCTTTACTCACCTGTGATAATTCCCAACCCTGTTCCTTCTGTGACCCCAGTACTGCTCCCTGCAAGTGAACAGAAATGCCCATTGTTCCCTGAATCCACATGTCAACAGGATATTTGAATGTCTACAATTCCCTAAACAACAGAGTTAACAGAAATTCCAGGCTGAGAATTTTATTACCCTTTTGATTAACTGACACAAAGAATGTAGAGTTAAATTAAATTAGGGTTAAATTTGTCAATAATAATACAGATGAATCAGAAAAAGTGTGTTTTTCATTTTTGTCTCTGCAACTTACACGCTATATGGTGCTTACCACTCCTCGATTTAGCATCTTTTCACTGGTTGCATCTTCTATGCAAAAGATCTGTCCTAGCTCAGTCTAACTATGGTTCTCTTTCAACTACCATCTTTCTAGGAGCCCTCTCTGCACTCATTGATGTGGGGGGTTCTGGGGTGGGGCAGAGAAATGGTGAAGTCAATTAGGCAGGGATCATGTAGTAATAGAGAAGGCCTTAGTCAGGACTAGGGGTTTAACTATACAGAGTAGGGACTACTGCTACTGGAGTTAGATATTTAGAGACCAAGCTGAACGAGGTCTGAAACTGTCCCAACCCCAGAAGGGTGATTTTCCATCTAGTCCCGACATCAACCTCTGTGGAGATCTGTAAAAAGCCCATGTCTTGGCCCTAATCTCAGATTACTCACATTCTGTAACTCTGTTGCTGGAAATAATTGCAGGATTTTGATTAAAATATAAAGTTGATCTATTTCCAGTGTTATTACATAATACACTGAATGTTCATTATAGGCCAGTAACCATGCTAAAAGTGTTATCTGCATATATGTTTTTCTTGAAACCATTTTATAGATGAGAAAATTACAGCTTGCCCAAAGCCATGCAACAACTAAAGGTCAAATTTGGGATTCAAGCTGTGGGTCCCCAAACTCCAAACCCATTCACAATCCCTATCCTATATGGCTTTTCAATGCCCCTGTCTCTTGCTACTGTTGCCATAGATACAACTTACTCCTTAGAACTTCTCTGCTCTGAAAGAATACCATAGACCAGGGGGATTATAAACAAACACTCATCTATTTCTCACAGTAATGGAGGCTAGGAAATCTAAGGGCAAGGTGTTGGTAGCTTCAGTATCTGGTGAGGACACACATCCCAGTTCATAAATAGCTGTCTTTTCACTGTGTCCACACAAGTGGGAAGGATGGGGAAGCTCCCTAGGGTCTCTTATAAGAACACTAATCCCATCAGAAGTCTTTACCCTTGTGACTTAATCACCTCCCAAAGCCTCAAACCTCCAAATGATATCACATTGGGGATTTGCAGGATTAAGTTCAGACCATGGTAGTGTCATTAGAGTCAAACAATTCAGCAGAGGGCTCAGCATAGCCATTTCTCCAAATGTAGTTGGCCTGGATCTGAGACAGGAGACAAAGGACAATAAGATGAGAACTGATCCAACTGTTTCCTGATGTCATTCTGCAGTAAGGAAACAAACCCTACGTGAAAAATTACCCCAGTGCTCCTTTCCCAGTGGGATGCTGAAACTCCTCCACACTTCTCATACTATCCTAATAGCAGTTGCATACAACACTGGAACAAATTATGCCAAAGCTCAAACTAGCCAGGTTTATTGATATTATTATGTCTGTGTGTGTGTGTGATAATGACATGTATTTCCTTATTTTTATTTATTTTTAAGATTTTATTTAGAGGGATGCCTGGGTGGCTCAGAGGTTGAGCATATTGCCTTTGGCTCAGGACGTGATCCTGGAGTTCTGGGATCGAGTCCCATATCAGGCTTCCTGCATGGAGCCTGCTTCTCCCTCTGCCTATATCTCTGCCTCTCTCTTTGTATCTCTTGTGAATAAATAAATAAATAATCTTTTTAAAAAAAGATTTTAGAGACCAGGAATGGAGGGAGGGACAGAGGGAGAGGGAGAATCTCAAGCAGACTCCTTGGTGAGCATGGACCCCAATTTGGAGTTCAAGGGGTTCAATCTCATCACCCTGAGATTATAACTGAGCTGAAATCAAGAGTCAGACACTTAGCTGACAGAGCCATCCGGGCACTCCAGGTCTTTCCCTTTTTAACATTAACTTAAATTTGTAAAATCAAGGCAAGCTACCACAAAGAAATGAAACTGGAAATAGAATTTGTCATAATCTCCATGTTCAGAGTTCCAAAGCTTGGATTAGGATACTTGTTTAAATTAGAAATCCATATCTAAGCAGTAGCTAGAAAAGGGGACTCAGCTGCTTTCACTGCTGCCACTTACAGATTTCAAGGATGCTTAAATACACATACAGCCTAAGCAGAGAAGAATGCATTACCATCACAGCTTCCAACCCACTGACATACATCATATGTGTTGGAAGGTAATCAGTACTTTTTTTCCTATCACTAATGGGATAAATGCACATGCTGAATTTCCAAAAGAGAGACGAAAGAACACACAGCATGAGAAATGTTGGGACACTTCTACCCCAAATTTATGCTGCCCTCTATATCCATTGACTTCCGAAACGAGTAGGTCAGACAAACAAACCAATCTTTTTTGACAACTACAGCAGCACCCCCACAGTATCATGAGTATCAAGGAGTCCAAGCTGTTCAACTTGGCTGTGAAACAAGGTCTCTGACACTTTCTCCCCAGATGCAGACCTTGGCCAGTTTCTCCTCCACTGGTGATCACATTTCCTCCATCTATGAAGTCAGAAAACTTTCTCCACTGCAAGGATGGGGTAATGGATTAATTTTCTACTGTCTCCAAAGGATCATCAATTTCTCTGGAGGAAATATCCAAAACCTTTAGGATAGTAACATAGATATGTGCCCCCCTGTTGTTTTCTTTCTTGGCCAATTGGCAGCTACAGGAAGATGAAGGGCTTCAGAACTATCTCAAAGCTTCAGGGTTCCAACAACATGCATCATAGCACAGGATATTTCATTTGGCTTTTGGTGTGAATATACATCCTATCTCTTTTTCTTTTACTCTTAGAAAAACTTTGTGTAGGCTGGATTTTCTATCTTTAGAGATAGGATACCCCAGAGCTTCTGCAATACAAGTGGTAACTTAGGAAGTGTTTTTAGATATCAAAAAGGCCTATGCCACCAACAGCAAAAAAAAAAAAAAAAAAAAAAAAAAAACCTGAATAGATTAAGGATGCTTATTAAACTTCCCACTATTGGTAAGGGTAGATTCCCATAGGCATACAATACTTCAAGAGAGTAAGTTGTAGACAGGGTTATGCCCCGTGACTACTGAATGACCTGCCCTCCTTTACAGTTCCGAAGCTCTGCTCTCTTAGTATGACAGGCAGTATGGAAGGATCCTAGGGCTCAAATAGAGGCTCTAGGAACACTTTATCCTTGTGACCAGGGGGACAGAGATTCCATGAAACACACTGTTTCACTTACTTAATTCACATTTAAATCTGGGCCTTTCTTTAAAAATATATTTTTTAAAAATTAATTTTAGATTCACAGAAAATTTTAACAGAAAGTACAGAGATTTGCTCTCTACGTGCCCCACACATGCACAGCCTCCTATCAACATCCTGCCCCAGAAAGTTACTTGCATCACAATCAGTAAACCTACTCACACATCATTATCACTTAAAGACTGGAATTCATTATGGTTCAGTCTGAGTGTTGTACAGTCTATGGGGTTTTGACAGATATAAAGGACATGTATCAACCATTTATAACCTCACATAGAATAGTTTCACTGCTGTAAGAATCTTTTGTGTTCCATCTGTTCATCTCTCCTCGTCCCCCACCCCAAATTCTGGCCACCACTAATCTAGTTACTATCTGAACAGTTTTGCCTTTTTAAGAATGGTATACAGTTAGAGTCACACTATATGGAAATTTTCAAATTGGCTTCTTCCAGTAATATGCAAATATGCAACTTTGACAACTCATTTCTTTAGTGCTGGGTCATACTCCATTGTCCAGATATACCACAGTTTATTTATTTGTTCACTAACTCAGAGACTCTGGGTTGCTTCTAAGTTTTGGAAATTATGAATAAAGCTGCTGTGAACATCTATGTGCAGATTTTTGTGTGGACATCCATTTTCAACTTATTTAGGTAAATACTAAGGAGAACAACTGCTAGATCATATAATAAGAGTATGCTAGTTTTGCCTTAGGGCTCCAAATTTCTCCTATTCATCATATCATCATCTTTACCATCATCTGAATGGAGCCAGGCCTGGAGCAGGGACACCTCCGCCCCCTTCCTCACCTCTTGGATCTCTGGTCAGAGCCCTTGGAAAAAGACTGAGCAGTATAGCATTAATCAGGTGGTAGTCAGAAATCCTCCAACATCTGTTTCATATCAGCAAGAGGCTTCATCCCAATCACAGTTTGGGCAGTGTATTGTATGGGCAGTTTTTCTGAAATCAAGCCAAGCTTGAGGATCAAGATTCACAAAATCTCTTCAGCAATTTGCATGTTGGTCTGTCAGGGTGCTCACCATTAGATGTTCACCTTCTGTTAAGCTTTTTAGAATTTTCTCAGTTTGAGAAACACCTCATTGTCTTTGCCTAGGTTAAAGGAGCAGGAGAAAGTCTTTAGTTCACTATCTAGGGATTCAAACTTCCACATGAATTCTCAACTGGATGAATGAATGGATGAACAGTCACTCTCCACTCACAGTACATAAGGCTTGGCCATTCTCTCTTAGAGAGATTTAGATGTATGCGCATCCTCTTAAATACCCTGAGGGGCCCTGCTGAGCCAGTTGGTCTCACAAATGAGGATAAACTGAGACGTCATGGCCACTGGGGACGTCATGGCCATTGGGCCCTGCTCAGGATTCTCTTAAAGACATAGCATTGCCAGAACATATCAACATGTTAATTCCATAGTCTAAAGAGATATGGGCATAGACCTGGAAACATACATGTAATGAAATGCACAGATCATAACAGCAACAACATAATTGGATGGCCTCTGATTAGTACCTTACAAAACAGAATATAAGTATAAAAATTGGGATTAGTAAAGAATTTTTTGGCTGGCCTTAATTGTGCAGGTATAAGGTAAGCTTGTGCTTGATTAAAATTATTTTGAGATCTTGTTGCCATAAGTAAAAACATCCTGTGTTGAAACTGCACTTCTGAATAAGATGCAAAAGAGAATGGAAGAGTATGCAGTACTGGGACAGGGCCTCAGAGCAAACATTTGGCGCAATCATCCTGGGTATTGAGGAGTATTCAATAATGGGTCCTATGCACCTCACTGAGTGGAGTACCATAGCCTGGGGCACTCATGGAGGCCACCAGGACACCCAGGACCAAAGAGGCATGAGGAAAAAGCAAGTTACTGGAACCCAGAGGGGATTGTGCATAAAGAGGTAGTTGGAGAGCTTTGACTTTCAGAGACACAGGCAGCCAACCTGTAGCAAGAGGACAGGGAGGGAGCAAGGGAAATAAATACCCTAACCCATTTTCCTCCCAACATCCAATACCCTGTCTCTGCCTTTCTCTGGTAGAACCTATCTGGGAGACAGAGAGCAAGAGTAGCCCATGATGCAGAGAACAGCCTGAAGGAGCAATTGTCTTATTTAAGTTTAAATCTATGCAAGCTCTGTTTCTTATTAGCATGATTAAAGTTCTTCTCTTTAATATTTGACTGCTTAACTAATCTTTGGGTTTAATCACAAAGGAATGTAACTCTTCATAGTAAAGCTTTTGATGACCACAAACATTATAAGACATTTGCTATAGGAAATCATACTTACTTAAATTTTAAAAATGTTATCAGAAGTTAAATTTACGCACCTAAATTATAAATGTGCTCACCAACATCAACTTTATGATCAATCCAGCCTTCTGTAAATGAATTCATCCTTCTTGTGTTCATGAATTCATCATGTGGGCTTTTCTTTTAAGCTGAGAGCATTCTGGCTGGTGTCTTGCAGCTCTAGAAAGAAAAATTAATCTCACCTCTGACACATTTATCTAAACCTATCACAAAGTTACTTTGCTTTTTCATGCAAGATAATTCTTTATGCTCTGGAGAACTTGCCTGTTTTTTTGATATTTATATAAATCATGGGTATACTTCTTGGACTTTGAAACATATAGAAAAATTCCAAATTATCAAGATTTTTTACACTTGGTCTTTTATTTAAAAATCACCCAAATAAAGGTGACTCCAGACCTTTGTAGGATGTTTAAAAACAGTTACCTGGGACCAGGGGAATAACAATAAAATATGTATACATCTGTCTCTTTGAATCTAATCTGTAGGAAATGTCACTGAAAGGATGAAGCATAGATCCAAAATGTTCAGAGTGTACTCTGTTCTCCTATGCTTAACCCTTATGGCATTCATTAGCCCTGTGATATCAAGATCCTGGAAAATTGACTTAGTAACACTCCTTAATATGTATTCATCTAGGACAATAACATAGGAAAACATTGATGTGTATTTGCCTAGGCAGCTTAGCCCCAATGAAAACGCAAACACATTTTATTGGAGCTAAGCATCTACTTTTCTGCTTTTATTTTTCAATGCAAATTTTGTAGGTTTCTTTGTATACTCAATGTACAAGCAAATAAAAAGAGAATTTATTCTCCTCCTAAGTGGTATGCTTAAGCAAGTTATTATGTATTGGTTCTAGAACCTTTTCTCTGGAACCCCTCTGTGTTTGCTGATCCTGTCCTTCAAGGTCCCCTTCTCCATCCAAACCCTATACTGCTCAGTTCTTGGAATGGATTTTGGTGGTGGTGTTTTTACCAATGCCTTTGCTCAATGTCAGATGTTATCAAATCCTTATTTGTCTTCCTCCAACCTGAGACTGGGTTTAAAATAAAAGAGAGTAGACTCCTTCAGTTTAATGAGACCCACTTAGAGTGATTAAGTTTGAGAACAGAAAAATAGGCAAGAGAGATCAAAGGCACACAGAAAGAGAGTGGCCATATTGGTCACACACAATTTGGAACTTTAGTCTCACATTTTATCTCCTGTGACAAGATAGCCACTCCTTTTTGTTTGCATTTCTTCTATCTTGTCCATCCTCCTGTTTTCAAATTCTCTTCATGAATGTTACCTGCTTTATCTTATTTTAAACCCAACCTCTCAATTTCTATCTTTCAATAAGAAAATTTGATTGAGTCACATGTAACAATTGATATACTTCATTTTATTCTTTGCATCTTGCTTGGTTTATTTATTTTCACTTTCTTATGTTTTCCTCATTCTTTTCCCTTTTCCCTTTCTGTTTTGCCAGTGACTCCCTCTTTTTCCTGTATTTCATTTGAAATTCTGTACTTTTCCATCCTACCATTCCAACACTCACAATCATTTATTTATCTCCTTTTACATGAAATCAGAATAACTACTTCTCCCAACTTAGATGAGCTAAGTGTTCCACTAAGTGTTCTTTCCCCTCTCCAGCAAGGCCATACTAAAAGACTTGACTTTCTCCATGTCTCAATGAGTTCTGAACAATGATGTCTTTACTCCAGCCCACTCCGCCCACACCAAAATTCTAAGTTTCTAAGGCAAACACTTTGCACTTTTCCCTTCTTCTACACCCCTTCTGTTTTAACAGTGTGAATTCAGCACTTAAATGATGCATTCCTTCTTCTGTTATCACTATCCATTTACATGCATCTAATATACATTTGTGTATTGTTATACAGACTTACATGCATTTTAAAGTTAATTGCTTGCCATTCTTTCTTCTTCTTTATCATTTATACTTAGGTTTCTCCTGATTTAAGATTTTTCAAATTATCTTTCCCGTTTGGGGTGTTTGCTTGACAAACTCCCGGAATTTTGCAAATCCACAAATCTTTCACTTCCCTTAGCAGATGAGTTACATCAACATTCTCGGCTTGCAGCCCATTCCCCTCGGTGGTCTGTAGCAGTGAGTCCAACATCTTTTGGCTTCCAGAGTTCCAGTATCATTTTTCTTCCTTTGTAAGTAGTCTTATTTTTCTTTTCAGCCTGAAATCTTACAAGATTTTCTCTTTCCATCTTCTACCTTCTCAAAAATTTTCTAAGCTTATTCTTCACATTTTCCAGCCTTTTCTATCATGTTTTACATTTTCCTGAATTTCTTCTGATTACTTAGTTAAAAAGTCACCAAACTAAATTTTTCCAAACTTATTTTGTTAACCCACCCTCTTTTAGCATGTTACCACACTCTACTCTCTTCTCCTTATGCTCCATAAATGAGAAATATGCAATGAATGTTTGCACATTTGTTCACTCTCCAGAAAGTGTTGAGGGCACACTGTGTCAGGAACTCTTTTCTAAGTTCTGAGGATACAATAATACATTTTTTAAAGATGAAAATGCTTGCCCTTATTGAACTTGTTATTTTTTCATCTCTCATCTTCTACCCAGTGAAA
The DNA here is from genome assembly GCF_011100685.1 of Canis lupus familiaris. Lineage (NCBI taxonomy): Eukaryota > Metazoa > Chordata > Mammalia > Carnivora > Canidae > Canis > Canis lupus. Next base: position 7,943,373 of record NC_049234.1, on the reverse strand, counting down.
TCTACTTCCACCTCTCTACTTGGCCAGGGCTGCTCTAGCAAAGGTAGAGAGCTAACTATAATTGTCAAACCCATGCCTACTTCAGCACTCTGGGGCATTTGTCATTTTGTTCAGTCTTCTTGATTGTGATAATGCAACTGTTTCTGTGAAGATGACTTCCACTGCAAACAAAGGAAAACACAACCAAAATTGACCTTAAATAGTAACAATCTGTAAATGAGTATAACTGAAATTTTCAGTTAAGGCAGGTTTCAGAGCCAATTTGATTAGGAAGCTCATCAAGAACTTGCTTTCTTTCCTTCTATTCTGCTTCTCTGGTTTCACTTTCATCCTATGCTGTAACAGTTCCATATTTCACATTAACAGACCACATCTCTCAGAATAAGATGGTATTTTGGGAGTTTTTCCCCCCAGAAATCTCTAGCAAATTTCCTATCATGTCTAATTAAGTTTAATTGGGTCTTTGCCCCTTCCTCAGCAAATCCCTCTCACCCTGGAAATGCTATGTTCTGATTGTCTTGGGTTTGGGTTATTTGACCCCATCATTATGGCAACAGTATAGGATTACTCTCAATGGTTATATAAACCAGGACTCATTCTTACAGCTGGGTCTAAGTCAGCTTCTTCAGAAACACATCACCAATATAATGGAAAGATGTGTGAATGCTCCCCAAAATCTGGGTACTGTTAGAAAGGGGGAGGTGGGTGATTATTGCTGGGTTGATCATGCACAAATGCTAATCAGTTTCCTCCTAGACCATGAATTAAATTTTGTGGCTGTCAATGTACAGCAATTCTGGGTACTTAATCCACTACTTCATGATTTTAACTACAAACTCTATGATGGGCACTCTCAAATCTATATTGCAATCTCAGCTTCTTTCCTGGAATCTAACTTTGTATTTCCAGCTACAAGGTAACTATCTTGGCTCATCAGTACTTCAGACATAACTCATCCAATATCTGCATAGACATGACCAGCAATCCAAGATAGAATCCTCACAAAAACCTTTGGTAATCATCTCTCTTGCTTCTTAATATTCTCTCCAAAACTAAAGAGGCTTTTGCTATCTGCATCAAATATTTGGATCTTCTTTATTAATGTGCACCTTGTATAGCTGCACATTATAGTCACTAAGGCACCTGAGAGTTTCATCAAGGAGAAATTTAATTTTTTTAAGATTTATTTATTTATTTATTTAATTTGAGAAAGAGCATGCACATCAGGGGGAGGGGCAGAGGGAGAAGCAAGTTCCCCACTGAGCATGGAGCCCAATTTGGGGCTCAATCCCAGGACCCTAAGATCATGACCTGAGCCAAAGGCAGACACTTAAATGACTGAACTACCCAGCCACCCTCATCAAGGAGAAATTTAGTGTTTAATCTTTGGTCCTGACTATATCTTTTGTCCCAAAGCTCTATCCGCTCTTACAATATTAAGTCACCATGGTAAGCCAGCTCAGTAATATAGAAAGGTTAATGTCCTTACCCTTTTTTCTTAGGCTTTCCTTGAAGTCTTGACCAGAGTCAAATAATTGAACACATTTTACTTTTTCAATGTCTTTGTATCAGTGCTCTCCTGGATGAAGTTTTCTTTTCTCCTTGGGCTCCTGCACGAAGTCTTGCCCCTAGTGACCCCCAGACAGGAGTTACTGTCTGACAGTTACTGACTGTCTTTCCCAACACCTTACACAGACTTAATCCTCTAGTATTGAAATTATCTACTGTTGTCCAGACACAGTACATCATTATTACTTTTATGTCCACCTCTATAGCAAATGGCAATGTCCTTGTTAGGTATGCCAAGATGCAGTATGTTTGAAAGAATGGAAGGAGGGAAAAAGGAGGAATGTTTTGCAGTAATAAGCAGCAATCTATATTGTGATCTTAGAGTATTGCCTTCAATTTTAGTGGATAATTTTTATATTAACAAAAGGAAATAATTTGAGGATGAAAAGAAGGATCTGAATCTAAATCCTTCTATTAATTTCAATATGTACTAGAGTCCCAAACTCCACAAATTCTCTTTTCTCTCTGGATCCAACATCAATAATTTATACGTGCAGATAATTCTAATCAGCCAAATTTTTTAGGCTGGCTCTGGAGCAATATGGGATATGCAGTTCAGTGAAAATGCTGGGACTGAAATGAGGCGTGTTACATTAGTAATGTGGCTCTGGTTTCATGTTTTATAGTACAGATCTGCATAGGCACTAAATTAGAGACAAAAATCCCAGGAGGATAGCAGATATCTTTCTGCTCCATTTAACAAACACAACTTTTTCTCGTTTCTTGGAGATTGAGCTCTTGTTTCACTTTCGTATTGCCTATCAATCAGCTTGAGAAGACATTTGCAATTGTATTTCCTTCTTAAAGACATAAGCCGGGCAGCAGCCGCCGACACTCATCTAAAAGCTCCTTTCTAAATTACCTCTGTCAGGCTGTATAGAAAGTAAAAGGCACACTTCAGTCTTATTTGATTAAATCAGGGAATGTACCAGCTAGCCAAAGAATAGAAAGTCCTTTCCATTGATATGCTCCATTAACTGCACTTCACTGAAAAAATAAATCTCAGTTCAATTCTTTACCTCACTCCTCTAATTGCTACTTACAAATTCTTTTCTATCAATCATGCTGTCTTTCATAAATCAGGAGGCAAAAGCATTTGAGGCTGAGGCCCTAGCTCTAATTTAACGTGATTTGCCACTATGCCACTATTAATGCCAAAGACAAGTAATATACCAAGTTACTGTGGAAACCAGGGCATGAGGGGGTGAAAGCCCTCCCTTCCATAAGACAGGTGGGGCTTTGTGGAACCTTATGCCTCACACTCAGGAACCATGTCATTTTGGCAAAATTCCTCAGAATCTGCCCATTCCCAATCCCAGAGTTGTGTTGTACATCCCCTGAAGCCTAACATATAATTGGTCTTTATTTCCAAAGGAGAAAAATTACAGGATAATCATTCACAAGGCAGAGATTATTTATTATATATTCACATTCAAGAAATCAAGCATATGACAAAACATTAAAAAAAAACAATTTAGAAAAGAGATCAACAGAGGGTTATTACTACCATTAAAATAATATATTTTGCTTTATAAAAGCACTCCTCTCAAAATTCTACTAAGTAGGTGGTACCCTTTTACTTCTCCATTTTTACTTACAAATAGATTATAATTTCAAAATTAGAAATGAGGTAACATAGTTAAATCAGAAATAAAAACCAAATGTCTTTATAGTTATAAATCAATGGAAAGAAATTACCCCATTTTCTAAGACATTAATTCACATAGTACTTCAGCGATAAGGCTTGTTTCCAGTGATTAAAACTACTCCAGCACCTGCATCTATGCCTGTGGCCCTACATGCAAGGAAAGAGCTCTCATCCAATTCTTCTCCCCGTTCCTCACCAAATATTCCTTCCTCAGCCGTCATTCATATAGCTTATTTTTCCTGTTTCATCCTCGTCCTCATACAAACAGAAAATGTCAATTATAAGGAGAAAAATTGTTGAATTTCCACTCTAAGAAAAATATTTCTTTAGAGAAAGAGACAAAGAAAATGCAGAACACAGTACTAACATGATAATACATAATTGCTTTAAAGAAAAGTCAACTCAGTTGTATGTATGTTAGTGAATGGTGTCATTTATTTGCTTTCCTGAAAAGTTTTCTCCATTTTATTCAGAAAATGCCTTAAAGAGCTGAGCTGAAATAAGCGACCACATTCTCTTTTGCTATAGCTTTACAAAATGTCAAGTCAAAATTGGTGCACAAATGCATTGCTGGTTACCAGAGTAGACAAATCTTTGCCACACATGCTGATTTCATCAGGATTCAAATGATTGCTAACAGTTTTACATTCATTAAATTCAAAACATATTTTAAGGAATATTTTGGCCCTTCAATTTTAAAACCATGTGTGCTTTAATGAAAATTTAAATTCAAGAGAGTTTGATTTCATTTGAAATCAATAAGATTTAAGAAAGCTTCTTGATATTGACCAAAAAGATTGGCCAAACTTACAGAATCATGTTGAGTGAGATGACTGGTAGCTAATGAGAGGTCAGTGTTGGAATTAGGGCACTACTCAAGGAGTGGATACAGTTTTTTTTTATATACCAACAAGTCAACCATGAAGCTTTGGAGGGTCAAAGCAGACCAGGGTGTGCAGATTTATTGGAAAGCACTAAAATCATTTGGCACACCTATCTTCCCTTTCTTAGTAGATTAAATACAGTTTCTTATATCTTTTCTAATGTCCATGTACATGTGTGTGTATACACCCTATTGTATTAATAAAACACAAATTTATTGAATAGGAAGTTTTTTTTTTTTAAGTAAATCATTTCCCTATATGACTCTTTAAGTATTAGGTGAGCTATGACATTAACAGAAGACATTGTGCTAGAATTAATACTACCACTAATAAAAATGTACTGAGCTCTTATCAGATGCCAAACACCCTGCTAAAGATGACCCCCCAAACATCTCATTTAATCCTCAAAATAACTCTATGAAATAAACATATACCATAACTCACAGCTTTTCCAAGGTCATTTATACCCTTGCTACTTATCCTTTATAAAGCAGGTTAGAAAAGAATGTATGGAAGTAGGCCTTGCTGGGAGGCTTTTGTTTCAGGTTTTATCACTTCAAAGAGTTGGCATCCTCCACATGATAGGAAGAGGGAAGTGTCATCCATTTGTGCCAGGTTCATAACCAGATGGTAATAATCTACAGCGCTGGACTGATAGTCATCAAGTTTAGGTACTAAACACCGTAGCGCTGGACTGATAGTCATCAAGTTTAGGTACTAAACACCGTACCAGGTTCAATGTAGCAAAACAAAAAACACTAGGGGTAAGACTTTTTGCAACAGTATTATATATTGTATCATTATTCAAAATATTCACTGCTCCTCTGTGGGAGAATTATATATCCCCATTCCATTGACAACAGACTTCGCCAACAGACTTGCTTTGGACAATGAAATGTGAACAGAAGGTGACACATGTCACTTTTCAGAAGTTTTCAGACCCAGCACATGAATCTCCATGTTTCCGTCTTCCCTTTATTATGAGCCCAGCAATGCCCCTGATAGGAATTTCTCCATCAGCCTAGCTCCAAAATTGAAGACAACAGATTGCAAACCCCCAGCCAGCCCATAGTGAACATGTTAATGAGAATGAGAAACCAACTTTTATGGTTTAAAGCCCCTAAGTTAGGGAGGTAATTTGTTATTGCACATTAACTTTGTCCATCCTTACAGATACAAACACTACAACAGAGTGATTAGAAGATGAAGTCAACAAACTGCCTGGCCTCAAATCATTATTCCAGCACTGTTATTTATGTTATTGAAATTCAGTTCCAAAATCTGAGCTAAATAAGCCAAAGCAAATGTACAACAAATCAAATTTGGTTCCTTGAATACTCCCACACTGGCTAATATGGACAAACAAGTAGAATAATTTACAATTGGTTTACATTAAACAAAATAGGTTACAAAGCTCATACATCTCAAACGTTTTTGTAGAAGTATTTCCAATATATAGCCATGTTGTAAATTTCAAGTTCTAAGTGGCTTTGTTGCCATAATTCCCTTCAATAACACATCTAATATTTGTTCTGTGTTGTGTATCTGCTTCTTTCTTCCTTTCCATTACTGGAATTACAGAACACTAATATTTCTGTATTTCTGATCTTCTTCAGACTTTGGAGTATCATACTCAGAAAATAATGGTATGTGATTTTCTGGTAGGTCATTTTACCATATTTGAGAATTCATTCCTTATCCCTGTTTATCATACTTATAACTTTTGATAAGGAAAAACATCTGTTTAGGTAACTATACCCCAAAATGCTTTCAAAGTGATTTGGAGGTGCTTATAGATACCACCACAAAGCCAAGAACAAATTGAGAAATGAGTTATAAAATGCTTACAATAGTTATAAACTGCTTTGCAATTCTGCTTTGAGATTCCTAGTGCCCAAAGAAAAGAGAGAAATAGAATCCCTACAGATACATAATGTCCCAGAATTGTAATAAGTAATCATTGAAGAGAAGCACAACTTCTTATGTCTGGAAATCTGTCCGACATCTACTCTGTGGACCAACATAGAAAATGGGAGCTAGTAGCATCCTTAGCAATGTCCTTAACAATATTCCTACAAACACAACAGCAAAATACAGATTTCCAACTCCACATTCTATTGACTTTAATTCCATTCTATGATTTGAGAAAATATCCAATCCAAGATGACAAATCCATTCAAATGATTTATTCACAGTAAGCTTATGAAGCTTTTTAGGTCATGGTAAGTTCTTTATGCACAATATTCCATGCAGAATTTCTGAACCAAATATAAAAATAAATACTGAAACACCAATAATGGTTATAGATACTCTGTAGTGCATGTCCTACAATTTATTTAGGCCTAAATGTTGGAAAAACATTCTGGTTTATCTCCAAAAGAATGTTGAATAAGCAAGATCAAATTCTTTTATTTAATTCAAGATCATATTCTTCTATTCAATCCAACAATCTCTACATCCCTTGCCATAACATTTTTTTTTCTATTGTCATCTCCAATTCTAAGTTATTTTTTATTTCAACTTTCTAAAGCCATTCTTCTTTCTATAACTGACTTCACTGGCACCTCACTTAAGGTGGCAATCACACAAAACTATCCAAGGAGTGTAATTCATCACAGATGTCCTCTGTGTTCACATAGAAACCATACAATGTTATTGCTGCTGGCACTTGTCTTCAGAGTGCCTTGCTGCCTATGGAGGTTTTTTGGCCTTGCTTGTCTTACTACATGAATGTCAATGATTCTCATGGTAAAATTGTGCCTTGTTGAAGAGCATCAACAAAAGCAGTCCAGAAGTTGGGGGTGGGGGGTAAAGTAGATCAGCAAAACAATGAGTGGATTTGAGTATATCTCTGAAATCTCACACTCAAACTTGGGAAAATGTCTTCAGAAGCCACTGAACGAAGAGATATGAAAAAAATCTTCATTTAGATTTATAAGGTCATTTCCTTTGCTATTTATTTCTAAATATATAAGGATTTTTAAAAAAGACTTTATTTATTCATTTGAGAGATAGAGTATGTGCATGCAGAGTGGGGAGAGGCAGAATGAGGAGAAGCAGACTTTCCACTGAGCAGGGAGTCAGATGCCAGACTCGATTCCAGCACCCACAGATCATGACCTGAGCTGAAGATAGGTGCTTAACTGACTGAGCCACCCAGCTACCCCTAAATATATAAGGATTTAGAAATTATTTCACTTTGGGAATTTAATATTGAGATATGTTGTCCATATTCTTAATTGTTTGTTTGACAAGAGCAAGTTGGTTAATCATCTTTGCTTCTGTTTCCCCATCTTTGCAAAATATAGATTGCAACAAGGCCTACTTCATAGAGTTGTGAGAAATATGTGGGTTAAAATTCATAAATCACTTAGAGTCATGCTTGGCAGTAGTGTGAGCATTACAAAGTGCCTGCTATTAAGGTTTTATTCTTATCACCCCCTATATTTTTTCTTCATCCACTATTCAATAGTCTGAAATGATAGAAATGGGCACCATGAAAATTAAAACACATTTTTAAATTTTCAGATGAATGCCAAATTCTACTTCATTAGGAAGAAATGAGCCTACAAGTTTTCCTTTCCTCCCACATACTGTTTTAATCAATAGACAACATGACATTTTAATCAGTGATAATTTAAGAAAGATTTGTTATTGCTAAAGTCTCTTCACAAATTAGTGTATTTTGTTAAAGGCCTAAATAAAGCCAACTAAAGTTTGGGATTTTTTTTTTAAGATTTTATTCATTTGTTCATGAGAGACGCAGGCAGAGATATAGGCAGAGGGAGAATCAGGCTCCCTGCAGGGAGCTCAATGTGGGACTCGATCCCAGGACCCCAGGATCATGACCTGAACTGAAGGCAGATGCCCAACCACTGAGCCACCCAGGTGCACCCCCTCTTTTATAATTTAAAGACCCTAGTTTTCTATTCAGCTTGTCCCTGAAGACTTTATTCATGTATTCCCTAGACTGGCAACAGGTTACATTGAGAAGAGCATGGGTCTGGAAATCAAAAACTTGTCCTAAACTGATGGTGTCATTCACTGGTTCTTTAAACAGAGCTTGTCCCTTTATGAACTTCTTTCCCTGCAAGGGCTAAATGGAGATGCCCCTTTGTAATTAAACACTCCATAATTCTCAGTATCTTTTCACATGTTATCTATAGATGTTTGACAATGTGACATTAATTCCTCCACAGATGAACATCTACATACAGTTATACAGAAGATGAATTCTCATCTAGACCATTCATGTATTACCCAGATTTATAATGCTTTCTAGAGAAAACAAAATTGTTCTGTAGAGAGCATGATAGAGTCAATAGGTTAATCAGTGTTATAAGGCGGTCAGGCTTACTTAAAATCTTAATGATTTCAAATGAAATCAATCTCTCTTGAATTTAAATTTTCATTAAAGCATTACAGATAAGACTGGATATCCCCAAAACCAGCACAGGCAGATGTTACCCAGAACTGATAACCAGCAAAACCAAAGGAGCCTGGAAGAACCAAGAGGTGATAATCACCAGAACCAGAAGAGGCTCAAGAGTGATTAAACTCCTTTACAAAGGGAGGACTTTTGCAGCAACCGGTCAGATTCTCCAGATTCTTTCGTACCTGACCACATCAGAAAGGTAACTGCTGCCAAAGCCTCTGCCTGTTTGCTCTCTGAACTTAAGACAGTTCCATAGAGTTCCTCTATGGCTTGAATAGGTAACAGAGATCCTCGGTGGCTTCAATAAGCACTAAGCCCCTAGAGCTGACCTTGACCAGATGGAGGACTCACCTCAACTGCACACTCATGATCTGGCCTTGTGTTCAGGTCCCTCACTTCTTACACCTTTTTGTATCTTGTTTGTTGTGTGACTATATTATGCTTTGCTTTGTGTTGTGTACAAAGCCAAATTAAATACATACTGAAATGTCATTGAGTTTGAATCCTGACTCTACTCTACAATTATGTTAACTTTGCTTTATGACATTAAATACTGAGTAAAGACACAACTCATGAGTGCCTGCACAGTGTTCTCATAACAAGTTATTTTTAGTGTGTTCATGACAAGCTCATATTTAAAGCTATTTCATAATCGATAATTAGAATATTCTTAACAGCATGGAAACTATCATGCCTTTCTTTCCACAAAGCAAACACATAGATTTGACTGTATTTTTTTTTAACCTTTGCAATAATGTCCAATTCCTGGCTTCTTATTAGTTAGTCACAAATACAAGTGAGATGGTCATTGCCCCATTTGCTTCTCAAAATATAATTCTCTAAATATGGCTCCTTCACTCCTTGGTATGCAAACACACAGCTATCTTCTGGGATTCCACTTGTATATCCTCATGCCTGGCTTGTTTTACTTCCAGCATCACTAGTATCTATGTGGTTTGGGCAACCATGTTATTCACAACTAGAACCATATACAGCACATTCTTGGAGATACTACTGGTGTCTCAAAAGGTAGGAGACAATTCCTAGAGTTGTCACATTCCCTCCCTCCAACAAAGTAGAGCTCACCCCAAGGCTTCCAGGGGACAGAGACTGGGTAAGCCAGAGACAAAGCAGGAATCTCTGAAGAATATGATCAAAATGTCTATGAAAAGAATTTGATAAAAATGAGCCAGGTCCCATAGAGGAAGGGAGTCTAGGCTAAATACATAGAGAATTTGAGTAGTGAGTAGCTAGAGGAACAGGGAGATAAGCTATAATCAATAGACACCATTGAGAGGCAGAGTCTCAAAGAAACAACATTAGACTATCACCTGGGGGCAAGGTTAAGTCTGACATTCCTCCTCTGAGCTGTAACTGAGATTCAAGGATCTGCAGTGTCTGGGATAGCTTACCTACCCACCCAACCATGGAGGCAAACTGCCCTCAGTGGAAAGCTTCCCTAAAGTAGATCCACAGGTCTCCTACAGATTGAATGCCAGAATGACCTTACAAATAAAGATCACCAAACACACAGAGAAACAAGCCACTATGTATAAGAATCAGCCCATAAGAAGCAAAGATCTAAGTGGAAAGAATTGCAGATATTGAGACTGTTTGACATAATCAAAGATAGTTGTAAAATGTGTAAAAGAAAAATGGAATTATAAAGTATGTAGTAAAACTATGAGAAGTAAGCAGAGAAGAACCAAAACGTTGTAATATACAGAAATAAAAAGTTAAGATGAAATTATATATGTTGAAATTTAAAAGCTCATTGAATGTCACTAAACTTGACAAAAAATAATAGGTAAAGGAAACAGGGGGTGAAGATAAAAGTTCTAACTTTCTAATTGGACATTGGTCTCTCTGGCAACTAGCCTCCATCCTGACCAAGGGGCCCCCAGCCAGCAGATACCTCATTAGCATATAAAAGACTTTCTTATCACTCTGGAGGTTCAAGGGTTTAGGAACTGTTTGCCAGGAATCATAGGTAACGACCATTTATTTTTTATTATATGACATTTCTTTTAAATTGAACATTGCTTTCAATCAACAATAGCCATTTACATTTATCATGATTACATTTGCATAGAATTGCTTCACATCTTCAAGGTAGGACCTTCAATCATCTTGACACTAAACAACCAAGACTATAATTGTTTTCACTGTATTGAGTGATCGAATTAACAAAAAAAATCAACCTTTTATTTTGTTTATTTAGCATAAATTGGAACAGACTGTTTTTCTAGAAAGTTAAGATTTTATTTATTTAATTGAGATATTCATATGAGAGAGTGAGTGTGTAGAGGGAGGGGGGGCGGGGGAGAGAGCGAAAGAGAGAGAGGGAGAATCCTCAAATAGGCTCTGCACTGAATTTGGAGCCCCTGCAGGCTCAACTTCATGATCCTGAGAGGATGACCTGAGCCAAACTCAAGAGTCATATGCTTAACCAATTGAGCCACCCAGGCACCCCTCCAGAAAGCTATTTTTAATGCCATTAAACTGAAAGACCTTGAGCTCCAGGAAAACAGGAGTCACAATGTTTCTAATATTTCTTATTTCCCTGACATCAAAAGCAGTTATTCTGCAGTTATAAACTTGAATCAAAGAGTCACAGAATCTCGTAAGGGACCTGTAGTAGGCAGAGTAGTGGACCCCCCAAAATGTCTATGCTCTAATTCTCAAAACCTGTAAATGTTACTTTATATCTAGCAAAAGGGGCTTGGCAGATATGATTAAAAGTATGGATCTGAGGGATGCCTGGGTAGCTCAGAGGTTGAATGTCTGCCTTCAGCTCAGGATGTGATCCCAGAGTTCTGGGAACGTATACCACATTGGGCTCCTGCACGGAGCCTGCTTCTCCTCCCTCTGCCTATGTCTCTGTCTCTCTCTGTGTGTCTCATGAATAAATAAATAAAATCTTTTTTAAAAAAGTATGGATCTGAGATGGAAAGATTTTGTGGGATTATGCCCAACTGAATGATGTAACTCTTAATAGTGGAGTTCCTTTCCAACTCTGATCAGAGAGATGTGATGACAGATAAAAAGGTAAAAAGGTGAGAAAAGGACAATCATGACCATGCTGACTCTAAAGACAAAAGGTCCTACACATCAAAGAATTCAAGCGCTCTTTCCAAGCTGAGAACCAGCCAGCAACCTGCACTCCCTACCCCACCTCCACAAGATCTTAGTCCTGCAACTGCAAAGAAATTAATTCTGCCAAGAAGTTGAATGAGCAAAGAAACAAGATTCTTGTCTAGAGCCTGTATAAAGGAAGTGGCCTTGTTGACACTATGTTTTTAGCACAAGACTTGGGTCAGACTTATGACCTACAGAGATAGAACATAATAAATCTGTGTGTTTCAACTACTAAATTTGTGGTAATGTGTAAGAGCAATAATAGAACACTGTTGTAGGACCTCAGTGAATAGAGAAGTGACTTTCTCAAAGTGCACTTTCTCATGCAACTTTTAAGGATAATATTGAGCTGGAACATTTGTTATTCCATTTTCTATTAATTTCCCATTGGTGGAATCATAATATATCTTTATTTTCCTGGTAATAAATATTGAACTACTTCCTAACAGACATTTAGCAAACAAAACAGATGTTTTGAAAGATACAGATAATAGTGTTATTAAATTAATATCAATTTAGTTTTCAAGGAAAGGAATCATAGAACTTTTTAATTTTGGTTAGAGGAATGAAAAGAATTTATACATTTTAAAAAGTTTTATTTCATACATATCACTTAAGAAATGTTTATTTTATTGGCAGCAGATGTAGGTCTCAATCAAAAAAGGCTATTTGCTACAGTTGTTAATACTTTAAGAACAGCAGGTTGGATTCCCTAGAGAATTCAGGCTGAATTCTACATAAAATATGATTTATTAGTTTAATATGTTTTAATTATTATAAATATAAAGGGAAATTTTTTTAAAACCAAGAGGTTTTAGAATTTTTAATAGGCCATTTAGGATTTATTAAAATTGACAAGTCAGCAAATTAAACTTGAACTTTGAAGCAAAATGTTTCTCATTGTGTAGTCTTGGGTAAAAATTCTTTAAGGCTCAGTATCCTCATCTGTAAACTAATGGAGGACTAAATCTGTTTCTGCCTACATGCTGCATTATTTTAAGAACCAAAATGATATGGTAGAGATAAAAGTGTTGTGTAAAGGGATCCTGAAAGCACTGAACTAGGAGTCAAGAGACCTGAATGTTACTTCCCAATCAGCCATGTGACACTGTATACTAGGCCATTTCAGTCCTCAAAACTTTAGTTCTAACCTCTGCAAAACAGAAATAAATAAACATTCCCTTTGAACTTCACAAGGCACCATCTTTGCAAGTATTTACAAGAACACCATATACATCTGAGAACTTTTTGGTACATGAAAGTGATAGCCCTCTCTCTCAAGAAGTTATATCCGTGATAGATACAGGAAATAAACCACTGGTTACCAGAGATGGGAAAGGTTGGGATGGGGGTGCTCAGGCAAAATAGATGAAGGGGAGTAAGAGGTACAAAATTCCAGTTATAAGTAACTCATGGGGATGTAATGTACAGCATAGGGAATATAGTAAATAATATTGTAATAATTCTGCATGGTGACAGATGGTAACTAGACTTAGGAACATCAGTTTATAATGTATAAAAACATCAAATGACTATGATAAACACCTGAAACTAATAGGATGTTGTATGTCAAATTCAATAAAAAATTTAAAGAGATGTCCAAAGAAAAATACTTTGAGTAAATGATGTGATAATGTGTTATAGAGTTGTTCTCCTAGATATATAAATAATGTCATAATTCCTAGACTTCTCTGGAAAGCCACAAGTTTGGATTAATTGCCAAAGGAGCTTAAGTCTTAAAGGAAATATACTCCTTGAAAGGGAACCAGTAAGTATACACATAAGATTAACAGAGGAGAGACCTATAGTCAAGCCAAAAGAAGAAAGCATTGTGCAGAAACATCCAGATAGTCAAGAAGTTAACAGTAACCACACTGAGACACTAAAGAGGACGCCACACCTTGCTTAATGAAGAATAGACTCTGTCTTCCATGTGTTTTCAAAAATAGCTAAAAGGGTCATAAAATATCCAAGTGATGAGAACTATCAAGCTGATAGTTGGCTGATTCATCTCTTTGGATGAAATTTGGGATTTATAACACTTCATTATATTAAGAACATAAAAGTAGGAGACCATATTTTTTAGGTATTAACTATTTGATTGAAAAAGATTTGTCTTGTAAAGATTATGACTCTAATATTCATGCTTAGAACACAATTCCACCAAATCAATCACACGTGCTCAGATGGGCCAGGTATCTCCTTGATACAAATTTAAAAATACGATGTATTCTTTCAGCTGGGTCAGAATCCAAAAGTTCTTATAATTTCTCATTACTTGTACTTTCCATTATTAAAACCAGAAATGTTGACCTGCTGTTGAGAATTTTCCAGAAACCACTCTGAAGACTATCATCCTGTTTCTGGACAAATTATGATTATTTATCCCTCTCTTCTTGAAGTTGCTTACAAACATCAAGTTTTTCATTCAGAATTAAATTTTTAATTTCTCAAAACAAGAAGCAGAGCATCTCTTAGCAAGTCCACAGTATGAAATCTAATGTCTTAATAAAAGGCAGGATTTTGAGTACAATCACCAGATCATCAAAAAGAAACAGAATCATAAAACAGTATTTTTAAAAGAATACTAATTAAGAAATAACCCAACCACTATAAAGATGAACAATAAACCATTAAAATACATTCATAGAATGAGTTAGAGGACTCCTTAAAATCCCTACCATCCATTTCTTATCTCTGGAATCACTGACTTCAGTCTAAATCTTTCTGATACTTAATTGTTATAGGAATTTAAGCTACTTCAGTTGACAGTGCACTTGTTAAAAATATCTACTTTAGGGGCACCTGGGTGGCTCAGTCAGTTAAGCATCTACCTTTGGCTCAGGTAATGATCTCAGGGTCCTAGGATGGAGCCCTCCATCTGGTTCCTTGCTCTACAGAGAGTCTGCTTTTCCCTCTCCCTCTGCCCCTGCCCACCTCCCCCGTTTGTGCTCACTCACTCTCTCTCTTTCTTGCTCTTGTTCTTAAATAAAATATTTTTTAAAGGATATCTACTTTACACAACTGTGGTGAAGATCAAAGAAGATAATATGTGTAAAGCTCCTTCCTTAATTCTTGTTATATAATAAAGCATCAAAAATGGAAGTTTTGTTTGTTGGTCCATAACCATAAGAAATAGAGGAAATTAGTCCACCTTTCACAAATTAAAGCTCCTAAGAGTTTTGCCCTAGTACTCACTTTAGCTAAATCATTATATAACCTGAGCAACATTTTATAATTGCATAGACTTTACCATTTAAAAACACTTAATATTTCATTCCATATGAATCCATAGCAGTAGTTAAATCCATACCCTTTTAGAGAGGAGATACTTGAGATTCAGAGGAATTAAGTGATTTTTAATAATTTATTTTTTTTATTTTTAATAATTTCTAATGTAGTAGATGTACTTTGGTTGCCTAGGATTTTTCTTTGTCTTGAAAAATATCCTGCCTTCCAGGGGTACCTGGATGTTCAGTGGGTTAAGAGCCCAACTCTTGATTTCCCCTCAGATCATGATCTCAGGGTCATGAGATTGAGCTCCGCATCAAGATTTGCACTCAGCATGAAGTCTGCTTTATATTCTCTCCCTTTCCCTCTGCACAGCCCCCCTCAAATAATTAACAAACAAATAAATGAAATCAATCTAAAACAAAAATACCTGGCCTCCACTTCACAGAGTTTCTTTAAGAATTTCCAAGACTTCTATAAATTCATGCTCCTAGCTAGGGTTGATTGGTCCAATAATAGGAATAAGATTCAAGTGGAGTCATTAATAACAGCCCATGTTCTCAGTGGTCTAAATGACTGGTCCTAGGGTAGACATCTGACTCAATCTCAGCCAGGGAGTTCTTTCTCAAGATTCTTTGGACTTAAGCCAAGAAAGTTTCTCTCTGATTACAAGGTTTCAATATGTTTAGCTCTGGAGTTATTGGCATCCATGACTTCTGCAGAATGGGGAATGTTATTCTGAGTTAGAGAAAAGAATACAAAAATAAAAGTGAAGAGGAAAGAGGGTGAGGGAGTCCTTGTCCCATTTATTCATGAAATGAAGATTCTTTCTATTTTTTTCCTTGATTTTTATTGAGTACACCAGTATCTTTAAAATAAATTGTTTTGGCTGAAGCTAGTCTGTATGATTTCTATAAACTGGAGCTGAAAAAAGTTTAAAGTGGGGTTTTCTTATACTAAATTTGGTGCTCTTAGTTTTTTTGCTAGACAGGCCACTACCACCATCACAGTTCTCCAAATACCTCCTTTGCCATTTTATGCTTTTAATCTTTGATCCTAAGTAGGATAGAACTGTAAGGGGTGATAAATTCTATACATGTAATGAAAGCATTACAATATATAAAAGTAAGATGATACAAAACAAAGAGACCATATCCAAAAACTGCTTCAATTCTTCCAGTATACACTATAATCCAGCTAATTAATATTGAATTCCTTTAATTTGCCCTGCTTCACAAAACCCCAGCCCATTCCACATCTTGCAAAATGGAAATAGGAATGGTCTTCAAAGCATGTTCAGATAATTTACTTATACTAATAATGGAAAATGATAATTAATGTCTATATTCCATCAAAGTACAATGAGGGAGCCAAATATCATCCCCTAGGAAAGAAATTTGCAACAAGTTAAAACTGAAATTGTAAAATGGTTCTCACCTAACTGTCAGTGACTCTTAGATTTTGGCAATACCATTGTGAACTCTGTATTCTCAAAACCAAAATGTTTTGCCTTATTTGAGTGGACAAAACTAAGCAACCAAATCTGTCTCAGAATATATTAGAAATGACAGTGATGAGATTAAAAGAAAAACTCAGTTAAAGACTTATGTATGCTACTCAAATTCCACCAGCAATTTAAATGGTATGAAGTAAATGATCACTTCACTGGGTGACATCAACCCGACATAAACAATAGCACCAGGAGAGGAACATACCGAAATATATTCCTGTCACAAGGACTTACGTTGAAGAGAGGCAGAGAAGAAGCCCAATGTTTTAGTTTCCATCAACTATTTGATGCAGTGTTTTCATTCTACTGCTAATCCCTTATGGACTGACTCTATCTCTGTCTCTCTCTCTCTCTCTTTTTAAGATTTCTAGGAACAGCACATCTTCAAATACAAGGGCATTGTGCATTTTAGATCAGGAGAATGGCAATGCCTAGTAATATGGTATGCCTAAGATCATTCCTGACATACAGTATGTAATAAATACTTCTTTAATAAATGAATGAATAAACTAATGAGCTTGTTTGGATACTTTAAATTTATTGGTTTTCCATATGTTTTAAGATTTTTAAATTGTTAACAACAAGAACAATAACAAAAAACCTTGGGCAGTGTATGACCACAAAACAGTTTTACATATGAGCAGAATGCACAGCTTCTAACAAGTCTTCAGTTTAATGCACATCTTTTTCAAAATATGCCTACTGTCTGTATCATTAGAATTACCTTACTTGTTTACAGAAGAGCACCCGTCAGATACAAATGTTTTCTTTAGACCAAGTATTCGAATATGAATATACGTATGGCCCTTAACATGAGAAGAAATCAACTTATACATTTTCCCCAGAAAAGACCAATAAAAAATAACAGAAAAGGAACAGGTAAATTATATAAGGCGCAACTATGGAGCCATAAATTCATAATGAGATATAATAATCATGTATTATTAACACTATACCAATAGCTTAATGATCAAAATAAAATAGACAATTTCCTGCAAATATATACTTGGTGTAACTCCCTCAAGAAGAAATAGAAAACATAAATAGTCCTTACATCACTAAAGAAATTTTGTTAGTGGTTAAAATCTCAGACTGTACTACAGGTACATTCTACTAAACAATAAAGGAAAAGATGTTACAAACTTCACAAACTCTACCAGAGAAAGAACATGCTAGTAACACTTTGAATATAATAAGCTTAATACCAATATTATAGTATGAAAAGGAAACTTTATGCTAAATCACTTATGAACAAAATTGAAAGAGAAAGGGGTAATATATACTGGGTTTGTACCATAAATGTAAGAAAAATTTAACAACAGCAAATGTTATTCATCACATTAACAGATTGAAGAATAGATAGGAAAAGAATTCAATAAATTTTATACCGATTAGTGGTAAAACTATAAAAATCAATAAATGAGAACTTATTACCCCCAAAAAGAAGATATACATAAAACCTACAACAAATGTCATACTTAGGGGATCCCTGGGTGGCTCAGCAGTTTAGCGCCAGCCTTTGGCCCAGGGCGCGATCCTGGAGTCCCGGGATCAAGTCCCACATCAGGCTCCCTGCATGGAGCCTGCTTTCCCACTGCCTGTGTCTCTGCCTCTCTCTCTCTCTCTCTCTGTCTATCGTAAATAAATAAATAAATAAATAAATAAATAAATAAATAAATAAATCTTAAAAAAAAAACAACAAATGTCATACTTAATAATGAAGCTTTAAAAGTCTTCCCTTTAAATTCAAGAATGAATAATTTCCTGCCATCATCACTTTTAATCCACATAGCCCTAGAGGTCTAAGCAATCACAGTAAGACAGAAAATGGTTTAAAAGGATAAAAATAGAAAAGAAAGAAACAAAACAATTATTCACAACTGTACAATTATTAACATAAACACTTGTGAAAGAACATAGACAACATGTGAGAATTTTAAAAAATACATCAAGATTGATGGACACAAGGTAGATTTTTTAAAAAATTAGTCTTATTTCTATCCACTAGCAACACTACAAAATAAAATTTTAAAAGTAACATTTTAAACAACCAAAAGAAGATGAAAGAAATAAATTTAAGAGCTCTATAGGTAATAGTTTAAGACCTTCCTGTAAGAATTAAAAAATAGCTGGATAAGTGGAAGGATGTACTGAAACACAGTGTTTCTTCACTAGGCTGTGTCTACACACTGGAATCATGTGATGAGTTTTTTGGGTTTTTTTTTTTTTTTTTTTGAGTGCTGACACCTGGGCCCCACTTTCAGAAAGTATGATTTAACTGTTCTGGCATGCAGACTGGGTTCTAGGAGTTTGCAAATCACCCCAAGTGATTCTAATATGCAAGTTTACAAAAACAATAATTTAGTAGATGCTGTGGTGCCCACCTAGGTCTCCACAATAGAATAAATACACCCATTCTGCTAAAAGTATTGACAACTGATAGTTCTTGGATAACTCCTCCATCCTGAACTTTCTGTCAAGTCCTTTGGCTGAAGACACCAGAATTGAAGTGCCCTGTATAATATTCCATGGACACTTCTCTTTTTGCTCCAAAGATAATCACTCATTTTGATTAGATGTTTTGCATTGTCATGAATTTATCATTTTACTACATATGTATGTATCCTTAATGACACACAGTACTAAATTATAAAGAGGAATATATGGAGTATGATATTTGTTCAAATCTTTGTAAAAGGCATTCACGTTAATTCTAATTCGTTTGTCTTCTCTAATGCATAGATTTCAACTGTATGTGTACACTAGAGTTTATCCATTTTCCGGTTGATTCCTTGTATAAAGAGTGATTCCATTTTTCTGAAGGCAATGGTAGGAGGGTTTTGAAATGCCCAAATCAATTTTTAATTTCTTTAAATATACAGGGAAAAGGATAGAATCTCTGGATGGGATGGAAAGCCATTGAATATGGCACTACAGAGGGCAGAAGAAAACAAGAGTGAGAAAAGATCTAAGAAGGAATCAAGATGAAAGCTAACTGGGATCTACGTTTCCTGAAGCCCAGCCAGGGGACTAATTTTTACCTATATATTTCTGTCACATCTTCATTTTCTTTCTATTACAGCTACCTTGAGACTCCTGAAAATCCTCCCTGCTTTTCCCATGAGGCACTTCTAAAATGACATGTGAAACAAATTGTGTCCTTCCATAGACCATTTTTCCTGAGGCTTTGTGGCCATGTTTTTTCCTGCTTGTACAGAGGATTACAATCCTATAACATCAGCAGAAGAAGGCAAGATACTCACGAATCATGGCCTACATTTTACAAAAGGTGAGAGCCTAAGTTTTAGAGTCAGACAGCCTGGGCTGATGGAATACTGTGTGAGGAAGTTATTTTGCCTCTCCAAGTTTTGATTTCCTGATCTGTAAAATGGAAATGTAATTTAAACTATACCTCTTCAAGGGTTACGTGTAGGACAGTTGACATATGCATGTAAAGTCTTTGGATGCATACCTGGTACAAAATACTCAGCAGATGCTAGTGTTTTATTATTGTTGTACATTTCTTATAAAAAAAACCCCACAACACTATAACTACAGAATATCATCAAATTGTCATCACTGTCAAAAATTATCACTTCTGGTGAAATAATTTTCTTGGGATCAGAACATGCTGAATTCTGATATGAATTCCTTTACGGTTCCCCAGTTGGTTCAAAATCAGTCAGTGATGTGTACTCAGAAAACTGAACTTTAGGTTTCACAGTGGGTTTTGATCATTATCTATTTCAATAGATTCTACAAGTTATACGCTCCTAAATTCTAACACCTTTGAAAAAGTAATAAAGGTCTATTTTGTAGTTTATGCCTTACTTATGTGGCTTAAACCTAGGGTCCATATTTTCATTGGTGGCTTCCTGGGAAGTGAGGTTTCCCTGGAATTGCATGCAAAATTTGACCTGTCTGTGTATTCTTCTTGAAAGCATTTTGTTAGCTTTTATCAGACTTCAAAAAAGATCTGTGACACAAAATTGAACAAATCCTGGCTTACTTAAACCAAGCTGGGGTGAGTGGCAAGCAACCATCTTGTGTTTCTTTCCTGTGTTGGTCCTGGTGTCCTGTGATTTATAAGGTTGTTGCATGTGCATGGCATTAATCCATCACCTAGTTCACCTTATAACACAGCTCATCTCCCTCCTGGTCAATCCTTCTCACTATAAATGCCCCATGAAACCGCCTCTATACTGTTATAGTTAGAGTGGACTTTCATCCTTGTTGGCCTGGCACAGTCTTATTTTACACAGGCACCAGGCAAGCACCATTTTTGCTCTCAAAAGTGCTCCAGTCTGATTAATATTATTACCATAAACACAACTCAAGAATACCTGAGAACAAGACTGGCCTCTGATGGAGTACCATCATCCCTTAGGAAAAAAATTGCAGTTAACTTCCAAACATTGCTGGTCTTGCCCCAACAAGAAGTTGGGGCAATCAATCTTCAAGAAGTTCTTGCCCCAACAGGGGCTACAGGCCCCCAGAGTAGATGTTTACTGAGGAGACAGAATGGAGTGAGGTGGTTGGGAAGCAGCATTCTCCACACTGCAGATTATAGAAGGAAACAGTTCTAAGACAGACAACATGATGAATGATCACTTGCCCCAGTACTGCCCTTTCACTGGCCAGGCCACCTGACCTCTGAATGGAAATAACTACTTTTAGAATTCAGATTTTCAGAATTCTTGGTAACTTGTCCAGATCCCAAAACTAACTTCATAATTCCCAGGAAGAAAACATGCTGTGAAAATTCCTGAAGTACCACCAGTAGTCAGTCCTACACATGCACATAAAATGAAAAAATGTCTACTATATTTTCCATGCCACTCTTTCAGGACAGTAAGAATGTATGAAGAGGAGAATGGCAGCATGATGAATGTTTCATTATAAGATATTATTATATGATATTATCTTACTCAAAGCATTACATTATAAAATCAAATGAAAACATAGCACTGTTTGGATATTATATATTATATTATATTATATTATATTATAATCAACTGAGGACACAAAAATGGATTTCTACCTTAGTGATGTGGAACTGAGTGATCTGAAATTCTCCAAAAAAGAGTTCATCCAAATTTGTCCACAAAACACTAAATATAATAACGTGATGATATATATGAAAAGAAAGAAAATAATGATATAGACTTTTAGATCCAAATTTAGAATGGTGTAAAAATTATATGCTAATTGGGAAGATAATGTGTCATGTGAAATATATCCTCAAAATAAATTCCTTTCTTTTAGGAAATAGCTAAAGCTGTAAGTAAACTGAATTAATATGAACATGTGATGCCAGTGAGGGTTAGGTAAAAGTTAGGCATTTCAAGGACTCAGAATGATGGGCTAGGTTAGGTAAAGATCACTGGAATTGCCCTGGCTTAAGGAATAAAAATCTTCTTGTTGAAAGTATTTCTTTAAGGGAAGAAAACCATTCAATTTTACCCTAAGGAGAGAAATCCTAATAAGCAAGAACCCATCCTACAAACAAATTGAACAGGAGCTGCATCCTGATAAGAATGCTGATAGTCTCACTGAACATTCTTACACTGTTGAGATTTCTCCTACAACTTGAAGTGAATGCTATGTTTGTTTTATTTTTTTTTAAGATTTTATTTATTTATTCATGAGGGAAGAGAGAGAGAGAGAGAGAGAGAGAGAGAGGCAGAGACACAGGCAGAGGGAGAAGCAGGCTCCATGCAGGGAGCCTGAAGTGGGACTCAATCCTGAGTCTCCAGGATCAGGCCCTGGGCTAAAGGCGGCGCTAAACAGCTGAGCCAAACAGGCTGCCCAAGTGCTGTGTTTAGCTGTAAGTGGCCCCTAGGCTTCTTGCTCGAAAATCCATTCTTACTAGGTGAAGTAAAACCCAGTTGTCTGTTAACCTTCAAGGGATGGGTGTTTTTTTTTTTTATTTGGCTTAAGAATATGATTTGTAGAACATGAGCTGGGAACACAGTTTAACCCAGTTCCCACCCAAAGCCTAAATCCAAATGAATCCCTCTGGGATTTTTTGTGCCTGGTACAATAGAAACTCTGTCAAACTAAAAGAAAGCTGTGATGTGAAGGACTGTGTGGACTCTTCCCCACAGCGGTGAAGTCAGTGCCAAAAAAACTGGAACTGGAAATGTTACAGAGTGATACCATATCCTGCATGGATTTCCAGTCCTCATTTAAACCCAACAATTCCTTGTTTGCCCATCTGAAGCTATTCCAAAAGACATACTATTCTAATCAACAAGAATGTAGGCAATGTTATTTACAAATGCTACCTACAAATTTACTAGCTCTTTGCTCCTTCCACGTGCTTCCATCCCATTACACTATCCTGCCTCCCCTCTGTTAGCATGAACCAATGTCTCTGATGAGTATGGTAGGTTTAGGGAAGGATGTCCTGACCTTGCTCTCTAGCGCATCATTCTGAGTCCTTGAAATGCCAAAGGAATGCTTCTGATACAACCTGAGTCATGCCTAGGCTCTGGTTGTTTAAGAAGGAGATGGGATTTGTATGTATCCTCAGGCAAAGTTTTTGTCATGGGTTAGTCTGACAACAGCATGGTACCTCATGGAAACTGGAAATATGGACTCCTTCTTTCTCTAAATATCTACTCTTCTATGTCCTATGAAACTTAGGAAATAATAGGAATGCAGTGATTGCATGAGGAATATACCTTTCTCCAGGTTTGGGTGGTTATGAACTGGCATCTGAACATTTCAAGCTATCTAGAAAACATATTCAACACTATAGTTCTAAAATACATTTTCTAAATAGTCATAACAGCCATCAGTGAACAGTTGTTGATAGTACAAGTGGGCATTTATTCATTTCAAATATCTAGTAATTCAATACATATTTAAGTAGGTACCAAATATAAATGTTTATATATCCACATCTTTCCTTCACACTGAAATTTGCCTACTTAGGTTTTCCATACCCTATTGCAAATCTTGAAGAATTTTTTTTTCCATTTTAGTTTCCCCTCTACCATGGGTATGCTGGTTCTTTTTATGTGTCAATTTGAGTGGGCCACAGGGTACCCAGATAGTTGGTCAAATATTCTGTGCCATTGAAAGTGTTTTGGGGTCCAATTAACATTTGAATTGGTAGCCTCAGTAAATCAAATTGCTCCCCCCTACTGTGGGGGAGCCTCGATCAATCAGTTGAAGGCTGATACTCCCTATATTAAGAGGGAACTCCTCCTACCTGAATGCCTTAGAGCCAGGACAGCTCATTTTTCCTATCTTCCAACTCAAATTGAAACATCAACCCTTCTAGATCTTGAGCTTGCAGGCTTTCCAACTAGAACTTATATGATTAGCTCTTCTGGTTCTCAGGCCTTCACACTCAGACTGGAACTACACCACTGGTTCTCTCCAGTCTCTAGTTTGCCAACTGTAGATCTTGGGACTTCTCAGTTTCCATAACAATGTGAGCCAATTCCTTATAATAAATCTCTTTCTATGTATATATATACATCCTGTTGGTTTTGTTTCTCTGGAGAACTCTAACACATATGACGAAAACCACCAGAATAATCACAGATTCATCAAATACTTCTAAAACTTTAGAATCCAAGTCTAATAAAATGAATAAATATATTTTTAAATATCTAGTGAGCCCAAAGTTGCTGTGGTGGACACAGAGGAAAAAACACAAAACTTTTAGTCTAGTGAAAGAAAAATGACTTGTAATCTAACTAAGGAAAGAAATATATGACTATCAAAAGAATATGTATACATGTGAAAAGCAAAGGTAAAACTACATAAAAAATATAATTGAGTGCTAGATGGTAAACAAAAGAAAGAGATTTACTTTAAGAGATATTCTTAGAATGTACAAAATTATGAATGGCATACAAAATTCACTCCTTCCATACCTACTTTTAACATTTCCGAATTATTTCATGTCCTCTGGAAATCTGGGAGATTTAGTCACCTACAGCATGTTTAAAAAAAAAAAGAAAGACAAGCCACAGCCTGGGAGAAAATAATGGCAATACACACAAATATCAAAGGATTTATATCCAGAATATAGAAAAACTTCCTACAACTCAGTAATATCAAGACAGACCATTGATTTTAAAAATAGAAAAAATATTCGAACAAATACATCATAAAGGAAGATTCACAAGTGACTTAACATCATTAGTCATCAAGAAAATACAAATGAAAACCATGATGAGATACTACTACACAAACACTCCAGTGGCTAAAATTTTAAAAGAATGACGTTGCCTAATGTGGGCAAGGATATGGAGTTATTGGGAATCTCATGTGTTAATAGTTTGGAATAGAAAATCAGGCCAACACTTTGGAAACAACTTGACATCTTATAGACACACACTTGCATATCTAAGAGTAATGAAAATATATGTCCACACAAAGTCTTGTCTTGAACATTCATAGCAGTCTTATATGCAATAATAGAAAATGGAAACAACCCAAATGTCCACTGACAAGTAAATAGAAATACAAACTATGCAAACTATTCATGCAGTGGGATGCTAATAGGGATGAAAAGAAATGAACTCTTGAGAGCAACAAAGCTCAACCCAAAAAAAGTTATGCTGAGCAAATGAAAGCCAACACAAAAAAACCCACTATTATTTAATTTTATTTTTATAAAACTCGAGGAAGATAAATCTAAATTACAGGTATAGAAAGATTAGTGACTATCTGGGGCTAGTGGTGAAAGGTGGAGGTTGACTGGAATAGAGCATAAAGAAACTTTTGGACGTGACAAAAATGTTCTATATTTTGTTCTTAAAGGCAGTAACGTGAAATATACATTTATCAAAACTCCTAAAACCCTAAAATTACAATGGGTGGGTGCATTTTATTATATGTCAATTATACTTCAAAAAAGTTTCATTTAAATATCTAAAATAATTCCAAATATAGTCTAATATTCTTTCACTAAATATCCACATGAAAGAGTCCCTCAACTCCTTTCAGTCTTTGTTCAAATGTCGTCTTTTCAATGAGGACTTTCCTAATTACTGTATTTAAAATTTGAAGCCTTATTTCCAATTTCTGATTCCCTTATTCCACTTTATTTCCTATGCTTAGTAACAGCTATCATACTATATAATTTATTAAATTGTATGTTTACTATGTATTCTCAAGCTAGAATGTAAGTTCCATAAAGCCACAGATATCTTATCTTTGCTTTTATGTCTTGTTACTAATGCACCCCATATTATTATGTGCTATACCCAAGATATATAATCAGTAAATCTTTGTTGAATAAATACAATTACAGAGAGTTAATCTTTTCAGAAGGTTCTCATTTTAACAAGCCACTAGACAAAAAAGAATACCTTTGAAAAAAATCATTTTTTTATATGGTCACATCTAGGTAGTAATTCTCCAATATGTTCTCAGGGTTACTGAGTGACTTTAGGCAACTAATACATACATAATCTTGGTATTGTTGTGGATAAAGGAAAAGAGCTGAGAAAAGCATAAAGAATGACTAAGTATAAAGACCATGGTGTCCTATTCAATGATACAACGAAGGAACTAACAATGCATCCTAGTAAAATGGCACTTTAATCATATTTACTCTTAGGAATGCTTTAGGAGTTAATTGACTCTTAAGTAAATAAATCCCTTTGAATAGTCCTAAGCGCCAAAGGAACTTTATTACATTTACTATCATCAAATTACTTAAACCCTCTGGATCAGTTTTCTTATCTGTAAAATGAAGGAAGTTTTCAGACCAGGTGCAACACTGAGTTTTAAAAAAGAGTTCTAAAGAGTACTTTGCAAGTAGACTTGGGTTTAGATGATTAATGAATATTTTTTCAAGTGGTGTCATCAAAATGTCACAACACTCAGAGAAGATCTACAAAGTCCAGCTGTTCCTCCTCTTCCCCAGGACTAAATTGTTCCACTCTTCCTTTGATTCTATGGCTTATCACAGCTTTTCTCCAACAACTTCTGTCTCCTCTTCTAAACTTATGTTAACTAGAGTAATCCTCCATTGCTCGCAACCAAGAGTCCTAATTAATACTGAAATTGGTTGTTGGAAGTGAGCATCACAAGTGTCATGTGCTAAATTGTAAAAATGAGTGGAGACTGAATGAGAAACAGTGAGGTTTTTTTATGTTGAGGCTAGTATGGTTTCGATCTTTGCTACTCTAAATAGAAAAGCTGTTGGATTAAGCAACCATCTGTTGTGTTTCGAGGCTCAGATAATATGACTAAAGATACGAATTTCAGGGGGCTGGATAGGAGATGTCAGAATGATGGACCATGTTAGCTACTTCTTTCAGATTTTGATAAAGTGTTGCAAGAGAGGGAAGCACGTGACCCAACTTATTCCAGCTGAAGGAAGCAAACAGGATAGTTAGGAGGCTTTGTTAAGAGAGGTCCAATAATGCAAGGTCACCCACCTGCAAACATTCAAATAGTGCAATTTGTTTCCTTCATGCCTTAGCCAGGATTAAATAAAAAGAGGGACCAGAGGAATTGAGAAAGCTGTCAAGAAAATAATAGAACTTTTCACAGTACCAAAAGAAAAAATGAAAAAGTATGAAACATTATATCAGGCAATAATGAGATTCATTTAATCCAAACAGTGAATAAATTAAAGTGCATGCAGGGGATAAAAAAAATTCAATCCATTCCATTCAATTAACATTTGGAGTCCAGATTAAAAAAGAGATTGAAGTTGAAAATTGTGTTAGAGCCAAATTTACTGGATTGATAAAATGAGACTCAGCTGTAGTTATAGGCACTCAGCTTCCTATTGACAAAGCAAGCAGAGTCCCATCTGTAAGAATGAGACTAGCTTACTGATACATTTTAGGAAAAACATCATTTTGGAAGGTCAAAGCTAGGACAGATTCTACATCCTGTTCCTTGAATCGTGGTCAGTAACTCAAATCCATGTTTGTATCATAGTCACCAATATCCAATAAGTAACTTCCATTTGTATGAGACAAATGAGTTTAAAACCACAAGAAGTTGTTTAAGAGTAGCAATAAGTAAATCAAGTCAACTTTATATCAATTTAGGATTAAGTTTAGAAATAAGTTCTACAATCATTAAATGATTTTAGATTTTTAAATGCTTAAAATAATTTGATATTTTAGAGAAGTTTTTTGTATTTATTTTTAATAAACTATATAATTCTGTGTAAGGTACCCTTTTAAGTTTTTAGAAACATGAAACTATTTACTGCTCATAACATCCCTAAAATAATGCATTGTATAGATGAGAAAATTGAAGCACTGAGAAGTAATTCACTCAAGGTAGTTAAGTGGCAAACCTGGGGGTTTAAACCTGAGATAGTAAAGTTCCACAGTTCATACTAACATCCACTATGCTATGTGGACCCTCTATTTATTTATTAGACATGTAGTTTCATTTAAACTTTTAAAATTGGTATTATAGATGTGATTTTACTTTGAAAGGCATAAAAGATGGTTGATCAATTTGTAGATAGTAGTCTTAATATTAAATATAATCTGATTAATTTATAAATTTAGGCAAAGTTTATTTAGAAGTTGTATCAAAATATTTAAGAATATTCTACTTGTTAGATGTGTAAGTCTGAATCTTTATAGTGTTAAGAAAATCAGATATATTAACTTGAAATAATATTACAGATCATATTATTCATATAATAGAATTTAGTCTATTAATCAATTATGAGCATAAATAACAAATGGGTGATTGCTCCAATCTCATAGATCTATAAATAGAATAAAATTTGTAAATCATACATAGGATGTAGAAAACTAAGTTTGAAACTCATACATCCAGTAATTCTGTATTAGTCAAAATTCTGGTAACTAGAGTCCTTTACGAACACCAAGTTTTCCTTATACATTAAAACATTTCATTGATATAGCTATAAAAATGAGCTTTACCACAAAAGTTCATGTGAGATCATGATCTAATATCAAAGAGCTTAGCTAATTGTAGTATAAGAATTCAGATCACATAGGTTATCTCCTACTTTATATAATCATATATTTACCTTTGCTTGTCATTTTTAAAACTGCATAATTTTCAGTTGTAAAAATAGCATCTTTCTACCCATAACATTACTGTTTCATTGTGATGACCAAACAAGACAATTGGAGACAAAGTTTCATCAGCTTATAGTTGGCATTGCTTCTAAGTAAACCTGTGCGGTTAGGCTAAGATTTAAGGGAACATGCAGAATTCAGGTTCTGTTAAGAAACTTTTTATTTAACAAATACACATAGTACCCAGTGACATGATTTAAAGTGAACACAAATTCATGTGACTGTAACAAGTTTTTTTTTAGACTTTATTTATTTATTCATGAGAGACACACACACAGAGAGAGAGAGAGAGAGAGAGAGGCAGAGACACAGGCAGAGGGAGAAGCAGGCTCCATGCAGGGAGCCTGAAGTGGGACTCGATCCTGAGTCTCCAGGATCAGGCCCTGGGCTGAAGGTGGCGCTAAACCGCTGAGCCACTCAGGCAGCCTGAATGTAACAAGTTTTTGAGGTGGGTCCTATTATTATCCCCATTTTAAAAGTGGGGAAATTGAACGCAGAGAACATAAATAAACTGCCCCTGATCACACAACAGTTAAGTAAGTAGTGGAGCTGTAATTTGAATCCAGGAAGTCTGACTCTGCATACAGATTCACAAAGCACAGAGGCAAATATTAAAATTCAGCAATATTTTTGGTGTTGATTACTGGCTATCAGAGTCTTTTAAAAAGAAGGGCAAAGAACTTAAGGCAGTTCTATCGTCAGAATAACACCAATCCTGAAAGTAGGACTGTGGTTCCTCCATCATTACAGCAATCTTTTGAAAATGGGTTAGTTTTATCTACCTGCATCAATAGATCTTGAAATCCTACTCATAAGTGGCCGTAAAAAACAATGTTGCTTCTTTCCAGCCTTAGACCATAAGTAATACCTCTGTGGTTAAACAGACTATCTTTGGTTGACTCACTGCATCAAAGGAGAACACATACTACTGAGACCGGTGGGAGAAATCTCAGTTAGAGGGTTTCAGAAAGGATTCATAATAGGGTTTTGGCTCATGTTAGGTGATCTGGGAGGGTTCATAGAAGCAGAACTTTCTTTGTTCTTTCCAGGAAGTGAAAGTGGGATTTATGATTAGGTATCTTAATTTTGAGCTAGTCCTGTAACCATAGCACAACTAAGCTGTAAGCAACTGCTGCTAAATTTTAGTGTTGTAAACACTAGAATATTCATAATCATCTAAAAAGGCTACTAAAAGACATATTTCTTTTCCAATCATATATACGTCTGAGGCTAGATTTTGCTCACGTATTTCAAGCAAAACAACATACTGCAAAAGACTAAATGCAGAAGCAGATGTAAGAATCCACCTATCTTCTATTAAAGCAGACATTAAAAAGATGAAGTTATATTGTGGTCAGATACACAGAATACAGTGGGGGTGTCATATCTAAGAGACTGGACATATTACAAGCCCATAATATGTGAAAACCTAGTGCTTTCATGTGTTGCATTTGACTTAAATATCTGAAAAGAACTTACAAAGATACAAGATTCCTAAAGAAAGGGTAGAAGTTGCTACTACATGAAAACCAAGTTTGTTTGTTTTTTTTAAAATAGTAATTCAAGAGATAGATAAGAATACAGTTGAAGGATTTAAAAAAAAAAAGGCTGAATCAGAGGACTTACGGCTACCTGATAGTATCAGATAAGTTCTCTTAGCCTCCATTTTCTCATCTGTACAAGGAGTTAATACCTACTCTGCACAGCTATTGGAGAATTACAACAGAATTGATAAGCTCTATGCCCTCACTACTCAGTGTGGTACAAGAACAAGCAGCATCAGCACCATGTGGGGGGCTTGTTAAAAATGCAGAATCTCAGACCATACCTGAAATATACTGAAACATATTCTGTATTTAAAAAGATTCCCCAAATTATATGTATGCACATTCAACTTTTATAACACTTCTTTGTACATCAGCATTGTTGTTACTAAAGTAGTCATTGTAGGATAACTTTAAGTTCATTGATACAGATCCATATATATACAAACAAAATAAATTTACACTGAACTTTCCCATTGAAGATTTTTCTGAAGCAGTGAGCATCTGTAAAGTGTCTGCAAAGACGTGCTACCATCTTGCAACTTGACAGAATTCAGTTACTTGGCTAGTCAGTTTGTTGAGAGGAATTTCTATTCTGAACCCACTTTGAAATTCCCACACACATGACAACATCTCACATTCAACTGTTTTATATTCAGTTGTCCAAAAAAAGCTTATACCCACTTCCCAAATGCAGGAGAAAATGTAGTATACAAATATATATAATGGAATATTATTTAGGCTTTAATTAAAAAGAAGAAAATCCTGCCATTTATGATAACATGGGATGGATGGACTTAGAGGACATTACACTAAGTGACATAAGTCAGACATAGACAAATACTGCATGATCTCACTTGTATGTCCAATCAAAAAGAGTCAAACTCATAAAAACAGAGTAGAATGTGGTTTCCTGGGGCTGAAATGAGGGGGGCACAGGGAGATTTTGGTCAAAGAGTACAAAGTTTTAGTTAATGCAAGATAAAGAAGTTCTGGAAATCTAGTGCACAGTGTGGTAAAGATAGTTAACAGTACTAAATTGTATATTTGACATTTACTATTTGACATTATGAGCTCATCATAAAGAAAGGAAAGATGGAAGGAAATGAACTATATGAGCAAGAGATATGTTAATTAGTTTGGTTGTGGTTCTTATTTCCCAATGTATGTCAAGACATCAGGCTATAAACCTTAAATATATATAATTTGTATTTGTCTATTATGCACCAAAAGATAAAAATAATCATTAAAAAAAAGAGAAGTAAACTTTTCTGTGGTTAATTGGAGAAAGAGACCAGGAAATGGAGAACTATCTCAACTTAAAAAACAAGAACTTTAGGGCTCCTGGGTGGCTCCGTCATTGTGCATGAACTCTTGGTTTCAGTTCAGGTCTGATCTCAGGGTCCTGAAGTCAAGCCCTGCATGGGCTCTGTGCTCAGTGGGGAAGTCTGCTTGAGATTCTCTCCCTCTGTCCCTCTTCCCACTCATTTACTCTTTCTTCTCTTGCTTTCTCAAATGAATAAACCAAAAAAAAAAAAAAAAAAAAAAAAAAGAAGAAAAAACAAGAACTTGTTCTTGAACAAGAACAGATACAGATAGGTGATTCTGAAACTCTATAGGAAAAAAGAATTTTTAACCCTTTGCCAATATCATTACTTCTTTTTTACACAGAAGCCTTTTCTAAGGTGTGTTTTCTAGCCAATTACATGAACTATACTGGTTATGCTATATTTTGGTAGGCAGAGTATCTCTTCAGAGTAGAACAGAAGTTACCTCAGACTAATAGAAGTTGTTTTCTTGAGATTTGATACGAAAGATAAAATTTACTACATATATTATAGGACCATTCATTGCTTCTCTGAATAGGAAGAGAATGAGAGAAAAATACATAAAACTCTCCATTTTCTTGTAGAACAAGATGCCAGTGCAGCGTATCAGGAGATTTAAAAAGTTATTTTCTTTTTCTAAAATATCTATATGGAATGGCCATTCTTATAAGGCCCAACATGAAATGAGGACAGGACAGGAAAAAAATAAATAGAAATACATAGAGTAAGCTATTAGCATATTAGTATAAACTAAGTATACTGTGAACATTCTGAATATATACTTTATGCATGAACATTTTGCCTTTCCCCAAATAAAATGATAAACACTTGTTAAATCCTTGTCTAATCACAAATATGGATGGGAATTTACAATCCGCTCTGCTTGTAGACAAGCTTGACTCAATCTGACCAGCTCATGGGGGAAAAAAAAGAAATCCAATTAAACACAGATGGAGGAAAACAAACTGCTCAGCAGGTTTTTTATTCAAATACAGCCAACATCATTGTGTATAAATATTTGAAGTTTAGGAGGGAAATAGAAAAACACAGGTAAAGATTGAAGAATAAGCTTTGTCTCTAAAAGCTTTGGATTTAGATCTCTAGAATTTTAAAAATTTTAACCCTTTCACATCAGTAACTAATAGGAGTATCTTTGTGAACTACCATTTAAATGTTTTGCTTCCAGCCTTCTGTCTGGTATATTCTCCAGTTGTTGAGTACAGCCTTCTATTTTTGTTATTTTATTAGGTCTAGTTTCTAAATCACTTTTCAAATTTATTAAGTAGTTAAATGATTTTTTTCGACTGCTGCTTATGCCATGTACTGAAAGAGGTAAGATACATTCTCCCTAGATGATGATGGATTTTTCCATTTCTCTTTGTATTTCCATTTTTGTTTTATGTATTTTGAAGCTATATTTTTAGTTCAGAATTGTTATTTCTCCCAAGTGAATCTAACATTATTTCATTGTGAAGTGAATACATAAAATAAGTTATCTTTTTTGAAGCCATCTATAAAGTCTTTCTTTTACCTTAAAGTCTATTCTTGCCTGATTTAATTCTGCTACTTTCACTTTTTTCTGGCTAGTATATGACCATATTTTTTCCATTTCTTTTTCTTTCCAATTTTTAATATCTTTTGATCTTTTTGTTGTAGCTGATTGTCACATAAATATCACAAAGTTGGATTTTTAAAATCTAGTCTCACAGTTATTGTAACTAAGAGTATATTTGATTTATATTTCTTTTGGTTATGACAGATTTCATTTCTACCATCTTATTTTTGTAGTTTCTCACTGTTACGATTTTCTTATTTTTTCCTCATACCTTGGCTTATTCAATTGACTGGGAGAAGTCATTTTTTCTCAGTTCATTTATTCCCTATATTAACTTACACATTATCCTTTTAGGGTTCTTCTTTTAATACATTCCATGATTAAATCCAGACCAAATCTAATGTTAATCGAGATCCTTACTCTACTCCCTGAAAATATAAGAATCTTAGAACACTTTCATTCTGACAGCCTCCACTGACACATTTGGTATTGTTTCCAGTATCTTGGTTCTATCTTATATGAATTTCATCATGGCACACCACATGATGCATATCACTCACACCATGGGATATATTTAAGATTACATCTCAGTATCCTTTTTGCTTAACATCTCAGAGTTTTACATTTTTCATAAGATTTTATCTGAGAGAGAAAAAGCAAGGTACATGTGCATGTGAGCAGGGGAAATGACAGAGGAAAAGGGAGAGAATCTCCAGCAGACTCCGTGCTGAGTGCAGAGTCCCACACAGGGCTGATCTCACAACCCTGAGATCATGACCTGGGCCAAAATCCAAAACTAGACACTTAACTAACTGAGCCACCCTGGTACCCCCAGAGTTTAACATTTTTATCTCTTTGTCTACGTGATCCAAAAAACTTTAGTTATAGACTTACAGATGTTTTTCCACAACAATGTTTAGATCTTTCTCACACAATAACATCTCAGTTCATCATTCCTCCTCGCCAATTGGAAGTATCTCCTACAATATAATTTTTCTTCTGCCTTAAGTATATCCTTTATAGCATCCTCTAGTGTGGGTTTATTGGTGATACATATTCTCAGTTATGGTTGCCTGACAATTATTTAATTTCAGTAATTAAGTAATATTCTTAAAAAATATTGTCACCAAATATATAGTTTTAGGTTGACCGTTATTTTCTTCAGACTTTTAAGATAATGCTTATATTCTGGCTATTGCTATTAAGAACACAGTTGTCCCTCAAATTGCCATTTCTTTGCAGTAATTTTTTTGGTCTTTGTTTTAGCATCTTATTTTTGCCTTTAGTATTTTATAGTTTACTCTGACTCATTAAATTAGTATTTCTTATTTATCCTGTTAATTTTTATCTCACCTTAGTCTTTTTTCAATTGACAAGTTATGGCCTTTCCAAAAGTCTGGAAAAGTCTTGCTGTTTATCTCCTCAAATATTACTTCTTTCTCTGTTTCTTCCAAAATCCTAATTAGGTACATGTTAGACTGTATTCCAGTATCCTTCTTTTGTCTTAATCTGTCATATATTTTCTATCGCTTTATATATGTAATCTCAAAAATTTAATTATACTCTTCTTTTATAGATGTCTTAGTGAATTTAAAGTGGTTATACATGACATATTTTGGAACAAACAGATTACATGAATCCAGGTAGTAAAACTGCATGAAGATTAACTTGTGCCACAAATAATCAAGGAAGATATTTTCCTCTTCCAACCTATGCCAAAGTTATGTCCTTCTCTGTAGACAGAGCTATTACTCCTTTCCAAGATATGAAAGTATGCATCTTTGAGGTTCCAGGTTTAGCAGAATCTTCTATTGAGGAGGTCCTTGATTTTATCTCCCATTCATCAAGACCTTTCAAAATTGGGGTTTAATTCTCTTTTATTCCCTCCCTCTTTCTGATTTAAAAAAATATTGACTTCATCAAAAAGCCATTAGATAGTTCTTCCAACTGAGCCAACCAGGCACCCCTCAATAATTCTATACATTATTCAAAGCTCATCACAGTATGTATACTTTTAACCCATTTCACCTAGCCTCATTTTTTAATACATTATTGTTTGCTTTTCCCTTCTGTTTTTTTTAATTTATTTTTTATTGGTGTTCAATTTACTAACAAACAGAATAACCCCCAGTGCCCGTCACCCATTCACTCCCACCCCAGCCCTCGTCCCCTTCTACCACCCCTAGTTCGTTTCCCAAGGTTAGCAGTCTTTACGTTCTGTCTCCCTTTCTGCTATTTCCCACACATTTCTTCTCCCTTCCTTTATATTCCCTTTCACTATTATTTATATTCCCCAAATGAATGAGAACATATAATGTTTGTCCTTCTCCGACTGACTTACTTCACTCAGCATAATACCCTCCAGTTCCATCCACGTTGAAGCAAATGGTGGGTATTTGTCGTTTCTAATGGCTGAGTAATATTCCATTGTATACATAAACCACATCTTCTTTATCCATTCATCTTTCGTTGGACACCGAGGCTCCTTCCACAGTTTGGCTATCGTGGCCATTGCTGCTAGAAACATCGGGGTGCAGGTGTCCCAGCATTTCATTGCATTTGTATCTTTGGGGTAAATCCCCAACAGTGCAATTGCTGGGTCGTAGGGCAGGTATATTTTTAACTCTTTGAAGAACCTCTAAACAGTTTTCCAGAGTGGCTGCACCAGTTCACATTCCCACCAACAGTGTAAGAGGGTTCCCTTTTCTCCGCATCCTCTCCAACATTTGTTGTTTCCTGCCTTGTTAATTTGCCCCATTCTCACTGGTGTGAGGTGGTATCTCATTGTGGTTTTGATTTGTATTTCCCTGATGGCCAGTGATGCGGAGCATTTTCTCATGTGCATGTTAGCCATGTCTATGTCTTCCTCTGTGAGATTTCTATTCGTGTCTTTTGCCCATTTCATGATTGGATTGTTTGTTTCTTTGGTGTTGAGTTTAATAAGTTCTTTATAGATCTTGGAAACTAGCCCTTTATCTGATATGTCATTTGCAAATATCTTCTCCCATTCTGTAGGTTGTCTTTGAGTTTTGTTGACTGTATCCTTTGCTGTGCAAAAGCTTCTTATCTTGATGAAGTCCCAATAGTTCATTTTTGCTTTTGTTTCTTTTGCCTTCGTGGATGTATCTTGAAAGAAGTTACTGTGGCCGAGTCCAAAAAGGGTGTTGCCTGTGTTCTTCTCTAGGATTTTGATGGAATCTTGTCTCACATTTAGATCTTTCATCCATTTTGAGTTTATCTTTGTGTATGGTGCAAGAGAGTGGTCTAGTTTCATTCTTCTGCATGTGGATGTCCAATTTTCCCAGCACCATTTATTGAAGAGACTGTCTTTCTTCCAATGGATAGTCTTTCCTCCTTTATCGAATATTAGTTGACCATAAAGTTCAGGGTCCACTTCTGGGTTCTCTATTCTGTTCCACTGATCTATGTGTCTGTTTTTGTGCCAGTACCACACTGTCTTGATGACCACAGCTTTGTAGTACAACCTGAAATCTGGCATTGTGATGCCCCCAGATACGGTTTGCTTTTTTAAAATTGCCCTGGCTATTCGGGGTCTTTTCTGATTCCACACAAATCTTAAAATAATTTGTTCTAACTCTCTGAAGAAAGTCCATGGTATTTTGATAGGGATTGCATTAAACGTGTATATTGCCCTGGGTAACATTGACATTTTCACAATATTAATTCTGCCAATCCATGAGCATGGAATATTTTTCCATCTCTTTGTGTCTTCCTCAATTTCTTTCAAAAGTGTTCTATAGTTTTGAGGCTATAGATCCTTTACATCTTTGGTTAGGTTTATTCCTAGGTATTTTATGCTTTTGGATGCACTTGGAAATGGGATTGACTCCTTAATTTCTCTTTCTTCAGTCTCATTGTTAGTGTATAGAAATGCCACTGATTTCTGGGCATTGAGTTTGTATCCTGCCACGCTACCGAATTGCTGTATGAGTTCTAGCAATCTTGGGGTGGAGACTTTTGGGTTTTCTATGTAGAGTATCATGTCATCTGTGAAGAGGGAGAGTTTGACTTCTTCTTTGCCAATTTGAATGCCTTTAATGTCTTTTTGTTGTCTGATTGCTGAGGCTAGGACTTCCAGTACTACGTTGAATAGCAGTGGTGAGAGTGGACATCCCTGTCTTGTTCCTGATCTTAGGGGAAAGGCTCCCAGTGCTTCCCCATTGAGAATGATATTTGCTGTGGGCTTTTCATAGATGGCTTTTAAGATGTTGAGGAATGTTCCCTCTATCCCTACACTCTGAAGAGTTTTGATCAGGAATGGATGCTGTACTTTGTCAAATGCTTTCTCTGCATCTAATGAGAGGATCATATGGTTCTTGGTTTTTCTCTTGCTGATATGATGAATCACATTGATTGTTTTACAGGTGTTGAACCAGCCTTGTGTCCCGGGGATAAATCCTACTTGGTCATGGTGAATAATTTTCTTAATGTACTGTTGGATCCTATTGGCCAGTATCTTGTTGAGAATTTTTGCATCCATGTTCATCAGGGATATTGGTCTGTAATTCTCCTTTTTGGTGGGGTCTTTGTCTGGTTTTGGAATTAAGGTGATGCTGGCCTCATAGAACGAGTTTGGAAGTACCCCATCTCTTTCTATCTTTCCAAACAGCTTTAGGAGAATAGGTATGGTTTCTTCTTTAAACGTTTGATAAAATTCCCCTGGGAAGCCATCTGGCCCTGGACTCTTGTGTATTGGGAGGTTTTTGATGACTGCTTCAATTTCCTCCCTGGTTATTGGCCTGTTCAGGTTTTCTATTTCTTCCTGTTCCAGTTTTGGTAGTTTGTGGCTTTCCAGGAATGTGTCCATTTCTTCTAGATTGCCTAATTTATTGGCGTATAGCTGTTCATAATATGTTTTTAAAATAGTTTGTATTTCCTTGGTGTTGGTAGTGATCTCTCCTTTCTCATTCATGATTTTATTAATTTGAGTCTTCTCTCTCTTCTTTTTAATAAGGTTGGCTAATGGTTTATCTATCTTATTAATTCTTTCAAAGAACCAACTCCTGGTTCTGTTGATCTGTTCCACAGTTCTTCTGGTCTCGATTTCGTTGAGTTCTGCTCGAATCTTTATTAACTCCCTTCTTCTCCTGGGTGTTGGATCTATTTGCTGTTTTTTCTCTAGCTCCTTTAACTGTAAGGTCAGCTTTTGTATTTGAGTTCTTTCAGTTTTTGAATGGATGCTTGTATTGCGATGTATTTCCCCCTTAGGACTGCTTTTGCTGCATCCCAAAGATTTTGAACGGTTGTATCTTCATTCTCATTAGTTTCCATGAATCTTTTTAATTCTTCCTTAATTTCCTGGTTGACCCTTTCATCTTTTAACAGGATGGTCCTTAACCTCCACGTGTTTGAGGTCCTTCCAAACTTCTTGTTGTGATTTAGTTCTAATTTCAAGGCATTATGGTCTGAGAATATGCAGGGGACAATCCCAATCTTTTGGTATCGGTTCAGACCCGATTTGTGACCCAATATGTGGTCTATTCTGGAGAAAGTTCCATGTGCACTTGAGAAGAATGTGTATTCAGTTGAGTTTGGATGTAAAGTTCTGTAGATATCTGTGAAATCCATTTGGTCCAGTGTATCATTTAAAGCTCTCGTTTCTTTGGAGATGTTGTGCCTAGAAGACCTATCGAGTATAGAAAGAGCTAGATTGAAGTCACCAAGTATAAGTGTATTATTATCTAAGTATTTCTTCACTTTGGTTAATAATTGATTGATATATTTGGCAGCTCCCACATTCGGGGCATATATATTGAGGATTGTTAAGTCCTCTTGTTGGATAGATCCTTTAAGTATGAGATAGTGTCCCTCTTCATCTCTCACTACAGTCTTCAGGGTAAATTTTAGTTTATCGGATATAAGGATGGCTACCCCTGCTTTCTTTTGAGGACCATTCGAATGGTAAATGGTTCTCCAACCTTTTATTTTCAGGCTGTAGGTGTCCTTCTGTCTAAAATGAGTCTCTTGTAGACAGCAAATAGATGGGTCCTGCTTTTTTATCCAGTCTGAAACCCTGCGCCTTTTGATGGGGTCATTAAGCCCATTCACGTTCAGAGTTACTATTGAGAGATATGAGTTTAGTGTCA
Organism: Canis lupus familiaris; assembly: GCF_011100685.1. NCBI lineage: Eukaryota > Metazoa > Chordata > Mammalia > Carnivora > Canidae > Canis > Canis lupus. The sequence goes on along the minus strand of NC_049234.1, from coordinate 7,904,368 downwards.
TCATGATATCTATTCAGTCCTTGTTTTTGTGGAATGTTCCACTGAACTTCTTCTTAAAGGGGAATTTTAAGAGTCCCCCTTAAAATTTCTTGCAGAGCTGGTTTGAAGGTCACATATTCTTTTAGTTGCTGCCTGTCTTGGAAGCTCTTTATCTCTCCTTCCATTTTGAATGAGAGCGTTGCTGGATAAAGTATTCTTGGTTGCATGTTCTTCTCATTTAGGACCCTGAATATATCCTGCCAGCCCTTTCTGGCCTGCCAGGTCTCTGTGGAGAGGTCTGCTGTTATCTTAATACTCCTCCCCATAAAAGTCAGGGATTTCTTGTCTCTTGCTGCTTTAAGGATCTTCTCTTTATCTTTGGAATTTGCAAGCTTCACTATTAAATGTCGAGGTGTTGAATGGTTTTTATTGATTTTAGGGGGGGATCTCTCTATTTCCTGGATCTGAATGCCTGTTTCCCTTCCCAGATTAGGAAAGTTTTCAGCTAGAATTTGTTCAAATACATATTCTGGCCCTCTGTCCCTTTCGGCGCCCTCGGGAACCCCAATTAAACGTAGGTTTTTCTTTCTCAGGCTGTCGTTTATTTCCCTTAATCTATCTTCATGGTCTTTTAATTGTTTGTCTCTTTTTTCCTCAGTTTCCCTCTTTGCTATCAACTTGTCTTCTATGTCACTCACTCATTCTTCCACCTCGTTAACCCTCGTCGTTAGGACTTCTAGTTTGGATTGCATCTCATTCAATTGATTTTTAATTTCTGCCTGATTAGCTCTAAATTCTGCAGTCATGAAGTCTCTTGAGTCCTTTATGCTTTTTTCTAGAGCCACCAGTAGCTGTATAATAGTGCTTCTGAATTGGCTTTCTGACATTGAATTGTAATCCAGATTTTGTAACTCTGTGGGAGAGAGGACTGTTTCTGATTCTTTCTTTTGAGGTGAGGTTTTCCTTCTAGTCATTTTGCTCAGTGCAGAGTGGCCAAAAGCAAGTTGTATTGGGAAAAGGAGAAAAAGAGAGGAGAGAAAGAAGGAAAGAAAAGAGAAAGAGAAAAAAAAGGAAGAAAAAAACGAAAAAAAAGGAAGAAAAAGAGAAAGAAAAAGAAAGAAAGGAGAAAAAAGGGGGGTGGGGGAAGGAAACAAATCAAAAAGCAAAACAAAACAAAACAAAACAAAAAGAACCTCGGGGGAGTATCTTCTGATTCTGTGTACTTTAAGTCCCTTGGCTTCTCCTGGAAGTTGTCCGTCTAGCTGGTGTTCTGGGGGAGGGGCCTGTTGTGCTGATTTTCAGGTGTTAGCACTTGGGGGAGCTGCTCTGCCCCCTGCCTGGTGCAGGGCTCAGTGGGGGTTGTTTACCCCGTGAGGCCGCAGGAGGAACAGCCCCAGTGGCGGGGCCAGCTCTGGAGCCCTGGATTCAGCCCCCGCAGTAGCTCCGGAGCTCTCGGTCTGCAGGGCCTGGAGGCTCCGGGCGGGGCCGCTGATCTGCTCAGCTGGGGCAGGAGCGTCCTCGCTGTCCTGGGCCCTCCCGGCCTCTGCCTGTCCCGGGGGAGGCCGGATCCTGAGCTGTGTCCCGGCGCCCTGTGCTCCGAAGCCTGCGCTATTGGATTCGGGCTCCCGCCCCGCAGCCCCCTCCGCGGAGCCGCCCCCGAGCCTCCCCCGAGCTGCTCCCCCCCCCCGCAGCCCCCTCCGCTGAGCCGCCCCCGAGCCCCCCCCAGCTGCTCCGGGTCCCGCCGTGCGCGCTGCAGCCCTTAGGGAGCTCGGCGCACTCTCCCGGGGCGCAGGTGTCTGTTACTGTCCCAGGGAACCCGAGGGCATCCTCGCCCTTCTGGGTCCTGCTCCAACTCCCTGGGAGCCCCTTTCCGTCCGGGAAGGTCGGTGCAGCTCCTGCTCCTCCGGGACGGGGCTCTCCTGTCCTGGGGACACTCGCCCCGGCCTCAGCCCGGCTCCTCGCGGGCCCCTCCCCCTCGGAGGCCTTTGGTTTCTTTATTTCTTTTTCCCCGTCTTCCTACCTTGATAGAAGCGCAAACTTCTCACTGTAGCATTCCAGGTGTTCTCTCTTTCATTCTCAGGCCGAATTCATAGATTTTCAGGATAATTTGAAGGTTTTCTAGGTAATTTGGTGGAGACAGGTGATTTGGGGACCCTACTCTTCCGCCATCCTGCCCACCTCCCCATTCTGTTCTTAATATCAGTGTATATGTTATCTCCTTCAACTTTCTAGCATCTTTTAATTTGTTCAATTTCTTCATACCTGTCTTTTCAGCACTATTTAATCTTCTGTTTTATTTTTGCTAATTCTTCTATGTTTTCCATTTCTGATATGGTTGTGTTTCTCATATTTCTTGCCTAAGTGCTACCAACTTAATATTTTTAATTACCTTCTTTTGCTTTATCTCTAAGCATTTATTTCAGGGTAGTCACTAATGAACTTTATATATTTTCTATCCTAATATTTGCCTGCTTCCTGGTAAAATACCTCTCAACCAATTCAAGTATTTTTTTTTTCCAATTCAAGTATTTTGTCACATTCCTTCTCAGATTTTTTCTTCCAATATTTTAAGATATTCCATCCTAGTTACTTTCTGGTTATTATGAAATTTTGAGTGCCAGCTGTATTGTTGAAAAATAAAATATGGGAGAGAATTGGAGAATCAAATAGTCTATAAATACCTTTAATATTTCAGCTAGTTGTCTCTGTACTGCTACTTCCTCATTAGCTTTCTGCCAAATGAACAGATTTGAACTCCAGGAAAGCAGGAATTTTTCCTGGCTACAATGATACTCCTTATTCTGTAAACCATTATGTGGTGACTTAGCCTAATCATCATTAGCTGACAAAAAATCTATGGCTATAAAACTAATTATAAGCTGTAAACTATAGTTTACTATAAAGAAATAAAACTAGTAACAAAGATGGTATGTCACTGTGTTTACTCCTTTATCACTGCCCCCAAACACTCTACAGTGTCACACTAGGATATCTATACAACTCAATAGACACAGAAACACATATAACTCCCCATTCTTACCTTTGTTTAGAGAAATTACTACAAGACTTCTTTGGAACCACTCCCTTCCCCCCCCCTTCCTCTTCCATATCTCATCCAACAGCAAGTCTTAGTGGTTGTAGCTTCCAAATTATGTATTCATCCATTTCACTCATTCACTTACTACCACCTTAGTCCAGTTTCTTATTTAGATTATGAAAATACTAGCTTATTTCACTAAGGGAACAGCAGGAGGGCCAGAGTGCTCATAAAGTATTGAGCATATTTGAGATGAGGTCTGACAAGTAGGTAGTGGCCAACTCACATAGGGTCATGGGCCATAAAAAGGTATTTGCATTAAATTTTGAATATAATGGGAAAATATTGATATAGTTAAGAAAGGAAGTAATATGTAGCTGGCTTCACAAATAGGAAGCAAAGTGGAAGTAGGGAATCCAATTTGGATGGCATTTTCATAATCTAAATAAGAAATTGGACTAAGGTGGTAGTGAATGAATGAGTGAAATGGATGAATACATAATTTGGAAGCTGCAACCACTAAGACTTGCTGTTGGATGAGAAATGGAAGAAGAAGCGGGGGGGAGGGAGTGGTTACAAAGAAGACTTGTAGTAATTTCTCTAAACAAAGGTAAGAATGGGGAGTTATGAGTAATAATAGGAAGAACTTCTTTTTAGAATTGGAAATAAATATCAAATGATGAACTAGCAATGATACATCAGTCTGCCTCAAGGAGCATATGACTCAGTGGGGAAACAGATAAGCAGCAAGAAAAAACTTTCTTTTCTTAAAAAAAAGATTTTATTTATTCATTCATGAGAGACACAGAGAGAGACAGAAACATGCAGAGGGAGAAGCAGGCTCCCTAAAGGGAGCCTGATGCAGGACTCAATCCCAGGACCCCGGGATCATGACCTGAGACAAAGGCAGATGCTCCATCACTGAGCCACACAGGTGCCCCACGAAACAACTTTCATTAAGATGTGAGAAGTACTATAAGCAGGAATCTGTGGAGCACTGTAGAAGTACACAGGAAGGGCCTCTATCTAGTGCTTTAGAGGTCAGAGTGGACTGCTTGGAAGAAGTGGTTGTGGATCTTCCACTGGTGAGAAAGAGGATAGTGCTTTCTGGAAGCCTTAGGGTGGCTGAGACAGAGAGCAAGGCAGGAAATAGAGAAGGGATAGAGACAGATCATGAAAAACCTTTTAAACCATATTCCAAGCTTGATACTTATCCTGAGGGGAACAGGAAGTCAAGGTAGGCTATTTAGCAGAGAAACTCAAAAGTACGTATTTCCCTTCTGTCCCTATTTTGTTACCAGGAACTAGTCACAGAGCTCACACAGCTGTGTGGACTGGAGAGTCAGGTCTCCCTCAGGCACAGGACACAAGAGGAGGGAGTCAGTGAGCACTGGCAATGTCTACCACAGGGGGAGGCCTGTTGTTATACAGATGATATATTCCAAGTATCTAGATTCATTTTTCTACAGTGCTTCAGTGGAAAAGACACAGGGATGTACGAAAAAAATTATCTATTAAAATAAAGTTCTAGTGTAAGCATTATTTGTTTACTGCTCTAGTATATGAGTAAGGATGCATACACTGTCATCAAGCCTTTATGCTACATTTGAGGTGATCGATTTTTAATATGGGCTCTGCACCAAACACCTGACTGGCTGAAAGTGAGGAACAGGGAAAGCCCGGTATGGCTGCCAACTGGAGGAGATTTGCCAAATATGCGAAGACACCATTGACAGAAGAGAAAACTGTGCTTTCAAATCTGGTCTCTGAGCAGAAAACCCCAAGTGCAGATGCTTCAAACTCCTATGATGGGTTCAAGCTGCTTCTCCCTGTGCATTGTGTATGCTCGCCTCTGAGGATAGATGACTGAGATTGATTTTTAACAATGGTCCTGATTCTCTTTAGTAACCCTGTAAAGACTGGTTCTTGATGTTACAGGGAGTTTTTGATATTGTGCTATCGCTGATAGAATCTGTTAAGCTAGTTGACACTGCTTGGAACAGGTTACTTTTGCCGACTATCTAGGTGAGGAAATAGGTCCTGTGCTTTGTTTGGAATGGAATCTTTGCTGACTCCAGGTTCTCCTACCTGCTATCTGTGTGGTCTGGGCCAATAAATTCCAACTTTGTGAGCCTCAGCTTCCACATCTGGGATATGATCATAGTAATGTGTACTCTACTACGTTATTATAAAGATTAATTTTTTAAGACCTATGAATCACATAATGCCATGCCTGCTTGCCATGTGGTGAAGGCTCGATGGGAGCTCTTACAATGTCATTTTTCAGTTCTCTGTACACACTTACAGTTTTTGGATAAAAGTTATTTTCTTTAGGTCACTTCAATGAAAAAGAACATCATTCCTATTTTAAGTGCATGAAATAATCATTTTACATGGAGGAATTTTTATGGAGTTCATTTTAATGAACCAGTCTTTTTTTTTTTTTTTAATTTAAAAAAACAGGAATCCTATTAAGGTCAGATCTCTTTCTTCATAAAATTCTGACAAGCAAAATTAAATGTTTGCCAAATGTTTTCCCATTTGCTAAGAACTACCGCTATCCTGTAACATAGTACAAGGACACTCACTGTCATACCCATAGGCCGAAGGGCTTTAAGAAACCTCATTTATGGAATCAGAACCCACTGTGTTTGGTGGCTCCAAGAGGTCCCCAAATACACAGCCCACAGTCTTGGCTCAAGCTACTGATGGTCCCCATGAGGGACCCACAAAATTCAGCACTGTGGGTACTGGAAGGCCATAAATGCAGATAACATGTTCTGCAGATTCCCTAGAAGCCCTGATCCATTCCAGGATTTAAGTGTTTGAACAGGTTACAAAGAAAGTGTACTGAATTTAGTAATGCCTGGACATTTGTGCTTTAATGCAGTTATGTGAAAAATAGAAGGATAAATAGCAAAGACCTGCAATGTGGAAAAGAACTATAGCAGTGGCCATGCAGAGTCACTAGGTTACAGAGGTCAAGAAAAAAAGAGCAGAAAAGAACACTAAGGGGAACTCATATCTGAAGTCAGGTTTCAGAAAACTGTCTAAAGTAGATGAAAAGCACAATCACGAAGCCATGATGTTTGGCTACTGAATAGCTTAGGAAGAGTGTACTCTAAGGAGCTTTCATCCATTCTATTCCTGATACTTCTGCATAAAAGGACAAAAAGGCCAACTTTTAAAAACGAGCTGAAGGGTAAGAATTCACTTTTTGCTCTATTCACCTCTCTATTTGCAAAGGTCATTATTTAGCCTCTGATGCAAAGCAATTACAGAAATCTGTCAAAGAGATCACTGGGAAGGCAGGCAAGTGTGTAGGAGAAACAGACATGTACCGTTTTACCAACAGCTGGGTTTAGTCCTTCCTTGGTCCCTGATGAAAGTGTGACTTCACTAAACTGCACATCTTTGTGGCTTTGTTTCCAAATATGTACTGTGAGGAGATTTAACTAGGTGACCTCTTGGAAAGTGATCAGACTTCCCCAAACAGTCCCTGAGCTTTCATAGCATCCCCTCTCACATGGAAACATGTCCTGGTTTGGCTGATAAATGTTGTGGTTCAGCCTATCAGCCTACCTCCTAGGTTGTCTTTTGGGTTTTTTTGTTCTTGTTTTTGTTTTAGGTTGTCTTTTTGAACTTTAAATCCAATTAATTCTTCCACTCATTTGTTCTTCTACATCTGGAGCATTCATACACAGCAATGCACTCACTGGAAACATAGTTGATGGCAATATAATGATTAATTACATATGTTCTAATGTGTTAACAAATTGTATAATTGTATAATTTAAATTTTCTATTTGAGATTTAGCTTTTTAAAAAAATTCCAAACTTACCAATTAAATAAAAAACTTTTAGCGTTGCACAAGCCAGACATCTATTTCTTGGCCATCTTTCTCCATAATTGATGATCCTCTTTGGAAATACAACTTCCCTTTTTCCATCTCCATTTCTTTGGCAGCCATGATTATCTTCTGGGACACTTCGCCTTCCATCTGAGCCTCCTCCACCCTTCCCCCGATAAGCCAACTTTGGCTTGCCCCCCTCACTCTCTCTCCTGCACCCTTTAACTGGAACTGCCAGTAATTTATCAAAGTGATAACTGCTTGCAGCAAAGCTGAGCTTTAAGCATTAGCACCACAGTGTGGGGGCACATCTACAGGCAGTTATCCACCATCCAAAAAGGAACCAAAATGAATCATTTGATTAATGAAGTCCACCTCACCACCATACCCTGCACTCTCCTCTTTTCTCCACCAATTAACCTTCACATTTGCCACCATTCCAGAAGACGACTCAAAGACAAATCTTAAAATCATTTATCATCCAAGAAAATCTACAAACTCCAGTCTGTAACTATTTATTACTATTAAAATAATTTCCTGTAATGATTATAAATTCTCTTCATCCCATATGTGTCTCAAAAGTATTTTAAGTGATTGATTTTATACTTCAAGCTATGTAATATTAACAGAGTTTGACAAGTTATATTTCATTCTCAAAGATCAAAATATGTTGGAAAGTCTAATAGTCTAAAAGTAAATAACAGAACAAAAAATGAAACAGATGCTTTCAGATGCCATTAAAAATAGATAGGAAAGGAGTATTTAAATATTCAAGGCTTATAATAATTACAATAACATTTACTTTCTCTGTCCCAGGTCTAGATCTAAGTAAGCACCTTCTGCTGTGTGAACTTAAACAATCACCACAACAACCCTACAAAAGTTAACTATTTTATGGATGAGGAAACTAAACAAAAAAGGGGGGAGGGGAATGACTTCCCAAAGCTTTCAGAGCAAGCAAGAGATGAGATTCAAACCAAAGATCTATTCCATAGTCCTTGCTCTTAAGTCATTATGGTCCTCTACATAGATCAATTATTTTTAACCCGATCAATTGTTTTTAACCCTATAAAATAAATAATGTGTAACTCCTATTTCAAAATCCTAAAGTAAAATTTATAGAGAATGTAATCTGCTTACAGATATAATTAAAACAACACCCCAAACTCCCTAGTTGTTACATAAAGGAGAAATAAAGCAAGTTATAGTAAGATAATGGATAATTCAACATTTGAAGAAATTATTATCTAAACCACCAAAAATGCAAACTGACACAGGTGTTTTGCATTTTTGACTCAAATATAACAAACATCAGTGTCATCAGTGATGAGAAGTACTATAATGAAGAACAACTCTTGGTGAAGCTCCAAGTGAAACAGTAAAATCTTTCTCTACATGTACAATAGTTGGATTCTAGCAAATTTGGTTTATATTAAAGCTGCATAAAAATACTGAATGTTTAATATGTAAAAATATAATTTGGTTCTTCCTTCAGATAATTATAAATAAGTTCTTCACATATATGAAGGTCTGGTAGGACTTTGAAAAGTGAATGGCAGTATAAGAAACAATGATTTGTTCATCAGTACTCTCCTGAACATGGTTAGACATGCATGCAGCCTCCTGATACCCCATGTTCACTCAATGCTAGTAGAGCCTCTTAATCACTGGGGCAGCTACAAATCGCCACCCCCAGATTTCCAAAACAGCACTTAGCAATGGCGCTGCCCCTCCAGAGTATTGCTGCCTGTACAAAACAGGATAAGCTTCAAGCAGAGAAGGCATCTCCTCTAGGAGAGGAAAATAAAACACAAGACCAACTAAAGATGGAAAAGTTTACTTTAGAATGTATCATCTAAGGCAAGCTGATCTTTAACTTTAAATGAATGCTGAAAAACAGATCTTCCAGGGTCTTTGGAATTTTGTTTTGAGACTTTCCTTCCTTCATACCAACATAAAACCCCACCTGGCACAGCTGAGTATGTGTCCCTAGTGTGGCTCCTTTTCCAAAAAGACCATGTTGGAATGGGATCAGTTTACCTTGTGAAGGGAAGTTAATTTGCCCCTTTTATATTCTTTTGAATGAGCTTTATTACCTTTCCTCATCATTATTCTTCTAATATCCTTAGTAGGTACTCCTAGGAAGCATAAAGGGACAAAAAATGAGCACAAGAACAAATGTTTTTGCAGTAAAGAGATTAGTTGATATAAAAAAGACTAAGACTTCTAGAAATTATTTCCTTCATTCCACAAATATTACTGAGCACCTTAGATGTGCCACACACTGGATTTTGTACATACTCTCCATCTAAAAGGAAATTATGACCTAGTGGGAAGACAAATAATAAACAGGCAGTTTCAAGATTCTGTAATAAACACCACAGGTAAGCCCAGGATGATGCTGGTAATGTTGAAGCTCAGAGAAAGGACACCTGACCGAATTTTTTGAGGAATAAGAAACCTAAAGGGCTGAAAAGTAAAATGAGTAAAGAAAAGAATAGTTAAGTAAGGACAGTGGTGTATCTATAACTTAGAGTCCAGAGAACTTGGAGTATGGGAACTGCAAGCAATTCAGTGTTTCCTAGAGGCAGAACAAAAGGACACGTAGTAAAGCGAGGCATGTCAACAGAGGCAGGAGCATGCTGGGTCACACTTGCCCTAAGACCCCTGAGCACCATGAAATCCTATTGTGCAGGCTTCAGGGTGAGATTTGCATTTTGTTTATTTATTTATTTATTTATTTATTTATTTATTTATTTATTTATTTAAGATTTTATTTATTTATTTATTCATGAGAGACACACAGAAAGAGAGGCAGAGACATAGGCAGAGGGAGAAGCAGGCTCCATGCAGGAAGCCCAATGTGGGACTCGAAACTGGGTCTCCAGGATCACACCCTAGGCCGAAGGCAGAAGCTTAACCGCTGAGCCACCCAGGCGTCCCTGCATTTTCTTTTTAAATTTTTATTTATTTTTATCTTTTACTGAAGTATAGTTGGCATACAATGTTATATTTGTTTGAGGTACACAACACCAAGATTTGCATTTTATTTTATTTTATTTTATTTTATTTTTTTTTAAGATTTGCATTTTAGAAGGACCATTCTGGTACCTTGTGGAGAACAGTTTCAAGAAAGGCAGTGGTGGAGACAGAAGGACCAGGAACATGATCTACAATTGTTATAAGCAAGAGATAAATCAGGACTAAAGAAGTACCAGTGGGGGTGAGAAGAAGTGGCTATTTTAGATGTTATGATGGACACACTCATCATGCTTAGGACTGAGAGATTAGAGAGGTGGGGAGGGCACACTCACAAGTGTCTGTGTCCATCAGCTCAGTAGTGGCTGGTGTCACTAATTGAGACATAGGCCACGAGAGAAGGAACAGGTTTGGTATAATGACAATGCAGAAGGCAAATTTTGAGGCAAAATATCCAAGTGCAGCTCTGTTACTAAGGTACCTAATTTTCTCAGAGATCAGCTTTGCTGTTTAGAGCTATTCAATTTTAAGAGAACCAAAGGAAATTTGGTTTATCAGACATTTAAGTTCTTCATTTAAAAAATAATGAAACCAAGCACAGATTAGGAGAGAAAACAATTTAATCTGAAATTAACAGCTAATAGCTAATTGAGGCAGAGTGATAGAACAAGATAAAAAGACCCAGAATCAAATCAAATCAAATCCTTCATCTGCTCCTTGTCAGTAGGGTGCCCTTCACAAACCTGGTCATTTCCTAGATAAAAGAGTAAAATAATGCTTTTCCTAAAATTTGGTTTTCACTAGTCCTCTACTTGGGCATAGGAGTTGGGTAGAATCAGGTTTGAGTACAGATTCTGACATTGGACTGAACGAGTTACCTAATTTTCTTGTCAGTAAATATAGTGAAACCATCTGTCTCACAGGTTTTTTCCAAAGATGATGTGAAAGAACATGTGAACATGCTTAAAACAGGACCAAGCACATAGTAGATGTTCAGCAAATCCTTCTAAATAGGTATACATGGTTGAAATTTTAATCTAGCAGTTTAAGAAAGAGATCAAGATGAGAGATATAAATTGGCTCCCCTAAATAAAGAGGACAGTTGATTTAAGATTGAGATTGGGGAAAATGCTGAAATGGGGGAAATCCACCACTAGATCTTAAGGATAACTTATATCTAGGAAAGATGGTTGGGGGAAAAGGTCATAAAACCAAGGATTTTAAGAACTGTTGACAGAATTTAGAGTGGAAGTAGGGATTAGTCAAGCAGTAAATACAGCACAGAAATAAAAAATGAGAGGGGCCATGAAAAGACTATGAAGTATACGAACAGGATGTGAAGGGTAGGGGACATTGTAGATTTTGAAAGCGCTCTTCAAAATGAGCAAGTTAATAAATACCTACTGTACTTCAAATATTAATTTCCAGGATTTGTATGTGTGACTGGGTGGGGGGTTTTGTTTTGCTGATTGGTTTTCAGTGAGGGGTGCTACCTTTGGTTTTGGGGTTTGGGGATGTTTTGTGGTAGACAGTGGGGTCTGCACAATTTTTGCTTTGGAAAAGTTGCTGTGAATGAATGCAGTAGGGTCCAAACTTGTTGGTCATATAATTCTAATAGTGAAATTTTGAGCCTTCATTCCCAATAAACATATACACACAAACATATGCACAATCATATAATCTCATATATATATATTTTTACATTTAATTTTTATTTTATATAATATACCTTTGTGTTTTTTTGTATATCTACATCTTAAAAGGTGAGATAAAAATAAACACAATTAGAAGTTCCAAAATTTCTTACCCCAGTATTGTTTGGGTATCTATTCCACTCTCCTACTTGAGACTATTAGGCTCATTGCAAATGACAAAATTTTGAAACTTTCTTAAATGTAAGTTATGTTCTCACTGGTTGAAAAAATTTGGTATTTCAATTATCTATCTTATTCAATTTTTACATGCTTGAACAGAGTCTACCAAATGTATTTGTTATACTATGTAAAGGACATCTGTAATTTCTCCAAGTACTGATGTTTTTACTTTACATATGTTGATGTGAGGTTATTACTTGCCTAAAATTAATTTCATCATCCAGTTGGATGACTTCCCTCATACATATGTGCAAACATATACATATACAAATAGGTATAAGTACATATAAATATATGATATATAGATATACCTACATGGATTTATCAATAGAGATAGATACCCAGATAACCAGACAGATAACCAGAGATAATCAGATAAACAGATATATTTGTTCATTTAGTGATTTTCCCTATAAATTCTTTGTAGAATGTTGATGTTACCATTGTTTCGAATTTTCATGTACCCAATCTATCCTTGCCAGTCCTTCTATATTTAATACCTTTGTTATTTTAGTTTTGTCACTTGGAAACAGCAAATATTTGAATTTGATTTTTTTCTTCTCTCTTTTGATTTAAAAACAACCTATGTTTACTAAAGGCAAATTATTATTTATATGCATATATCTTAATATACCTCTTGTGTATAATTTTCCCTCTAACTTTTCTTTTACTTTGTGGATTACAGTTGTATTTTCTCTGCTTTTGTCAATTAGAAGTTATCTAAAGTGTTTTTAAAACTCAAACATATTTGAAATCACTTTCTTCAATTATCAATATCAAGAATGCAAGAGAATTTTTTTTTTGAGAACTTTTTGACTCTCCCATGTAAATAAGAAAATTAGGGGATCCCTGGGTGGCGCAGCAGTTTGGCGCCTGCCTTTGGCCCAGGGCGCGATCCTGGAGACCCGGGATCGAATCCCACGTTGGGCTCCCGGTGCATGGAGCCTGCTTCTCCCTCTGCCTGTGTCTCTGCCTCTCTCTCTCTCTCTCTCTCTCTCTCTCTGTGACTATCATAAATAAATTAAAAAAATTTTTTTGAAAAAAAATAAATTAATTAATTAAAAAAAATTAGTATGTCTTTGCTTCCCCTCATTTTCTCTCACTTGCTCAGTATTTATAAAATATGTTTTTTTTAAATATGGTTTTTTAGGCAAGAATTATATTTTGTATCTTTTCTTTGAGCATAGTTTTACATTTGCATTATCCTTGTATTTATATTTACAGCAAGAATTCCGACTTGTATCTATGAGTCACTGTTATCAGTGTTTAACATCAATCCTTTTATGGCTTAATTTATCCTTTTTTGAATTTGTTACTAACGTATGTCCTGCTCCAATGTACATTTTTAAAGATGGATGGGCAATATAATTTTTGTATATTTGATTTTATGAGAATGTCTTCATTTTATGTAACTTTTTCACATATTCTTATTTTTGTATTTCCTATCTACCTTAGACAAATGGAGGGAAGCTGGAAGCGACCTCAGCATCATTATAACAGGAGTCATTTCTCTTTGCTCTCCCCTTTGATTAGCAACTATTTGGACATCCATAACCAAATGAAAAGACTCTACATTACACAGGAACATCTAGGAAGTTTCTACCCAGCTGTGCATTCAAGAGTGGACAGATAGGGCCTCAAGCAGGGATTATGGATCCAGAGAGTCCACGAGCCTGCTCTACCTCCACTATCCCAGAGAAGGAAAAAGGGAACCTGGAGAGTACAGAACTAAGCAGATACCCATAGGTAAGGGAGATTTTGTGGAAGTCCAGTGTGCCTAAAGGGAGAATCTGTCAAGCCACTGGAGTAGGACAGAGAAGAGTTTGGATGCAGAGGAAAAGATGGTCCCCCCTCCCCCCACCCCCAACCCCCCCCAGCCCTAGGGGACACTAAAAGCAGCTGTGTTTCTGGCTGTGGCAGTGGCTACCTTGGCAACAGAGGTGGAGAGGGGCGAACTCTCCTACAGAGGAGGTGGGGAGCCAAAGTGGTGAGTGACTTCCTGGCTGTCCCATTTGTGTAGGTTGTGTCTGGAGAAACCTGTTTCTCTCCAGGAGCACACAGAATTCTAAGGAATTCTGAGAGGGGAAGAAAAGGAAAGGAAGCAGGTAAAAATCTCAAAGGGCATTGAAGGAATGCGTTCTGTGCCATCAACTTTGGGCCTTCAGCAGGACGTCTGTTCAGGGACCTCTGGGACTGCCCCTCTGCAAGATCCACCCACTGGACCCATGGGTACCCTCAAAGCCTCAAAGCTAAGCCCACACCTGCCACAATTCTGCGGCCAGTTCCAGGAACACCCTCCCAAGTACTTGAGAGGCAGCGGCCTAAGGAGAGACCAAACTTGAGCTACAGCGCCACCTTCTGGAATATAAAAGAAAGATTTCTAATAGCAACCTGTTGAACTTAAGGACCAGACATACAACTTTAATTAAGGATGGGTGGCCTACTTAAAACACAGGAAAAAAAAAAAAGGAAAAAAGAAAAAAAAGGAAAAAAAAAAAAGCAGAAGTGTACATCTTCAAACGCTGAAAGAAAAAAAGGAAATATGATATCAAAAATAAAATAATTCTCTAGCAACCAAATTTAAGGGCATGGAATTCTACAATGTAAAAAATAAAGAACTCAAACTAGCTGTTCTGAAAAAAATTAATTAGGTATAACAAAACTCAGGAAGACAATTGAATGATCCCAGGAATAAAATTAATACACAAGAGTACTTTAAGAAAGATTAAAATTATTAAAAGATACAAACAAATTCGGGAGCTGAAGAATTCAATAAAATTAGAAGAATGCACTAGAGAACATTTGTAACAGGGCAGACCAAACAGAAGAAAGACTAAGTAACTTGGAGGATAGGCATATAGAAATAGTTCACTTTCCTCTTCCAATTAAGTTTTTTTTTAAGACTTTATTTATTTATTCATAGAGGTGCAGAGAAAGAGAGAGAGAGAGAGAGGCAGAGACAAAGGCAGAGGGAGAAGCAGGCTCCACGCAGAGTGCCTGAGTGGGACTCGATCCAGGGTCTCCAGGATCACACCCCGGGCTGCAGGCGGTGCTAAACCCCTGCGCCACCGGGGCTGCCCAAATTTTTTTTTTTTTTTTTTAAGTAAAGAAACCCTACAAGAGCTATTAGATTCTATAAAAAAGGCAAATATAAGAATTGATTTACCTGAAGGAAAAGAGAAGAGAGCAGAGAGATTATTTAAAGAAATAATAGCTGAGAACTTCCTAAATCCAGGCAAGAATGTGGACACATACATCTGCAAAGCTAATAGAACACCCTATTAGTTCAATGCAAGACATCTTCTACAGGACACATGGTAATGAAACCATCAAAAAAAATCAGTGATAAAGAATCTTAGAAGCATCCAGGGGGAAAAAGTAGCCTACAAAAGAACATCAATTAAGCTACAAGCAGATTTCTCAGCAGAAACTCTACAGGCCAAGAGTAGTAAGACATATTCCAAGTGTTGAAAGCTAAAAATTGCCAGCCAAGAATACTTTATCTGGCAAAAGAATGAAGGAAAAATAAAGGCTTTCCTAGACAAACAAAAGCTGAGGGAATTCACCACTGCTGGGCCTACTTTGCAGAAAATGCTGAAAGGAGGTCTTCAAGCTGAAACAAAAAGACACTAATTAGTGACATGAAAATCTATGATGGCATAGAACACTCTGGTAAAAATGAAAACTAGCCAGAATTTAAAAACTGTAATTCTATAGTAAATGGTACATTAACCACCTAACTATAGTACAAACATTAAAGTAAAAGAGCATTAGAAATAACTGTAGCTGCTATGATTTGCATAAAAAGCATTGTGATGTCATCATAAAAAGAATTGTGATGTCAAAAATATAAAAGGGGAGGGGTAAAAAGGTAGGGCCTTTACAGGCAAAGGAAGGAAAGTGGCTATCAGCATAACATAGACAGTTTTATCTACAAGATGTTTTATGTTAAGCCTCATGCTAACCATAAAGCAGAAATCTACAGCAAATTCATGAAATATAAAGAAAAGGGGAGATAGAGCAAACCACTATGGAAAACCAATTCACAAAAGTAGGCAGTAACAGGGAGAGAAAGAAACAATGGAATTATAAGGCAACTAGAGGATAAATCAAATGACAGAAGTCCTTACTTATCATTCCAGCTTGAAAGACACACCTAGACTCAAAGTGAATGGGCACATAAGGAAATATTCCAGGCAAGTAGAAACCAAAAGAAAGTAAGAGTAGCCATACTTATATCAGGCAAAATAGATTTGAACCAAAAATTGGTAACAAAAGACAAAGGAGGTCATTATGTAGTGATTAAAGAGTCTATAAATCAAGAAGATTTAATAATTACACTCACACATACACATATATGTGTGTGCACCCAACATCAGACAACCTAAATATGTTAAATACTAATAGGTCTAAAGGGAGAAGCAGGTAACTGTACAGTTATATGAGGGGGCTTCAATATCTCATTATCAGCAATAGGTAGATTACCCAGAAAAAAAGCAACAAGGAAACATGGGACTTGAACCATACTTTAGATCAAATGGTCTTAGACATATACAGAACATTCTAGAATACATATTCTTCTCAAGTGCATACAGAACATTCTCCAGAAAAAAAAGCAAACTTAAGATTAAAATTGAAAAACTGAAAGCTTTTCTGTAAGATCAGGAATAGGACAGGCTGCCTATCCTCATCACTTTTATGCAATATAGTACTGAAATTCCTAGCTAGAGAAATTAGGTGAGATAAAGAAAGAAAAGACATCCAAGTCAAAAAGAAGTAACAGTTATTTGCAGATATGGTTTTGCATATGTAAAATCCCAGAGACTCAACCAAAAAAACTGCTGAAACTAATCAATGCATTAAATAAATTTGCAGGATATTAAATCAACAACATGTAGAAGTCATTTGCATTCCTATTCACTAATAATGAAATATCTGAAAAATAAAATTTAAAAAACTATCCCATTCACATTAGCATCAAAAACAATAAAATACCTAGGAGTAAATTTAATTGAGGAAGTAAATGATCTGTACAATGAGAAGTACAAGACTTTGTTGAAAGAAATTGAAACAGAGACAAACAAATGGAAAGACATCCTGGGTTCATGGATCAGACAAATTAATATTGTTAGGATGTTGATACTATCCAAAGCTATCTATAGATTCAATGCAATCCTCCTCAAAATACCATAGGCATTCTTCTTGGTGACAGAAAACAAACTTCTAAAATTTGTATAGAACCACAAAAGACCCTGAACTAACAAAGCAATCCTAGGAAAGATCAACAAGGTGGGAGGAGCCCTTTAACTTGCACCACTCACAAAAATTAACTCACAATGAATAAAAAATTCAAATATAAGACCTGATAATGTAAAACTAGAAGGAAACACAGGGAAGGAAGGAAGAAGGTCTGAGATATAGATCTTAGTAATGATCTTTTTGATAGGACAAGCACAAACAAACAAACAAACAAACAAAAAACCAAAAATCAAAAAGACTACAAACTTGAAATCTCTCGCCTAGCAAAAGAAACAAATGAAAAGTCAATCTATAGAATGGGAGAAAATATTTGTAAACCATAAGGGGATAAAGGGTTGAATAAGGGGTTAATATCCAAAATATATAAATAACTCATACAATTCAGTAAGAAAACAAGATTGGATTAAAATGGGCAGAGGAACTAAATAGACATTTTTCTAAAGGAGACATCCAAAGAGTGAACAGGTAGATAAAAAGATGCTCTCACTATCACTCATCATCAGGGAAATGCAAATCAAAGTCACAAGGAGCTGTCACCTCACCCTATAAGAATAACTATCATCAAGAAAACAAGAAACAGGGATGCCTGGGTAGCTCAGCAGTTGACATCTACCTTTGGCTTAGGGCATGATCCTGAGTCCCAGGATTGGGTCCCACATTAGGCTGTCTGCATGGATCCTGCTTCTCCTCCCTCTTTCTGTGTGTGTGTGTCTCTCTGTGTCTCTCATGAGTAAATAAATAAAATCTTTTTTTTTTTTTTTAAGAAGAGATAAGGGGCATCTGAGTGGTTCACTGGTTAAGCATCTGCCTTTGGCTGAGGTTGTGATCCCGGGGTCCTAGGACTGAGTCCTGCATCAGGCTCTCCAGAAGGAGCCTACTTCTCTCTCTGCCTATGTCTCTGCGTCTCTCTCATGAATAAGAAAATAAAATCTTTTTAAAAAATAAAGCAAAAAAGATAAGAGATAAGTGTTAGCAAGGATGTGGAGAAAAGGAAACTCTGGTCACTGTTGGTTGGAATATAAATTGGTTTAGCCACTATAGAAAACAATATGGCAGATTCTCAAAAAATTAAAAATAGATTCTACCATATGATCCAGCAATTCCAAAGGTAATTGAACTATATACCCAAAGGAAATGAAAACAGGATGTTGAAGACCTATGTACTCCAATATTTATTGCAGCATTATTTACAATAGCCAAGATACAGAAACAACCTAAGTGCCCATCAATGGACAGATGGGTAAGATATGGTGTGTATATATGTTTATATATACATATATATATTGGAATGTTATTCACCCATGGGAAGGAAGGACATTCTGCCATTTTTGACAATTTGGATGGACCTTCAGCACATTATGCTAAGTGAGATAAGTCAGACAGAAAGACCAATATTTACATGTGGAATCTAAAAAAGTCAAACTCACAAAAATAGAGTAAAATGGTGGTTACCAGGGGATGAGTGGTGGGGTTGGGAGAAGGGATAGGACAAATGTTTAAGGGTATAAACTTGAAACTAGTAGTAAATAAGTCCTAAAGATTTAATGCACATTATAGTGAATATAGACAATATTATATTGTAATTATAAAACTTAATAAGAAACTAGAATGGAATTATTCCAACTACTGAAATGAAATTATAAAAATGATAGTTTTAATTATCATTACAATAGTGATAATATTATGATATATAAATGTATTAACATGTTGTATATATTAAATTTAAATATTATGTCAGATTACTTTGATAATATTTTTTGACAATATTTTTAAAAAGAAAAATAAAACTCAGATCACAAATTTTTCCAATAGTGCATAAGCACTGTATCCTTAGAGTCTAACACTAATGTTGCAAAGCATAAAAAGTTTCATTTGTTTCTTGAAATAATTTTGTATTTTGTAAATTTTTTAAAAGTTTCTTTTTTTTTTTTTTTCTTTTTAGTAATCTCTATATCCATCATGGGACTCAAATTCATGACTCCAACACCAAGAGTCACATGCTCTTTCCATTCAGCCAGCCAGGCACCTCAGTTTCATTTCATTTGTAATAATACTGCTTTGCTTTTATCCATTCTACCTCTCCACATCTAGATATTTAAATAGAGTGCACCCTTTCTCTGAAATTCAGGAATAATTCATCAAGCTATATCTAGGGGTTTTCTTTTCAATTGTGTTTGCTATTTGGTGTCTCTTTTATTTACAACTGGTATCTCTTAGGTCAGTAAAGCTTTACGGTCTTGTGTATTTGATTTTTATTACTCTTCATTTTTTCTGATCAGGAACTTTTCTCAAATTTTGAAAGAATTCTTTGAACTGATTATACCCCTCACTGCTTCTAGTAAAGCTATAAATCATATATTATTTAACTTTGTGCAACAAGGTTTTTCTTATCTTTATCTGCATAAAAGTCCTTCCTTTTTCTTATCACATTTGTGTGTGTATATATTATCTTTATAGAATTTTTTTCTGTGTTTTATTGAAAACCCAAAGCAGGTGTTGTGAAATATACTTCTGTGTTTTAATTAGTTGTCAGAAGTCTGATTTTTCTTCTACAACTCGAAAAAAAAAAAAATGTTCTCATTCTTTAGACTGTAGAATCGTTCCCTAAGTCCAATGTTCCTTTCATCTGATTCCTTGTGTTTCAGTGAGGAGAGCTCTATTCAGCTGCAGTATTTTTCACAAAAACAGCATGAGAATATTCTCCCTGAGAACTTGGACTTGGTGCTGTAGTTGATATGTACCACCTCTAAACCAATTCCTGATGTCTAACATTTATTCTTTTAGTGTTAGTGTGCTGAATTAACTTCAGGCTTCTGGAGCATATTAGATCATCCTAAAACCAATGAAATACTCCTCTTGCCTCTCTTCAGGTGGTGTTTGCAGGCAGCAGGCATCCTGATAATCCACAGTATAATGCTCTGGAGGACAGATTCTAGAGCTCTATTGCTTATGTCCAAATCCTGACTCCACGAGTTGGAGTTTTGTATGTAGGTACCTGCTTTGGAGGATGCCTGTTGAAGCTATGGAGGCAGAAGCATTTTGCAAGTTTTCTAGTTTTTTCATTTCTAAAATATATAGTTTTCCCTCATAGGGCTGTTGTAAGGATATAATGAAATACTAAATGTAAAGAACTTTGAACAATCCCTGCCACAGTACTCTTATATAGCATATTTGCCATTTGTAAGAAATTTTAACTTTCAAACAGGCTGTGTAGAGATTTACAGGCTCCACATTTATGCAGATCTATGCACTATCATTTGGTAACTGGTACAACTAGAGCAAAAGAAAAATAGCTAAGGATACTCACCTAGTGTTGACAGTCTACACCATACTGAGGAAGCTGCCTGCACAGAACTGGTTCTTTGGATGTGCTACCCCTGACATTTTAATCATTTTGTCAATCTCACTGCGTATATTCATGCCCACCATGTCCTCATGTGGAAAACGTGTCCTTAATGATGTAAGTATTCTCATTTTCTGGCTAGCAATGCACAATGAAGAAAAGACAGCTGTGTTTTTGGAATTAGAAACATGTGAAAGGATAAGACAGACGAGGTAAAGAAAATAGGAGATGGAGAGACAAAGGCCAGTGAGCTGAACAACACAACAGACTTGAAATTATTACTACAGAGAAAGACACCCATGACATTTCAAAAAGACCCAATCAAGAGACAACGGGTTGAAGAGAGGATAAAAATGCTAAGGAGGCAATCACCCCACAAAGGACCTTGATGGATAGGATGTGGGCCCTGCCTCAAGACTCCCACAGAGCACTTATTGTGTGGCAAACACTTAGGAGGTTTGAAGTGCCATCAGGTATAATCAATGGTGAATGTAGAGAAAGGGGCTGTGCCCTGTGCATACAGAAAAGATTCTGTAAGAGAATAAAATTCAGAGTGGGAGAGATTAGTAGTGGGCTGGAATTAACTGGCCATAGACACAGCCACCCCATCATGTTCACTTTATAGGATTATAGGATATAAATGCCAAGGGTGCAATTCTCATAGTGTCCTCAAGATGGCAGGCAGGGATTTAGACTGGCTTCAGAGCTCTAGGAAAGACTTTCCTTCTACCCCCATTCAGGCCTCTTTTATTGAATGCATCCACAAGCCTCTTTTTTTTTTCTATGCCCAACTTTACTGAGGTATATCTGAAACATTAAAAAAATGTATTGAAGGTATACAACTTGGCGATTTGATATACGTGTCCATTGTGAAGCAACTACCCCCATTGAGCTAACACACATCACCTCACACAGTTGTCTTTATCTTCATGGTGCAAACAATTAGATCTTTTCTCTTAGGAAATACCAAGTATGTGATATGCTGTTAACTGTTGTCACCGTGCTCTACATTAGACCCTCCCCCAGAATTTTTCATTTCATAATTGAAAGTCTCTACCCTTTGACTAACATTCCATTTCTCCCATGTCCTAGTTTCCAAAAATCATCATTCTACTCTCTGCTTCTATGAGTTCAACTTTCAAGAATTCTTTTTTGAATGCATAGTTTGTGCCAAGGATTATGCTAGATTTGGTTGAGCAATGGCATTCGTTTCTTAAAATTGACCATTACTTACCATATGGTTTAGAAAAAAAAATACTGGGTATTTTACAGAAAAAAAGGCAAGATTTTTTTGACAACACACTACTATAGTTCAATGAGGCACAAGAGGCTATAACTAAAAAGTAGGGGGGAAATAGCACATAAAGCAATAATCAAGATAAAAGACTGTCAAGCAATTTTTAAAAATCCGAGTGGGATTATCACAAAAAAATCTGTATTGACTCCAAAATCCCAACCCTTTTCTAAGTCTTTCCTTTTGAATTGAATTTGCTTACAATAAAATTGTACAATATTTTTACCCCGGAAACCAGTGTTAACCTTGCCAATTGAGTAGAGTTTGAATAATCAATGCCAAGAAATAAACCTTCATATATTACAAAAGCCAATAAATAGAGCTAAATTTTAAAATAAAGGGAATTTGAAAGGTCAAGAGATGCCAGGGAAGATTTTTCCCTTTCCAGATCTTGAAATTTAAATCTGATAGATTTTCTTATACCTCACTGATGTTAGGCAAAATTGGAGTCACTGAAAAGTGATAGTTTATTTCTACTTATTCACACATTTTCTTAATGTTCCATACCATTTAACATGACAAAGTATTGGAAGTAAAATCATAAAAGGTAAATTTTAAGTTAGTATCCAATATTAGAAAAGACTAAAATGACATGAGTACAAAATGCCAGATGATATCATGAATTCAATCTTGAAAGAGGAAAAAAGGGCACTAGTGGAAAAACTGATCATATCTGAATAAAATGTGTAGTTTAGTTAATAGTATAGTATCAATGTTAATTTCTTGGTTTTGACAAATGAACCAAAGTTTTATGACATGTTAATATTAGGGCTGGGAAGCAGGGTGAAGGTATACTGGAATGTTCTATATTTGCACCTTTCCTTTAAATCTAAAATTATGCCAAATAAAAAGTTAAAAATATATTAGTACTCAATCTGTTCAGCAAGCACAACTAAGCACCTGCCATGTCTCAGGTAATATTCCAGATGCTGGAGACGCAATCCCTGCCTATGCGGTGCATAGCCTTGTGAGAGATATATTAAGTATTAATGTTTATCAAAAATATCTTCACTAAAATCTTTTTATCTTCTATTCTTGCTTTTATTTGGAAAAACTATAAGTCATGGAGAAATTAATATGAGAGAAAGAAAAAAAGATATGATATTGTAAGAAGCACAAAGGGAGTCAAACAAAAGGAATAATGGCAAAAGCAAAGAACCATTAGGTGAAAGAAGTACAGAATCTGGTGTGGTAATGGACATCTTCTCCACCACTGTTTACTTTCAGAATCTTCCTGATAAAATAGGCATTTTAAAAATAACTGCAAAACAAATATGACCTAAACAGTACAATTCCCATGGATAATTTCATGTACTATTTTGTTTTATATCCTATCATTTTGGCTTGTATATGAGTGGTGCATATTTTACCCCATTTCCCCAATAACAGGCTTTGTGGATAGTGGGGGAAAGAATAGGGAAAAACAAAAAAAGCACAGGCAAAAAAAAAAAAAAATTCATGAAAGAAAAATATGAGGTGGGAAATAGAAGAAGGAAAGACATGTTGCCTAATCTAAAAACTCACTCCTCAAATAAATATGGTAGGACCTTGGTAGAAGCTGAGCCAACTCTACTCATGTTTTGGCTATCACTGTTAATTACTAATTGGTGGTCCAGATAATGAACTTTACAGAAAAGATTAATAGCTTTCTGAGAAGTTGGGCTCTCAAATCCCAAGGAATTTACATTTTTATCTTCCTTTCACTAGACAAGAATAATTTGTTCAACACCAAAACACAAACAATCTGATTTTAAAATGGGCAGATGAATAGATATTTTTCCAAAGAAGACGTCCAGATGGCCTGTCAGAATGGCCAAAATCAAAAACACAAAAATAACAAGTGTTGGTAAGGATGTGGAGAAAAAGGAAGCCTCATGCACTGTTGGTAAAATGCAAATTGCTACAACCACCATGGAAAACAACATGGAGGTTCTTCCAAATATTAAAAACAGAATTACCACATGATTGAGTAATCCCACTACCAGGTATTTACCCAAAGAAAATGAAAACACTAATTCAAAAAGATACATACACCCTTGTGTTTATTGCAGTATTTACAATAGCCCAATTACGGAGGCAATCTAAATATCCATCTGTAGATGAATGGATCAGGAAGAAGAGGTATATATACACAAAGGAATGTTATTCAGCCATAAAAAAAAAAGAATGAAATCTTGCCATTTGCAACATGGATGGTTCTAGAGACTGTAACACTAAGTGAAACAAGTCCGACAAAGACAAATACCATATGATTTCACTCATATGTGGGACTTAAGAAACAAAATGAATAAATTTTAAAAAGACAAAACATTTTTAAGGAAAAAATAAAGAAACCACTCTTGAGTATAGAAAACAAACTGGTAGTTACCAGAGAGCGGGTAAAGGGGGATAGATGAAACAAGTGAAGGAGATTAAGATACACTTCTCTTGACGGGCACTGAGTAATATATAGAATTGTTAGATCACTGTTTTACACCTGAAACTAATATAACACTGCATGCTAATTATACTGAAATTAAAATAAAAATTAAGAGCCAAATCTCAGGATTCAATACTTATACATACTTCATCATGATAAATAGAAACAGCATTACCATATAGTCATATAGAGTTGTTGAAGACCATAAACTGAAATAGTGCAGTTAACATGTCGCCTCTTATTTCATATAGTCTATAACTAATGGAGGACACAGACCAGTCCATGGATAACCTGATGACATGGAAGTGGTCTTATTAGGAGTCAATCTACTCAACAATATCATTGACCACCTACCAGGTGAGAATCGGGACCAAAATATTTTTCAGGGATCCCTGGGTGGCGCAGTGGTTTGGCGCCTGCCTTTGGCCCAGGGCGCGATCCTGGAGACCCGGGATCGAATCCCACGTCAGGCTCCCGGAGCATGGAGCCTGCTTCTCCCTCTGCTTCTCTCTCTCTCTCTCTCTCTCTCTCTCTCTCTCTGTGACTATCATGAATAAATTAAAAAATATATATATTTTTCAGATCTCTGTCACAGGACTTCACCAGTTCCCTGGGTCATTAAGAATAGAATTATCTTTTTTTTAAAGATTTTATTTATTTATTCATGAGAGACACACAGAGAGAGAGAGAGAGGCAGAGACCTAGGCAGAGAGAGAAGCAGGCTCCTTGTAGGGAGCCCAATGTGGGACTCGATCCTGGGACTCCAGGATCATGCCCTGGGAGGAAGGCAGAAGCTCAACTGCTGAGCCACCCATGCATCCCAGGATAGAATTATCTTGTATTGACACCTTTTGTTTCTAGGAGATAGAAGTCATAGCAAACAGGGCTGTCTGGACTCTGTGATCTCCATGTTTTCTTCCAGTTCACACTTCTGTGCTTTTTATACTCCCAACCGTGAAAGCACTTTGTGCTAGGCTCCATTAAGGAGCAATCCGCAGTGATAGTGACCTATAGCTTTCATTTACATTAAAATTTCAATTTTAACTTAGATCAGAGTGGATTAAAATTACATGGGAATAATAAAATCAACTTTTCCCGAGAAGTTACTATGCCCCAGGCACTTTTCTAAGTGCTTTAAGTGTATTTTATCCTCATAATATCCCTATGTGCCAAGTATTACACTTATCAAATGTCTTTTATGGATGAGCAAAGTAAAACACAGAAAAGTCTAACTTTTCCCAAGACCCACATCTAGGCAGTTGCAGATCAGGATTTGAACTCAGGCATTCTGCGTTCAGAGCCTCCACATAACCCAGCTTCTAAGAAGCCATCAGGGGTAGGATTTTATGCCTAAGTGTTTAGTACTGGCTCTGTAGGACCATCACGGGGAACAAAACTGAAAACAGCCTTAATGTTCCAACTCAGGTGGGAGAGCTCAAAGTTGAAAGGGGTTGTTTGGAGAAGGTGCAATGAATTTTTGTTTATTTGGCAGATAAATAGCATAGGATAAAGGACAAATAGAAATTAACAGCCAATTACATTCTGTTTTATGTTATAGTAGGTAATGGCAGGTACCAAAAAGGAAAATATTTGGATTGTTCTCTGCACACTTAAAATTCAAAACTATTATTATGCCATCAAGACATGCCAGAGGAAACCCTCTTGGATCATTTAGAGACTATGCCAATCACTCGCTCACTCGCTCACCCATGTAAGAGCTAATAGAGCAATACAAAAACTCTAATGGAACTTGATGTCTTTTTAATACTGCTTGCTGAATATTTTTAAAAGGTTTTTATTTATTTATTCATGTGAGACACACAGAGAGAGAGGCAGAGACACAAGCAGAGGGAGAAGCAGGCTCCATCCAGGGAGCCCAATGTGGGACTCGATCTCGGGTCTCCAGGATCATGCCTTGGGCTGAAGGCAGCACTAAACCACTGAGCCATTGGGGCTGGCCTTCCTGAATACTTAAAAAGTATTTAATATTTGTTATTTATTTTCTTAGCACAGTCTTCTGGACTTGGAAATCTATGGCAATTAGTGGTAGAGGGTTTAAAAAGTGGATTTTACAAGGAAGCCTGATATATAAAAATATTGACAATGACAGCTTTATTGAAGGGGTTTGGAGTTCAACCCTCCCTAACTCATCCTTCTGTCTCCCTCCTTTCTGAGGCAGCACATAAAGGTCTTTATGAAATCCCTCGGCCTCCAGACTGCAGTTTGAAAACCACTGGCTATTACTGAGTGGAAAACTAATGGGCAATACTCTTGAGTTCTGCAGGTGATACAGAACATGTTCTGAGGACCAAGAAAATCATGTTTTGAAGACTCTGCCAGTTAGCCAGTAAAATTCATTTTAAAGAAGGTCTTCATGGGAATGGTAGTTGTGGAGAAAGGAAAAACCTAGGACCTTTTACTAAAATTCAGGAATGCCCAAGTACATATGATAGGCCAAACACAAGTTCATTTGATTTAGGGTTTAAGGAGTGTATTGAAGTCATTCTAAGGTAGGAAGGAGCCAAGAGAGAATATTCTATGAAGTTTATTAGCACATACAGGGAAGGGACAGTGTGGAAGGATGGATGGCACAGTCAGAGGCAGAATGATAATTTGAGAAAAATGGTTCTAGATAATTTTAAGGACCAAGAGGGGTTACTGGACTTAATCTGAAGGTGATTGCTGCAGAGTGAGAGGATTGAAGAATGATGCTCAATTGCTAAGTCACCATCACTATAGAGTTTAAGAAGCAGGGAGTATATTGAAGGAAATAAAGCAAATTTGATGATGAATTGAATGCTGAAATCTTAAAGTTCAAAAGATTTTTAGCAAATGAGGGCAGGATGAGCATGGCAGGAACCCCTGGACATACGTGGTAGTGGTATTGATGGTGGTGGAGGAGTATCCAATATCTCTGTCAAATTTCATCTTGTATGGACTTGAAGGAAGCTTTTTAGCTCCTATTTGTTTCATCCCCAAAGCTTTACCATTTTTTTCCACCTTAATTTATCATTCATTAAATCAACTTAGTGGGTCTCAGCCAGAATTGTGTTAAAAGATTTTATTTTTATTTATTTATTTAAGAGACACACACAGAGAGAGGCAGAGACACAGGCAGAGGTAGAGGCAAGCCCCACGCAGGGAACCTGACGTGGGTCTTGATCCTGGGTCTCCAGGATCAGGCTCTGGGCTGAAGGTGGCACTAAACCACTGAGCCACTCGGGCTGCCCCCAGCCAGCATTTTTTAAAATGAAATGGAATAGGATTAAAAAAATTGAATGTATTTAATATACTTAGTATATTAAGATTTTATAGTTAAATATGTGTATTTATGTATTTGTTATATGTATATGAATGTGTATGTGTTCCAAGTCACAATGTAAAATATTTTTTCTTACTCTTGGATCATATTCAAGAAAATTTTGGAAGTTGCTAGATTAGGTAACCAGATAATAGTGACAGTTTGGGGAAAGGGGCACTCTTGTACACTTCCCAGAGACTATGAAATGCTACAAACATTTTAGAGACTGTGTAGCAACAGGCACCCAAAGCATCAAAAATCTTCAGATCTTTTGGTCTTATAATTCTGCCACTCAAAATTTAGTCCAAAGAAGTATTTGATCAAGTACTTAGGCACATGAATTTTTTTACAGCATTGAATAGTGAACATCTGGAAAAAACCCAAGAGTCAAGTGATGCAGTAATGCTTTAAATAAATTTTGTGGCAGATACATAACCTATACCAAAGGGTCTAGTTGTTCTAGTCAATATGCAAAAATATTCATTGTGAGTTTATATTACAATACAAATCTTGTGTCCATAGAAAAAATTATGAAAAGATATATATGCAAAAATTATAAAATCATTAACTGTGGGAAGTGGGGAAGCATTATGGATGAGTTTCATTTTTTCCCTTTTCCATTATTTCAAACATTGTTTTTTCCAAAATGAATACAGGGCTTTATTTTTTAAAACACTGATAATTATTTCAACCCTGTCCAGTCTGAGACATTGTGATTTCCAGAGCCTATTCCCAGAGATGGACCTCCAGTCCTCAATCCATACAATTTCTTACAAGAGTGTTTTGAGTCCTATATAGTACAGCCTACAATCTGAAGTGGAAAATAGGAATAGCATAGAAAGCACAGAAGAAGAAATTGATTCAACTAAGTAGAAGAGGCTTTTCAGTAGATAGATAAAGGGTAACCAATAGGCTAACAGGCCTCACATGTAGAATTTGCAATATGCACTTAGTCTTTGTAAGATAATGAATCCTTTCATGGGGAGGCATGGGAGGTTTTCCCTGCCAGCACATCTTAATGTCCACTTGGTCTAACTCTAAATGCTGTCTGTGTGGAGGATCTGTTTTGCAACATGAGAATGATAGTATATGGAATTCAAAGGCAAAGTGATTCAGGAGAGTTCTTCTCTGAACTCTTCTCACAAAACACCAGCTATTCTTTTCCAGCTACTCCAGCAAGTACTTAAGGTTTTATGATATGCTAAAGACAACTGCATTTATGCATCTGTAAATGTCAGCTTGAGTCCCAGGAGTAATGTTCTATGTGATGCCCCATTCTGTAAAGGACAAGATCTTTAAAGATTTTTCCTTAAAAAATAAATAAATAAATAAATAAATAAAGATTTTTCCTTGCAGTGTTCCAAACATTATGTTTGGAAGGCACCATGCCTTAATGAAATAAGATCTTAATATGCTCAAGGGAAATAAAATGGACTCTACTTAGTATTGTAAAGATAAGACCACAAATATTCTTGCCTTGATTAAGCCTTAGTTTAAGGCTTGGCAAATTTTTCCTGTAAAGAGTAAATAATTATTTTAGAATTTGCAAGCCAAATGGTCTCTGTTACAACAGAGACTATAGACAATATATAAACAAATGGGTGTGGTTATATTCCAATAAAACTTTATTTTCAAAAACTGGTAACAGGTCCAATTTTACCCACAGGCCATAGTTTACCAAACTCTAACTTAGATAATATCAAGTGAACTTCACCAAAAAACAATTAATCCAAGTTCAGAAACTTACCAAAGAAAATAATTAACTAATGAACAGGGACTTGATCACTTAAATATTCTACTATTCAAATAGTAATTGATTTGTACATAAGCCTAGTAGAATATTTAACCCATCATTATATACTAGATTTAGTTATTTTTCTAGGAAGTGTTCCTTTTTTACAAAATCCAGCAGTGTAGAGATGGAGGTCAGGATTCATCTTCAGATGCTTATACGCTTCTAATTTTAAAGTTAATAAATGTGTAAATTATTATAACCTTATTGAAATCTACATGCATTTTAAGTACATGATCAAATGCCTAAGTACATTGCCTTCTCTATAATTGGAATTGACTGGCTCTATGGACTCATTTCTGCTGATGGTAGAAAACAGGCCAATTCTAGATCAGTTCTCGGTCCAGTCCAAATACTCAGTTCTAAGGCTATAGTCTTGTTATAGTTCATTAACTCCCTCACATGCTTTTGGGTTTTGAAATTCCAAACAAATTTCCTGATGATCTATGGGATAAACTATGTACCCTCGCAGTGCATCCTACCACTAGTCATGATCACCTAACAGCAGGTCTGGAAAACTTCCTCTTGCCAATTTTTCTCCCCAGTCAGGCCCAGGGG
This sequence comes from Canis lupus familiaris, assembly GCF_011100685.1. Lineage (NCBI taxonomy): Eukaryota > Metazoa > Chordata > Mammalia > Carnivora > Canidae > Canis > Canis lupus. The sequence goes on along the minus strand of NC_049234.1, from coordinate 7,874,682 downwards.
TACCTCAGGTCCCTTCAAATTCTCTGAAGCCTTGAAAAAGTCAGATCGGGGATGAAAGATAGGGCAGTCTCTAAACTCTGATACTCCAGTATACTGTTGCCATTTTCAGCTCCCCAACTCACCCACAATGAACTCAGTGGTGTATGTGTGGGGTGAGGGGATTAGGCACTGCTACACTCTAAGATCTCAAACCAGAAGTAGGTTCCGGTCCACTATGAGCCTTGAATCCTACTGCACTGGGTGGGAGAGAGGGTGCTGGGGCAGGGCATTGCATCCCTTAGATCTTTAGATCTGGTAAGGAAGACCCTTAGTTTTTGCACAGGAGGTTAAGATTTTGAGGTCCTCTATTTTTAAATTGTCCTTTGTCAACTTTCCCTTGGTGTATGAGGTAAGCAGTGAGGTAGTTCATAAAAAAAAAAAAAAAAAAAAAACAACCAAAACTGGCCTCAGGAATGGAGGCCAAGATTTCCATTAAGGAGATTTGATCCCAGAGCACCTGGATTGCTCAGTTGGTTAAGTATCTGCCTTTGGCTCAGGTCATGATTCCAGGGTCCTGGGATCAAATGCCATGTCAGACACTTGGCCAGGAGTCTGCTTTTGCCTCTCCTTCTGACCCTCCCCCTTGCTCATGCTTGCTCTTGCTCTCGCTTGCATGCTCTGGCTCTTTCTCAAACGAAAGAATGAAAAATCTTAAAAAAAAAAAAAAAAAAAAAAAAAAAAGGAAGTTTCCATCTCTCATTAGCACCCCAGAGCTCCCACGTGAAAGCTGGTGGGAACAGGTCTCTGGTCTAGAAGAAGGAAGTGGGAAATAAACTATAAAGATGTTCTCTTTAGGATTCTTAGTAGTTACAGCAAGAGTTATGGTAACAGTTATTTTCAGAAGGAGTCAGTGATGTTACACAGACATATGGACTAGTGCTTGGGAGGGGGAATTAACAAAAATCAGTCTGGAAAGTCAACCTGCAGCAGTATTGAAGAGTGAATTTAGTATGCTATTATGTGTAATGACTCAGCAGTCAGAGAGACTCAGTTCTCTTCATTTGTTGTCACAGATAATCTTTCTGCTCTTAAATCCAACCCACTCCACTGGTACAATGGATCCTTATAATCCCAGTTCTTTGAAGATTTTGCTCTGAATAATTCACTCTCACTTACATCAATCTGTTATAGCCTCCATAGGGTCATTCTTACCAACTCACACACAATGCTGTTAAGTATGCATTACATTTCAGCAAAACATCTCGTAAGATTTGGCCTATACTCACTGTCTCCATTTTTCCATTTCCCATTCTTAGGAAGGCACTGGCTAGGTTTTAATGCTTTCTAAGTAAGCATTTATTCTAATCATCCACAGAAACCTCACTTGTCAATATCACCAATGAACACATTCTCAAATCTCATCTCTTACAGCCTCTTGGGAGTATTTGACACAGCTAAGGATGTTCTCCTTTTGAAACACTTTCTACAGTTGGCCTCCAAAGTAATATGTGCTTTAAATATGCCCAACTCACTGGCCCATCCTTTACAGCCTCCTTTGCTGGATCCTCCTCCTCAGTTCTCTTCTCTAACTTCCTTTTCCCTAATGAGCTTCCTTGGTGTTCTTGTTTTAAATTATAAATCATCATTTTTAAGCTGATGATTCCTGTATCTTTAGCTCTATTCCTGACATCTCCCTTGAGATCCAGAAAGCCTACTCTACATCTCTACTCAGATATGTAATAGGCATATCAAATTTAACTGCCCTGAATAAAACTCAAAATCTCCCCTCAGTCGAAAGACAAAAAACAACAACAAATATTGAACTCTAGTTAATAGTTTGCTTTTCACGGTGATAGGCATTAGCAATTCTGAAACTATTTTGTGTCTATTCCAGGATTAAGGAAATGGGTCAACATACTGAGAATAACAGGAACCAATTTGCTCACTGCTCACAGGAGAAGAAATTACAGATACAGATACAGAAATGGAGAAGTCTGGACTGGAATTGAAAATATTAGTGTGACCTCATGGTGTTTGATATAAACAGATATGGCAAATAAATAAAGATACACACATACTCACAGCTCTTAGAGGCATTGACCCTCTGGGAGCAATGAACATACCTAGCATATTTTTTTTTCTCACAAAAAGAAATTAGAGTTTCTTGGAAACCATGGAGCCTGGAAAGTAGAAGATAAGCCTGGAACATCTTCCTGTGTTAGAAAGTAAGAAACCACTCAAAGAATAATAGGGCACATCAAAGGGACACAAGAATCAGTATAGAGAGACTGACTAAATGTTGGGAAATTTGAGCACTAAAATGAGTAGTGATAGTAATATATACTAATCCTTTGAATAGAACAAAAATCCATAACCCAACATTAATATAAATAATTTAATAAATTAAGAAAGTAAAGATTTACCTTACAGTGGAATGACAACTAATAAATGTAGAACAAATGATAGAATTGGGGGAGTAGGGAATTACCATTTCGTACCATCTATGGAAGAATTGATTCAGGCAAGAATCATCCATGGATGATAAAACTAGTGGTTGAGGAGTTAAAAAAACAAACACAATGAAAACCCAGGTATAAGACTAATGAATCACTGACCTCTACCTCTGAAACTAATCGCAAATACATTATATGTTAATTAATTGAATTTAAATTAAAAAAAAATTTAAGAAAGACCTTTTAAATAAATAAAACTACTGGTTGAGTGTTTGATGAGGAACAGGGTGTTTTACATAATCTCTAAGCATCTTCCCACAGATTACTAATAACAAAGGGTAAGATAGTAACTGTACGATAGAAAGAGCTGGTGACCACTACCTTAAAGTAGTAATCAAAGTTAATGTCACTAAAATTAAGACAATGCTCCATTATATATGTTTGATATGATCCACCGAGGTCATAGTATTTGTAGTATTCTTGCTGACAAAGCAGGTTAACCCAATCATAAGGAAACCAAAAACCCAGATCAAAGGACATTCTACAGTCTACCTTATCTATCCACTTAGAAAATATCAAGATCTGGAAAGACAAAAATGACTGAAGAAATGTTGTAGATTTAAGGAGACTAAACATATAGGAAAACAAAGTGATATGTAATACTGAATTAAATATTGGGCTGGGTAGGAAAAAAGGACATTGGAAAATTGATGAAATTGGAATATAGAAATATGAATTAGGTGAAAAATAATATTCAGTTGTAAATATCCAGATTTGGATCATTTTACTGTTATTTATGTAAATGAATGTCCTTTTTTAGGGAAATGTACTCTGAAATATTTGGAAAATAAAGGGATACCTTTCAACTTATTTTTTTTAATGATTAAGAAAGAGAAAGAATTCAATAATAAGGCAAGGGGTTGAATATGAAAGTAAGTGGTGAATCTGGGGTAGAGAGTTCTTTGTACTATTTCCATAACTTTTCTGTAAGATTGAAATTGTATTGAAATTAAAGCTTACAAAATGTTTATATTGTTTTAGAAGAACTGGGAGTGGCAAAGAGGTCATAAATAACGCCAAAAGCTAATATCAAGAGCAGAAGTACAGAAGTCTGGACATGTGAAGAAGGAGCTTTGGAGTTTTAAACCCTGTAAAAGGAAGCATTTTCTGAGGGTGATAGACTAAATCATGGCCTCACTAATGAATGATGTCTAGGGAAAGGGAAAACCAATATCCTGGCACTGTGGAAGGAAGAAAAAGGCCTGTCATCAATACAATGTTTCAAGTCTACAAAGATGACAACAGTGATTTAGTTGTAGACAAAGACTTCTCTAAGTGTTAAGATCACCAAATAAGATGGAATGAGTGGATAATAACAATGTAGTTGAGTAGAAGGTGGCAATAAATGGATAATATTGTGGCTCAAAGAAAGGCACCAAGAGGGGTTAGTGGGGCAGCACTGAGGAAGAAGCAAAAAATGGGAACTAAATGTATACAGACATTTCCAGGAGCGAGGAGAAGGTGAAGGTGAGGGAGGGAAGCCTCTATTTCAGAGGGTGGCCAGAAAAGCAGTATCATCAGGCAAAACCATGTTTCACTTAAAGAAAACAATGCATTCAGGGCAATGTCAAAACCATAAGGTCACCTCTTCAACAGATAGCCCTGAGAAAACGTGATATCCACATTCAGATGAATAAAATGGACCTTTACCTTACAACGTATAGAAAATCAACTCAAAATGAACCAAAGACCTAAGTAAGAATTAAAAAATAAAACTTTTAGATGAAAACATAGAGGAAATCTTCATGATGTTGGATTTTGCAACATTTTCTTAAATACAACACCCAAAGCACAAGCAACAAAGGAAAAAAATAGACAAATTGGACTTCAAAAAAATTGAAAATTTTTATCATATCAAGCAAGCAAATCCAAAACACAGAATGGGAGAAAATATTTGTAAATCATATCTGATAGTATTTGTATATAGAAAGAACTCTTACAATGCAACAAAAAGACAATTTAAAATGGGTCAAAGAACTTGAATAGACATTTCTCCAAAGAATATATACAAATGACCAACAAATGCATGAAAAGATGTTCAACATCACTAATCATTAGGGAAATGCAAATCTAAACACGAGATGCTACTTTATAGCCACTAGGATGGCCATAATAAAAAATGGAAAAGGACTTTGGAAAAGATAAGAAACTGGATCCCTCCTACATTGCTGGTAGACATGCTGTTACAGCCATTGTGGGAAAAATGATTTGGTGGTTCCTCAGTCAGCTGAACATAAAAATTATTGTATGATCCCATAATTTCACTACTAGAGGAAGGAGTGTGTGTGTGTGTGTGTGTGTGTGTGTGTGTGTGAGAGAGAGAGAGAGAGAGAGAGAGAGAGAGAGAGAGGGAGGAAGAGGGAGAGGGAGATAAGTACAAGAGCATACAAAAGAAAATCTGTATATAAACATTATGCTAAGTGAAAGAGGCTAGACACATGAGGCTACTTAATTATTATAGGATTCCATGTGGGGAAATGTAGAGTGACTATATAATGGGTATGGGTTTCTTTTGGCAGTGATGAAACAGTTCTGGAACTAGGTAGTAATGATGGTTACACAACATATGAATGTGTTTAATGCACTGAACTTTACAGTAAGTTTTATTTTATGCATGTTGTAGCACAATAAAAAATACAGGGTATCAAAAAATATTAGAAGAAGCTAGAGAGGTGTGAAATTATATTGGGTGTCTGCAGATGGAGAACAAGAAGATGAGAAGAGTTGCACGAAGACACCAGAAAGAAAACCTGGAACCAAATTTTGAAAAGCTTTTAACATCATATTAAAGAGTTTGCACATTGCTCTAGAAACAAAGATCCACTAAAGAGTTTTAAGAAACAGAGAAGATTGACCTGACAGTTCTAAAGTTTCTGTATACTGTCTTGAATGGGGTTCCAGCAGGATTTCAAAATAGCCATCAGAAATTCTTTTATGGACAGTTTCAGTAATAAACTTGATTAAGTTGTTTCCTCCCTTACCCCAGTAAGCCAGGGCTCAAGTCTCCTAGTATATAATTCTTCCAACCTCCTTCTTAGACTGTAAGCTAAAAGTAGCCAGCTGATGGCCATCCCTAAGACAGTTTATTTTTTTAGTATAGTTGACATACAATGTTGCATTAGTTTTAGGCATACAACCCAGTGATTCAACTTCTCTATACACTATGCTATGATCACCATAAGATTAGCTACCATCTGTCAACATAGTAAACTATCATACCATTGACTATATTCCTTGTTTGGGTCTTTTATTCTTAGAACTTCCTCCTTGCTAACCGGAAGCCTTTATCTCCCACATTCCTTCACCCATTTTGCCCATCCCCTCACCCTCTCCCCTCTGGCAACTAACAGTTTGCTTTATTTATAGGTCTGATTCTGCAAGGATTTACTACCTCTTAGGATACTTTTTTTTTTTTTTTCTATTAACAAAAGGAGACAAAGGCCTCCCTAAACAATTAGTGGACTGAAGGCCCAAGTATTTTAACAAAAATATCTCCCTGCTCCCAGACAGCCCTGAGGAGCTGAAGCCTCCTCTTAGCTGTGGGATGATCCTTTGTGTGTAAGCATGAAAGCCAGAGCTGCTGACATTTCATGGCAGAGAGTCAACTCTGCCGCCTGCAAGTCTGGCATGTAAGGCATATAGATCTATCTTTAATCAAAACCAGAGACAGTTGGCATTTGGGGCACTCCAAGAATGCAGGCAGGAATTCTCTGTGATCCAACCCTGGCTCAAAGCTCAAATGAACACCTGATAGAGATATTTGGTAAGATCCATTATTAACTATTTACTAGTTAGCCACTATTATGTTTGAGTTAATAAATTTCATACAGAGGCTTTATCAACTATAATTCCCTATTTGTTTGGCTCTTTTAGATTTTAATATTATAGCTTCAGACTCAAATATTCAACTAAATAACTTTTTTTTAAAAAACTAGCAACACATTAGCCAGAGTTCATTTGAGACCTTTTGTGAGTTATCCGTAGTCATTTTATCCCTCTAGACTCATCCTCTACTTTTCCTCCATAGAGCCCTAACTTTTTCCTATTTATCTAATTGATAATGTACCTTCTGATGTGTTATTTGCTGAGGATACAAAGATAAGATATGAGGATACATAGATATGACATGATTACTGCCTTCAAGGTACTCTCTTAGCCTCCCACTCACCCCACCCCACTTCTCAAAACCAAACAGATATTGCAGCAACAAGGTATTTTCCAAGTGTCTCCCTCCAGTACTGTTTTAGTAGATCACAATTCTGTGCCAAACATCATTAGAGACATCTCCCCATTCTAAGCAGGAATGCATTTTTCAAATCACAAGGAGATGAAAATTTAGGACAATTAGACAAGAAAAAAAGGGTTTACTGTCCCTTTATGCCTAACAAAATGGGGTGCCAAGAAATACCCAGATAATACCATCTCTGTCTTGGTTTTGAGCAATCTTGTGTGTCTTCCCACCTGAGCAATCCAGAACCCCTAAGGCTTGCATACTACCTACAGCCAAACTTCATGACCCTGACCAAGAGGGGGTCAGGGTCCTTTTCCAAAGGAAAGGACATGCTATGTCCTTTAGTAGCTCTTGAGCCTCAAACTGTGCTATCCAATCATAACGCTGTTACTTCTTTTGAGTCATGAGGGACAGGTCTGTCTGTCTGTCTCTCACCTGTCATAGAATCATTAAAAATGCAAAATTTTGAATAAAATTATAAAATTATGTTTTAGAGATTTTACAAGATCAACATGCCTTCTTCCTTTGTATAATACGTATTATTTATTTTACAGTGACTTATTTAAGAATAAACAATGAGAGGGGTGCTTGGGCAGCTTAGTCAGTTAAGCATTTGACTGACTCCTGATTTCAGCTCAGGTGATCTCAGGGTTGTGAGATCGGCTCTACCAGGCTCCACACTCAGTGGAAGTCTGCTTGAAATTCTCTCTCTCCCTCTCCCCCTATGTCTCTCTCAAGTAAATAAATCATTAAAAAAAGAATAAACAATGAGTATAGTTTGTTAATTCTATTTGTTTCTCATGAAAAGAGAAGAAAATTATATGCTAAGCATCAGGACCCATGGTGATGATTAATCTTACATTTCAACTTGTTTGGGCTAAGGGACACCCAGATAGCTGGTAAAACACTATTTCTGGGTATATTCAAAAGAATGTTTCTAGAAGAAATTAGCATTTGAATCAGTAGACTCAGTGAAGAAGACCTGCCCTTACCAATGTGACTGGGCATCACCCAATCTGTTGGCCTGAACAGAAAGGCAAAGGAAGAGTGAATTCTCTTTCTTCTTGAGCTAGGACATCCATTTCCTTCTGCCTTTGAACATCAAAAGTCCTGGTGTTGGAACCTTTGGACTCTGAGCTTTATACCAGCACCCCACCCCTTTGGTTTCTCACACCTCTGGCCTCAGACTAGTAGTTACCCCATTAGCTCTCCTGGTTCTCATACCTTTAGACTTCACCAAATTCTACAACTGGCTTTCCTGGTATTCCAATTTGCAGACAGCAAGTCAGAGGACTTGACAGCCTCCATAACCACATGAACCAATTTGTATAATAAATCTCTTCTTATCTATCTATTCTATTGGTTACATTTCTCTGGAAAACCCTAATACACATTTTAAAAGAGAAATTAACTTAGGACTTCCTCATTGCAAACATGCAGCATGGTGCTAGGTATATGGATTTTTTTTTTTTTTTTGATGAGACACTAAGTTTTGTCCTTATTTGTGGGCCTCCACAGAGAATACATAATCTGCCCCCCACGCACACACATACTTTATTCAGATTCTCTTTGAATTTCCAAACAGCACTTGTTTTTACAATACCTTTGAGTCAATCCAGTTTACATATAGGAATTCTACATAATTAGTTACTAAATTTTCATCAGTTGCCTCCAACATTGCAAAATAAACACCAAGCTGCTGCATCTGAATGAGTCATTAAGGCATGCAGCTTCTTGTCTATCCACTATTTGTGACCTATGTGCTAAATGCTCCATACTGCTGGAATGGAATAGAAGCAGAGGTAGTAATAATTGTGAACTTTATACATAGCCAAACTCATTGTGGGGTACCCATAAACCATGATGGAGTTTTCATTCTGGCTTGCATCAGTTTTAGATACTACTATCCTGAGGTTATTACAGTCTTGCCACTGAAGCAGCCCAATGTGGGAATGTTTCTCTCCTTCTTGCTATCCTGCAAGCTATGAGGCAGCCCAAGGTCTTCCACATAGAGGCAGTTCATATTCAGTCCTTCAGACTCCATCCTCTCCAAGGCCAGTGTAAGGTCTGATTTACATGGAGGCAGTAGGAATTCTGCCTAAATTTTCAACCAGGGAGATCTGAGCTTTGGGAATTATTAATTCTTGATTTAAAAACTGGTAATTTATTGTTTTCCCTGAACCAGTGTTGGACCTATTAGCACTTAGAGGAGTGATCAACTGGTACTCTAGAATGCCAACAGGCTTCAAATAGGCCATTTCTACAACGGCTCAGTTCATTTTCCAAAGCTGTTTCTTTATGACCACATAGACAAAGGAAAATATGTCCCATGAATTTATTCTAACTCTTTCTCCCTAAACAGACACAAAATCTGCAGTTGAGAAGACAGATCCAACACAGTCTTAGAATGTCTGACCATCTTATGGTCATCTTATGTCAGTGTAAGCTGGAAAAGAAAAGCAACTCTTTGGGGTGTGTGTGTGTGTGTGTGTGTGTGTGTGTGTGTGTGTTTTGTTTTTATAACTTGCCTAAATTTACATGAGGAGAGAACATTCTGGACATGTTGGACATAAACACTAAGAGGAATATCAAATACAGAAACTCAAAAAGTGTCAAGGTTTGTTAATGAAACCCATGATTAATCAATCAGTTTCCAATTTTTCTCATAAAGGGAATGTTTTACTTAACCAATGCCACATTTGGGAGGAAGAAACAGTGGTTTCTGTCGGTCAGATAAGCAGCAAATAGCAAAATTATTTTAATAAACTTGACTTTGTGATACCTTCTTACCAAAGATGAATACAGGCATCATGTGAAATGGGCAAGTTATTTGGGAGTCACAGCTATTGATTAATTCCAGGGAATTCTACAGACTTTTCCACATTCCCCATGTGAATAACCTGGCTTTATTGTCTTATTGACAATTTTAGAAAAAGTTCTGCCTACTTAGGGTATTTAGCCACAAAAAATTAAGTAAAACAATTTAAAAAAATTAAGCCACAAAATTAAGTAAAAACAATAAGAAAAAATTTACTATGGTTAGAATAAATGGGCATCTGCCAGAAAAATAATTTCATATCTACTTCAAAGGTTAATAAGGTCTTGTGGGAGCCTTACCTATACTTTCAAATTAGCCATGATGATAAGTGAAATCTTTCCTTAAAACCAGAATTGTCCCTGAGGAAATAAAAACCAATCTTTTTATACCACTTTATGCTTATCAGACAGTACTTCTACCTACATTTGATATTAACAGTGATCCTGTTATATAGATAAAATAATTCCATGCCTATTTCATAGATGAGGAGATCGAAGCTAAACCCAAAATTTGCACATTGGATTCACTTCTTGGTATTCACTTCCCATTTGTTTTTGGGTTTTTTTTTTTTTTTTGTGTGTGTGTGTGTGTGTGTTTGTGTTTTGTTTGTTTGTTTGTTTGTTTTATTTTTAAGTAGGCTCCACACCTAGCATAGAGCACGATGTGGAGCTTGAACTCACAACCCTGAGATCAAGACCTGAGCTGAGATCAAGAGTCAAGCGCTTAACCAACCAAGCCACCCAGATGCCCCTCCATTTGTAATTTTCTGACTCAGCTACAAAAGCGAATAAAAAGAGCCATATGCTATTGGAAAGGTTTTGTATTGGGGCGCCTGTAGGGCTTAGTCAGCAAAATGTCTGACTACTAGTTTTGGCTCAGGTCATGATCTCATGGGTCCTGAGATTGAGCCCTGTAGTAGGCTCCATGCTCAGCAGGTAATCTGCTTGAGGTTCTTTCCCTCTGCCCCTCACCCTGTATACATGCTGTCTCTCTAAAATAAATCTTTCAAAAAAAAAGATTTTGTATTTCCAGAGAAAACCACCAGACAAAGGCAGAATAAAGAGACAATTCTGAGTGTGGTTATCCAACAGAGAAAACAAAACCATTTAATGTGGTCAACTAAAGCAATTCTTGTCAAATTCTAAAGAGAGTAAATTTGTCATAAGACTACACCACTGTAAACAAAATGGAAAATGTAGATATTTTTTACCTTCATGTCTTTGGCAGGAGTAGGATGGGTTTGGAGCAAAATATACCTGATGTTTATTTATAAGGCCTTAATTCCATATTTAAAAATTTTATTGTGCAGAAACTAGGAGAAAAGGAAAGTAAAAAGTTATGAAGATTTGAGAAAGAGCCTCAATAAAATGAACGTTTACTGTCCTGAGTTCTGAATGGATGAACAGGGTAGTCAGAAGGAGAGAGAGAGACAGAGAGAGAACGCAGGTACTGGGTTCCTTGGAATGTACCCTGAACAGGTTCCCTCAGAAACAGACAAGGGTTTGACTGCAAGTGGTTTACTCAGCACTTAGTCCAAGCAGAGGCGTGAGGGAGTGAGGCTGGCTAGCAAGAATACTTACTAGAGCCAGTCACTGCTGTGGGCAGCCCGAGGTCCCGCCGGCCAGGGAGTTCTGGGAGAAAGCAGAGAACACACCTCTGAGAGTATCTCAACCTCCAACCCAGGAAACTGGTGTATTTACTCCTCAAACTCCCATCCATCCTTGCCTGAGAATGCCTTTAGGGACATCCACTCTCAGGCCCTTCCAGCTTGTCTTGGGCAAGAGCCAAGCAAGCTCATGTGGCCAAGAATAAACACTCAGAAAATACAGGGGGCTGAAGCATCAGCCTTCTGCCTATAGAGATGAATGCAGGAGGAGAGAGGTGGGGCACCCATGCCATTTACTATACCCAAGTCACAGGCAGTCCTGGTCAACCTCAGGCTTCCTGAGCAGGGCAGGGCACCAAGCTTGAAGCTTACCACATGGCCAAAAGCAGACAGAGAAAGGGACTGAGCCATGTTTGCTCAGTTCCTCACCCAAACTCAGAGGAGTAAATCAGGGGCCATTGAGGAACCAGTAGTGTACTCAGGGGAGGTAGGACAAAAAGACTCTCCGACGATGGTAATTCTGAGTGAGAATTCTAGTAGGTGACAAGGATCTAGAAAAATTCCTTAGAATATCTTCACTCACTTTTGTTACCTCTTGGGTTACCAAAAAGAAATCCCAAGCAAGCTACTTTTTCTGCTGGGACTGCAAGCACCTAAGAGACTCTGAATGAGAACCACTTAGCTAACCCTAGGCAAACCTCAAAATTATAGAGAGAATAACCAGTGGTGGTTATGGTCAGCCCCTATTTGAGGGTGGTTTCTTACAGGCCAATAGACAACCTGAAACAGAGCTCATGAAAATCAAACTCCTCTGACTTCAACTAACCAGAAAAGGGGGTTAGACGGCATTCTTTGGGTCTTTCAGGACTTCCCTGGAATGGAGATGGGGTTTGGCCCCCTGACCCATTTCTTCTCTTTCTGTCTATGCCTCCTGCAGCACTCATTCCTGTGCTGACTCCTCTCTGGCCAACCCTTCTCACTACAAAACAAGTGACAAATCACTGTTCACTCCCTTAGTCTGGAAATTCTACTGGTGCTCACCTTCAGAAATGGCCCTGAGGGGAGACAACTACCAAAATGATTCTGAGGAGGTGATATTTTCCTAGAAGACACTAGAAGATAGGCAGCATTAAGTAGGGTCCCTTTCAATGCAGCACGAATATAAATCTCATTGGCTTCTTTTGTTGCTGTTGTTTTAAGCTGTGTATAAAACATTTCCGGGCAGCACCTTTTCATCAGCACAGCAGGAGATGTTTTTACTTATTGAAAGATGCCAGATGCAGGCAATCACCTTTGCTCCCAGGTCTCCTTCACAGACCACTACGCAGACTGGTGTGGAAGTGGCCGCAGCCTTGGCCTAACAAGCACCCAGCCTTGGCCAACGAGATCTCCCACCCCTAGGACACTGGCAAGGTGGGAGGGCCACAGGGGTGGGGGGCTCTGGCAAGTGGGATAAGGGAGTTGGGAGGGATCGGTGGAATGGAAGGAAGTGAAACATCTAAGCTTCTAACTCAAAATAACATAGATTTCTGAGTCTGTGGCCACTGTCCTACTTGGGAACTAGTATTGCCACATGCCCCAAATGTGAGCTAAGTGACCCAGGGCCTCTTCTGTTTTTTACAAGTATAGAAAGTCAAGACAGCTTTGCTGTAAGATCATTGCTTGAATCTTCTCTTGGCTTTGCAGGTCTCAGAAGCCTTTGCTACGGGTTTTTAACTATCTACATGCTCACCTTCAACTCTGGACCAGCTCGGCCACCTGTTCCAAATGCAACATGGAAATGTGATCATGAAGTACATTATTGGGTTCACCTTTGCCATGCCTCCTACCAACCCAGACAACTTACTGGACACTGTCATTACTTCATAAAAGCAGCAGTACAGTTAGGCATTCTCATCTTAAGCTCATTAAATAACAAGGGGGTTGAGAAAGCGCAAGGGTTCTCCACAAACGCGGTTCCTGTGACCATGGCCTTCATGTGCATGCTTGACGGCATAAACTCGGCAGCAGTGGTTCTCAGCATGAGCAGCACATTTGAATCACCCAGAGAGCTTTTAACATGTGCTCAAGGCAAGCCCACCCCCGGCCAGTTACATGAAAATCACTATGGGTAGGTCGCAGGCACTGGTCATTTTTAAAGCTTCCTCCTCATCCTAAGGTACAACTCAGTGCATTTTTTGCTGCGTATTATTTTCATGGATCATAAATCCTCATGGTTTCCAGAATAACTGCTCTCAATGCCTTCTGAAATTTTAGGGCTGTCCACTCCCACTGTTCCCATTTATTTGTTGCACTATTTGTCACTACAGAGGACCCTAAATCTGTGTTAAAAGGAAACTTGCAAGTCAGAAATATAGAAGACTCTAAGAATAGAAAGAGCTCTGGAGAGAAATTGTCTGTTGCCTGAAGATAGGTTCTGCATCAAGCATTAGCCTTAGTCTAGTCATTCTCCCTAAAGACTTGGCAATTGTGTCTAAGTGTTTTTATGTAACCCCCAAAAAGAGGGGTGCCCTCTAGACCAGAATTAGCACATTGCATCCACGAGGCAGTACAAATATATGTCCAAAACGCCTTGACAAAAGGTGTTTTACTTATATTTCTTGAAAAGTTGCAGAAAATTATACAGCATAAAACAACAAAATATGCTTAAAAATGCTGTCCGCCCCCCAATCCCACACAGCAGTATAACAAATGCTTCTAATATGTCCTCCATGCTCTTTCAAAAACACCATCTATCAAATATTCAGCCTACTTGGGACTTTCCACCTCTCTCTCCCTTTTTTTTAAATCAATGTTTCTTTCTATAAATAGCTTACTGTCTCTGATATTAGTCATTGATACCTTATTTTTTTATGCCCAGATTCTAAAATGTCTTATTCTAAGAATGAGAGCACTTTTCCTTGAGAAATCACCCATCTTCCTTGCAAGTGTTTCACGTATAGCTGATCAAATCTGCCTCCAGGACTGAGCACCAGCCCTGGCCAACCATCTGCAGCCCACAGTGACCTACCTTGGTCAAGCACATGTGCCAATTGGAGGCAATGGAAAAGGACTGTTTGTGCTATTGGGCATAAGACTTTTACTTCTGAGGATAGCAGTGTCAGAAATATAAATCCATAGTTGCCAAAAGAGAGTATAAGAAGTCTTGAGAATGAATCCAATGACCAAAGTATAAAACTCAGGGGTGAATATAAAACATCTGGGTGTGACAACATCACTCATAGAGGTTAATCCCAAACCTACTAAGCGTTTGATGGAATCCAGCTGTGCTTCAAGAAAACCCACTCTGCTTCCCATATAGAAGACAAATGCTCTTAAAGTATTTTGAGTTAGTTCTCTGTTTCTTAAAACTGGAAGAGTTAGGGCTAATACTGAAACCAATACTTGGATACAGGGTATTCTAAGAGTCCATAAATGTGGAGTTGGCTGAACTGTGAAGGGTGGATGACAATAAGGATACTCCCTACTATTACGAAGTTGAAAATGTTTATTATTAGGTGGTTAACCCACCACCTATTGCACCTGGGATACAGATAACATGCCTAATGAAGCTGAAATACTGGGGCTGTTTTCAGAAAACTCTAGAATGTAGGGGTGTATTGATTATTCCATGTAGCCTTCACTAAGCCCCAAGAAGAAACAAACTTCTTGAATGGTGTTCTGTACATGCTAGCCCATCTGGAAATAGAGGGAAGAAAATAGAACCATGCTAAGAAAGACCTTTTCGTCATACAAGTAGTTGAAAGAGTTTTAGATTCTGTTCATGTTTTTTACTTGCAGGGTTAGCAATACTAAATTCTGTGGCCCAGGCTAAAGTTGGAATTGAGGCTAAAAGTGGAGGAGATAAGATAGCAGGAAGAATCAATCACTTTTTCCCTCAGACTTCTTTTAAACACCCCAACCTGTGAACTCCCTATCTACAAAGCAAACTATCAGAAAAAAGCCAGTCATTGGACTATAGGCTGAGGACAAGGGAAAGATAATATGGGCCTTTGGGCTATCTTGAGGCAGAAGCCAAACTAAGAGAGTATTAAACTAATCACCACAAAGATGTACAGCATTCTAGGGTCCGCTGACCAGAACCTAAATTCTGGCACAGACTCGACAAGGTAACTATTTTGGCTTTACTAAAATTGACCGGCACAAATAGATTCCAAACTTTCTTAGCTTTTAAGAGAGTCATGTTTTTCAGAGAATCCATAGTTTGTTGAATAAATGCCTACACATATATTGTTCTGAAACCTTTCTTTTTTCAGTTAGCCATAGGTCTTGGGAAGCAGCCTATGCCAGTGCTTACTGGCATAACCCTCTCTGACTTCTGCCAATGGTGTTTTGTTGTATAAAAATGTTATAATTATTAAAATCCACTCTTGCTGACCACCGACTACTATCTAATTTAGAGATATAGAGAATGTTGCACTATAATAGTTTTTTAAAAAATTTTAAACTATTATTATTTTTATTGGGGTTCAATTTGCCAACATAGAGCATATCACCCAGTGCTCATCCCGTCAAGTGCGCCCCTCAGTGCCTGTCACCCAGTCACCCCAACACCCCGCCCACCTCCCTTTCCACTACCTCTTGTTCGTTTCCCAGAGTTAGGTGTCTCTCATGTTCTGTCCCCCTCACTGTTATTTTCACTCATTTTCTCTCCTTTCCCCTTTATTCCCTTTCACTATTTTTTATATTCCCCAAATGAATGAGACCATATAATGTTTGTCCTTCTCTGATTGACTTATTTCACTCAGCATAATACCCTCCAGTTCCATCCATGTCGAAGCAAATGGTAGTTATTTGTCATTTCTAAAGGCTGAGTAATATTCCATTGTATACATAAACCACATCTTCTTTATCCATTCATCTTCAGTGGGTACCGAGGCTCCTTCCACAGTTTGGCTATTGTGGACATTGCTGCTATAAACATTGGGGTGCAGGTGTCCTGCCATTTCACTGCATCTGCATCTTTGGTGTAAATCCCTAACAGTGCAAGTACTGGGTCGTAGGGCAGTTCTATTTTTAACTCTTTGAGGAACCTCCACATAGTTTTCCAGAGTGGCTGCACCAGTTCACATTCCCACCAACAGTGTAAGAGGGTTCCCCTTTCTCCACATCCTCTCCAAAATTTGTTGTTTCCTGTCTTGTTAATTTTCCTCATTCTCACTGGTGTCGGGTGGTATCTCATTGTGTTTTTTTTTAATAATAAATTTATTTTTTATTGGTGTTCAATTTGCCAACATACAGAATAACACCCAGTGCTCATCCCGTCAAGTGTCCCCCTCAGTGCCCGTCACCCATTCACCCCCACCCCCCGCCCTTCTCCCCTTCCACCACCCCTAGTTCGTTTCCCAGAGTTAGGAGTCTTTATGTTCTGTCTCCCTTTCTGATATTTCCTACCCATTTCTTCTCCCTTCCCATCTATTCCCTTTCACTATTATTTATATTCCCCAAATGAATGAGACCATATAATGTTTGTCCTTCTCCGATTGACTTATTTCACTCCGCATAATACCCTCCAGTTCCATCCACGTTGAAGCAAATGGTGGGTATTTGCCATTTCTAATGGCTGAGTAATATTCCATTGTATACATAGACCACATCTTCTTTATCCATTCATCTTTCGATGGACACCGAGGCTCCTTCCACAGTTTGGCTATTGTGGACATTGCTGCTAGAAACATCGGGGTGCAGGTGTCCCGGCGTTTCATTGCATCTGTATCTTTGGGGTAAATCCCCAACAGTGCAATTTCTGGGTCGTAGGGCAGGTCTATTTTTAACTCTTTGAGGAACCTCCACACAGTTTTCAACAGTGGCTGTATCAGTTCACATTCCCACCAACAGTGTAAGAGGGCTCCCTTTTCTCCGCATCCTCTCCAACATTTGTGGTTTCCTACCTTGTTAATTTTCCCCATTATCACTGGTGTGAAGTGGTATCTCATTGTGGTTTTGATTTGCATTTCCCTGATGGCAAGTGATGCAGAGCGTTTTTTCATGTGCGTGTTGGCCATGTCTATGTCTTCCTCTGTGAGATTTCTGTTCATGTCTTTTGCCCATTTCATGATTGGATTGTTTGTTTCTTTGCTGTTGAGTTTAATAAGTTCTTTATAAATCTTGGAAACTAACCCTTTATCTGATATGTCATTTGCAAATATCTTCTCCCATTCTGTAGGTTGTCTTTTAGTTTTGTTGACTGTATCCTTTGCTGTGCAAAAGCTTCTTATCTTGATGAAGTCCCAATAGTTCATTTTTGCTTTTGTTTCTCTCGCCTTCATGGATGTATCTTGCAAGAAGTTACTGTGGCCGAGTTCAAAAATGGTGTTGCCTGTGTTCTCCTCTAGGATTTTGATGGAATCTTGTCTCACATTTCGATCTTTCATCCATTTTGAGTTTATCTTTGTGTATGGTGCAAGAGAGTGGTCTAGTTTCATTCTTCTGCATGTGGATGTCCAATTTCCCAGCACCATTTATTGAAGAGACTGTCTTTCTTCCAGTGGATAGTCTTTCCTCCTTTATCGAATATTAGTTGACCATAAAGTTTAGGGTCCACTTCTGGATTCCCTATTCTGTTCCATTGATCTATGTGTCTGTTTTTGTGCCAGTACCACACTGTCTTGATGACCACAGCTTTGTAGTACAACCTGAAATCTGGCATTGTGATGCCCCCAGATATGGTTTTCTTTTTTAAAATTCCCCTGGCTATTTGGGGTCTTTTCTGATTCCACACAAATCTTAAAATAATTTGTTCTAACTCTCTGAAGAAAGTCCATGGTATTTTGATAGGGATTGCATTAAACGTGTAAATTGCCCTGGGTAACATTGACATTTTCACAATATTAATTCTGCCAATCCATGAGCATGGAATATTTTTCCATCTCTTTGTGTCTTCCTCAATTTCTTTCAGAAGTGTTCTATAGTTTTTAGGGTATAGATCCTTTACCTCTTTGGTTAGGTTTACTCCTAGGTATCTTATGCTTTTAGGTGCACTTGTAAATGGGATTGACTCCTTAATTTTTCTTTCTTTGGTCTCATTGTTAGGGTATAGAAATCCCACTGATATCTGAGCATTGATTTTGTATCCTGCCGCACTGCCAAATTGCTGTATGAGTTCTAGCAATCTTGGGGTGGAGGCTTTTGGGTTTTCTACGTATAGTATCATGTCATCAGCGAAGAGGGAGAGTTTGACTTCTTCTTTGCCAATTTGAATGCCTTTAATGTCTTTTTGTTGTCTGATTGCTGAGGCTAGGACTTCCAGTACTATGTTGAATAGCAGTGGTGAGAGTGGACATCCCTGTCTTGTTCCTGTTCTTAGGGGAAAGGCTCCCAGTGTTTCCCCATTGAGAATGATATGTGCTGTGGGCTTTTTGTAGATGGCTTTTAAGATGCTGAGGAATGTTCCCTCGATCCCTACACTCCGAAGAGTTTTGATCAGGAATGGATGCTGTTTTGTCAAATGCTTTCTCTGCATCTGTTGAGAGGATCATATGGTTCTCGTTTTTTTCTCTTGTTGATATGATCAATCACATTGATTGTTTTACGAGTGTTGAACCAGCCTTGCATCCCAGGGATAAATCCCACTTGGTCATGGTGAATAATCTTCTTAATGTACTGTTGGATCCTATTGGTTAGTATCTTGTGGAGAATTTTTGCATCTGTGTTCACCAGGGATATTGGTTTATAATTCTCCTTTTTTGGTGAGGTCTTTGTCTAGTTTTGGAATTAAGGTGATGTTGGCCTCATAGAATGAGTTTGGAAGTATTCCATCCCTTTCTTTCAGAACAGCTTTAGTAGAATAGGTATTGTTTCTTCTTTAAACGTTTGATAGAATTCCCCTGGGAAGTCATCTGGCCCTGGACTTTTGTGTCTTGGGAGGTTTTTGATGACTGCTTCAATTTCCTCACTGGTTATTGGCCTATTTAGGTTTTCTATTTCTTCCTGTTCCAGTTTTGGTAGTTTGTGGTTTTCTAGAAATACATCCATTTCTTCTAGATTGCCTAATTTATTGGCATATAGCTAATATTTTTAAAATCATTTGTAATTTCTTGGTATTGGTGATGCTCTTTCCCTTTTCATTCATGATTTTATTATTTTGAGTCTTTTCTCTTTTGTTTTTAATTAGGCTAATGGTTTATGTATCTTACTAATTCTTTCAAAAAAACCAACTCCTGGTTTTGTTGATCTGTTCCAGTTTTTCTGGTCTCTATTTCATTGGGTTCTGCTCGAATCTTTACTAACTCTCCTCTTCTGCTGGGTGTAGGTTTTATTTGCTGTTCTTTCTCCTGTTCCTTTAGGTGCAAGGTTAGCGTTTGTATTTGAGTTTTTTCCAGTTTTTTGAGGGATGCTTGTATTGCAATGTATTTCCCTCTCAGGACTGCTTTTCCTGTATCTCAAAGATTTTGAACAGTTGTATCTTCGTTCTCATTAGTTTCCATGAATCTTTTTAATTCTTCTCTAATTTCCTGGTTGACCCTTTCATCTTTTAGCAGGATGGTCCTTAACCTCCACGTGTTTGAATTTCTTCCCAATTTCTTCTTGTGATTTAGTTCTAGTTTCAAAGCATTATGGTCTGAAAATATGCAGGGCACAATCCCAATCTTTTGGTATTGGTTAAGACCTGATTTGTGACCCAGTATATGGTCTATTCTGGAGAAAGTTCCATGTGCATTTGAGAAGAATGTGTATTCAGTTGCGTTTGGATGTAAAGTTCTATAAATATCTGTGAAATCCATCTGGTCCAGTGTATCATTTAAAGGTCTTGTTTCTTTGGAGATGTTGTGCTTAGAATATCTGTCATTTACAGAAAGTGCTGTGTTGAAGTCACCCAGTATTAGTGTATTATTATCTAAGTATGGCTCAACTTTGGTTATTAATTGATATACTTGGTGGCTTCCACATTCAGGGCATAAATATTCATGATTGTTAGATCTTCTTGTTGGATAGATCCTTTAAATATGATATAGTGTCTCTCTTCATCTCTTAATACAGTCTTTGGGATAAACTTTATTATCTGATATGAGGATGGCTACCCCTGCTTTCTTTTGAAGACCATTTGAATGATAAATGGTTCTCCAACCTTTCAGTTTCAGGCTGTAGGTGTCCTTATGTCTAAAATGAGTCTCTAGTAGACAGCAAATAGATGGGTCTTGCTTTTTTATCCAATGAAACCCTGCACCTTTTGATGGGGTCATTAAGCCCATTCACGTTCAGAGTTACTACTGAAAGATATGAATTTAGTGTCATCATGATACCTATTCAGTCCCTGTTTTTGTGGATTGTTTCTTTGGACTTCCTCTTTCTTTTACAGAGTCCCCCTTAATATTTCTTGCAGAGCTGGTTTGGTGGTCACACATTCTTTCAGTTTCTGCCTATCTTGGAAGCTCTTTATCTCTCCTTCTATTCTGAATGAGAGCCTTGCTAGATAGACTATTCTTGGCTGCATGTTCTTCTCACTTAGGACCCTGAATATATCCTGCCAGCCCTTTCTGGCCTGCCAGGTCTCTGTGGACAGGTCTGCTGTTAACCTAATACTTCTCCTCATATAGGTTAGGGATCTCTTGTCTCTTGCTGCTTTAAGGATCTTCTCTTTATCTTTGGAATTTGCAAGTTTCACTATTAAATGTTGGGGTGTTGAATGGTTTTTATTGATTTTTGGGGGTATCTCTCTATTTCCTGGATTTGAATGCCTGTTTCCCTCCCCAAGTTAGGGAAGTTCTCAGTTATGATTTGTTCAAATATGCTTTCTGGTCCTCTGTCCCTTTCAGCAACCTCTGGAGCCCCCATTAAATGTAGATTTTTCCTTCGGAGACTGTGATTTATTTCCCTTAACCTTTCCTCATGATCTTTTGTTCTCTCTTTTTTTCCTTAACTTCCTTCCTTGCCATCAACTTGTCTTCTATGTCACTCACTCTTTCTTCTATCTCATTAACCCTCGTCGTTGGGAACTCCAGTTTGGATTGCATCTCATTAAATGATTTTTAATTTCAGCCTGATTAGATCTAAATTCTGCAGTCATGAAGTCTCTTGAATCATTTATGCTTTTTTCTAGAGCCACCAGTAGCTTTATAATTGTGCTTCTGAATTGGCTGACATGGAATTGTAATCCAAATTCTGTAACTCTGTGGGAGAGAGGACTGTTTCTGATTCTTTCTTTTGTGGTGAGTTCTTCTTTCTAGTCATTTTTCTCAGTGCAGAGTGGCTAAAAACAAGTTGTCCTGGAAAAAAGAAGGAAAAAAAAAAAAGGGAAAGAAAGGGAGAAAAACAACCAAAACCAAAACCAAAACAAAACAAAAAAACCAAGGATGGGTATCCTCTGGTTCTATATACTATAAATCCCTCGACTTCCCCTGGAGCTTTCCAGCACTGCTTGGTCAATAACTTGCTTTTCCCCTGTCCTTCCAGATGGTCTTCTGGGGGAGGGGCCTGCTGTGCTGACTCTCAGGTGTGTGCACCTGGGGAGATGCCCCGCCCCCTGCCGGGTGCTGGCTCAGTCAGAGCTGTGTACCCCGAGGCTCCTGTTCCCTGGCGCCCCTTCCCTCCCAGGCACAGGGTGACACCAGGAGGGACACCACCACTGGCGGCAGCCAGCTCCCCAGCCCTGGAGTCAGCTCCCCAGTAACCATCACAGCAACCAGTCCGCAGGGGCCTGGATGCTCCGGGGGCGGAGGGCGCTGACCTGCACAGCTCGGGGGCCCCGGGACAGGAGCGTCTGTCCTGGGCCCTCCCTGCCCCCGCCTGTCCCGGGGGAGGCAGGGTCCCGGGCTGTTTCCCCCGCGCCCTGGGCTCCGGGGCCTGCGCCGCTGGAATCGCGCTCCCCGGGCCGCGGCTCCCGAAGGCAGCAGGTGCAGCCCCCTCCGCCCGGAGCCCCCGCCCGCCCCCCGGCTCCTCCCCGAGGCCCCCCGGCGCGGCTCCAGCCCTTCCCCTAGCTCTGCCCGCTCTCCCCCGGGCGCCCTCCTGCTAGTGGCCCCGGGAACCTGGGGGCTCCGCTGCCCTCCTGCGGTCCTGCCCGAGCTCCCTGTGAGCGCCCTCCCGGCGGGAAGACTCCTGGGATCGTTCAAGTTCCCGCTTCTCCCGGGCCCTCCCGGCCTTAGCCTGGCTCCTCGCAGGGCCCCGAAGGGAAAGAAAGGGAGAAAAACAACCAAAACCAAACCAAAACAAAACAAAAAACCAAGGATGGGTATCCTCTGGTTCTATATACTATAAATCCCTCGACTTCCCCTGGAGCTTTCCAGCACTGCTTGGTCAATAACTTGCTTTTCCCCTGTCCTTCCAGATGGTCTTCTGGGGGAGGGGCCTGCTGTGCTGACTCTCAGGTGTGTGCACCTGGGGAGATGCCCCGCCCCCTGCCGGGTGCTGGCTCAGTCAGAGCTGTGTACCCCGAGGCTCCTGTTCCCTGGCGCCCCTTCCCTCCCAGGCACAGGGTGACACCAGGAGGGACACCACCACTGGCGGCAGCCAGCTCCCCAGCCCTGGAGTCAGCTCCCCAGTAACCATCACAGCAACCAGTCCGCAGGGGCCTGGATGCTCCGGGGGCGGAGGGCGCTGACCTGCACAGCTCGGGGGCCCCGGGACAGGAGCGTCTGTCCTGGGCCCTCCCTGCCCCCGCCTGTCCCGGGGGAGGCAGGGTCCCGGGCTGTTTCCCCCGCGCCCTGGGCTCCGGGGCCTGCGCCGCTGGAATCGCGCTCCCCGGGCCGCGGCTCCCGAAGGCAGCAGGTGCAGCCCCCTCCGCCCGGAGCCCCCGCCCGCCCCCCGGCTCCTCCCCGAGGCCCCCCGGCGCGGCTCCAGCCCTTCCCCTAGCTCTGCCCGCTCTCCCCCGGGCGCCCTCCTGCTAGTGGCCCCGGGAACCTGGGGGCTCCGCTGCCCTCCTGCGGTCCTGCCCGAGCTCCCTGTGAGCGCCCTCCCGGCGGGAAGACTCCTGGGATCGTTCAAAGTTCCCGCGTCTCCGGGCCCTCCCGGCCTTAGCCTGGTCCTAGAAGGGCCCAGACCAAACCAGCGAAGGAGAGGAGGCGGAGGAGGGACGGGAGGAGGCGGAGGCGGAGGCGGGGGAGGGGCGGAGGAGGCGGAGGAGGAGAGGGGGTGGAGGGCGGAGGAGGAGGAGAAGGAGGAGGAGGAAGGCGGAGGAGGAGGGGGGAGGGCGGGAGGGAGGGGGAGGAGGGGAGGAGGAGGGAGGAGGAGGAGGGGAGGAGGGGAGGGGAGGAGGGAGGAGGGAGGGAGGGGGGGGGAGGAGGGAGGAGAGGAGGAGGAGGAGGAGGAGGAGGAGGAGGAGGGAGGAGGAGGAAGGAGGAGGGGAGGGAGGGAGGAGGGTAGGCGGAGAGGAGGCAGGAAGGGGAGGAGGGAGGGGGAGGAGAAGGAGGAGGGGAGGGAGGGGCGGGGAGAGGAGAGTATTCGATGAGTTCTTCTATGCACGTTTTTGTCTTTCCTCTTTGGTTTTCTTTTTTCTTTTTCTCGTCTTTTCTTTTCTTTTGTATTCGTTCTTTTCTTCTTCTTCTTCTTCTTCTTCTTCTTCTTCTTTTCTTTTCTTCTTCTTCTTCCTTCTTCCTTCTTCTCCTCCTCCTTCTTTTCCCACTTTCCTACCTTGTTAGAAGCGAAAACCTTTCTCTCTGTAGCGTTCCAGCTGTTCTCTCGTTAAATCTCAAGGTTATCTAGGTAAGTTGCTGGGACGGGTGAGGTGAGGGCCCTACTCCTCCACCATCTTCCCCGCCCCTATCACTATAATAGTTTCTTCTTTAAAACTCCAACCTGGTACTATGGGAAGGGTTATCATATTTTAGCAGACAACCCCTAGGAACTCAAACAAGCATTTGTTCGATAAACGAATGAATAGCTATCTTTATTAACCATGAGCACTGTGCTTCGTTCCCAGATAGAAAAGTCTCAGAAATATCCTCCATAATGTTTCAGCCAAAGACCTTGGCAAAGTGCCACGTGGACGGTGAATTTAGGATCTCACCTGTGATGCTCGAGCAGCCTGCCAGCACAGAATCTCCACGCCCCACTTCTCTTTTTCTTTCTGGTTGGTTTTGTCAAAGTACCACGGTTTCCTACTATGCCAGCAGCATGTTTGTTTTTCATTTGTGGGTGGCTTATAAAGCCACAGATGTAGGTGGGTGGCAGGAACTCAGCACTTTGCTTCCTGAGCGATAAGTACCGCCATCAACTGTGCACATATGGCTCCTATTAATGTAAATGAAAGGCACGTGTCTAATGTGGAGGGCAAAATTGGCAAAAGTGAAACAGCTGTACCTATTGACCCTCTCTTTGGAATAGGTGCTACCTGAGGTCAATAGTGCCATCCCCTTTTCTAACCTGTTTATATGACTTCCTCATTGCATAATGGTCATTTCTTTTTCCTTCTGTTCACATATCATAGGCTTTTTCCCAGGCTCTTCTCAGAATGAAAGAAGACATCTAGGAAAGCCATAGTGCATGGAGTCTATCCACACCAATTACAAACAGTAACCTTCCAATGCCAGCAGAAACTGGGTGACCAGTCATTGGTATATTTTAGAGGAGAATCAAATATCGAATTGGGATAGTGGTTGACTGGAAGGTTTCATTTGACCTCAAGTGTCTATGATTCATGGGTTAATTCAGTGAACACATTTTGAGCATCTTAATATGCCAGTTCCTGGTAGAACTTGGACATAAAACAATTTCTATTTCCAAGGATTTCACATTTTAGAGATGGCAGTCAAGAAAACTGCCTCCTACAAGAAACCATGAACAATTTGAGAGCAACGAAACTGCTGTTTATTGTCCTGTTGTTGGCACCCTAAGTATTTGTTATATGACTAAAATATCACAATGTATGTGAGCAAGTAGAGACATGGATCTGAAAGTTGAAAGAATAATCTAAACCTGGATGGAAATTGAGTTGTCACCATAAAGATATTAGAGAAAATATAAAAATGAATGAGACTGACCAGAAAAAATGTATGAAATGTGGCCAGATTTGGAGCAACTGACCTCTAATGGACAGATATGGGGCAAGGAGCCACCAAGACACAAACAGAAATGTAAGATGAGAATCTGTAAAAAGTGATGTCCTGGAAGTGAAGAGAGGCTGCTATAATAACACACCATGAACCAGGTGGCTTATGAACAACAGAGGTTTATTTCTCACAGTTCTGGAGGCTGGGAAGTCCAAGAGGAAGGCCCTGGCAAATTTGGTGTCCACTGAGGACCAGTTTTCTGTTCACAGATGGCACACTCCAGTGCATTAACTTCACATGGTGGTAGAAGTGAGGCAGAGCTCTCTGGGGTCCCATCTATAATGACATTAATCTTACACTTTTTAAAGATTTTATTTATTTATTCATGAGAGACACAGAGAGAGAGAGAGGCAGAGACATAGACAGAGGGCTCCCTGCAGGGAGCTTGATGTGGGCTCCATCCCAGCACCCTGGGATCACGACCTGAGCTGAAGGCAGACGCTCAACCACTGAGCCACCCAGGCATCCTAACATTAATCATATTTATGAGGACTCCACCTTCACGACCTCATCACCTCCCAAGGCCCCCACCTTTTAATTGTATCACCTTGGAGTTTTGGATTTCAATGTATGAATTTTGGAGGGACACAAATATTCATATCACAGCAGTTTCAAGAAGAGTGCTACCAAAGAAAAGCTACAGAGTACATAGATCAGATCAGATGGAAAGTTCCCATTTAATAAAAAGGATTAGAAAAAAAATAAAGGAAAGCAGGCTAAATAATATAGAAGTAGCCTAGAAGAGGGAAAAATAAAGCTAAAGAAATAAGGCTTTCCTTTGTCTCTGTCTTTAGGATAGAAGCTTCCTTCGTATCCCTAGATATGCTCCCTAGAACCCAGCGCAATGGTTAGCAAAGAAAGTACTTTCCCATGCAATTCAGCTATGTTTTAAGCTGGAGAGAAAATATTGTACTGACATATAAAATGCTGATAGTCCTTCCCAATTTGTACAAAACATTAATTTAAAAGATGATTGTGTTCTCAAATTCAACTTCATCTTTCATGTATCTGTATTATGCTTTTTAGTGTCCATTCTGCACTTCTGCTCTCAAGTGCTAGTGTCCAAAAACACAAGGGGGGATAAAAGTAATAAATTTTAAATGAGGAAACCTAGGAAGAAACTAACCACGTGGGGTTTGGTGATTTTTTATTTCATGGACAGATATGCTCAAGTTTGTGATTTCACATTATATGCTCTCAGTTCACATAACAGAATTAAGGAGTCTGGTTTTTTTTCATGGTGTTCTGAAAAGTATCATAAAATCTGAGGGTCTTATGGTATCTCTTAGACAAATTTGAGAACTGTTGTCCTAATACAGTAGTTTTCATGGAGTAATCAAATTTCCTATTCCTACTTACTCCTTCCCTTTCTTATCTGAAGTCTTATAGTGAGTTTAGTGTGGAATCTACCTTCTTTTTTTCTTAAGATTTTATTTATTTATTCATGAGAGACACACAGAGAGAAAGAGGCAGAGACACAGGCTGAGGGAGAAGCAGGCTCCATGCAGGGAGCTTGACGTGGGACTCGATCCCAGTCTCTAGGATCATACCCTGGGCTGAAGGCGGCACTAAACTGCTGAGCCACCTGGGTTGCCCTGGAATCTACCTTCTAATGAGAAAACAGCTTTGTCCTTTGTGCCTAGATGACAACGATTGCCAAGGACACAGAATGTTTCAGACTGGGAGGTGGGACTATGGGTAGGTTTTGGAGAAGCTAGATAATTGGATAGAAAAATGGATATTTTAATAAATATTACTGTGTACTATTTGATTCGCCTATGAATCTTCTCAAAATAGCATAAATAAAATATTTCCATTTTTCCTAGATTCCTTTTTGGGAGTCTGGATTGTTTTTGGAAAGTTAAACTACTACTTAAATGGTGCTACTTGAGTCTTTAGGTTCAAAGGGGTCACATCCAGAATTTCAGGTCCATTTGAGTAGTTCTGAGGCAGGTCTCCAGTTAGCTGTCCTAACTTCCTGAGCAGAGAACTGTCCTCTCAATGACACACTGTTGCACACATTTACCCATGTATAACTACATCTGGGCAAATGGCTCTGCCCTCCTGTTTTGCTTTAGTTCATTACCGTTTAAACCCAAAAGGTTTTGTTTATCAGCAATATCTGTAACTTACTTCCTGTCAGCATCTAAAGGAGCCTGAACACCATCAGAAATGAAAGTAAAAGCCTTCTAAGAGCTTCAAGGAGTCAGAGCTAAGGGAAGGGCATTTGAATACCACTGTCATGATAGTCTGAAAAAAGAGCTGATCTCTGGACATGCTCAAAGCTTGTGACCTTTACTATCAAATGTGAAGAAGGGACTACATACAGAAGTACACACCTAGGAACAACTTGTGTCCCAGCCTTAGCCAACCTTCTAAGGACAAGAAACCAAAGGCCTTTTTATCTCATGATGAAAAATTACTCCCTCATCATTGGTATGTGATCATTTCCACACAAGGACTAAATGAGCTGAGAAAATCCCATTTCTTCCGCCCTTGGGAGCATTAGCTGGACAAAACAGACATCCTACTGATTTACAATCTGGACAGCCTTTCTCACATATGTGACAAAGTATTTTTCACAGAGCTTTTCTCAGCTGTTGCTTTTTCCTGACGCAAGTGTCAAATGCTCTGGCAGGTAAATTCTGCATCCCTGTGGTGGCCTTGGGCATTGGCATTTGTAAGCCAGTATATTTCTGTCATCTCCTGCATGTCAGAGTTCAACCCATGGGTTGGAGGAAAGGCAGCTGCTCTTGTTCCTGGGGGAAAATGCACTTAAGAAACTTTTTAGCACACAACCTCAGCATTTCCTTTGAAGGATAAGTGGGAGAGTTGGAGATCCAAGGGGTTCAGACCAGGACAATGGACTCTCTAGAGCCAGATACACAAATCTAAGAAGCTTAAGGAGACTGCAAGGTAGAAGGAAATGATAAAAGATCGGGGCCTCATCCCATGCATCATTTTGGCCAAATCTCTTAGGTAGAATCCAGAAACTCTTTTATTTGATTCTGCCTGACAAAGCACAGAGATGGAATTAATTTTCAATGCATTTTATGTTGTATAGACATAGCAGGAACTGATAATTATGGAAAGAACCAAATGTGTGTGTGTATATATGTGTATATGTTATATACATATATATTATATGTATCTCAAGACATCCTACCAGCTTAGTTAGCTGTCAGTTGAAATATCTGACACTTTACCAGAAGACATTTCTACTTTTCAAAAAGAAAAGAGTAGGAAAAACCATCACTGGTTGAAGCAACACTTTACACACTGAAAGAAATATAAAATATTAGAGTCAGAAATTACCTTAGACTTAAATTTCCACACTCTTCATTTTGGGTGAAGAAACTGAGGCTCAATAAAGTGAGGTGACTAAGGTCTCAGCTGGTTAGTGAGAATAGTAACTTTCATGGTTATTTAGCAAAAAATAAATAAATCAATCAATTTTCCAAGGCATGGTGCTGGGTATCTGTGGCTACAAAGGGGAAATAAACATGCTACATTCAATTCTTTGAGGGCAGGAGCTATGGTTTCCAACAGGGAAGAAAGATAGTGTTTAAGTATCCCAGCCAGAACCAAACATGTGATAGTGGATAAAGCTAGGAGTGGATGAGCTTATTCAGGCACAATGTGCAGAGCAAAGACACGAGACACAAAAGCCAATCTTCATATGAAAATTCCAAGGTTGATTCTACAAGCCCTATCTCAATCCATACCTGCAAAAAAACAAAACAAAACAAAACAAAACAAAAAAAACTTGGTATCATCTCCACAGCACTATATTGTTCAATCTTGTGATGTAAGAGAATTTTATGTGAATGAAAAATGTCATATTTATGCCAAAATGCTCTCTAATCTTGTGCTGGTTACTGTAAAGCAGATTTTTATACAAATATGCCAAGCTTCAGCACCTGGGAGGTCACATTTCCCATTTTTATATTCAAACTATTATAGTTGGAACCCTCTTATCCTTTTGATGTGCAACGTTTCTAGGTTATCTTAGCCTCTATAACAGAAAACCACAGAATAAATGGTTTATAAATATACAACAGGAATTTATTTTTCAGAATCTTGGAGGCTTGAAGTCCAAGATCAGGGCATTGGCAAATTCAGTCTTCTGAGAGCCACTCCTCCTGGCTCACAGCCTACTGTCTTTTCTCTGTGTCCTCACATGAAGCAAGGGGGTGAGGGAGCTCTCTGGGTCCTCTTTGATAAGGGCATCAATCCTGTTCATGAGAGTTCTGCTTTCATGACCTAATCACCTTCCAAAGGCCCCACCTTTTATTACTACAGATGGTCTCTGACTTTTGATGATTTGACTTACAATTTTTCAACTTTACCATGGTGTGAAAATGATGGGGAAACATACCTGGAATTTTGAATTTGGATCTTTTCCCAGGCTAGCGATATGCTACAGGACCCTCTCTCTCCATGCTGGAGGGTCTTTTTTTTTTTTTTCCTCATTCTAGCACCTTATTGGAAACTGGTTGCATACATCAATGAAATCAGACCAAAGTAAAAGCATCACTTCCACACAATATTCTGATATCTGTGCTATCTTCTGTGCTAGAATTTAATAAATCCCAAGATGTTCCTGATTTTGGTCAAGGAACTTGAGTGGTCCAGAAATCTTTCTATAAATATAGATCATAGCATCCAAAATAACCATCACTGTCTTGAGTGAGTTCCCAAAGTCCTGGGAACATCTCTTAAAATCTGTAGCTTAGACTGGCTGCAGTGCTAGTGGGAGGGAATGAAGGGTGTACACTTTACACCACGGAGCTGGTTAGAACAGGTGCTGGGGTGAGGGGACAGAGCTCCTTGAGTGTGAGACACACAAGTGAGTGGGGGCTGGAGATCCTGAAAGCCACCCGGGGAACTCAGCCACCCTGTGTTTTCCAACACAGCTTGAGTGTCAAAGTGAGAAGACTCAAATGCAGAAAGGTCCCAGTCAGCCACGTGATCACGAGGGTAAACTACTAATACACTTACAACCATTCTGTACCCATGCCACCATTCTGTTTTCCACATTCAATACAGTCTTTAGTAAATTATATGAGATATTCAACATTTTGTTATAAAATAGGCTTTGTGTTAGCTGATTTTACCCAACTGTAGGCTAATGTAAGTGTTCTGAGCAAGTCTAAAGTTGGCTATGCTAAGTTGTGATGTTTGGTAGGCTAGCTGCATTAAATGCATTTTCAACTCATATTTTCAACTTGTGATGGATTTATTGGGATATAACCCTATTAAAAATTGAACAAGATCTGTACGTCTGTAGGAGTCAGGATTTCAACATAACAGATTCTGGGGGTGGGGTGTAGATTCAGTCTCCAGCACACGTTTTCTTCTTTTAACAGCTTCTGAGTATCTCAGCATTTTGTATGTTCCCCAAGTCCTCCCCTGACCACTCATCTGATTCCTGACCCTATAAACTGCTTCTTTTCATCCCAGGAGAGCCATCCCCAGGTGTGCCACAAGCCCTTCCCCTTTACTTGTCACAATGCTGTAGAAATTAGCTAGTATTTTAAAAATCATAATGAGACTATTTTAAGAATAATTCAAAGATACTGCACAGTTCTTGGCTTCTTACAGGTCCTTTGCAAAACAGGTTTACATCACGTCCTCTATCCCACGCCATTTGCTCAGAGCTAAGGATTTATCCTATACCCAACCACTGTTCATGCTCCAGGTACCTCACACCTCCACATCTAGACCAAAGGGAGCCCAGGCTTCAGAAAGAGAAGGAAGTATTTCCCTCACCCTGTTCTAAAGCTCACTCAGGAGTGACTGCTTTCCAGAACGACTGACAAAGGAAATGCACATTTCCTTCAGATGCAAACCTATTCCTATCTACCAGGTTGTGGCTGAGCTGCTTACAAGACAATTCTGTGATGGCTGATAAGCATGTTTCCCAAAGTTCATGTTCTTTAGCTGGTCTCCAATTTATAGGACCCAACGGAAGTGAGCTGTTGCCAAAATTAGCACAATTCTGTGATGGGTAGGATAATGTCTTCCAAAGATGTCTATTCCTAATCCCTGGAACCTTTGAATGTGTTTGTTACCTTACATGGCAAAAAAGACTTTGCAAATGTGATTAAGTAAAACCTTGAAATGAGCAAATTATCCTGGATTAGATGGACAGGCTCAATGTAATTACCAAGGTCCTTACTCATAGAGAAACTTCCCCAGCTATATTGAGAGGTGGACGTGACTACAGAAGAGAGGGCAGAGACTTGCAACATAACTTGTTTTGTTGCAAAGAAAGGGGCCACAAGCAAAGGAATATGGTCAGCCTACAGAAGTTGGAAGAGGCAAGGAAATGGGTTCTCCCCTAGAGCCTTGGTAAGAAATGCAGCTTTGCCAACACCTTGACTTTACTCCAGTGAAACCTATGTTAGGCTTCTGACCTCCAGCCTATAAGACAATAAATCTGTGTTCTTTAGGCCACTAAGTTTGTGGTAACATGCTATGGCAACAGTAGAAAACTAATACCTTATTCCTTTTCAGTCTTTCCTCATTAAGTATGCAAAAGACATGGAGACACAGTCTCACCTAGGAATAAACTCATAATGTGTATTATGTTTGTTACACTTGTAATATCAATTCATCTTGGATGTGCTGTAGGGAATTTTGATAAAATTCTGTACTAAATTTAGTCATTCTTAGACTCAAGAAAATGATCTAAAAAAGAAGAAAATGATTTAAAACAGTAAATAATGTTGAGGTCAATAGGGAGAAAATTTAAATCAATTAGAAATAAGTTCTCTGGGATCCCTGGGTGGAGCAGCGGTTTGGCGCCTGCCTTTGGCCCAGGGCGCGATCCTGGAGACCCGGGATCGGATCCCACATCAGGCTCCCGGTGCATGGAGCCTGCTTCTCCCTCTGCCTGTGTCTCTGCCTCTCTCTCTCTCTCTCTGTGACTATCATTAAAAAAAAAAAAAAGAAATAAGTTCTCTAACCCAGGGGTTCTCAGCTTTGGCATTATTGACATTTTTGGGCCAGATAATTCTATTATGCAGGGCCATCCTGTGTATTGCAGGATTTTTAGCAGCATCCTCACCTCCACCCACTAGATGCCAGTAGCAAGCCTCCAGATGAGACAGACACTGCCAAAGGTCCCCTAAGAGACAAAATCATTCATGGTTGAGAACTAACATTCTATCCCAGCGATACCTTGGAGGACAAAAAGCTGTCTTATAAGGATAAACTCGCTATTGTAGGATACAGAAATGTTCAGTTAAGAAGTATACACTGGTAGGGTATGTGTCATTTCCATAGGTCTTTATATTTTCAGTACATGAAACACACAGTGTCTGAGATACAAATATTCATTTCAAAGTGATTTGTGTATAGGGACCTTCTTGGATAAACTTTCAGTACTGTCTTTTGCTTTTAACATAAGGTCTCTTTCCATGAGTCAATCGTTTTTCCTGGCAAACTGACTTGGAATGGTGCTAAAGAGAGTTGGGCACTGCGGCTTTACTTGTAAGGACATGGCACAGCTTCTGAGGAGATCACACACCAACACAACCAGTTGCAGGTAGCTTCAAGTTACAGAGCACAGACCAGTGGGCAGGACGGGGATGTCACCATATAGTCCCTTACTAGGTAAGAAGGGCAGGGGCTTCAAATATCACTAAATTTGTCTGGGCTAAAGCTATTAAATGGGATGTATTCTCAGGGGGGAAAAACTCACTGAGTTAGATGTCATACACAACTAGTCCCATACTTCTATCCATCAAATGAACTCGAGTTAGCTATTTAGCCTTAATTGCTGACACCTCAGGCTGCCATGTGCACAAGACTTCAAAGGTAACCTATTCTTCTCAAATATGGTAATGATCTAAAAATAGGGAAGTGATTTAAGAACCAAACAAAGCAACTGAGTTGGTTGTTTATATCCTGCGAATCATCCAGCACATGAATTCAACTGACAACAATTTGAAAATGAGAAATTCGGCCAAGAGCAAAACTTAAACCACTGTCATGATATCAACCCAAATTAATAAATTAATAGAACAGATGCTCCAAGGTTCTAGTCTAGAGCAGAAGAGCTAAGAATTTGGGTGACATTTCTTTCTGACCATCATTAAAGTCGGCTGGGTCTTTTTTGCAGGACAGAGACTTTTAAAACTGGATTTTTCTTCAATGTACATTTATAATGTCTGGCTGCCACATGAATTAATAGCCTATGGAAGCAGTATTTGGGAATGGGAAAGTGAGTTAAATGTGATAGATAAATGAGCTATTTTTAGCAGAGTTCTATTTTAGATGGTTTTTATAAATATACTCCCTGTAATTAATAATCACTATATAATTAGAGAAAAACATCCTTACTTCTCCTTCAAAATAATTAATAATTCCCATTTTCCTTTTAGATTAGTTCAAGGCAGTATCTCAGTTATATTATAGATAATACTCTATGGTCACAACTTGAAGCTCTCTCCACATAGTTCGGGGTCTGTTACATAGAATGAGAACCCTCGGATGGAAATTTCAGGAAATCAGGTTTCAGAACAAAATACAAAAAACCTTTTGTTGCTGTTCTTCAATGAGAATTGTTTAACCAGAGGCTGAATTCTATTGTTAATGATTTCTGGCAAGGGCCGTATCATTTTTTATTTACAGCTGTGTGTGCAGGAGCCCTGATTTCAACGAAAGGCTAACGGGAATTCCTTAGAATGGCCTCTCCACACCATCAGAATTCTACACTCTAGCATCTGGAGGTGGCTGTCAGCTGGGGCTCCCAGGTCCTGGGTTCTAAGATGTCAGATGACTCTCCCAGCACCAGAGGGACCTGACATGGCCTCCCAGAGCAGGGAGCAGTGATAGGAGGGCTTGTCCTGTTTTCTGTTTTAGAGCCACTGGCCATGATGGAGCACAGGCTCTGTCAATAGCACAGGTTAGTTCCGTATGGGGAATGGCCCATGGCCCACTCTTCTGCTCCTTACTCCCCTTTCCATCAGCAAAAATGTTTGTAATCCTGTTACAGTCTCATCCCTAATAAAGCAGGCCCTGTATTAATGATTGTAAACTAGCTCATAACTTTGGCTCAAACCTGTTCCCTAAGCATATTGTAAACTGAAATCGGTCAGGCAATAAATATATATTAAGAACCTACTGTGTCAGGCATTGTAGCAGGCATTGAGAATAAAGGGATGAGCAAAACAGGGGTGATCCTTGCCTTTTAAGATGTTAACAATTCAACAGAGAAGATAGACAATGAACAAGCACTCCAGGAGCATATGGTGGCAGCCTCTCACCTATGGGTGTAGGGGTTGTGGGAAGGGGGCTTGACAGAGCCAAGGGGGATTTAAGCTGAGACCTGAGGAAGGAGTGGGGATAGGACATGGAAAAGAATGAGTGTTCCAAACAGAGGAAGAATGTTGAAGGCCAGTAGTCAGCAGAGCTATCCGCTTTTGAGGAAGAGGTAGAAGTTGCCCATGGATGGGAGAGAGGTAGAGAGTCCTGAACACTCAGGCTGGAGAGAGGGGTGGAGGTCTTCCTCCTTCTTGGTGATCGTGTGGTGTAGCCACATTAAATCAGTTACTCTGGAAACAAGGAAAGCACCACCCTAAGCACCATGAAACCACTTACCCCAAAACCAGTATGCATCTCTTCCTTGAGTGAAGCACTGTCCCTGCCCAGATAACCCAGGTGCTGATCTATTCTGGCCACACAGCCTAGAGGTGACCCCGAGAGCAGAGCCAGTGACTGTCTCTCTGCTCCATCTTTCTGCAGTTCCTACCAAAGGTTGCTAGGAAGTTGCTACCCTCTCCCAGCGGGGGCCTACTATTGCTGAGGTATGGTGAACACCACAGTTTCTAGGTCCTTCCCCACCACCTGACTCCTGGTACCACCCTGCTGGAATGCTCCTAATAGACAGACTTGATCAGGGACTTTAATGGGATATGCCCATTTGTCCATGTTGTTCTCCGGGCACAGCATTACCTAGGGATGGAGTATGGAGAGGGGAATGTTAGTGAGATAGCCCATCCTTCCATACTGCTTTATCCTCACTATCCCCTTGGGTATTGACTGCGAATGATATTCTGGAATGACAGATATCATTCCAGCCTCTCTCCTTCACCCCCTACTCCTAGGTTGCATGATGTGGGGGTGGGGAGAGATTGTGTGGATGCAGGCTGTAAACAGTGCAGTCTCCCCCATCTGTAATTAGGGTCCCTGCCACACCTCTGCATCCTGCAGGTTACCACTGGGTGAAGAGAAAGCTTTCTCTGATTCCCACTTTTAGCCACTCTCATGAGCTCTGAGTCTCATGGATATATGTCAGTTTTGGGGCTCTTCTCTCCCCTGTTTCTCAGAGCAGGAAGCTCTCCTGGGCCTTGGCACACATGCCCCCAGGGAATACCTCTAGTTCTGAGTAAAAGGAATCAACCTGGTCACTGAAGAATCTTGGAGGGCACAGGGTGGCCATCCAGCGGCGATCAGAGATAGTAGCAATTTACTCTGGAAACCTCATCTGGAAAAAGAAACTGCAGTTTTATGCAGCTGAAAGCAGACTTATTGGGTAGAATTTGAGCCCTAACTAACTGATCATGATGTTAAGAAGTGATGATTTATTGTTTAGGTGTGATCATAGTGTTAGGGATATATTAAAAATAATCTTCTAGAAAGACAAGCAGGGCTGAAATATTAATAAAATGATACACTGTCTAGTAGTTTATTTCAACATCATCTGACAATGGAAGGAAAGTGGGGATATATGAGGTTAGACAAGTTTAGCCATTAGCTCATGATTGCTGAGCCTGGTTGACAGAGACTCCTGGTACACAGGCTTATGATACTGTAATCTCTACTTTTGCCTGTGTTTCAAATTTTTCCTACTACATAGTTTTAACGAGCCAACTAAAGGTTTAAGGTAACTGAAATCCTTTAAAAAGGTATTAATAAATGGCATTTACTAGGTGAATAAAGGCAGAACAAAATCTTCACAACACACATGGAATCCAGCAAACCAAAGATAGCTTTTGGAAGACCTTCTACTGTGGATTATAGACATGGGAAATATCAGGCTTGGAAAATCAAAATTAGATCACATACAAAGAAGGAAAAAATCAGTAGAAAGATCTTAAGTAATATATATTCTTTCTTGGCAATGACACTATTAGATTTACCAGATAATCAAGATTTAAAAACAGTAACAACAAAAACAAACATGTATTCATTTTCTAAAAAGTTTTCAGTCTAGTTCTGCTAGAGGGAAGAAGTATGGTTCCAAGTAACCTCCAGCTCTCCAAAATTGGTTTCTGTGTAAATGAGAGATAATTTGAAACCTCTCAGAATCATTCTTTTTATTCTAATGTTGGCAGGTTTGGCTCAAAAAACAGACATCAGTTTGTTATCAAAAGGATTGGAAATACTCAGTTCTAAATAAATAGTGTAAAAATTCAGGAAGTGGATCCTAACCCTCAGGTGGGCCTCAACCACAAAATGTAAGAGAAAAGGAGAGAATACAGTGAGCTAGTCATTTCATTCTAACTTAGAATTTAGATGCCATCACAATCCAGATTCTCAGTTCAGTAAAAACTGCCAAGGTTTTCATATGACCCTCCATCTGCCACTGAGGAACTGAATCAGGAGACAGACAGGTATTGACCACTTTCGGTAGGATCAGAGCCTAACAATGAACTATTGGGTGCCTCGGGTGCTAAGCATGTCACCAACGACACTGAATATACTTTTCAGCCCTCTCATTATCTTTCCATTTTACAAATAAGGAAACCAAGGCACAGAGATGTTCAGAAAGTCACCTAAAGTCATATAACTAATAAGATGCTAAGTTTGGATTTAAAACTTCTCTGACTACAGAATCCACGTCCATTGTCACCACACAAGCCCATTTTATCAAATACAATGGGGACTATAAAGTAAATCAGAGATTGTTTTCTCTGGCATTGACCAAGTAAACGCACACTCTTTTGTTGATCCATCAAGCAAGTCATCCAATTATGTCCTTCATCCCTCACTACAATTAACCTCTAGTGCTGTGAAATTCCTTTCCTTCCAGAAGCTCATCAGGACTCCAATCTGGGATATATGGCAAAGAGCCACTCTTATATTTAAAAGTAGCCACTTATTTTTCACACTCATACACACGCACATGTGCACACATACATTGATTTTGGTGGGTTGAAAGCCAGAGACTAAGATAAAAGAATCCCTGAAAAGGATGCCTGTGATAATCAAAAATAACTTCTGATTAGAATTCAAAAGAGAGCCCAATCTAAGGCAAAGCGGACTTGTTAATTTGCCAGAGAAACTACTCATTTCCTGTCCTGGAAGGAAGTAAATCTAGACCCGCATGTATGTGAGTAACATGGCCACACATGACTTGTGAAAGCACTGAGAAAGGAGGAACTCTTTTCAGACAGGGTCTTTCTTAGGAGTAAGAGGCAAGGCCAATCTTTCCCCTGCAAGCTCAAGCTCATTAGCTCCGTGTTGCTAGCCTCATATGTGATCACTAAGATTTATTGTATAATATTTAGGTAGATCCAGTTACAATGTCCCTATTAACTCTGAAGGACAAGTTATTTGGCAGAAAACTGAATGCAATCCTCCCCCTTTGAGAGATTTAAATACTTGTCTCCCTAACCCCACTGGAAGAACAATCTTGTAGCTAATAATATGCTCTTTGCAAAGATTTACCATAGTGCTTGGCTATTAGAGTCATTAATTAAAAGACATCTTCTCCATGATATAACTTTTGAACTAGCTGATCAGAAGCATTTATTTATTTTTTAAATTTTATTTATTTATTTATGAGAGACAGAGAGAGAGGCAGAGACACAGGCAGAGAGAAGCAGGCTCCACGCAAGGAACCTGATGTGGGACTCGATCCCGGGTCTCCAGGATCAGGCCCTGGGCTGAAGGCAGCGTTAAACCGCTGAGCCACCCGGGCTGCCCTGATCAGAAGCATTTAAAGGTAAAATAAGGCATCTTATTTTCCAGTTTTTGATACCTATGTGGGTTGACTGCACTAAATCCAATTCAAGAACCCTTTGCTTTGGCTGTATCATATTGTGTATTTCAAACAGATGTTATCTGTTAGGTTTAGCGTTTTGTTGTACTTTGTGCTGGGATTTCTCATGAATGATAGTGACCAATTGCTTTTTATGACGCTAGGCCATAAGACATTCTAGGTGTAGTAAGTTTCCTCATTTAATTAAAAACGTGGAAAGGACAAATAATGGTCTACACTCACGTTCTCCTTCACAAATACTTCACAGTCTTATGAGGTGAGTGGCAAAAATGAGTAATATATAATTTCAGTGAAGGAATTGAAGTTTGTGCATTTTTTTCTTGAATTAAAACAGAATCATGTTTTTTCTTCTATAATCACTCTTGCTAGCTTGAATTTTAATTCTGGATTTTGATTAATTTTACATGATAAAACTCCAGTTCAAAGTGGCCTAAATAAGAAAAGGAATTTATTAGTTAACATAACTGAAGAGTCTTAGAGTAGTAACATCTTCAGATATGGCTTGAGCAAGATGCTAAAACAGTGTCATGTGGACTTTTACTCTCTTAGCCTTCTTTGCTTTCCTTTATGGTGAGTTCCTTCCCAGGTAGGCTCTCCCCATGAAGTAACAAAACAGCTCACCCTATCACTTATCAACACCAACAGAAATTAAACCTTTCCTTCCCAGTATCCTAAAAAACTCTAGGATTGAATCTCACTGTATCACTGGGGTCACTTCTCCATTTCCGCCTCTGGGTTGGGGGTGGGAAGATAAAATATACTGATTTGTTAGATCAATCACTCCCCTGGAGAGGAGGAATGGGGCAGGTAGTGGGTCATACTCAATGACGTGGGCAGAGAGCAAGATGATTACTGAAAGACAAAATGAGATGCTGGTTCTAGAAAGAAAAATGAGAACCAAGCAGACAAAGATCAGTCAACTTCATGCAACAACGTGGAATGTTAGAAAAAGCATTTGTCCACTACACCTAACAGACAAACCTATGTTGTTTCCTGTTCTTACATGGCAATACCAGCAAGTACATTGTGGTGGTAATGTGAATTATAATCCTGTAAATCTTAACAATTTATTTTCTCATTTTATTGACAGATAAATTTTGAATAAGGAAGATAGCAAGAGAAAATGCAGAGAGAGTAAGTACTATATCCACATCCATATTGACTCTGATGCCATTATGGTAAACTTTGCTTAAATTTGCATCCAGATTCTTTTTAAGCCTCATCTATTATACATGTAAAAACAGATAAAGACATGAGAGCTGCTTGCTCCAAGACCTTTGAAGAATGAATTTTATGGTAGCCCATCTTTATAGGAGGAGAACCTCTAATCCACTGAAAAAACATTCTGGTTGCTTTAATTTATGTTGTTTGGGTTTATTTTGGAATTGTTCCCTCAGACTTCCAACTGATATCAGCATATCCTGTAGAAATTGCTACAATGTTATTGATTATTTGCAGAAAAATACAATTTGCAGAAAAATCTATGCTTTAAAATGAGGGTAGGAATGAATGACTTGCATTGCTTTATACATTCAATTGCCTTTTAGTGCCACAACATAATTCTAACTTGTTTAAGA
Organism: Canis lupus familiaris; assembly: GCF_011100685.1. Lineage (NCBI taxonomy): Eukaryota > Metazoa > Chordata > Mammalia > Carnivora > Canidae > Canis > Canis lupus. The sequence goes on along the minus strand of NC_049234.1, from coordinate 7,834,961 downwards.
TTGTCATAGAATAAGATAGTTGATGTAGGATTTTTTTCCAGCTACTTGTTTAAATTATGTATTACTTTGACACATTTTTCTAAAGTGCATTATTTAGTAGCTTAACATAGATATATGGGCCATAGATAAAAATATCAACTAAATTAGCATGTCAAAAATCGGCAGTGTCAGGTCTTAGAATTTACTGGGGTTTGAATGGATCTTTAGCTAATGTATTAAGAGGTCTTCAAACTCAAACAGAATTGGAGTTGTGTCTGCTGTGTCTTCCAGAGGGTCAACTAGCTTCTTAATGCTATAAAGGTATCTTTCTCATTGCAGTTTCCAACCTGTGCTAGAAGGAGTAACAAACAGCTTGTTAGAATTTATCTGAGAGTACATAGACCTCTATGTGATAATTTAAGGAGCTCTGCAGTAAGGTACAACAGTTTCAGTGGCAGTGTCTGTTAAGGTCCATAGGATTCATAAATGATCTATCACTTTTTCACTTCATGTTTCTTGTGAAATTCAAATGAAATAATCTGAAAGTTTTTTGTAAACTATGAAACAATATCCAAAAATTAAATGGTGTTGGTATTATTTTTCCATGAACTTGAAGATTTTATTTGTTGCTGAAAATCATCCAAATTCTTTTTTTCCTTCCTGTAGCCTTCAGAGATAAATCAAAACAAGTAATGCTTTGTTTTATTCAATCATGTTTTTATTTGCATTTGATTTTTCCAAAGTCCAAGTTCTAGTTTGGTTTTAGATTTGTTTTGAGGGATTGAGTTACATATTCTATAACATTTTGGAAGTGTTGGGAATGAATATTTGCTCAGAGGATCTTGGGTAAAGGTTTATAGTATTTTAATAAGTAGATTTGACTGATCTAGGGAATCTATTTCCCATATCATCTAATAAAGGGCCAAGGAGTGAAGTATGGATAGGTAATATAAGAGGCCTCTTTGAGATCAGCCCTTTCTTTGTTTGGTAGATTCAGGGTATGCCTATTTGCCAAGTTTAGCAAATAAAGTAAAATACTGGTTAAATTTGATTTTCATACAAACATGAATAAATTTTTAGTGTAAGTACTGCCAAATGTTATGTCCTGTACTTTATCTGGCAACTGTAGGTAAGACACAGCTTTTAAGATTCTTAAAAGACTCCTAATCTACTTGAAAGGGACTATAAGTAGTCTTAACAAAACTGTAACCTTCAGGTGATCTTTACCCAAAAGTGAGATACTTTTTGCCACCTATAAAACAATTCTCTAGGTTGACCAGGGTCATCTGGGATGTTCTCATTTAGTGTCTCTCATGTAGGTGAAATTATATGGCTGCGGGGCTGGAGTGGTCTAAAGACCCAACTAAGCTAAAGATCCAAGACCTCACTTAGATAACTGGCTATTGACTGGGAGTTCAGCTGACACTATTGATTAAAGTCTCTGCACATGGCCAATCCTCATGGCTTATGCTGCTTCTGGCATGGTGGCTGTGTTCCAACAAACAGCCCAAGAATAAGTGTTTCAAGAGCTAAATCTTTTGCTTTTGCTTTCAAAATAAGCAAACTCAGCAATATTATTGATACCACAAGCACTCATGTCTTAGAGATGTCCAATATTGTTATAGCAGATGTTGCATGGCTTCTGCTCTTTAGGAACACATTTCCTTCAATAAATACAAATAGAAAGATAGAAGAGAGGTCGAAGAGTAGCAGCAAATGATTGAACAAAGGAGCAAAGGACAGGCGTGGAGGCAAGTTATAGACAGAGAAGTGGTAGCCAGGAGCAGCAGATCAGGGTACTAGATAAAGTGGGAAAGCTATGGATTACACTGGATTGATATATGGATCATCTAGGAAAATTCTGAGGATATAGAGAGCTGGGTTAATTAAGAAATACGTTGACTTCTGAGGAAGAAAAACTGAGAAACTTAAATACAGTTAAAAAAAAAAACTGTCCCCCAATTTTTTATACTTTAAACCCTAGAAGGGACTAAACTATGGTAAGTTTGTGGTTTATCCTTTCTTAAAGAAAATAAAATTTTGATTTTATTTACACACTTTTCCCATTTAAGTCTATGTCTAGTCACTTTAAAATAAAAGGCTACTTTCACTTAAATGTACTAAAAATATTAATTTAACCATAGAAAATTGCCTCTAACACAAATCTTCGTTTATATCTTGAATTACAACATTCAGTGCACTGCTGTTTTCCTTCCTTATTTCATGAATGTCCCAAGTATAAGCTGAGAGTCCCAAAGGCATTCAGGAGCTTGAGTGAGTCTAATTCCCCTCTATCAGAGTTTCTAATCACAAGTTCTTGACATGCTTAAGATACAATGTGTGTACAGACAATGTTTGATTGAGGATCCCTATAATTGTAGGTTAGCCCCAGAGGTCTCTTTGGTTAAATAAATATTAGGTCTGTTAGAATGCTACCTTTCCCAACCATAACACAGCTGCCTGCTGAGCAGAACAGTTGGTAGATAGGAAAGTAGTGAGTAAGAATATGTTCTGCCTGTTGCTATGAAATGCGAAAGGAGGTAGCTGATAGCTTGACTTGTCCTGAGAGACTGCGGAATAGAAAGGTCAAGCAACTCAGTTGTACATTTGGTGTAAAATGCAACTGAGTTGTTTGTGAAAGGCAAGCCCAGAGGGAGACTGTAACAAGAGGGTGAAATGAGATCACTCTGTCCAGCCAGTGACTGAAGAATCAGGCTATGATCTTTGGGTCTGTCACTGTATCAGAAAACAGGACATTTCACCAACAGCATTCAGTAAGTGACCTGGAAAGCCATTGAGTAGGGACGGAAAACTAATGGGAGTGTACATTTCATCCCTCAGAGTGTAAGTGGCCCCGGGAAAAGCAAAATAAAGCTAGTGGTCATCAGTCAGCAATATAAGAGTCCTGTTGATGTGGCCCAGCCATGAGTAACTAGAAGAAAGTTTTATTTGGAAAAATGAGCTTAGGAATGCAAATGAGTTAAGGTGATAAAAGGGGAATAAGCAGTTTGACTCTACATGGCATAAAGGTTAAGATTAACCTAACATAGCATTTCTAAATAGCCTTGGAGGCAGATAGTAATACCTGAATATTTAGTCTTTAGTCTCCTTCTCTAAGAACTAGTCTTGACATTGGAGACATTAGATAATGTTGGAAATTTGCAGTGGATCTTGACTACATGAACTGTTGCTTTAACCTTGTCATATCATCACTGTGGCAGAAACACAAAAGTGGTTCATTTGTAGGTATTTCAGACATCAGTTACTTGTCCTCCCTCACTTAAAGAAAAACAACTCCTAGAGGGTTACCTAACACACTTCAGACAAGTGTCTTTGTTTATCTTCCAGTGAAGATCAAAAACTCTTCATTCCTACGTGTTTGAGGCTGGGTTATGATAACTAGCTATATTTGCAGCCATGGGAACCAAATCCTAGCATCCTCCAAGTAGTCATTCTGATCATACTTCTCCTCGCCTCAGATGACCACTTAAAGGCAGAGGGAAGGATACCACTTCTCTGTCTTTCTTTCCTCTGCAAGAGTAGTTCAGCAGCTCCATTAAGGTATTCGGATTTCCAAATTTCAGATTCCATGAAGCGGCTTTTCAGGTTGGAACTCCACAGAGCAATGGCAGATTAGTTGACACGTCTGAGTTTGAGAGGAAAATGGAATGAAGCACATCACAACAGAAAGAAGATGTACCACGATCCTTTTTAAGACAGCTTCCGGCCACGTGAATCACTGAAACTTCACTGAGCATCACAATTACTTCCTAATCAAATTTACCCATGGGTAACCCTCAAAACATTGAAGGACTGGGACAGCCTGAGCCCTGAATGAAGGCTGGGGCTTGAAGGTCCCACTATGTGCCAGGTGTTAACCCTTGAGGTGATGGATTCAGGTGTCTAGATGTTCCTGAGCAGAGGCCGGCATTGGGCACCAGTGTGGCTTGCACGAGTATTTCAACATTCTAGCCATGGTGCTGTCTCTGCATACACCTGCATCCCATCATCCCTGCGTATAGCCTGTGCCTCTCTCTAAATGGTCTAAGACACAACAGAAAACAAATATCAGATGATCTTAATTTTGTACCTGCTGTGTTTCTTATGCAATTATGTAGTTAACTGCATTGTTTTCCTTGTGTGAAATAATCTTTCCCACCTTCAGTAAAGATTTCATGAACACACAGTGATTGTGAAAGCTTCCTGAAGGAAGGAATCTGTCATCTAAAAATATCATAATTACTACTCTCTAGTATGGTCTTTGAAAGATTCTTAAAGAATTTTTGTCATGTAACTTTCCTGACACAGTCATTAAAAATGCACATACTTAGCTGGATTCAGATTCGAAAGTTATAACTACTGCTACCCTCCTTCTCATTATTATTAGCATATTGTACTGGTGTTATTTAGAGAATATTCTAAAGGAAAGTTTAGGCTCAATATTTTTCACTGTCCCTAAGCCAAATATCTTTGAAGGAGTCAGAAATATACTCTTGTTATGTTTGTTGGTTTTACCACAATTAAAAAAAATGAATGATGGGCAGCCCAGATGGCTTAGTGGTTTAGCGCTGCCTTCAGCCCAGGGCGTGATCCTGGAGACCCAAGATGGAGTCCCACGTCGGGCTCCCTGTATGGAGCCTGCTTCTCCCTCTGCCTGTGTCTCTGCCTTTCTTTCTGTGTCTCTCATGAATAAATAAATAAAATCTTTAAAAAAATGAATGATGTTGGCAGTTTAGGGTTAGAGTATATAAGAAATCCAGGGACTTTCAATAGAAGGACATAAATAATTATACACACACACACACACACACAGATACCTGTATATTAACTGAGATGTGACTTGTAAGTATCAAAACCATATTACCTTGACTAATGGGTAAGAAAAAATATACTCTATCATATCGTCAGGAATATCTGAGGACATAGTACAGTTTTCACAGCTAGGCAACTTCCTCAGCAGAATAAGATGAGACTAACACATTAGCATTAGCACCAAAACCTAAACCTTTAGTTGATAAAGGAATGAAAAAATAAAACATGTACTGAAGAAGACAAACCTGTTTATCTCATCACTTAGAAGAGGTTTCAGAGGGAAGAATAAGTTGTGGAATTGGGTGAGCAGAGGACGATTTATGGAAGTTCACTTATAATCTCATCTGTGGTACTAGCCAAAAACCAAGCGTGAGTGACTTTACCTTAGAGTAGAACAAAAAGCCCTCTTGAATGCATATTGAGCTTCAAAACAAAGAGCAATGTAACAGGTGGCTACTAGATAAAAGTCTCCTGAAAGAACACTGTCATTAAAAATAACCTGAAGAGTATTTTAAGTACAGTGTACAGTCACTTAAGGAAGGTAACAGAGCCATTGACAAAGAATGACAGGGATGCTCAGCAAGTAACTGCTTGGAATTGCAGTGCACCTGTTTTACATAGAGGCTAAAAAAAAATTTCAGTGAAGGGTAGAATTCATCTCCCATTCTAATTTTACTGTCATAATAGCAGCCATGCTGCCACTCAGAGATCTGCTACTGCTTCTGCATTGTTTACACCTGCCTGGAGTGGGATGTTGCACAGTCAGAAGTAACATTTTGCCAGTAAGTCCCAAAACAAAGTTTCTGTCAAAGAGGATCAGCGGGTGTGGAGGAGCAGACACAGAGGAAAGAAGTAAGTGTTGGAATCTGCATTGAGAAAGGTCCTTTCAATACAGCCCATCTCTAGCTGAGCCTGTCTTGTGCCATACAGCAAAGAGCCTTTGGGGTTTTGAGAATCTGAGCTTGAATCAGGATGCAAGATTTCAATTCTGTTTATATCATCTATTTCCTCCACAACCTGGACAAATAATGTCTTCCACAGCTCCACTTACCCGTCTTAAAATGAAGATAAGGTACATGTTTTTCCACTTTAAGTTGTAACCAGGAGATGCTTAGACAGAGTCTCTTAGGAGACTAAACGTAACACAAGATGCATTGTAGACTCTAGCGGCATTGAGCTGTATTTTCACTGAAGTAAATTCAAAAGACATACTTGGGATGACCCAGAAGCCCATATATACACAAGATACAACATAATTCCTTGACTGTCATTCATTTTGTGCATCCTATTAAAAAGCAGTTTTCAAAAGCAGGGAATTATAATCATGTAATTCTCTGTCTCAGGTATATACTGTAATAATACAATTTTTTAGCAGTAACCATGGTTTACCAAGTCCAGTTTTAAGTACTTTACACATATTACCCATTAATCTGCCCAATAGCCCCTGGTTAATACTACTTTCATCCCCTCTTTATATTTAGGCAAAGAAGAGAGAGTAGTTAAATAAGTTGCCCTAGGTGGACTGGTTTTCTCCTGCTGTATAACAAATCTGCACGAACTCAACAGCTGGAGATAATACACATTTATTAACTCACAGTTTCTATCAGTCAAGAGTCCAGGCATGCCCTAGTGTTCCTTTCTCACAGTTTGCTTGCAAGGCTGCAAGGAGGTGTCGGCTGGGCTGCTTGCCCATCCCCAGGCTCAGCTGGGGAAGAATCTGCTTCCAAGCTCATGCAAGTGGTTGACTGAAATGCTCTCCTTGCAGCTGCAGGATAGAGGACCCCCCCCCCCTCCGCCCCGCTTTGCTGGCTGTTGGCCACCTTTAGGTCCTAGAGGCCTTGCTGTGTACTTAGTACCTTGGCTACTTAGATCACCAAACCCACAAGGAGAGCCTCTCACCTCAGGGAAGAATCAGTCCCTCCTGTAAGGGCTGTTCACCTAATAAAGTTGGGCCCTACTAGGAGTATTCTTCCTTTTAACTCAGAATCAACCAATGTGAGACATTAATTGTATCTGCAAAATCTCTTCACCTTTGTCGTCTTCTGCCAGCGGGAAGTAAGTCACAAGTCCCACTCTCATTCAAGGGGAAGGGATCACACAAAGGTGCAAATAACAGGAAGTGAAAATGATTGTGCAAACAACAGGAAGTGAAAATGATTGAGGGTCACCCTAGGGTCTGTCTGCCACAGTAGATCAGCGCTCCTCAATCTTTAACGCACATACAAATCATCTGGCATTCGTGCTAAATGCAGATTATGATTCAGTAGGTCTGGGATGGGGCTGAGAGTCTGCACTTCCAAGCTGCCAGGTGTTGCCGATGCTACTGGCTGGTCTAGGGACCACGCAGACCCACAAAGCTCGGGGTAGGAACCAGCAGCTTAAGCTCCTAGCCCCCCTGCTCTTAACCACTTCACTAGTCAAATCTCCCAGAATGCACTATGGTTGTTATCAACAATGGGTCTAGTTTTATTTTTGTCCCACATTCATCCTTGGAACCCTAAGCTATTCAATGTAGTTGACATCTCATTGCCTTCTTTTGCGTTTACGTGATTTACAGAACAAAACTTTTCATGAGCAACTCGACCTTCAAGTTGAAGCTTCAGGCACACTCCAGCTGGTCCGAATGCCCTCCAGCCCCTTCCTCAGAGGAGACAAGTGCCCCAGTTAAGGGTGACACCCTGGGGAGGGGATTTTGCCTGCTGAGGAATATTGTATTACTGTAGATTCTCAACCATCACCCCTCCCAATAAGATTATTTTTGTTTTATAAATTGGACCTCCATAGACATGCTCACTTGACTGAAGTGTCTCATCAGAGAAACCTTTTCCTTGTAAGGAAAAGGAAAGGAAATACAGGTTTTAAACATTCCTTGTTTTTTTTTTTTTTTTTTTTTTCCATTCCTTGCTTTTGAAGAGAATATTTACTCTAAAGAAGACAGGATTTAAGACATGTACTTAACTACAAATAACTCTCCCTGGATTTTAGAGAGAGTAAAGAAGAGAGTAAAGAAAGCTTGAACAAAACTTTCTCTTTTAGCAGTCTCTCCCTGACAGGAAACTGTTATCTACCTTCTTTTAAAAATGCTTAGATCCTTAGACTTAAATTTAGCTCTCAGGCACCCTCTCCTTTCTCCCCCTGGGGTACAAGTGGTGTTAAATGACAGATGTTAAACAAGATATCTCCCCACACAGCTTCTTTTGACTCTTTGAATAAGTGCCAAACTCTACTTAAAATAATAAAAAAAAAAATCTGATGTCTGTCAGAGGGCTTTGAAATTAACATAACTCAGACCTCCTGCCAGTGTCCTAAACTTAAAATAGTGAATTACCAATTGTCTGCCAGTTAGCTGCAAGGCTTCCAAAGCCAAGCCACTGTTCCAAGATTGGAGCATGCCTCCAACGCTTATGGCACTGGGAAAATGAAGGCCGAAGGACCATGATAAATGCTTCCTTGTAAAACCCCACATTGAAAAGCTGAAATCCTACCACAGATGCTAACCACAATGAGATCATCACTCCCCACATCTTTTGAGCTAACAGCTTTACATTCCAGGCCCCATTTAATTTGCACAACAAACTTGTTAAATTTCCACTTCCCACTTGGGCAGGGGGTCTCAGGCAGAGAAAAGTTAGGTAATACACCCAAGGTCACACGGCTAGCTGGTGGCTGGACTGAGCTGGATCTCAAGTCGGACTCCTGATGCAGGCTGAGAACAAGCACAATGGACGCTAAAGAAAAGTGAGAGAACATATGCAAGAGGACATTAGTGGATTGAATGGTGCCACCCCCCCCCCACTGGATGGCCCACAACCTAACCCCCAGAATTTGTGAATATGGTGTCATTTTAAAAAGAGTCTTTGCTGATGTAATCAATTTGAGGATCTCAAGATCCTCCTGGGTTATCTGGGAGGGCCCTAACTAAACCCAATGACAAGTGTCCTTACATCAGAAAAAGGCTGAGGGGAATCTGACGCAGACAGAAGCGGAAAAGACACAGACCGGAAGGTGAGCGACCACACAGAGGGACAGGCAGAGGCAGAGGCTGGAGCGCCGCTGCCGCAAGCCCCGGAAGCCGGGAGCCACCAGAAGCTGGAGAGGCAAGAAAGGACTCTCTCCCTGTCAAGGTCGTGGCCATCTGCTCCCTCAGCCCCAGCAAAACAATACAGACGCGGAGAACGGAAACCTTAGGTTAACACGTTGTGGAGACCCGTGTGCCTGAATCTCTGACTGGATTGGAAACCCCGAGAGGGCGCAGACACTACCTCATTCGTCTCTGAACCTCTAACATCCGCGATATTGATGTGCAGCTCCATGAACGTTCATGGACCAGGACCACAGAAAGAGCTGGAAGTCTGGCAAGCAGAGGCGGTAAAGGCTGTAAGCCCGAGACCATCCAAAAGCGCCGCAAGGCCGGCGTGGGCAAGTCGCTCTCGTCGACAAGGGCCGCGAGCGGCTGCAGGTGCGCATGCGCGGCTCTTCCGCAGGCCTGAGGAGGCGAAGCGCCCGGCGGCCCGCCCTCCTGTGGGGCATGTGGCGGCGCCCTGGGGAGACTCCGAGCTGCCGTTTTCAGCCCTTCTGTAAACAAAACGTAGTCATGGAAATGGACACGTTTCCGTAAAATCTGATATGGAGAAAAAAAGAAATCTGAGGTCCAGGGAAGCCCAGGTGGCTCAGTGGTGTAGCTCCTGCCTTCAGCCTGGAGCATGATCCTGGAGTCCTGGGGTCCTGGGATCGGGTCCCACGTCGGGCTCCCTCCATGGAGCCTGCTTCTCCCTCTGCCTGTGTCTCTGCCTCTCTCTGTGTCTTTAATAATAAAAATAATCTTTTAAAAAAAGAAAGAAATCTGAGGCCCTCCTACTCTCCACTCTTTCATTGTTTTATTTTTAATTTACCTTTCAAGTCAATGCATCATTAACACACCCGGGGATGCAGCCCTGTCTCCCTCCGCGGTCACCCCGGGGCTCGCCCACCACGTGTGGCCCGAGAGCCTGCCTGGTGCGCGGTGCTCAGCGCTTGGGGTGCGTCAGTACGCGAAGCGGGCGAGGAGCTGTCTTCACGGCCTCTCAGGCGGCTGCGCTGGGAAGTCGCGGCCCAGCTCGTCGACGGGCTCCGGCAAAGACTTGGACGGACGGCAGCCAAGCAGCTCTCTCTCTCCTGCCACATTTGCAAGTAGGCTTTTCTGGAAGCTTCTAGAGTTTCTGGATACGGGAGCAAATGTGAACATATACTCTTATGTTCTCTTTGTCTTGAAAGCATATTGTACTATGTCTTGCTTTTTAAATTTAATGTCTCTTGGAGCTTTTTAAAATATATGTTTAAAAAATATATATGTTTATAAGATTTTATGTATTTATTCATGAGAGACACACAGAGAGAGAGAGACACAGGCAGAGGGAGAAGCAGGCTCCATGCAGGGAGCCGCTCGCGGGACTCGATCCCAGGACCCCAGGATCACGCCCTGGGCTGAAGGCGGCGCTAAACCGATGAGCCACCCGGGCTGCCCCTATCTCGGAGCTTTTTATCAGATAACTTTCTTGACCGGAAAGTTTCCCTGTTTATCTCTTTTTGGACTACTGACTAGAACATCCTTATTTGTGTGGATACAATGATGTATTTAATTGTTTCCTTATGATAGGCATTTAGGTTGTTTCTAATCCTTCACTGTTCTGAAAAATGCGGTAATGCATAATTTTGTACAAATATCATTCGACTCTCTTGGATAATTTCCCGTAAGAGGAATTTCTGGGTCAAAGCTATATGAATGAGTGATTTTAACAAATATTGCCAACCGCCCTCCACGGGACTTTTACTGATGATTACCTCCTGATACTGGTGAAGCAGAGTGCTTGTTTCCCACATGAGACCAACGAGTGTGACATAAACTTTATTTGTAAGTGTCTTGGCCGTTGCAGTGTGCAGAGAAGTGATAATCTCATGTAATTAAAATTTTTTTTCATGTCTTATGAATAAGGGTGTATTTAGGAGCCATTTGCATTTCTTTTCCAATGAACTCTTTATTCATATTTTTGCCCAATTTGCTACTGGGAAGTTGGCCTTTTTCTCATTGATTTCTATGTGTTTTTCATATACTAGGGAGATTATTCTGTTTTAAGAGTCCACAAATATTTCTTCCTGTATGTTATCCTTTCACTTTATCTATAGTTTCCCTTTTCTTTATATTTTTCCTTGCATAATTTTTTTAAAAATTTTTTATATTTTTTCCTTGCATAATTAAAAAATTTTTTTTTCCTTTTTAATTTTTTTTAATGTAGTAACATTTATTGATATTTTTCTTTATAGCCTCTGGATTTTGAGTGCTGTCTTCACCACAAATTTATAAAAGAATGTTCTCATTTTCTTCTAGTATGGTTTCATTTTTTTTACATTTCATCTTTGATTTATTTAGAATATTTGAATAGAATATTTGATTTATTTAGAATATATTCAGGTGCACATTGTGAAAGATGAATCCAACTTTTTCCCCAGATGCCTCCATGCTTTTCCATCACCATCTTTTGAATAATCTGTTTTCTCCCTACTGATCTAACACCTCTATCATGTATTCATTTCTTGTGTGTAGTTGGGTTTGTTTTCTATCCTGCTCCAGTGGTTCTGTTTGTCAGTTCATATATCAATACAATACTGTTTAAATAATTGAAGTTTTCCTGTCTATTCTTTTTTTTTAATATTTATTTTTGAGAGAGAAAGGGAGAGGGAAGGAAAGAGACTTAAGCAAACTCTGCCCAAGCATGGAGCCCAACATGAAGCTCAATCTAATGACCCTGAGATCACAATCTAAGCTGAAACCAAGAGTTGGACACGTCAACTGACTGCACCACCCAGGCACCCCAGTCCTTGATTGTTTAGTTTTCATATGGTCTGTAGAACGTTTGTCTCATTGTAAGGAAAGACAAAAATTAAATTATTGGAATAGAGTTAAATTTCCCATAGAGAGAAATTATGTAAAATTTTCCCATCTAAGGAAAATATTCTCACTGTAGAATATTTTTTATATTTTATTTTTTAAGTTTTATTTAAATTCCAGTTACTTAACATACAGTATAATATTGGTTTTCGATGTACAATATTCAGTACTTCTTATATCACCTGTGTTCATCATAGCAAATGCACTCCTTAATCCCCATCACCTAATTAACTCATCTCCAGCTTGTTCTCTATAGTTAAGAATCTGTTTCTTGATTTGCCACTTTCTCTCTCTCTTTTTCCCCTTGCTCATTTGTTTTGTTTCTTAAGTTCCTCATATGAGTGAAATCATGGTACTTGTCTTTCTCTGACCTATTTTGCTGAGCATAATACTCTCTAGCTCTATCCTTGTCCTTGCAAATGACAAGATTTCATTCCTTTTTATGGCTGAGTAATATCCCATTCACATCTTCTTTATCCATTCATCTATCGACGGACACTTGGCCTATTAGCAAAAATGACATACCCAATTATGGTTTTATCTTTTATTTATTCAGTTGTATTTTGTGCCTTTCAGGAGTGCTTTATGGTACATAGTTTTTGCATATTTATTAGTAAGTTAATTTGTAGATATTTTATCTTTATTGTTATTATAAATGGCTAATTTCTTTCATTATACTTTCCAAATAATTTTCTTAAATATATGAGTGATATTTATTTCTGCACAATAATTATCTAACCCACCACCCCATTGAATTCTTATTCATTTAAAACTATTTTTAGTTGATTCTTGTGTTTTCCAAGTACACATTCATAGTCTTTGTAAATAAAAATAGATTTATGTCTTCAACTCCCATTTTTCTACCTCTAGCATCTTTTTCAAGACTTTTCTTTCATTAGTGTCTTTCCACCTCACCCATGAATTTTTGGATATGCTTTATAGCCTCCCTTTTGCTTCACAGAGATTTCTTTATCTTTAAATTATGGCTAAATGTTCACATTTTTCACTTTTTTTGTGGCAACTTTTTTCTCATAAATCTTTTTTGATAGGTTTACTGTACTTCTCCACATTTTCTCTTACAGTGTGTTTAGGTTAATATTGTGCCTATTTAAAACTTTTTTTCATCAATGAGTTGAAGTTTTCTGGACTAGGCATTTTAGAAAGCTGCTGTGGAGAGGGAGGAGATGCCAGGGTAGCTTCTCAGTGTTCAAATCTCTGTTGCTACCACAGAGATGGACTGTTTCCTATAAGTATGGTGCATCCATGCAGTTCTCTATGCAACCTTATTACCTCTGCCTCTTTAAATCCATTGCTTTTCAAAGTTGAAGTTCGGAAGGATTTTTATTGCTATTTCTGACACCAGATTTTCCCCTTACTATAGCAAACAAGTCATGCAGCTTTTTTACTAGAGGGAAAGCCCTTCTTTTCAGAAAATGTGTTTTCACAAAATCCTTTGGCAACCTATCTTCTAAGTATAGGAGTCTTAGTATAGTGTCTTCACTTCCTGTTAGGTGGATTCTAACCAATCTCAGCTATTTTAGCAGTCATTACACATATATCAGAGTCTGCAAATTATCTGTGTTCTTTTAACTGGAGACAGTCTGACAGTTTTTTGTTTTTTTGATTTTTTACCTGTGGTTTTAGATGACTCCCAGGGGAGGGGGGAGCCTGGCATACAAAGCCATGTTCAATAGGCTATCTCAAATATTTTCTTTTCCTCAAAATGACAGCTCTTCCCTGAAACTTTCTAGCACAAAGTTTCAGGATTGGGAGTAGATTATATGAAAAATGCATGTCTATAGATGAGCTGTGGGTGTGTGGTATAATTATGATTACCTATTTCCTTCTGGTTTTCCAAACTTTCTCTTTCTGTCATGACTTTCTCTCTCTTTCCCTCAACACATATACATATTTATATGCACAGTCACACACACACACACACACACACACACACAGAAGAGGATGTATATAAGATTATCAATGCTCTATAGGAAGTTTAAATAAGTGAGAATCAAAACTCTCCCTTGGATCGGTAATGAGGAATTCATCTGTGACCCTGAATAAACTGAGTTTGTGGACAGAAACCAGAATTGTGAGTTGAATAAGTTGAGATGTGAACAAAAGGTCATAGATTAAGGAGCATAGACCACCTTTTAAATGTACTTTTTTTCTTCTTTCCTGAAATATAATTGACATATAATCCTGTGTAAGTTTAAGATGTACAACACATTGTCTTGGTATACTTTTTAATGCAAAATTGTTATCACCATAGAGTTAGGTAACACCTCCATCAGGTCATATAAAGACACTTGGCTATTAAGGAAAGGAAAATTTTGCAGGATCACATAGAAAGTCAGGGCTAAGAAACTATATTTAGGCCTCCTTAAGAAGCTTGTTCAGAGGGTGGTGTCATGAGATTGTGAAGTCCTGTCCTTCAAGGGGGAAAATAATTTGCATTAGAGCATAGTCATTAATAGCCCTGACTCTTAAGTCAGAGGACCTGGATTTGATCCTGTTATAACTCTTGTTAGCTCTGTGACCTGGCACAGCTTAGTCTCCATGATCCAAAATGATGCCCTAATTTGTATGAGTCCAGATCTTTCTCCTGAGCTGCAATCCCTGCTTTCTGAATAATGTCCTGCAAGTATCTCTAATGTGACCAAAATTTAATTTAATGTTTGTCCAATCCCCAAGCTTATGCCCCCTGCATTTTCATTCTTAGTGAATGAAACCATCTATGTAGAAACCCAAGCCAGAATGCCCATGTTTATCTAAATGTCTTCATTTATTTCACAACTAATATCTCATTGTTACCAATTTATATCAATTGTACCTCTTCATTTCACCTGTAGTATTTTTGCCCTCCTGCCCAAATTTACTGCTGCCATCTTGGAGTATTTTTCAATCAACTCTTACCTATGCTACTGCTCTCCTATGGCCTCTGCCCTTGCTCATGGCCTTGAGCCAGAAATCCTCAGTTCAGATTTGTGAATCAAGTTCCCAGGGAAGGGGGAGGGGAAACAGTTGGTGGAAGAGAGTGGGAGCAGCTGCCCATTGGCTAGAGTTTGGCACAGTTACCATAGTAACCAGATTGAGCAGGTAGGGGTCACCTCTCCACTCACCCATTTCTAATGGTGGAAACAATCCAGGTCTGCCTAATTTGGAATTAGCAAGACTAACTGAAATTTCTGAGTTAGAAGGGCTGAAATGGGGTAGGAAAGAGGCCACAGACCCATCCCCCCACTCCTACATCCTGTTCTTGTGGTAGGGAACTTCCTTTGGATAAAAGAAAAAAATTTCCTGAGTCTCAACTCTTGCCCACATACCATCCTGAATCTATCCTTCATACCACCACCGAAGTAAATTTGTTAAAAATTTTAATCATGCCATTCTGCAGGCTAAAACTTTATAATATTAGAATAAAACCTACATTTTTTATTAGGGCTTTAAAGTGCCTCCACAATCTGGCCCTGCCTATTGACCTCTCTATTTACTTCATTGGTAAAGAAGGTGAGAAGTGGCCAAATTCTGGATACTTTTCAAGATAAATCCAATAGAATATACTAGTGGACTGGTTGTGGAATATGAGAAAAGAAAAAGAGTCTAAGATAACTTCAGGTTTCTTGGCCTGAGCAACTGGTAGACCAAAGTTAATTTTTGAGCTGAAAAGAAGAATACTGTGGAAAGCTCACATTGGAAATACTGAGTATTCAGTTTTGTACACATTAGGATTGAGCTAACCATTAGGCAGACATCTAGTAGATATGACTACCAGGTTGCTGAGTATACATGCCTGAAGTATAAGGGATAGGTCAGGCCAGACACTGACGTTTGGGAATTGTCATCATGAAGATGGCGTTCAAAACTTTGAGATCACCAAGGAAGTAAGGATAATTTGAGCAGTGAAGAGGGCCCAGCTTTGCACAGTCCAATGTTAAGAAGCTAGGGCCAGAGTGGGGTGGGGGTGGCGGGGAAATTGGGGGGCGGGCAAGTACCAGCGAAGGAAATTAAGAGGGAACAGCCATAATGTAGGAGGAAAACCTAGAGAATTTTTTTCCAGAGGTCAAGTGAAGAAAGCATTTGAAGGAGTGACTGTTCTAATGTGTCAAATATTGCAGTTAAGACAAGTATATTTAGAACTAATAACTATTAGATTGCACAATATGGAAGTTATTGGTGACAGTACAAGGGTAGTTTTAATAAATTGCAAATGTAAGATCTGTTTGGATTGGGTTCAAGAGAAAACAAGAGACAGAATTGGAGGCAGGCAATAAACACAATTCTTCCAAGGAGTTTTACTGTTAAGGGGAGTGGAGGAATGGGATATATGTGGGGTCAAGAGATTATATTTTTAAAGGTGAAATAAATACCAACATTGTTCATATTTAAATAGATGTAATAATCATTTGTGTTTGTTTGCTAAATTAAGTTAATGTGACGACAGTTTGGTAATAGGTTTTGTGATATTTGTTTTCTGAAATTTTCCTTAGTTTCTGGGAATATATGTAAACTGCTATGGTCTATAATGTAAAAGTTAATACTCATTACTCTTACTGAAATTTGAAATGCAATCTATAAATCTAGGTTATTTATTTACAAGATGGCATCATTATTCTTGATAACAGTGTAAGTAACAATAATATGAATAGCTTCCATGTGGTGTCCTTATACAGTGTAGTGAGAAGTAGGCTGTCCTACAGACCTCATCCTACAAAAACATGATAATGACACAGGAAAAATTATGATTGCCATTTTCAGACAAGGCAATTGAGTCTCAGAGAAATTCATGAACTCTGCATGGGTACAGAGTTTTGAAAGAAGATCCAGAATGCAAAACCAATCTGCTTGAACCCAGTATCTGGGGTACTGGTCACTATGCTCTTAAAACCTACATGTTGAGTCTCTGTTGGACCCACAGCACAGTAGGATCTAGAACCATGGTTCTCAACTATAATGGTATGTTAGATTAAGGTAGTGTCAGGACTCTATCCAAAACCTGTCTCTAGGTCTAGCACTTTACCATATGTAGTTTGTAAGCCCCACAGGTGATCCCAATATGATTTAAGATTCTGATGTGATTCTCAGTGATTGTAAACCACTGGGCACTATATTCTAGTAGATTCCAGGAAAGAGTCTGTATTCAACAGAGTTATCATTACTAAATAACTGAGACCTCATCTGCCCCTCATCATGCTGAGGGAAACCTTTTAGACACTGCCTATAAATTACCTTAAAATAAAACACTATAAATAAGCTTTCCCTTACAGCCTCCAGTCCCTACAAATGACCCCACTTGACCTTCCCATCTGACGACTCACTCCTGCCATGCGTGCAGTATTAATACTATCCTTCATCAAACAGAATTATTTAAGGAGCTTTAAATTTCTAACACCATGACTCAATATCAAGGTATGAATAGCAATAGCCATGTAACAGGAATTACACATGCCAGGCATGGTGTTAAGCGCTTCCCATGTGTTATCTCATTTAATCCTCACTGTGACCCTATGAGGTAGATGCTCTGATAATATTCATATTACAGATGGAGCAATTGAACCATAGAGAAATTAAATAACATGGCCTAGGTCACCCTGCTAACCAGCAGAGCCCAGATTTTCACTGGGTATGCTTGACCGCAGAGTCCATTTTCCTGGTTACTCATAACATCTCCACAGGCATTCCTGGGGCTTCCTCACTTCAAGATGGAAGCTTTCCCTTCTTACTACAAATCCTCCTCTTTTCCTGTTCTTTCCTAGCTAATGTCACTTCCTCACACCCATCATTTAAATTGAAATCTCTGGGTCATCCTTGACACCCATTATCCACATGACTAACTAGTAACTAGTCCCTATGTTCTTTTGATAGTCCCCCTCAGTGGCTCTCAAATCTTTCAGATCCTCATTTGGTTCTTTCCAAGATTATTTTAGTAACTCCTGTAAATAGTCTCCCTACCCTAGTTTTATCTTTTTCAATCTAAACCTCACTTTACCAGCTCTAGATCTGATTATTTGGTAATGCAAATTTGAGATTGCATTGAGTTTAAAATGCCACACTGATACAATAAGTTGCTTATGACAAAACACCAATTCCTGAGCAAAATATTGTTTACAATGTAGCTCCAACTCACTTCTTCAAAGGCCTGTCCTACTGCTCTCTAGCCCTTTATCCTTACCCCATAGACACTGTATGTTCTTCTATAAAGTTCCTAAACTGGTGCCCACAAGCAATCTCTTCCAAAGACATGCTATACCATGTTGGTTCACCCAGAACTACTGTGTGTGACTGTGTGTGTGTGTGTGTGTGTGTGTATGTGTATTAACTGTCACCATTTAAAGAATTGGGAGAGTTTTTGCAAAAATACACACTTCTTATGTTTCTTGAAACATTACTTCATCAGTTGCCCATAGTCCTCACCACTCCATGTTGTACCCCCAATCCAATTCACTTCACACATTTGAGTAACCCACATAACCTGCAGGCATTTGAGTTTGTGATATCTACTCCAGGCCATCAGAAGGTCTCTAACTATACCATGTATCTTATTCCTCAGTAACTTTGTTCATGTTGTTTCTACAGATCAGAGACCCTTTTTCCACCTGCTAAGGTTCTCTTTATCTTTGAAAAGCCAGAGAAAGGATCACCAAATTTTTATGAAGTCCTTCCAATAAAATCAGACATGCTGTGCTCAAGGATCCCATTAAGCTTTATTTGTATTTCTATCGTAGCTCTCCCCAAACTATCAAAACAGTTGTGTGTGTCTTATCCTGGCTAGACTGAGAAAACCTTGAAAGTAAGTTCTGTTTTGATCAGTTTTCTACCCTGTCTCATGTTGCTTACCATCATGCTTCACCCACTGTGTACACTCCATGAGCACTGAGTAAATTCAATTGAAATCAGAAATTCTTTTCGTTCTTTATTAAAGTATTTTTATTCCCACTTTGTGAAACTGAGCTAGTAAAAGAATTATTAGTTTATGTAGAAAGGATCAATAGAATAATTGCTTCATATGAGCTTTGAGAAAATGTAGATTTCTGAAGTATTGTTTTTTAATTTTTAAAAATTTTTTAAAAAAAGATTTTATCTATTTACTCATGAGAGACACATAGAGAAAGAGAGAGAGTCAGAGACACAGGCAGAGGGAGAAGCAGGCTCCATGCAGGGACCCCTACGTGGGACTTGATCCCAGGTCCCCAGGATCACACCCTGGGCTGAAGGCGGCGCTAAACTGCTGAGCCACCCGGGCTGCCCTTTTTTAAAAATTTATTTTTATTTTTTTAAAAGATTTTATTTGTTTATTCATGATACACACACACACATAGAGATTCCTGAAGTATTTTTAGGAAGAGTATATAGCTGATGACAAATATTGGTCCTACTTGACTTCTCAGTGCATTATGCAAAGAATTCTATAGATACAACCCCTTCCCCTCCTCCCAAGTATTGCCTATATCAATCAAGTAAAAACTAATATTTTTTCAACACACTTTAACACTCATGACAAACTTCATAGGTGGTAATTACTTCATTAATCAGCTTTGCACCCTCACCTACAATTTCTAATATCATGTTTTCATAAGAAACTCATGTTGTAAACTATTTCCCTCTATCTTTATCTTTGAGACTCCATTTTCATTGCTTTTCCACCTCCTATTAAAACAGAAGAGGGGGGATCCCTGGGTGGCGCAGTGGTTTAGCGCCTGCCTTTGGCCCAGGGCGCGATCCTGGAGACCCGGGATCGAATCCCACGTCGGGCTCCCAGTGTATGGAGCCTGCTTCTCCCTCTGCCTATGTCTCTGCCTCTCTCTCTCTCTCTCTCTCTCTGTGACTATCATAAATAAATTAAAAAAATAAATAAAACAGAAGAGGGGATCCCTGGGTGGCTCAGAGGTTTAGTGCCTGCCTTCGGCCCAGGGCATGATCCTGGAGTCCCGGGATCGAGTCCCATGTCAGGCTCCCTGCATGGAGCCTGCTTCTCCCTCTGCCTGTATGTCTGCCTCTCTCTCTCTCTCTCTCTCATGAATAAATAAAATCTTTAAAAAAAAAATAAAACAGAAGAATACTGAACTCTTAAGAATCCAGATATAGGTTGAGAAAGAAGATAGAACACTTCTTTTAAAATACATATAGATCTTGGTTTAGAGAAGGAATGCCTGAAGGAGACATAAAGAGGAAACAAATTTTAAACTCTCTTCTGGAGAAGCAGAAATGAGGAACCACAGTTGCCATGGAAGTGAAATGTCAGAAGGAATGACCAGATTCTGTTAAGAGCTGCCTGAGTTTTTTTTTTTTTTTTTTGCCAGGACCATCTGCTGACAGCCCCGAGCCCCAGGTAGTGACTGCAGTGCTGTTAATATTGAAACACCAATAATAACTTGCTGTCTTCACTTCATCTCCCTCTTTCGGAATTGAATGTGGAGCAGGTGTGCACAGGAAGGCAGAAAAATCCCTTGAATGATTGTAAATTAGTTTGATCCTGGGCTAAGCTCATGGGCACTGCTAAAGAACCCCATTCCTTCCAAGGCATTCCATGTGGGATGAAGGGAATCTAAGAGGAACCAAACAGTCTGCAGTATATCTACATTCTTAAGAAAGTATGTCAGAAATTTCAGACTCAGATTTAAATCTTCATTTGTAATAGTTTTCTTTCCTGGTGATCCAATTTCCTCTTAAGGCAGATTTTGTTTCAGTTAACATTATCAGATGCTGTTGAACTCTTGGGTACACATCTGACAAATTTTAGATAGAGCATTAAATCATCTCCAAAACTGCCTTAATCTAAGAGGTAAATGACCTACATGATGAAAAATTGACATCGACATATTTTTTTAAATAAATTTGTCTCCTCATCAGAATTAACTGAGCTTTCATGCCATTTTTTTTGAAGCTCTTAGTAGCTCTCAATCAATATTGATTAGAGGTGGGGCACCTGGTTGGCTCAGTGGTTGAGCGTCTGTCTGCCTTTGGCTCAGGTGGTGATCCTGGGGTCCTGGGATAGAGTCCCGCATCAGGCTCCCGGTGAGGAGCCTACTTCTCCCTCTGCCTCTGTGTGTGTGTGTGTGTGTTTCTCATGAATAAATAAACAAAATAAAATAAATATTGATTAGAGGAAAGGATACAGTTCTAAACTCTATAGAACTGTTGTGTGACAAAAACAGACACATAGATCAATGGAACAGAATAGAGAATCCAGAAGTGGACCCTAAACTTTATGGTCAACTAATATTCGACAAAGGAGGAAAGACTATCCACTGGAAAAAAGTCAGTCTCTTCAATAAATGGTGCTGGGAAAATTGGACATCCACATGCAGAAGAATGAAACTAGACCACTCTCTTTCACCATACACAAAGATAAACTCAAAATGGATGAAAGATCTAAATGTGAGACAAGATTCCATCAAAATCCTAGAGGAGAACACAGGCAACACCCTTTTTGAACTTGGCCACAGTAACTTCTTGCAAGATACATCCACGAAGGCAAAAGAAACAAAAGCAAAAATGAACTATTGGGACTTCATCAAGATAAGAAGCTTTTGCACAGCAAAGGATACAGTCAACGAAACTCAAAGACAACCTACAGATTGGGGGAAGATATTTGCAAATGACGTAACAGATAAAGGGCTAGTTTCCAAGATCTATAAAGAATTTATTAAACTCAACAGCAAAGAAACAAACAATCCAATCATGAAATGGGCAAAAGACATGAACAGAAATCTCACAGAGGAAGACACAGACATGGCCAACACGCACATGAGAAAATGCTCTGCATCACTTGCCATCAGGGAAATACAAATCAAAACCACAATGAGATACCACCTCACACCAGTGAGAATGGGGCAAATTAACAAGGTAGGAAACCACAAATGTTGGAGGGGATGCGGAGAAAAGGGAACCCTCATACACTGTTGGTGGGAATGTGAACTGGTGCAGCCACTCTGGAAAACTGTTTAGAGGTTCTTCAAAGAGTTAAAAATAGACCTGCCCTACGACCCAGCCATTGCACTGCTGGGGATTTACCCCAAAGATACAGATGCAATGAAATGCCGGGACACCTGCACCCCGATGTTTCTAGCAGCAATGTCCACGATAGCCAAACTGTGGAAGGAGCCTCAGTGTCCATCGAAAGATGAATGGATAAAGATGTGGTTTATGTATACAATGGAATATTACTCAGCCATTAGAAATGACAAATACCCACCATTTGCTTCAACATGGATGGAACTGGAGGGTATTATGCTGAGTGAAATGAGTCAATCAGAGAAGGACAGACATTATATGGTCTCATTCATTTGGGAAATATAAAAAATCGTGCAAGGGAATAAAGGGGAAAGAGAAAAAATGAGTGGGAAATATCAGAAAGGGAGACAGAACATGAGAGACTCGTAACTGGGAAACGAACTAGGGGTGATGGAAGGGGAGGTGGGTGGGGGGTGGGGGTGACTAGGTTACGGGCACTGAGGGGGGCACTTGGTGTTATTCTATATGTTGGCAAATTGAACACCAATAAAAAATAAATTTATAAAAAAAAAGAACTGTTGTGTGAAAAAAAAATCTTTGTCTTACTTTAAGAAATTATTCAGTGCTGAGTCCTGAGCATTTTTATTTGGTTAGCACTCTTCATATATGGTTCATTTTCTCTCCAAATAACCTGTCTAGCAAGTCCTTTTTAAAAACTATATTTCAACCTTTGTTCTGAAAATTGAATGAATGGCTTTTTCTGCATCTACCTAAAGGCCTGTGAAAGAAGGATGTGTAATTAAAAACAAAAGGTCAGGTGAGGATTACTTCCGATAGCATTTGCTCATTTTGTCTTTAAATGCTCTTTAAAAAAATTTTTTTTCAAAACATTTGAAAAGATCTTAGTAATAATCTATGAAGTTCAACATGTGTGTAGGTCTTAATTTAAAGATTTAAAATTGGACCAAAATTTTGATCCTCATCTTTCTATCAATATGACCTGTCTATACAATTCAAGATTGGGACTGAAAAACCTGGCCTTCGTCTACTCCTTATTTGGGCCTCACTTTTTCCATCTGGAAAATGAAGGTTGGAGGATGTGATTCTAAGGGGGTATTGAATAGGGGTGAAGACAAAAGAAAAAGGGACTTCAGGGTCTTTGATAACTAGAATAAAAAGCACAAGTTTTGAATCAGACAGATGTGAGTTTGAATTGCAGATATTATTAGCCGTAGGAAGTTAGATTTCATTGTACTCTGCTATAAAATGGGACTAATTAAGAGCTATATTGAGATTTAAATGAGAACAAGCCTATAATATTCCTAGCACAATTTGTGCACATATTTTATGCTATAAATGGTAGGACCATATTTTAAGGTCACGAAGAACATAAGGCTGAGCACATGATCAAATCTAGTAGTTTCCACTCTGGCACTTGAGAAGAAAGGGAGTGCATATCACTGTCCTTTCCCAGCAGAGATGTCCCTCTGCTGTGATGAAACTGGAGACGTCAGGGTTTAAAAAAAGCACACCATCGGGGAAGGCACCACGTCTTGGCAAGAAATGTTTAACATAGTTTCCACTATCACCAAACTCTCCCCCCACCACACACACACACACACACACACACACACACACAAACACACTCTGCTTCTATTTAAATCTCGGCACTCCATGGTCCATACTCCCAGGCTCCCAGCAGAGAGGAGAAGGCATGGCTCCGGAAGAAAAGGCAAGAGAAGAGGGCCCAGCCAAGCGTGCCCTCCGGAAGGTACGCACAGCCACCCTGGTTATCAACTTGGCCCGAGGCTGGCAGCAGTGGGCAAATGAGAACAGCACCAGGCAGGCCCAAGAGCCTGCAGGTTGGCAGCCGGGAGGAGCCCAAGACCCACCGCAAGCTCCAAAGCCAGTGATCTACCCCACACCCCAGCAGAAAGCTCAGAGCACCCTGAAGTCTCCCTCCCAAAAGCCAGAGGGCCATGGAGATGGACAAAGCTCTGAGGAAGCCTCTGAAGTCTCTCATATCAAAAGGAAAGAGGTGACCAAGACAGTTGTCAGCAAAGCTTATGAGAGAGGAGGTGATGTGAGCCATCTGAGCCATAGATACGAGGATGGCGACATGCTTGGAGCTGGGCAGCCAGAAAATGACATTGACAGAATGCTCCACAGCCATGGCTCCCCGACACGGAGGAGAAAATGTGCCAACCTGGTATCTGAGCTGACCAAAGGCTGGAAAGAGATGGAACAGGATGGGCCCAAGTGGAGGAGTGACAGCATAGACACAGAGGACAGTGGCTACGGAGGGGAGACTGAGGAGAGGCCCGAGCAGGATGGAGAGCAGGTGGTCGCCACCAGAATCAAACGCCCCTTGCCTTCCCAGTAAGTGAATGCCCCCCTCCAGCTCCTTATACTGCCTTTGAGCCCCAACCAGCCAGGGGGCCTGGGGCAGGGAAATGTTACCAATGGTAGAGTGAAAATCTTAAACATTGGGCAGGCCGCAAGGTCCTGCAGGGAAGGCATGCTCCTGAGCTAAAGGAGCAGTGCCGAGCTAGACACGGACTTCTGGGTCAAGGGCCTGAACTCTTTTGTTTCTTTAATGTTTTGAACCAAACACTCAAGTTTTAGCCTCAACAAAGGTGAAGCCCCCAGAGAAGGATGTCTGTGTTGGGTACATTTTTAAAATAAATTTCGTGATGAGTAGCAAATTGGCTTATTTCTCTGCAGAAAAAGTGCAGACTAGGATGCACATATGATGCACTCTATATGAATAATAATAGCTTTTATACATGGAGCATATGTGGCAGGTAGTGTGCTAAATTCTTGGAAGCCTTAATCTCAATTACTTCACCCAATACAACAGAATTTATCCCAAAAGGTTACTGTTGCTATCATTTTACAAAGGAGGAAATGGGCTTAGAAAAAAAAGACTAGATGTCACAGTGAAGATCTTCTGTCCGCGTACTTTGGATTAGCTAGAGGTAGGAAGGGGACAGCTGGGGTCAAAAAGAAGTGGAGACTAGTGCTGGTAGACTAGGACTGGGCAAACGTTTCCCTTGTCTCAAATCAGTCCATAGTATTATCAGGAGACACATCTACCCACATAGTGCATGTGGGACACACGTCTCTATGACCCTGTAAACAGGTGGGAGGCTGCTATCCAATTTGAGAGTAGCCTCTGATGTTAGACGACCCAAGTTCAAATTCCAGCTCTGCCCCAACAATAGTTGATAATACTGTATTACATACTTGAAAGTGGCTAAGAGAGTAGATCTTAAATGTTCTCACCTCCTACCCCCCCGTCACAGAGATTATTTTTCTAAGCCCATTTCCTCCTTTGTAAAATGATAGCAGCAGTGACCTTTTGGGATGAATTCTGTTGTATTGGGAGAAGTAACTGAGATTAAGGCTTCCAAGAATTTAGCACACTACCTGCCACATATGCTCCATGTATAAAACCTATTATTATTCGTAGAGAGTCTATTATTTGGCAATTTTTCACACTTTCAGAAAGAGTTTGTTCTGTTGTTAAACAAAGACAGAGATGCTATTAAAGCTAAGTCATTAAAATACCACAACCCTAAAACTTTTAGATATCAGATACATACACCTACACACACACACACACACACACACACACACACGCGTGCACGCAAACACTGAGTCAAATTGATACACTTATTCAGACAAAAAAGTACATACTTTAAGACACCACACACAATAGAAAGTCTGGCTATTTCACTCCACAACCATAGACTATCAAAATATGTGAAAAGAAAAAAGAAAGAAAGAAAGAAAGAAAGAAAGAAAGAAAGAAAGAAAGAAAGAAAGAAAGAAAGAAAGAAAGAAAGAAAGAAAAAAAACCAAAATATGTGAAAAGTCTCTGATATGATGAATGCTTACAAACTGACTCCCTTTGGGAATATTAGATGTATAGGTATGTTTTTAAACTTTATGAAACAAAGTAAAGAACAAAACTGAGGACCCAATTTGACAAAAATATGTCACAGTTTGTGACTTTAAGGGTGTTTTGAAAGAATTAGAACTATGACATCCCATGCTTTCAAGAAAACTGAAACGGCAAATGTAGATAATTATAACAACCTTCATGCATTTAGTGCTTGCCATGGGCATTTTACATGTTCTGTCCTTTTAATTCTCATGATCCTATGAAGCAGGTATTATTATTCCATTTTAGGGATGAGGGCACTAAAGCTCTGAGGGCAAGTTTACCCAGTAAGTTAGTGACAAAGCTGAGATGTGCCTGTCTCCAAATGCAATGTTTAGAAATCAGACTTGGTGCTACCTCTCCCTGCAGTGCTTTGAAGATGTGTTGAGAGATTTGGATTTGTGCTCTACTTATATTAATACAGAAATTCATCATCAGAAATAATTATCCTACCAGGAAATATGGAACCATGTCAGGCCTTGTGGATTTTGGGTGTGCATGTGTGTGTGCGGGTGTGCGTTTGCTAGAAATGGAAGAATAGAACCCAGCAGAATAAAGATTGAGGATGTCACAGTGAAGATCTGTCAGTGTACTTTGGATTGGCTAGAGGTAGGAAGGGGACAGCTGGGGGTCAATGTTTATTCATATATTTATTCATTTAATCCTCACAGTATTGTCATGGGTAGGTATAATTAATATCCACATTTGACAGATGGGGACATAAGACAAAGATATAGTAAAGAATTTGTATAAGATTGTAAAGCCTATGTGATTTGAACCAGGCAATGTTGCTCTTGATTTCACTCTCTTCACCACACTCTCAACTGTTTCACCTGGAAGTGAGGGCGCACATACAGGACCCTCCTCAGGTTCCTAAAATCAGGCATGTACGTGGACACCTTCTTAGTGTGATGGAGGGGTGCATAAGCTTTGAATGAGAGACAGTTAGGTTTGAATCATGGTTACTTTGGCAAATTATGTCTTTGTCCTCATCTAAAAAATAGATGTAACCCACAGAGTTATTTTGATATTAATTATGCAAAGCAATGGACCCAGAGGAGCTCCTAAATACGTTCTAGGCATTATAATGCAAGGGGCCATTCCTGGTGATCCCAACCCTACAGGCTGCTAGGAGACTGATCCTCAGGGTTGGGGTGCAGGGGTGGGATTAAATCTCTTCTTTCCTTCTTTGGTTCATTTCTTGGTCATAGAGTACACAAGGTACCAGAATGTCGTGTGCAGGAACAGCATCTCTTAATGTCAGCGGTAATCCTAGCTGTGCTCAGGAAGCTTCAGCAGAAGCCTGATGAGACTCTCAAGTACTGCTTGAGAAATGAGCATGGCATTATTGAGTAAGCCTATATGAAAGGAGGATTTGTTCATTTATTTTTATTCTTTACCCATATCTACCAATAGGGAGAAAATTATGTATCCTGAATGTTTAAGTAAAAAGAAAGTTTTTTGGGTGGTTAAGAATTTCCATGGATAACAAAATCAAACAAGTTAGGTTTGGTAAAAAGTAGAGATATTCTTTACTAACAGAGTTTTGCTAACTAGGTTTTACTATGAAATTAGTTTTATTTTATGCTTTATTTAAAAAATATTGAGTGTTTTGATTGTATAGCTACATGACTTGTTCACTCCAGCTCCTTTAGACAAAAGAAACTGCATCCTTCACCTGTACATTAATGGTATAATATTAAAGTGCCAATCATCTATTCATCCTCTCCTCCAAGTTATATTCAGCAAAAATAATAATAGCTGAGAATAAGAATGCTATTTTATAGAGAAGGGAATTGACTCACAGGGACATTAAGAAATGTATCCAAGTCGTAGAGTTAGTAAGTGATGAAGTTGGGAAGGCTGATGACAGAGTTCTTAACCACTATGCTAGGCTGATTCTCTCAGTAGAAAACAGACTCAAAAAACCAAAATGGAGATCAAAGTGTCAGCTTCATTAACAGAATCTAGTAACACCCAAAGTGTAAGGTCTGAGTACAACTGTATTGAAGGACTTTGCTGGAAATGGAGGCCAAAGTATGGCTTTTTGCTATTTGACCCCAATTCTAGAGCATGGGACCCTTTCTATGGACTCTGAGGACAGTGACCAATCTGCAAGTGGAGTCACAGGCCTGGCTCTCAAACCTGATTGATAATAGGCAGAGATAAATGTGACCCTCTGAATGGCATGCTTCCAATTAGTCAAATTGGTTATCCTTCCTGTGGAGAGGAGAAAGCAAACCAATGCACAGATGAGCAAATTCTCCCCAGCACCTCCCTGGGAAGTTGGAAAGGGTGGCAGAAATTATTTGCTCAACTGACAGAGAGACGTTCCCAGGTGAAGAGGAGAAATACTCCGTCCACAGGAGAGTCTACGAGGTGGGGCCACGAAAGCGGATTTCTGCTTTCTTCATGCAGATCTAAGACTTAGAACCAGAAAATTTCACCTCTGGGCCCCATGACATTTTGAAGCATTGTTTGGTGATGCAGGTGAAGGCCACCTACCAGAGCTTTTCCAGTGCCAGTGAACTTGGTTAAGTTTGAAATATACCTTTCAGAGCTTTTATTTCCTGTTGGGTTTATTAATTTTTAACAATTCATCCACATAATTATTACTCCAAAATGATAAAACTGTGATACAATTAATTCCTATATTCTCAATACATTGCTGAAAAGCCCATATTCACATGAGAAAGCAACACTCAAATTGATGCCATTTTTAAAGATGACAAAAAAAAGGGGCACCTGGGTGGCACCTGGGTCCTGGGATCGAGTTCCACATCAGGCTCCCCACAGGGAGCCTGCTTCTCCCCCTGCCTATGTCTCTGCCTCTCTCTGTGTCTCTTATGAATAAATAAATAAAATCTTTTAAAAAAGATGACCAAAAATACATTTCAGAATTTATCTCAATGAATGAATATACACTTTCCAATTAGAACACTTACAATGTTTGGTAGAATTAGTGACTTTGTACATAATTGGACAAGGGAAATATTTGATTCACCACAAGAAATTCTGTTTACTAAGAATGAAGAAACTAAGAAGACAAATTTAGATGAAATATTACCATCCTAAAATATGGATGTGATGCCAGTCTTTGGCTTTGCTTTCTACAAATTTAAGCTAGATTTTTTTTTTCTAAATCTCAATCTAAGCTATTATTCACATTTTTACTTGAAGATAAAAAAAAAAAAACAGGATAAACTGGTATATCGTTTCTTATGTTCATTGACCAAGAAGATATTCAAGGTATAAGATTTTCTAATCGTGATTTAAACATTAACTTTCAGACTTTTTAGAAATCAGAAATACAAAAACAATACAGAACATTTATAAGATAGAGACAAATACTCATTAAGGTGTATTTCCTCCTGGTACTTCATTTTTTATAACCTATGTTCTAATTCTCGCTTATTAGACCCATTCCTTTGCTTTTCTTCTCTACTATTACTGGAAATTACAATTTGACGATATAACAAATGGACATTAAGATTTAGGAGGTGCTTTTTTAGAAGATAAATCCTTCACTTCCTCAGAGATTTATTGTCTTGCCAAACTCAACCTTATCCCTAATGACATAGAGTTTCAAAACTCAGGGACTCTAAGTTCCTAATGCAAATTAGAGAGAAAAAATCCCTACATCAGGGAATCAGAGAGCCATATAACATGCAGTTTAAATAAGTTTCCTTTGGAGGCTGATTTGAATATTTTCCTTTTTTTTTTTTTGCTTTAAATTATAAAATCAATATGGTATCAATAGAAAAGATAATTTTTAAAAAATGAAAAAATTCAACTGCCATCTGGATAATGACAATTGTTTTCAATCATGCACATGCCACCGATTTCTTCATCCTAAATGTGTATGCATTTTATATGGTTAGAATTTTACCATATATTCACATTTGTATTACTGATTATTTTCAAGAATGTCTTTTAATGTCTATTTACTTTTTTAAAAAAATTATTGACTATCCAATAAGTACCTTAAAGTTTGACACAGACTAAGTGTCATAAATACTTTGATAAAAGATGGAAAGTATGCCAACATGCGCAGGGGCTCCTTAAAGGGAAGATTTACAGTACCCTCCCACCTCTTATCTGTGGGTGCTAAGACCTTCAGTGAATGCTTAAAACTGCAGGAAATACAAAAACCCTATATATATTATGCTTTTTCCTAATATATGTATCTATGAAAAAGCTTAATTTAGAAATTAGGCACAGTAAGAAATTAACCACAATAATAATAGAATAGAATTATTATAACATTGTGCTATAATAAAAGTATATGAATGTGGTCTCTCTCCCTCAAAATATCTTATTGTTCTATACTCACTCTTCTTCTTGGAATGATGTGAGATGATAAAAAACCTCCATAAGGAGGGGCACCTGAGTGGCTCAGTGAGGTAAGTGTCTGACTTTTGATTTTGTCCCCGGTCATGATCTCAGGGTTGTGAGAATGAGCCCCATGTCAATCTCCACACTGGGCATGGAACCTACTTGGTATTCTCTCTCTTCCTCTCCCTCTGCCCCTACCTGTTTGTGTGTGCTCTTTCTCTCTTTAAAAAGAAAAGAAAAGAAAAAAAAAATGCCTACATGATGAAGTGAGGTGAATGATGTAGGTACCGTGATAATGGCATTAGGCTACTCTTGTACTGACCTTCTGATGACTCATTAGAAGGATGATCATTTACTTCCTGAATATGGTTGCCCATGGGTAAGTGAAACTGTGAATAATTGTGGACAACTGTATTACATTTTATAATATAGGACAGAACTGCAATTGACACTTGGGAGATACAAGTATGAGTCAACAAACTATTCTTTTCACTTTCTTCTGAGATGTTTCAAATCTCTTCTCTTGCAGGATGTCCCTGCTTCAAATCTGGTATGAGCTTTGGGTTACGCTAGGATGGGCTTGAGTTTGCTATTCAAGGCTATGCCTGTCACGTATTGCCATGGTTCTAAGGGGAAAAGGTGTTTGCTATCATCTGATAATGAGATCAAACAGCCTATATCTGGGAAGCTGAACAGGGACAGCCTCTGGAGAGGCAGGGGATAGTGAGGACCAGCAGGGCTGAGAGAAATCCATCCGGTTTCAGTGTGGTGAAATTCCTAGCACTTTTCCATATATATGTGACTTAAAAATTGCAGTAACTGTGCATACGGTTTCTTATGTGCTTTTTCCCACTTAACTTGGCCATATATTTTTGTTTATGTGGCTACAAAGAAGAGAAGTGCTATACGTATCAGTGTTCTATGTATCAGTGTTAAACCATATCTAGTTTGAGCTCTCTTGTAATAATGAAACTGAAAGCAAGCAGTTTTGAACACACAAAACCTGGGAATTAGTGAAAGTCTGCCATCTAGTGGCTGTTATTCCTCTTTTGAAAATGCTAATATGAGTATATGTGTCTCCCCATCCATGTCTGTGCGTTTCCTGCATCGGCTAACCAGATTTCAGGAAGGAAGTGTGAGACTGGATAGTGAAGAATACCCACATCTGACCTGTAACTGGGTTTTGAATAAAAATTGTGAGAGTTTGGATAGCAGGGCTACTTAGCTGAGACCTGCTGCTCATGTGAACAACTGAAGTGAGTGTTTGTATCTCCAATCTCAGTGCTTCCAGACATGAGGCCACTTGGTATTGGGGAGAGGAAGGGTGGGTCACTTGTAACAATGAGGAATACAAATCTGTGACTTTTAGATAATCCAAGAATTATATTTTACTTGTGAAGGCAAAGAGACCCGAGAAAAAGAGTCGAGGAGATTGGAACTATAGAAAAGACAGAGAAATCTTTTAAAGATAAATTTTACTGATTTTAAAATTAGGCCTGTACCTTCATGATACTTCTGGTCCACATTGTTCAAGGCGGTTGGTTTTTTTAAATAAGAAAATGCAGTCCAAATTGCAAGGACACACACACACATCTGAAACACAATTCACCTACTTCTTGGACACTGTACCTGCATGATGAGTGACAGACATCACTGCACAGTGGGAAGAGTATTGACTTTAGCCTCAGACAACTGGTGTTTAAAACTACCTTTGCCCCTGGTTTAGGACATTATTTCACAGTAGTTACACACAGGCCTGGTTCAAATTCCACAACTATCATTTAACAGGTTTGTGACTTTAAGCAAGTTACTTAACCACCCTGACCTCAGCTTCCCCATCTGGGAAGTGAGAATAGTTGCACCTATCTCACAGAATGGTTATAGAAATATTAATGAAAAGCATTTAGAAGAATACCAGCACAAAGTATTCAATAAATGTTATTATTGCTAGCAATCATCTTCCACCTATACAACTTGATACTCCAAAATTTGAGGCACATCATTGATACTAGTATAAATATGCTCTCATTCAAAATCCATATATGGTTTACACATATCTATGTATACATAAGTGAATAATACACAATGTATATGTGCTAGTATAATAAGTCTTATTTTTTCGAAATAACTGGTTTCTGAAGTCCCATACAAAATAGTTTCCTTAATGCATTTATAGGACTCCAATTCTAAAATGTTATCAGCTTGCATCTTTAAGACATACATATTACATAATATTTGTGTAAAGAAGCTTTTTTCTTGAAGTAGAGTTTAATATATTTTTATGGTGTACCAAAATGAGAACAATGTAGTTGTCAACTATCCTCAAATAAAAAGAAAGAATGGTGTGACGGTTATACTTTTTCTTCTTTCATTTCGAATTATGTTGTGATTATATTTTGTTAATAATGAAAAAAATAGACTTACATTAAGTTGCCTACGTGCAGGCAGTACAAAGAGAAAGCAACACTTGGATGTTAAATATCAGTATCTTGATTCTTCACCCTCTTTCCCTTAAGGGCGAATAGATTTACAGAGAAACTCAGCTGCAAGGCCCAGCGGAAATATAGCCAAGTGGATGACCTGAAAGGGAGATGGCAACAATGGGCCGATGAACACATACAATCCCAGAAGCTCAATCCTTTCAGTGAAGAATTCGATTATCAGCTGGCCATGTCCACCCGCCTGCACAAAGGGGATGAAGGCTATGGCCGTCCCAAGGAGGGAACCAGAACCGCAGAAAGGGCCAAGCGAGCCGAGGAGCACATCTACAGAGAGATCATGGACCTGTGCTTCATCATCCGTACAATGGCCCACCAAAGGCGAGATGGCAAGATCCAGGTCACTTTTGGCGATCTCTTTGACAGATATGTTCGTATTTCAGATAAAGTAGTGGGCATTCTCATGCGGGCCAGGAAGCATGGACTGGTTGACTTCGAAGGAGAGATGTTATGGCAAGGCCGAGACGACCATGTTGTGATTACTCTACTCCAGTGAACCTTCAACACGAACACCTGACTTGACCCACTGTTGTCTTAATGCTAAACACTAATGTAGTAAAAATTAAAAAACAAACTGCTCTGTAATAAGTTAGTAAATATTAAACAGTTTTTACATAAATGACTTTCTGGCACTCTATTTCTGAGGAAGTTTGAAGATTTTGAGGAAGCACTCACACAGCATGTCAGAAGGCATGTCGAATGTTATTAGTATACAGTAATAGCATGTCTCTGCCTCTCTCTCTCTGTGTGTGACTATCATAAATAAATAAAAATTAATAGCATAAATATTTGAAATTCTACTTAACCTTTAGGCAAAAATATTTGGCTATTAATTGCAGAAATTATTATAGATCTTTAAATAAACAATTACTAAATCTAAGAAAATGCTAACTCTAGGTAAACATTAGCAGAATATATTAAGACGTGTCATTTTGAAGGAAAGGATACTGTTAAGTTTGGCAAAACTAAACATTTTCTAAGAAGCTTGACTTTATACTATTATTTCTATCAAAGCATCACATAAAATAAACACATAAATAAAAAGTAAGTAAGATGTTGAAATTGCTGAAATTTCTCAGTGAGCTGGGAATTTAAAAGATTTCCAATAGGAGTTAATCATCCTTTTGTATGATTTTCACAAACTACATAAAAACAAACATTGCTGGTGTTTTAAAGCTAAAAGAGAAGGCAGTATGTTTACCTTTTTACCTTCACTGTGAAAGTAAAGCACAGGTGAGAGATTCAGAATGACCTGTCTTTCTAGGACTTCTTGGAGAAGTTTATTTTTTCTCAAAACCTTAATGTGCCATGCTGCTTACATTTATGTCAATATACAATGAAGTAGGAATACAGAAAATTCTACAATGAAGTAGAATATTCAGTGTAGAAGAATCTGATAGAATCATTGGTAAGTTAGAAACAGATTTGAGCTATTTTAATTTTCTTAATGCTCTAACAAACTTTATGAAATATCTGAAAGTCATAAAATGGCAATATTCATTTTGCCAAAGTGAAAAAAGCTGTTTAATATGATGACAGAGAAGTTTAGTGGGCATTTATCTGTTACTTGTTATTTTTTCTCGGATTTATTTATTTATTTATTTATTTATTTATTTTTAAAACACATTTTTTTTTTAATTTATTTATGATAGTCACAGAGAGAGAGAGAGAGGGGCAGAGACGCAGGCAGAGGGAGAAGCAGGCTCCATGCACTGGGAGCCGGATGTGGGATTCGATCCCGGGTCTCCAGGATCGCGCCCTGGGCCAAAGGCAGGCGCCAAACCGCTGCGCCACCCAGGGATCCCTTTTTCTCGGATTTAATGTGTCTTACGAAATGCTAAAAACAAACTGGATAAAAAGTGTGGTAATAATTACTGAATTCACTGAAAGCGCATAATATAGTACTTTCATGTTACAGAAATTAATGTCAAATTATAACACCTCGAGATAGTAGACACTCATAATTGTTAGTTGTTAGATTTAATATAAGGTATAGATTAAACTATTATAGGAATTATCTTTGTTTTCATGTATGATTCTCTTTCAAACTGAAAGTTCCAATATCTTCTTAAAGAAGGATGTACATTTTTGTTTCCATAATAGATTTGTTAAATTACAAGTTAATGACCAATATTTCTAAATAGAATTTCATATAAGATGTACACTTCTATCACAGTGAAACTTATGTCAACATTCAAAGTCATGCACAAGAATAAAAGATATTTTCTATATTTTCTGTTCTTGTTTATATATTACTATTTTAATGTTATATTCCACAATGCCACTTTCTTGTGTTTCTAATTCAACAAAATTATAGAGTGCAAGTTGGGTTGCTTCTGGTATTGGTGGAATATTTAGACCAAGGCTTCAAAAAAATTTCCTCATATTCAACTCTGGGCAATAACAGTTTATGCAAGTACTGATGCAGATTATTCCAAATTTCAACTTGTTGGAATTTGAGGATGGAGTTAGAAAATCTTCTCAAAGAGCCTACATTAACACTTCTCTGAGTAAGGGGAAGTCAGAAAGCTAGTTCCCTTAAAGGAAAATGCCTGCTTTGTGACAGAATTTTATCCTAAAAACTCCACGATAAGAAAATCTATAGTTGAAAACAGAGCTTTGATACAAAAAAAAAAAAAAGAAGATAAGTAGAACTCAGATGGCAAAAGTCCTCGTAGATATTTATAGTTCTCAAAATAATATATGAAAATTACACATGAAATAAATATACACCATCAATAGCATTTCACCAATGGTAATTTTAAATGCCCAATTATAAGCAGTATACACTTGGTTTCCAAATCTTCAGAATTTTTCTTTTCCAAACTTTCAGTAAGATGTTTAAAGAATTTTGGGGCAGTTGAAATGTACTTTTGAAAAACCCCTTCTGTCTGGACCACTAAATGTTTGATGCCTTTCAACTTTTATAACGAAGTTTTACGACTTCCTGATTCCCCAGTTCACCTTCTTACCATTCTGCCCACCCGCCCGCAACAGGAGGGAAGTTCTGTGTTTGAGTTTTCTCTTTCCATGCAAGGTGGGGCTGCATCTATGCTCTTTGCCTTCCACTTTGAACTTCTCAAACTCGTGTTACTTCTTTTTTTGATACCAGCAACAGGTCTATCAGGTGCTGGTTCTCACACAATGTGGGGCTAATTCTTTATAAACCAAAATTTTGAGTCCATGGGAACTTGTGCTCAGGGAAGGATTGCAGTACTTATTAAGTCACCCTGTTCAGGGATAAGAGGAGCAGAAGACCATCTGGCTCATGCTAACGTGGCCTCTTAGTGAAGATGCTCCCTTAGGATTCCTAGAATGTTACTTTTCAACCCCAGTACCTACAACATTTCTTAGTACACAGTAAGGACACAGTTAATGTCTGTTGAATTATTTAGTTTATAAATGCGTTATATGACCTAATCTTTCAGGCTAGAGATTTTCGGAGAACTATGGTTCACTATCATCCCAACAAGGATTATCTGATGACATTGGGTGCTCGGATTTGGGGGGGCATGTCAGCATTTAACAAAATTACATTGAATTTAGTTTTGACCAAGAAATTCCACTCCTTAAATATTCCTTGAAGATAAAACTTAGTATGAAAACATATATGCATAATGCACTGTGCATTAAATTGTAAAATACTGGAAAAACAATACATGGATGAACAAAGTATGGTACAACCACACAATGGATGCAGCTCTAAAGAAAAAAAAGGAAAATCCCTAAGAAGTTATTTTTAGTGTGTATATATGTGTATACATATGCCTGCACAATGTACACACACTGGGTTACATATGTACGTTTGTGTGTGTGTGTGTGTGTGTATAAAATGGAGGATATCCAGAAATAATGAGATTGACTTCCTGTAGGGTGGGGGGGAAATGGGTTGAAAGAGACAGGATTCTATAGTTTGACTTTGAAACCCTTTAAATCCTTACATATACAAAAAGTAAAATTAAATAAATGAAGACGGGGGATCCCTGGGTGGCGCAGCGGTTTGGCGCCTGCCTTTGGCCCAGGGCACGATCCTGGAGACCAGGGATGAATCCCACGTTGGGCTCCCGGTGCATGGAGCCTGCTTCTCCCTCAGCCTATGTCTCTGCCTCTCTCTCTCTCTTTCTCTGTGACTATCATAAATAAATAAAAATTAAAAAAAAATGAAGACGGGGATCCTTGGGTGGCTCAGCGGTTTAGCGCCTGCCTTTGGCCTGGGGCATGATCCTGGAGACCGGGATCGAGTCCCACGTCGGGCTCCCTGCATGGAACCTGCTTCTCCCTCTGCCTGTGTCTCTGCCTCTCTCTCTCTCTCTTTCTCTTTCTTTCTCATGAATAAATAAATAGAATCTGAAAGAAAGAAAGAAAGAAAGAAAGAAAGAAAGAAAGAAAGAAAGAAAGAAGAAAGAAAGAAAATGGAATGTAAACAAAAGTAATAAACAAATTCTATTTCAAATGATTAACCACATCGGATGAAAAAAGAAATGAACATAACTCTTGAATATAGTACTTTGATTAAATATCCTCAGTCTAAAGACAAAAATCTGCAAAGGAATGGTCTACTTTTTTATGAGGGTATGGGTGTAACAATTCTGAAACTAATATCTATATTGTCAGATTATGCAAATGAGTAATATACAGATATCTTTCATTCCTCACTGTAGGAGAAGAGAGATACAAGCATGGAGGGAAGACGAGGACGAATAATGGTAGATTGCAACTAGAGGTATTAGTGTGCATTCATGATGTGTGAATTTACTTTCTGTCTCCTCAAAGGCCCTAGAAGCAATGCCACCCCAGTAGCAACAAGCACATCTAATATTCCAATTTTCAAGTATCATTCTCCTCAAAAAGAAATATGTATACTTGGAGAAATAGCTGATTCTAGGATTGGATTACAGGAAGTACAGGTAAAATCTGGAACATTGTTGTATCGGAGGCAAGCACTCAAGAAAATGAAGAATTGTACAGCCAGCAGTCCATTTGATAGGGCACCCGCTGGTTAAGTATAGGAGAAAAATGGATCATAACACTTCGAATAAAAAAGAAAAAGAACCCATTAGTTCGTACCAATAATACATATTCTTAAATGATAAAAGAAAGCTCTTACAGTAAACGTCAACTAGTAAAAGTGCTGGGAATGAAAGTTAGAAAAATCATTTTGCAACCATTTCTATAATTCAGGCAAGGATCCTTGATTGATACCAAAACATTGTGAAAAATTGGGGGATAGAGTATCTATGGTATTAAAGAATCTCCCGACACATTCTTTATTAATTACAAAAGGAGAATGATAGTAGTGGAGAAATAAAGTGAATAGTATATTAATCAATTATAATCGAAGCTATTATCACTAATAAGGGGATAAATATACATATGTGCATCCTAATATGCAGAGAACACGACATCACTTCTGCGGTTTTCTTGCCAAAAAAAGCATAACCTAAATATAGGAAAAATTTAGACAAATCCACATTGATTGACATTCCATAATCCTGAGCTCTTCAAACGTATCACTGTCATAAAACCCAAAGAATGACTAATGAACTCTTCCATGTGAAAGGAGATCAAAGAGAATAACGGACTGCAATGCAGGATCCTGGATTGGATTATGGGATCAGGAAAAATAATGCTTTAAAAGACAGTATTAGGACCATTGGTGGAATTGAAAAATGAATGGCATATTAAATCAAAATATTGTATTACGTTAAATTTCCTGAATTCAGTCAATCATTGTACTGTGGTTATAAAAAAGGATACCCCTGTTTTTGGAGATGCACACAAATACATATGTAAAGTATGACAGAATTAGATTGAGCATAATAGGTGAGTGGATGGGTGTGTGGAGAGAGGAGAGAGCAGGGAGAGGAGAAAGCAGATAGTTCTGGAAACATTCTAATACCTACCTCTTGGTAAACAAACGTACACATTACTGTTGGATATAAACCAATGCATTAAATTGCTGGTCAAAGGCTTAGCTTTAATAGAGAGTGCCAAGAAAAATTTCCAAGGTTGTCCCACTTTACATTCCCTTTTAAGATAGCTCTTATTGGCTCTTTTAATACATTTAGGGATTGCCAGTCTTTTTTGTTGAACTTTTCTGATTTGTAGTCGATTATGTATTGTGTATTTGAGATTAGAGCTGTTGTTATAGAAACCCTCCATTCTGTTGCTCCCCCTTTCATTTTTAATATTTTCTGATGAAAAGTTCTTAAAATTTTAATGTAGTAGAGTTCATTTCTTTCCTCTATTAGTTCATTTGTGTCCCATTGAACAAATGTATGCATAGTCCAAGGTCATGAAGATAGCCTGTATTTTTAAAACTAGTAGTTCGGGTGGTCTCAGTGGTGCAGCGGTTTGGCGCCACCTGCAGCCTGGGGTGTGATCCTGGAGACCCGGGATGGAGTCCCACGTCGGGCTCCCTGCGTGGAGCCTGCTTCAACCTCTCTCTGTCTCTGCCTCTCTCTCTGTGTCTCTGAATAAATAAGTAAAATCTTTAAAAAAAATAAAACTAATAGCTTTATTTGCTTTTACCTTTTCCATTTAGTTCTATAATCTGTAATTTTTGCATGTGGTGTGAGATAGATCAAGATTTTTTGTTCCATACACATATCTAATTAATCCAGCACCACTAAGCAAGTGTCATCTTTTCAAAAAAATAAATTCTGGACACTTGATTTTGGTACTTTCCTCTGTAAATCCTTTGACCGATACAACATTGTAATACTTATCAGCTTTTTAATAGGTCATGGTATCTGGCATTCAAGACCACAGCCTCATTCTTCTTGGCTATTCTGTCTCTTTAAATTTCCACATAAATTACAGAATCAGCTTAATTTCCAAAAATAAAGCTGGATGAGATTTTCACTATCAATATGGATTGACTTGGAGGACGGGTGGAGGACGGGACCTCTTTCAATATTGCTTCCAGTCATGAATACAGTATATCCTTCCTTCGGGGGTCTTTCTTTGCTATATATCCAGTGTTTTCAAAGGTATTACAAATGGCAATATTCTAGGCTTCATTTTCTAATGGTTAGTTGTACATGAAAATGAAGTCTTTATATCGAACTCAGATTTAGTGACCATAATCAACTAATTAATTCAAATTCAAATTAATTAATTCAATTTTAAGTTTGATCTTTTGGAATTTTCCATGTCCACAATCATGTCATATACAAATGACATTTAAAGTTCTTCCTTCCTAATCCTTATGTCTTTTCTCTATTGCTTTTCCATTAGATAAAACTCTCAGAACAATGTTGAATAGAAGTGGTGATAGCAGTTATCACTGTCAGATTTCCTATCTCTAGGAGGAAATTTTCAATAAATCACTATTACAGATAATGCTTTCTGTGTATTTTTCAAGAATAATTTTTTTAAATCATTAATGATTAAGAGCCCTTCTTCCCTAGTTTGCCAAGGTTTGATCATAGACCGACATTGAAATTAACCAAAAGCTTCCAATATTTCTAGCGAGATGATCATGAAAAACTTTTTTCTATAAATGTGGTAAATGGTACGTTTAAAAATGTTAATTACTCTTGCTTTACTGGAATAAACTTAATCTAATCTGGTTATTCTTTTATAAATGGCTGACTTGGTGTTTTTTTTTTATTTAAAATATTTTATTTATTCAGGAGAGACACAGAGAAAAAGGCAGAGACACAAGCAGAGGGAGAAGCAGGCTCCCCACAAGGGAGCCTGATGTGGGACTCAATCCTGGATCCTGGGATCACACTCTGAGCCAAAGGCAGCCGCTCAATTGCTGAGCCACCCAGGCATCCCATGATTTGTGGTTATTTTATGTCTATGTTCATATGAGACTATTTTAGAAATTTATATTCTTGTAAGGATTGTTAAAGTTTTGGTATCAAGATCATGCTGGCCTCAAAAGGCAGTATCAGAAGTTCTTTTCTCACTACCCTGGGAAAAGTTCATCTAAGACTGACTTTTTTTCCTTAAATACTTGAAATAATTACCCAGTGGAACCATATGGGCCTGGTTTTGTTGTGTGTGTATGTGGACTATTCCTTTTTAATTAATAAGTTCAAATTCTGCTGTATTCAAAAATTGTATTTCTTCTTGGGTCAGGTTTAGCAAAGTCCATTTTCCAAAATGCTTTTTACCTACATTGTCAAGTTTACTGAGGTAAAGTTGTTCATAGGATGCTCTCTCTTTAGAGTCTAGAGGCTCTGTAGTAATGTCTCCTTTCAAATTCTTAACAATGGTACTTTTTCCTTCATCTTCCTGGAGGTTTACAGTTTTATTATCAGATTTTCTGTCTTGGATATTTGCATAAATTTTATTGACTTCTGTTCCTATCTTCATTTTGTCCCACCTTTTATTTTCATTAGGTTTGTTGTTATTCTAGTTTCTAGAAATGCAAGTTTAAGAGTCTTTTCTTCTATCACTTAATTTAGTACCATACCCCTGAATTTATCTCAAGAGCTCTTTCTTTTCACTCGGTCTATAATCTCCAAGAGCATTTCACTTGTAGGTTATGGCTTCAACATCTACCTGTATGTGCTGATTTTAAAATCTTTTTATCAGAACAAAATATTACCCCCCCCACCATTAGCTAATTTCTCATAACTAACAATTTCCCTGTCTGCTGCTTGTTTCCCTTTTTTGCCCATCATTCATATCAATGGGTAATATACTCAGTTGCTAAGTAAAATACCTAAGAGCTATCCTTACCTCCTTCTGACAAAAAATAATGATATCGTGTTAACTAATTACTAAATCTCTTTCAAATCCATGCCTTCCCCCCTCCCCCCCCCCCATGCCTCCTTCCTGATCATCATTGCTACAATTCTTATTCAGGCCTTATCCTTTTTTATCTGGACTGTATAACAGACTTGTTTGCCTCTTGGTCTCTAATTTTTTTCTTTACCAATCTAATTTTCAGAGATCTTTCCTAAGTGTAAACTTGATCGTGTCATTCTTCTACTCAAATTTTCTTAATTGTTCCTATGAGATAAAAAAAAAAAAACTACATTTCTTGGCAATGCACATTATAAAACTCTTTATTGTATAAGTTCTACCTTCCTATGCACTCCCCATCAAAAGAGAAAACAACATAATCTAAAAATAGCAAAGGACTTGCACTTCTTCACAGGTTAAGTGCCCTCTCACTTCCTCATTTTTTTTTAAAGATTTTATTTATTTATTCATGAGAGACACAGAGAGAGAGGCAGAGACACAGGCAGAGGGAGAAGCAGGCTCCATGCAGGGAGTCCGACCTCACTTTCTCATTTTTTAAACTATGTTGTTCTCTCTACTTGAATACATCCTTCCATCATTACTATTACCAGCACCACTACCACCACCACCCAAAACTATCAGAAGCATTTTTTACACATAAACCACAGTAGAAAGCTTAATCAAAGACTTCTTAGATATGAAAGTAATTTGATTATTCAATAAATTCCAAACTCAAATTTGTATTTAAGTATTTAATTTTATTTGGTATACACGACCAGGACCTTATTGTAACTGAAATCCAATACAGGATTTTTTTTTTTTTTTTAATGATTAGTCAGCCCCACAAAGACAATAATACTGCTGTGGAAGACCAAAGGGGAAAAATGATATATTTTTATTTACAATTCTCTATATTGTAAACATTTAATCTATATACTGTTACTAACTTATAATGAGATAGCTTTACATAGACAAGGAAATGATGCCCACATTTCTATTCATATTCAGCGATAGCATATTAAATAGATCAGATTTTCTTTTCCATTAGCATTATGCTTTCTTTAGATAATTATCTAAACTTTTCAAAAGATCTAAATATAGTCAAGTCCTATACAACTAAAACTACTAAAGCCAACATATTTGGCTTATAATTTCCTTTTCAGAATAATTTAAAGTGCTATAAGCAACCTGGCAATCGACACTTTCTATAAGAACAAAACTACCTTTAAACATTAATTTACAAGGTAATATACAATGTTTATCTGGAATAGCTGAAATTTCAGCACAAGGTCACTGTCACATGTATAACAGCAGGATTTTTTTTGCATAACATGAAGCTTTGAAATTAACTGATGAGTGACTGCCACAATGGCATATTATTGGTTTCCTACAAAAGAGGATAAGAACTACTAGTATATTCTATCTCGGTTTTTTTTTTTTTTTTTTTTTTTGAGGTCACTTGACAGTAAGTTTGCATATTCAACAAGTCTACTGAGTTACAATATTGTCTACTATAATCATTGCCCTTTTATAACAGCAAATGCTAATGGTAGTTTATAATATATACCACTCAAAAAAAACACACTTTTTTTTTTTCCTTTTGAACAGGAACCTATATTTTGGGAGTTGATATGCAATAAGGCTAAAACAACAGAACTATAAAACAGTATATCTGACACAATATGTTGAAGAAATATGTATCTGTTTCATAGTTTTTGTACTTATGATAATGCCCTGCTAAGCTACAAATATGTAAATAGTATATTTTCTCACTTGATATATTAAATCCAATAGAATCATCAAGTTCTCATTCCCCTTTGTATTTTAAAACTTTATCAGATAATCCAAACATGAAATCATATGCCCAAACCTGCAGATCATGTGCACTGTGGTCTATTACAATCAGAATTCTCTTCAAATTTCATTTTTATTAAAATGAAATTGAGAATGCCTACAAAATTAATAAAGAATGTTGTAGTGTGAATTAAAATTAGAACTCAGTGGTTTATGAAATATGCATTATTTTGGCATGTGTTTTTCCTTCACAAGAATGACTAAACTGACAAGTCCAACAGTCACCTGTGCCAACCTCACAGATACCTCACAGCATTATCTAGTCTTCATTCTCTCAATGTCCCAATTAGATTGCTCTAGTAAAACAATCAATATAGTTTTAAAAATAATAAACTAAAAAATTCAAAGAAAGAGCACCATCCGATTAGGAGACTGAGATAACATGGATTGTAGATGAGGTGGTCACTATGATTAAAAGGTTGCCAAAATTCTGACAAAACCCACGCTGTTATACTGCATGGACCCACACCATGGTCTAAACCTAAAAAAACCCTGGGACAGAAACATGATT
Source organism: Canis lupus familiaris (assembly GCF_011100685.1). Taxonomy (NCBI): domain Eukaryota; kingdom Metazoa; phylum Chordata; class Mammalia; order Carnivora; family Canidae; genus Canis; species Canis lupus. The sequence continues at coordinate 7,791,444 of NC_049234.1, read as the reverse complement.
TTAAAAATAAATTCCAAAATTATAGCTGTAAAAAATGGTGATACAATTAATTTTAAAGCACGAGTGACATGTTACATTGTATTGCTTCTTGAACTTTCCAAAGAATGCTTGTCCATGTCAGGTTTGGGCCATTATCCTGCTAAGACAGAGAGCATTACATTTATTCAAAAGCCCAGATTTCAATGTCTTGGATAAAGAAATCTTCCTTCTTAGAAAGCGTATGATTCCCAAATGTTTTACAAGAATGGCTTCTTCCATGGTAAAGATCTCCATCAAGCCAAAGGGCAAATTCTCCCCTGAAATATATTAAAAAAATAGTTTTAAACAATAATCTCTTAATACTTAAGGTTGTAAGACAATTATTACAGAGGGTATAAAATAATAAGTTAATTAAATTAATTTAAATGAGGCTTTTCAATATTCAAAATTCTGATATCATTACTTTTTTCAAGCCTTTCCCACTGGTACAAGGCAATTTTGTTTTGTTCACACCCTCTTATAAAATCACTTATTACACAGATCAAATAAAATGAATCCTCTAAAATTAGATTTATATAGCATTCTTTTGAGATGGGTGTCACACTGTTTTATTACACAGATCAAGTAACAAAATGAATTCTCTAAAATTAAATTTATATAGCATTCTTTTGAGATGGGTGTCACTCTGTTCTTCTTTGCTTGGTATTATGGGTTTCTTTTTGCTATACAGTTTTAATATATTTGACACGAGTTAAATATTTAATATACTTAACATGAAAACTTCCTCTCATCTAACATTATTAACGTGTAGTTAATGTTAAGGTTCTTTCTCCAATTCACAACTGAGGAAACTTTCAATTTGCTAACGGTCCCATATGGGACATATGTTGAAACCAGAATCTAAATTGGTCTAACTCCAAAGTCTATATTTAGTTCACCACATCATGATTTAGGTTTTGGGGCTCCTATTTGGGATTCTGGAATATCAAGATCCTGTAGCTTTAGGCTTCTGAGCCTGTACTCTCCTTCTCCAAAGACTGTACTTGTCTTAATTTGTTATCAAATGACCCAACGTTTAGTTGAGCTTACTGCAATCAGATGGTATATTCAAAATCAAGTTTCAGCAGACATCTAGTGACATTAGGTATGTTATTTTCAAAGATTTAAGGCACCCTTAGCAGCCTGAAATTACTAGCCACTTGCTTGTGATGCCCTCCTGGAGAGCTAACTGAATCACATGTAAGACTACCATTTGGGCTAAATGACTGCCTGCACTCCACCAAAAAAAAAAAAAGTGTAACTGGAACATACAAACATATGCTGATTCCAACAACTAAAAATAACATGGTTTTTAGTTACTAGTTATGTCTTTCAGAGAAGGCTAATTTTTTAACCACTGAAATCATGTCTTTCAAACACACATCTATAGAGAAGTGGTAAAAGAATTTGTTAGAATTACTCAGGGTAGTGAGCATTCTTATAGGTTAACAAGATTCTCCAGCCTGGATGAATTATTATATATCCTCAGCTGTGGGAAACAAATAATATTTTATAAGTTTGGGAATTACTTAGCATACTTTATGTCTGATCCTGAAGGACAGAGAGAACTACCAAAAGAAGGCATCACTGTTTGCTAATAAGCACTATTTGAAAAGTCTAGGCTAGGAGGAGGTAGAGCAAACTATATGTAAACACTGTAAAGGCTGAATGAAGTCAGGATAAGTAAGCAAACGTTCTTATAGTGCCTGCTATGCAAAAGAATCCAATCAAATTAATGATTGACACATACTGTTAAAAACAAAACAAGAAAACAAATTCTGAAAATCTGGGCAGAAAGGGTATCACAAATTTTTTGTAGGAAAACAAATTTCTATTATTCTCTGACATATCCATTCAAATAGTCTCCAGGGTAGAATAAAAAGAAAATAACTGGAACTTTTTTATACGTTGGGAGAAACAAAATAACATTGTATTTTTTTAAAAACTTGAGAAGGTCTAAGGCATTACTGCATTTTACTTTCAAATACAAGAAGTCACACTGTACTCTAAGGATGGGCTTTAATCAAAAGGGAAATCAACTCAACAGCATTTTAAAATGAATAAACAAATATTTTATCAATAGTTTCAAATACTACACTTAAGCAAACCCTCTTGTAAATATATTGTTTTCTTAGTCGTAATATACAAATTAAGATTCTAATGTCAAAACTTTCCAAAGATAACTGATTTTATAAGTCACACAAATAAGTAAAGTATCTTTAAAAATCTCATGGTAAAATGTTCAAGAGACTTACCCTCCACCACCAAAAGCTAGTGAATCCATGTCTCCCTTGATAAAAAACATATTATCTCCTGTCCACTTAAAGACCTACAGAAATACAAAGAAAGCTTTAAACATGTAGATGAAAATGGTCACTTTACAGAGTCGGTTCTCCCAAACCCCAAGTACTGAAAGCCTAGACTGACAGACATAAGAGGAATAAGAACAATAAGGATAAAAGACTGGGCAGAAGGTTCTGGTGCTCTGGGCTTCTGTATTTGTATGACTAAAGTTAAAAGCATACAACTTTCATTTCCAAAGCCTCAAATCTTATTATCTATTTATACATATTTCTCTTTTCTATGTATGTGTCAAGAACTGAATAGTTAATAAAAAAAGCAGAAAATTGGTTAAAAAATTGATATAGATGCCAATAACTTTTTTTTTTGATGCCAATAACTTTTAACATTAAACAGAAATGTCATTAATTTGATAATACTTTGATATAACGCCAAGGTCTTTTTCCTTTGGATACTGATTTGCCTATCATTATTCTTATATAAGTCTGCTACAAATGTTCATGATTTCTAGTTTCAGTTTTTTTAAAGAGCAGTGAGAAAATAAAAACATTTCAGAAGTTCAAAAACAAAATCTCTAGATGTTCATATTCTTAATTTTTTTTTACTAGCCTTCTTCCACGGGAGTTCTACTTAAATGTAATACAATAACAATTTCTAGCACATCATCTTTACTGTAATACAATAACAATTTCTAGCACATCATCTTTATCAACTTTTCCTCAAATATTTATTATAGTTTTCAATAAACTTTAACAACTTTTTCATAGTTATATAATACCTAATTAATTAATTACACAGTCAAGTAGAAATAGCATAAAAAGATTTGAGTACAAGCACAACTGATGCTTCAAAAATCTGCAACAGGGGCACCTGGGTGGTTCAGTTGGTTGAACCTCTGACTCTTGGTTTCAGCTGAGGTCAGGATCTCATGGGCCCTGAGATCCAGCCCTGAGTTGAGCTCCATGCTCCTTGGGGAGTCTGCTGCTCTGCCTTTCTCTCTCTGCTGCCCCCCTCCCCTCATACTCTCTAAAATAAGTAAATAAATCTTTAAAAAAATCTGTATCAATTATAAACTTCCAGTTAGCTGTAGGCATTGGTTGTTATGTTTTATGAGGGAATGGAAAGCACTGGTTAATCTAGTGAGCTGGTTAAGCTTAAGTTTGCTAAAAAATCTTCTAGTGTGTTATCAAAACCTTCCTATTTTGATAATCATAGAAACTGTTTCTAAAGACTACTTTTTTAACGGTGTTGATTCCTTTTTTCGAGATTATAATTTCATCTCTTAAGGAAAGGTCTGATACACTGAACTTTAATGTACCTAAGATGCTGCGATTGCATGCGATGTTTTACAGTCAACATATTCTTTAATTTTAGGTCTTTAATTTTAGGTCTAACTAGTACTGGAATGTAGTCAATTTAAATTAATTAAGCCATAATAAAGAAAAAGAAATCAGATAATTTAAACCTAAATGATTTATTTTTTAAATTTTCATTACTTACATTATGCAACTTAGTCATTAAAAGTTTCTAAGAATTTCACAATGGCAATTCAGAATAGTAATAATGATGTATACTCCTTACTGAGACCATGATGTATGTCTGGCATTATGCCCTGTTACATTTTATGGTTCCCATTCTATCCATAGGAAAGTTAAACCTCAAAATGGTCGAAAAGTGTGAAGTTATAGTTAGTAACAACAGAGATGAGCGTCAAATGCAAGTGTAAATGCCTCCAATGTGCATGTTCTTTTCATTATGCCATCTCTTTATAAATTGAATACTGGAATAATTGTCCTTACCTCAAACTCTGGACAGAACGTAAAAACAAAGGTTTCTCCGGTACCATAAAAGCCATCACTCACTTTAAATGGCTCAGATGCTAATGCACCAAAAACCTAAGGATTAAAAAGAGGCATGGTTAATGACATGACTATTAATTTGCTTCATTAAGCATTACCTCATTATTTAAGTAAAATGCAAAAAAAAAGGAAATGAAATATAATTTTATCTACTACTTAAAAAAGGGAAACACGATCAGCTGTTATGAAATTTGCATTATTGTCAAATACAAAGCATATCAGTTTCTCAATGGGGAATTTTTTCTAGTTTTGAAATCTAAAAAGATTCTTATAAACAAACAATCTTAAAAAGTGATTACCTCGTTTCAGGAGAACTTATATGCACAATGCATGTACAATAGTTATAACATGTTACAGTGGGATTATAGGATTTAGCAAAAACTCTTCTGCATCAGTAAACATTCTACTAACTAAAAAGGTATATGCTACTTTTGTCTTCATTATATAATAAATTCCATGAGGGAAGGCCTCGGTCTTAACTGGTTGGACCTGTAGTGCTATGCTCTTACACAGAACAATAGGTATCACAGCATAAATAACCTAAAAAAGAATGAGTGAATAAGGAACCTGGATAAGTTATTTCAATGCTGTGGGTCTAAATTTCCACAGCATTAAATGGGAATGTAGAGAGTTTTATAGATGATTTCTATAGTCACTGTCTCTGATCTGCTTTTTATAGTCTTAGTTTTTAAAATAGACTTTCTTGTTGAAAGGTACATGTTATACATATATATGTTTTATATAAATACACACAGCTCAATGTGGAATTATCACAAAGCAAATCCCATTTAACAACCTTCATTTAGATCAAGAAACAGAACATCATCAGCACTTTGGAAGCTGACCTTGTGCCTCCTCTTCATCACCACCTCCACTTCCCCAAGGAAGCTAACTAGCTTGAATATCATAGATTTGTTTTGCCTATTTATGAACATTCTTTAAATGGAATCATAAGATAGTTACTCCTTAGTGTCTGGTTTTCAACTCAACGTTACATTTGTGACACTTATCTATGCTATGGCATGTGGTAAGCAGTTCCTTCATTTTTGTGCAATTACCTTTATTGTATAACTCTGGGAAAGTTGATGAAATTCGTTTAGTCATAGTTAACTCTTCAAAACAGTGATGTTATAAAAGTATCAATCTCATAGAGCTTTGACGATTAAATAAGATAATGCATAAGTGATTAGTTAAATGGGTGGGAAAAGCACAATAAAAATGTCAGAAGTAGTAGTATTTTGTTTTGTTTTTTAAATTAATATTGCTATTTCATCTTCTCACTCTCCAATCCTAGCAACTGACCTAACTTGATGTTTCAGGAACAAATCAGTATTTCTCTTGCCTTCCTATGGTTTTGTTCTGGTATCATTCTCACACAATTACCTTTAAGTTTTAAAACTACCTATGCTTCAAGACTCTAACAATATTCACTCTTTCAATGAACTTCATTCTGACCTTGTCCAAATAGATATGAACAATCCTTGCTTTAAACACCCCTTTTGCTTTCTCTAGGTTCTCACTACACTTGATACTGGTACACATATTCTTTTTTATCAGACTATAATCCCTTTATCCATGCTCTTGTTTATTCTCTGTATCACTCAACAATGTCTTGTATATTAGAAGTACTCAATATTATCAGTAAATTTAATAAAATACACTAATGAAAATAATTTTTATCAAAAAACATATTAAATGTTACTTTTACTGTAATCTCTGAAAGGGTAATGTATCTATGTAGTTACTTTTCATACCTGCCCATCACTGTCTTTAATCACCATCAGCACTGGGGTGTCTAAACCTGTCATTGTTCGATAAAGGGTCTTCAAGCTTGTGCCATGCTTCCCAGTGCCATAAACAAGAGTCCATGGATAGCCAATTGTTCTTGGTGGAAGATGCTTGGTAAGCTTTGCAAAACAAAATTTTAACATTTTACTTGATAGCTATCTATTGTCAACGTGCAAGATAGTAATGCCAGCTGGAATGTAACAGAACTTTATAAAATTGAAGGCTACGCAAATAACAGTAGAAATTATTCTCAAAGACACAGAGATGCTTGAAGAAAAAACTGCATTTCTCAGCATGAAATAATAATTGTCCACCAGGAAAAGAAAGGAACAGGACCCACAAGACACAGAGTAAAAGAAAGACAAGAAATAGGGATTACTCACTGTTTTTACCCTCTGTACTGAATTAACAAAAATACTGAATGGACTAACAGCTTAATTATTAATAACTTCTCAAATAATGGGCTCTAGAAATCAAGTTTCAACATTTTAAAGCTGCGACTTTGAGCAAGATACTAAATTTCTTTATGTCTAAATTTTTTCACTCATAAAATGTGCAGAGTGCACATTCAATCCCTTTAGGTGCTATAAAAAACTACATGAGATAATCACATAAAGCAAGTAACTAGTACACAGTAAAAAATTAAATTTTGGCTATTATAGTGTCTCATCTAAATTGCTATTGTTTATTTTATTTATTTATTTTTAAAGATTTTATTTATTCATGAGAGAGAGAGAGACAGACAGAGACACAGGCAGAGGGAGAAGCAGGCTCCCCACAAGGAGCCCGATGCAGGACTCCATCCTGGATCCCGGGATCAGAACTTGAGTCAAAGGCAGATGCCCACCCACTGAGCCATCCAGGTGTCCCCACTATTGTTTATTTATTTATTGTTTATTTTAATGTCTGCTCCTAATATCTTCTATTATACTAGTTGCTGTATTTTGTTTACTTTTCTTCACGGGAAAGGAAGACTAACAGCAGTAACCCTGCTTCTTTAATTTGAAGAACTGAAAAGAGGCTGTTTTACTCTTATGGGTACATACTCTGAAATGCACATATGTAAGTATGTCATACCTTTTCAATTTGATCTGGCAGTAAGAGTTCACTGGGATCACTTAGGTTTGGTCGAAAAGATTCAGACTCCAGGTCTGCTTTTGCTGGAGCAATCTGCTTTGAATTTATGTCTTCTCTTGTAGTAATCTAAAGAGGTAAACAGCAATAGCATGTTAATATAAGACTGCAACGTGCAATAAACAGTTTCTGCCTTTTGAGAGAAATAAAACTTTGCACCTTAAAAAATGGGCTAAAACTTTAATTTAGGATTTTAGAAGGCAAAGATGTCCATCCATCTAATAACAATGGTATATCCAATGTAGAAAAAGATCTTTTAACTATAAGCAGACATTTTTCTCATCTACTGTATGACAGAAAGAAAATGATTAACACCCATATTTCTGTGTGAAAGGAAAAATCAGATGCAAATTTTAATTTTTCCGTTGAAGGGCAAAAGTGAGCCAGCTAGTTTGCTATTTATCTGTGCTAAATTATTTAAAATATGTGGGATTTTTTTTTCATGATAAACATAAAATTTGCCAAAAATAATTAAGAAAACATTCTGGTGCCAAAGTTTTAATTTAAAGAACTTTCTATGAGTATGTGTGCATACAAATTATTAGCTGCTTCACTGAAAAAGTTACCATTACTTTAAAAATTGCCTTCATTATTTTTGCTTTGGGGTCACATGATAAATTTAATTTTTTCATAACCATATCTTAAAAATTAGATAAATTTAATGCATTAAAAAAGAATATATGCTTTTGCATGATGCAAATGATCTGACATTCCTAAAATGATAGAAATGTTGATTAACTCAAACTCTGATACAATCTATTCTATTGATACTTTTTCATATTAATTTTTTATTATTATTTTAAGATTCTATTTATTCATGAGAGACACAGAAAGAGGTAGAGTTGTAGGCAGAGGGAGAAACAGGCTCCATACAGGAAGCCCGATGTGGGACTCAATCCCAGGACCGCGGGATCATGCCCTGAGCCAAAGGCAGGTGCTCAACCACTGAGCCACCCAGGCGTCCCATATTAATTTTATTTTAATATATAAAATGCAGTAACATTAGGAAATAAAAGCTATAAAACATATCTATTATTGATGAAAATTTTAAATTGGAAAACAGAATTCTATTGGAGCAGATAACTAAAATGCAGCAATGCACAGAGACTGTGATTCCATTAAGAATGAAATCTTGCTAAATTATTTTGTTTCTTTAACAGATTTTTTACCAAACCTAAATAGCATGTTTTCAATCAATACATGTTCTAGAACTGTATTGCTTTTTGGTGATGAGAAGTTAATACTATATTAATTCTTTCACATCATCAGCATGTTTTACCCTTATTCTGATGATGTGAAAAGTTAAAAGAAAAATCCAAGGCAACATGAGAAGCATTAAAAGAAAAAATAATTCAGTAGATGTAGCACAGCCATGAAAGCATATCTCATTAAGAAGAGTAAAACACACAATAATACACAAAACTGAAAAATGAGTTCAACTGTATCACTTTGTTTCTAAAAAAAAAGAGAAAGAAATCACAAAGATTATTTTATGGAATTTTAAATAATTTATCTAGTTTGGTAGGTAGGGTATACTATTCCAAAGTATTTCTAATACCAACCAGGAATACCTCAAAAACAAAAACAATTTAGCTTATTAAAATATTTGATGTGGAGTTGATACAATTGAAATAGCCTTAAAGAAGAGAAAATATTAAAGTCTTGCTTTGCATTAAAAGGTTTTCAAATTTTCTGATAGTACTTCATCTTTCAGATGCTACTGAGTAAAGATTCATCCTCAAACCCAAAGACATTCTTCCAATGTTAAAATTAAATGAACACTCTTTATTGCTTTAAGAAACACACAGTTACTGAGAACAGTTCTACAATGCCAGAAAATTCCTCTGAATATTTTTAAAATGAAAAGATGGCAGAAAGTATAATCCTGAAGCTCTTCAAGGCAAAACTGTACTCTTTAATACAAAAAGGAATTTTCTGATGGGCTATTTTAGTGCTGCAGTCAAGACAAATCCTTTAAAAATGAGATTTGCCCTGACGAGAGACACTAAAAACAAGGAGGATTCACTCTCCGGAGGGGTTTAAACTACTGAATGGGGCACCTGGAGACGTCTGCAGAGTGTGCGCAGTTCTTCAGTATTTAGAGCATCGATCCTGCGGTGATACTCAGCCACTGACACTACCTGAATATGGAGACAGGAAGACAATAATTCCACTGACAGTTGAGAAAAAGAGCCAAAACAAAACAAAACAAAAAAATATGGAGAAATTTAAATGGAGAAAGAGAACTGTCTGTAATCAGGGTTTCTTTCCCCACTCCATGCTGAAAATCCAGGAGATTTCTATATCAAACTACAGTGAAATACACATGACTGAGTTTAAAAGTCCTATATACAACAATATAAGGTTTATGGACTGCTTCGTACAGATAGAATCTGATTCAATAAATAGAATAATAGTTGTTTATAAAGGAAACACTACAGAAAACAACATGCTGTTTTGCTAACATCGAAGATAACATCAAAGATAAAACATCTAAAATCATAATGGCAGGCATTTTACAAAGAAAATGTAGTTCAAGTCTCCTCTCCAAATCAGGTTAGCTCAAATATTATATCCTAATGGCAATGCTGGAAGCATTTCTTCTAAGCAAAGGTGAGAAACATACCCATGCCACATGATCTGTATCAGAAAAAAAGGGAGGAAGCAAGAATAAGATATGAAGTACATTGAAAAACCTAAAGTAGTAAGAAAAATGAAAGTAAAAATTAGATTTTCAGAAGTATATCTAATCAACAGTACCTTCTCAGGCATGTCTACATGACTCTTTTCAGTTTTTGTCTTTATATTATTTCTTTACAGTTGGTACTGCAACAGTTATTTGTGACTAAAACTTAATAACTATCCTACATTCTAAATTCCTAAGAAAAATTCTTTGTCTTAAATAATTGCCTAGACCAGTCTCTTGTATAATGTATTTGCAAGCCATATAGAACAGAGGAACATTATTACAAAAAGTCCACAAAAATAGACAAGTTTCCTTAGGTTGATATAACAACTACAACCTTCTCAGATTATAATCTAATTCCTAAAACAGAAACCATAAAAAAGTGAATTCTGGTTGTGTCATTAATATGTGCTGATTCTCCTGAGCCAAAGCAGATTCATTTTGTGATTAATGCAGTTGAATCACTGGCTCAGAAAGAGTTGACTTCTAACCTAGGTTTTAAAAAGCTCTTGTTCTAGCCAACTAAAATAAATTAACCACTTGTAAATATCAAGGAAATTCTGAAGAGTTATGTGAACCTGTTAAAAGCTGTGAAAGACATGAGAATAGTAAAAAGAAACTGGATTTCTGTTTTAGCATAATATTGAATTTTACAAAGCAACAATGTATGTATGCAATATGATAGTCGATTCCCGACTTACAAAGAAATGTAAAATGGTTATGATCTCAAGCTCTAGAGGATCAGATGGATCTGAGTTTGGACTCCTTTTTATCTTTTTCTTCATAAAACAAAGGAAATAATAAGAGCACATTTTTTATGAAATGAAATAAAATGCACATATAAATGATTGAGTACAGTGTCCAGCACACAGTAAATAATAGCTACTATTACTAACATTACTTTTACCTAATCATTTTTCGCCAATTTACCGTAAGGACTAAAGGGATTTAATGTTCAAAGACCTTCCTTATTTATTTATGGATATTAAAATATTTCAGTTTTGAGAGTTCAACTATCTAGTATATTATGACTCTTCTGAAATCAATTAAATTTCAGGATTAGATAAAAATATTAAAGATCTTTCAATTAAAAACAAAAAGTTTTCAATAAAGATGAAAGAAAAATAAGGTCCTAAAAGTTAAAAAATCATGGCCTTGTTTTTTGTGACCAGAAAAAGAAATCTCCACAAAATATTAAATGGCCAGCTGTATTTTCCCTTTTCCCGTGGTATTCAAACTGATCAAGTCTTCTAGCCAAGAGTTTTCAAATTATATGACTTTCCTACTACTCAGCATTCTATTTTTTTAAAGGGCCAATAGCATCTTAGTATTATTATTATTTTTAAAGATTTTATTTATTTACTCATGAGAGACAGAGAGAGAGAGAGAGAGAAGCAGAGACACCGCAGAGGGAGAAGCAGGCTCCATGCAAGGGAGCCCGATGTGGGACTAGATCCTGGGTCTCCAGGATCACGCCCTGAGCTGAAGGTGGTGTTAAACGGCTGAGCCACCTGGGCTGTTAATACTAGTTTTACACTTATTTCTTAAAGCTCATTTTACCACATAAACACAATTCTTCGATGGAAGTAAAACTAAATTATGCTCACAAAAGGAATTACTTACAAGCTAACTCTATCAATAGCACTGAGTAGGAGTTATCAGTGAGGGAACCATGAACTGCCTATCCTAAGTATAAGCTTATAACATTTAGTCAAATCTTAGTTTCTTTAATGTCACAATCTACCTTTTCTCATTCACACTCTTTTTGTAAAAAGCCTGTATTTTGGGACTTATAAACTCATTTCTTCAATCCTAAATATTTACTTGTGTTGTAGATACAAAAAAAAAAAAAACTGTCAAAAGGGTCTGTGCATTAATACAGAAAAAATGAGTACACAGATAATATGTCATCTTCTCAAATTAAATGAATAAAGAGATACAGATTCCAAGCATGTATGATGGAACTAGAATTAGTCTTAAATTAGTTTTTATCTCTTTGGTAAATCATATGTACAGAATTTACTTACCCAAAAAGATTAAACCTCAGAAAATGGACATATCTCTACAATATGTCCTGCATCATACTTCCAATACTAAGGATGCACAGTCAAAGAAACCAAGACCTCAATTAAAAGTATATTCACTGTCTTGCTAGAGTCATTTCTTGAGGAATAAAGTATTTTGCACATACTGCCAAATCCCCTCTGTAAGAAGTAAGTACTATGACCTACTCTCTACAGAATTAAGTGCTACTCTCCAGTCTTTTCAGTCTGACAAAGGACTCTCACACAGAGAAAGTATTCCCTAAGCATTTATTTTCACAGAAAATAAATGTATGGGCAGGATTAAATCCACCCATCTTTATTACAAAGGAACTAACAACAACAACCAATATAGAACAAAAACTTAAAGAACTAACAACAACCACCAATATAGAACAAAAGCTAAAGCTAGAGAAAACACACAGTTTCTCTAAGACCCATGAATAAAAACATGTTCATAAAGACCAACACCACAGTCTAACAGTCCTCCTTCCAGGATGTTCCAGTACTTCCCCCTGAAATTACCCCACAAACAAACCAAAATCTCCCATCCCCCCCAACTTCCTGACAAACTAAGAAAAGTCTGGTGGATAACTATGAAAATGCCATTTTTATCCCTTACTTATTTCTTACTTTTGTTCCATAGTAAAGGAAAATGGAGTAGAAAGACAAATATATCTAGTCAATGCCATTTATACTTACCTTGGTACCTAAAAATATGTTTAATGAGGAGAAAATCTAAGTTGTAGTAGCTAATGAAAAGGCACACAACATTATCCTTGAAATCACATAACCTTCTGTTCTGTACATACACAACAACGTTTTATTACAAAATAAGACCTGGATTATGTTAAAACTTCGCTTCTTTTTGCCCTAAACTACTGGTTTCAAAATAACACTTCATGGAACTGTAATAAATAAGGTATAAAAGAAGCAAATAAAGAATCATAAATTAGCCAAAAAACAGAATAGAGGAAAAAGAGATGTAATCCAGAATGAACTGAAAAGAGAACATATTATCAAAGTTTTGATTTGAATAAATCTATATTTAAAATTACTTCCTCTTAAGTATATTTGCAGGTGATTCATAGATTTTCATTAGAAGGCAGATATACTCACTGTTCTTTTAGTCAAAAAGAAACCTGTAAACTACTCAAACTATTGCTTTGGCTTTTTGGAACAATAAATACAAGAAGTGAATCTCATAAAAAGGGAATAATCTAATATTTTCCATAGTATGTCAGGGGGAAAGAACACTCATTACGTAATCTTGAAATATATAAACCCACTATTAAGAACTGGAGATTTCAAAGCTCCTTTATCAGTAATTCACAAATTCAGCAGGCAGAAAATCAGTAAGATTATAGTTGAACTGAGAAACATCCTCAATTAACTGGATCTAATTGACTTGTATACACTATTCATCTAAGGACAACAGAACACACATTCTTCTCAAACTCACATGGAACATCATTAAGACAGACTGCACATTCTGGTCCATAAAACATACCTTAACAAATAGATATCATAAAAAATATGCTTTCAGAACATGACAGAACTAAAATTTAGTAACAGAGAAATAGTGGGAAAATCCCCCAAATACTTTTCAACAACACATTTCTAATTAATGCATAGTCAAAACGAAAGTCTTGGGAGAAATTTGAAATGTTTTGAGCTAGATGGAAAAAACACTCCAAAGTATCAAAATTTTGGGATGTAGTGAAGATAGGAATTAGAAGAAAATTCATAAAATAAAATGCATACATTAAGAAAATATCTAAAATTAATAATCTAAGCTTCCATCTTAGGAAACTAGAAAAAAACACATTAAATCTTAAGTAGAAAAAAATAAATAATAAAAAAGTTAGAGCAGAAATCAATGAGACTGGAAACAGGAAATCAACAGAAAAAAAAAAATCAATGAAACAAAGTCAGTTCTTTGAAAAGTTAAATAAAATTGATAAACCTCTAGCCAAGCTAACTAAAAAAGAGAAAGAAGAAATGAATTATGTCAGAAATGAAGAAGGGCTATCACTGTTGATCCCGTTGACATTAAAATAATAATGGAATATTATAAGTGACTCAATACCCAAAACTTTGATAACCTAGATGAAATGAACCAAATCCTTTAAAGATACAAACCACCAAAACTTACACAAGAAAAAAAATAGATCAACTGAGTAGGCCTATACTGATGAAAGAAACTGAATTAATAATTACTAACCTTCTAAAATAGAAAGAATGAGGCCCAGTTCTAGCCAACTAAAATGAATTAGTTACCAGGAAACATCAGGATACTCTATAAAAAAGCTATGCAACCTTGTTGGAAGCTATGAAAGACATAAGAACTAAAAAAAGAGATAAACTGGGCAGATTTCCATTTGTGCCGTTATTATTATAGTCACTTTTGCAAAGGAACGACGCATATACTATGGTAGCTGATTCTGTACTTACGAAGAAACTCAAAGTAGTGATGATCTCTAGCTCTGGAGCATCTGGAGTGAATCCAAATGGATTCACTGATAAATTCTATCAAACATTTAAGGAAGAAATCATACTAATTTTCTACAATTTCTTACAGAAAAATATTTCCCTACTCAGGGTCTAAACATCCAAACAGACATTTCACAAAGACAGATGGCATATAGATGGCAAAGAGGAATTCAATATCATATGTCATCAGGGAAATACAAATTAAAATAATGAGATACTACTACATACCTATTTAGGATGGCTAAAATCCAAAGTACTGACAACGTCAAATGCTGGGGAGTATGTAAAGCAACAGGAATTCTCATTTACTGTTGGTACAGTGCAAAATGGTACTGCCACTTTGGAAAAGTCTAGTAGATTGTTACAAAACTAAACATACTCATATAATCCAGCAATTATGCTCCTTGGTATTTATCCAATGAGTTGAAAACTTATGTTCACACAAAATCTACCCCCAAAATAGCTTTTTACTAGAAGTATCAAACATTGGAAGCAATTAGGATGTCTTTTGATAGGTGAAAAGATACAAGACACTGGTATATTGATACAACAGAATATTAAGTCAGCACTAAAAATAAATGAGCAATCAAGCTATCTAAAGACAGCGAGGAACATTACATGTATCTTACTAAGTGAAAAAAGCCATTCTGAAAAGTCTACATATTGTGTGATGGCAACTATATGACACTCTGGAAAAGGCAAAACTACTGAAACGAAAAAGATCAGCAGTTACTGGGTATTCAGGTAAAGAGGGATAACTAGAGGAAGCATAGAGAACTTATAGGGCAGTGAAACAATCCTGTATCATCCTATAATGGTATATGTCATTACACAGAATGCACAACACAAAGAATAGACATTAAGGTAAACTAACTATGGACTTCGGATGATAATAATGTATAATATTAGTTCATAATTTGTAACAAATATACATACCAAGATGTGAATAACAGGAGTACTGTGTGTGTGTGTTGGTGTGGGGAGGGGTATATGGGAACTCTGTACTTTTCAATTTTTTTGTAAACCTAAAATTGTTCCAAATATAAAATCTATTAATTAAAAAAAAAAGAAGAGGAAGAACAAACACAAAATTCTGAGAGGTGGTTACCAATTTGAGGAAAACATGAGATGACAGAGAGAACACATAGGCTCATACAACTGCTTTGGTAATGCTCTAGTTCTTAAGTTGGGGAGTGGGATCATAGAGATTCATTTTATTATTATGCCTCCTATCTTACATATGCTTTTCAACTACTAAGTCAAATAATAAAGAAAAAATATTCTACACTGAATATATATGTATATATCTTTTCAATTAGGTTGTTAACTAGAAAGCAGATGTTTTACATATAATAAGATGTATATATAGTAGTTAATAAACATCTTGTGAATATGTACTAGGCAACACAGTATAGCAGAAAGAATACAGACTTTGGGTTCAGACTTCTGCCTTAAATAATTCTAATTCTGCTTTTTACTAGGTTTTGTGAACTTGAGCAACTGCATTTAATCTCTATATTTCTATGTCTTTCAAACAGAAATAATACTTTAAGTATTTTATGAGTAATGATAACATATCTGACATATATAAAATAAACAATGATACATTAAATATACAAAATAAATGTTAATTCCTTTCCCCTGGTTATGCTGTGAAGATTTTAAGAAAGTGTAAAGAATTTAAGGGCAGACGCTAAAGCCAGAATGCCTGGATTCAAACCATATACTGGCTGTAGTAAGACAGCTATATGCTTTTGTGTCTGAAAATGGAGAGGAGAGTAGCAATTTTCACCATGAGGATTAAATAAATGTTAAATGTTTAGAATAATACAATGTTATTTTTAGTACACAGTGTTAGAGCTTAATTATTTTTCTCATTAACTTGATTATTATCTTGAACCAAGGTCATGAAGATTTTTACGTTTAAAGTGGCTCTTCTTATGGACTTATTTCTTGCAGAGATGTAAATAATTTATGACAGGATTTTTCTCCTTTGTTTGCATACATGAAAGCCTACGTATAAAAAATTATCTTGTCACATATGAGGGCTTAAATAGAAAAGAAAATGGTGACTAGTTTAATGAAATATTGATAGAGATAAAACAGTGTTGCTATATTTAATGATTTGTGACTTTAATCTGATTAAGCCTAAATTCTTCTTATAAAACAGGCTTATACCGCTCAACCAAATTACAATTTATTGACATTTAAAAGGCAGGATAAAGCATATGGTTACATCAAATATATAAATAGCTTCAAATAAATAGTTAGAAATTAAAGTTTAGGTTGTGTGTCAGAATAAACTCTAAACTGGCCTTAAAAAAAATAAAGACAGGAAAGTTAACAAGCATGCCTGATCAATATGGTTCTCACTGAAGCTAAATGGCAAAGGTTTACATTCATTTCATGTCTTTTAGAACATATTTTACCTATTCGTTATTAGTTAATGTCTCCAAGTCTTAAATTAATTTATTTGTAAAAATGAAAATAATCTACATCTGATTAACACACAGAGTTAGTTGTGAGGTAAAATATGATGCTATATACATGAGCATTTAGAAAACTGTCCTGGTTTACATAAATACATAGCCATATTAATACCAGCTATAAGGCAGTTTATCAGTGAGATCTATAGACACCATTCTACTAATCAGTTGACATGACAAATTGTGAAAAGCTATAAAATATTTGTTATTCTATAAGAATCATTTTATTTTATTTTATTTTATTTTTTTTTTTTTAAAGATTTTATTTATTTATTCATGATAGTTACACAGAGAGAGACAGAGAGGCAGAGACACAGGTAGAGGGAGAAGCAGGCTCCATGCAGGGAGCCCGACGTGGGATTCGATCCTGGGTCTCCAGGATCGTGCCCCGGGCCAAAGGCAGGCGCCAAACTGCTGCGCCACCCAGGGATCCCGAATCATTTTATTTTTTAAAAAGATTTTATTTATTTATTCATGAGACAGAGAGAGAGAGAGAGAGAGAGAGAGAGAGAGAGAGAAAGAGAGAGAGGGGGAGACAGGCAGAGGGAGAAGCAGGCTCCATGCAGGGAGCCCAATGTGGGACTTGATCCCTGGACTCTGGGATCCCGTCCTAAGTCAAAAGCAGATGCTCAACCACTGAGCCACCCAGGTGTCCCTAGAAGAATCATTTTCTATTTTTGATTTTAAAGCACGAGATTTTTCAGGCAAAATCTTATAGGAAATCTCAATCTACAAAACAAGAATTGCTAATCTTTTAAATCTTATTTTCTTAAGTTTTTCTCCTGCCTTATAGCTTCTAGGGTATCTATTCTAAGGCAAGGAAAACAGCTAGAAAACCAGAACCTGAATTTGTCTACACATCAGAACACAACATACTGTACTGTCCCATTTTTAAAAATCTCTCAAATACATCCTGGTTAGGTAAAGAATGGGATAATAAAGCTGTCTCTGTGCTCCATAACAGCTTGGTTCAGTAATTACTTCATACCTGTTTCCTCATCTTTAAAATGGGGAGTAATGCTGATTCTGCAAGGTTACTGTGAAGGTTAAATGAAATAATACATAAGCTATATGCATGAGCCAAGCTGAAGACCAGTGAGAGGCATGCTTTCATATCTGACAAGATCACACAACAGCTTCCTATAAGGTTAAAAACAGGAAATGTTGAGTGTGGTAAGTTTGTGATGCACATTATGATGATCTATAAAATTCAAAACATGCACAATTTTGTCTGTATTTATAACAGATTAAACTGTATTAAAGTCTTAGCAAACTAATGCCAAGCAGTTATTTGAGCTGCAAATAAAAAAATACATGAATGTTTCACTGTTGTTGGTTTTAAAAAGAAAGCTGTGTTCACTTCAGATGCCTACATCTGTGCTGATATATAACATGAACAAAAAATTGAAATTATTCAACTTAAACATAAAAAGACATAACAACTCAAGCCTGACAAAAACTAACACTAGTTGAAATAATTTTAGTATTTTTTTTGTGCTTAACATTTATGAGTAGTAAGCTGCTATGGGGGGCATCTTCCAAAGTCATTTTTGGTTTTAAGTATGTGTCTAGCTTTATTTAAATCATCCACAATTACAGTAAAAATAATATTCATAAGGCAAGTTATAATCTTGAATTACCACAGAAAGAACTGGCAGTATATTTTCTAACAAATAATGCACACATATTTTTACTAAAAAATAACAGGATTCTCAAAATAGTAAGGCTGAGATTTTTCCTGGCTAGAGTGAGTATCTTTTAAAGTTTTGTATTAGGTAGCACCGCTGGAAAATTTTAGAATAGTTTAAAGGAGACTTTTCTCAAGATAACTAAAATAATTGTCTTAATACACAATATTATAAATGTCCCTAGTCTGGGATCCAGTCAAAAATTAAAGTTAATTCACTCTGATTGTTCTACTCAATTTCTTAAGAAAAAAATTCTGAATATTTTCCTACAACAACTAAAATTAAAAATTTAGGTAGTAATAAAGATTTAATAATTTCCTATTACTGTAAACTAGGAAAGTCAATACACTTTTACAAAACAAAATTACAGTTTATTCATTTCCTTTTTTGAAGATATTTAGGATTAGCAGAAATAAAGTACTTCACACTTCTCTGTAATCATACAACTTTGTATTCTACAAATATTCTCTCTGCTTAAACTTTCAGGAATTGTATATTTTTGCATCATGTCATCATAAAGACTAGTAAACAGAGAAATTGAAATCATTGACTAAGATTTACCAGAGTATATTTATGATTAATTGGTTGATGTCTTCTCCCTTTTTTTCCATACCAGAGACGAGACATTTCCTTTCCAGAGCAAATTAAGTTAAATTAAATCTCATAAGGACTGTTTTAAAAAGCATTCTTCCTCTGTTAAAGATAAATTTTCAGCACAGGAGCTCTACTACAGTGACAAAACAGTTTGCTAGGGACAAAGATTTGATTGACAAGACACAGAGCTAATCGCTAAGTAGTATCCATTGCAAAGATAGTTCTGAGTGGAGACTGTAAAACCAGGGAGGGAAGAGAAGGTTTCCCATGTTTAAGTTTGGTTGCACTGTACCCAAATGTGCAAAAAAGGGCTCAAAAGTTTAAAGACACAGAGCATGTATTTGCAAACACTAGTATAGTAAGAAATACACTAAAAATATCTATCATAAAAAAGTACTAAGTGCAGTTTCCAGACTCCCTCCTAGAGTGCATAAATGATTTCCACTAATATTTTGTTGTTTTGGCTCATGCAGTCAGTCATACATCTATTCTTTACTTAAATCTAAAAATCCAATAAAATGTCATCTTTATGTGACCATTTTTTAAACGATTCTTTGAGTACCTCCAACTCTCAAATTTCATAGAAAGCCTATGTAAAAATAAAGCCAATTCACTACAAATAAATCCTACACAAATATTTAAGCGACCTGAAAATTCCTTTACCTGTTTATACAGTCCATTTTTGCTTTTTTATAGATTTTATTTGAGATAGAGAGAGAGCACATGAGCAGGAGGAGGGGCAGAAGAGAAGCAGACTCCCTGATGAGCAGGGAGCCCTATATGGGGCTTGATTTGATCCTAGTACCCTGACTGAGATCATGACTGCAACCAATGGCAGATGCCGAACTGACTGAGCCACCCAGGTGCCCCTATACAGTCCATTTTAAAACTGCATTTTCTAATAGCTAATTTCTTGAAAAGGTACTTTATTTATATAAATAAAAGATTTTATTTATGAAATACAGAGACAGGCAGAGACAGAGGCAGAGGAAGAAGCAGGTTCCCTGTGGGGAGCCCGATGTAGGACTTGATCCTAGGACCCCGGTATCGTGCCCAGGCCGAAGGCAGATGCTCAGCCACTGAGCCATCCAGGCATCCTTCTTGAAAAAACTACTTATATTTATTATACCAACATATACTTCACTAATCAGTGGTATGCTGAACATAACCAAATAAGTGAATATTTAAGATTAAATATTACGGCTATAAATTAAAACTTCCTAGAGCTCAATTTTAAGTAGAATATCAATGCATATAATAGTATGCCTGAATATTTCTCCGTATTTCATTTTATTTTATTTTTAAAGATTTTATTTATTCATGAGAGACACAGAGAGAGAGGCAGAGACACAGGCAGAGAGTTAGAAGCAGGCTTCTCGCAGGGAGCCCGATGTGGGACTCGATCCCAGGACTGCAGAATCACGACCTGAGCTGAAGGCAGATGCTCAACTGCTGAGCTACCCAGGCGTCCCATCTCCATATTTTAAACCAGCTCTTCCTCCTTTATCTTGTTGTGTGTTCACACAAAGCTGTGTATACATGACACCACCCTTCACACATATACCACCTTTATAGTATACACACACACACACACACACACACACACACTGAACCACACCCACAGCTCCACAGCTTCCTCCACATTCCAAAATGTACACACAAAGCATGCAGCAGACTCCACACTAAATAACCTACCTCCCACTCAGGTCTCCCATCTCCCCAACCAGCCCCACCACTCTTACCCTAAGATCTCTTTCCCACAGTCCCCCATATGCACACTGTAATTATCCCCACATTCATCTTACTACACATTACACATATTTATACAAAGAAAACAAAAACAAATTCAAATATATATATGTACCTGTGTTTATTGCAGCATTATTTACAACAACCAATTGAAACAACCTAAGTGCCCATTAATTGATGAATAAATAAAGATGAAATGGTACACATGTGTACACACACACACACACACACACACACTGGAATACTATCCAGCCATAAAAAGAATGCAATCTTGCCATTTACAACAATATAGATGGACCTTGAGAGCATTATGCTCAGTGAATTAAGACAAAGACAGGTACTTTATGATCTCACATGTGGAATTTAAAACAACAAAACCCAAGCTCACAGATAAATAGACTGGTGGTTGCCAGAGGCAAGGAGCTGGAGGTAGGCAAAATGGGTGAAGGGGGGTGAGGGTGACAAAAGGTATACATTTTCAATTCTAAAATATGTCATGAGGATGTAACATACATGGTGATAATAGTTAACACTGTATTGGATATTTGAAAGTTGCTAAGAAACTATATCTTGAAGTCCTAATCACAAGAAAAAAAATTAACAATATACACGTGACAAATACTTGAAACCTGCTGTGGTGATCATTTGTAATATATACAAATTATCAGATCTTCATGTTGAATATCTGAAACTGATATGCTATATATCAATTATATCTCAATTAAGAAAACAACTGATTTAAGCTATTTAAGCCTGGTTTTCTGTTTCTTGAAGCCAAATGCTTCCTAATTAATAAACACAATATCTAGCAGACATAAAAAATGAGTTCAGTAAATCTTTCTTGCCTTTTTTTCATTGTGTTTAGAAAATATATTAGATCATTTAAATATTTCTAGTTATCCCAGAGCTTGAAAGAGATACCAATTTACCATTAGTGTAAAATAACAAGACTATAAAATGAAGCACTTTTAAAAACATAACCAGTTTAAAGGTAGATCATAATTCATTCATAATTCAAACGTTCTCATGATTCAGATACTCAACAATCTCGTTTCCTCTACTTACTTTATTGGTGTTGAAATTATGAGATTTCTTCTGTGTTGGGAGTGGTCTATCAGGGGCAAATATATAAAATTCACCCTATTCAATATTTAAGGTAATATTTTAGAAGCAATTTTAATGTTTAAAATCATAAATTAGTTGTTCACTGCTGGTTTATAGAAATACAATTGATTTTTGTGTTGTTAAAAAATAAATTAATCTGTCATTTATCCATCCTGTCTCTTCTCACAATCAATACTAAATAACATTTTGGATTTTTTAATAGAAATATGATAGCCTGTAACTTCTGGCCAATTACCAAGGGAGAGTATTAACAAAAAGCAAAACATTAGTTCAAAATTTTCCTGAGGTAGATAACATCCTAAGCTAACATTTTCATTAGTCAAAACAGACATTAGGCATGATTAATGAGTGCCCAATGCTAATATGAGAAAACTTATGAACAGTCTAGAACTGGGGATCTACTGTATAGCACACTACCTATAATAATACAGTATTGTTATATTTGAGAATTTGCTAAGAGGATATATTTTATGTTGTATTCTTATTACAAAATAATAATAGTAATAATGAGAGTAGGAAGAAATTCTTGGAGATGATGGATGTATTTATAACTGTGATGATGGTTTCATGGATGTATACTTGACTCCAGACTTATCAAGCTGTACATATAAATATGCAGAGATTTTTGTATGTCAACCCTACCTCAATAAAGTGATTTTAAAAATACTTAATATAGAGGGATGCCTGGGTGGCTCAGCGGTTGGGCATCTGCCTTTGGCTCAGGCCTGATCCTGGAGTTCCGGGATCAAGTCCTGCATCGGGCTCCCTATGTGAAGCCTGCCTCTCCCTCTCCTATGTGTCTTTGCCTCTCTCTCTCTATGTCTCTCATAAATAAATAAATAAAATCTTTAAAATAATAAATATTTAATATGGAAATATTAAGACAACTTGTATTAACTCATAAATTCTAATTGCTTTAATATTTAGAAAGTAACGCTTAAAAACTTAAGAAATCTGCAAGTGTCTGCAACAGATACATTGACAGTCCCCCAAATTCTAATTGTTTTTAATGCTTTTGATTTCTACCCTTTTGTCAATAATTAAAATTATCAAATAATTATTATTAAAATATTTGATAATTTTAATTTAATGATTCATTAAATTAGTTTTGGAGTTTTGGTTTGTAATATTATATGATCTTATCAATGTAAAAAAGTATATTTTTCTTTAATTGCCTTTAATATATACAGCTGCTCTATTTAGTGACTTAGACATAGAATAATTTCATTTTGAACAAAAACAATTCTGTATGGATTTTGCCAGCTACGCTGAGAAGTAATAAGAAATTTTGTTCTATGTATCACCTCGATTTTAATTTTGGCACTACTTATGCCTTAATTAAAAATAAACCTTTCTGTTTAATAGAACAAATATTAGAATACTCATTATCAGATAGCATAAGAAATAAAATATTCACCAAAGAACTGAAATCATCTCAGAAACCAAAAATTGAACAAAATACATTTTTATCAATATTTTGGCAAGAGAAGTGAAGACTAGACTGGTATGAAATGCTTCTAATACTAATCATTACTTTTAAGAATAAAAAATACTATTATGCCATATAATCTACTGGCACTTAGTACTAGTAAACTCCTATTTTAAAGTTTAATAAAAAAGTATAAACCTGGGAGGTAAACTTCTAAATAAATCAATGAAAGCTAATTTAATGAAGTCAATTGCTTAATTGTTTTCTCATCCCAGGGGCACTGCATGTCTTAATTAGTAGGTTTGGAGTCTGAAAGATATTGAACTGTAAGTGGGATAAAATTAACTTTAAAGATGAAAAAATGGAAAACTTTTTCTGCCAGTTCTTATCCCAAAAGGAGTGCAAGTCAACTGAAAGGAAGTGGCACAAGCAATTGTAGCTTAAAGAGCTACATTTCTGAGGCCTGAATCATTTAGCAGCAAGACTGGCATGTCCAAAACATGTGACACTTTGAAACCCAAACATACTTTCAGAGGATTCAAATAGAGTCTCCAAGACTACAGGAGACTATAAGACTAATAGGCTATTAGAGACTTTTAGAGACTCTCGGGTTGGCATGTGAAGCTGTGGGTGATAGAGCCTAAGGGGTCAGCCATTAAGCCACGTGGCACCTGCTGACAGGAGAAATTTGACTTTTGTATTACTATAGTTTCACTTCTGCTTCATAAGAAATTTTTAAAATTATTTTTGTATTACAGCAGATAAAAAGATGAATGCAAAATTCATATGAATCTTAGAGATAAAACAGGCTTCAAAGATACTTTAAGATATTGTGGCTGCTGTGTTAGACTATGCTACTAGACTCTTGTGTACTTGTCAAGTACATCATTTAAAGAGCATTTGATGGACAAATTCAAGAGGTGCAGATCAATGACCTACAGAGTGGTATGTTTCTTGGTTTCCCTCTCCTTGTAGTGCCTCTGAGCACACAATGTGATAAAAATCCTTTGGTGTGTTAGGGATCTATGCCTGAAGTAATTCGGCCTGGCTGTTATTGATAAGAAACACACACACAAACAAAAAGCTGTGCTTTTAAAAATCAAGGCATATAATGATTAAGGAAACCTTTCTCCACACTGAACCAAATTTAAGTTTTTGGTGTGCAGATGCAAAACACAGAATAGGAATATCTTAAAAAATATTTTATGCAACCTAACTTGCATGACAGGGCCTTGAAAATTAAACTATGTTATGATTAATACAGTCTGAAAAAATCTCCCAGCTTAGGATTTAGCAATATTTAACATAACACCTGAAGTGATGACATGGAGTAGCACAGTTTTCATCATGTACAATATCATCATGTGAAGAGCTTTACAGAATACTGATTTTTATTTGGTCTGAGGTGACCCTGAGGCAATGCTTTTTGAAAGCTCTCCCAAAGGACTCAAAGGTTCTGCCAAGATTGAGAACCTGGTGTGGAGAAAAGGACAACTGAATGAATTACAGATTAACTATTATGACGTGTTACTATGAGGATTTTAGCCAAATAAGAAGCAAGCTTAGAGAAATTATCTATAGAATAAAGATAACAGTCTATAATTAGATGGGTTACTCTAGATCTAAGGCAGAAGAACATGTTAATGACTCTGGGGATATGGTCAGCAAAATTCAGACTGTATGACATTCTAGAAAAAAATATAATTTCTTAAAAATGAAAATTACAAGGAAAAAAGCAAAGCACAGCAAAAAAAATGGACAGAGAACCTACATTTACAGACTTAAGAGACATTTTAGCTAACTGAAACATTTGGAGCTTAGCTGGATCCGGATTCAAATAACAAGTTGTAAAAATTTATTCTTATTATATATAATGTACACACACACACACACACACACACACACACAGGCTCCGGGATCACAACCCGGAGTCAAAGGCAGATGCTCAACCACTAAGCCACCCAGGTGCCCCCAGCTTACATATATTTTAAACATAATTATGACATTTGAAGAAATGTGAACTGAGGAGAAGGAAGGTTTATAGATGGAATAAGCTGATAAAGCTGAGTGATGATATATGCAAATTAATACTACTTATCTCTATTTTTGTATGTTTATCAAATCATAGCATTATCATCAGGAAATGATGTCAATAGGCATCTTTCCCCACTTTTATCTCAAGATCTTCCTACACATTCTTGAAAGGCCACTAAAATACTTCCCTTGTCAGTGAAAATCTATAAAAACACTCTCCAACAAAACCCAAAAGTAACATTTTTCACCAAACTGCAAAGCCCCACAAAAGATACTATCCTCAGTATACATGCTCTACTTCTACTACTGTCACCAGTAAGAAGTAGAAGTTTCTACTACTGGTGACAGTAGTAGAAACTAGAGGAAAAGAATTTACAGTAGTTCCTTTCCAGTTGCAACATAAGGTTATTATTAAACTCCCAATAGCAGAAGGACTCATAATTAAGGAACTTAAGATACTATGGCTGGAAAAAATAAACTTGATATAAGCCAATGTTTTTATGCTAACAATACTGACTGAACTAGAACAATAAAGAATATATGGTAAAGGATATCAATCTCCTACACACCTTGAGCTATATGCATAGTTTCTCAGACTTCTTAGATTCTTTCAATAATCAGGAATCTTAGAATAGAGGCTCTTATTCCTGACAACTTTAAAAATCAGGCTAACTGCTCTCAAT
Organism: Canis lupus familiaris; assembly: GCF_011100685.1. Classification (NCBI taxonomy): domain Eukaryota; kingdom Metazoa; phylum Chordata; class Mammalia; order Carnivora; family Canidae; genus Canis; species Canis lupus. Next base: position 7,765,335 of record NC_049234.1, on the reverse strand, counting down.
GAATATAGGTTTCTGCTGCTCTCAACTCTCTCTGGAATTCACTATACAAATCTCTAAGTGTACTTCTTTACTCCTTCCTTTTCTCATCATTTCTAATTTTTAAATTCCAGTATTTTCTAATCATCTTCAGTAAGACTTTCAATTTGCATAGGTTATAATTGAAATTGTTTCAAATATTATAGAATCTTTCTTGCTATTTCAAGTGCATATTTTAGTAATTTGGGGTGCTATAGTTTGAATTAAGTTTTAACACCCTTGAGAGTAATGATGAAGACAGTGTTGAATCTACAAAGAGTTAATAAATGGGGGAAGTACTAGATAAACTAACCTTAGAAGAAGATTAAAAAGGAATAAATACTTTCAGATTATCATTATCACAGTATATAGAAAACTTTTGTTGCTGATGTACATCAAAAGGTAGAACAAAGACAGACTAAACTTACAAACCTATGTTTCTTTAAACTGTACGAAAAAAAGTTTCTAACAGAGTTGTCCTAAAATGAAAAGTACTGTCCTTTGAGGTAATAAACTCTATTACTGAATTATGTTAAAGCAGACCCAAGAATAGCGTAAAAAAATGAGAGGCTGAACTGCCAGTTAATTCCAACTTCCAGAGTTTATAAATTTATGACAAAATATTTACTATAACTGACATTAAAATTTATTTTAGGATGTAGGCCATCTTGGAAGATGAGTAAAACTTGTATATCCTATTTTAATATTTGCCCAAATTTAACCATTTAATAATAGTAATGTAATATTTGTTGAGAATGAATTATATCCTTCCATTGTTCTTAGCTGAGGATATAGTCATATATGAAACTGACAAAATCCTGCCCTCTGGCACTTACATTGGGAGAGGGACAGGAGAAGCTAGAGCAGAATAAATTAATTATATGTGAAAGTTTTCCCAATGTATAAATTTCTGGTTAGCAATATATTTCTGCTTGGCAGCAGTTAGGGATACTAATCTTCTAAGTATCACTGAGGCAGAATAAGAGTGAGTAGAGCACCTAGTTTTAATCAAACAGACTGATGTCCAAGTTGGCAGCCATAATAAGTTCATCCTGTATTCTAACTCACCTATTTTCCACCTCTATGTAGAAAAAAGGCCCCAAAACAGCATTTCACATTTTGAAGTAATTTTACCTAAGTACTCAAAAAACTTTCCATTTTAAAAACATGTAACATTTAAAATACTTTCTATGTCATTATATATTTGTTCACCAAGAGTAAACCCTAATGTAAACAATGGACTTTGGATGAAAAAAGGATATGCTTTTCATTTAGGCACCTAGTAACCATCAGGCACTAGACCAGCATGGTACAAGAGAAATGCAATATGCAATACATATTACAATTATAAATTTTCTAGCAACTACATTAAAAAAGAAAAAGAAACCTAGTTAAATTAATTTTGATTTTTATTTAATTCAATATATCTAAAATACTGTCATTAAGCATTATAAAAGTTGATATTTTATACTTTTATTTTTTTTAAAAGATCTTATTTATTCACAAGAGACAGAGAGAAAGAGATAGAGGCATAGACACAGGCAGAGGGAGAAGCAAGCTTCATGCAGGGAGTCCGACATGGGAACTCAACCTTGAGTCTCTAGGATCACACCCTGGGCCGAAGGCGGCTCTAAACCGCTGAGCGACCAGGGCTGCCCAATATTTTACACTTTTAATTCTAAATCTTTAAAATCCAGTGTATATTTTGTATTTATAGAACATCTCAATTCAGACTAGCCACATTTCAAAAGTGCTAAATTGCTACTTGCAAGTAGTAGCTATTGTATAAGAATTAATATATTTACACTACAGCATCTCTCAATTCAGACATTAAATTTTCACAGGAAATACCTGATGCTGTTTAGATTTAGATTAAAACTGACAGTTGAAAAAGTAAATTCATATATCCTAATTGTTCTAAGCACACAAAAAACTTATCCAATAACTGATTCAAGTATCCATTTTAAAATTTAACTGGAAGTCAGTAAACTTAAAAATTCAATTCCTTAGTTGCACTAGCCACATTTCAGGGACTCAGTAGCTACATAATAAAGATGTGGCTACCTTATTAGACAGTACACCACTGTTTTCCTAGAAAATGCAGCAAAAAGTTTCTAAAATTATTTTCTCTTCCATTTCCTTTTTATTCAAATTCTGGTTGAAAACAGGTGAGGAGAGATTTATTTTTTCTTCAGAAATTATACCCTATAGAATCTGCCATAAGAACTGAGGCAGTTCCTTTGAATCGAAATAGTAATCAATCAGTAGTGATAGTCTATTATTTCCAAGGTTAAGTGCAGCCCCAATGGAGAAAGGTCCCTTACTTGACTGAAATTATTGCAACCCACCTTGTCACCCAAATTAGAAATTTCAGTTATCTAGCTGTCATTAAATCCTGTCTTAATAGCTAGCTGATAACTGTTTAAAAAACTTCATCACCTTCTATAGTACCGCAGTGCAAGTATCCATCTTGGATCATCTGAGCTATCTTAAAAGCCTCCTAAAGCTAATTTTAAATACACAGAGATTTTATATATGTCAACACCCATGTAACTAACTGTCACCTGTAAAATACAGAATATCTCCAGTATTCTATAAAGTTCTCTCCTGTCCCTAGCGATCCCCCTCAGAAACAGGTGGTCTGATAGAATTTTGATTAGTTTTGACCCACTGAACTTCATGTAAATGGAATTACACCGCATATACTCTTTTACACCTGGCTTGGTTTAATTAAACACATTATCTATGAGATTCATCCATATGTTGCCTGTCCAAGTAGACCTTTTTTATCACTAAGTTATATGGAATTCTATGAAATATTCTCGAATTTATTTATCCATTCTTCTCCTGATAGGAATTCAGGTTGTTTCCAGTTTGGGACCTATTGCGAATAAAGCTGGTATGAAGTTAATAATGCTGGTTTAAGTATTAAGAGAACCCAAAATAAATGTTCAATATATGTTACCTCTTTCCCTCCATTGTATTAGAGTTACAGTAGAAACTGATGCTGTATATACTACACAGAATGAACTTAAACAATTCAAAATCAGGTTGAAAGACATGCCATGTATACCTCCAATCATTATACATGTTGAGTACATGTACAATAAATACATATCACATATACAACCACAAACATTAACACCAAGTGATTAACAAAATTGAATTCTGTTTAATATCACATTTTAGCATCTGCTCTATATTTTCTAATGCATCAAGAAGATATTAATCCAGGCAACCACAACAGAAAAACTAGATTTTGTTACTCTATCAATGCAATAAGACAAAGCATATAAAAAACATGATTATGTAATATTAAAAGACATATCTTTAAGAGGTTACAGAAAGTTAATTACTGTTATTCTGTCCATTTAAAGAAGTTCAATATATTTGAGCATATTACATTTGACATTTTGTAAAATTAGCATCAGCTTCCCTAGCATTATTGTAAATTCATTTCAAAATAATGCTTGAGTATGGACTTAGAAAGGAGTGCTAATTGACATGAACGTGTTAAATGACTGGTGCACTTCCTCCATGCAGGAAGTGATATTAAAATGAATCAGATAAGAAATGTTTTATATAACTTAGTAAAATAGCAATTAATATTCTAAAAGGCACTCAATAAAAGTCATTTTACTGCCAATCAGTTGCTTCTTTAATATTTTAAAGCAAAAAAATCCAGGTTACTAATCAGATTCATTCAGTAAACATATATACATGGATGGTAAACCCTGTACTTTGCCTGTACTACCGTAAAGCTATAAATTCACAAAAAGCAAAAAGATCAATGAAATCTTCACATATTTCTCCTTACCTCCCATTCTCTGGCTGCTGCTTCATTAGTAGAATCCTCATTTGTTTCAGATTCTTCAATCTTCTTCACTACTATGAATCCAGGTTCTCTGGTATATTCACCAGTGTCATCTGCATATATTTCTGGACTCCACTGAATGAAGAAGGCATACAAGTGGTCTGTCCTGTTAGAACAAGTGACTGTTAATAACAGACCTACTATTCTGTGCTCCTAGCTATAACTACAAAATGATATTTGTTATGTATCTTCAAAAAACTAGAAGACTTAAAATACATAGAACATATACTATGCTTTATTTAAAAAGATAATGAAGCTGAATGGCAGGAAGAAATTAACTTAAATCTAGTTGGCTGTGTTCTGTCAAGTTGTTCTGAGAAACTATTTAGATTTTTCTTGGCATGCTTTTGAGTAAACTCAGATGCTATACAAGGTAAAATTTTTCTTTTTATCCTTAAAGAAACTAGTGATACGAAAGGAAACTGAACCAGCAATTGTGACCTCATTCAAACGATGACCTAATTATCTAAAATACAAGTAAACAATTTACTAACTGCCTATTTTAAAACCTGGACATTATACAGAACTTTTCCAAGTTTACAGAAATTTCATGTGTTTAACTTTTAATGATACCAGGAATACACAATGTATTACTGGTTCAGGGATAAATGGTCTAATCTTTCAAGTCTCTGGATCCCATTTTCAATTTTGTTTACTATAGTGAAAATATCTATGTTTCCTTGGCTATTAATTAGCAGGGATAATTAAATTATAAAAGGGATTATATTATTACCTGCCTTGAGGCAGGGGTCATACTGTTTAATATTTTGATGAACCTTCTTGCTCTAAGACTTTTTTTAAGTTTTTATTTAAATTCTTGTTAACACATCGTGTAATATTAGTTTCAGGTGTAGAATTTCAGTGATTCATCACTTAGATACAGTGCTCAGTGCTCTTCACAATAAGTGCCCTCCCTAATACTCTTCACTCATTTAGCTCATCCCCTACTGACCTTCCTGCCTCCAGCAACTGTTCAGTTTGTTCTCTATAGTTAAGAGTCTCTTATGGTTTGCCTCCCTCTCTGAGACATTTTAACTAGGTTTCTTTACCACTAAAACTAGGAAGATACTCACTTTTTTTTTGCATTAAATCACAAACAAAATTTAAAATGGGGTAAATTAAAAAGTACAAAATAAGAGCTCAATAATTTTAAGGGATCCTGTGGTTCAGTCAGTTAAGCAATTGGCTCTGTTTTGACTGAGGCCATCATTTCATGGGTTGTGAGATCCAGCCCAAGTTGGACTCCATGCTTGGCAGAATCTCCTTGAAGATTCTCTCCCTCTGCCCCTTCTCCAAATCGTGTGCAAGTCCATGTACACACACTCTCTCTCTCCCTCTCAAATAAATAAATCATTAAAAAGGTAATTTTAAAAAGATTTAATGTTAAGTTTTAATCATAAACCATTTTTTAAAAGTACTTTTCCACTGGTGTTAAGTGACATCTAAGATAGTTTTAATTCAAGGAATCTCAATGTTTTTGAGTCTTTGTTTTTTACCTTTCTTGTGGTACAGCAAACCAATATTCATGTTTCTTATCTCTCTGCGCATACTGTTGCATTGTCGCACTTGCTTGAGATACAAATGTTTTCCTCATTGGTTTTCCAACTCTGAGACATAGGAACTTATGTAATCGATGCCTTCTCTTTTCTTTTAAAAGTACAGAACCTAGAAATGAAATACAGAATTCTTGCAATTCTCAAACACCATACTTATATAATTTATTTTAATTAATGTTTACCTTCAAACTTCTGACAAGTAATACAGAATAAAACTTAATTTACTGACAGTCATTTAGATGAATTCTCATAAGTAACTTATTTTCTTCCAAAGGTAAAGTGCCAGGTAATAAAAAGACTCATGAAGTAGCACCCAAGTTAAGAAATGATATTATGTCTAAGCATATCAGGAAAAATGGGAAAGGTTTAAGAATTCTTTCATTAAATTTTTGCTTGGAACAACTTTATTAATTACATGCACATATATATTTTTCTGAGTATTCTCTATCAGCCTTCTAGAATAACATCTAAACCATTTGTAGAATTTTTAAAGGTTTAAATCCAGTTATTACAGACAAAAATTTAATAAAAATTAATGAAGCTTTTACATATATGTGAGGTAGGCTAAAACAATCAACAATATGTTGGATGCAGCCACCTGTTTGGACAATTTATTATGAATGATCTCTAACTCTTTCAAACAGAGATGCTGACATAGGTATACTGAAGTCTGATGCTATGACTGAATTCAGGATTCTGGACATTACTAGCTACAACGGTGGCATACTATGGAAGTAAAAGCACTTATTTGTGGTCAGGAGCACTGGGTACTAGTCATGGCTTTCTTCTGTATCGTGCAAGGTGCACATATCTATCTTAGCCTCAATATTTGCATCTGATTAAGAGTGAACTTCTACCATTTGCCCCACAATTATTTTCCACAGTTGTATATTTATTAAACCATGTTGTTATAAAGTCAGTAAAGATCAGAAACATGGAATATTTCCCTACTATAGAACCTCTAGTTACTTAAAATTAGTTACTAAAACAGATTTTCATTCCTTTTCCCCTCAATAAGAACCCAAAGTTAATACAGGTATACCTATATCTAAACTTACCAATTTTTCTCCTTTAGTATTTTGTTACAGGAGCTCCCTCCCCATCAAATTTCATACCTCAACAAACGCACTAAAATTAAAGCATTCTACCACATTATAAACATATCCCTCATTTTATTTTTTTCAAAAATTTCAAAATATAAGGCAACCATCAGACACAAAGAAATCAAATTCACACCAGTATTCTTTACAATACCAAAGACAGGAAATATCTTAACAATACAAATTGTTAATAATAACTGAATGTCCAGTATGGAAATGGTTAAAATACAGGGCCATTAAAAGCCATATTTTCAAAAAACCATAATGACATGGGAAATTATTCATGACATAAAATATTAAGTGAAAAAAAGGTACAACACAATCCTGACTTTACATAAAAAACATGTATAGATAAAAATACCAAAATTGTATACATATGTATTTATATGTGTATGTATATACATATACACACCAAAAATCAAAGATATATACACCAAATGTTAACAATGATTATTTCATGGATGCATTTTGGGTAATTTTTATAAATTTTATAAAAATCTCCCATTTTGTCAAATGGGTAATTTAATGAATATTAATTCTGAATAAAGAAAAAGGCATTACAAAATAATTATTCAATCTTTTATAGAGCTTTGAGTAAATTAATTCTTTAACATCTACTGAATATCATTAGGATATCTAAAAAAAGATGGCACAAAGAAAATGAAAACAGAATACATGTATTTTAAAAACTGAACCAAACTTGTGTGTATTGCTGGTAGGAATATAAAATGTGCAGCCACCATGAAAAACAGTTTGGGGGTTCCTCAAAAAGTTAAACACAGAATTACCACTGGATCTAGCAAATCCTCTTTGGATATATATCCAAAAAACTTGAAAGGAGGGTTTCAAATAAATATCTGTACACCAAAGTACATAGCAAGATTATTCACAATAGCCAAAAGGTAGAAACAACCCAAGTGTACATTAACAAATGAACACATAAAAAAAAGGTGGTATATAAAGTCAACTGCTGAATGATGCAGGGGTTAGGGACACTGACTCCCTACATAGTCAAAACTGGAGTATAACTTTTGACCCTAAAAATCCTAACTACTAGTAGCCTAATGCTGACTGGAAGCTTTACCAATAATATAATGATTTATATACTATATTCTTAGAATACAGTAAGCTAAAGAAAAGAAAATGCTAAGATAATCATAAGAACAAATATTAAAAAATACACTTAAAATTTATAGTACTGTACTGTATTTTGAAAAGTATGTAGAAGTGGACCTGCAAAGTTCATTCAATGTTGTTCAATAGTCAATTCTATAATGGAATATAAAATATAAAATATAATGGAATATAAAATATAAATATTTTGAAACATGCTACAACTTGGATGAAACTTAAAGGTATTACTCTACCGGAAATAAGTCACACACAGAATAACAAATACTATATGATTCCACTTAAATGAGGTGCCTCATGTAGAAACAAAAGTTCAAAGAGACAAAAAGTAGAATGATGGTTGGCAGGAGCAAAGTAAGGAAAGAATGAGGAATTACTATGTAATGGGTATAGTTTCTGTTTGGAAAGATGGAAAAGTTCCGGAAATGGATAGTGGTGATGACTACACAACAATGTAAAGGTACTTTAATGTCACTAAATTTTACACCTAAAAATGGTTACGATTGTAAATTTTATTTTATATGTATTTTAGCAATAATTTACTTTGGAGTTTAATTTAAAAAGTTCATATGCAGATTGGAGTGATTTAGAATCAATATTTTAATAGAGTATAATAAATGCTAACTAAGATAACTGAACTATACTCCATTTAATCTATTATGTATTAAGGGGAGCACTGTATATTAGAAATAAAACATAGTCTATAATTTTCATAAGTAAACAGTACTAAAAACCAAAACTGATAGAGAAATAGTGTTTTAATTTATTCTCAGTGCTTTATAAAGGAAAACTAATCAAATAATGACAAACTCTGACACCTGGAATACGGTAAGAAATAAATTTTTATGTTTAATTGCATTTTTTAAAGGCAGAATTACAAACTTTGGCAACTACAAATTGCAATATTTTATGTGCAGTGAAAAAAGACATTTTAATGAGGTAACATACCAAGAATTAAGAGAAAAATGGAAAAGTCATAACTATCATAGAGCTTGCGTGCATTTTCAAGAAATTTTTTAAAGATGGAACACAAGAGTATCTAAATGCAGTGGAAAAGATGCTCATTACGTGTACAATCCACCACCGGATAAGAAAAGACAAGACTAGGAACTAGAGACCACATACTTATCCCCAGAGAAAAATTAGTCAAGGGCCACTAGATCATCCTTCAGAGTAGCTTAAGATACTGCAGCTTTTCAGTCTATGAGGAAAGAGGAAGACAACATGTGATAAGATGAATTAACTTTATATATTGCTTAACACTTACCTTCTAAATCAGCAGTTGCGATTTTATGTTTAATTTCTTTTTGTGACACCTGTTGAATATTTTCCCTTTGCTGTCTAGTCTGTTGCATAGTATGGGTTTTCCAGAGTTTCCGTAGCTCTTCTACCTCTGTCTCAGAGTCCTGATTTTGCTCCTTTCCTTGTTTTCCTTTGTTGACAGTTTGCTTTTGTTTAAAATCTGCTGCTTCCTCACAAGGCATACTTTCTTTTTCACCCTCTTCTTGATGTAGTGAATTCTCATTAAGAAGAAAATCCTGGTCTGCATTATCTTTTAAACTTGTGCTTTGTTCTTTTGGGCCAGATATTTCCTGAAAATTATCCGTAGCTTGATCTTCCTTCATGGCTCTTTCCAGATTATTTAAATTTATTTTAAGAGAAGTCGTCCCAATTTCATTTGTAGAATGTCCAGAATCAGATTTTAAGTGATCAGGTGTATTAGTAGACTCTGAAATGGCTGTTAAGCATTCTATGCCACTCTGATGGACAGTTTGCACAGATTCTGATGACGCACCAGATGATTTATCTTGTCGAAGCTCATCTGAAGAGACAAGCTCCTCTCGTATAGGAGAGAGTTCTGATTCCGTGAACACGTCCTCAGAAAGAGACTCCTCAGTGCTCTTCGGGGCTGTGCTGGCACTATCATTACCTGCATCGCGGGTTCTGGAGTCTATTTCATCAGTATGACTTTTTGTCATTTTCTTTAAATGGCAGAAGTCCCTTCCTGATACCTGATCTATTTCTCTGCCAGTAAACAAAATTAAAAGTTGTTACTTTTTAAATTCTATTTTATTTCCTACAAACTTAATACTAAATTAGTTATCACTAAAAAGGTTTCTAGAAAAGAGTGTAGCATATATCTCAACAGCACATCAAAAATTTGATTTATACAGACAGACCAAGTAAGCAGTTAAGTCAAGCTTTTGCAATATCTAGGGATCTGAGAAATATCAACATAAGATTTCCTGAATTAATCCACCTTAAAGAAGCTGAAAATATAAGTTTTGGGTGAAGCTCTAATTCTACACTAAAATTTACTGATTACGGGAATATGGAAAACAAGCTTAGATAAAATTTGGATTAAAATTTTAAATGTCTTAGTAAAGAAAAAATACACAGATATTACACACATGGACACACATAAACATCCAGTGCTTATTTACATGTAAATAGAGATTACACTAAAATATGCACCTCAAATGCAAAGCTGAAGACCAACTGGAATAAAACGGAGACAAAAATACTTACGGTAATTCTTTAGGCTACCAGCAACATCTCTTAATAATTCAGAAAAAAACTTGTTCAGCTAAAGGTTCAGATACTAGATATGTGAATAGTTAATAATTCTATCAAGATTTCCATGTTTAATGGCATTTGTATATAGGAGTACTAATGTTCAAGGTTAGATAGCTTAAGTTCTGGAAGGAGGCAGTACAAACATCTACATAAAGCATGAAATAAAAGAAATTTAAAACGATGGTTAAAAAGTAGTTTGTGACAAAAAAAAAGTAGTTTGTGACAAGTGGAAATTAACATGAGTTCTTAGTGGAAAAACTACTAACATTTTTATAAGTATAGGAGATAAGTTTAAACAAATAATTGGCTGTTTCTGGATGTGAAGCTGGGTAACCTCTATTTAATTCTTTCCTTGTGATATTTTCCAAATTTAATATAATGAGTATGCATAAAATTTTTTAACTAGAATAGGTAAATATTTATTTTTAAAAAAGCTCTTAAGTTGAATTACAACTCCTGTCTGTTTTGTCTCTCTTGCATTTGATTCACCGAAAGAAACATAAACATCTAATTTGTGCTATTAAAGATGTAATAGTGTCATCTACTGGTGATTCACTCAAATTGCATAGATACGGTCTTGGCACTTGGAAAAGGCAAAAGTTTTGAGAAACTGTGCACATTTAATAAGATCATTAGGTAGGAGATAAAGTTAACAAATGTAAGAAGACACACGTTTGTATATGGACTGGTAAAACCTTCAGAGTTAAAATGCTGAAAGACTATGCCAATGATGTTACTACTGCTGAATACAGTTCTAGAACACTACTTTTGAAATCAACTTTCCAAGTGGAAGACAGAAGGAAATCAATCAAATCTTATACCTCAGTATTGCTACACATGACATTACTCTGCAAAACTACTTGATTTATTTGATTCACTGCCAAATATTGTTTTTGATTAATTCACAAGGCAAGACTGAAAGACTTCTTTAGGGAGGAAGGAGGAATTTCTTTAAATGTTTGGGTCAAATGCATGGTCTTACCAGGGACATTCTAAATAATAAAACAGTAATTTGCAAGAAGAAGAGCACTACAAAATCTTAGTGGAATACTTACAGATTACTCAGCATAAAAGAATCCCAAAGTATCATAATAAAAATAAAAAAGCAGGGCAACAGAAAGTGAACCTCACAGTTCAATATATACATACTTAAATAATCTTCTTGTTTTCTAATCTAATCCTTTACTCTTTCACCCTTGTCTCATCCCCCCACCCACCCCAATATTATTTATTTCCTGAAAGTGACTTTGGATGAAGATATTCTAGGAATTACCTGCACCTTTACAGGTGAGTTTACAAAGCCAAAATAATTTCTATTGGATAGAAGGTAGAATGGAGACTGTTTGAATAAGGGATTTTATTCTATCACATGTATCCTAACAACTCATGTACTCTGTCTCAGAAACAAAAATAATTTGTTTTTCTCCTATGCAAGCAGTTCTGTACCACAAGGGTTAATTTTCATACAATGATCCACATCCCTGTGGGCTAATAAAAGGATATATATCTCAATATCAGTTAAAGTGAAGCCAATTTTTAAACCTTTGACAAAGTATGTGTAGAGGAATGGAAAGTGTTCTTTTCTGTTCTCACTCCTTTCTTTGTATATTACCTTTTACTTTTATTCTTTTCTTTTCTCTCTGGTCATTCCTTTGGTCAAGCACATTACTTTCAAAGGCCATGCTGAGCTGCAGTCTTATAACTATGTTATTTGAATCGTAAGAATCCCTTGATCAGTATATTCCAAGGTTAACTTTTTCAAGGTCAACTGAGGGAGAAGGATGCTCATGGGATCTCCCTCAAATCCCACACCAGAATCTTCAGGCTGTTCTAAGAAAAATTTGAATGCTACCCTAGTCTACTTATATTACCTTGAATTAGTCACAGGAATAATTTAAAATTCTGAATGCTGTGTCTGAATTAAAAGGGCTGGTAAACACTAAATTAAATAAGGTTTATAGGTTACTTTTAAATATCCAGTTCTGACCAATTATACAAATATAAATCTAGAACAATTCCTAATTATTCAAAATGTGTTAAATATAATCTTTTCAGACTGTACTTTTTCATTGTTGATAAAATGAAAAACGCTTATAATAAAACTAATAAAAAATACTTGAAAGCAAAAAAAAAAAAAAAAAACTAGGAGTATTAAACCAGAGTCATCTACCTAGATGCAATAAAATTCCAAAGGAATATAAATACCAATCTTACATGGGTAAGGATTCCTTTATTTTGCTATCCAAAATTTCTTTGTACATTGCAGCTGACATCACCTCTTCCATTGGACACATGATGCCATATTCCTCACAGCCATTCTCTTGAACCAAAGGGTCAGTTTTATGTGGATCAAACATTATATTATTTGGTGTAACTAGCAGCACACCACTGACTGTACCCTAAGATGAAGAAAAAAAATAACATTTAATCTTCAAATTTTAAATTTTCAAAAAGTATTCTAGCTGTTTTTAATAATTTTCTTCCAATGTTAAGCCATCTGTTATATATAAAAGTAGTACATTTAAGCACTAAGATATTCTCATGAAAACATTTTTCATGTTTTACATTGATCTGCATTCTGCTTCCTGTGTTCCCCTCACTAGAGGTACCAAATATACTTTTATGTTCACAAATAGGTTTAATAAATATTGTGCCGATAATTCAATCTAGTATAAAAGAAAAATAGCATATTCTCTTTAAAATATTTTTTTAAAAATCTGTTTCAACTTGAGTCTGTAACTACATAGCTATTTGACTGTGGGCATGCAAAGCTCCTGGGCCTCACTGTCTTCATCTGTAAGAGTAGGTATATTAGATGACTTCTAGAGTACACAGTAATCATTTTAACTTAATCATGAAAAGTTATAAAATTTTAAATACATTTATAATAAACAGCAATATAAATATGAAGAGTCCAACCTCTTGTTTTACAAATGAGTAATCTTAAGTCCATGAGAAGCTAATCTCACTAACATTAACTAATACTATGGAAAGCTTTATATGTATCATGCTCTATATACATTATTATTTATTTGCTCTTCATAAGCATAGCTATGAGATGATTATACAAATGGGAAAATTAAGGTAGTGAGAGTCTAGTCAACTTATTCTAAGTAATAAATAACACTGCTAACATAAGTGGTAGAATCAAGGTAGTTTGTGTTTTTAAATAAAATCCCTCCAGATTTGAGTCTAAAGTACAGTCATTTCAACTCAAGTGCTAAAAATTCCTTTAATTCAATTTTTAATTCCCATTCTACTATATTCTGTAAGTGTTAAAAATGAAGAGCCAGACAGAATTCTAAAAATAAACTAAGTAGTTACTTCAAAGAGGCCTGTCCTTTTTTTTGGAAGCTATTAAGGAAAAGAAAAACTTAAATCATGCTTGATTTGGTATCACATCCTTCTTCAAAATCCATATTCAACTCTCTAAATTTACCTGGCTTAATTTTAAGAACATAAAACTTAAGTAATGAGAGATACTACTATTGAAAATGATCAAATGGAAGAGTAAAAACAGAAAATACTTAAAATTGTCACCCATCTGGAAAAAAGTTATTACAGATGTTCAAGATAATAAAACATGCTTATCATTTGTAGAAACTGCATGCAATATTGGAGAGAAGCATATGTATGTGTGTATGTGTTTTGGTGGAAAAGGGGGAATCAATCTTGAAAGTCTAAATAGCATTTTTATTGTTGATCAGACCAGGGGCCACCTAAAAAAGGACTAACTTTATATAATATTTGATTGATATTTTAAATAGATTCATATGTATCAGATATGTTTGTATTCCTGGATCATATGCCAACACAAGTCAAAGAGAGATTGTAAGGTATGTTGCAGGGACATTTACATCCCTAAGGATAATCCAAAAAATAGACCATCAAGAGCAGAGTATATACAATGTAAAAAATCTTAAAGATTTTTTTTTTATTTAATTTGCCAACATATAGTGTAATACCCAGTGCTCATCTCATTATGTGCCCTCCTTACTGCTCATCACCCAGTTACCCTATCCCCCCACCACCCACCTCCCCTTTTGCAACTCTTTGTTTCCCAGAGTTAGGGATCTCTCATGGAAGGTTTCTTATTCTCTATCTTCCTTACTCTATCTTACCTTCTATAATTTTAAGTTATTTGAAAATAAAATCAAGTGATCAGTAAGAATTAAGGAAAGCAAACACCAGGTCTCTGAAAAACCTCAGTTAATTCTTAATTTCACAATTTCAAATAAGCATTAGCTTTAAATAATGGTTTAAGGATGAGATTCACTGGCATTACAACTCATCTTTCACTTTAGAATATTTTTGCAAAGACAATTTGTAGTAGGCATATACAATAGAAAAGGCCCAGTATTATGTAATGTTTTAATTCACTATACCTGTTAATACTATAATACTGCTAGTTAGTAGTGCAACAACAGAAATAATTTGAAAAGCCTCTCAAAATTGTGTTTCTGCTTCTTAGATTAGAAGGGGCTTAAAGCCCTACCTCTTAACGCTAGACTGATCAATCTGTAATGTTACTTTCCAGGAAATCATCCTTAAAATTGCTGCTACTGATACTGAAGATGTACTAATGTATTCTTCAAGCTTCTTTCCCTGACTCTAGGTGGGACTTTGAGATATCCTTTCTGATATTGTTCTCCCCAAATCAAGAGCTGACCATGAGAAACACTACTTCAATATAAAATTCATAAAAATCTTTTGACAAACTGCTCAAATTCATCTAACCAAGACCAAGTGTGAAATCATAAATTCATACTAAAGCATTCCTCTTTCATTCTTTTTTAATACTGTTTCATAAATCTGAACCTATCAGGAGCAAGAACATATTATAGTAAGTGGTTTCCAATTAAAATATCTCCTTAATCTCAAGACTTTCAGAAACTTTAAGCAGAGATTTCTCTTTAGTATTAGTAACTGTCAATTCCTTATGTGCAATTACCTGACTAATCTTCCATGGAGAAAATATTTGTTAGAAAATAAAGTCTATTTATAAAAGAAAAGTTACCACTCACACTGCAGTATTTCTGTAAATACTAGAAGATAAAAAACTATGACCTGGGAATCCAATCCAGTAGAGAGAAAAGCTTCCACTGATCTTTTTTAAAAAGAGTTTATTTATTCATGAGAGAAACAGAGAGAGAAGGGAGCGGGGGCAGAGACACAGGCAGAGGGAGAAGCAGGCTCCTTGCAGGGAGCCTGACATGGGACTCGATCCTGGGTCTCCAGGATCATGCCCTGGGCTGAAGGCAGCGCTAAACTGCTGAGCCACCCAGGCTGCCCTTTTTTTTTCAGTCTTAAGTCCACTGTAACTTAACTATGACAATTTTATTGATAAATTTCCACAATTTTTATATATAAAAAAGTTACTACAATAAATCTATAGGAAGACCCAGCCTCTAGCAAATGAACATTAGGTTACAAGCTGTTCCTAACCCTGCCATTGACTTTATCTTTTCTTTGATACTTAAATACAAATTTTATTCAAATAGCTACAACTGAAATTCTGCTTCTAGCCAAGAACTAATTTTGCCTAAAACTACTAAAACCACACACACACACTACATCAAATGAGTGTTTTCAGCTACTGGAATGCTGGGCAGTGATACCTTTATAAGGGAAAACAAAGAAGATGAACTCTACAAAAGCCCCAGCTTACTGAGTAGAGAGTTTCCAGGCCAGAGGCAGAGAAAGGAGAGAAGAGATGAGCACTCCCTACTGAGAATGCTTTGGATATCTACTGAAGGCCTTCTTTCAAATTTCCAGCTGAGCACTGAATGCTACTTATATGAATGGCAACTATCCCAGGACAAGAAAAGCAGCAGCATTCAAAAGCAGAGGAAACAATTCATGGAGTCAACAGAGAAAGGAATAGTTTGTGTTCTCAATAACCACTGCAAAAAAACCTTGTAATTTATAGGGTCCCAGAAAACTCAGAAGGGCATAGTCTCTCAGTAAAGAGAAAAAGTAGCTATTTGCTTTGGTCCTGCCTAACAAAACTTAAAACAAAGCCATGTTATGATCAAATTGCTTTTAAAAAAACAACTGTGTTAGAGAAAATAGTATAAGAATATGTAGGAAAATACACAAATATCTAGTACTCAAGAAGATAAAATTTGTCCAGTTAAAAATTACTAGGCATGTAAAGGAAAATGAAAAAAAGGGGGCTCATCACAGTAACAAAAGTCAATTAACAGGAACAAATACAGAAGTGAGAGAGATAAATTAATTAGTAGAAAGATGTTATAACAATTATAATAACCATATTCTACATATTCACGAATATAGAAGATAGATTGTACATAGTAGTTATGGACAAGGAAGATAAAAGAGAGCCAGTCTGAACTTACAGAGATGAAAAATATGCTCAAGAGAATTAATAGCAAATTAGACAGGCAGAAAAAACATTAAGTGAACTTAAAGGTATAGCAATTGAAATTTCCCAAAACAGAGAGATAGGGGGGAAAAAAAAAAAAAGAACAGAGCATCAATGAGTTATGCACAAAACCAAGCAGCCTACTTACTACTTGCATAACTGCAGTTCCCAAAGAGGAGAGGATAGAGAGAGAAAAAAAAAAGTGAAGAAATATGGCTCTGAATTTTCCAAATCTGATGAAAACTATAAACCAACAGATTCACGAAGCTGAGCGAATTCTAAGTAAAACAAACAGAAAAATACTCCAGGGCACATCATGATCCAATTGTTCAAAATTAATGGTAATGTGACTCTCTTAGAGATCTGTACTCTGAAGACTATAGAACGCTTATGCAAGAAATTGAAGAGGACACAAAGAAATGGAAAAACATTCCATGCTCATTGACTGGAAGAAAATATTGTTAAAATGTTTATACTACCAAAGCAATATATGCATTTAACATAATCCCTATCAAAATACCACCAATATTTTTCAGAGCTAGAACAAATGATCCTAAAATCTATATGGAATCACAAAAGACCTGGAATGGCCAAAGCAATCTTAAAAAAGAAAAAGCAAAGCTGGAGGCATCACAATTCTGGACTTGAAGCTATAGTCATCACAACCTGATTACTAGGTTGTAGTCATCAAGACAGGATGGTACTGGACAAAAACAGACACATAGATCAATGAAACAAAACAGAAATACCAGAAATCGACCCATAACTATACAGTTAACTAATCTTCGATAAAGCAGGAACGAGTACCCAGTGGAAAAAAGGCAGTCTCTTCAACAGTGGTGTTAGGAAAACTGGATCGCAACATGCAAAAGAATGAAACTGGACCACTTTCTTAATACCATATACAAAAATAAATTCAAAATGGATGAAAGACTTAAACGTGAAACCATCAAAAATTCTACAGAAGAACATAGGCAGCAAACTCTTTGATCCTGTCTATAGCAACTTCTTAACTAGACATGTCACCAGAGACCAGGGAAAAAAAGGAAAAATGAACTACTGGGACTTTATCAAGATAAAAAACTGCACAGCAAAGGAAACAATCAACAAAACTAATAGGCAACCTACGGAATGGAAGAAGATATTTATTTGCAAATGTTGTATCTGATGATAAAGGGCTAGTATTCACAGTTTATAAGAATTCAAGAAACACCCAAAAAATAGTCCAGTTAAAAAATGAGCAGAGGACATGAATAGATATTTTTCCAAAAAAGACATCCAGATGGAAAATAGACACAGGAAGTTGCTCAAGACATCATTCAACATCAGGAAAATACAAATCAAAACTAAAATGAGATAGCACCTTACTCTGTCAGAATGGCTAAAATTAACAACACAAGAAACAACAGGTGTTGGCAAGGATGGGTATAAAGGGGAACCTTCTTGCACTACTGGCGAGAATGCAAACTGGTGCAACCACTCTAGACAACAGTATGGAGGTTCCTCAAAAAGTTAAAAACAGAACTATGCTATGATACAGCAATTGTACTACTATTTACCCGAAGTATACAAAAATACAGATTCAAAGGGGTACATGCACCCCAAAGTTTATTTATAGCAGCACTGCTTACAAGAGCCAAACTATGGAAGGAGTCCAAATGTCCATCAACTGCTGAATGGAGAGAGAGGAGGGGCAAGATGGCGGAAGAGTAGGGTCCCCAAGTCACCCGTCCCCACCAAATTACCTAGAAAACCTTCAAATTATCCTGAAAATCTATGAATTAGGCCTGAGATTTAAAGAGAGACCAGCTGGAATGCTACAGTGAGAAGAGTTCGCGCTTCTATCAAGGTAGGAAGACGGGGGAAAAGAAATAAAGAAACAAAAGGCCTCCAAGGGGGAGGGGCCCCGCGAGGAGCCGGGCTGAGGCCGGGGAGAGTGTCCCCAGGACAGGAGAGCCCCGTCCCGGAGGAGCAGGAGCTGCACCGACCTTCCGGGGGGGAAAGGGGCTCGCGGGGAGTTGGAGCAGGACCCAGGAGGGCGGGGATCTCCTCGGGCTCCCGGGGACACTAACAGGCACCTGCGCCCCGGGACAGTGCGCCGAGCTCCCTAAGGGCTGCAGCGCGCACGGCGGGACCCGGAGCAGCTCGGGGGGATCGGGGGCGGCTCCACGGAGGGGGCTGCGGGGCGGGAGCAGCTCGGGGGGCTCGGGGGCGGCTCCGCGGAGGGGGCTGCGGGGCGGGAGCAGCTCGGGGGGCTCGGGGGCGGCTCCGCCGAGGGGGCTGCGCAGCCGGGAGCGTGAATCCAACAGCGCAGGCCCCGGAGCACAGGGCGCCGGGACACAGCCCAGGATCCGGCCTCCCCCGGGACAGGCAGAGGCCGGGAGGGCCCAGGACAGCAAGGACGCTCCTGCCCCAGCTGAGCAGATCAGCGGCCCCGCCCCGGAGCCTCCAGGCCCTGCAGACCGAGAGCTCCGGAGCTACTGCGGGGGCTGAATCCAGGGCTCCAGTGCTGGCCCCGCCACTGCGGTTGTTCCTCCGGGGGCCTCACGGGGTAAACAACCCCCCACTGAGCCCTGTACCAAAACGGGGCTGAGCAGCTCCCCCAAGTGCTAACACTGGAAAATCAGCACAACGGGTCCCTCCCCCAGAAGACCAACTAGACGGACAAGTTCCAGGGGAAGTCAAGGGACTTAAAGTACACAGAATCAGAAGATACTCCCCCATGGTTTTTGTTGTTGTTTTTTTTTTGTTGTTGTTGTTGTTTTTTGTTTTGTTTTGTTTTTTGCTTTTTGATTTGTTTCCTTCCCCCACCTTTTTTTTCCTTTCTTTCTTTTTCTTTCTTTTTTCTTCCTTTTTTCTTTTTCTCTCTTCTTTCCTTCTTTCTCTCCTCTCTTTTTCTCCTTTTCCCAATACAACTTGTTTTTGGCCACTCTGCCCTGAGCAAAATGACTAGAAGGAAAACCTCACCTCAAAAGAAAGAATCAGGAACAGTCCTCTCTCCCCCAGTTACAAAATCTGGATTACAATTCAATGTCAGAAAGTCAATTCAGAAGCACTATTATACAGCTACTGGTGTCTCTAGAAAAAAGCATAAAGGACTCAAGAGACTTCATGACTGCAGAATTTAGAGCTAATCAGGCAGAAATTAAAAATCAATTGAATGAGATGCAATCCAAACTAAAGTCCTAATGACGAGGGTTAACGAGGTGGAAGAACGAGTGAGTGACATAGAAGACAAGTTGATGGCAAAGAGGGAAACTGAAGAAAAAAGAGACAAACAATTAAAAGACCATGAAGACAGATTAAGGGAAATAAACAACAGCCTGAGGAAGAAAAACCTACCATTAATTGGGGTACCTGAGGGCGCTGAAAAGGACAGAGGACCAGAATATGTATTTGAACAAATCATAGCTGAAAACTTTCCTAATCTGGGAAGGGAAACAGGCATTCCAGGCATTCAGATCCAGGAAATAGAGAGATCCCCCCCTAAAATCAATAAAAACCGTTCAACACCTCGACATTTAATAGTGAAGCTTGCAAATTCCAAAGATAAAGAGAAGATCCTTAAAGCAGCAAGAGACAAGAAATCCCTGACTTTTATGGGGAGGAGTATTAAGGTAACAGCAGACCTCTCCACAGAGACCTGGCAGGCCAGAAAGGGCTGGCAGGATATATTCAGGGTCCTAAATGAGAAGAACATGCAACCAAGAATACTTTATCCACCAAGGCTCTCATTCAAAATGGAAGGAGGGATAAAGAGCTTCCAAGACAGGCAGGAACTGAAAGAATATGTGACCTCCAAACCAGCTCTGCAAGAAATTTTAAGGGGGACTCTTAAAATTCCCCATTAAGAAGAAGTTCAGTGGAACAATCCACAAAACCAAGGACTGAATAGATATCATGGTGACACTAAACTCATATCTCTCAATAGTAACTCTGAACGTGAACGGGCTTAATGACCCCATCAAAAGGCGCAGGGTTTCAGACTGGATAATAAAGCAGGACCCATCTATTTGCTGTCTACAAGAGACTCATTTTAGACAGAAGGACACCGACAGCCTGAAAATAAAAGGTTGGAGAACCATTTACCACTAGAATGGTCCTCAAAAGAAAGCAGGGGTAGCCATCCTTATATCAGATAAACTAAAATTTACCCTGAAGACCATAGTGAGAGATGAAGAGGGACACTATATCATACTTAAAGGATCTATTCAACAAGAGGACTTAACAATCCTCAATATATATGCCCCGAATGTGGGAGCTGCCAAATATATAAATCAATTAATAACCAAAATGAAGGAATACTTAGATAATAATACACTTATACTTGGTGACTTCAATCTAGCTCTTTCTATACTCGATAGGTCTTCTAAGCACAACATCTCCAAAGAAACGAGAGCTTTAAATGATACACTGCACCAGATGGATTTCACAGATATCTACAGAACTTTACATCCAAACTCAACTGAATACACATTCTTCTCAAGTGCACATGGAACTTTCTCCAGAATAGACCACATACTGGGTCACAAATCGGGTCTGAACCGATACCAAAAGATTGGAATCGTCCCCTGCATATTCTCAGACCATAATGCCTTGAAATTAGAACTAAATCACAACAAGAAGTTTGAAAGGACCGCAAATACGTGGAAGGTAAGGACCATCCTGCTAAAAGATGAAAGGGTCAACCAAGAAATTAAGGAAGAATTAAAAAGATTCATGGAAACTAATGAGAATGAAGATACAACCGTTCAAAATCTTTGGGATGCAGCTAAAGGAGTCCTAAGGGGGAAATACATCGCAATACAAGCAGCCATTCAAAAACTGGAAAGAACTCAAATATTAAAGCTAACCTTCCACATAAAGGAGCTAGAGAAAAAACAGCAAATAGATCCTACACCCAGGAGAAGAAGAGAGTTAATAAAGATTCGAGCAGAACTCAATGAAATCGAGAACAGAAGAACTGTGGAACAGATCAACAGAACCAGGAGTTGGTTCTTTGAAAGAATTAATAAGATAGATAAACCATTAGCCAGCCTTATTAAAAAGAAGAGAGAGAAGACTCAAATTAATAAAATCATGAATGAGAAAGGAGAGATCACTACCAACACCAAGGAAATACAAACGATTTTAAAAACATATTATGAACAGCTATACGCCAAGAAATTAGGCAATCTAGAAGAAATGGACGCATTCCTGGAAAGCCACAAACTACCAAAACTGGAACAGGAAGAAACAGAAAATCTGAACAGGCCAATAACCAGGGAGGAAATTGAAGCAGTCATCAAAAAGCTCCCAAGACACAAGAGTCCAGGGCCAGATGGCTTCCCAGGGGAATTTTATCAAACGTTTAAAGAAGAAACCATACCTATTCTCCTAAAGCTGTTTGGAAAGATAGAAAGCGATGGGGTACTTCCAAATTCATTCTATGAGGCCAGCATCACCTTAATTCCAAAACCAGACAAAGACCCCACCAAAAAGGAGAATTAACAGACCAATATCCCTGATGAACACGGACGCAAAAATTCTCAACAAGATACTAGCCAATAGGATTCAACAGTACATTAAGAAAAATATTCACCATGACCAAGTAGGATTTATCCCCGGGACACAAGGCTGGTTCAACACCCATAATCAATGTGATTCATCATATCAGCAAGAGAAAAACCAAGAACCATATGATCCTCTAATTAGATGCAGAGAAAGCATTTGACAAAATACAGCATCCATTTCTGATCAAAACTCTTCAGAGTGTAGGGATAGAGGGAACATTCCTCAACATCTTAAAAGCCATCTACGAAAAGCCCACAGCAAATATCATTCTCAATGGGGAAGCACTGGGAGCCTTTCCCCTAAGATCAGGAACATGACAGGGATGTCTACTCTCACCACTGCTATTCAACATAGTACTGGAAGTCCTAGCCTCAGCAATCAGACAACAAAAAGACATTAAAGGCATTCAAATTGGCAAAGAAGAAGTCAAACTCTCCCTCTTCGCCGATGACATGATACTCTACATAGAAAACCCAAAAGTCTCCACCCCAAGATTGCTAGAACTCATACAGCAATTTGGCAGCGTGGCAGGATACAAAATCAATGCCCAGAAATCAGTGGCATTTCTATACACTAACAATGAGACCAAAGAAAGAGAAATTAAGGAGTCAATCCCATTTACAATTGCACCCAAAAGCATAAGATACCTAGGAATAAACCTAACCAAAGAGGTAAAGGATCTATACCCTAAAAACTATAGAACACTTCTGAAAGAAATTGAGGAAGACACAAAGAGATGGAAAAATATTCCATGCTCATGGATTGGCAGAATTAATATTGTGAAAATGTCAATGTTACCCAGGGCAATATACACGTTTAATGCAATCCCTATCAAAATACCATGGACTTTCTTCAGAGAGTTAAAACAAATTATTTTAAGATTTGTGTGGAATCAGAAAACACCCCGAATAGCCAGGGGAATTTTAAAAAAGAAAACCATATCTGAGGGCATCACAATGCCAGATTTCAAGTTGTACTACAAAGCTGTGGTCATCAAGACAGTGTGGTAGTGGCACAAAAACAGACACATAGATCAATGGAACAGAATAGAGAATCCAGAAGTGGACCCTCAACTTTATGGTCAACTAATATTTGATAAAGGAGGAAAGACTATCCACTAGAAGAAAGACAGTCTCTTCAATACATGGTGCTGAGAAAATTGGACATCCACATGCAGAAGAATGAAACTAGACCACTCTCTTGCACCATACACAAAGATAAACTCAAAATGGATGAAAGATCTAAATGTGAGACAAGATTCCATCAAAATCCTAGAGGAGAACACAGGCAACACCCTTTTTGAACTCAGCCACAGTAACTTCTTGCAAGATACATCCACGAAGGCAAAAGAAACAAAAGCAAAAATGAACTATTGGGACTTCATCAAGATAAGAAGCTTTTGCACAGCAAAGGATACAGTCAACAAAACTAAAAGATAAGCTACAGAATGGGAGAAGATCTTTGCAAATGACCTATCAGATAAAGGGCTAGTTTCCAAGATTTATAAAGAACTTATTAAACTCCACAGCAAAGAAACAAACAGTCCAATCATGAAATGGGCAAACGACATGAAGAGAAATCTCACAGAGGAAGACATAGACATGGCCAACACGCACATGAAAAAATGCTCTGCATCACTTGCCATCAGGGAAATACAAATCAAAACCACAATGAGATACCACCTCACACCAGTGAGAATGGGGAAAGTTAACAAGGCAGGAAACCACAAATGTTGGAGAGCATGCGGAGAAAAGGGAACCCTCTTACACTGTTGGTGGGAATGTGAACTGGTGCAGCCACTCTGGAAAATTGTGTGGAGGTTCCTCAAAGAGCTAAAAATAGACCTGCCCTACTACCCAGCAATTGCACTGTTGGGGATTTACCCCAAAGATACAGATGCAATGAAACGCCGGGACACCTGCACCCTGATGTTTATAGCAGCAGTGTCCACAATAGCCAAACTGTGGAAGAGCCTCGGTGTCCAACGAAAGATGAATGGATAAAGAAGATGTGGTATGTATACAGTTATCAAAATGAATTAAATCTTGCCATTTGCAATAATGTGGATGGAGCTAGAGTATATTATGCTAAGCATAATAAGTCAGTCAGAGAAAGACAAGTACCATATTTCACTCATGTGGAATTTAAAAAACAAAACAGATGAATATATGGGAGGGGGATTAAAAAGAAAGGTAAAGGGAGACAAACAGTAAGAGACTCTTAAAGATAGAGAACAAACTGAAGGCTGATGGAGAGACATGGGTGGGGGATGGGCTAGATGGGTGATGGCTACTGAGGAGAGCACTTGTCATGTTGAGCATTGGGTGTTGTATGTAAATGATGAATCACTGAATTCTACTCTTGAAATCAATACTGCACTGTGTTGATTGACAAGAATTTAAGTAAAAACCTGAAGGAAGAAAGAATAGACTATCTTAAATGCAACCAAAGAAAAACACAAATGTTGTACAATATACCAAATATAAAAATTGTAGATGACTCCTCTTCAGAAATAGTGCAAGTCAGAAAACAACGGAGTTCTGAAAGAAACATCTTTAAAGTTGTGAGAGAAAAAATAACATGTGTGACTTGATAAGTTGGTAACATACTACTGCTACTTTCTAAGCAGTATCTGGAGTATATTCTCCAATTCTGTGTTACTTTACTATACTCCCTTTGTTTAGAAAAGCAGCAAGCTGTGGCAGATGAAACATGCACTCACACAGGGTTTGAATTCCTGCCATGATAGGGAAACCTTGGACGTATTAACCTTTTCTGAAAGTTTTTGGTTTTTTTCTTGTGAAGAAGGGAATAGAACCACCTACTCCACAGGATTATTTTGAGTTCATGAAATACTTAAAACCCCTCATAGAGTTTTCTGGCATATAATAAATAATAAATAGTAGTTATCTTCCTAGTTATCTTCCCTTTATGTGTGATACTAAGTTTGTAAGAGTTATCACCCCAAACAGTGCCCAGCAGTGGTCATTTTATATCAGCTTTTTGAAATACTCTATCAACAGCAAATTAGCTGTACTTTATTCTAGTAAATTTATATCCCACTGCCTTTAACAGCTACAAAATACCACCAAATTCTGTATTAGTTATAAGCAAAGTCCATACTAACCTAAACTATTATTTCCACCAATATCTTCTCAAAATATTCAAACAGTTGCTGATGCTGGTAACTTAAAATGCAAATGTCAAACTGTCATATTTCAGTAATAAATAAAGCATAATTAAAATTTTTTCTCATGTATCATTCATTACCTTGCCACTGGTAATATATTTGCAATTAATTTTAAGAAATTTCTCAGTGAATGCTTCTTCTTCCTCAGAAGTTGAAGATACAACTCGTGTAGGTCGAATACCAGTAAAAGTAGATAGGGGAGTTGCTTCTTTCAGGTGGACTACATCAGGATTCTTAAAAAACAAACAAACAAAAACAATAACAAAGGCACTTCAGAGAACTAAATAAAAATTAAATTAACACTTTATTAAAGCCAAATGAATAGCTTTCCTCAATTCTCATCACATTCTTGGGAGGTCAGCTTAGTATTTTTTTTAAAGATTTTATTTATTTATTTTTGATATACACAGAGAAAGAGGCAGAGACACAGCAGAGGGAAAAGCAGGCTCCATACTGGGAGCCGGATGTGGGACTCGATCCTGGGTCTCCATGACCACACCCCGAGCTGAAGGCAGTGCTAAACCACTGAGCCACCCGGCCTGCCCAGCTCAGTATTTTTTAAAAGATATTTACTCATCTATTTTTTATTTTTATTTATTTATTTGAGAGACAGAGAGAGAACACGCAAGCGAGCATGAATTGGGAGGAGGGGAGAGGAAGAGGGAGAAGCAGACACTGCTGAGCAGGGAGCCCATCTCTTGTACCTGCACCCCCCCCCCCCCACACACACACACAGACACACTCAGTTGCTCCTAAAAAGACCATTTAATACATCCCTCAGGTATTGGGAAGAGAGAAAAGATAGAATGCTTGTCTGTGATACTTAGGAATTCAGCCAAACTCATTCATTGGGAGAGTCTTTTAAAATCTTAAGCTACAAAGAGTTTATCAATGCCATCGTACAAAGTATTAGTTAGATCACATGTTTAACTTTTTTAATGCCATTGACCATTTCACAGTGAAGCCTAAGGACCTCCTTCTCAGAATGTTTTTTGAATACTTAAACTATAGGATTGCGGAAGTAAAACAATTACAATGAAACAATTATCAAAACATTTAAAAAATTAGTTATATTTTTAATTTATAATAGTTATATATATACTTCATTATTAAACATGAAATGATAAAATCTAGTGTTGACTGATAATTATAATTTTGAACTAGATGGTTATAAATAGTATTTTTAATATCAACAACTCAATTGATTTGAAAATACCTGTGAGTTCCATTGGAGACAAAGTCGCAGGTACATATAGTGCTACTTTACAGCTTATTTGTATTCTTAATTTAAAAAATATATTTCACTTAAAATTATTCATATCCAAGTTCACAGACCCTTAGAATTCATAGTCCTGTCCAAAGTTCAACATTCTGTACAATGTAGGAAGGCTAGACAAATGTCCTTTATTTTTGTTTTAAATACCTCCAGAGGCATTTTATACTTCCTGAGTAAATAAATAGTGCCTTACAGAATAGTTTTCATAGTATCTTCTTCAGAGCTTTGAGCTAAAATCTGACACTTTGTAACTAATACCCGATAGCCTTTGGAAATAATAAACAAGAATGCCTCCTCTTCAATCTCCAAGATGTTGAGATATTTGAAAAACACTCTCAAATTTTAACATAACTTCTACTCCAATAAACAGATCTAACTCCTTAAGTCTATTTGAGAACAAAATTTAGACTGCTCTTCTAAATTTCATTCGTTCTCCTAACAGATACCTAACAAATATTTTTTGAAGAAAAATCAGTACAGAATACTGCAAAATAACTGTATTTAATATACTATTATGTTTTAAAAGGCCTAAATGGAATTCAATTTTAACAGATGCATGACACTGTTCAATCATTAATATCTATTAAGTTCTCCTCAAGCTTTTCATTTTATGATGCAAACTAATAAAATAACTTTATACTCAGTCTGTTGTCTCTGGTGATTACTATACCTGAGTTTTGTATAACGTATAAATTCATAAACTCATGAATATTTGTTATATTCAAGTGTTATATGAACTATCTCATTTAATTTTCAAATCATTCATATTACTTAATTTAAAGGAAACTTATGGTTAGCCAAGTTCAGTAACTTGCCCAATGGATAAGATGAAGCGGAGATGCAAAAGCCAGGTTACCAACATATGAACTAGTGCCCTTCACTGCAATACTTTCACCTTCCCTTTCAAATATTCTTCTAAACAACCGATAAATTTGCAAAGGTAATAAAAGGCAATTCCTGAGCCACTGGAAGGTCCTCTTAACCTTGCACAAAACTATGAACAAATTTTCTTTATTACTGTTCAGTTACTGCCAAATCCAGTTGACAACATTATCTACTATGTAACTTATCATTCACAAAAACTGTATCCAGAAACACTGTCAAATGTTTTCCTTATATGAAGATATACCTCGTAGAAGAACATGATCTCTTAGGTTCCCTTCAAGTCTCAAATTCTATAACTCAGTATCTATACAATCCTGATCTGTCAATTTAATCCTATTAAAAATAATACATGAAATTAGCTTAGTAAATGCCTAAAGTATAGCACATAAGAGTATATTTCTTTTAAAAAAGGCTTTGTTCAGAGGAATTGTAATCAGATCTCATAACTTACATATATGTACATTACCCAAAATATCAGTGTCTCTATGTAGCTAGTTTTGACTGATATGCATAGATTCTGATTCTTAATGCAGTGATTTTGAAGCTCATGAGTGCTTTCTAAAGATCTTCGTGCAATTCTGTTTTAGCCATTAGGGATAGAAAGGTCCTTGAAAACACAGAAGTATAAAAACATCTATCTAATGAGCCTCAATCATTGTCCCAAATGTTCAAATGTGCAAAAGTTAAGAATCACTAGAACAAATGAACCAAAAATGTTGACTTAGGGTCATCTTTTTTTTTTGTACAATATGATTAAATATTATACATTATGATTTTTCCAGCTATTAAAGTGGTAATAAAGACCAGACTACCTGGTAACTGAAGGTAGCCTAGCTAATTGAAGGAACTTAGACACAATTACTTAACCTCTCTCCCTCAGTTTCCTTATTTGTAAAATAAACACTGTTACTGGTCACGCACTGGAAGAAACAGATGGCACATCAAGCTAAAGAGTTTAAAAATGGAAGTATTTATAAAGATATACATGTACAGTGTATATGAAAATTCAGGGCAAACAACAGAGGCTTCCTTATCACCCATAGACCTAAAAAAGTAAGGGGAGAAACAAATACCATAGTAACAGAGGGCTCCTGTGGGAGCACAGATGAGAGGTTGAAGAATGTAGCCACTCTGGAGTGACCTTGTGGGGAGGAAGCTCCGCTCCCTTTATCTCCTGACAATGTTCTTGAAAGACCACAACCAAGAGAAGCAAAAGCTCAAGGGAGCACACTGATGTAGTCTAAAGCCCAAAGGAAAGTGTAAAATGGTTCTAGAGGAGAAAACAAAGACTGTCAGGCCAAGTGCTTTATTTCATAAGTTTGAGGTTAGGAATAAATGACAATACTTTTAATGTACTTAAAATTGTACCTGACACATGGTAAACTTTAGCCACTTATTCTTTACTCTTACATTGGTTCCACCTCCTTCTATGTTTCTTCACTAATATGTAAAGAAAAAAAATGGGAAAAAACTGACCCTGGAAATTCTCAAAGATAATATTTATGTGAAAATAAACTATTTAAGAAACCCATTGAGATTCTTTATGCTAACAAAGCCAGGAACGTATTTTAGCCTCGATGGTAAGCCACTACAAAGCTGAAAATTCAAGAAACCTATAGGTGATCATTAAAAATATAAGCTGACAATTTCTGGGAAAAACATGTGCAATACTAATAAAGATTTTAATTACTATAATATGAATTATATTTAAAACATAAGATCTTTGCTTCTAAGTAATTTAGAATGAAAGACCTAAATACAATAATTACATAAGGAGATATAAACACTAGAGATATGTAGAAAGTTACATAGGAATCTTGTGAGTCTAGTGATGAACAATTCTAGGTAAAAAACAAAATACAACTAAGGTTTATAAAATTACTGTTCAAAGAATTATTTCTAATTATTGCCTATAATCAGATAGCAGGTGATGACTATCATCAGGGAAAGGGAAAACTGTAAGAACTCAATGATTCGTAACTCCTTCCTGGATCCTTCGTAGGGAGAAAAGAATTTATTAATATGGCCAGTCATATTAGAGGATACCTTCTGGCCATCTTTGACAGCAGCTGAATCACTACAGATTAAAAAGATAATTCATACAGCTTTATTATACTCTTCCTCTCTTCCAGTAACATGGCAAAAATGAGGAAGAGAGCATTTTTACATAGGAGAAGGTCTGGCTTTGTTGCTCCCTTGAGCTTCAGCATTCTGTTCTTTTTGATCCTATGCCTTTCAAGAAAGCTTATTGGTAAGATTTGGGTTAAAAGTGAGGGACAGAAAAGGATCCCACAGCATTTTATTTTTAAAATTTTTTAAAACTTTTATTTATTTATTCATGAGAGACACAGAGAGGGAAGCAGAGACACAGGCAGAGGGAGAAGTAGGTTCCATACAGGGAGCCCGATGTGGGACTCGATCCAGGGTCTCCAGGATCATGCCCTGGACCAAAGGCAGGTGCTAAAACGCTGAGCCATCCAGGGATCCTCGATCCCACAGCATTTTAGCAGGCAGGATGCTGACTAAAACAGCCAAGTTTTCACAATTCTGCTTTAGGATTTGAAAACGAAGGTAAATTAACCCTAAGCTACATTGCTATCCTATGTTGTTGCACTGCTTCTAAATATAGAGATTTCTAAGTGTCATGGAAAAATGGCATGGCCATGTTCAAAAAAGTATTCTTATATCGTTTGGTCCCACAATGCCTACTTATTAGAACCTGATGTTCCCATCAACAGTGAAAAGTGTAATACATCCCTTTCATGTGACTGCATTCTAAAGTACAGTGCTGATATATTTACACAATTAAGATATCCAACAAATAAACATTTGAAAATGACCCCACTTCTCTGTCTCACACACACAACACACTCAAACACACACTACAAGTCTCTGAGCAAGGAGTAAAGTGGAACTAGTTTAATACTAGAGCTTAAAAACCTATCATCTCTAATAATTTGGTTTTTTTCATCTCTAATAATTTGTAGGCAAGTTAATATTTTGTTTTGTTACCCATAGGTCATTTGGTATCTTTTTTTTTTAAGATTTATTTATTTATTTATTCATGATAGACATAGAGAGAGAGGCAGAGACACAGGAGGAGGGAGAAGCAGGCTCCATGACGGGAGCCCGACGCGGGACTTGATCCTGCGACCCCAGGATCGCGCCCTGGGCCAAAGGCAGGCACCAAACCATCAAGCCATCCAGGGATCGCCAGTCATTTGGTATCTTAAACTCTGAGATAAAGATTTGGTATCTTTACTCAGGGAATAAAAGGCTGCCTCCTAAAGTAGTAGGCAAGGCAACACAGAAGACTCTTCCACAGGAACCTAGCCATTTAATAGAGAACAGTCTTTTATAT
Source organism: Canis lupus familiaris (assembly GCF_011100685.1). Taxonomy (NCBI): domain Eukaryota; kingdom Metazoa; phylum Chordata; class Mammalia; order Carnivora; family Canidae; genus Canis; species Canis lupus. The sequence goes on along the minus strand of NC_049234.1, from coordinate 7,734,432 downwards.
GTAAACATAATTATTAGGTCATCACAAAAATGGGAAAATATGATTATATTAATTTACATAAAATAGGCAAAAAATATAATACCTTTCAGGGAAATTTTAATAAAAAATTATTAAATACCATTTGGTTCTTTAAAATTCATTTGTGAAGTATAACTTATATAGAATATTCCTTAAAAATGCTAGGTAAATTAATTATACAGAATACTTGGAAGAATGATCAAGATGGTAAGTTACTTTTTAAAAGACAGTGTATCAAATACAAATTCAAGAGTTCTACATACTATATAAATAGTGACAGGAAACTGAAATAAAATCAAACAGGACATGGACTTCCTTTCGTGATGCTGTCACGCTTAGTAGGTAAAGCTCCCTCCTCAGCTAAATTATATAGCATTTATTATAAGAGAGAGTTAATGAATATCTGAACCACCACCGATAACAACAGCAAGTTAATTTAAGCTGTGTAGTTTAATTAGAATGTTCCCTTTAAAAACTGAAATTTATAAATTTATGTAACAAAATAAAAAGGCAAATTTTGTTTTAACCATAGTCAAACCATGATAAAAAAACAAAACAAAACAACAACAACAAAAAAAAACAGGGCAGCCTGAGTAGCTCAGCAGTTTAGCGCCGCCTTCAGCCCAGGGCCTGATCCTGGAGACCAGGATTGAATCCCACATCAGGCTCCCTGCATGTAACCTGCTTCTCCCTCTGCCTGTGTCTCTGCCTGTGTCTCTGCCTCTCTCTCTCTCTCTCTCCCCATCTCTGTGTCTTTCATGAATAAATAAATAAAATCTTTAAAAAAAAAAAAACAAAACAATATGAGGGTCGCCTGGGTGGCTCAGAAGTTGAGCATCTGCCTTTGGCTCAGGGCATGATCCTGGAGTCCTGGGATTGAGTCCCACATTGGGCTTCCTGCATGGAGCCTGCTCCTCCTTCTGCCTATGTCTCTGCTTTTCTCTCTCTCTGTGTCTCTCATAAATAAATAAATAAAATCTTTAAAAAAAAAAAAAAACAAATTCCCAATATGATATATACATATACAGTGAGATTTCTTCATATTATCTTTGAAAAGTATGAATACTTACAGTGGCCTTATCAAATTCAGCTTCGGAAGATGTTGGTGACAAAGGACTTATAGGGCTCAGAGATGGAGAGCTCTCCACACTGGAGACATAGTCAGGATCAGGAACATACAAAACCTGCAAGAAAACATTCATATAAGGATTCAGTCAAATTGAAATATTTATAATTGAATAGTGTTCTTATAAGCAAGTCATTAACAATGATCTTCACCAAAAAAATAGAAAAAATAAAAATCTTCAAATTAAAAGAACATTACCATAACAATTCTAACAAAGTCAAAAAAGAAGATTTAAATTCAATTTAGACAAGTTTGATAATAAATACTGTCAAGGATAGGGTGGGGAAACAATAATTCTCATATATTACAGATGCTCCTCTTAGATTACAATTTGGCAACAGCTAGCAAAATTTAAAATGCATGTATCATTTAACTCAACAATTTTACTTCATGGACTTTGCAGTCATCCCTGCATATAAAAGAAGAGATAGATATAGAAGAGCGTACCCTAGAGCAATGTTTATAACAACAAAAGAAACAGTCTAAAGCTTATTGTGCTATGTTAATATATCAATATAGTGGAATACTATCTACACATAAAAAAGTCTGAGGTGAAGCCATACTCAAGTAAAACATTTTCTAACAATCAAAGTTAAATAAACAAAAAAAGAGTAATGCTAGAATATTTCTGGAGGACTATATAAACTGTAAATGTGGTTGCTTCTAGAAAAGGAAATTGGAAGTCTGAGATAGGATAATTTTGAATTTTCTATCACGTACAGGTATTGCTTTGAATGTTTTAATAAGCTCTTTAAAATTACACTTGAAAAGATAATTCACATTTTCAATCTTAGTAATTTTCAATTACTAAGAAAAATTAGTATGTATAGAAGCAACCATTTTCTCTTCTATAGCCAACATGATTTATTCAAAGCATGCATAAAATTATTCCTAAATTTTCTATATATTATTAACTACACTTCAGTGGATACTTTGTCTTGCTACTGAATGCTTTTAAACACCAATGCATTAAAAAAAGATACCTGTCCAGTAACAACTGCTCGAGAGAATAACTTATTTAATTGAACAAGTTCGTTGGGCGTTGTATCAAATTTCAGGGCTATACTATTCAAAGAATCCCTTGATTCAACCTGTTTGAAAGAAAAAATAAATTATTTGAATCTGTTAAAACAGGAAAACTAAATTATGAGGTTTAATATCATTAAGATGTCTGTGGACCAATCTCACATTTAATTAACAAATGGTATTTTCCATCTTTAGATATAGGATAACTTGAGAAATTTTGTGCTTTCTTAGTAAATGGTCCCTTTTATAATATAGTATATGCTTTATCACAGTATATCATAATTATATGTGGGCCTCTACTTCAAGTAATTGCTAAACACAAAATATAATTTACAAAACACAGATGATTTTTATTCTTACAGGCTCTAAAATACATTATTTCTTTGACTAGTTTCTAAAACATATGGAACCTAGAAACATACAAATTTTATTTTAGAAAAGTATGCCTGTATCAAACATAAAATACTATTTCTAATGATCTTTATGTATATATCCTATCATTTAAATACATAAATTAGAAAACATATTTGAACCAAAATTCAGCAATCTGTTTCTAAGTCATTAATATCCTTTAATGATCATATTTACAGAAATCTTAAATCATGGGATTTTTCCCAATTATCTTGAAAGAAAAAATCACTTGCTCAGTCAATATATTCCTTTGGAGTCCTCCATTCAAAGGGCATTATGGCAGCTCTGTAGGATAAAATTAAATGCAACTGAATGGTTTTAGTGCACAAGGGATTTACAATCTAGTTGGAAAATAAGAAAGACAAAAAAGGTTATATATGAGAGATGAAGAGCTTTATTTTTTTTTAATTTTTATTTTATTTATTTATGATAGTCACAGAGAGAGAGAGAGAGAGGCAGAGACATAGGCAGAGGGAGAAGCAGGCTCCATGCACCGGGAGCCCGACGTGGGATTCCATCCCGGGTCTCCAGGATCGCGCCCTGGGCCAAAGGCAGGCGCTAAACCGCTGCGCCACCCAGGGATCCCCCGAGATGAAGAGCTTTAACTGAAATCACAAATATAACAGAAGTCCTGAGTATGAATAGTGTACCACATTTGCTCCAAATTGTCCAGGAAAGACTTCATTAAAAGCTAGATTTTGAAGAAGGAATAGGAATTTGAGAAGTAGAGAGAAGGGAAAAGAACACTCAAAGTGAAGAAAATAGGACTGACACATTAGGAGAAAAAGTACAAAACACTTTTTTGTGTGATACTCTTTCTTCCTTCCAAACCATCCAGAGTACACTAATGAGTTTAGGGTTTTTAGGAAGGTGAGTAACTAGAGTTAATTCTCAAAAAGGATGAGATTGGATGGCATTTAGAATTATGCTGTAGGAGACTTTCAAAGTCATGAAAAATAGATATGTATGTAGTGTAAAAATATATATATATTTTTCCCTTAAGGGTTATATAAAATCAAATTTGTGACAAATACATAGGATAATAATTGGATAGTTTTGCTTCCTTTTTGTGCAAACTTTCCCATCTATGTAATGAGATGATCTATCATTTACCCATCAAGACAGTATATTTAGAAGCTTTCTGTAAACCAATTTTATTTTGCAGCAACATCTGTAAGTTTACAAAGTACTTTCATATTATTTTACATTTTATCCTCACAATGATCCCATTAAATGAGGGTGATGCAAGTAACAAAAGATACCAATAATTATAAAGCAAAGAAGTTACATGGCCTCAGTGGCAACAGGTCTAGAATTAATAAGACAAGAGAAGAGATGCAGAAAAACCAATTTAACACTACTGCAGTAAATGAGGTTAAAGTAATAAAAATGTAAAAAGAGATTAAGGTATATAAGGTTTCCAAATAAGACTTGAGAAAGCACTCATGGAATGAATGAGGTTGTGAGGATGGCAGTAAGAGTAGTAGCAGGTCAGGGGAGCAAATGGCAATAAAAAACTAATGCCAAATCCAAAATTCCAATCTGGATGAATAACAGACTGAGGGAAATGGAAATAATAAAATCAAGCTTCAGACAAGGATGGAGAAATTGGTAAGAGGTTTGCTAAAACTTATTAAATATCAAATGAAAGTAGGAAATACAACCATCTAGAAAGGTAGGAATAGAAAAAAATTGGGGTCTCACGCCACATAGTTTATATATAGTAAGGTTCTTAAGATCTCCAAGTAATAGAATATAAGTGGGAAAGTGAAAAGAAACAAGGGACCACCTATATTTAGAATCAAGAAGAGTAGAACAGTCAATAAAAGAGATGGGTGATAATCTTTCAGAACTATGAATGACATACTCCTTAGACCAAAGAAACACAGTAAGTAAAAATTTGTCTGACTCTAGACTTATCACAGTAGCACTGTAGAACTGTACACAAAAAAAGGAAACTCCAAAACAATCTTAAAAAGATTGTCTGAAATGAATAAAAATAAAAAGGCAAGAGAGGGACATAAGACAACAGATTGCAATACTGAGAGCATTGTCAAAAAACAACAGTCAACCTGATGATCTATAGACAGGTCAAGTACCAGGAAGGAGAGTGAAGACTTTCAGACATTGCTTGATTATCCATTCCCAGGTCGTCACTGAAAAGAACTGTTAAAGAACCCTATGAAGAAGAAAAGTAAAACCAGAAAGAAGGAACAATGAGCAAAAGGCAACAAAGAAAAGACCCCTGGGTTTGATAATTAGAAAATCATTAGTGACCTTGAAAAGGCTCTTTCATTAGAAAGGTATAGAAATATTAAGTTAACTAGGAAGAAAATGATAAATGTACAGCATTTTCAATGTTAGTTTTGATTCCTACTGAAAGTGATTCCATAATTAAAAACAGTATGTATGTTTATACATGTACATACATATACGCAGGTATACATACATATATAATTTTAACCTTAAAGCTATGTAAATACAATGATTGATTTATATTATATTTATATAGTATGAAATATATTTAAGCAAGATCACAAATATTTCAGAACAAATTCTGAGAGTATATCATATCAAAAGTTTTATTTTAAGGGAAACAAAGAAATATATCTTTTCCTAAGTATAAAAATGTCATATAAATATAAGATGTTATAAGAAACTTTTATAAAACTATAATAAGAATAGAACATAGGAAAATAAAATCTTACTAAGTTCTAGAAATACATTTCTTTCTTTCTTCTAGGATTTGGCATAGGGAATAAACAATTAAAAAACAGGGGGTAAAAATCTAAACAAAGACCTACAAGAGGATGTTTTAGAACTTTTCTGGTTAACACTTGATCATTTCCAAAAGGTTATTTATAATGTTAAGAAAAAATGTAATTTCAAGTTTCAATTATCCCTCCAATAAAATAATGGCTCTTAATTCAAATTCAACTTTGTTATAGATAACACAAGTTTTATTGATTTTACAAGAAGGGTAAACTCCTAAACTCAAAACAAACTAAACTTTAACAATTCTTCACACACAGTTACATGTGTAGATAACATCTTATGCCTCATGCCTATAATCTTATGCCTAAATAAACACTAATGAATACATCAAATTACACAACCCATTATTTAAATGTTTGAACTTATTTTCTCAATTTCTCAATCATGCAGAGAATGTACAAGCACACTCAATTTAAGTTTATAATATGCTTTAAGAAGAGATTTTTTCAAATGTAAAAATAATCCTACCCTAAATATTTGGTTCCCAACCTTTACAAAATACTTAAAATCTCAAATTATCAATTATACACCATATATGGAAATAAAGTATAACTTAGGTTTTTAATAATTTTTTCAATTTTAAGGGTTCATCAGAAATAAGATCAAACCAAGACTAGGTTTCATGATGATACAAATGCAGAAATTGTTTAAAATTGCTATTTTCTTAATACAGTTGTAACATATTAGGAAACACAAAATAGTAACACAAAATTAAGATCAGTTAAAATAATTGCTTTATAACATTAACATTATGCAAATAAACAATATTTATATACAATCAAATAAGCATTACACCACAGACTAAAGTGGATTGTTCTCACTTCAGTTTTCCATAGTAATCAGAAATGTAAAAAATGGACTCTAGAGAGATTTGAAGAACACAGAAAAAAGTTCCATTTCAAAGCTAAACAAACTGGGCAGCCTGGGTGGCTCAGCGGTTTAGCACTGCCTTCAGCCCAGGGCGTGATCCTGGAGACCTGGGATCAAGTCCCATGTCTGGCTCCCTGCGTGGAGCCTGCTTCTCCCTCTGCCTGTGTCTCTGCCTCTCTCTCCCTGTGTCCCTCATGAATAAATAAATAAAATCATTTAAAAAAAAAAGCTAAACAAACAGCCATAAATCAGTGCAAATAATCATGTGAGAGGTTATTCTGGAAGATAAATGTCAACTTATCTTTAAAGTATTCTGCCATTTTCATTATTCTTAATACTGCTGGGAATATAATGAAGATCACATTTCTAAAAGAGTAAATATCTTCCTAAAAGCCCAATCTAATAAAAATTATTATCACAATACAGGAATTTTGACTCCGTGTAAATTACCATCTATATCAAATTAAACTTGCTGGAATAAATATCTTTGTATCACACTTAGTAAATTTTCTCTTTAAGGAAAAAATAAAACCTAAAATAGAATTAAGAACTTAAGTATTATTAATAAGTTATTTAAAGGCAAGTATGGATTTTTGAAATAAGGCAATTAATCTTTGTCTTATTATAATATAAACAAAGAATGTCTTAACACTCTTGCAAAGATAAATCAGTTTTTTTCAAAAGCAAATAACTTACTGTATATTCAATAGTTCCTTTAGGTTTCTGAAAGGACATTCGTCTCCCATCTTTCTTGTCTAAGGTCTTCTTTTGGCCAGTGTCTGAAAAAAATGAGGTAAAACTCCTATTAAATTCATTTTCCTTTCAGAACAATGTCAAGGACTGATAACTAGAGTTCATTGGGCAGTTATCTACTAGACACACTATTAATACAGTTTGCTCCCTGGGATTCTCTGCTCTAAAAGGTAACCAATTGTTGAAAAAGGAAATGTACCTTCTTGCTTGCTTTAGCAACTGAATAGTATAAGATTATGCTATAATAACTGGAAGTCAATTCAAAATATAAACAACTGTCAGCGAAAGGATCATTAAAAGTTTTATTAAAAACTAAATTACGGATCATTTCTTTCAACCTACCTAACTTGATTACAATTAACTGTATTTGAGGATATATTATTATTACAAACCAAGTCTGAAAAATGTAACATTGGTCTTTTTTTTTTAAGATTTATTTATGTATTTATTTATGATAGACTTAGAGAGAGAGAGAGAGGCAGAAACACAGGAAGAGGGAGAAGCAGGCTCCATGCCAGGAGCCCGACGTGGGACTCGATCCCGGGACTCCAGGATCGCGCCCTGGGCCAAAGGCAGGCGCTAAACCGCTGAGCCACCCAGGGATCCCCAGTTTTTATCTCTTTTTAATAATTCCTTTCACTGAGTGGTAACCTACAAAATACTGTGCTTGCTTTGTTCCAAAATGCCTCCTCAGTGCCTGACATGGCAAGCATCCAGCTTGAACTAATGTTCTGAAGCAACAACTTCAACCATACCTAGAACTATCACAATTCTCATAAAACTCAATTTTCCACAAAGAAAAGCAGACAGATTTATGGCTCATCCATTACGCCCCTGGGGGGAATGAATAGTGTGTGTATGTGTGTGTGTGTGTATCCCCTACTTTTATTTCCTAAGTATTTACAGAATTCTTAAAAACTGAGAGGGGGAAAAAAAGATAAAAACTCAGAAAAACAGATAAAATATATGATCAAACAATTCACAGGAGAAAGTAAAAATGGTCCCTAAACATATAAAAATATTTTCAACCCAACTCATAACTAGAAAAATCCAAATGTGAACTACACAGAGATACCATTCCTCAACTATCAGATTGGTAAAATTGAGAAGTCTGACTACACATAGTTTGACTAGGGAAAAAAACAGCATTCTTCTATATTTATGGTAGGAATGCAAAATGATATAATGCTTATGGAAGGATAATTATATTTGCTTATTTCAATCTATTTTCCCTCCAATGAAGAGCATATATTTAGATATTCTTATGATAAAACATTAAATTATTTTAAATCTAAAACTATTTTACAAGTTTTAAATAGTAATTTCTGCTTTTATAAACAGCAGAGGTAGCCAAAAACACTATCCTCATTTTGTTGTTTAAAGCAATGCAAAGTACAATTATAGATTACTTTTAACTAATAATATATAGCCATCCTTAATTTATTTTAGGAATAAGCATTAGTCTACATTTATTTTGCCTAGTAGAAGTTTTTCAATTTGTGTTTCCTAATATCCTAAGAGTTCATTAAACATTTAATCACAATGAAGTTTGCAATTGCACTCATTTTCAAGAGTTCACCACGGAGTGCAATTCAGAGCAAAAAAACCTAATATACCAGCTGTCTATAGTTTCAACTTTATTTTTTTTTTTTTGGTTTCAACTTTAAAACAAATTCAAAGTATCTACCTTAATTTAGAATTATATATTATTCTAATGTTTATTGTAAGAACAGTTAATTTTAATAACATTAAAACATTTATTCATAAATGTAACTACCAGAGCACAATGAAACAAACTGATCATTCTCTTCTATCAATTTGAAAACACAATCACATAATCACAATATTTGAGACTTTGTGAGTGATCACAATTGTCACCTGGCTCAGTCTCTTATTAAGTAATCGCAATACCCTTTTTAAAGACAGCTGCCAGCATAAAAGAATCCAGACAGTGAGTATGGAGAGGTCCTATTCCTCTTCCTCACAAAAGTTATTACAATTTAGAAATATATACATATTTGTGATTTATTTAACAATCAAAATAATAAGCAATTATCAAGTGATCAGTATGAGCCAGCCACTGTTCTAAGCGTTTCACATTTATTACTTTATCTGATTCCTTGGTCCTATAAAGTATCATTATTATCCCCACTTTACAACTTAAAGAACCTGAAGCACATTAGTGGCTACTGCAATTAGGGAAATGTTACTGGAATCTAGTGGGTACAGGCCTTGGATGTTGTCAAACATTTTGTGCTAAATGATGTATACCACATTTCCCTAACAAATTCTCTGTCCCAGAATGTTCATGCTTTTGAGGTTGAGAAGCCTATGTACCCAGCACCTTATATGATGTCTGGCATATAGTAGGTGTTCAGTAAGTTTTTGCTAGGTAAATGAATATATAAAACTTTCCCCTGAGATAAAATTATATTTATATACTGAAAAGAACAAGGGATTTAGCTTTTATTCCATCACTACCAGAAGCAGACACTTCTATGTAATCTAGAGCAATAAATTTCCATTCTGAGTCCTACAAACTTTGATACTGTATTTTAATAATTTGGTCAAAATATTTTATAATTTCTACTCTAATTTCTTCTTTTGCTATTTAGAAAGTATTGCTTAATTTGCCAATATATGACAGTTTTTTTTTTTTAATTTTTATTTATTCATGATAGGCACACAGTGAGAGAGAGAGAGGCAGAGACACAGGCAGAGGGAGAAGCAGGCTCCATGCACCGGGAGCCTGACGTGGGATTCGATCCTGGATCTCCAGGATCGCGCCCTGGGCCAAAGGCAGGCGCCAAACCGCTGCGCCACCCAGGGATCCCTATATGACAGTTTTTTAAATTCTTTTGGTTACTGATTTCTACAGTAATTGCCCAATGGTGAAAGAAAAGAAAGAAGCTCAAACCTTTGAAATGTGTTGAAATTTGTTTTATAATCATATATAAATTTAGTAAATATTCTATATGTACTTAAAAGACTGTGTATTCTGTACCATAGGGTAGTGTTATATGTGAGTATATCATACATACCTTTAATCTATCTCCATATCCATAAGATCAAGTTTGATTATGTTGTTCAAATTTTCTATATTCATATTAGTTTGCTTTTATATGCTTATTCTGTAAATTACTAATAGATGTTAAAATCTCCTACTATGGCTGAGTGGCTTAGTTGGTTCAATGTCTGCCTTTGACTCAGACATTTCCACTCCCTCTGCCTGCTGCTCCCCCTACTTGTGCACTGTCAAATAAATAAAATCTTAAAAAAAAAAAAAAAAAAAAAAACTCCCACTGAAATTATAGGCTATATATATGATCCCTTATAAATTTTTCTACTTTATTTTCTGTATTTTGAGGCCATGATACTAGGTTCATATAAATTAGTAACTGTTTTATCTTCCTGGCAAACTGAACCTTTTCTCAGAATACTTTTTGCCTTAAAGTTTGCTTTGTCTTATATTAAATATACCAGTTATTCTTCTATTAGTGTTTTTCTATTTTCAATACCTCTTTATCCTTACACTTAATTTTTTATATTTTTTAAAAATTTTTTTAAGAGTTTAATCTCTAACCCAATGTGGGACTTGAACTTAAAACCCAGAGATCAAGAGTTACATTGTCTACCAACTGAGCCAGCCAGGTACCCTATCCTTACACTTTAGATATATGTCACTAAAGAAGAACCTTTTTGTCTATTTTCTATTTATCTGCCTGTTCTGTTACCTTTTTTTCCTTCTTTTGGATGACTATTAATTTTGTTTTCCTCCCATCAATTTAGAAGTTATACACTGTTTAACATTTCTGTTAGTGTAGCATTCCAGAGGTTATAGCTTGAAATATGGACTTATCACAGTCTAATATTAACTAATACTCTTCTCCTCTTTCTGAACAATATAAGGATATCAAAGACTGTGTGCCCCTGCCAAGATTTACATGCTATTGTTATTAGATACTTTTAACTACATATATGTATAAAAAAACTATGCCATTATTTTTCTTTTTTATTATTTTTCTAGACAGTCAATATTTACTTAGTTTTGCCTTCATATTTACCATTTTTACTGCAACTCTGGGTAATATTAGAGAGTGCAGAATTCGAGGTTGGCAGATATTCTCCCCTGCCTTTTAGTTTCTACAGTTTCTGTTGGGAAATCAACTGTCAATTTTATTGCTACATCATTAACTATTTGTTCTGATTGCCTCTAAGAAATTTCATCTTTGGTGGGATTTAGTACTGATTCCACTAGAGGTTTGTAGGGATGCTTGAATCTATGAATAAAGTATTTCATCAGTTTGAAGTTTTCAGTCATTCTCTTATTAAATAATGCTTCTGCCCCATTCTCTTTCTCTTCTCCTTTAGGGACTCAAATATACATACATTAGAATTTCCCATTGTATCTTTTATTAACCTTAACCATCTCCCATATTTTCCATTATTTTGTCCCTCTCTCTTTACTCTGGATATTTTCTTCTGACCTATCTTTCAATTCACTAATTCTCTCTTATGGGGTAGCTAATTTGCTGTTGAATTTCTACAAAGGCTCTAACTTGAATTACATTTTTTTCAGTTCTAGAATATCCATTTTTCTTTTTTATAATTGCTATCTTTCTCCAAAATCCTCAATGCAAAATTCTCAACACAGCTATTTTAAATCATAACTACAATAACCAGAATTACTGTGAGTCTGTTTCTCTTCACTGTTGTTTCTGAGGTGTTGGTATATGCCTAATTAAATTGTGTGCTGCATACTATATTTGCAAAATTGTTTATAGACAGAAATTGACAGACAAAAAGCTGTATCTCTCCAGAAAATATTATTTGCTTCTATCTATCAAACAGCTGAGGAAACTAGCAATACCAGATCTTATTAATGAAGATATAGGAATGATAATCTGAAGCTAAGCCAATATCTTATGAGACTCTACCTACCTCAGTTTTTCTATATCCTAAGGTACAATGTTTTAGGATCCTCCATGAGAGTTCACCACCTCCCTTGTATTGGGTCTTGTATTCTATCCCTGTCCCTTTATGTATGTTGTTAAAAGCACCTTTTAATCTCCTAGTTGCTATTTCTGGAATTAACACATTACCCAGGGAAAAAGCAATCTCAAATTGGAGCTGCTCCTCCTTGGCCTCTGTCCTCACTCAGATCCTAATCTAATCATATCAGTTTGCTTTCTGATACTCTCAATAAAATTTATTTTGTTTTGGCCCAGCTTTTCAAATTGTTCTCAGCAGGAACGTCTGAATCACCCAGCTTGCTATTACCAGGCTCAGAAATCCCCAAAGATTTTTAAGCAGAGAAATGAAGCAGTATCAGAACTTTAAATTAAAGTCATTTTGGTAATAGAATGGAGAAGGCAAACTGGAGAAAGAAAACAAGCCTGTAAACCAACAATGAAAATAGCATGAGATCCAGTCTTAAAATACTAGAAGCCCACTATTATAACTGAATAGTCTAATTTTGGCAGTAGCTACTGATAAAAGTATGATAATTTAAAAATACTGAGCTGGAGTCAATATTTTCAAACACAATAATACAGATATTACAACTCCAAAAGCGCCTTTTAAACTACAAGAGATATTCTGATTAGTTTTTCTAATTAATTGATTAATTAGTTTTTAATTAAATTAATTAAAATTAATTAAAATTAATTAATTAAAATTTAATTTAAATTAATTAGTTTTTCTAATTAATTGAAAAAAAAAATGCCTGTATTTTCAAACTTTCACCTTTCTGATGACTCTTCATAATCAAAACAAAAATAAATTTTAAAAATCCCTCCATTTTTCTTCAACTTTGTAAATATCCTCTTCTAGATATTACACTCTTTCTGCTTTTCATAGTTGAACTCTTGGAAAGAAGAGTCTACTTTCACTGTTTTTACTCTATCACTACCCACTGATTCCACAATGCACTATAATGGCTTCTCTCTGCTCAGTTCACTAAGCCTGCCTTGACAAAGGAGAATAAACTAAGTGGTAAATATAATGGGCCTGTTCAATTTTATGTTATTTGATTTCTGTGAAGGATTCAACTAATTTCTTCTCAATGCTCATCTTTCCTTTTATTTGGTAATATCTCATACTCTTATTGGTCTCCTACCCATTAGTTGTTTCACTTTAGTGCCCCTTTTCTCTATCTAGCCAAGTATTTTTTTTTTTTTTTTGGTCTGCTTCTAAGTGAACAGCTCCATTATATAAAGTGCTACATAGAGAGAGCCTTGCTACTTAAAGTTGTTTTTCAGGGACCAACAGTACTGGCATCACCTGGGAGCTTATGGTGAATGCAGAATCTCAGGCTTCACTCCAAAACTACTGATTCACAATTGATATGCAAGCACAATAAATTTGAGAAGCACTAATAGTTTTTGAAAGGATAGAACTTGCAGACTGAATAACTGACAGAAGAAATGGGCTTCCCTACTACTGACAGTAAGACTAGCAATTTACAAATCTCTGTCAAACTAATCTATTATTTTCTAAAGTAGTCATTGTGATAGACTAAATTGTTACTGAGTATCCCGTATTCCTCTCTGGGAGGGAATATGAATACACTGCAGTAAGATATTTATGTCTGACATGTCCATTGTCTTGCTTCAATCAATGAAACATGAACAGAAGTGATAAGTATTCCAGGTAAACTATTAAGACCCACATTATACTTCTTAACTCTCTTTTTCCTCTATTTCAAGACCAGGGCCATTCCATATAGTGGCTGCCCCATCAACATGGATCCTAGAGGAATGATGTAAGTCCAAAGAGTATCACACATACACATAAGTACACACAAATCTGATTTCCTTTCTGCTCTTGATTAAATTATAGTGCTTGGAAAATAAAAGAATCCATGCACAAAAAGCAAATCACCTCCTATGAGGAAAAGCACTCTAGCTTGCTTAACACTTCTTTTTGGAAACATTATTCATTGCTAAAAGACTGAAGTTATGTTAACCGAATAAAAATAAAAATTCCAAGAATGAGGAGGACTCGATAAAAGGAAGAGTGAAATGCACTGAATAATGGTATAAAAATATAGATGAAAAACTGTGAATGTTACAAGTATGAAAAATATAAAAAATAATGAGTCAACATCAGGAAATGGGGAGAAAATATATGGCAGATGCTAATGTCATCTGAAGCAAGAATAATACAAACGTCTTAATATTTTCTCAAAATCTGCTTAACTTTAGATACACCTTTTAGGAAATACTTTCTTATGGCAAAAAAGTATATCTTTAAGTTATTTCTTTCAAGCTCTCCATATGTCAGTCCTTTCTGTATATATACATAAATCTGGACAATAATGCCTATCTTAATATTAATTATGTCTCTGGATGGCTAGATTGGAGGTGGTTTTTAAACTTTAATCTTGCAATATATGACTTCTTCATAGTTGGCATACACGAATTTTACTTAAAAAAAAAAAAAAAAAAAAAGGTTTGGGCAGCCTGGGTAGCTCAGCGGTTTTAGCGCCACCTTCAGCCCAGGGCATGATCCTGGAGCCCTGGGATCAAGTCCTGAGTCAGGCTCCCTGAATGGAGCCTGCCTCTCCCTCTGCCTGTGTCTCTGCCTTTCTTCTCTCTCACTCTCTGTGTCTCTCTCATGGATAAATAAATAAAATCTTTAAAAAAAAAAAGTCCTATAAAAGACTGGAAGCAAATATACTTAAGATTCTAACTTCAGCATTTTTCCTTCCAGCACATAAATGAGTCTTCTTTTCAGGAACTTTTCATCATCACCTCAAATTTCCTACGGTCTCAATCCTGTTGAGAGGTTGCCATACAATTTAAATATGCATCTTAAAAAGATAAAAATAAAAAAAATAAACATGCATCTCTTCTCAATCTGAATTATAAAATGTCCAAAGTGCTTGTGAAGAAAAAAGACAAAAACACAAAAGCTCATTGAGGCTTAGTAATTTGATTGAGAGAAATAGTATTGAGGAAAATAGTGGGTTTTTTTAAACCCTACTTACACATTAGAATCACCTGAGAAACTTAAAAGTAGTTGCAGTCCTAACTGTAGATATTTTGATTTATGATCTAAAACCTTTGATTATGCCAGTTTACAGAGATCTCATGCTAAGAGCGGGGCCTTACCATCAGAAATTTAAAAATCTACCACGGAATTCTAAAGTACAGCCAGTATTGAGACTCACTACTCTAGAAGAGTGCTTTCCAATGAAACTTTCTGAAATGACAGAAGTAGTTTACATCTGCATTATCAGATATGGTGGCCACTAGCCTTGAGGCTTTGAGTGCTTGAAATATGGTGAGAACGAAAAATAAATTTTTAATTTTACTTAATTAAAATTCTACTTCTGCAGAAAACTCTATAGAGTAGCACTGCTTTAGAAAATCTAAAATGGAGAGCATTTGCGTTATGATCTAAAATCTGTAGTTTATAATCTGGCACCTGCCCCTCAATTAAGACACACGATAACTGCATATTTGGATTAATTGCTTTGGCCCTGTCACAACTGCTTTTATTAACTTGCATTTTGTTATTGTACCACTGAACCTCACTAAAGAATGGTGTTAAAAAATAGCTTTTCGAAATTAGAGGCTACATTTACTTATAAAAATGGTAAGGATACTTTTTGCTACAATAGAGTCCCACGAGAACTTTTTCTCATTATTCTATCCAGAATAGTGATATCCCTGCAATGAATGGAGTTTTAAACAACGATGGAAATGTTGTTATCTATTATAGTAGCCACTAGATAAATGTGGCTATTAAGCACTTGAAATGTGAATAACGAGGAACTGTGTTGAGGAATTTGGAGTATAGACTCTATTTCTGCATTGTCCTGTATGACAGAAGTCAGGCATATGTGGTGGCTCTTTTAGTTTAAGTAAAATTAAAAATTTAGTTTGTGTTTCTCTTGCCTGTAGAGGCAACAGGCTTATCTTAGGGACACAGATTTATGTCTGATCATATTTCCCTTTTTTTCACTGCTAGAAAACAAAGGCAAAATTTTGGCCTTTCTCTAACCCATGAAATTTGACCATAAAATATGCCCCCTTTTTTTTTCCAACAAAATTTGTCAAGAGTCTCTTAATGTAAGTTTGTTGGTGACCATGAAGAGAGACTTTATAAACAAAAGAACTATTTGCAGTTACTTTATTTTTTAATTAATGTTTGATTTATTAAAGGACAAATATACAAACCTAGTTTTCCTTTAAGCCTTCAACTATAAAGAACGTTTTATTTTTAAATCTAGTAACTTCTTTTTTTTTTTTTTTTTTTTTTAATGATAGTCACAGAGAGAGAGAGAGAGAGAGAGAGAGAGAGGCAGAGACAGAAGCAGGCTCCATGCACCGGGAGCCTGACGTGGGATTCGATCCCGGGTCTCCAGGATCGCGCCCTGGGCCAAAGGCAGGCGCCAAACCGCTGCGCCACCCAGGGATCCCAAATCTAGTAACTTCTAACACACTTCCCAAGGTGCTTTTGATAGCTGATGGACTAAAACAGAAAACAAACTAAATATCCTTAAAGAATCCTATTTATAAACCTGAGGAGTTAAATTTTCTCACATAAACTGCATTTACAAATTTACCGTATTCTACATTAAACACTTTAATTGGCTCTAACAAAGACATCTAAGAATATTAACTGTAGGTAAATTCATTAGAATAAAGTTTAAAATATAATTAAGTTCTAAATATTCTCAGAGCTAAATTTAGCCAAATACTTAAACCTTGCAATTTAAAAAACAATTACACAAACAAAATGTATTTACAAGACTAATTTGTATGTACTCTAATAGACCTAATTCTCTGAAACACAATTTGGGGGAGGGGATAGCCAGCAGGCACTCTCATACAAGGGCAGGGGAGAGGCAGAGGGAGAGAGAATCTTAAGCAGACTCTGTGATGAGCATGGAGCCTGATGCAGGGCTTAATCTCACAATCTCACCTGAGATCATGACCTGAGCCAAAATCAAGAATTGGACATCTAACCGACTGAGCAATACAAATGCACCTAAAACACAGTATTTTAAAGGGCAAATACACTGATTATTCCTAAACTTAATTCAAAAATATTAATATTAAGCACTTAATAAATGAAATTTATTATCTATATTTAACTTCTAACCTTACCATGGATAAAAGACCCACTAAGTAGTGATTCTCAAAGTGAGATCCTTAGATCATATGAAGGAAAGCAGTAATTCTCAAAGTGTGGTCCTCAGACCAGCAGCACCAGCATTACTTGGTAAACTGTTAGAAATCCAAATCATGGAGCCTAATACAGAAGTACTAAATTAGAAGTTCTGGGGAAGGGGCCCATCATTTTTGTTCTAATGAGATTTTCAAGTGATTCTGACATACACTAAAGTCTGAGAATTACTGCTTTATTGTAGCGTCAAATATTCAGAGACTGTTTTGTCCGAAAACACAGATAACACAAGACTTCAGTTCAGAGATCCTGAGATGAGCAACAATTTTAAAATAGGGAAATATACCCTGAGAAGGAAACAATATGATGAGTTCAAACTTACCATCAGTTATCACTAGCAGACTAAGGTTATTTATCAAGGTGGAATTCTTCTCCTCCTCCCCCCCCCCCCCCCACCACTTTAAGAAATGAGACTAAGAATGTAATCATCTAGGATCCTCCTCCTCCATTGACCAACACTGTGAGTCTTGGGTTCTTTTTTTAAAATAGTTTTTGCAATAACTGGTCCTCCAAATCTTTTAGAGGCACTTGGTCTTTCATGTGTTCAAGATAAACTATTATCTAACTCTTATGTGTAATCAGCATCTGCAATTTCTAATCTCTTCATTGGATTTTGCTTTTTCAGCTCATTTTAATATCTTTCTAACCCTAGAGAAGCTTCAATGATAACCCATCCTATTCTTTACCTAATTTAACTTGTTTTTATTTATCACACATCATAGAGCTCTGCATTCTTCTCACGTTTTTTTTTTTTTTTTTCCCTGTCTGACAGGGCCATCACTCTTATAAATATTAAGATATCACCTGAATCTATTCTACATCCCTTCTTTCTTTGTCTGGCTCAGTTTCTTCATCAGGAAAATGAGATAACAGTACCCATCTTAGAGTTGTTATTAGGATTAAATATTTTCTAGTGCCTGCTCAATGTTCCTGGCAACTAGTATTCTTGTTGCTGTTCTCCTGATAAGTGTTTTAATCACTAAAGCTAATTGAAAATAAATTTTAAATAGGACTGAAATGCGTTTAAAGTATACTGTCACAGAGTTGACATAGCAGGGTAGCTTATGATAATAACTATATCACAGAAAGTTGAGACTTAAACTTGATAACCTAATTATTTACACTTACTTATTACTATTATAATCTAGTAACGTGAATACTTTTAAAAGCTAAGTAAAGTAAGTCAGAGAAAGACAAATACCATATGATTTCCCTCATGTGGAATTTAAGAACAAAACAGATGAACATGGGGAAAGGAGGGAAAAATAAGATGAAATCAGAGAGGGAGACAAACCATAAAAGACTCTTTACAGGGGATCCCTGGGTGGCTCAGTGGTTTAGTGCCTGCCTTCGGCCCAGGGCGTGATCCTAGAGTCCCAGGATTGAATCCCGCATCGGGCTCCCTGCATGGAGCCTGCTTCTCCCTCTGCTTGTGTCTCTGCCTCTCTCTCTCTCTCTCTCTGTGTGTGTGTGTCTCTCATGAATAAATAAAATGTTTAAGAAAAAAAAAAGTTAAAAAAAAAAGACTCTTTACAGGAAACAAACTGAGGGTTGCTGGAGGAGAGGTGGGTAGGGAGTTGGGGTAAGTGGGTGACAGGAAGTAAGGAGGGCACTTGATGTAATGAGTACGGGGTGTTATACGCAACTGATGAATCACGAAACTCTACTTCTGAAACTAGTAATACACTATATGTTAATTGATTTTACACTAAAAAAAATTTTTTTAAAGCCTGCATAGTATAGGTTATGGTCATGCTCCCTAACAAGAGCTATACTCAAGGTCCAAAAATTTTTCTTGAATCAAGTCATAATTTACTCTCTAGGCAGAAACAAGAATTGCATCATAAGATTTTTTTTTTTTTTGTAATTATTATCGACTAGAGTGATGGTGTGATAAGCTCCTTAATGTGTCTAAGTCTCAATTATGGTTTTCTTGGGGGGAGACTATAAAATGTTGGAGTCAGAAAACACTAAAAGATAGTAGCCAAAGGAACCACCTAGGAGAGTAAAGGAATCAAACACTAACTAGTCCAGTAAGTGTTTTATTTATAAAAAGAGCAGAATCAAAAACATTTGACCAAAATCTTACCTAATTCATTCTTAATACATCAACAGTAAAGCTATTTTATCAACTGAACACAAAATGGGGCAAGATCACTACAACAAATGGGGTCCTGGAGTGTAGCCAATTTACAAGTGGGGATGTGTCTGTACAAGAAATGCTGCAATATTTAAAGGACATTTTAAAGAACTAAAGGAAGGGTGAGACGATAGGAAACTTAAGCAGCTTTTATAAAAATCTGAAATAAAGGTAGTCACAAGCAGAAAGTGCAAAATAAATCTTTCAAACAGACTGACAGATATTCATTCTGAAAGACAAATACAAAAAAAAAAGAAAAAATCCTATAACCAAAATCCACTGGGTAGCCAGAAATAGAAATAAAGCATCGTTTATTTTTCACTTGTATGTATACATGTTGCCTCTCAACGGAGTCAATCTAGGAAACTATACTTATTCTAAAAATGGTGATCAAATTATTGCTGGGTCAAATTACTTCTTGAACTACCTTCAGAACTCTGTAGGCATAACTTCATAGATCCACAACGTTTTTACACCAAATACTATTTTCTAGCTTTACTGCCCATCATTTTCACTAGCTGTGATCTAAATGAAAAAGAGCTCTAAAATTGAGAACCTTTGGGATCATCTAATCAGTCTCATTTACAAACAAGAAAAGATAGGCCCAAAGAGATTAAGTAAATGTACAAATTCTTTCAGCAAGTTAATGATAGGATCTCCTGCACACCTGACTGTGGTCATAACTAGGACATCACAAGGCCTCTCTAACTTGTGTCAGACATCTGGGAGCACCATAAATATTAAACAATGTGCCGTGACTTGATAAGGCAGCTTCAACAGAAGAGGAACTTTAAAACTGCAACTCTGAAGGAGAGTGTCAGATATAGCAGTCTGCTCAATAAATGTCTTAGAGTGAATAAATCTGATATATATGTTTGGGCTCATTAAAATACTGATCATATTCCTTACTGGTTGAATCACATCACATATTTCTGAGTTCTACATCTACCCAGAGGCTAGTCACCTATGAACTGTTTTCAATCAAGCAACGAAAGATTCATTTTAAAAAATCCTTTATTCCAACACTTTAAAAGTCCAGTCCTCATCCTGGAGAATTCTGCATCTGGTTAACATTCTTCAAAGCAGATATATAGGATCCCCTCCTTTTCCATTTTTAATTCCATAAACAGGAATTCTAAAGATATGTTAAGGAAAGTGAGGAAAAATCATTTTAAGGGGGCAATGCTATAATTAAGATTTTTAATATTCAAGTTTCTTCAAAGTTTAAATTACACACCTACACACACAGATCAACAGATGTCTCCCCTGTATCACTGCTTTAAAATGAGTGGCAAGATGTGGGGTTATGGATAGATTTTAAACTCCGTGAGCTTTTCTCTATTTTCTAAACGCTCTAATGCTAAGTTTACTCTTGTAACACCAAAATGCATATTAAAACAACTAGCAAAGATAAAACAGAAAAGACTAGGTCTGCTGCTTATGTAGAGGCCAAGGACACTGGACAAGTTCTCTTATGGAATACCTCTTCAGCGAGCGCTTTTTAAAATTCCGTAAGACATCAGCATCGGGCCTTTATCACTGTTTTTGTTTTGTTTTGTTTGAAAGAACGGTACGAAGACGTATGATGGAAAAAAAAAAAAAAAAAAGGCTAACACAGGAGCGGGTAGAGTGGTCGCTGAGGGGGAAAAAGTCTCTTAAGTTCTGCCACCTCGACACCACGCGCGGTCTTTCCAAGTCCATAGCACGGAAACCAACCCAGGCTCCAGCGTAAACTCCGCATTCTCCTTCCGACGTAACACTGAGGGCTGGAGCCGGCGACCCCGGCGGTCGCCAGAGACCCAGTAACCTCGCGACCCCGACCACAACCAAACCCGCCGCCGCGCTCTCCAGTACCTCGAGGAAAAAACACCCGCATCATAATCGGTGCGATAGTCACCTCCCAGCGGGAGGGAAAAGAAAACAGACAAACGAAAACAAACAGAAAGGAATGGGTCCCCTCGTCCCAACACTCGGCGGGGTGAGGAAGGTGGAGAGTAGCTAAAGCAGGAAGAGCAGAGCAGGAACCGCGACGACGCAGACCGCGGCAGGTCTTCCGTCCCCGGCGCCGCGGGCCTCCCTCCCGCCTCCCTCCCTCCCTCCCTCCCTCCCGCCTCGCGCCTCGCGCCTCCCGCCTCGCGCTCACCTGCCAACGCCCCGCCGCGCGCCCCCCGCCCGCCCCCGCCCCCCGCCCCAGCCCTCAGCCCGGTCGGCCGCGCGGGAGGCGAAGGAAGGCTGGGCTCACCGGGTCCCTCCGGGCGGGACGGCGCCGGGGGCCGGTGGGGCGGGGACCCGCACCCGGGGTCCCCCTGCGCGGGCTCCCTCAGGTAATCCTCGAAGCGCACCTGCCGGGCTTCGCCGCCACCCCCGAAGCCCCACAGGCGGTTGGCAGTGCCCCGCAGGAGGCGCCCGCTCTTCCCCGTGAACGTGGTCAGGTAGTCCATGCTGCCGCGGGGCAGGCGCCCAGGAGGCCGCGGCGGCGGAGGCGGAGGCGGCGGCGGCGGCCGAGGCGGAGGAGGCGGAGGAGGCGGCGGCGGCGGCGGCCACTGGGTGCGCGCCCGCCCCTGCGACCCGACCCGGGGGCGGTGGCTCCGCGCGCCTCACAGGGGGCGGGGCGGGGGAGGGGGCTTCCTCGGCGGGGCCCGGGGGCGGACCATCCGGAAGCGAGGTACCGGGGGATCCGGGCGAGCAGGGGCCGCCAAAAGTTTTTTGAAAAGTTCTTCTCGGGCTTCCAGACGCCACGTCAGGCAAAACTTCGCTTGGGCAGGAGGTGCGCTCTCCCTGGAACAGAGACGGGCCACAAGCCGGCGGCTTCCAAGCAGGTCGGACCGGCCCGTCCCCCCGCTCCCCCCCCCCGTCCCGCGCCAGTGGAGCAGGCCTGCCCCGCCCTGCCCCGCCCCGCCCCGCCGGGCCGGCCGGACTTGCGGGACTGCGGCGGGCAGCGGGGGCCGAGCGGGGCCGAGCGGGGCCGAGCGGGGGCCGAGCGCGACCCAGGGGAGGCTCTGCTGGAGCTACCGCGACCTGGGGGGGGGGCTAGGGGGGCAGTGCAAAGGGTTTCGGTGCGTGCGTGTGTTAGAGGAAGGGGCACCACTCAGACTTACGCAGTTGTGATTTGGGGTGCTGCGTGGGGGAGGAGGGGAGGTTATTTTTAGATAAAACTTCGTAATTAAAACAAAACCAACCTAAATAAAAAATAAATTCCCCAAAATAACCAATCCAGATGAAATGCTTTTTTACGAAGCATTAGGGAGACCACACTCGAAGAATAAAGCATTCATAGCCAACGTTTTCACTTCCTTGTGGCGTTATGAACTGATGTTAAGAGTTTGACATGCCATGAATCTGGTCCCCTAAAGCAAGGTAATTAAGGGCCTTAGTGTGCAACCTTATATCCTCCCTTAGGCAGAGAAGAATCAATGACTTTTTTTTTCCCTAAAGTTCAACTTATTCATTTTTATTTTAATATTTTATTTAAATTCAGTTTGCCAGCATACAGTATAACTCCCAGTGCTCATCCCATCTTGTACTCGCCTTTAAAGCCTGCACCCAGTGACGCCACCCCCCACCCCCCTACCCCCTCCCCTTCTGCAGCCCCATCCTCCACCCCCTCCCCTTCTGCATCCCTTAATGTTTCCCAGAGTTAGGAGTCACTTCTCATGGTTTCTCTTCCTCTCTAATTTTTCCCCACTCAGTTTCCCTCCTTTCCCTTGCAGTCCGGATAAATCAATTTTGACATTTACTTGATTTTGTTTCTGTGAGATCTGATTATTCTCTTCCTTTCACATCTATACCACTTCTAGTTTTTTGCACGCATTAAATAAATAAGCCTTCTTTCTTGGAATTACTAACTTATTACAGTATGTGAAGAAAAGGTGTGAATTAGTTAAGAGTTGAAGATTTAGTCATACCAAATAATGGAGTCCAGAAAATCCTTCAGGAACTCCAGCGTTTTGCCAAACCATAAAGATTATCCCCTTCTTCCCTTTTTCTAATTGATACTTTTCCCCCACCATCACCTTTTCAGCTTAAATTCTTACTAGAAAAATTTCACCATTCTAACAACAGCATCACCTTTATACCTGATTAAAAATACAGAATGTTTGGGCTATACCCCCAGAGTATAACTCCAGTGTTTGTGAAAAGGGATCCTGGAATCTGCATATCCAGCAAACATCCATTCAGATGTTTTGGACCTCCTACTAGACACATCTGGTAGAATGGTAAGTGGCTCCTAGTTTTTCTGAGATTTCCTTTTGATAAGGAAGCATAACCACCCTTAGCACCACTTCAAAAATCTCACAGAAGCTCAGTAAGCTTAAAAATCGAATTGGAATGACTTAGGTCTAATTCTGATTAAACTGAAATTCTTTTTCTAAAGTATTTTTTATGTCTTTAAATTTATCATTTAGTTCGTGATAACCATATCCAAAATAGTGTCTGAGTTTTTTATAGTTGATTAAATATGCATTTTTATATCCAACCTCAGCAGGAACCTATACTCTATCAGTTCAAATACAGGTTTATAGGCAGTTAACCCATCTTTTTTTTTTTTTTCTTCGTTTCATGGAAAGCTACAGCTGCTGGAGAAAAATGTATAACCTTGATGATTAAGTGCTTTACAAATTTTGATTTAAACACAACTAAAGACCATAATGTCTCCAATATCCTTTTATGAATATAATCAGCTTTCTTTTTTATTCCTCACATTTGTTTTCTGAACCATCACTATTCTCCTGAAGTTACTAAATTCATCACTCCAATATGTTATTTTGCCTTCTGCATGAGAAGTCATAGGCCACCAAATATGAACACTCTCACTTTTCTTCCCTTTTTCTTTTCCATCTACAACAAGCTCATCTTCACTATTTTGCCTCAGAAGGAAGTCTTTACTTCTGTCCATGCCGTTCCCTCCAAATTAACTCTTTAGTTATTTTTTATGTATGAGAGAGAGCTCACAAATGGGAGGTGGGGGGTAAGGAGGAGAGAATGGGAAGTGGGACAAGGTGGGGCAGAGGTACAAGCAGATTCTCCCGAGTGGGGCTGGATCCCAGGAACCTGAGATCCTGACCTAAGCCCAAAGCAGACGCTTAACCAACTGAGCCACCCAGGCACCCCTCAAAATTAACTCTTGATCTTAGTCTGGTTTATATTATATTTGACTTCTCAGCATTATGACTCCTCTCTTGTATTATTTTCTCTCTCTACACTCCACTCTGGTTCCTTTCCCTTTGCCTACCTATATCATTCACATAAATCCTTCATCCTTAAAAAAAAAAAAAAAAAAAAAAAAAAAAAGGTTTCTTTATACCATGCCTGCCTCCTCCAGCAACCTTTGCCTCATTTTAAAATACTTTTATTTACATATGATTTACAAGCCATGTAATTCATCTGTTAAAGATATACAATTCAATGGATGTTGTATATTTACACAGTTGTTAAACCATCACCAAAATCTAATTTTTCAACACTTCTCTCACCCTAAAAAAGATACTCCTTACCTCTTTGCAGTCACTCCTCATGCCCACACCCAGGAGTTGGTGACCACTAGTCTATCATTCGTCTTTATGGCTCTACCTTTTATTTTTTATTTTATTTTTTTTTAATTTTTATTTATTTATTTATGATAGTCACACACACACAGAGAGAGAGAGAGAGGCAGAGACATAGGCAGAGGGAGAAGCAGGCTCCATGCACCAGGAGCCCGACGTGGGACTCGATCCCGGGTCTCCAGGATCGCGCCCTGGGCCAAAGGCAGGTGCCAAACCGCTGCGCCACCCAGGGATCCCCTATGGCTCTACCTTTTATAAATATTTCATACATATGGAATTATATAATACCTGACTTCTTTCACTTAGCATGTTTCTGAGGTTTATTCATGTTATAGCATTTATTAGTATTTCAATCCTTTCTATTGCAAATAATATGCCACTGTATGGATATATCACATTTTATTCATTCATAAGGTGATGGATATTTGGACTGATCTCATTTTTTGGCTATTATGAATAATGCTGCTATGAACATCTCTGTACAAATTTTTGTGGACATATGTTTTCATTTCCCCATATGTATAATAGTATCAGTTTATGGTCTACAAAATGATAATTTAATACAAGTATGTATTGCAAAATGATTACCACAATAAGGTTAGTTAACACCTCCATCAATGCACGCAATTACTTTTTTTGTGTGGCGAGAACATTTAAGTTTTACTCTTTTGGTAATATTCAAGCATGCAGTCACCATGCTATACGTTGGAACCTCAGAACTTACTCATCTTAAAATTGGAAGTTTATATTATTTGAACAACATTTCTACATTAATCCCAACCCTAATTCCCTGGCAACCGCTATTCGAACCTCTGTTTCTATGAGTGCACCTTTTTCAGACTCTGCATGTAAGCGAGATCATACAGTATTTGTCTTTCTTTGACTTCTGTTTCACTTAGCATAATGCCCTCAAGGTTCATCCATGTTGTTGCAAGTGATAGAATTTCCTTTTTTTAAATGACTAATATTTCTCTCTCTCTCTCTCTCTCTCTCTCTCTCTCTCTGTGTGTGTGTGTGTATGATATTTTCTTTATCCATTCATCCAGTGATGGACATTTAGGTTGTTTCCAAGTCTTGACTATTGTGCATAATGTTGTAGTGAACATGGAAGTGCAGATAAATCTTCAAGATAGTGATTTCATTTCCTTTAGATATTTCCTTTAGCTATATACCCAGAAGTAAAATTGCTAGATCATATGGTAGTTCTAGATTTATTTTTTTTGAGGACCCTCCATACTGTTTTCCACAGTGGCTGCACTAATTTATATTCCTTCCAATAGTGCACAGGGTTCCCTTTTGTCCACGTCCTTACCAACAGCTGCTATCTCTTATTGTTTTGATAGGCAGTGATTTTAACAGGTGTGAGGTGATATCTCATTGTGTTTTGATTTGCATTTATCTGGTGATTAGTGATACTGAACATCTTTCCATGTTTCTGTTGGCCATTTTTATGTCTTCTTTAGAAAAATGTTTGTCGAAGTATTCTGCCCATTTTTTTTCCATTGGCATTTTTTTGTTTTTTTTTTTTGTTTTTTTTTTTTTTGCTATTGAATTATCAATTCCTTATGTATTTTGGATATTAACCCCTTATCAGATAAATGGTTTGCAAAGGTTTTCTCTCATTCTTTAGGTTGGGTTTTCATTTTATTGGTGGTTTCCTTAGCTGTGCAGAAGCTTTTTAGTTTGATGTAGTCCTACTGGTTTATTTTTGTTTTTGTTGCTTGCCCTTTTGGTATCATATCCAAAAAATCATTGCTAAGATCAATGTCAAGGAGCTTTTGTCCATGTGCTTTCTTCCGGGAGTTTTACAGTTTCAGGTTTCACATTTGCGTCTTTAATCCATTTCATGTTACTTTTTGTGTATGATGTAAGTTAGGAATTCAATTTCATTCTTTTGTGTGTGAATATCCAGTTTACCCAACATCATTTGTTAAGAGATTGTCCTTTCCCCGGTGAGTATTCTTGGCTCCCTTGTCAAATGTTAGTTGATAGCATATGGATGGTTTATTTCTGGGCCTTGATACTGTTCTGATTACTATAGCTTTGTAATATAATTTAAAATCAGGAAGTATGATGTGTCCACTTTTCTTCTTTCTCAGGATTGGCTATTTGAGGTCTTTTGCAATTCCATATTAATTTTTAGGATTGTTTTATTTCTGTAAAAAATGCCACTGGACTTTTGAAGGGATTGCATTGAATATGTAGAACTCTATAGGTGATAAAGGCATTTTAACAATATTGCTCTAATACATGAACACAGAATACCTTTCCATTTATTTGTATGTTCAATTTCTTTCCTTAATGTTCTTATAGTTTTCAGAGCAGAGATCTTTCACCCCCTTGGTTAAATTTATTGCTAAGTATTTTGCTACTTTTGATGCTATTTTAAGTGGGATTGTTTGCTTGCTTTCCCTTTTGGATTAGTTCATGGTTAGTCTAAATGAATGCAACTGATGTTCTATGTTGATTTGAATCCTGAAAATCTATTAAAATCATTTATTAGTTCTAACAGTATCTTCATGGAGTCTTTAGGATTTTCTATATATAGGATCATATCATCTGTGAATAGAGACAATTGTATTTCTTCCTTCCATGTTTGCTTGCCTTTTCTTTCTTTGTCTTGCCAAATGCTCTGGCTAGAACTTCCAGTACTGTGTTGAATATGAGTGGTGAGAATGGGCAACCCTGTCTTCTTGACCTTAGAGGAAAAGCTTTCAGTTTCACCATTGAGTGTGATGTCAAGGGGCTTGTCATATTTACGGCCTTTATTAGGTTGAGGTACATTTCTTCCACACCTGATTTATTGAGAGCTTTTGCCATGGTAGGATACTGAATTTTGTCAATTATTTTTCTGCATCTTCTGAGGTGATTTTATAATTTTTATTTTTCATTCTATTAATGTGGTATATGACATCTATTGATTTGCATATATTAAACCATTCTTGCATCTCAGGGTTAAATCCCACATAATCATGGTACATGGTCTTTCTAATATGCTATTGAATTTGGTTTGCTAATATTTTGTTAAAAATGTTTGCATCTGTATTCATCAGAGATATTGTCCCGTAGTTTTCTTTTCTTGTGGAATTCCTATCTGGCATTGGTATTAGAGTAATGCTGGCCTCATAAAATGACTGTTGGGAGTGTTCCCCCCTCTCCCATTTTTTTGTAAAAGTTTAAGAAGAACTGGTGTTAATTCTTCTTTCAATTTTTGGCAGAATTCTTCACTGAAACCATCTGGTCCTGGGTTTTTCTTTTTTTGAGGTGTTTTTGATTACTGATTCAGTCTCCTTACTCATGTTTGGTCTGTTAAGATTTTCTATTTCTTCATCATTCAATTTTAGCAGGTTGTATGTTTCTAGGAATTTATCATTTCTTCCAGGTAATCCAATTCTGGGCATACTGATCTCTTATGAACCTTTAGATTTGTGTGTTGTTGGTTGTAATGTCTCCTCTTTCATTTCTAAATTTATTTATAGCTGTTTACCTTTTTTTTTGTCCCCTTAGTCCAGCTGAAGGTTTGTCACTTTTGTCTTTTCAAAAAACCAACTCGTTATTAGTTTCATTGGTCTTTTCTTTTGTTTTTCTGGTCTCTATTTCATTTATCTGCTCTGATCTTTACTAGTTCCTTCCTTCTAACTTTTGAATGAAGTTTGTTCTTCTTTTCCTTCTTTTGTTCCTTGAGGTATAAAGTTAGGTTGCTTATTCGAGCTCTTTCTTTTTTCTTAAAATTTTCTATAAAATACCCTCTTAGTACTGATTTTGCTATTTCTAATAGTTTGGGTATGTTTTGTTTTCATTTTCATTTGTTTTAAGATACTTTTTGATTTCCCCTTTGGCCCATTGGTTGCTCAAGAGTGTGTTGTTCAATTTACAAATATTTAAGAATTATAAATGTTTCCAGTTTTCTTACTGTTATTGATTTCTACTTTCATACTATTGTGGTTGGGGAAAGATATTTTATATAATTTCAACCCTTTTAAATTTGCTGAGACTTGTTTTGACCTAAGATATGATCTGTTCCGGAGATTATTCAATATGCACTTGAGAAGAATGTGTATTCTGCTGCTATTGTACGTTATGTTCTGTATTTGCCTGTTAGGTCCATTTGGTCTAAAGTATAGTTTAAAACCAACGTTTCCTAATTGATTTTCTGCTAGACTAATCCATCCATTGTTGATTGTGGGATATTAATCCCTTATTATTATTGTATTGTTATCTGTCTCTCCCTTCACATGTGTTAATATTTGTAAAAATATATTTAGATGCTCCAAAATGGGTATATCTATATTAATGATTAGTATATTTTCCTAATGAACTGACACCTTTGTCATTTTATAATGACCTTCTTTGTCTCTCATGGTTTTTTACTTAAACCTATTTTGTCTACTTTGAGTATAGCTATTCTTGCTCTCTTTTGCTTTCCATTTGCACAGAATATCCTTTTCGATCTCTTCACCTGTAGTCTTTATGATTCCTGAAGTTAATATGAGTCTCTTGTGGGCAGCATATAGTTGGATCTTGGTTTGTCTTTTTTTTTTTTTTTAAATCTATTCAGCCACTCTATACCTTTTGACTAGAGAATTTAATACACTTACATTTAAAGTAACAGGTAGAGACTTGATAAGGGCTTACTGATGCTGTATTATTGTTTTCTGATTGTCACTTAGTTCCTTTGGACCTTTCTTTCTCTTTTGCTGTCTTCCTTTGTAAATTGAGGGATTTCCACGGTGATATTCTTGTATTTCCTTCTTTTTATCTTTTGAGTATCTACTCTAGGTTTTTGCTTTGTAGTTACCGTGAGTTTTACATAAAACAAAATAGTTTTTTAAGCTGAAAACTTAATTTCAATAGCATGTAAAGATTCTACAATTTTACTCCTCCCCCTTTTGTTTTTGATATTTGTTTACCTCTGTATTGTGTATCCATCAACAAATTATTAAGCCATACTTATTTTTAATACTTTTATCCTTTAACCTTTTTACTAGAGATGTGATTAATATATCACCATGTTACAATCTTAGAGTACTCTAAATTTTACTATATACTTATCTTTATCATTGTCTTTTATATTTTCATTGTTTTTTAAAGATTTTTTATTTATTTATTCAGAGAGAGAGAGAGAGAGAGAGGCAGAGACACAGGCAGAGGGAGAAGCAAGCTCCATGCAGGGAGCCCAATGCGGGACTGGATCCCGGGTCTACCAGGATCACACCCCCAAGCTGCAGGCAGCGCTAAACCGCTGCGCCACTGGGGCTGCCCTATTTTCATTGTTTTTATGTTCTCAATTAGTATCTTTTCATTTCAGCTTGAAGAACTCCTGTTAGCATTTTTTTGTTGTTGTGTTAAAGCCTGTAAAATCTAACTGGCAACTATTTTATGGGATAGAAATGTCAGCACTCAAATTTCTGATGTGATCTGTAGAACCACTGATTGAATCAATAAAGTAGACAGACAGTAAGCTAAGAGGTTTTCTAAGTGTTAAGAAACAAAGGAATGAATCTATTTTTCACTTAATCTATCTGCATCTGTTAGTGAACCTACAGCTAAACTTGGTGTGTAGCCAAACTGGTTAAAGCTTGACATTAACGCTTTCTGTATTAAAAGTCTTGGTGATTTTTTCCTCCACTAAAAGGGTGGCACTAGCATTCAAACTTATCATATGAGACTGTCACTTGTGTCAAAATTATCACAGAGCGGAAGAGCATCCGTTGTTGTTTGGATACAACCATGATCAAAGCATGAACAGTATATGGCAATGATTCAATTTAACAGAATGGGAAAGAACTTAATATTAAGAACAAATTCCCCTGTAGTAGATGCCAATCCAGGATATGATCATCACAAACCCTACTAAAAACCAAGTAATTTTTGGTCAATTTGAAAACTGTCTAAAAAGTGTTAACAACTACACTTGTCAGAAAAAAAAATAAACATATGTAAGTAATCAAATCAAGCAAGGACCTAGGAATAGCATCATTGAGAATTGTAATTGAAACTTAAGTCACAATAACTCATATCAACTTGCCATATACTTATTTGAGGACTATTTTTATATCCTATCAAAGATTACATTATGTTAATTACAGCTCAAATACTCCATATCTGGAATGTGGCAGCTTCTGACTCTGGATCAATTTCACTTAGCTCATTGAATGAGTGCCAAGAGATATTAGCATTTATATCCAAAGTTGTGAAAACTTAACAAGGCTTTGAAAGTCTTTGGGATCAATAGCCAATCAAAATCCCCACAGAGGAGTGTTATGGTATGAAGGCAAATATTTACAGTCTCTTTCCACTGCAGATTTCTTTTTCTGTCTGTACTGTGTGGGGTTGTAGTACAGTGTTTATTTCTACAGATGTGACTAAGTGTGTAGCCATGAAGTAGTCTACTCTTTATCTCTATCTCTGATGCAGGACTCAATCCCAGGACCCCGGGACCACACTCTGAGCCAAAGACAGATGCTCAACCACTGAGCCACCCAGGCGTACTGCTTTTCCTCTACTTTAAAAACACTCCTTGTTCACAGCAGCAGCTTTCTGTTGATAATGACAGTCAGCTGTGAAACCTTTTTCAAATGCAAATTTCCCAACTATATCCCATACATACATTAATCCTACCTGCATTATAGGTATATTATAGGGATAATATATATCCAGGGTTGTAGGGTGGGGCTCAGGAGCCTACATTTTTTTATTATGAGCCATGTTTGAGACTTGCTCCTTTGTAGCTCTTCCAGGTGCTTCTGCATATTTGGCTTATGGGAATCACACATTACGTTCAAAATAAGGCCATACATAAGACTAGTTTTGGCAAGTACTGAGCAGAAGTGACGTATGTGTTTTATACACATATGTGTCAAGAACAGCCTCTGTTTAAAATCCAGGCAATGTTTACCACTCCAGATGCCTCTGCCCCTGCCTCAGCAATGAAGGATACTACGTGCTCCAGATGGTACAGCTACTAGGTGGGAATACCTGAGAAACTCTGTGGACCAGAACTCCTCCTCCCTAACCTCAACCTGAACTGGACCTGTAATATTGGCAAAAAACAGGTTGAGAAAGACACTAATTACAGCAAGCCACCCAGGTTCAGGGGTTCATTTGGCACTGTAGCATAAGCTTATCCTACTCTGACTGATACAAGGGTGTTGCAAATGCTTCCTTTACATTTATTTTTCCCATATATACCAAATTAATATAGGTTCACCCCACTAACTTAGAGTAGAGCACTCCTATGAAACCTTTCATCAGCCAAAATGGTATAAAGGGAAGAAGCAATTACCATTAATTTATATGGAAAAAATGTTAAGCATTCCCAGAATAAACAAAAAAACAAAAAATCCAAACCTCTCTTTGGTTTTACTGATATCTTAGGACACATCCTGCTAACGGATGCACAAAATAAATCGAGATAAAGATGCTCAGAGACACAGTTCAAGGTAGGATGGCTTGATGCTGAGATGCTGAGTGTAATTCCACGGGGCAGGAGCTTGGCGGGCCTGCTCTCCCTGCTGGGGATGAATGCTACCTCTATAAAGGCTTACTGCAAAACATGTGCTTAATGCTATTCTCACTGTTGCCTTTTGTTCATAGCAGCAAAAATCTTCTTCGGATTTCTTTTGGTTATCAAAAAGAAGTACTGATTACTGTAGGTAGGTCTTGTGTAAAGGTGAAGAAGTTTAAACCTACAGGGGGATACCTGTACCTTGAAGATTAGCTCATTTATGCTGTGACATCAGTACATTTTACTTCTAGACCTCTCGTCATTTTCATATTCTGAGGTTGCAAGACTATTAATTTTTTTATCATTTAAACCATGTATCTGAATAAGGATTTTCTCAACATTCACAACCAAAAAGCAAACAACCAAAACACAGTAAGTATAATGCTGAGGCTCTGATGCTAACAAGAAGCCATCCATCATACGTCATTCCCAGTTTAAAACTGGTGTTTCATTTACATCAGCCCAATTCTCTCAATATATGTCTTTATAATCAGAAAATATCATAAATTTGAACTTGTAGAATATACATATGCCCATAAAATGCCATTTTTATGTTTTATATATTGTTTTTTTTTTAAAGATCTATTTATTTATTTATGATAGACACAGTGAGGAGAGAGAGCGAGGTAGAGACACAGGAGGAGGGCGAAGCAGGCTCCATGCCGGGAGCCCGACGTGGGACTCGATCCTGGGACTCCAGGATCACTCCCTGGCCAAAGGCAGGCGCCAAACCACTGAGCCACCCAGGGATCCCCCTATATATTGGTTTTACGTAAAACTTTATTAGAAAAAGTTTGAAAAGAATTGCTTTTAGAGCAACAGAGGGTAAGTACCAATTCTCTTTCACACAATGCCCTTAACATATTAATAGCAACCTTATTAGACCTGAGAGAGGCCTTGGTGTTTATCTAGTTGAGCCATTTATTTTCATTGATTTGTTAGCCAAGGCCCAGATTCATCAAATGAGTCTCAAGGTCATATACTTGAATCAGAACAAAGCCAGAAGACCCTAGGGCTTTCCTACGGGGAGTGCTACCACATGAAGGGCTCCATCTTTGGGCTGAGCAATTAATTGTGACTCTCAATTTACCCAAACATTTGTTAAAGTGGCATGATGTCCCATAAAGTCTTTTTCAGATGTGAAAGCTAAGTCAAACTATTGATTTGTTTTTGAGATTTAGCTTTTTTATCTGTAAAATAAGAGCAAGTAGTACCTATCTTATAGCTCTACTGGAAGAGAGCTTCTATTAGAAAGTATATCACTTATGTACAATGTGAGGACCATTGTTCTTTGGCTTTACATGACTAAATTTAGATTTATTACCTTCAGATGTCAGCCTATACTTCTAGATCAGGGTTCAGCAAAGTATGGTCCATGGATCAAATCTGGCCTGACATCTGTTTTTATAAATGTGGTTTTATTGGATCATAGCCACACCGGTTCACTTATGTATTGTCAGGGCCTGCTTTGGGGGCTACAGCAGTAGAGGTGACTAGTTATGACAAAGGTCATATGGACCAAAAGCCTAAAATATTTACTCCCTTGCTATGTTCAGAAAAAATTCTGTTGATTTACGTTCTAGATTGCTGAGATAAGTTTTTAAAAGGATTTTATTTATTTGAGAGAGAGAGAGAGAAGGAGGGGGGTAGGCAGAGGGAGAAGGAGACTCCCTGCTGAGGAGAGAGCCCAATGTGGGGCTGACCCGAGGACCCGGAGATCATGACCTGAGCTGAAGACAGATGCTTAACCAACTGAGCTACCCAGGTGTCCCTGCTGAGATCATTTTGAAACTACTCTTGATTCTTTTATCCTTAGTATCATCCAATATCTCTTTCACTGGGTCAGCCATGGACTTGGCTCCATTTAGGCTGTTCACAGAAATGTTTAGTGAGACACAGGGAAGGAGAAGCCCATGGCACACCATGAGAGACCACCTTCATAGCTGACAATGATTACCATTCATCTGAAGAAGTATGAATCCACTAAATGATACTATCAGCCAGTTCTTAATCATCAACAATGTTGTGTATTTGTTAAATGCCTTTCTAATACGCAGAAGATAGGGTACAGACCCCTTTTTTCCCCTCCCAAGTGGTTTCAAATCTGTGTTGTTTCTGTACCCTTCAACTCCATTTCAGCCCCATTTTTTTGAAATCTCAACTAGTCACCTAGCTACAGTTTTCTGGCAGATCTACTATTGTCTGTGTAGAGATTGATTATTATTATTAAACCTGATTATTATTCTTCCTAGGTGCACTAAATTCCCCAGCTTTCTTTTCTTTTCTTTTTTCTTTTTTTATTCATAGAGATGCAGAGAGAGAGAGAGAGGCAGAGACACAGGCAGAGGGAGAAGCAGGCTCCATGCAGAGAGCCTGACGTGGGACTCGATCCAGGGTCTCCAGATCACGCCCCGGGCTGCAGGCGGCACTAAACCGCTGCGCCACCAGGGCTGCCCCCAGCTTTCTTTTCAATCAGAGGTGGCCAAGTGACTAAGTTCTAGCCAATGGAAGGATTGCAAAAGTCATGTGTGCTCCTTCCAGGCCTGGCCCACAAAAGCATCCCATTGGTAACCCTCCATGGTCTTATCCTTCTCACAGCCTGGAAGTTGATGAGCATGGAGACCTGAGAGGCCATCTATTAAAGATGGCAAAATCACAGCTAGAAAGAACCAGGGTCCCCGAATCCATCCTTAGAGGGGAGCCATGCACCACTCCAAGAACACCGATTTTGGACCTGAACGTGAAATAAATTTCTATTGTATTTAAAACATTATATATGTGTTTTGATGTTTGTTACGAAAGAGAATGTAATTGTCAAAAATACACTTATCATTACTATTATATTACTGCCAAAATATCACAGGAAAATATCCTAATAACTCCATTTTCGAAACCAGGAGGTTACAATTCATGTAAAGTGGCTATGGGTTGTCTTTCACTATATTCTCACCTACTTTGGCCTAAACATGTCCATTTCACTATTTTTGTTTTGTATTCTAATAGCTCATTCTCCTTAATTGACAAAAATACAGCAAAATAGGCATTACACTTGTTCTGCCTTTTAGTAATCTCTTACTGTACACTTTCCTAAAAGAGCCTCACATTTCCTTCTTGTTCTGTTTTAGTCTAGGCCTTCCCTTTTCAACAGAATGAACTGAGTTCACTAGTTTCTTTACTGTTTCTAAAGCCTCACCCTGTTTTGGCCTGACCCTTTTTTTTTTTTTTTACAGTTTCTTGCCATCCTTACATTTGTCCCTGGTAATACGTCCTTCACGTTTTCATCTCTTCTAAGAGCTAAGCTCAGACAACGTCTTGTTAAGTCATGCTGCTTCCTCCCCATTTTGCTTTTTCATTAAGATTATTTGTTACTTTGGTTTTCTTTGGAATGCTACCATCTCTCCTGAAGGCCTTAGTTTTAGTCTTTGAAATTAGATTAAAATGTCTTTTTTATTATCTGCCCCTTCCTACTATCATTCAACTAGGACAGAGACTCCCTTTACTGCTTAGAACATGGCCTGGCACATAGTAGGCACACGAATATTATATTTGTTTAATAATTGAAATCATGTCTATCCTTTCTCTAAATCTGATACTAACTCACTTTTCTACAACCCAAGAACCAGATGTAATTAAGTTTAGCTTATTTCCTCTCTTCAGTATTAAGGAGTATCAATTTTCAATACTTTTCTCTCAAAGAGTGATTCTCAGCCTTGGCTCCACATTTTAAGACTCCTGTGGAGCTTCTGAAAATCCCAATGCTCAGGCCACACTCTAAATGAATGAAATCCAAGTTTCTCACAGGTAGGATACAGACCTCAGGGAAAGACACTTTCCAGGTGATTTCAGTGTGCAGTCAAGATTTAGAATCACTGCAGGGTTCCTGTTGTTTCTGTAAGTCTTTCCTTTTAGTGAAAATGAAGTCAAGACATCAGTAAATATTATGACATCATCTTGCAAGGGATTGTTAATAATAATGAACATTTATCAATTGTTTACTATGCCAGGCATTGTTCTGAGAGTTCTTTCATACATTATTTCCTTTATACCTCACATCTACTCTGTGAAGGAGGTTAGTGAACCCCTGCTTTGCCAACAAGATTATGGAGTCAGAGAGGTTAAGGAAAGTAACACTGTCATTTGGGTCAGTCAAGAGTCTCTTGGGTGTTTGCTTTTAACTTAACTGATACTACAGCACAAGGGTTATCAGTCATGGGCAATTTTGCCTCCCAGAAGGCTTTCTAGATTAAAATATAGGCCTCTAGTTAAATTTGAATTTCAAAAAAATGACAAATAAGTTTAGTACAAGTCTGGACCAAATATTACATGGGGTGTACTTATATAAAAAGTCACTTGCTGTTTATCAGAAATTCAAATTTACTGGGGCATCCTCTATTTTCACTAAAATAGAGTGAAATAGAGTTGCTTAAGCTGGGAACTCTACCCGCAGGGAATATTTAGCAATGTCTGGAGATATTTTTGGTTATCAAACTGAGGATGTGCTACTGGCATCTAGCAGGTTGAGGCCAAGGATGCTGTTTAAGACCTCATAATGCTCAATGCTCAAGACAGCTGCCACAACAGACCATCCATCTTCAAATGTAACTAGTGCCCAGGCTGAGATCTAGTGGATGTTGGGAAAGATTAACTACTCCCCCAAACTTCTCCCCACCCCCATAACAGCATCATGCCTCTGGCAACTTTTATTTTTACTTCATTTATTTTTTAAAAGATTTTATTTATTCATGAGAGACACAGAGAAGAGAAGCAGATACAGGCAGAAGGAGAAGTAGGTTCTCTGCAGGAAGCCTGATATGGGAGGACTCGATCCTGGATCCGGGGATCACACCCTGAGCCAAAGGCAGATGGTCAACCGCTGAGCCACCCCTCTGGCAACTTTTATAGACTTCAGAAAGCTGCCTTTATCTATCTATCTATCTATCTATCTATCTATCTATCTATCTATCTATCTATGTATCTTTATTTTAGAGAGAGAGCAAGCACTAGTGTGCACACATGGGGAGAGGGGTAGAGAATCTTCAAGCAGATCCCCTGCTGAGTGAGGAGCCTGATACAGGGCTGGAGCTCATGACCCATGAGATCATAACCTGAGCTGAAACCAGGAGTCAGATGCTTAACCGACTAAGCCACCCAGGCACCCCATTAAGTCTCATTTCATCCTGTGTCTAGCTATAATAATATGTAATATTCTTTTGCATTTGCACTCTAGTAAGGTGTGCCTGGAGATATCATTCATCTACTGCTCCTGGTGCCTCTTCATCTCGCTACAAAGAAGATGTGGGACAGGCTTTTGCCACTTCCTGACATATCGTCCTTTGCTTTCTCTTTCATCCCCACATTTTCAATTACAGCTTCAAAATCTATGTGGTTCCAGTTAAGACATTGTACTCTCTGAAGTCCTCCTTGGGCCAATTTGATTTAGCTGCAATTAGCACAGAAAAATCTGGGACTGAAAGAAAGGTGTGATAAAAGCCCATATGGCAAAAGGAGAAGATAGCTTCATGCAAAATGGTTTACTGCTAATGGAATGATGTTTCTTTAGCTGGCAAATTTGTATGTTGTGAATGCCACCGCCATGGTGGCAAGTTTTTGATAACCTCTAAGGTTGCACTACCTAGCAGATGTTTTCTCAAAACTTTAGCAAAAGAATGTTGCAATGAATTTTATAAATGACTTATAAATTACTTTGTAAAACATGCATATTAGCTTGTCATGAATAAATCTAAGTAAATGTACTTTATTATAGTGCATATTTTCTTGTTTGATTTTGGAGCCTGTAAAAAAGCGTGTTGAGTATTCTTTCAAGTGTTATGATCAAACATAGGATGTATTTGGTACAAAGAGTTTTAAGTATTATTTTCAGGAATTTGAGCTTAAACACTGAATCATGTGCCAGAATTTTAATTTCAAAAGATCTGTTTTTCTTAGACGTAATTCATTATACTCATTTTAGAGTTTTTTTAAAAACTGATTTGCAAGGTAACAGATGTCAATTTTATGCCACCAAGGGTTACAGCTTAAGTTACTTAGCAAAGTGAAGATCACTCACTATTCAGGCTTTTAAAATAATATACTTATTTCTATTATTTTTAAATAGAGGATTATTGTGCCTAAAAATCATCATGCTTACTACGTATCTTTCCCCAAAAGAAAAGACCATGAGTTCTGGATTATATAAAAAAGAGCCACATCCAGAGGTCCACATATCCTTAAGTGCCCAGTAAGGATTATCTG
The DNA here is from genome assembly GCF_011100685.1 of Canis lupus familiaris. Classification (NCBI taxonomy): domain Eukaryota; kingdom Metazoa; phylum Chordata; class Mammalia; order Carnivora; family Canidae; genus Canis; species Canis lupus. Next base: position 7,695,811 of record NC_049234.1, on the reverse strand, counting down.
CATTAGCAAGGGGATAAAGATAATTACTACAAAAATCTAACATACAGTTAATTGACATATATATACACACACACACTTGCCTTGCATGTGTCATATAGGTGATCCTTAATAAATATGAATGCATTCGTCCAAAATTTGATATTGACTATTTATAAGGCATATATGTTTGAGTATGCATGTCTGGTCTGGGGATGTTAATAGTATAAAGAAAGAAAAAGAAACAAGGAGAAACACAGCCTTTGTAAATATAATGCTTTTTCTTTGACCAGAGATAAACCAAAGTAGGACACTCAAGATCTTAGAATTCCTGGCAGTGGCAGATGGCAGGGAGGTTGCAAGATTTTGTATACTTGCTCCCAAAGGGCTCTGTGACACCTCAATAATACTTATCTTAGTACACTATTTGTTTATATGTCTGAAACTATTAGTACGCCTGTCTACTTAATATGACCTTACTACTCTGTCTTCTGGTGCATTCTAGAAACATCCCAAATGACACATCAAGTTCATACACCAGAACTCTGAACCCCTTGCCTCAAATCCTCATCTTACTCTATCAATTCTAAACCATTATACCATAAACCATTATATGTATCATGACCGTTACTCTATCCTAATCAAGTTGTTACACTGAAAGACACGCCTTAAACTTGAAAAATCTCAAATATACCAAATATTTGTGCCTGCTCTCCCCCTATCAACCACCTCCTAGGTACTACTAAGGTTCTGTTGAGCTAGTATTCTCCTTACCTCAGTACTAACTCAGCTTTTTCTTACCAAAAGGTGGTTTTAGAGATATTGTGGGGAGTCAGCTTTTGAGACTTCCATTAGATTGTGAATTCTCAATGGGCAGGGTCTATGTCTCATTAATATTTTCTATAGGTTTTTTACACAGTTCCCCTGAGCAGGTAGCTCTCAAAGAGTCTTTAGACCAGTAGCATCAGCATCATCTGGGATTTTTTTTTAAGATTTTATTTTATTTATTTTAGAGACAGAGAGCAAGCAGAGAGAAGGGTAGAGGGAGAAGGAGGGAAAGGGACAAGCAAGCAGACTCCCCACTGAGCTCAGAGCCTGAGGCAGCGCTCATCCCAGAACCCTGAGCAGGACCTGAGAGGAAATCAAGAGTCAGAAGCTTAACCACTGACTGAGCCACCCAGCCTTTTAAGAAATTAAAATTTCGGGCTCAACCTTAACTCCACTGAACTGAAAGGCTGGGTGGAACTCAGCAATCTGTGTTTTAGTCAGTCCTTCAGGCAATTCTGACATACTATCAAATTTGAGAACTACTGTAGCTCACAGCAGATGGTTAATACACACAAAAAAGTACAGGGAATACATGATGAGAGTCAAGGGAGGTATAGTTATTCTTAATTAAAGTAGATAAAGTACAACACGGCTTCTTGGAGGAAGTGACAATTAGGGACTTGAAGGATTAGTAGAATTTGGGAATGAAGGCTGAAAAAAGTAGGGTTTAAGGGTGCTGGACTGGATTACAGAAAACACTGAAAGAGGCTGAAGCTAAAATGTGAATGTCCACCGAATGAGTTTATACTTCTTTCTGGTGATAGTAGGGAGTCACTAATGGTATGGTGCCCTTGGGGAGAGAGTAATATAAGGGAAACAAAACAAAACAAACACAAAAAACACTGTGTATGATTGGAAAACCATGCAGTGTATAAATTCTGCTGGATTATCTGATTTTGACTCTATGGCAGCTACTTTATAACTCTATAAATTGTAAAAAGTGATAGCAATCCAAAATAATTCCTGTCTATAAACAAAGGCAGTCTTGTCTATGTGAATTCCATCCAATAGACTGAATTGGCTCTCTTCACCAGCAGTGGAAAAATGTGCCTAGATCTGCACATTTATTTCAATAATCCTCATCTATTAATTATGTCTGTTTGGATTCTCCTTTGAACTGATTATAACATCTTACTGGTTCCTTCATTAATGAGCTAAATACAATATTTAATGTCTCCATTTTTATATCTGTCTTGATTTTATACCTTTTTCTGGGAGAAAATTAAATAAAATATCTTACTGTCTTACTTCTCTGATAGAACTCTTTGGGATATATACACATGTGTACACACATATATTAAAGCTCTTTCTTTTTCTACAATATTCTTTTTAAATATTTTTTTTTAATTTTTATTTATTTATGATAGTCACAGAGAGAGAGAGAGAGAGAGAGAGAGAGAGAGAGAGAGAGAGGCAGAGACACAGGCAGAGGGAGAAGCAGGCTCCATGCACCGGGAGCCCGACGTGGGATTCGATCCTGGGTCTCCAGGATCACGCCCTGGGCCAAAGGCAGGCGCTAAACCGCTGCGCCACCCAGGGATCCCTTTTTCTACAATATTCTTTTAAAATACGAAAGGAAATAAAATTTTTGCTGTATTTATTAATTCTTTAGATTATGAAACTTCACGTTTTCTAATCCACCCACAGTTACAAAGGCATTTTAGATCTTTTGGAATATTGTTATATTTTAAAATGAACGATTTTAACAGTAGCAACATGCTTAGGAGAAACAACAAATTATTCTAATTACAATTCTCTAGCCAAGGATTATAGTATTGTGCTGTAGCAGAACAAACAAGCAGAGGGGTATAAGAGTGTGTAGAACATGTTTATGGAATGGCAGACAATCATGATTTAACCACCAGGTTTTGTTTGTACTGACTGAGGGCTGATGAGCAATACAGACAATTTTATGCAGAGGCTGATGCTGTGGAGGGAACAGAGGGAGAGACAAGGGAACTGGGCATCTTCTAGTAAGAAGAGGGAGAGAAAACAACTTGAATATCTACAAAATTGAAAATCACGCACATCTAGCAATGCAGCTTCCTATTAACAGGGAGCCTCTCAGTAGCATAACCCAAATTAGAGAAGTGTTAAGGACCAGCGCCTGAGTGTCAGCAATCCTCTGATTCAGAGTCAGAATCAAAATTCCCTCCACTATCCTATTACTCATTTATTTCTCCTAATACATATTTGTCTAAAGGAAAATCTTAGATGCTGTAGATTATTCCATAAAATCTAAACCAACAGACCAAAATATAGTACCATATAGGAAGAACTACTTGGTTAAAATGGGAAGGTTTCTGAAAGCAAATTCTTGCTTGTCCACTGACTCACTCTATAAACACGAGGCACCTACTAAACCAGTCAGGCGTTGGTTATTCATCTATAAACAGTATAATGCTACATCTGGGGACGCTGGCTGAGTTTACTATTTAATCTTTGAGAACCATTCTCAGGTTTCTATAGGAAGAAGCCACAATACATAAAACATATTACCACAAATACTGCCACTTAATAAGCTGCAAAAGTGCTTGGGTTTTATTTTTAATAGTGTGGGGAATTTTCTTTTGCTCCCTTTTCTAAAAAAAAAAAAAAAAAAAAAAAAAAGGATATGCTTTGCAGTTAGAAAGTACATAAAGGGTTTATATGATGTTGAAAGGAATACTCTTCTATACAACAAATACATACCAGCTTAAAGGGTTTCCTATTGATCACATAACATCAAAAGGCCTAGTCTGCACTTAAGCATAGACTCTTAACAGAATGGGATGAGTACACGACTCTATTAAATGCTTAATTTGGATGAGTAGGTAGCTTAACATTTTATCAGTCAACCATTAAAGTGAACTGCCAGAGAAGAGTGCCATGAGGAGAACACATACAGGGCTGGAACAGAAGCATCATCAAATGCTTTTTCTTTTTTAAACACAACTAAGGCATTGAATTTAACTAAGATCAATGGCCCAAAGTATTCACATAATTAGCATCTACCATAGGATCCTTTTTGAGAAAAGGAGCTTGATAGATCTGGCTCTTACCAGGACTCCCTTGAAAATGTCCCCAGACCACTGAATCTGTTATATTTTAAAAATACTTTGGGGGTGCCTGGGTGGCTCAGTCGGTTAAGCATCTGTTTTTAGCTCAGGTCATGATCCCAGGGTTCTGGGTTTGAGCCCCACATAAGGGGGTCTCTGCTCAGTGGGGAGCCTGTTTCTCCCTCTGCCTCTGCCTGCCACTCTCCTTGCTTGTGCTCTCTCTGTGTCAAATGAATAAAATCTTAAAAAAAAAAACCTTAAAAAAAATACTTTGGAGAAAGCTTCTCTGGCATCTCATTAAATGATTAACCCTTCTTACTATAAGAAACTTCTTATAGTTATTTCTAAAATTTCTAGAGCATAAGCCCAGTTCTTTTGGCATTTTTTAATTATGAAAAATCCGGGGCATCTGGGTGGCTCAGTTGGTTGAGTGCCTGACTCTTGGTTTCAGCTCTGGTCAAGATCTTGAGGTTGTAGGATCAGGCTCCATGCTCACTGCAGAGTCTGTTTGAGATTCTCTCCTTCCCCTGTGCCCCTCCCCTAACTTTAGAGTATACGGTCTCTCTCAAATAAATAAAATCTTTAAAAAATTATGAAAAATTCCAGCATTCAAAAGTAGATAGTAAAAAGGCAACTACTGAATGAGAGACGTGCATATGATATATCCAATAAGGAGTTAATATCCAAAATATATAAAGAACCTATACAACTCAACACCAAAAAACCAATGATTTAAAAACGGGAGGACCTGAATAGATATTTTTCCAAAGAAAACATACAGATGGTCAAAGGACACATGAAAAGATGCTCAACATCACTCATCATCAGGGAAATGCAAATCAAAACTATAATGAGATATCACTTCATACCTGTCAGAAGGGCTAAAATAAAAAGCACAAAAAATAACAAGTGTTGGCAAAGATATGGAGGAAAAGGAAGCCTCATGCACTATTGGTGGAAATGCAAACTGGTGTAGTCACTGTGAAAAATGGTTTGGAGGTTCCTCAAAAAATTAAAATTAGAATTACCATATGATCCCAGAAATGAAAACAGTAACTCAAGAAGATATATGTACCCCTATATTTATTTCAGCATTACTTACAATAGCCCAGATATGCAAGTATCCCTAGTGTCCATCTATAGATGAATGGAAAAAAAGATATGATATATATATAATATATATACATATGTATAGAATATATATGTACATATGTATGTATGTGTGTGTGTGTATAAAATGGGAGTATTTCTCAGCCGTAAAACATAATGAGATTGGTCATTTGCAAGAACATGGATGGACCTAGAGGGTATAATGCTAACTAAAATAAGTTAGCCAGAGAAAGACAAATACAATATAACAATTTAATTTCAATTCACATGATAATATAATTTCCCTCATATGTGGAATTTAAGAAACAAAAGAAATGAACAAAGAGAAAAAAGAGACAAGAAGAATAGACTCTTAAATATAGAGAACTAGTGGTTGCCAGAGGGGAGAAGGGTGGGTAGATAGATAAAATAAAGAGGATTAAGAGTATATTATCTTGATGAGCATTGAGAAATATATAGAATTGCTGAATCATTATATTGTACACCCAAAACTAATTTAACAGTGTATGTTAATTATACTTCAATAAAAAATACAATAATAAAAAATACAATAATAAAAAATATGAGAAAGAACATCAGATATGATGGTGGGTTTTCACATATTTGAAGTTAAAGACAATGTTAGAATTTTTTAGCAATTAAAAAATGTTCCTTTTATGAATTCACATGGAAAAACTTTGAGATATATCTTTTGGGTGAGGATTTGAGGGTATATTTAGCTTCCTATATTTTCTAGTTTTCAATACAGGCTAAAGCCTGATTTATTTACTACCAGTGAAAATAAAATCCAAAATGACAAAAAAAGGTAGACAGAAGAGTAATAGGACAAAAGAGTAGTATGACAGATTCAACAATTTTCAAGATTTTGTCACATCTGTATCATAGGACAAAAGAGTAGTATGACAGATTCAACAATTTTCAAGATTTTGTCACATCTGTATCACTTATTGCTATTTTTTTGCCAAAACTTTTTAAAACAAATTTCAGATACATTATTTCACCCCTACATATGTCAGTTTATACATCTAAGTTTTAAACATAAAAATATTGGACATCCAACATTAACTATGAGGTGCCATTATCACACTAATGAAATCAGCATATATTCCTTTGCAGAATCCAAGACCTCGTCCATACTTAATCTCCCCAATAGATAAAAATGTCTTTTTTCCTATTGGCTTGAATCATGATCTAAACAAGATCTACATACTAAAATTGGTTAAGTCTCTAATCATCTAGTCCAGTCGGTGCTTCTTAAACTCTATGTGCAAATGAATCACTCAGGGATCTTAAAATTCAGTAAGTTCTGGGGCAAGATCTGATATACTACACGTCTAACAATCTCCCAGGTGGTAGCTATATTGCTGGAATCAAAGTAGGTCACACTTGGAGCAGCAAGATCTTAGCAAAGGCCCCAATATTTTTTTGTTTGTTTGTTTTTTCCATGCCATTGGCTTGCTGCAAAAACAGGTCAGCAATCCTGAGCTGTGTCCCATGGTCTGGATTTCCATGTGATATTATTTAACTTGTTCCTCTTCCATTACCCTTACTTTCCTTAAATAATGTTAGCTCTAAAAACCTAAAATATTAAAGCTCACCTTTTATGGTAAGAATATCTTATATTCTGTGATTCAAATAACTACTCACTCTGTTTGAATATTATATGCCTTATGGTAACTGTTGTGCTAAATAGCTGGCTCTAGAGTCAGATTTCTATGATTCAATTTCTGTCTTCATCACTTAGTAGTTGTATGACCTTGAACAAGTTAATCCCCCAAGCTTCAGTTTTCTCATCTGTAAAATGGGTATAATATCGGTATTATATAGTAACTCTGAAAAATGGCACATGGCAAGTGTTCAAAAAATGGAAGCTACCACTGTTGCTGACTTTGTCATTGTTTCACTTCAAGTTACCATATTTTCGTTTCTGGGACTTTTCTTCTAAGTCCTAAAAGTAACTTTTCAGTTCTTTTTTCACTTGAGGCTCTCTTATAAATCAGCTATAGCTTTTCTTTTTTTGTACAGTGCAGATCACAAAGTAGGCAGGACTCTCAGAGGAGCATATTATAAGTTTTCAGAAAATTTCTTTTTCATGATTTAATTTCTCTTTTAAAAAAAGATTTTATAGGCAGCCCCGGTGGCGCAGCAGTTTAGCGCTGCCTGCAGCCCGGGGTGTGATCCTGGAGACCCGGGATTGAGTCCCACGTCGGGCTCCCTGCATGGAGCCTGTTTCACCCTCTGCCTGTGTCTCTGTGCCTCTCTCTCTCTCTTTCTCTCTCTGAATAAATAAATAAATAAATAAATAAATAAATAAATAAATAAATAAATAAAGATTTTACCTGTTTGAGAGAGAGAGAGAGCATGTGAGTATGAATGGTGGGGGAAAAGAGGGAGAAGCAGGCTCCCTGCTAAGAGGGAGCTGACCGTGGGTCTGCATCCCAGGACCCTGGGATCATGACCTGAGCTGAAGGCAGACAGACATTTAACCAACTGAGCCACCCAGGTGCCCTTTTATGTTTTAATTTCTCTTTTAGATTACCATGGCTTATACAGCCTACAAATAAGACTATGTTTTAATCTTCTATCAGCTCACCCAAGTAAGTCTTTCAAGAGTGTTAATTCTTGGTGGTTCATCATAGAAATTTAGGTAACAAAATTGTGCACTATGAAATAGTTCCAAACCAAACATCTTAAGTGTATATTACAGAACTGAGGAAGCTTATTGTTCATTCATGTAAATCCCACATAAATTATATAATCTTTTTGTGTGTTATCAGTAATAAGGAAATGTTTTCATATCAAGACTGGGGTTTAGTCAGAGAGTAAATCTTCAAGAGATTACAGAAGTTGAGCTCATGGGACAAACTTATATTTCCTTCTTTCTTTAATAGGCTTTGGACGTTTGGAAAGAATCCCCACATAAAACCTCATACTTTGGGTAAAATCCCAAATAGCACACTACTTTTTGAAATTTTTTTTGACCACAGGAACACATGATTTATATGGGCCTGAAATCTGCCACTGTAAGTTGAAGCCATGACCTTCTAAATTCCATCAGCACAGAGTAACTTAGAGTCATCTCTTACAACAAGCAAGTGCTGGTCCAGATGATCAGGGCCAAAAAAAATAAATTAGGCAATGAGCCTAACTTTGTTTTACACTTTATTCTTTTTTCTTTTCCTTTTGAGGTTGATTTCTTCCTATAAGATGTTTTTCTTTTAAGACTCTGAATATATTTATTTCAGAGATGTATTCTCTTAGTTTAACATGAAGAGTAAAGTAAGGAAGTAGAACTGGCAAAGAGTACCAGGGCCAAAGCAAAATAACTGAAGAGAATATTTGAAAGTCAGTTACTTTTGAAGAGTTATTTGCAAGAGAGACACATGGTAAGAGAAGAGCAGTGGTGTTACCATAATTTTACTAGTATGCAATATTTTGGAATAACAGACTTTCTTTATCTGTGATGCAAGCAACCCGGTGATTTAACTAGAAATCATATGGTAGGCTACATAATTGTGTCTAACTTAAGAAAAGGCAGCAAAAACTTAAATGATAAAATAGTGGTGTATAAAAAGTGCCCTTTTGGGGAACCTGGATGGCTCAAGTGTTTGACTCTTAATTTCAGCTCAGGTCATGATCTCAGGCCTATGAAATCGAGTCCTGTGTTGGGCCCTGTGCTGGACATGGAGCCTGCTTCAGATTTACTCTCTATACCTCTGCCTCTTCCCCGCCTCTACCTGCTTGCACACACATATGCACACACTCTCCCTCTAAAAAAAAAAAAGTGTCCTTTATTTCTGTATATGTATATGTATATATATTATATATATATATAGCACCTAAATATATATAGCACCTAAAATAGCTATTAATATATAGCTATTATATATAGTTAATAGCTATTATATATATAATATATATTATATAGATAGATAGATAGATAGATAGATAGATAGTACCTAAAACAAAATCAAGATCAATACAGAATAAGCTTCACCCCACAAGGACAATCCATCTATCTGTTACTAGATAATAGAGCATTTCATTTGACAAGTTGTTTTATTTCCAGACATTTAAATGCATTTTACCTGAAATTATTGCTTAAAAGGCAAACATAAAAAGGAATTAAATAAGACTACCTAGAAATTAAATAGTATTTCATAACCATATTCAGATCTTAGGCCATAGCTGTTTTCCCACATTCCAGAAAACAGTAAAAGGCACAGAAAATGTTACGTAATCAATTACTGTAATAATGGATGACATTGCAAAGCTAGCCATGTACTCACATGATACCACTTGAAGGTAATATCTGTTTCTACACTAAGCATAAAGAACACTAGTTTTTCTCCCCAAACCTTTCATTAAAATCGAAGGGTAGGTTTAAATGGATTATGTCCCGACTTTCTTCATTCTTAATATTTGCAAGATCTAAATCTCCTGAGAAATCTTCTGCCTTCTTGAAATGTATTTAGGTTTAGGAACATATCAGTAACATCTTTTCAATGGATATATAGATATTTCCTTTCTTCTTATCTAGTATATGAACCAAATATTCCCAGTATCTCTGATTTTATCTCAGTTTTCAAACTGTAAGTTTTTAGCTTTTTTTTTTGCACTGTATCCTGATGAGGGGTATAGAATTATATAAGGTCTTATACATAATACATAGCAAAGACAGCAATTTCCTCAGGACAGAGGGTGAAAGCTGTACTGAAGGGATTTTTTTTTTCAGTTGGCTACTAAATCACTGTATCAGTAATATGTTCTCAAGTAAATTCATGTGGAAAATCATTGAACATTTATCCATTCTTATTAAGGTCAAATTTTTATTAGTAAACTGATTATGATCTCTTACCTCATGACCTAGGTCACTACTGACACATAATAGTCATTCTGTAACTATTTGCTGACTGAATTAAATGAATAAACAAACACTAACAGAATGCAAGAAAAGCATATTATACGTTCATTAAATGCTCCCAGTCTAGACTCATCTCCATAAAATATTCTTATCATTTACAATTCATTTTATAGCTGCTTACAAAATTAAAGCCACAAAGATATTTTGATAGATTTGGTGTGTGTGTGCGCCAAAAAAAGACTAATAGATAAATACAAAATGAGATGCATAAACAGTCCAAGGGCGAATATTTCTGAAGATATTTGCCTTCTTCATGTTCCACCCATACACGGAAAAGCAACAGTTGGTTATCATCCTTAGAAAGTACCAGCAAACAACACTCTATAAAACTACAGGTTGTAATTGTGTACGCGTAGACTCCAGTTTAAAGAACTTCAAACATTTCCAGTCTTCCAGTTCTCCTTTCTGCCCCTCATCTCTTCCCACTCACATGTGATCTTCCTTACCTTTCATTATTGAACCAGTACTTGAAATATTTAGTTAGTATTTTCTCCTTTTCCAATGATTTCCATGACATAACCACTTCCCTTGATCCAGAAAAAATTCCTGTGCTCCGTTGACCCCATGGAGTATTTTTCTAGACTTCACAAATGAGGTCAAGTCCCAATTTATACAGCAAAAGGCCAGAAGAAGATTCTCCAAAGGGAACTGGTATAATCTTATTTTGAAAAGAATGCTACAGATTATTTTCAGCAGTTCCCATTTAACTGCCTAAGCATTTACTGAATTTTGATGCAGCTGTGATTCATATACAAGAGGCCTATGGTTCTCTACCCCTATTCACTGTGCTCCTATAGTCATATGGTAGCTACTGAGATAAAACAGCTCAGTAGGTTTAAAACAAAAGGATACCTCTACAAAGTGGTCTCAAATCTTTAAATGGATCAAGTGCCTTACTAATTTATGTCTACCCTCCCTCTTAAGAGACAGGTGGTTTCAATTAGTCATGTTGCTTTGGAGTTTCACTGCTCCTGGTATGTTTAATTGATAAACTATTTAGCTATTTCTGAATCTGGATTTATAAGAGAAAGTTATTATATGGATGACTTCAGGATACTAGATAGGTGATCTCTGATGTTTAGCTTAAATTCTAATTTGCCTATGCAGTAATACTCTTGAAACAAAAATTTTAACATGTTAATCTACTGGAAAACACATTTCAACATGGAACACAGCTTGGCAAAGGATAAATGTTTTTCGCTAAAAAAGTCTGAAGGTCTCAATTTTAAATTTAAAAAATGATGAGCGTTACATCATTTGGTTTACTTTCAAGATCCTCTGAGGCACATTTGGGTTGCAGTATGGTCAAATGGCAAGAGTTCATATAGCTTATGAACCACAGGAATAATTTGCAGTTGGTATATTTTAAGGTTAAGTTCTTATTACCTATTGGTATATTTTTACAATGCCCAATGTGGACTTTTAGCTCATTTATACTTATTTTACTCTCACTAATGACTAGAGAAACAGAAAGGTATGCATTATCTTTCTTCTTTTTCTAATACAAACAACCCCTTCCTTTTTTAATGCTTTCTTAATAAAGCTACCTTTAATGTATCTACTACTTTTAAGGTATTTTTAAAATTATAAATATTTTTTTTAGATTTTATTTATTTATTCATGAGAGACATAGAGAGAGAGGTAGAGACACAGGCAGAGGGTTAGAAGCAGGCTCCACGCAGAGAGCTCGACATTTTAAGCTTTTTGATTTGCAAAAACCCTTTTTTATTTTCCCTTAATCAATGCTGGGTGGTGGGGGGCAGGGAATACAGATAAAGCTGATATTCATGATATCTATTTTATACATTAGAAAGTTATATAGGCAAAGCAAATAAATAACTCTTCGGAGTTTAACTATTTAATATCCATTCTTCCCTTCTTCCTCCCTGATTCTATTTGAAATAACAATATAGGGATCCCTGGGTGGCGCAGTGGTTTAGTGCCTGCCTTTGGCCCAGGGCGTGATCCTGGAGACCTGGGATCGAGTCCCACGTCGGGCTCACCGTGCATGGAGCCTGCTTCTCCCTCTGCCTGTGTCTCTGCCTCTCTCTCTGTGACTATCATAAATTAAAAAAAAAAAAAAAATGAAATAACAATATACTTAGCAAGAAAAAAAAAAGCACTGTTTTTTTTCACTTTCTTTTTTTCTAGATAGCCCTGTGACACAGTTCTGGACACTGAGATATGAACTGAAGTCTCCTAGAGGCTTTTGGGAAAGTTTTTGCTTCACTGATACAGGTGTCCCTCCTTCCCGCCGCTACCATCTTCTTGTCTGAAAGATGGATGTGATGGCCAGAGCCATAGCCTCTTAGAACCAAGAGGAAAGGGCAAAGAAAATTTTAAGGAGAATTGACATCCTGAATTTATACCAGTAACTGCCTACTTCTAGATTTCTTCCACAAGAGAAAAATACAGCTTTATGTGACTGTAATCAAGAGGTCTTTATTCACAGACAAGTGCAATTGTTCACCTTTAGAGTAGGAACTTGAATTTAGGTTCTCTTCCAGTTCTATCATCTTTCCATTGTTGTAGATTATACTGCCTGGTAATCCTAGGCTATCTTTAACTTGTTATTTCTAGCACCCATGAGACATAGCACTCAATATCAAGTCCTACAGCAGGAAAACAAGGGTAGTATCACATCTTGAATTTTAATTGGTTACCTCTATAGCTCGAAGCTAAAAAGCAAAGTAATGAAAAGCTGTTTTTGACATTTCTCTCCCCCACCCCCACCCCACCCCCCCACACACATATTTTCAATGAGCTTCTCTGGACCCGTGGCACTTATGTCCTTTGGAATGTACTACTCAAATCCTATCGAGACCTGCCCTTTCCTTAGGGTTTTAAGCTCTCAGTTATACTTTCTTCTGCCTTTCCACCACTAATCAAAGCAGATAGGATGAGGAGAGAAATGAAGAATTATTGTCACTGAGGTAATTTATGGGGATATAAAAATTATTTTAGGAGGGTATCTGCAAGATGATTTATAAATCGAATTGAACCTCTAGGTTTGGAAAGCACTGAAGAGTCATTTGTGAGTGAGGGGTTTCACTCCTACTCCTCATCTAATCTAAGCAGCTACTCTTCTCTTCAGTTTAGCCCCTTTGGACATTCCCACTGACCTCTTTAGCCCCCAGCCAGCACAGGGGGCAACACAGCATAAAGCAGGGATTTGCTGCTTATTGTTAAGACCTGCCAAGTCCTAGAATTAGAAGAGTACTAGAAACAGGGAAAGGAAGGAATGTACTTTTGCTAATTCTGTACATTAAAAAATATGCTTAGTAGATATTTTAACTATGTAATACAAATTGGATAATTAAAAGTTTTTAATGTATGGCTGGCATTCTGTGAACTCTTTAATATATATTCTTCCTTGTAACTTCCTCTTTTCTCATCTGCCGTCATGTTACTTGCTGTTAAAAAGCTTAACTTCCTCTTTCAGATCATTCTATCACAGTCTTTATATTCCTTCCATGAGAATATCAGTTCTGCTGTGCCTATCAAGCGGTTAAAAAAAAAAACAAAAACAAAACAAAACAAAAAAAACCCAAAAAAACCCCAAACCCAACAGAAACAAAAACAAAGTACACTTAAGCTAAAGATTTGGTTTCTAGCTTCAAATTTATGACTCTGGCTAAATGATCATAATGCTTGGGCAGAGCATTTACCATTCCTGCATCTTGGTTTTCTTAGCTGAAAATATAGTGAGGTAGATTCACCTTGGAAAGGTACTTTTTAGTTCAAAGATTCTATAATTTAAGCCCATTTTCATACATATGTCATTAATCTCTGCAACAATCTTGTGGGGAAGGAGAGTAACATTATCCTCATGTTGTAAATTTAGAAAAGAGAGGTAAAGGAAGCTCAATGATTTGTCTACTGGTGCAAAGCTGGCAGATAGCCATGCAAGGAACTAAACCCAGATATTAGCTGACGTTTTTCTCTTCAGAGAAAGCTAGGCCACCATTTTCTGAATACAAAAAGGAGACAAAGGAGGTCAACTAGGTGAGATTTTAAGGCTCACCCTCAAATTCATAGAGAGAGGCAAGGAGTTTCACTCCCTTCAGACATGGGATTATAATTTGCAGATATATCATACTGTATCTAGATCACATCTGCTTTAGACCTTATAGTTGTTGAATCTCTTGAGGATAGGGGATCCTGCTATAGAAGCTAAAAAAAAAGTTTATTAAAAATCATGTTTGCAAAAAAAAAAAAATCATGTTTGCCTTTCTCTTCATAAAGGATGATAGTCAACAAATATTATTTATTTTATAATTTAACACTTGTGTTTATGCTGATATCTGTGAACTCTATATTTTGGGGGATAGTGTAAATTCTAGAATCATTTCTGCATTCCTATTCTTGACATACATTTACATACTAACCAATGGAACATAAACGTCTGTGAGTTTAAATTATTATTCTATTAAACATGGAAAAATGGAATCTGAACACTAGCAATGACAATGATTTACTTTGCTAACAGCTCTATCCTCTATTTTTACCAAGTTCCTCAGAAGACGTGGTAGTAGTTGGGTGAAAAGAACCACGGACTGGTAGTCAGAAGGTTCAAACTCTGTTTTAGGGACTTGCACTGACTCACTCAGTGACCACATGCCTAATCAGGCGATCTCCCTCTCAGATGTCAGAATTTAGGAGTGTTTCCTAACTTCACTAACCTATAGGAAATGCTATGAATATAAGTATAACTCTGGAAAAAATAAAAATAATCAGGAGGCAAAAAAGCATAAGATGAGTCTTACCAAATTTAGTGTGAAGTACAACTATTATTTAAACTTTTTAAGATAATTTATATTCTGAATTTTAAATGAATTATTTCTAAATGTTATCTCCTCTCCTTTGGTAGGAAAATCACTCAATTTTATGGTGGGGAAAAGAGAAGAAAGAGAGGGCAACTTTGTCTTCTCTTCACCCCCATTTACCTCTGTAAGTCTGAGGGTGCTCCTTCATGAAATCTGATGGAGTGTTATTTGAAGCGTTAGGGCAGTTACACAGTGAATGGAAGGAGAAATTCTTTATTTTGGGGGAAGAGCAAAGCCCCACATATTTTGCAATTCTGTTCAGTGTTCGCATCACTTCTTTATCTGTTCAACATTTGTTGGGTGCTGCACATTATGCTCAGCTCTGAGAATACAAAGATGAAGAAGATAAGGTGCCTGTACCTAAGGAAGTGCCAACAGATCAGAGGCATTAGATATTTCAACAGATTATTACACGACAGCATTGGGAGTGTACTCCCTATGAGAGAGAGGTCAGCAAAGAGGTGCTGGGGGCATCTAGAAAAAGTTAAAGATGTGGTTTATCAGTTAACCTTGGTGGGCAGGAGAAGCAAGAAAAAGGTCGTTTTCCAGATACTGTAAGTTTTATAGTAATGGGTTTTAAAAATGAATATTTAATCAAACTGAATTGTACACTTGGCAATGTGTCACACAGCAGTCAAGTCTAAAAAAGCACCAGTTTTGGAGTTGGAGAGATAGAATTACAACTCCATTTCTGTCTACAGGTGTGACCTTGGGCAAGTTGCCTGACTTCTCAAAATCTGTTTCTTTGTTTAGAAAATGGAGATTATAAAAGTATCCACACCTCATGGGGTTGTATGAAGATTAAGTGGGAGAATACACATAAGCACCTAGCCCACTCCTTGAAACCAGATAAGATGGTAAGTATTCAGTAAATACGAGTTATCAGTAAGTACTCTATATACATTTTTTAAAAGATTTTATTTATTTATTCATGAGACACACAGAGAGAAGTAGAGACATAGGCAGAGGGAGAAGCAGGCTCCATGCAGGGAGCCCCATGTGGGACTCGATCCCGGGTCTCCAGGATCGCGCCCTGGGACTGAAGGCAGCGCTAAACCGCTGAGCCACCTGGGCTGCCCCTCTATATACATTTTCTCATTGAACTCTTGCAACAATCCAATGGATAGGCATTCCTAAAATAGGATACAGAACACAGAGATGCTAGGAAGATAGGTTCCAAACCATGAAAGATTATGTGTGCTATGATAAGGAGTCTGGAATATATGTAGCGAGCAATGGTAAATCTTTTGAGGGCTTTTAAGACAGAGCCAATGAGTTCTAAGTTTTTAGGAAGATCTTTGAGATGACAGCGTGGATTATGGGTTGGAAGGGCAGGGAGAAAAAAAAAAAGGTTAGGAGTCCAATTAAGAATTCCTTATAGTAAGTCACTCTGAGTAATATGGGAAATCCTAAAAGCAACACTGTACACCTTTGGAAGGGATAGCTGGTATATACCTTGTGACTCCAGCTTCTACCTCCTCCTAGATCCTATAATGGCAAAAGCTTTAGGGCTTGCCTCAATGCTGATTTCTTTCAAGCTCTGAACTGCACCAGCACTGGTGGTCTTTCAGAGTCATTTTCTTTGTTACTAAGGGGCATGAAGTTTTGATCATCTCTGAAAGGAAGCAAATGAGCTCCCTGCTAGAAGTTAGAGGATAAAGTATCAGTGTGATTGTTTCTTGGCTGGCAGGGAAAAAGTAGAAAGCAGATGCTCTAAAAGCACTGGGCTTTGATACCTTTATCATTTTTGTCACCTTTATATGTAGATGATGTCATCATCATTCATCTGTACCTTGATTCCAGGGGAGTAAATCACACACAGGATAGTAAATAGCAGAGTTTATGCAAAACACAAATACAGACTACCACATTGTTCCATGGATTTAACACCACACACCTGGTGTTTTGTCTTTTTCTGTTTTTGAAACAGAAAAAGACATTCAATGTTTCCACTGTAAAACAGTAATCTCTACTCACTCTTTTTGCTGGAGGTTCTCAACAGTAAAATGGTAAAACATATACTTCAAAAGAGCAAGGAATGCAATGGAAGCTTAAAACATGTTGAAGGCTACTCTTTCTTCCAAAATGCCAGAAGCTAGATAATTCAGGATTGCTTTCTTGCTTATGTACCAGCACTGGAGTATAAACCTTAAGAAATGTCTGAGAAACCGATTTTTCTTTTGAAATACCATCTTTTTTTATCCAATTCTTCTCTTTTTACACATGCTCTGATGCAATCTTGCTTAACAAGACATGCTTTTATTAGAGTTGCCTTGATTTCAGTTGTTTGCATACATGTACTTGTACTTTGAGATACAGGTTTTTGATAACATGACAACTATCTGGAGAAAAGAGTCAAGACATAAGATGAAAAAGGGTTTCAGCATTTTATGTTTTTCAGGATTTGCAATCCTCAAATAATAAAAGCAAAATGTGTGCTAGCCCTTTTGAATACACGTAACATCATGTTATATTTAAAATATGTTAATCATAAAATTAAAAATTGGTTTGAAATATTTATATGATGAAAATTAGAAACTGGAAGTGTTCTAAAGAATTTTTAAAATTATACAGCATTAAATTTATTTAATGTGTTTGAAACACTAGTGAATAATAACTATGAGATATTTTTGTCAAGTTTAAAGACTCGGTGGTGGTGATTGCTTTTGATTATTACAAGAATCTACAATGTTAAATCAGGAGATCAGCTTTGAGACTTGGAAGAAAAAGTAGAGGAAAGAACATTGTTAAATGCTATTGCAAGTTTAATAAATGTGTAAGAGTTTTTTAAAAAAGAAGAAAATTAGGTACTTTTATTTTCTTATTTTTATTTGAGAGAGAGAGAGAAGGAGGGGGAAAGAGGGGGGAGAGATAAGTCAACTCCATGCTGAGCATGGAGCCCTATGCAGAGCTTGATCTCATCACCCTGAGATCATGACTTGAGCTGAAATCGAGAGTCCACACTTAACCAACTGAGCTACCCAGATGCCCCCCAAATTAGATACTTTTAAAGTAAAAAAAAAGGGATCCCTGGGTGGCGCAGCAGTTTGGCGCCTGCCTTTGGCCCAGGGCGCGATCCTGGAGACCCGGGATCGAATCCCACATCGGGCTCCTGGTGCATGGAGCCTGCTTCTCCCTCTGCCTGTGTCTCTGCCTCTCTCTCTCTCTCTCTCTCTCTCTCTGTGACTATCATAAATAAATAAAAATTTTTTAAAAATCTGTAAAAAAAAATAAAAAAGTAAAGTAAAAAAAAATTACAACTAAGATTAATCATCCAGATAGAAAAATACGTTAAGAAAACACAAGACCAAAGCAAAATAACAAAATTAATTTAAAAATATGAAAAATGACTGAATTAAAAGTGAGAAGCCACCAAACTTCAATCATAGCCATGTCATACAGAGAATGATATTTGTATAAATACCACAAACAAAAGACAGGAAAGACTAGTCCTGTGTTGGGCTTTGTGCTTAGCGCAGAGTCTGCTTGGGATTCTCTCTCTCCCTCTGCCCCTTGGCCCCGCTCTATAAATAAATAAATAAATAATAAATAAATAAATAAATAAATAAAATCTTTTAAAAATATTTTTTTAGTTAAGTCTGAGATGATAAATGTCACACTTCTACTTAATAATTTAATTTTGAAAATTAAATAACAGAAATGTGGTTAACTGCATAACCATGACTTGCTTCTAATAAGTGAGCTTGATAGCTTCAACCCTGAGATATTTCTCGTATGTCTTGACTGATCTTTTGATTAAAAATATTTTTCCTAAGAATTTATGTGGCAACACACACACACACACACCCCCCAAATAAAACCTTGACCAGAGCAAGATAGTACTTCATGATAGAAAAGAATTTTTTAATCCTGAAAATTATAGATAGAGTAGTATTTGAAAAGATATGAACTTAAAAGAGCAAATTTCAAGCATAGAAAAGAAAAAGGTATGTATGCATTAAATATAACTCATTCCTGTGATAAATTTACAAATAATCTAAATCCTTTTATGATAAAGCAAGCATATGAAAAATAGAATAACAGTTCAATCTCAAAAAAAATTGAAGTGTCACACATGACATCATTTTATCAAGCTAGGAAAAACATTACTGGTGACATAGTACAGAATTACCTTGGTGACTCAGGTGGCTGAGGCTACAAGACCTAACCTGTGATTAAGTCCAGTTCAGGTTGTCAGTATCTCTCACTAGACACGTCCGTCCTGTTTTCTTCAAATCCATGTTCCAGGATGAATTATTTAAAACTCAATCTGACAAGGAGCATCATATGATGCATCAACTAGCCATCTAATAGAATCAGTGATGTGGCTAAACAGAGTGTGGATCTCTGCTTTACACTCATATGCTGTTAGAGAGCATTTATTCGTGATACCAGCTCTTTGGGTTTTTCTTTTTCAGCACTGATGAGCCCTTAGTTATGCTGAAGCCCTAAGCTCATTCCAAATCTGGCTAAAGACAATTGTGACCTTTTGGCAATTTTGATGAAGCATGGGCAATTCTGACAAGCACATGTGTGGTGGGGACAGGGCGTTGTAGGCCTCTCTAAACAAGTAACATTTACATATCTTTTCCTCACCTGTAAAATGGAAATAATGTTAGTCCTGTCTACTTCACGGGGATGTTAGCGAACTTTATGTGAAATTAGGATGTATGTTATAAGTCTTTATAAATCCTGCAGTGCAGAGCAAATTCAGGTAACTATCAGAAATAGTAGATTTATAACTGAGATACAAGAGGAATAACAAGCAGAAATGAAAGCTAATTATGAGAGTCTATCAGGTCCCTCGCGAACTTTAAGACCTTATTTTGTCACCATTACCACTCTCTTCAGTCATATTGATATTCTTTGTCTTCCTTGAACCGAACTTGTTTTCACACCCTACCTTTGTACTTAACTCTCATCTCTACATGGTTAGCTACTCTCCTGGATCCTTGTATAGCTTCTCATCATTTGGGTTTCAACTCTACTGATACCTTCTCATAAATGCCCCCCATCAATATCTAAGATCATTGTGTCACTGCCCTACTCCACTCCAATCTCATGTGATCATTATTTTGTTTTTAACATTTATTATCAAAATATCTTATTTCTTCTCTTAGCTGTTCATGGATAAAGTCACCACTATGTAAAAGCACTGTGCCCTTCTTTGGAAGGAGGACCTGAGTGACCAAGCAGTCTGTCACTAAGCAAGATCAAACTGCCAGCATTCCGGATGACAGGAAGTTCATGGTGACCTTGTCAAATCAGAGAAAAAATCAGCTGGAAACCTGACTTCCAGAGGAAAGAAGTGGGGAAAGGAAACACACAAGGACAAAAGCACTGAACAGACTCAGGACAAATTGCCCCCCCTTTTTTTTTTTTTTGCTTTGCTCTCATATTTAAAAGAAGTTGGAACTGGCCTAACATATTAAGCAAAAATAACAGTTTGGAGAAGGATACCTTGTTCTTGTCAGTACCCTGCAACCTAAATCCTATGAAAAAATAGATAAAAGTATCCTGAACAGATGAAGCTGACAATTTTCCATATGATGCATTTGGATAAGTGAAGATATTCTCTTAAAAATTAAATTCAAGGCAGCCCCGGTGGCTCAGTGGTTTAGTACCACCTTCAGCCCAGGGCATGATCCTGGAGACCCAGGATCAAGTCCCATGTCTGGCTCCCTGCGTGGAGCCTGCTTCTCCCTCTGCCTGTGTCTCTGCCTCTCTCTCATTCTGTGTCTCTCGTGAATAAATAAATAAAATCTTTAAAAAAATAAATTCAAAATGTGTGTATTTATTGTTTAGGTAACTCATTTGCCTATAATTTCCATTCTATAGCATATGAAGTGTTATTTTAAAATATTCTCTCTTAATCTCATCCTCTATGGTACACTTATTTGTTCGCATTCCCCAACATCCTCTTTCTAAAAAAGTGTGTTTTTTTTTAAAAAAAGGTAAGCTTTGTGCCCAATGTGGGTCTTGAACTCATAACGCCACAATCAAGAGTCACATGTTCTACTGACTGAGCTGGCCATGCACCTCTGTCTTCACTTTTGAGACACTTAATTCCCTTCCAGTCACTATTTACATACCCGCCCTATAACTCATTCCCCAAGGCCCTGCTTTCAGCTTTCAGCAGATCTCTGTTTGGTGTTTCTTCTAAATTCCAATTCAGAATTATATATAACCCTACTATGACACTTAAAGAAGTGCATGATTATAACTGTGTATGTGTCTGTCTCTCTCATTAGATTCTATTTGTATTACCAAATATGTAGTCCCAGTGCTTGTTTACTACAAAGCAGGCATTCAGTAAGTGCTTTAATTTTATACTTTTCCATGGTGCTAATATTTTTTTTCTGTCTCTCTCATTAGATTCTATTTGTATTACCAAATATGTAGTCCCAGTGTTTGCTTACTACAAAGCATAGCAGGCATTCAGTAAATGCTTTAATTTTATACTTTCCCATGCTGCTAATATTTTTTTTAACCATTGCCCATATGCTACTTTATTACTACTGTTTAAATGTCAACACAGGTGGGATTGGGAACATTTGTTTTTGTATTTTTCTTTTTTTTTTAAGATTTTATTTATTCATGAGACACACACACACAAACAGAGAGAGAGAGAGAGAGAGAGGCAGAGACACAGGCAGAGGGAGAAGCAGGTTCCATGCAGGGAGCCTGACATAGGACTCGATCCCAGGTCTCCAGGATCAGGCTCTGGGCTAAAGATGGCACTAAACTGCTGAGCCACCCGGGCTGCCCCGGTTTTGTGTTTTTCAATGGTAAAAACTCATACATTCTTTTTAGAAAAAAAAAAAAAATCCACAAGTGATGGAGTAAAGAGGCTTTTAAAGAGACTGTAGTGTTTAAGCCAGACAACTGTCAATTTTCCATTTAACTGGAAGGAACTCTACTGAAGAAAATCCCAGCAAATAGATGAATCTATACATAGTTCTATTTTTCTAATTAATTTACTTAGTCATGTAAATAAGAACTATAGAGTGATATGAACACAGACTCTGGAGCTAGGGCCTTACATTTGAATTCTGGCTCTGACACTTGCTAAGCTGATTTGACCTCAGGCAAATTTCTTAATCTTTCTGTGCCTTAGCTTTCTCATTTGTAAAATGGGAGTAATAAATGTACCTAATAACACAGGTTGATCTGAAGATATACTCAACAAATATTTATTTAGGACATATTACATACCTGGCTCTGCTCTTGATATAAGCTATCAAATATGAAAGAAAAAAAGGACAAACTCCTCCACAGAGTTTGCATTCCAGTTAGCAAGATAAACATAAATACACATCTATGTGTTAGTAATAAGAGCTAAGGAGAAAAAAAAAAAGGGAGGAGAAGTAGAGGGATATGAACTGTTGAGGGATGGGTGAGATTTGAAATTGTAGACAGGGTGGCCAGGGAAAGTCACACTGCAAAGTCAGCTTCTGGATACAGACTAATGAAAGTGAGGGGGCCAGCAGCATCAGTGTCTAGGTGGGTCCTGCAAGGCAGAGGCAACAGTAATTGCAAAAACCTTGAGAAAGAAGCATGTCTGGTGGGTTGCAGGGACAGCAAGAAGGCTGGTGTAGTTGAAGTGGATTGAGCAAGGAGATTATAGGCACTAGGTGTGTATGTGAATGGTGCACACTTGCGCTGATGCAGGGGGGTGATCAGATGGGGCTCTGTGTGCTGCAATGGCAGCTTCAGCTTCTGAAGAGAAACAGGAGCCCTTGAAGGGGTTAGGTACAGAATGAGATGGGTGTTTTAGCATACTGCTCCAGCTGTCTTACTGAAAGCTGTCTGGGAGTGGGGCAGAAGGAGGGGGGGGTGGGAAAGTTGGGAGGTTTTGCAGGGGAGAACAGCAAGAGCAGAGGGAAGGAGGCCAGTCAGGAGACGACACTAGTTAGACTACAAGGGTGGTCAAAAGATGATGGGAGGATGGACCTAGAAGGAAGCAGTGCAGGTGCTAAGACCTGGCTGGATTCCGGATCTATGTCGAGAATACAGCCAATAGGATCTCTGGGCGGATAAGATACGAAACCAAAGAGGAAAAAGAAGAGTCTAGAATTACACCAATATTTCTTGGCCTGAACATCTACAAAAATGGTGCTTCTATGAACTGAAATGCTAATATAGCTTCATGTATGATTCTTACCATTACGCCAAAATGTACTAACATGTTAATTAGTTAATATATTTAGAGTGACATAATACCAAGTCACTCCTATGTAAATGTTTGCTGTTATTACTAATAATTGGGATGAGAAAAATTTTAAATCCCGTATATTATTAATGAGAAAATGTTCATGTTACAACTTCTGGTTTTGGGAAATTAAATGTATGAAATGAGAACTTGGAAGACTCTCCATTGGCACAGACAGTATAAAAAACATAATTTTCAAGTAACAACCAAATTCTATCTTCTTCAATTCCCCTTCACCTGCAAGTGCCTTTAATACAGCACTTCTTTCTGTTTTTTACTCTTGCCTCTTGAAAGTATCCCTATCAACAACAACAATAACACACACACATTACCTTTTAAAATGAGTCTGTGTACAATGACATGAGTCATTGTATTATACTCATTATAGCAATGGAATTTATATTAAGCGGTATTATTATAATACCATTGAGATATCCTGTGTTTTGAAGAAACAGCAATGACATTTATTTTTTACTATTATGTTCTTAAAACTGTGAAAGCCAATACAAGTATTAGAAAATGCTAAAATGCATGCAAATATCCCAACTGGTTCAAACCTAAAGTGCTTTTGGTTTTCATGCAATAGTACCTATGTTTATCTGTGGAGTTCATTTCTCATTGGTGAGTTGTAGATGAAATTTCAAGCTAAAAATATTTGAAGCCTTTTTTTTTTTTTTTATGGCAGGAAAAGGGTCCTGGCTATGGAAATAACTATGTGACTAATCCTATTTGGTTCACTGATTTTACATCATTTCCCCCTTATGCATATCTGGAACCAGAGTGAGACCCTTTCCACAATTACTATTACAATTTGTAGTATTTTTCCCAGTAGGCATTAGCTTATACCTACAATTTTCTTTTGGTGGAGGGTAAAGCCCTATTAAAATGTATGTTGATGTGCAAATTCCATTTTAGTTAAAGTTTTTCTGTATAACAGGACTTGGTAACAAAATAACATGGGGGACCAACAACAGACAACAAATCAAGGTTCGGTTGCTTTGACAAGACCAAGAGACAGAAACAAACAAATGCAGAAAGAACACTAACTGCTGGCAACCAACCCACCCACCCCACCCCACCCACCTCCACCACGTTTTCCTCTGAAAGTCAGGGGCATTAGGCAAAATCCTTTGTCATACAGCGATTCAAAAAGCCACTGTTAAACATACTTATGTTATTTTTTTCTGAAGCCAAAGCCTTACAGTAATTTACAGATCAATTTGTCTCTTAAGTGGAAGGAATAAAAATAGGAAAGGAATTTGGGAATCTAAGTAACCTCTTTTATTTTTAATGTCACGGAGGTGCTGTGGGCTGTGGTTCTGCTAATTCAATAAAGGATACAAGCTCTCTGAGTCTGGCACACATTCAGGACTGGGATTCAAAATAACTAGAGCTCTGATCATTGGAAGTCCTCTGGAGACAGATTTCACAGTGCTCCTTGTGATCCAGTGAGTTAGAGGTCCTATCATTATTTCCAGTGATAATTAAAATGCAGAACTTATTACTCTCTAGTTTGGGGCAAACTCTTGAATTTTCCTTCTTTCATCTTCCTAACTTTCCACTTGCACATAAGTTCATCTAATAATGTTTTCATTTAATGCTGATGCTTAAATTTTATAAACAAACAGTACTTCATGGTTTTTAAAGTGCTCTCATATACATTTCATATTCAATATTTTTACTGGTTCAATTTTTTTTTTACAAATTGTCCTACCAATCCTATGATGAAGACATTATTCATATTATTTCTGTTCTTTGGATGGATAATTTGAAGTTCTGAGAAAAATTACCGGATCACTAAGTACTCACAGTTTTAAGGAGCAAAATGCTAACTTGAACCTAAGCCCTTAGTCTTAAAAACTTGGATTCTTGCCATTTTGTTACAGTTAAATTTTGGTCATTAATTTACTAACAAAATTCTCTATTTCCCAGAGGAGTTCAATCAAGACAGTTGGTTCAAGAACAGGTAGCCTCACACTGTGAGGGAATCAGTGAGAAGGAAGTTAGTGAGGAGAGACCAAAATTGGTTATGGATAAGCCATGTAACAAAAAAAGAATACTCTTAAAATGTTTGAATGTGAAATGCCCAGCTCTCGTCTATTATACAAGTAATAGATCAATCTATATTTTTACTGCCATATTTCATCATATCTAGCACAGCATGTCTTATAAGATGCACCACCAAGAGGAAAAAAAAAAAGGAAAACTAAACCATAATATACCATTGATCATAAGATACTTTCAGATTTTAAAAAGCTAAAATGTGAAAAAAAAGAAAAGGGCAGATCTTAGAATCAAAGAAATACAGTATGGTAACTATGAAAGTTCTCAAAATCAGTCATAGCACAACTTTCCCAGACAATCAATAAGCATTTATCAAGTGCCCGTGGATGGGCACAAGGAAGCAAATACATAATCGAGGTAAAGAAGCTTAAGTGCTATATATGAAATATTAATTACTATCCTTCAGTTTCACAATGTTGACCACTGTACAAGAAAACATACCCACTTGTGCAAAAAGATGTCTGTGTGCAAGTGTCAATAGGGAAGGTAAAGGAAGGAGGAAGAAGAGGAGGAGAGGGAGAAGTAGCTGGGAGGGGGAAGATGGCTTGGAGGAGAGGTAGAAGAATGGAGGAGGGGTCTAATTTTACCAGAAGCTTCCCTGAAATTCAACTGTGGTCTGAATCCTGTCTGTGCCAGATTTTGTGATTATATAAATAATAATTGCTGTCCTCTGTGTGAAATGATACTTTAAAACAATTAGCAGCTTTGAAAAAAGGCTTCACACGTTTTTATAACCTCTCTAGGTTCATAACTAATACTGAAGATTTCTCCATTCTTGCATTTTTTTTAAATCATAAAGACTGAAAACTAGACAATTTTAATATTTATCAAATTTGAATGATAGGTAATGATTAAATGTTGGATAACACTTGGAAAAGACATTTTGTTATGACTGGTTATCAACTTCCTTGAGGACTTAAAAGCTCTAGAATTTCTGATTAAAATTAAAAAGTTGTTTGAGCCTGAAACTAACTATCTAAATATTTTACTTGGGCATTTTGCATATATCATGTTTATCATCACAAAATCTGTGTGCTGAACTGGAAAGATGAAATTAGATTGTTTCTAATTAAAAACATTTCTGTTCCTGTAATGAGAATTTCATACATAAATTGCACTATAATGTGAAATAATTGCTTTTGAAATCACTCAAATAAAAAGATACTCAACCTTATAACTGTACATTATGCTCATAAATTTATTACTAATTTGAAAGAGATAATATCCTCAACATCATTAAGCCACATGACTAAGTGGTAAACTCTGTTATACATTCTGATGTCGTCACATAGTTGCTGTGATTGAGGAAAAACTAAGCTAGTAATGGTAATTACTTCTTTTGAAAGGCAAAACTATAAATTAATAATGCAGAGTAATTTCATTTTTAAAAGTCAATAATGAATTCCATATGCTGCATGCCATTAAAAACCAAAGAGGTTACTTACATGCTTCAGATCTTTTTAAAACTTTATTCCTTCTATTTAAAAGTACAGGTCGATCCATCGATAATAATGTTATTTTGACTTGTTTGACCAAAATTAAAAACAAAAACCGAAAACCTCCCATTTCTCTCCTCATTTCTCTGGAGCCCAGAGAATTTAAAGCAATAAGATATTAAAAGAAAACAAATACATCTAAGCAAACTGTTAAGAGTATGGTTAGGAGAGACTAATGAAATGTATTATCAGTCTTTGATACCCAAAGCGGTGGTGATAAATCTGAGCATGTGACTCAATCACTGTTACTACCTTCGCTGTGTACAATTTTTCAATTAGGGACAAGGTAAGACCATATGGAAACCTTACTGATAATTGATTTCCTGTGAATGAATGAAGTCACTAACGACTTGTAAGTGGCCATTGGACTTGAAGACAACTCTAAATCACTATGTTTGAATCTATTTCTGGGGAGCCCCTCCTGACAGAACCACAGTCAGCAGCAGCACCTATAGCAAATCACGGACAAAAAGTATTCATGCACAGAAAGTCTTTTTTACATCCTGTATTTAGATTTAGTATTTCAACAGAGTTTACTCCCTCCAGACCTCCCCTACCAAAAACATTCCCTTTCTAGAGGCAGGAACCAGCATATCCATATAGCTTATCTGGATTTTGAAACTAGAACATAAAGTCAGCCCTATTTGACTTTCCAAAATGACTTGTTAAAAGAAGCAGAGAGCGCTTACACATACCTTTGCGAGGGCAGAACATTTCTGAGGTCCTCCTTTCACGCCTACTCAGCCAGAGATATGCTGCTTTCAGGAAGAGAGGCAGGGTTCTTGTGCTTCCCTGGGTAATACACTTCCTCTCTGGGAGAGCGCCCTCTCCCCCCACCGGGGCCTGACTCCTGGTGGTGATGTGAGAGATTCAGAAGTTTCTCTTTCTGCACACAGGAAACTGTTCCTGCCTTGTGACTGCAGACTTGCTCTTGGCTCACTGAACATTTTGGTAACAGTGCCAGCATGCTGGACATAATATGTTACTAAGTTGACCCTACAAGTCTATCATGGAGTGAGATAAAAGAACTCGGTATCTAACTTCTGTACAGTTTCTTATCATAAAGTAAATCAATGGCATGACCACTTTTAAAAATCTTTATTATTCAGCCTTAATAGTACTGACAGGCAGTAGTTTTGATAAGCTGGGTACTGACCTAGCTGGTGTTTTGTACCTTTACAGATATTTAAATGCTGCTGGCTCAATGTCCAAACCTAAGTTTGAATTTCTTTTCTCCCAGAACCTCCCACTGCATCATGATACAGTATATCTTATACTAATATTATACTATTATGGTTATTTCTTTCTGTACTTCTTCCCTATTAGCGCAAGGAGAGAGTCCACCACAACATCCATCATGGTACTGAACACTTAGTAATTGAGTAAATGGATAGGAGTCAAAATAACTCTCTCCTTCCTACCTGGCCCCCTCTTAATCCACATTCCCTGTTAGCTCTATGGAAGCAGGTGGCAGTCTCGATAGCCTGTTTTTCTTGGACTCCTTGTTCCTGTCCTTAAATTTGGGAATCCTGAAGAAGATTTTGGTGGACGCTTCTCTTTTATTCTCCCCTGTCATCACACTTTTATAAGATCCTCAATTCATTGAGATCTACACATATAATTCTGTATTTTATTTGGAGGTAGGAATCACAATCATAGGGTATAGAAAATGTCAACTCAGATCCGTGCAAGTCCAGGGACTACTGGATGCTGAGACAGGTGGGCTTCAGGGCCAAGTTGAGAGATATAAAGGACACTGAACACCAGGCAGAGTTAGTACATTGTAACGGACTGACAATGGTTATAAAGAAAGCAGAGTTCATGTTGCCATCAGTGCATAACAATGGCACTCCATATCATAGCAGTAATACCACCATTCTGCATGCAATACCAGATCTATAGCCTTTGCCAAATTCTGACAGCTTCATGATAAACTACTCATTGCCTAGTAAAGTATCTCATCAAGCCAGTGATTTTTAGAGAGAAATGTTATAAACTGGTAATATGATTCATTTTCAAATAAAAATTTACGATGTCTCATTTTTTCTATGGAGCTATTTTGTACCTTCTACAAACTCCTTATTTGGCTCCTTTAAGAATTCCAGCAGTATTCCCTACAAATGCTATTCGATAAGACAACCTACGTAAAACTTCTAGTAAAGTTCTTGGCATTCTGCTATAAGTAGGTGCATAACAGATATTAATTTCCATTTCTTTCCTTAATGACATGGCTGGTTTAAAGTAATGCTAATGATAATAGTGCCTTACATATGTTTAATGCTTTCTGATTTACAAAGTGCTTCAATGAATATTCTCATGTTATACACTAACTGCAGTGGGAGATTCTGTGTATTCTCAAAAATTTTGTCGAGTTAGCTATGTACAGAAAATTAGTGACAGACTGTTTCCTTGCAGCTTCATATGGTGCACAAAAAGAGAGGATGGGAATGTTTTGAAGATGCACTGATGCTCATCTTCAAATAATTCAGCATATCTGCAGATTCCCAGGGAAATAAGAACAGCAGGTAAAAATTAGGAAAGGAATGGGCTCTTTTTAAAAGCGAGACTTCATGTTAGAAGAAGAAGCACACATGCGAAAACCCTGGACAAAATATAATGCATGGTTTTCAACATCTGCAGAATATGCAAAGGAGGGCTTTGACATTTTTATATCTCACATAGGTGGTAATGCTACCTATATTTGTATCGTGTTTGAATATGAACAAGAAAGCTAAAAAATATGTACACATTCATATCAAACACACTTGTGAATTGGTATATGACAAGTGTTTATATAAGTAAATATCTACACATATATGCACCATATCTATACAGATACATATTTCCCAATAGTTTGTCATTTGCTCTCTCCTACTTGCTCTCATTAGGAATCTGATAGGAGTTAGACATGACTCACTTGTCAGCTAAGTGTAGTTCTTTCAGGTTTTGTAAGACCAAATCAATCTTTTAACTGTACTTAGACCTGTCCATTAGGCATCTGATGAACAATTTCCTGTGAGCAGTACTGGCTCTTGGGCATTGCTTTCTCTTAGCTGTCCATCATCTTTGCTATCCAGGCTGTTAAGAGGCTCTGATTTAAAAATGTTTTATATACTTATTTTAATTTTTAAATTATTTTTTAAAGATTGTATTTATTTATTCATGAGAGATACAGAGAGAAAAGCAGAGAGACATTGGCAGAGGGAAAAGGAGGCTCCCTGTGAGGAACCTTATGTGGGACTTGATCCCAGGACCCTGGGATCACAACTTAACTGCTGAGCCACCCAGGTACCCCTCATTTAAAAATATTTTAAATGCTACAATCAGAAATGCCACTGCTTCCACATCTCCTTTAGTTTTTATTCTAGATTCTTTTTCTAACTTAGTTTTCATTTTCCTAGTTTACTTTTCATTTATTTTCTTTATATTTGTTATTGAAGCATATAGATTAACCAATTTATGATAAGGTGACTTACCTTATTTTTTGAAAGCACTTTTTTTTTTAAAGATTTTATTTATTTATTCATGAGAGACACAGAGAGAGAGAGAGAAAGAGGTGGAGACACAGGCAGAGGAGAAGCAGGCCCCATGCCCGACGTGGGACTAGATCTCAGATCTCCAGGATCATGCCCTGGGCTGAAGGCGGCACTAAACCGCTGAGCCACCCAGGCTGCCCTGAAAGCATTTTTAAAACTTTGTTATAATAAGAACATTTAGCATGAGATCTGTCCTCTTAAGGAAATTTAAGTGTCCAATATATTGTCGTTGACTATGATATTGTGACTTTAGATGTCCAAGTTTGTTGGTTTATTTTTATGACATGGAGAAATCTGCTTGATTACATAATTAGAGCTTGTTCAAACTGAACTTTTGAGGATGGTAGAGAAAAGAGCCTTTGCTAAAGGAAAATGTATGATAAAAACTCTTTCTAAGCTTTGGGTAATTTTGCAATCATGTAGTCTTACTATTTATAGATGTTAATTGTTGGCAGGTAGGATTATAAAAGTACTTTCACTAATACCACATTACAATGCCAAGGATACGGTCTTAACCTGAGATGTGAATTTTACTGGTAGTGTGTACCCTTTTCAAAATGCACTCTGCAAAAGACCATGAACACTTTCCCTGGTCTAGAGAAAACATGTAGCGTCTCTAGGAGAAAAGTTACTTATCAAGTGTTTAATTTTTTTTTTTTGAACAGAGGCAGTGTTCTTAAATTCTGAACTGCTTATAGTACCATAGTATAACGTTGGATATATAAGGGGTATTTTAAGTGTTAGACTTCAGAGCAAAGAAATACCTCACAAAATTCCTGTAAGTTTAGCATGCATAAAAGAAAGCCTATCACAGAGCATGTGACAGATCTTAATGTTTCCTGAGCATCTACTAGTTTGAGGTAAGCCTGTGCTAAGCACAGTTACAGTGCTGAGTCAGCCATCTGATACACATGGCCTTTTAAGTTTTCTTCTTTCTTGTGTACATACTTTATGACTAAAGAAAATAAGTCTTTTATAGTCCTGTGCTTTTTCTCTTAGGAAAAATGTCACATATTAAGCAGGGAGCACGCCTTCCATTCTATTCTTCCCTCCTGCGACATTTCTCAGCAAACTGTACCCAATAGTCAGCATACCTCCTAGCTTGTGTGGGCTACATCAGCTAAGGCAAAGGTTGCAGAGTGATGGACAGTTAAAGCTCTGGAGTCGGTCTGCCTGGGTTCTAATCTCTGTTTCTCCACTTTCCAGACATGGGTCTGATATCAATTATCAACCTCTCTGCCCCTCAGTTTTATCATCTATGAAACCAGGATTTTAATACTTCCTACCTCATAGGGCTGCTACAAGGATTAAAAGATTTAATACATACATGGTACTTAGAATAGTACAGTAATAAAGTACTCAATAGTTAAATAGCTAGCTTGTTAAATTATCATTATGAAGAGAAAGCTTTTATAAAAGTATAGGTAGGTATCTCATGTATTGTCTACCTTGTCAAGATAAGCCATGTTTATATAACAGTCTTTATAATGCAGAAATTTCTTAGGATGAACTCTTCAAAACAAAACCTGAATGAACAAACAAAAAAAGCAGAATCAGACCTATAAACACAGAGAACAAACATGGTGGCCAGAGGGGGTAGGGGTGGGCGATGGGCAAAATGAAGGGGTGGGGGAGCTATAGGCTTCCAGTTATGGAATGAGTAAATCACAGGGATAAAAGGCATACCATAGGGAGTATAATCAATGGTATTGTAATAGAGGTGCATAGTGACAGATGGTAGCCACAGTTGTGAACACAGCATATGTATAGAGTTGTTGAATCACTATGTTTACACATGAAACTGTCACATCATGTGTGAACTATACTCAATGTGTAAAAAAACCCAAAAAGACAAAAACCCAACTTTTATTTTGTTTCATATTTTTAATGTTTTTTTCCTTAATTTTAATTCCATTATAGTTAACATACTGTTATATTATTTTCAGGTATATGATATGGTGATTTAATAATTCTATACATTACTTAGTGCTCACCATGTTAAATGTCATCTTAATCCCACCACCTATTTA
Organism: Canis lupus familiaris; assembly: GCF_011100685.1. Lineage (NCBI taxonomy): Eukaryota > Metazoa > Chordata > Mammalia > Carnivora > Canidae > Canis > Canis lupus. The sequence continues at coordinate 7,663,771 of NC_049234.1, read as the reverse complement.
ATCCCACCACCTATTTCACCACCTCCCCACTCACCTCTCCTCTAGTAACCAACAGTTTATTCTCTATTTTTCTTTTTTACTTGTAGCAAAAATTACTACCAAACTTCACTCATTTAGGCCAGAGACCCTTGTGGTGTTAATGAAAGACCTGCCCCTCACGTAGCACACTGCCTACACTTGTGAGTTTATTGGCCAGCCAAGTTCGTTCTTTATAAAAGAATTGGTTTTTTGGTTTGTTTCTTTTTTCTTTTGTTTGTTTGTTCTTAAATTCTACATATGAATGAGATCATATGGTATTAGTCATTTTTATTTTATTTAGCATTGTACCTTCTAGATCCGTCCATGTTGTTGCAAATGACAAGGTTTCATCCTCTTTTATGGTTAAGTAGTGTTCCACATCTTTACACATTCATCTATCGATAGGCACTTGGGTTGTTTCCATAATTTGGCTATTGTAAGTAATGCTGCAGGAAACACAGGGGTGCATGTACCTTTTCAAATTAGTATTTTTGCATTCTAAAAAAAGCTTTTCTTAACATCTGATTCATAAAATTCTAAATTATTAAGAGAAGAGATACAGAAAGGAAATAAAAGAAAAAGTGCCGATGATAGTGACAAATGAGTTTTAGGCTTGATTTCAAGATCCTATATTAAAAGTCTCTAGAAGAAAATTAATGGTTATACACCTAACAAGCTATGTAGTATATGTATATGCTAGACATATAACAGGTGTTCAAGGAGTATCTGTGGAAAACCTTGACTGAATGAATATGTACACACTTTATTCTGGTACCTAAAACATATTCATAATAATCCATTTTGTGTTATTTTGATTTAATTATTGATTTAATCCAAGTTGGAGTGTCATGAATGTTGTCTAGAGGAATGTCATAAGTTGATATTTAAAGGAAGAAGAAATCAAGCAAATAGAATTATGTGTTCAACAAGTAGTTGTAAGCAGGGGAAAAGAAAACTAACTGTTCAAGGCAGAGAGACTAACGTGGGCAAAGGCCTGGCAGCTAGAGAAAGCTTTAGCTAAAAGAAGCCCAGTGTCATGGTGAGGGATAGGGCAAGGTAAATTGGGGCAAAGAGAGAGGAGAGACATAGGTGAAAGAATGAAACAAGGGACGCCTGGGTGGCTCAGCAGTTGAGCATCTGTCTGCCTTTGGCTCAGAGCGTGATCCCTGTCCTGGGGTTGAGTCCCACATCGGGCTCCCTGCGAGGAGCCTGCTTTGCTTCTCCCTCTGTCTGTGTCTCTGCCTCTCTTTCTGTGTCTCTCATGAATAAATAAAATCTTAAAAAAAAATAAACAAGAAATGGCACCTTCATGTGTCTTATAAATTATACTGAAGATTTGGATTTTAATGTGAGGTCAATAGGGAGACACTTTTTTTAAAGATTTTATTTATTTGACAGAGAGAGCGAGAGCACAAGAGCAGGGGGAGCAGCAGGCAGAGGGAGAAGAAGTAGGCTCCCTGCTGAGCAGACAGCCTGACATGGGGCTCAGTCTCAGGACACTAGGATCATGACCTGAGCCAAAGGCAGATGCTTTACCTACTGAGCCACCCAGGTGCCCTGATATGTAGGCTTTTAAGCAGAGCATTAAGAGATGTGAACTTTATTTTATTTATTTATTTATTTATTTATTTATTTATTTATTTATTTATTTATTTATTTATTTATTTATTTTTAGATGTGAACTTTAGAAATTATCAGCAATACAGGAGGTAGATTGGAGGGGGACATCCTGAATGCAAAAGACCATCTGAGAGGTGATGATTATAATCCAGTGTGATTTATGAAGCTGAATAATAGCAGTGAGGACTGAAAGAGATAGATCAGTTGAAGAGACTTTATAGGGTAGAACAGAGTAGGATTCTTGAGTGACTGTAGCTGTGTTGGTGGGGGGAGATGTGGTAGGGGAGGTAGAGGCAAGAATCTAGTTTGGTGTCAGAGAATAATAAAGGAACCGAGGTAAAGGCAGACCTTATAAAACCAATTGTGGAAAGGCTGATTTTGAAAAATCTGTGGAATATCCTAATGGATATGTTTAGTAAACAGCCGAATTTATAGGTCTATTGTTAATTATCTTTTTGGTTGGAAATTTAGATTCAAACATCATTTGCTCAGAGATGTGAAATAATATTGCTTAGGATAAATGTATTTTTATTATTCTTTAACTAGATTCAAACACTCTTAATATTTTATTCCATTTCTTTCATATTTGTGTTTTCTTTCTATGATAGATGTGTATACGTCTATCTATGCATAATGTGTATATTTGCTGAACTATCTGAGGGTAGGTTACCTGCCTAATGGCTCTTTGTCCCTAAATATTTATGTATACTTCCTATGAATATAGATGTTTTTTACATAACCAGAGATGTTTTTAACTTCAGTCAATTTCACATTGACATAATCCTTTTATATTATCTGTTGTCTGCGTTCCAATTTTGACTACTGACCCAATAATTACTCCACACTGCATTTTTAATTCTCAAGTAAAGGTCAATCTCTTCTGCTATGTTTAGCTTTCACAACTATACAAAAATCTAAGAATCACATTCAGTAGTTGATTTTGTTTGTATTTTCCTACCTATAAAAGAAATAGTAAGGTTTGAAAACCTTATATTACTTATATTACTGAAGTCCATTTCTTACAACTTTTTAAATTCTATGGTTCCATCATCAAAAAAGGGAAAAAGTCACCATGTGAGTAAAAAGAGTTTTCCAAACTGACCTCCTCTGTAGAGTACTTGCTTTGATACTTTTTAAAATAAGCAATAAAGCTTCTTAATGTCTCAGACAACATTCTTCCTATTACTAAGATCACCTAGTTTGAATTGTATTATTATTTATTTTTTCTTTTCAGGAAAGTAACCAATCAAAAAAGGATGAAGAGCAGTGGTGGAAGGGGGGACATCTGTTCATGAAGCATTGTTTATGATTAAGGTCACCTTTAGGAAGTATCGAAATTTAGCTAGAGCTTATTCACAAGGCTGTCAGTAAGAGTTCAGAGTAGGACAACATAAACCATCAGCATTCCAAACCTAACAGGACCAGAGTGGCACAATAGGAGGCTTTATTTATAGGAATCCTTTGCACCCACTTACAAAGTTGCTAAACTGGTTTGTTTCCTTTGTGGGTGTTTTGGTAAAAGAAGAAAAGCATGCTTTGGCTTGTCACTGAGAGTTGATCTCTAATGGAAAGGGAACAGATGTATCAGTATTACTTAACTCTACAAGTGCCCTAATTCAACATTGGTAAAAGCTACCCATACATGGACAGATAACTTCTCACAACACCCTTCTTCCTTTTCAGATACAAGAAACCTGGATTAATCTGCAAGCCATATCAAAGGCAGAGGTTTGATAAGTCCTAGATCTTTGATTAAAAAAATAATAATCCATATTGCTGTCCTTAGCAGTCCACAGAAACCACCACCAAGATAACCAAACTATGATATGTTTGTCATTAGGCTACTGGAAGATCTGCCACTAAAATACATGAACACCAGCAAGGCTTCATAAAACAGATGCCTTAAAAACAAAGTCAAATGCAGGACTCCAGGGTAGTGGTAGAACTAGGGGCTTTGGAATCAGATACATCTGAGTTTGAATTCTCTCTGTCACTTATTGTGTAGCGTTGGGCTGAGTTATACAAAGCTCTCTACTTTCCAACCGGCTTGCTAATAAAAAAAGGAGAAATAACACCTACCTGGACAGGGCATTAAATTAGGATTAAATGAAGTAATACATGTAAAATGTCTAAACCAATGGCTGCCAAATGGCAGGTGCTTAAAAATAATTCCCTGAGCCCCACAGTTTGCTGACAAGGATGAACTTAACACAAAGCAGGATTGATTTAAGGCCAAAGGTATGGAAAAGAGGGACCTGAAGCTTCCTGGGGGTGGTGGCACAAACCAGCAAAGGAAGGAAAGCATGGAACAATTAGGAGGCTCTGCCGGTAGTCCCAACAAGGGCACAGGCAGTTTAAACTTGGATGGCACTTGGGAGGGTGGGAAGGAGTACAAGGAGGCAGCTGACTCCCACTGTTCCCGTGTGCGTGCCAGAGAGAGTAGTGCTGTCCTAGTAACCCGCAGGGATGAAGATGTTTTGAGTCAAAAATGGTCACTTGACACACAGAACATTAAGGAGGAGTTTCCCGGTTCAAGCTGGACATACAGGGTGCTGTAAGTGTGTCAAAAAGATTAGCACTGAAGTTCTACTTTGGGGGACTTGGCTATGTATAGGTGAGTTGATATCAGAGCAGAAAGTCTCCTTAAGAAGAAGTACAGGGAGACAATAGGAAAACTGTAGACCATGTGTATTTAGGTTGGAGTAACAACTCTGATTTTTACTTTACAGCTTTAAAGGCAGAATGCCAAAACTACTGCTTGTAAAAGGTCCTGAAATGCAGTGTGCAGTGTGGGAGGGCTTTGTGCTTATCTGGTTTCTGGGACATGGTCTGTTGGCAGGCTCTTTAACAACAAAAACCATTCAGAGAGGGTTTCTTCTTCTTTGTGGGGGTTAAGAAGAGCAAAAACTACCACATTCCCTATGTGTTTACTTAGTGGCAGGTACTCTGGTGTGGTAGGCAGAACAAATAACCCCTAAAAGTGTCCTTGTCCTACTCCCTGGAAGCTGTGAACATGTGATCTTACTTACATGACAAAGAGGAATTAAGGTTGCAGATGGAATTAAGGTCGCTAATTAGTTGGCCTTGAGATAGGAAATTATCCTGATGGGACCAGTGTAATTACAGGGGTTCTCATAAGTAGAGAAGGGAGACTGGAGAGCCTGTGGCTGAGTGATGCGATCTGAGAAAGACTTGACTGGCCACTGAAAGCTCTGAAGATAGCAGGGGACCTCTCTAACCTAGAAAAGCCAAGAAAAATGGATCCTTCTCTAGAATCTCCAGAAAGAAAAGTGGCCCTACCCACATACTGACATTAGCCTTGTGAGATGAATTTTGGATTTCAGACCACCAGAACTATAAGATAATAAATTTCTGTTGTTTTAAGCCACTCACTTTTTGGTAATTTGTTACAACTGTAATAGAAAATCAATGCATCTGCTAAATACTTTAAATGCCACATCTGAGGCAGGACCCATTATTATTCCCATTTTACAATAAAATAAAAAATGGAGGCTTAGAGAAGTCATACTCTGGTGTGATATCAAAGCCCATGCTCTTAACCACTATGTTCTCACCTTCCAAATTCTTCCAAAAGATCTAGAGTAGCCTCAAGTTATCATCTTCCTTCCTTCAAGGAAGTTCCTCAATATAGCTCTACTCATTCGAAGATACTTATATCATGATATAATGGGACAAGAATGGATTAAAATCACACCTAGTAAAAACAATATGAGTTATTTTCTGGTTAGGATGACTAATTACTTTGTAGTGGTTGCTTTCAATCAGGAAATAAAAAAGGGCCTTATCACAAATAACTAACTTTCATTCCTCAAAGCTTAGTGTGCATGTCATTTCAATCTAAATGAGAAGTAGGGGATATGGACAAGGTTCTTAGCAAGCTCTTGTTCACAACATTAAATCCCAGGACTTTCTGTCCTGGCTCCTCCCTGCAGATGGTGGTTGGCTTAATTACAGCAGGCTATTAGGTAAGCCTGGGCTAAGTCTTACTGGAGAAGTAAAAACATCTGACCTGTACAAATAGACCTCCGATAGAAACCAGATCAGTAGTGCTGAAAGCCAGCCATACCTTACCCTTGTGTTTTCATTCCTGTAGTTTTAATTTTGATAAATACTTTTAAAAATTTTAGCTTTCAAATGTAAAATATTACAGAGTTCATTGCTTTATGAATTGTACAGTAAACTCTTCTAAAAGCTTGCCTTCCCTGAGAAAATCTTTTCCTCACACCCTTTCAGCACAAAGGAATGATTTTACCCTGGTGCAAATTAAAAGTCCCAGGATCTCACCTTCATCAACTTGGAAGATTTCAAGAAATCTAAGCCAAAGAGAGGATTTTGTAGTATCTGACCTTTTAACTGATTGTAAACTGATGTGGCTTTCTATCCAGATGACATCCATGACTTGTGTAAAGAGACGTATGAATCATACACATACACATGTCCACAGGCCACACAAACATGCTCACGTGCTTTTGCACATACAAAAGCAGCTTAAATAATTTTTGAAACACTTCCTTTCTGGTATATAATCTTCAGGCATATTACATAAACTTTTTGAGAGCCACTCTGAGAACAAGAAAAACTTACATAACAATTATCAAATACTAAGCCTTCCATGTTATTACAAATAGCTGTACAAGCATTTCTTAATCAGCTGTGTGCTGGAAAGGCAATAGGCAGTTTTATTCAGTAAAACTCTTTTTTCTCTTCGTCCCTGGCTTAAAATCATGTACTCCAACACTTTAGTAAGGCAAATGAGTTTTGTTCTGCTTAAATTTCTGCATCTGTCCACAGAAAACAAATGGATGAATTCAAAAGCAGTGATTTCTAATGCTGCAAGTTTAATAAGAACAATACTCATAGAATTTCACAGAAAGACAAAAAAGTTTTGTACTCTTTCTCCTTTATTAGCCATGCCTTGTCCTCATATAGCCATATTTTGCAGTTCTTGGCTATTAGCAGCCTATGTTTTTCATATGACCAGGTAATAGATGACTATGGAACACAGCAAACCTTACAGGAAGATGATAAATTTGGAAAGGGAAGCACATGTATAGGCATCAGGTATTTTGGCTCTAAAACAATTTGTTGCATAAAGCTTAGATAAGCCTTTTAAATTAAATTTAGTAAGATCCATTTCTGTTCTACCATTTATTTTAGCAATATAATTAACCAAACTAATCAGATCAAATATTAATCAGCACCATCAATAACTCAGAATAATTGTATTCTATTTGGAATGATCAATGATAATGTCACCATGTGGAGTATCAGCTTACATAAGAGTGATTTTTTAAAATGATTTATTCATTCATTCTAGAGAGAAAGAGAGAGAAAGGTGTGCAGGAGTGGGGGAGGGGCAAAGGGAGAGACTCTTCAGACAGACCCCCCCTCTGCTGAGCACAGAGCCAGACATGGGAGTCCATCTCAGGATCCTAAGATCGGGACCTGAACAGAAACCAAGAGTTGGACACTGAACTCACTGAGCCACCCAGGTGCCCCGATAAAGGCAATTAAATCAACAAGGAAGCACTAAGAAACATGTATCGCCAAATTTATGATTGAAAAAAATCATTAAGTCATCCATACACATGGTACGCATGGCTTTGTGTATACACCACATGCAGAGATGTGCTTAAGAACATTAAAGTATGTTTCAAGGAAGAACAAAAGGAAAGTCTATATGCAGATATTTGTACACTCAAACCACATTGCCTTTAAGATAGCTATGAAACCTTATTGGGGAATGGGATATGGATAGGAAATGACACAGGGTTTCAGTTTGCTTGTTGGTATACTCTACTTTTTAGTTCTGTTATTCAGATTAAGTTCTACAATTTTAGTAGACTTATTTATTGTGAGGTTTAGGTGACAGTAATGGAAGCACATTCTATACTTTATAGAGTCTGAATAAGTTCAAGGTGATATGATTTCACTGCAGCTACAAATGGTGGGCATGTCTAGGGATGTCACCCAAGTCTACATTTTCCCAATCCCCAAAAAGGTGCCTAGGTTGGCATAGGGATCTTTTTTTTTTTTTTTTTTAAGATTTTATTTATTCATGAAAGACACACACAGAGAGAGAGAAAAACAGACACAGGCAGAGGGAGAAGCAGGCTCCATGTAGGGAGCCTGACATGGGACTCAATCCTGGGTCTCCAGGATCACACCCTGGGCTAAAGGCGGCGCTAAACCACCAGGGCTGCCCTGGCATAGGGATCTTAATGAGCCTTTCCTTGAGCTGACGGTAGGATGAGCACTCACCTGACACCTGACCCATAGGCAGACAGTCTGGCAATCACAACTAAGAGATGAATTTTGAAGATCAAAGACTATGTAGAGTTAGAGCCTTACTGAAGTCATAGCAATAGAAGCCATGTGCAAACTAATGGTTAAGGAAAGAAACTAGTCTACAGATGAGGATGGAAAAGACGGGCAGAGAAGAGTGAAAATGAAAGACCTTGCGGAAGCAGGGAGAGAAAGACAATCTTGACTCCTGACTTTCAAGGACCAAGTCCTATCTCCATGAAGCCTGGACTGTGGGTGTTGCTGCCCAGTTATTATCCTATCTTTTTTTGAATATTATTGGGTCAGTTTTAACTTCTTGTGAATTCAGCTTTGACGTGATAGAAAACTACCACTTAAACAGTATGAAACATGCTGCTGGAAAATTTGTATATTTTTTTCATTTGACCTTACTAAAGTTCTGAAAAAAAAAAAGGTCACTCCCAATTTATAGGCAATGAAAGGAAAAAGGAAGGTTTTGTTCAGCATTGTAGAGCTTTGTCCAACTCTGAGATTTTCAACTCAGGATTGTCTATCTCCATCACACCACACAACCGTCACCATTATATTCATCACCATTAGTTTCTTCTCAGTAGTTAACAAGGCTCTTTCACAACCATAAATGCTCATTTGCCTGGAATAACTGGAACCATGCCCAGAATTCCCTTAGGGTGGTGCCATGTCCTTACTCCTAACACAACGAAGCCAAAGCTGCCAATAGAGGTCTTAGCCCTCACCCAAGTTCTATAAATTGGATGGCACTGCATACAAGAGTTGAGGGCATAATGGGTAAGTGGATCTTTCATAAAGTATGGGTCATTTCAAAGAATTATAGGCAAAAAATTTCCAACTAATCTTTACATACACTAAGACCACGTTTGTGCCTGGAACATAACAGGAATTCAAATATCTAGAATTTGATGGTTAATTTTATGTGTCAACTTGGATAGGTGATATAGCCAATTGTTTACTCAAATAGCAATTGTGATGTTTCTATGAAGATAATTTTTATGTTATAAACATTTAAATCTATGAGTGTTGAGCAAATCGAATTACCCTCCATTAATGTGGATAGGTTTTAGCCGATCAATTTAAGGTCTTAAAAGACAAGACTGAGATTTTCCGAAGAAAGAGTAATTTGGGCCCAAGACTGGGACACCTTTCCAGCTTGCCTGGGCTGCCCTGCAGATTTAAGACTAAAGACGGCAATATCAATTCTAATCTGAATTTAGCTGGCAGCTAGCCTGCCAGCTTGCCCAGTGGATTTCTGGTATGCCAGCTCCCACATTACAAGAGCCAATTTTTTAAAATAAATATCTTCAGACAGAGAGATAGATGGATAGATTATATATATTTTTATGTATTAATATATTTTATGTGTATATATTTTATACATATATATTACATGCACATATATAAAACATGTATAATATATAAGTACTATATAATATTTTATATAAATTTCCTATGGTTCTGTTCCTCTGGAAACATTTTATGTATATTTTATTATACATATTTATATATTTTATATTTCATTTTATATATATTTCCTATGGTTCTGTTTCTCTAATATATAAGGTTTGCTGAGGTTGTTGGAGTGGAAGCATTTGACTCAGGAGAGGCTAAAGAAAAAAAAGTAATTTCAAATCTGCAGTGAATCCTTTGTGAAGGTGAAGGTGAAGTTCCTGAGTGGATGGCACTATCCTTAGCAATATATCTTGATGAGTTTTTCAGTACAGACCTAGGGCCAGCACCTAGACTGGAAAAAGGGGTGGAGAGCTCAGCAGCTGTGCAACTTTCCCAGCTCCCAGGTGTGTTGGAGACTTGAAAGCCAGATGGAAGTTATTAGAAGAGGCTGAAGAAAAGAAGCAAAGGCTTCAGCAATGTGTCAAGAGGCCTAAATCTGAGAAAGAAATCCCGTGTTGAGGAATTGTGGGTAAATTCTTAGGAACAGCGGTGAGTAACATCAAATCTATTGATACTGAATACTCTTTCCTGCTTTTTCCAGAAATCACCTTCACCACTTCTTCTCTTCCAACCTCCAACATTCAATAAAGTGTCACTCTTAATGTTGCTTTAGTTTGGGGATCAAAGCAAGAACGTGGGGGTTACCAGCTTGAAGCAAAGTGGGCCAGTGAGCGAGGCTGTGCACCCAGCAAGTGCTAATAGTGCAGAGCAATGATTAGAGGCGATAATGACAGAGAAGCAAGTTGCATGTAGTCTGACTCAGTGACAGCTATTCTTGAAAGCAGTGGAAGTACAACTGTTTATTGAAAAACAGTTTTAGATAAGATAGCAGGGTAAGGGTTACAATGGCTGAGAGCAAGCATTAGGATAAGACAATCCCGAGATTAAACACTGTTGACCAAAGGTTGATCTTAGGCAACCTCTCTCTCTGGCCTATTTCCTCATTCATAAAATTGGATAACTAAAAAATTCTTTAAGGTCTTCACAAACAGGGTGCACATAAAGGACATAGCAGACTATCCAGCACATAGAAAAAATTCAAACAGTAGATATTATCATTAATAAAGGGAAGCCTGCAGGACCTCTAATGTGGTTTGTAAGTGCCATTTAATAACCTACATTTGTGCTTGATGTTGAGCTATGATAGGTTTTCTTTCCCTCTGAAAACAAAATTTTCTGACTACACAGCATCCAGGCTTATCCCTTCACCAACAGGAGGTCACAGTCCTTTTGAATTTTTTTTTTTCTGACCATTTTTAAAAAGGTTTTTGAAAAAAATAAGATGGTTTGGGTTTTTACAAAAGTGTAATTGTTGGCTTGAGGTTAAGTGTAACGACATAATTAGTACACTATATAAGCCTGGTTTTTCAAGTTTTTCCATTTAATCCCTACAAATGTTGAGGGTGCTTCTGTTTATTCTTTATTTTTAAAGCAATTTCAAGTAATTGTTTTCTAAAATATTTTAAAGTTACTTTTTATTAAAATTTAAAGTTCTATTAAAGTTTTTATTAGGTTGTATATTATTTTTTTAAAGATTTTACTTATTCATGAGAGACACAAAGAGAGAGGCAGAGACAGGCAGAAGGAGAAGCAGACTCCTCGCTGAGTGTGGAGCCTGATGCAGGGTTCGATCTCATGAAATCAAGAGTTGGACGTTTAACCAACTGAGCCACCCAGGTGCCTTGAAATATAGTATTTCTAAAACTGAACACCATCTCCTGACCCTACCCTGTAGGCCAAAATGCCCCTCCTCTATTCTAAATAGCACTACCATCTACTCATTTGCTCACGCCAAAATCCTAAGAATCATTCTTGATTATTTTCTTTCTCTCTTCTCCAAATCCTATCAGAAAGCCCTGTTTCAATTCCATATTTATTTAAAATTTATCTACCTCTACTGCCAGCATCCTACTCTAACCTGCCCTTATTTTTTGCTTGAATCATGACAGTGATTCTGTTCTCCATTCTCATTCCTCAGTTTATTCATAAAGATCATGTCATTCCCTTAGTATTACTTTGCTATTGTGGTATAACAAATTGCCATGAATTTGGCAGCTTAAAAACACAAATTTATTATCTCTTAATTTATTACTCAGTTTTTTTGTTTGATTTTTTTGAACAGGGGTCCAAGCATGGCTTTGTTGGGTTCTCTGTTCAAGATCTTACCAGGCTGAAATCAAGATGTTGGCTGGAGCTGCAATCTCATTTGAGTTTCTTCCAAGTTCATTGGTTGTTGGCAGAATCTAATTCCTTACAGTTGTAGGAGCGAGGCCTTTAGCAAATAGAGACTTCCCACTGTTTCCTGCTGCATGGACCTTTCCACACAGCAATTTGCTTCTCAGAGCCAATGGGAAAGCATATTTGCTTTATCTCTGACTTCTAAGATCTCCAGACCCTCCCCTGATTAGGCCAGGTCTATACAGCATAATCTCCCTTTGGAATAACTTAAAATCAACTGATCAGGGATCTTGATTACATTTCCAAAATCCTCCCACCTTTGCCATACAACATAACCTAATCACGGGAGTGATGTCTTCATATTCATATTCATATTCCTGCCCATGTTCATTGAATGGGTAAAGATTTACAGGGAATGTATACTAGAAGAGGAGAGTCTTGGGAGCTTGTAAGGACTGCATGAATTCTTATGTGGAGACCCTTATTGCATTTGGATAGTATAATAAGAAGGTGGGGCCTCTGGGAGGTCATTAGGGTTAGATTAGGATATGAGGGTGGAGCTCCCAAGATGGAATCAGCGTCCTTATATGGGAAGCACCAGAGCCCTCTCTTGGCCATGTGAGGACATAACAAAAAGTCAGCTCTTTGCAAACTAGGAAAAGTGCCTTCCTCAGACACCACATCTGCTGGCATTTGATCTTTGACTTCACAGTCTCTACAACTGTCAGAAATAAATGTGTGCTGTTTAAGCCACCTAATGTGTAGAATTCTATTATACTGGCCTGAACCAATCAGTACAGAATTGTCTCTACCATACTTCCCATTCCATATTTGGCTCTGGGAGATGATATCTTATGTGATGTATTTTCTTTTTAATACTTTTTGTACTTTCTGAATCTTGTATACTATGTATTAGCATTTTTCCTCTGCAAAGATATCTGAAGTCATGTCATTCTTCTGCTTAAAATCTTTCCGTGGCTTCTCATTATGTTCTTAGGAAACTCCAAACATCTAGTGGTCTAGAGGTCCCTGTATGATCTGGCTCCTGTATGCTTCTTCAGCCTCTAATCATTTCAGAGAACTTTTAAATTATTTTGTGTTTTGTCCATTTCCCTAACTAGAATGTAAGTCTAAGGAAAGCAGAGGCTTTCTCCTTTGTATCCTAGGACATAGATCAGTGCCCAACACCAAGAAACTGCACGGTTTATATGTATTGGGATGAAACAAATGCTAATGGAAAATTATCTTTCTAAGATCAGCCTATATAACATGAGCAATACAAGTAAACTTGGAATAATGTAGTCAAATATGAGGACCCTTTTTGTAGTTAAGGAACTGACTGTATCATCCATGAAGCAAAGAGTTAGAACTCTTAACAGTGATACACTCTCATATAACAAAGACAAAACAGAGAGACCTGTGGGACTCTTACTAGTCAGAGTATCTACTGCTAAAGTTCACAAATCATTGTTATTAATATCCTCAACCACAAAAGAGAATATTTTCACTACCATCACTGATATAATTGACAAAAAACTTGGCAGCCTCAAAAGGTGATGAATTTTTTGTCACTGGAATTGTTCCAACAGAAGTAAACAGCCATTTGGCAGGACTATTCCAGAAGGGATCTGAAGCCTGGATAATAGGTTAGAAGAAACTACAATTTGGTTTGGGCTTGTCATAGGGTAGCAAATTGGGGATACATAGGCAACATTTATTTTGCAGATGGGTTTGTTTGGAAGATACGATCTTTATTTTAAATTGGTTTGAATGTTTTTAGATAGGGCATAAGCTCTCGAATTTCTGTGGTTTCTATTACTTCTACTATTTGCAAATGATGGCTGTAGTCACTTATGACCCCAAAGAGGTACATGAGTTTGCAGCTCTTGGACTCCCTAAGGTCTCTTTCAACACCTGACTATAAGGGACAAAGTGACATGTTAAAAGAGTGTTGAGATAGAGGGATGTAAACTTTACACTAAGAATAATCATCACTGCATGACTTGGAAACCTATTCTCTACTCTTTCTCCTCAGCATTCTACTCTATCAAATCTAACTCTCATTACTTAAGCTTGTGGCTCACTTTGAAGATTTTATCTGTTGCCAAAATATTAACTTAACCTTTCCCAGTAAGAAACTTGATAACAATCCAATTCATCTGTGCACCAAAAAAATAAAAAAATAAAAAAAAAATTCTCTTTTTGTTCCTGGTTGAAGAATAAATCTGACCCAGTTCAGATGTTGGAAGAAAGATACATAAAGTAAGAAGGCTCTCTAATCATGCAAATACTGATTTCATGCTCAAAGTTCTTTTTATTTCAGAGCATTGAGTTATAATCGTATTTTATTACTAAACATTTTGACCACTATGACAAACCAACTTCATGTCCTTCCACCAATTTTTACTGTTTCAGATGCTGAATTAACATATAATGAAGGAATGCTGACAGTTCCTCCTCTCAGTAATAAACAGCAACTGAGAAGAAAGAACAGTGTGTGTTGTGTCTGAGAAAGAGGTAACACTGTCCTCTCATTTGCTCTAAGCTAGCCTCCTTAATGAAGTCTTCTAAGTGAAGCCATTGAACTTGTCTACACTGCCCCTCCTTTCTCATTTGTTCAAAATTTTCTCAAAATTATAAGCCATTTTTTTTGTGGCAATTCCCCAATTTTTATCAAATGAAACCTGGAAGAGAAAATCTTTTAAAATTGAGGATATAAGGGAAAAAATAATTCTTTTTGTTTGTTCAGTATAATAAATTTTACCTGAAACCTCTCAGATTAACATACTTGTACTTGACATTTCTTTCATTAATGTGAGCCTAACAGTGATCGATGAATACCTGAAAACTTAGTTTAATCACTATGATGTTATTTCTTTTAAGGCCATGGTGCCATTTAGCCAATTAGTAATTGGGCCACTGAACAGTCATAGAACAAACAACTCAGTTTCTTGTTATCACAAAAACAGTCCGTCACTTTCTAATTGGGAGAAAAAAAATCTGGCTTGCTTCCAAAAATTTAAGATATTATTAAAATAATTTATATTATTACTTATACTTGAAGCTCACCTTGCCTGTAATCATTAACTGCTTAAATACATTTTAAATGGTATTAAATCTAGATCATATATTTCTTTTGGAGTAACAGTTATTTAAATACTGAATAACAGACTTGAATGTTTTAAATTTTTCTGCTATTGGTCAACTGTTTTGAGCCAACTGAATATATCATCTACACTGGTTACAAGGCAAGTAATCTCAGTGATCACTGGGATTTTCTTTTCATAGGTTATGTTTCTACTTTTTCAGGAGGTTGAATGTGAGTCTTTGTAATAGTTGCCTAATAGTTACTTTATCATATTCTGAAGCACTTGCAGTGATGGTCTTTCTCATCAGCACCCCCGAGGTTTTCATTTTGGTGAGTTGCTAAGTGGAAATAAACTGTTGTTTCTTGGTTAAATTTTAGTTAAGTATTAGTTACTATTAAGGTGCTTTTTCTTTTTCCACAATCCCCCAAAGCCCCGGGTAGATGTAAAGGGAACATCATGAAGTTGTCTCTGATAATCCTTGCATTCTCCCCTGTTGTGGGGTCATGTGGGAGACCTCATATATTATCAGAGGCCTTACAATTCTACAGAGTCTACAGAGTTGTCTCACCCCATGGTTCCCTGTCAGATCTAAAGGTTACCTTCACACCTGGGTGTGCTCATGCAAAGGAATGTTCACACCTGTGCCTTCCTGAATCACACAGGAATCCGTTATACTATACTAGGGGCAAGAACAGTGGCTACAGGCAAAAATTGTCCTGAAGAATAGCTAAAACTATAGACAATCATGGAAGATAAATGAATTTCACAAGTCACAGTTTGATCGAATATGACCCCAGGCATTCAGCCACTAGTGATCCATAATCCATAACTGATACTAATCCAAATATAATAGCATCTGGCAGGAAATAATACATTCTTCACAGAGTCAGGCTCAATTCAAGGCAGTTACGATTACTCAGAACATGAGGTACCTCCTGTTAATTTTCTGAGAGCAAGATATCCCACAGTTGTGAATTAAATTTTTCAGACTATATTTAAAGAAAAAATTTATACTAAAATTTCATCCTGACTGTATTCCATCTGGATTATATGAATATAAATATTAAACCCTTCAAAATTAGCAATAGTTCTGCTCTTGAGTTTTGTTTTTATATTTTTATGCTTTCCAAAAATAATAAAAGGCGCTAGTTGGAATTACTATCCAGCTATGTAATACATAGCTTTTTCTAGTATTTGTGCTGTTGAAGTGAGCACGTATGTAGTGCATAGCTAAAAACAGTTGCCTTTTGAATTTTGCAACTTTTGGTTCACTTAATGCAAAATATTAAACATTAAGCCAAAATTAAAATATGACCTCAGATATTCATGAACATTCTCATGTTTCATGGGATACATTTGTGTTGCCAGGGAGGCAATTTCACACATTAATAATAATCCCTTTGTGGACTCTCAATATCATGGATCTGCAGAAATGCAGACTTGCCTAGCTATCTGATTATTTTTAGAAAATGCTCTAAAATTAGGGGTTTAAAAAATCACATGCAGTAAGGACTCAGACACCCAGTACACATGTCCAAAAATCTTTAACACCATCATTTATAATGATGATGTTTTCTTTGGTCTGAATTTTTTTTATTAGATTGAAAAATTATATATTTGAGACACTTGTAGTTGTTTTAGAAAAACATTTTGCTTTTAGTTCTTTCCTTCACTGCAGTTCAAGTAGTTAAAATCCCACATTTAAAAAAAATGAGTAGGGGCACCTGGGTGGCTCAGTGGTTAAGCCTCTGCCTTTGGCTCCGGTCGTGATTCCAGGGTCCTGGGATGGAGTCCTGCATCGGGTTCCCCATAGAGAGCCTGCTTCTCCCTCTGCCTATATCTCTGCCTCTCTCTGTGTCTCTCATGAATAAATAAGTAAAAAATATATATTTTAAAGATTTTATTTATTTATTCATGAGAGAGAGAAAGGTAGAGACACAGCCTGAGGGAGAAGCAGGCTCCATGCAGGGATCCCGACCTGGCACTCAATCCCGGGTCTCCAGGATCACACCCTGGGCTGAAGGCGGCGTTAAACCGCTGAGCCACCCAGGCTGCCCAATAAGTAAAATCTTAAAAAAAATGAGTAGTAGTTCACAAAGAGTCATAGTTGGAAATTGCTCCTTCCCATTATAGTTCTCTGAACTGCGTTTGTTGTTCTGAATATTCAGGTAAGCAAAATCATCTGCACATTCTGGCTGAGAGTTTTTCTAGGCTTATATATGAAAATAGAAGTAACCTGTATCAAAATCAGAATGCTTATCACTTTTTAAGAACTCATCATGAAGACTCAGCAAGAGTAATGACTGGAGGAATTATCTACTGGACGCTCTGGTCTCAAGCAATGTCCCTGGCATTAAAAAGAGGGCAAGTTCTGTAAAGGCACAGACTGTACATAAATAAGAACTAGTGAGCGGTGGCATGATTCAATCGAAGAAGAGGCACCTGGGCTAATGTCCTGTTTCTGCAACTTCTGTGGATCCTGCGCTCGTGAGAACCAAATGAGACAGTGGGGGGTCAAAGGGCTTCATCTATGTGAAGGCCTTAAGGAAAATTTTCATATCAACCAAATTTTCAAATTAAAATACTCTAGTGTACTTTTCTCCCCATTGGAGCCGGCAATCTGCCACTATTATACCTGGGAGAAGTGATCCAGAATAAGAAGTTCCCAAAGTTCTATTTCTACTGTGGGTGAGAAATGAAAACAAGTGGGCAATGTTGGTACCTACTGAGCCAAATATACATATGACAGGCAAGCTGGACTATCTCGCTTTGAGTTGACCTTCACTGCTAATTGCTCTGATCAAGGGAGTCACAGCCACAAACAAGACAGCTGTGTATATTTTCCACCCACATGCGAGATCTATGCTTAGCAAAGAGAAGATGAAGCCGCAAGTAAGTGACTCTGAAATTAGGAATTAAACTCCAGTGAGCAAACTGGGTTTGTTTCCATGGAATGAAAAGGACAGTCAGAACAGGACAAAAAACTGCCAGATGTTAGAAAGTAATTATCAGATTAGAGGATTTCTAGAGAGGCCCAGAAGAAGAGAGTTAACTTCTTTTCTGGAGTGATGAAGCTGTGAGAACAGGAAGCACTTGGCAGAAGGTGTTTCAAATTAATGACAAGGAGAAAGCTATGGAAGGCCCTTGACTTAGAGGATTTTGAATGGGAGATTCTAGAACTGCAGTTTCCCAAGAGCCTGAACAATTGATTAATCAAGTTTCTTATTCATCAGTTGAAAGACCCATAAGGACCATTAACTGTGCTAAGCACCAGGGATACAGCGAGGGATAAAGACAGTCTCTGCCCTCCAGAAGCTCACAAAGAAACATGCAATTATAGAAGGAGCAATTAGTACTATGATAGGGCTGACCGCAGGGTACTGGGGAAATGTGGGAATGGAAGGCATTGATTTCAGCTTTGGTGGATTCCGGGCAGTTTCACCAGAGGAAGTGATGCCCAAGGGAATCAGAAGGATCTTCTGAGAGTGGCCAAAAGAAGTAACCAAGAACAGCATGTGCAAAGGCCCAGAGGTAGGAGAGAGCTTAGCAAATGGGAAAAAGGAAGCAGCTCAGTATGCCTGGAAAGGGACAGTGACAGTAGACAGTGAAAAGGAACTTGGCAAGAGATGTTGTGAAAGGTAAGCAGAGACCAGATGGTGAAGGGCCCTGTGAATCATGATCAGAGGTTT
The DNA here is from genome assembly GCF_011100685.1 of Canis lupus familiaris. Classification (NCBI taxonomy): domain Eukaryota; kingdom Metazoa; phylum Chordata; class Mammalia; order Carnivora; family Canidae; genus Canis; species Canis lupus. Next base: position 7,645,407 of record NC_049234.1, on the reverse strand, counting down.
GGGAAATGAGGAATCAGAGGGAGGCAATGAAGAACCACTGAAAGGTAAGTAACTTGAGCAAATCTCTAAACTTCATTTCTTCACCTAAAAAAATAGAAATAATTCTACTTGTCTCCATCAATTATAATGAATATCAAATAAAAGTGAATGGGAGAACTTTGTAAACTACAGAGCTTTATAGAAATATGCTATAATGTCATTTGTTTCCCTCACTGGAAAAATGCAAGTACCAAAACCAGATAGTCTTTAAGGGGTTTATTTTGTATTTAATGTATCTTCCCCTCTTTCCTTTAAAGATACGTATTCTATCACTATACATACCATGTACCAGTTCTTTACCACTTAGTTTATACTGCTTTGTTAAATAATAACGAAATCAAAACAGAGTGGGAAACTCAGTAAAAAAAAAACACTGCGCTTCTGGGGCACCTGGGTGCTGCCCTTGGTTAAGCGCTGGACTCTTGATTTTGGGTCAGGTCATGATCTCAGGGTTGTGAGATCGAACCCCTTGTCAGGCTCCACGCCAAATGTGCTTGGGATTCTCTCTCTTTCCCTCTCCTTCTGCTCCTCCCCACTCAGGCACTCTCTCTCTCTAGAAAAAAAAAATAAAATAAAATTTAAAAAATACCTTCTTTCCCTCTGCCCCTGCTCTTTCTCAAAATAAATAAATCTTAAAAACAAACAAACAAAAATCACTGTGTTTCCCTCTGCAGATCATTTGTTCCAAAGTCACATGAGGCCCACCTTGAATTGCCTACTTAAAAATACAGTGTACATACCCCCTGGCCCTAGTCCTTCTTTCACTTTTCCCATTGTAGTTACTTCCTCCTAACATACCAGGAAATTTATTAGTTATTAGTTCTTATATATAAGCTCCTTGATGGCAGGGATCTTTATCTTTTTTTTGTTAACTGATGGATCTCTTATACTTAGATGGGTTCTTGGCACTAGTAGCTGCTAATAAATATTCACTGAATTAATGAATAACTAGAAAAAGGGAAGTTCAGTAGACATTTTTGCAAAAATTCCCATTTCAAAAATAACATATGGTAAATTTAAATTGCAAAATTAAGAATAAAAAATTTGAAATAGATTTTCAAAAATCTAAAGCCAAATTCAACAGTTTCTTTTATAAATGTTCCTATTAACTGGTCTCCTCTTACCTGGGTCTCTTAGCCTACAGCAAGACATGCCACAGGCTCCATTTAAATACTCAAGTGTGTGCTGAATTCTAATTTCAGTGAGTTACAGAGAATTCAAATACTGCTCTAAGAGTTTTATTTGCCACCTTTATTGGCTACGCCTTATTCCTATTATGCCTGTGGGCTCATTTACAAGCAAGGAGGAAAGGGCCACTTAAACTATTATCGCATGCAGGTAAAAGTGACCATAGGAAGTAGATAAATGCTGTCTTTATTAATTTCTTCCCTGTGAGGTATAGTTCTAGCACTTTTAAGGGGGGAAATGATGCCTCTATTTGAATAGAGAATACAATGATGTGATTGGTTGTGAATAAAGCAAAAAGCAAGTTCTATGCATGCTTCTTTCTCAGAGTCCTGGGACTAGGACTCTCTTGTAATTTTAAAGCAAGGCAAGGGCTGCGAATTGGGAGCCCACGGGTCACATGTGGGCCACATACAGAATCTTTCACTGGCTACTTTCCCTTCTGGGTAGTACCTGCTCCCACAGGCTGGGAGATTATACAAAACTGAGCACCTTTTAAGGGAAGTGAGAACGGTTCTGGTTCCTTTGTGCCCCACTCTGCTATTGTGTTTCAGAGGTTCCTTTTGACTCTAAACAGCAATAGGAACCCATCCATTATCACCAGGGTCCTTGAGCTTCAGGTTCCACATCTCGTATCACCCCAGGCTGGCATCCCCTGAAATTTTAGGTGTCCATGATTTTTGCTATCATTTACTGAACTTGTTCTTAGAAGAGATTTTGAACTTATTCACATTCAAGATAGAAAGACATGAGAACTTCAAGAAGTCTCCAAACAAGAGCTACAGCTCAAATAAGAAAGTTCTTCAAATGACAAGTAAACAGTAGTTAGGGGAAGAGACTAGTTTTCCAAGGCTTCTGTGGGGGCCCAACATCATGCCTCCATTCTTTTTTTTAAGATTTTATTTATTTATTCATGAGACACACACACACACACACATACACACACACACACACACACAGAGAGAGAGAGAGAGAGAGAGAGGCAGAGACACAGGCAGAGGGAGAAGCAGGCTCCATGCAGGGAGCCCAATGTGGGACTCAATCCCAGGTCTCCAGGATCAGGCCCTGGGCTGAAGGCTGCACTAAACCACTAAACCAATGAGCTACCCAGGCTGCCCTCATGCCTTCATTCTTGCGTGGAACCAGGAAAACCCCAGGCTTGACTACTTCCAGGGCAACTTTTACAAACTGCCAAGTGAACTAGATGATCGTTTACTTAATTCTGAGTTAATTTAAAAGATGATGAGACTTTCTCTTACACAATAATAATGGTATTAAAATCTCTCTTAGCCTACTTTACTTGAAGGATTTACTTTATTGGAAACAATAAAGAAACTAGCCTTCAAATAGAACCACATGTCCTATCAACTGTCAATTAGAGAATAAAAACTAAAGTCTCGACTATCTAATAGACACTTGAGTTTTACTTGCCCTGTTTGAGATTAAGATATGGTAGCTGTTCAGCAGGGCTTGGCAGGACCCTCAACTTCCATTCTTTTCTGCATACAGCCTGGGCAAATAATCAAAACAGAGTCTAAACCTTAAGTTTATGGTCTTACATTTCACAACCAGATTGGGTTAAATCAGAATCAAGTAAACCAGGTTGATGAAGAACCTACTATGTATATGCTCCCACACTAGGTCTACATGCTGTTTAGGATGCAAAGATGAATGCAGTCAATCCCAGCACTATTCTATATGGCACCTGCATGCAAATGACGGGGGGGGGGGGGGAAGAATTCTTGATGGATGCAGCACACCAACTGGGCTTGGTGTTATGGGGCTCATCAGTTTGATGAGTGGTTGAAGTTGGCTTTCAGTCACATTCATAGACTTGGTTGGGTCTATAACCCCTTATGAAGGGGTCAACATGCACATTCATTCATGGTAGCCCTGCAAGTCCTACTCCTTGATTTCATGATTAGAATCTAACAGCCAATGAGACAATACTTAATGAGTATCCTAGGATAGAGGTTAACACAGGAAAGCTATACTTGAAATACGAGTTCGAAGGATGAGATTTAATTATATACAGTTGAGGGATTGGGAAAAGCTTCACAAAAAAATCTTTAAAAAGAGATTGAAATAGAAAGGAGGAGAGAGCCAAAGGAAGGATTCTAGAGAGAGGAAGATACCTGATAAAAGACAGGACAAAGGAACATGAAGGCACACTTAGGAAACATGATATGGTTCAGTATTACTAGGGTTTATGTAATGTTTATGTACATTATATATAATTTGGGTACACAAGGTGGAAGGCACTGAAGGCCAAAACTGAGGATTCTACTTTTAATTCAGTGGCCATTGTCTCAATTGTTCTTGAGCAGGAGCAGGTGATGAAGATAACAGCTAATAATTATTGATTACTCACAGAGTGCCAGGCATTTTGCTAAGCTCCTGGCATGCATGATCTCATTTAACTCTCATAACAATCCTGTGAAATATATACTATTTATCTCCATTTCACAAATTAGGCAACTGAACTCAGGAAGGTTATGTTCTCATGGCTGGACAGGCTAATAAATGAGAGAGCTGGAGTTAAGACCCTCCATGATTTCATAGCATAAGTGTTCTTCTCATTCAACAAGTTGGAATAATGCTTGGACAGTAATGGGTAAAATTAATGAAAATGGAGAGATAAGGATAGAAAGACTACTGCAATGTTCAGGTGAGAGACAATGAGGATGTGAAATGGCAGTGGGGATGGAAAGGAAAAGCTAATTTGACTGACATTTTAGGAGAAGGGTATTTCAGACTCAGCAACTGGATGTTAAGGAGAGAGAATGTTGGTATCATAGATTTCAATGCAGAATAGCAGTGCTACAGATAAAAATATGAAAAAGGTAGGAGAGAGTTTCCAGGGACAGTTGAGCATTATCGCTGGGGACGGGGGCGGGGGGGACGTTCAGGTGAAGACATTCGGGAGGCACCACGGCTGGAGTGCTAGCAGGCACATTACAGATGAAAGCCTTGCCCCAGGATAGCAGAACAGATAGACCATATCTCTGGTCACTTTGAGTATAAAGGTTTAGTTTGTCTAGATCATGTGGTTGTGTCCATGTTACCATCCGCTACACATAATTCCTTTTTTGATACAGGATGAATATATATATAGTCACTGAAATCATGGAAAACTTAGTTCTGATTACCTTATTATTTTCAAAGTTCCCCACAACTTAGGGAAACAAGGTTGAGGATTCTCTCTCATTCCACTGTAATTCTGCTGCTGCATTCATGGAACAAAAGGGTTTGATTCAGTGCTAATCTAGATAATGTGATATAAAGTAGGTAAGGAGTTTCGGAACAATTTACTCAAAATTTGGGCAGGGAGGAAATTTTCAACTAAAAGGAAATCGGAAGTATTGAGAAATAAAAGCACCACACCTTATTTCTGGGAAGAAAGCTTAGGATTAAAATAGGGCTTTATGTTTACAAACATGGGAATCTGGTTTTCATATTTTTCTAAAAAGCAGTACTAAAAGAAATCTGCTAACTACATGATGTGGGACTCTAGATTTGTTAGGATCAAGCTGAAGACATGGAGATTTAGTTGGCCACAAATCCAATCCTATCCAATGGACATATGAGAAAGAAAAGAGGAGGGAGCCCTCAGGTGCATTTGATGGCGTGATGTGTGACTAAGAGAAGTTATGGTTCCCTTGTCAGAGGAGATTTATAGTAGCCTGCCCAGTGCGGGGGAGCCACCCTGTGAGGGGGGACACTGACAAACCAGAGAACCTAAGAAAGCAACCTGGCTGAAAGCCTTAGAGAAGGGCTGGAGAACTAGGAATGTTAGGCCTTGAGAAAAGGAAGGAGGTCTAGGTGGGAAAGAAATTATCATTCCTCACTAGTTCCCTTTACCAATTCTTGTCCTCCTACAATCTATTTTCTTTTCAATATCAAGAGCAGGCTCCTTATCAGGAATAAGGTTATTCCTCTGATGACAATTCTCCAACAATATCTTGTAATTTAGAATAAAATCCAAGCTCCGTAGCATGACCTAGCCTCTGTTCTTTCCCTTGCATTCTTCTCTAATACAGCCATGTGCCTTTTTTTTTTTTTTTTTTTTCACCTAGATATTCCAAACTCACTGCCACTTCTGGGCCTCTGCACATGCTGTTCCTTCTACCTGGCTTGCTGTCCCCTCGATCTTCAAAAGCTTGGTTTCTCCTCTTCAGTGCCATCTCCCTAGAGAAGACTGCCCTAAATACCTCTGGAGTCAGAGGGGTTCTGTTTCAAGTCCAGGTTCCTCCTCTTAGCATCATTCTGGCCTTGCCTCAGTATCTTCATCTGTAAGGTTTAATAGCTACTTGAGAGTTGCTATGAGAATCCAATGAAGCAAATCACAGAAAGCACTCTGAGCAGAGCCCTTAGCTTGCTCTTCTCATAGTAACTCATAAATATTAGTTATCATTATTATTATTTAATGTACCAATCATAACCTTAAATGATTCTATTTATTGGTATTTTTTCCTTATTTGTTGGCTATTTACCTACACAAGAATATGAGTTTTATCAGTACAGATTTCTTGGTTTTCACTTACCCATTTTGAGTGCTTCTAATAGCATCAGGCTCATAGTAGGCACCCAATAATTTGTTGACATTTAATAGGGGAAGGACAATGTGGCAAAGCAGGAAGAAGTGGCTTTTCAGTAGCCTAATCCTAAATTTTCCACCATTAGTGTCACCTTGGTCACTCCAGGGCCTCAGTTTACTCTTTAGTATGACTTTATAATAGGAGATTTGGCTTGTTAATTTTAGGATATGATGGGTGAAAAAATAAAGTGATGCATCATGCAGCAGGGGGCAGCACTGTGCAAAAATGCACCAGTAGCTTGAAGACCTGGATTCCTCTCCTTTCAACAGAATAACTTATATTTAAATATTCCATCAAGCCATTACATCCTGCAAGATAAAAACAACAACAACAACAACAACAACAACAAAACCAGTGATACCCTTAGAGACATGATGTGTAAACTCTTTGTTTCCTGTAAAAATAGAGTTTTCAATACAAGGATTAAGAAAGACTCATTCTTGCCTTCTGATTTTATTTCCAAATGGGAAGCAGTTACTCATGGGACCTACAAGAATCAGATTTAAAAACTGTGGTGGTGGTGGAAGTAATAGCTACAGTTCCACTTTACTAGCTGTATGACTTGGGATGTTGGGAATAAGAGGTAAAAGGTAGCTTATCTATAATAATACTATTTAATTCTCAGACCAACCCTATAACTTGTAGATATTAAAACACCAAACAATGAGAGATTAGATAATTTGTCTAAGACCATGCAGCTCAGAAATCCAAACTGTGATAGGAAGTTTTAAACTATTATGTCATATTGTAAGCAACTGCTTGGTTTGGGGTAACTGGCTGGCTTAGTTGGAAGAGTGTGTGGCTCTTGATCTTGGGGTTGTGAGTTTGCGCTCCACACTGGGTGTAGAGATTACTTAAATAAATAGAGCAACTTAAAAAAAATAAATACTTCACTCTTAAAAAAAAGAGAGATTGCTTGGTTTAAAAGTAAACGAGGGATTAGATGAATTTCTTGTAAATAAATGAAAACAGAGAAGCAAGAAATGTATTCCTCCTTTGCTTGAAAGGATAGATCATTAAATAAGAGATTCAGTGTTCAGGTAACACAGTATCTGGAAGTGCTGCCAAAAGTAACTCAAGATAGCTTAGGTGTCCTTCTGAGATCTATCTCTTACCATCATCTTGCTTGCTTTTTTATTGAGGTTGTTTATATTTAGGACATGGTTCAGCTAGGCTTACCTTCATGGGCCCATCATTTTGAATAATGTCTTATCTAAATCAGTATCTTTGCTTTCTCTGTCCTCAGGCATTCTAGTACCTGTGTTATTGTTTTTTTTCTCTTTTCCTCTGGCTTAAAGACACTGGTAATGCTCATCAGTTCATACATTAAGCTTTCCATCTAGAAGTGACATAAAAAGGAAAAACATACCAGAAAGAGAAGGAAATGTGCAGAAGGAGATCCAGAGAGGTTTCACGAAGAGGGAGAGGTGAACAGCCAGGTAGTAGAGTTGATATAAGTTCAGCAGCAGCCCTATATGTGTACACTCATTACACAGAAACCCACCAATGATCACACATGGACCTGTTTGGGCTTCTAAGAGAAGTTTAGCCTGTTATTTGAGAACATTGTTTATTCAAAGTCCATCTTAAAAAAACAACTGTAAAGTTGTTTTGTATTTTCAAATTCAGCTATAGAAGCATGACCAAGCAGGTTTTCCAGAATATTCCTGTGAACCTCCAGTGGGCCCAGAGTACTGCTTGGTACGTGTATGCTTTTTTCCTATTATGCACTCTCCCATTCTCCTAGAAGGGGATTTCCCACCATTTCTTTTCTCCTAAAAATGCCCTCATAAACTCCTTCCATTCATATTCTCAACTGATGATCTTGCTAATCGAATTTATGGAACAAAGTGAAGCATTCAGAGAACTTGCATAGACTCTCAGCACCACGTCGTGCCTCCTACTGGCACCTGCACCCACTCACTCAGCTTTCTCATATGCCATTTTAAGCTCATTTAGCTCCCTCTCCCCTCACCTATTCAAAGAATCCTTCTGCAACTCTGAACTGCACATTGTCACATTTCCCCCTCCTTGCTGGATTATTCTCATTCACATAAAAACATGTGTTTATTTCTCCCATCCTAAAAAAAAGCCCTCTCTTGACCCAATTTACTCCATCAACGAGCACTCCCTTCTTCTGCATCCCTCTGCAGAAAGACTCCTTGAAATAATCTATATTTGGCATTTTTAATACTTCTATGTTCTCTTAAATCTGGTCCAGTTGGGCTTCCAGGCTGACTATTGCCCTGAAACTGTTCTTGTTCAAGTCTTCAAAGTTCTTGAGCTTCATAAAACCAATGGTCATCTCAATTCTCATTCAGCACCTTGACCTCTACACCTCCTTCCTCAAACACTTTCTTTGCTGGCTTCTGGGATATCACAATTTCCGTTTTTCTCCTACTGCACTGGTTGCTCCTTCTGTCTCTTTTGCCAGGTCTTCTTCTCCCCCAACTGGAGACACCTAGGCCTCAGTTCTTGGTCATCTACCAAAAGAGAGTGAGCTCTTTTGGTGAGCTCATCATGGTTTCTGTTATCATCTACATATTGAAAACTCCCAAAGCTATATTTCCAGCATAGATTTCCCCTCAAAATCCCAGATTCATATAGCCAACCTGTGTATTCTCCACTTTTATCCCCTACTGGACATCTCAAAGTTAACATGTTCAGAAATAAACTCATGAATTCTCTGCAAATCCACTCTACCCTCATATTTCCCATTTCACATGAGAGAAAATCCATTTGCTTGGGCCACAAACCTTGGAGGAATACTGAACTCATTTTATCTTTACTTTCTCTTTACTCTCTCAAACCCCACATCCTATCTATCAGGAAAATCTACTGGCTCTTAATTTAAAATATAAACAGAATGTGAGCACTTATTGGCATCACTACCATCTTGGTCTAAACCACCACCACTTCCCACCTGAATCACAGCAATAACTTCCTAACTGGTCTGTCTGCTTCTATTCTTGTTGGTTCAATGGTCTATTTTCTCCATTTCAGTTAGAATAAGTCTTTTAAATGTAAGTCGGATCTTGCCATTTCTTCACTCAAAATCATTCATTGCTTTTGTTTCACTCTGGGTAAGGGCTGTAGTCCAACAATCCAGAATAAAAGCTTCTAAGATGCTATATGTTGTGACGCCCATTATCTCACCAAACTTCTCTCCCATTTTTTCTCCCCTGTTCATTTCATTCCAATTACACTCACTTGTATGTTTCTGAAATACATAAAGCAAGCTCCTGCCTCTGGGCCTTTCTTTCTGTCTTTCTAGAATTCTATTTCCCCAGGTATTTGCATTGCCAGCCCCTCACCTCCTAAAAGTCTTTGCTCATCTTTGTTATCTTCTTAATGAGACTTACCCTACTACTATTAAATAAAATCACAGCACAACCTTTCCTGGCACTCCATCCATTTTCTTTACTCATTACCACTTATCACTTAATTTATTACACAGTTTACTTATTTATGATGTTCATTTTCTTATCTTTATCTACTTACACATAAGCTCCAAGAAGAACCAGATTACTATAATATGTAGAATGGTGAATAATGAGATAATGTAAATTTTTTTAAACTAGACAGAAAATCAGGCAGAAAATATAACTTGTAATCTGGATAATAGGTATATAACCTAGTAAATTAGTTCAGACAAAAGCTGCCTGAGATGATAGGAGAAAAAAATGAATAAAGGAACATGTGATTTACTAGGTTGTTAAGAAATGGGGTGGGCTTGAAAAGTCCCATTAAAAGAAGAGATTTGGCTTGTTAACCTGTATTTTGGTAGATTTATCTAGAAGTAGCACTAAGAAACCCAGAGTCCCCATCCACAACCCAAATGAATGACCGTTATTATAACAGACTTAAGATGATGATAATGATCTCCTTGGTTGAATCACAATTTTTAACACCAGGAAAGCATACCAAAAAAGTAGAGATGATGAAGAAATAAATATTACTCAAACTGGGTTTACATGAATCTTCTACAATGTGATGATATGATTACATTTTGTCTCTTTATAATCTTAGTTTTAATTTTTATCGAAGTTTCATATGAACTAAAGAAGCCAACAGTTAGTTCTCTTGGGCTTCTTAGAAGATAAAGCACTTCCTTTAATCTCTTTCTTTTTCCACTCCTCAGAGCCAACCTTGAACTCTCTCCATTCTGAGCTGCTCCAGCCTGGACTGCTATTGTCAAGAATAGCTATCTTAGTGGAAATGCCCTTCAGGAGATCCCCATCATTTCTCCCTTATGAGTATCTCTGGTTTCCTGGATTCTATACCTTTCTATTTTTTGCTTTATTTTCTTACATTGATGGAGCACCCAAGAAAGGGGGTATGGGAGGGAAATTTTAAAGACATGCATGTACAAAAATGGCTTTATTCTACTCTTACATATTATTTATAATTTTAGTAAAACTTTTAGTAGAAAATAATTCACCATTGGAATTTTGAAGGCATACTCCATTGTCTTCCAGTTTCCTGTAGAGAAATTCTATACCATTCTGATTCTTGATCCAGTAAATAAATACGTCCTCCAGAAGATATAAGGATCTTTGTCACAAGTTTTCTTAAGTTTCGCGATAATATGCCTGGGTGTGGGTTTATTTTTATTCATTGTTCTTGGAATTGGGACCTTTCAACTTGGAAACTCAAAGTCTTTCAGTTCTGGGGCATTTTTATGAGTTATTTCTCTGGCTTTTCTCCACTCTATTTTTCCCCTTGTCTCTTTTTTCAAACTCTTATTTGGATAATGGACTTCCATGACTGGTCCTCTAATTTTCTTATTTATTTTTCTCTTCTTTTCATTTTTATCCTTTTGTTTTACTTTGGGGAAGATTTCCTTCAAAAAGCTTTGCTGAGTTTTTCATCTATGCGATCATATTAGAGCTTTTATTTTTTGTTTTGGAATATTCCTTCTTGCATCAGCCTATTTTGGTTTTATGGATACAAAATATTTGGCGGAGAATATTAATGATGGGGCACCCAGGTGGCTCAGTAGCTGAGTGTCTGCTTTTGACTCAGGACATGATCCCGAGGTCCTAGGATTGAGTCCCACATAGGGGGCTCCCTGCAGGGAGCCTACTTTTCCCCCTGCCTATGTCTCTGCCTCTCTCCCTGTGTCTCTCATGAATAAATAAAGTCTTTAGAGAGAGAGAGAGAGAGAGAGAGAGAATATTAATGATGTTTTAGAAGACCCTCTTCCCTCTTATATCTTCTGTTCTTCCAAATATTTTTTTATGTGCATTTGGTTTGGTCAATACGCTCATATTGGAAGCTGTAACTTAAGAGTGCTTAAATTAAGAATTTAAGAGTGCTTAAATTCTGGAATGCACCTCAACACCTTTCCCATTTAAGAGCAGAACATGAAAAAAGCTTATTGGCAATGAGGCTTGCAGTCTGTACTCTTTATTGTAAGATTCTCTAGTGGAGCTGATTCATAGAATTCTTAATATCTATAACTTTAAGTCTTTTCTCTTGCATCAATATACTTTATAAACAGACTTTTTGTCTTATCTTTCTGACTCAATATCAGCAACTATCTTTTGAGAACCCTTTACTACAATTTGGCACCTCTTAACTTTTCTGCTAGTTCCTCTGTCTCCTAAACTATCTGCTTTCCAGCTTCCAAAATTATTGCTATTATTTCCTTTTTTTTTTCTTTGTCCTATGTTTCCTTCTTTTTAAAAAATCACTTTACTGTCATTTAAGTTGAGTATTGAAAAGAAACAAACTTTAATGGTTATATTTCATCTGCCATCTCTAACTGGAAGTCTTGCTACCAGGTATGATTTTAAGATGTTTCACGGGTTTACGAGAATCTAATTTACTATACATCTATAGATTTGATTTATTAGTCTTATAGGAGTTAAGTACCTAGGAAGTATTGGCTTATTGCATTTTAAGTTTGCCCCAGTAGGCATTTGTAGTGTTTGTTTAAAAAGTATAGTTTAAAATGTTTAAAGAAGCTTATTTAACGAGGTTTGTAAATGGGAATAAATCTTTTTTTTTGGGGGGGGGGATAAATTTCAAGGGAACTTAATCTGTTAAATTTATGAGTTAATGGAATCAAGTAAGTATGTTTTTATGCAAAAATACCTAGACTCAGAATTGTGCTTAAATCTTAAGAAAAACATGTGCTTTAAATAGTCTTTTCCGCAAAACACAATCCTTTCTCCAAACTAAAAACCTAATTGATGAACTTGGAGGACATTATGCTAAGTGAAAAGTCAGAACAGAAGAGTAACTACTACATGATCCCACTTATATGAGCAATCCAAAATAGCCAAGCTCACAGAAGTAGAGTAGAGTGGTGCTTCTAGGGGCTTGGGAGAATTATTAGTCAGAGGGTAAAAAGTTTCAGTTATGCAACATGAGTAAGTTCTAAATATCTACTGGGCAACATATTGTGCATAGTTAACAATAGTGTATTGTATACTAAAAAAAAAAATCTAAGAGGGTAGATCTTATGTTAAGTGTTCTTATCATAAGAATAAGTAAGTGAGAAAGGGGGAGAAAACTTTTGGAGGTGATGGGTATTTATGGGATAGATAGCCTCATGGATACATACTTACCCCTAAACTAACCAAGTTGTAAACACAAAAATATACTGCTTTTTGTATATCAATCATTACCGCAAAATAGTTTTTCGGTTTTAAAAAAAAATCCTAATTGATGGGAATAAGAAAAAAATAGCATATATAGAAGTCATAAAAGTAGAACTTTGTTTCAGTTTTGGCTGAGGACCTCAAGGTTAAAACTGTGAAGTAGGTACCAAATATCTCCATATCCTGAAAGTGATGCTAGGAGACTATAACATTGGTTTGGCCAGCATTGGCCCACCACACACCTAAAGAGTATGAAACAATTGATATGAAAAATGCCAAAAATATATTCTTTGGAGAAAGTGGTCAGTATATTGTGTTTCCACCCCCAGCCCCATATGGTTTGGGCAAGGACTAGGGATATCTTCCTCTACATATCAAACCAAGTGAGAGTCTTCAAAGGGACTAGAGAACCTAGCTGCAGCAGGCTGGCCAGAGAAAGAGAAGGAATCTGTGTAGGCATTGAGCTTCACTCCCACCAATGGCAAAGCAAAGTTGTCTATTTTGTGGAAAACAGATGCTATGGTAGGGTACTACCAAGATGCCACAGTAGCTAATTCTGTGGAAATGTTTTAAAGGGGGTCTCATGCAAAAGAAGCACCTAGTGAGCAAAAGGGTACTCCAGAGGACATCTGAGGTGCTGGCAGGTTAGAGTAATTATATGTAGTTAAGCATCCTCTGGCATAATTCTTACAACTCCATAGAAACCCATCCACTACCTGAAATGAGTATTATAACAAAACAAGTCAAATAGCTTGTTTGGCTATGTTATTAGTATTAGTATCCATCAGAAAATGGTGCTCCCTTGTTACTTCATTGAGGAAAACTTTGTTAGACTAGAAAGAAATAGAATATTGTTATATAGTTGCACATTACTTATTATTTTCCAACTATTACTAAACGATCCCCTGGAAAAGTCAAAGGCCTCTACTTTTCTCTATTCTATCCCCATTTTCTCTAAGAAATCTCCTATTTGTTTCATGGCCGCTTTGTGACAAATTCCATAGAGTTCTCCAAATTCTCACTATATTATACATTAATGACTCCTTCATAAAATAAGCCTGTTAGTCAAGTGATAAGCTTCAGCAGTTACTTCTAAAAACAGGAAATACATGCTGCTGTTTATTGCTTCATGAGTTTTTTTTCTACTTTATAGAATGTACTATTTTCCCTCCAACTTTGTCATTACACAACATTTTCCATAAATTTAATAAGGTATTTGGCTTTTTAAGATTAGCAAAGGCTAAGTTGAAATGTTGTAAAAGACTATTTTTATTTAAAAATAAAAGTATTCTCCATTGTTGAATACTAACCATCAACAAGAAATTATAGAAAGCTTTATAATGGCAGAGACATTTCTATTTCATTCATCATGCTAGATAATCATAACACAGAATATATATGGAAAAGCAAATTACATTGTCCTCAGTTTTGCTACTTTTAGAGTCTCACAGAAAAAGTTCCTGTTTTTAGCTTATTATTGACTTTTACTCTTATAGTTCCACATATTCTTGTCTTATGTAACTGGAGACAGTTTTTTGTTGTTGTTGTTGTTGTTTTTTTTTTTTTTTTTTTTTTTTTGGTTTGTTATTTTTATTTCTTTTCAAGTGAGCTACCCTGAGTTTTGGCCAATATTTGTTTTTCTTTATATTAAAAAATATGTCTTACTATGTTTTTTTATCAATTATTTTTATAAATTCTCTGATAACATTAGTCACTAGCTATACAAGGTGAAATTTTCTGATTTCTTTCCACACTAACAATTCTTTTAAGAATATTAATATTGTTATCTTATTGTGAATACATGTGACATTAAATATATTACAATTTCACTTTGTTCCTCTGTTCTAGTGTTTAGAATGAAAAAGATATTCGCTCCTAGAAGTTTCTACTAGTGAAATGAGAAATGTAAACAAGAAAAAAATCGAACAATAGAAATAAGATAAATGTTTTTAAGAGCTTTCTTTTAAAACTTATACCACAGTATCACAATATTAGAGACAACTAACATAACTAGTGCTTTTTTCTTAAAGTCAAAGATTGGCAATTTCTAGTTACTTACTCCATAATTGGGTCACTATACAAATATCCATATCCACTGTTACTTGCATAAGATCCTATCATTTGGTTAATTTCCATATTTCACTAGCAGGACTAGCTTTCCTGCACCTAATGATTGATCTTTCAAAGTAAATGAGAAATAGAAAAATAGAAAGGCATGATTACAGAAACTTACTTCTCAGCTTCATGGATATTGGGCATATTTCCTTGGAATTCAGCCTTCTGCAGTGGTGGGTTGGTGACTTCTCTTTCAAGCATTCTTGCTATTTCACTGGGTTTATTTCCATCCTAAATTCTACATCTCCAAGTACAAAGTGTCTTTGAATAGCACCATTTTTTTTCTCCATCTTTAGCAGATTGTCAAAGTGAGAAGTCTACACCTTCCCACTTGTCTCCCTCTGACTAATTTTAAGAAGCTTTTAGAGCTGGGTAAGACAGTGGTAGCCAAAAGAATGAAGAAACAAGTATGTGTTTTAGGTTCAAAAGAGCAAGTTACTCATTTACTCAAGGAATGTTCTGGGAAATATTTAGCTCCTAAAATTAAACATTTAGAGGGCTTCAATGATATTACATTTTTTGAAATCAGATTGCTTCATCAAAAAACTGAAAAAGATACAATTTTTACAGACAATAACAAGTGTTGACGAGGGTATAGAGAAATTTGAACCCTAGTGCACTGTATGTAGGACAGTGAAATGATGCAATCACTATGGAAAACAATGGGGGGGGGGGTTCTCAAAAAGTTAAAAATGGAACTACCAAAAGATCCAGAAATACTACTACTGTATCTACATATACAAGGATTGAAAACAGGGTCCCAAAGAGATATCTGCACACTCACATTCAAGTAGCACTTGAATAGACAAGAGTTGGAAGGAACCCAATGGCCACTAACTGATAAATAGATAAATGAAATGCAGTATGTACCTGCAGTAGAATAATATTCAGCCTTAAAAAGGAAGGAAATCTTGTCACATGCTCCAATATGGATGAACCTTGAGAACTTTATGCTAATAAGCATACAGGCTTTTATTTTCACTAATAAGTGAAATAAGCTAGTCACAAAAAGACAAATACTGTATGATTCCAGTTGTATAATCAATCTTAAGTAGTCCGATTCAAAGAACAGAAAGTAGAATGACAGTTACCAAAGGCCAGCATTAAGGGGACAAGGGGAAATGGGAAAAAGTTAGTTTTACGGGTGTAACATTTTTGACATGCAAGATGAAAAAGTTCTGAGAATTTTGATGCAAATATTTTTAACACTATTGAATTGTACACTTAGAAGTGGTTAAGATGGTTTAAAAAAAAAGATAATTGGAATGAACCTTATTTAAAATATTCTCAGTGTATCATTCTGTGTATTTAGAGTGACAGCTGCCAGTCAGTCATACACAAGAAGAAAATGCTGGTCATCAGTATAAGTTGAATCACAAACAGTGATTACATGCAGCTGGCTGGAAGTACATGGTCAGTCGGAATGCACACGCTTTCGCTGTAGGCCTAGGATGACACCAGAATCTGGGTGCTGCCACAAGACTAGTGAAACCTTTTGGAGTTTTAACCCATCATTGTTACCCTAAACTTCAAGGAATTGAAGAAATACACACTTATTAATGCTAAATTATATGAAATCAAGAAGATATAGCACTGTGATTAAAAATATGGGCCCAGAGCTGTTTCAGAGTGTGAAATCTTAACAACCCCCCCTCCCTTAGTAGAGACAGTGTGACTTTGGACAAATTACTTTTTCTCTCATCCATTTAGTGAAAATGTTGTAATTACTTTGTGGGGTTCTCATGAGTAGTACAGCAGATGAATCATGTAAATGCTTACAATGGCACCTGGCATGTAATAAACACTGAAATCTTGGCTATTGTCATATCTCCTCCCATGCCCTCTCTCTATTTTTTTCTTCTCTCCCCTTTTCTGTAAGAGATACCTGAAGCTTAGAGATTTTCTTTTCAATATTCTGAGTGGGAAAATAAATCAAAATGTTTTAGTGAGTCTCTAAAATCAGATTTTATAATTACTTTGATTTGTAGATTACTTGTTTTCTTCAAATAATAAGGTATTAAGTATTCAAATATTAATGGTATTCATCTTTCCCATTGTTACTTTCAAACTCTATGATATTCTATGAAGTAGCAAGAGAATGTTGGCATCACCTTGCAGTAATGGAAAGAATACTAAATTTGGGGTAATAAATTTGTTGATTCTAGCTGTGTTACACTGGACACATGTGAACTTTACATTTTGGATCAGTCTCCTCATATAGAATTAGATCAATTTCTATTGAAATCCTGAAGTAGAGGCACCTAAGTGGCTCAGGAGTTGGCTGTCTGAATTTGGCTCAGGTCGTAATCCCGTGGCCTGGGATCTAGTCTAGCATCAGGCTCCCTGGGGGGTGGGGGGTGGGGGGGCTGCTTCTCCCTCTGCCTAGGTCTCTGCCTCTCTCTCTCTGTGTCTCTCATGAATAAATAAATAAAATCTTAAAGAAATCTTGCAAGTAAATGTGATCAATTGTGATCATCCTTACCAAAAAACTCTACAAACCCTAGTAAGTTCTTTGGAGTTATTTGATAATTAAAATGTATGATTGGAAAAAAAAAATAAAATGTATGATTGGATTAAGAATGATTTATCTCCCTATCTATCTAAAGGATGTATATTATTGGTAACTGTTCATTGTGGAGTCACTGTCTAGGGCAAAAAAACGTTAAGCCAATTACATGCAGATTCACTTTTATGGGTGAAAATAGTATTTCTTGCCTGGTACATGGATCTAAATACAAACCCAGCTAGACCGTTAATTGCTTAACCCAGCAACCTGGCTTTGGAACAGGCTGTTCTAAGATCTCTATTCTGGTTACTGCTTCTTCCAGATTCCTAACAATCGCTGGGCCTTTCAAACACAGACTGAAATTACATTTTGAAGGATTTTATTAAGTAGTGATTTTTCTCCCTATTTTCATTATGGAAATAGATGCCACATAGAGATGGAGGGTCCATTTGTTGTGTAAGTAAGCTATGTCTACTTAATAACCTTCCCCTAATATTAATAAGTCAGGAAAATAGTCATTCAGACATAATGTTCAGTTGTAGATATCAACAAAGTCATCAAGTGGGATTATAGAAGGGTAACATAAACATTGCTAATATCTGAGTGTTTTTTTCTGTGCTGAACAATTCTAAGCAATTTACATGGATTATTCAACTTAATCTTTATAAAAATTTTGAGGCAGATATGTGGTATTCATATGATTCTTAAGAAAACTGAGGTAGAGAGAAATCCTATAGAAGTTTGCCTAAGGTCACACAACTAGTAAATGATTGAACCAAGATTTGAGCTCAGTCTGTTCTGACTCCAAAGCCAACAAACTTAGCCATAAAGCTTTATTTTTTAAAAATTTTTAAATTTTTAAATTTTTTAAAAGATTTTATTTATTCATGAGAGAGACACACACAGAGAGAGGCAGAGACATAGGCAGAGGCAGAAACAGGCTCCATGTAGGGAGCTCAAAATGGGACTCGATCCTGGGACTCCAGGATCACACCCTGAGCTGAAGGCAGACACTCAACCACTGAGCCACCCAGGCATCCCAGCCATAAAGCTTTATAACATTCTTCCCTGAGTACTCAAAGATAACCAGACATATAAAAATAGTCACCTACTTCTCCCACTTTGGCCTAAGCTTTTCTATTTATTTAAGTAGAGGTGGGGAATCCCTGGGTGGCTCAGCGGCTTACTGCCTGCCTTTGGCCCAGAGAGTGACCCTGGAGTCCTGGGATCAAGTCCCGCATCGGGCTCCCTGTGTGGAGCCTGCTTCTCCCTCTGCCTGTGTCTCTGCCTCTCTCTGTGTCTCTCATGAATAAATAAATAAAATCTTAAAAAAATAAGTAGAGGCTGGCAGGCTTGGGAGGCAGCAAGGCCAATGCTAACTCTAGTCTTAGGGAAGATGGAAGGATACATAGGAGAACCAGAATTTTGAGGCATTTCAAGTGTCAAAGAACAGCAATTATACGATGTGAGACAGAAAGGGATGAGTTTCACATGGTTACTATATAACCAACCCAGCCATAAACAGGAAATTGAAGCAAAAGGGAAGCAGCGAGCCAGAAATGTGGTCTGACCAAGCCAGGAACCCAGAGAAAGCTCAAAAATTCAGGAATAAAAATAGTCATGGCTAGGGACAGGCAAAGGCAACCAAGAATTTTAGGAGCTAGAAGAGGTCAGTTCAAGTCAGCAATATAGGACGTGGCATTTATTGAAGGACAGTTTGGTATATTTTCTTCCTATACATGAAGAGGGTTGAGAAGATTATCTAGGTTTTAACTAAGGTCAAATGGAGTGGTTGATAGTAGGAATAGGATAGAGAGTAAACAGGAAGATGGAACAACCTTGATGATAAGAACAATGCAAACACCACTGAGCTGATGAATGTGTAATCGGAGGTGCTAAGTATTTTACTAATCAATGAATTTAGTTCTCAGAGTCCAGAATTCAGATGCAAGTGGGATGATGAATTTATTAACCTATGTTATGAATTAATGATTGATTTATTTACAACCACATTAAATTTGTGTTTTCCTTCCTGTTTTCCTGTCATATTTTTACAGTTATACATATGTATAATTGTACATAATTCATAAGTACATTCATAAGTTATACATATAGATACATACATACACGCACATACATAGAGAGTATACAGAATCAGTTTTTAATTCCTTAAAATGTTGATAAGGAAGCTATGCTGGTCATGAGAAGAACTATGATTTACATCCCTGAACCATACTGAACTAGGTATATCCTATATATGAACTTTGCAAAGCAAAGTTCAGAAAACTTTTATTAGAGTTACCACATATGCATATCTATGTTAACTTGCAACATTAACTAGCAGGAAAATTATTTTATCAATCTATGTATTTCTGCTTTAGGAAATTATGCTGTTATCAGTCAGTATAGCCAGGAGACAGAACAGAATATAAAGAACAGGGACCCCTGGGTGGTTTGGTGGCTGAGCATCTGCCTTTGGCTCAGAGAGCCTGCTTCTCCCTCTGCCTATGTCTCTGCCTCTCTCTGTGTCTCCCATGAATAAAATAAATAAAACCTTAAAACACACACACACACAGTTTATGTATAAAGTAGGTAACTAATACCAAATCATCACAAAGATGGCAACTGTAGGAAGCAGCTACTAACTCTAGGGCTGGGGAACAAAAGAAAGCAGATGGAATTTTTAAATGTAGGAATTTAGAGAAGGGTGGCTCCTGGAATGAACCCTAGTTGCTAAAGTAAGGAAAGGTAGCTGGATAAATACAGAAATGTCAAGCAGAGGTCTTGTCTCTTCCAACTTTGCAGTCGCCTTCTGGCACCCTCTATGGACAGAGCCTAAAAGTCAGCAGCAGGCGAAGCAGAAACTGCTCTCAAGAGACTCAGCCTAGCCTCACAAAGTTGAATCCAGAGAGTGGGTTTGGATCTGAGAGATAATAACTTAAAAACAGGCAGATGTAGAAATATATTCAGTGTAATTCATTATTTAATAAAGGAAATCATGTAATTTAATTGTCCAAGTGATTAGTTCAGAATATCTGCAGATAATTATTTCAAGCTAAAATTGTAAAAATATATTTTTTTAAGATTTTATTTATTCATGATAGACACAGAGAGAGAGGTAGAGACACAGGCAGAGGGAAAAGCAGGTTCTCTCTGGGGAGCCTGATGTGGGACTTGATTCCAGGACCCCAGATCATGACCTGAGCAGAAGGCAGATGCTCAACCACTAAGCCTCCCAAGCACCCCACATTATAAAAACATTTCATATATTTAATAATTTTCTGGATAATACTATGAATTTTTCTAAGTAAAAATTAAAAAGTATTCCCTTAAAATATGAAGAAACAAATTTACATGGAAGAAACTCTATATAAAATATACATGAACGTTTCATTCGTATATGCAAGATGAGTATATATATAAAATTTTTTTAAATACTTTTTTGGTTTGAATTTATTGCAGTTCTACCAACCTGAAATACGATTTTAATTTGTGAAATGTCTGCAATACTATTTATTTATTTGTTTATTTATTTATTTATTTATTTATTTATTTATTTATTACTGTATTTATTTATTCATGAGAGAGACAGAGAGACAGAGACACAGGCAGAGGTAGAAATGGGCTCCTGGCAGGGAGCCGGATGAGGGACTCGATCCTCGGACCTGGGATCACGACCTGAACCTAAGGCAGGTGCTCAACTGCTGAGCCACCTAGGTGTCCCTACAGTTTTATTTATTTATTTATTTATTTATTTATTTATTTACTTATTTATCTATTTATTTATTTGTTTTTATTTATGATTTTATTTATTCATAAGAGACACACACACACACACACAGAGCGAGAGAGGCAGAGACACAGGCAGAGGGAGAAGCAGGCTCCATGCAGCAGCCTGACGTGGGACTCGATCCCAGGTCTCCAGGATCACGCCCTGGGCTGAAGGCAGTGCTAAACTGCTGAGCCACCATGGCTGCCCCATACAGTATTATTTAAATAGCATGAACATCCTGTCTAAATATAAAGTTGTCTACTTGCTTAATGTAAGAATTTCCTTTCTAATGTTATAATATATGACTAATCCTTATGACCATTACTTTACAGAACAAATAATTTAAATAGCATCCAAGAGACGTACCCAATAGACCCTCAATAAACTGTTTAAGTAGACCATTGAATATTATTAAATATTATTAAATATATATTATTAAATATAACTTTAATTATATAATTTAAAAATAACTATATTTATTAGAATTTAATAATTTATTAGAATAACACATATGCATTTTAGAAAATTTAGAAGATACAGAGAAAGTAGAAGAAAAAATAACCTTACCCATCCAAGAAAATCATATTAATATTTAAGTGCATTTATTTTTGAGATATCTTTCGATTTTTAAAATTGGTGATCAATTTCTATGTGCAGTTATATCCAGCTTTTTTATTATAAATGTTTTTTCTGTGATATTAAAACTTCCTGTAAAAATAACCTGTAAAGACTTTTTACTATTCTTTGAATAGATGAACCATAATTTCATTAAATGGCATTGTTCTAAAAATGTTACAATTTCAAAAAACAGCATTTCAGGTTGTTTCTGGTGGTGATAGTGATGGTGATGGTGGTGGCTGTATGTGTGTGTTATAAACAATACAAAATCTTTATCTCCTCTGTCAATCTCTCAGCTACCATTATTGGTTGTTAAAATGTTTGCTGCTCTTTTCTAATTTGCTGTTTTTAATCTGCCATGGACTTGGAAATCATATAATCAGATATGTTAGGATTTTATCTAAATTCAGAGTTAATGTGCTTTGAAATGAGAATCTGAAATCTCTCCTGAGAAAATTGCATGAGTTTTGGCACATAAATAAATGAGGTATCATTTATTATAGCAATTCAATACCTGTTCATTTTTAAGAACATATATTCTTCAAGATTCTTGGCTGAATCAAGTCGGTTGGTATCATTAAACCAAAATTAAATGTAAGCAGGTGTCATTAAATGAGATGCTTATAGCATCTCATAGGTTATACCTATATCCCCTTAACCTCCTTTACTGACTCAGTCAGGCACATGAGAGTTTATATTTGTATTAAAACAAGGGATGAATAAATGACCAAAATAATAGAATTTAATGTAGACATGAAAACATTGCTGGTACATATGAAATCATACTTAGGCTCATCAGTCATAGAAGGTCTACAAATGTCCTTTTTCAAGTGAGGCAACTTTAATTTATTTAATTATAATAATGCTAGCAAGGGTGGTATGGAAGAGATTAGCAGAACAAGCTGGAGAAATTTTCAATATCCTTTGTGGAAAGTAACTTAGCAATAAAGATCTAGAGCCTTTAAAATTTTCTTACCTTCTGATTTAATTTCATTTTTAAGATTCTATTCTAGTAATTCAAAATTATTTTGAAATTTTGAATTTCTAGTAATTCAAAAATTTATTCACAAAGATGTTCACAGTTACACTATTAATACCAACAAAAACTGGAAACTTTAAGTATCTAGTACTAGCAACAGAATAAACTTTGATACTTTTATAAGTTAAATTAATGCAAACATAAAACTGATATTTAGTATCCATTTTAATGATGTGAGAAAATTGTATAGTATTAGCTTTAAAAATGTAAAACTGTGTCCAATTACATGAGTAAAAAGAAAACTCTCAGAGAGAAAAGCCATAAAGGAAATTCACCAAACTCTTGACAATGGTTATCTCTGGCTAGTGAAATTATGGTTGATTGTTAACTTCTTTATGTTTTTCTGTATTTTATAAACTTTCAAAAGTGTGCATTTTTAGAGATGAGAAATAAAGAGTGCATATTATAATTATTTTTAAATGCTGGATTCTATAACCCATGGTAACTGAAGTAAAAATGTTATTTTCATGTACACAAATCTTATATTCTGTTCATGTTAGTTTATATTTGGACAACTTGGTACACTAACTGAGAGAATTGGGCAGATGCATCATTTCAGCTTTGGTGGACAGAGAGTTATACAGTTCTTTTCTCCTGAGGCTCTGTGGGAGAGCCTGCTGGTTTTCTCCTTATTATACGTATTCATCTTCTATATATAGAGAGGGTTTATCTGGGCACTAGACTGTCCAGATACTAGTTTTTGGCCAATAAGAAATGGATAGAAGCAATGTGATGACTTTTGGGCCATGCTCCTACAAAGAAAGTTCTATAACTTTCTTTCTTTTCCTTTCTTTTCACTGGTTAAAATGTAGATCTTACAGAGGAACACTAAAGTACTTTTTTGGACCAAAGGATGAGAGATGAATATTAAGGATGCCAGAGAACAAGAATAAGTCTCTACTGTTGACACTGAAAAACCTGCCCAGGACTGCTTACGCTCAAGACTGTTATATGGGGCAAAAATAAAATCTTTTGGCCTTTATTATAATAGCCAAATTAGTATCCTAACTAATCTGCTGTTCTATCTGGCAGAAGCAGCTGGATTTGGTTGATTACTTTTAGAAGATTAGCTCACCATTAATTACACACAAACTAAAATCACTATATTTAGTAGCCATTGCCCAACATTTAAATAGCTAATCTTAAATAACCCATTCTATAGGGCAATTAATATAGCTATTTGAGAGTGCAGAGTGCCGTGCTACTTGAAACCAGATGTCCCAGAAGCCATCTAAGGTTCTCCTAAGAATGAATTTTTTTTTGAATTAAAAATCACTCATTATATGCCATATGGCTCAGACTCACTTGCTGGAGAAGATTCAAAATATTTATTGGGATGATGTTGGGAGCACTTTCAGCCACATGACTTTCTATACCAGTGCTGAATTGAGATCAGACTCTCAAGCTGTTCACAATAGAATGTTAGAAACTTCAGATCTGACATCTTCAGTATAAAGAAACTTTGTTTTACTTTATATTGTAGAATGCAATGGGATGGTCCTTTCTTAGAGAACGAAATCTTGAATTAACAACAGAATATTGTTTAAGCACTGAAAATGGCTTTATTTGAAAGACTAACCGATGTATAGCAATCTATTCTAGATTCTCCAAATCATGTCTCCCATTAGATCAAAACATCAGAAAACAAAATAAGTATATAAAATGTTAGTATTTCCCTGGTGTTTCTGGCCTAATCTAAGAGTCAACATTGGATATATTATCTCCATAAAACACTGTTTCTTTTTTCTTTCTCTTTTCCCCTTCCTCCTCCTCCTTCTGACAACACTTACTTCAATAAACTCTTCTTTGAATTTAATTTTTAGAGTATAAGATAACTCTTCAAGCTTCCTTTCTTTCATTTTTTTAAGATTTTCTTTATTTATTCATGAGAGACCCGGGGGGGGGGGGGGCGGCAGAGACACAAACAGAGGGAGAAGCAGGCTCTCCACAAGGAGCCCAATATAAGACTAGATCCCAAGTCCCTGGATCACGCCCTGAGCCGAAGGCAGATGCTCAACCGCTGAGCCACCCAGAGTCTCACTTCCTTTCTTTCAAATATATATCTCAGATATACATCTAAAACCTAAAGTTTCCCATTTAGTCACAGCTATTCTGGTGGATATCTGCCCCCTTTTTTTCAGACACCAAGCATATATATTCCTCTTCCTCTTCATGACAGCACCCTACTCCAATATAACCTATGTGCTTCAAGGGTAACTGACTTGACCTCCAAATGAAAAGTAGAATCTATGGCTCAGGCCTAAGGCAATTGGCATAACCCCATACCTAGACCACATTTGTTGAGATAAGAATGGGCAAGTGCTCTAAATTGATTCATTTAGGCCAAAGCTCTGGATTTTTGTTTGAGAGTAGGAAAAATGGCTTTCTTCTTTGCTGAGCATGAGTGAGAGAGCCTGTGTGAGATACAGGCTCTCAAACATTTATAATAGATTGTTACCTATGTCAGACTGGACATCTTAATCACCAAGAAACCTGAATGCTAACAAGGTAGTCATCTTGGGACCGTGAAGTAGGAAGCCTGCACAGAATGGAGTTAGCACTAATGCAGAGGCAAGAAATAGAGAGATCATGAGTATAGGTCTTTCTCTCATCATTTAAGTGGATAGATCAAGTCTGATCTTGTCAAGCTTATCCTTGATTTCAATCACCTCTGCCTACTAATTTATTTTATTGTTAAAATTAATTTGAGATTTTCTGTTGCTTGTAACCAAAAGCATTCTGACCAAAAGCATTCTGATAAAGACAGCAAGAAATTGATATAAATTTAGGGTTTAACTCCAACACCAATTTCCTCTCACATTCCTGATAATGCCAATTCCCTCTCTTGAAGGTGGTCCCTGGTTTTTGAACTTAATTACACCACCTTATAGTATGCTTAATTTCATAAAACTCTGCAGACTTTTCTTGCTTTGCAAGGGATGGTGGTGAGAAAGAAACCTACATTGATTCTCTGCCTAGGGGTACTCTGATGGCTCTAGTCAGCTGAATATCCGACTCTTGGTTTCACCCCAGGTCATGATCCCATAGGTCATGGATGGAGCCCCACATGGGTTCCACACTCAGTGGGGAGTCTGCTTGAGGATTGTCTCCCTCTGCCCCTTCTCCGAGTTGCAAGTGCACACTCATGTGTGTGTATGTTCTCTCTCTCTTTCCCTAAAATACATAAAGAAATCTTTAAAAAAATGTTCTGTTTTGTCTGACATTTAATGTGTATGTTTTATTTAATTGTCAAAACTGAGAAAGTAGGGTTTCCACTAATCTATAAAGAAAATGAGGCTCAGAGAAGCTAAGATTCTCAAGGTCACAGAGCAGGTAACTCAGCTGCTCATACTTGAATCTCTAAAACTCAATCTCTATTATACTAGATTGCTTTAGATGAGTAACAAATTCCAAAAAATAATAACAAGCCCATGGAGATACCATTTAATATGTAAATGGAACAGTGGTCACTGCCTACCACTCTAAATTTGTATAACATTTTAAGAATTAAAATTCTGTTTAGGAAAAGTCGGGCATTTCCCGGATCACTTAGAAACAATTTCAATATCTCCAAAATACGACAGGTATCACTGACTCCTAAAAAGAGAAAAACATGAATGTGCTAATTTGAACAGTCTGACAACTAGAAATTATTTTCCCTTGATCTTTATCTTCAGTAGGCACCACATGTTTCAAATGATTCTTTACTGAAAAGCTATTTTCAGATTTCTTCCCCATCTCTGTAAGCTAGGCCTCACAGTCCAAATCTATCTTGGCCATTCTTCTGCTTTCATACTGTAATTTCTCCTTTGATTTTTTGGTAACTTCCTATTCCATAATAACCTCCTTCCTCTGTGGGTGGAGGCCAGCTTCTTTGTCTACTTTTATATTGTCTCTTGCTAGCATGCACTGAAGGTTACATTTCATACCTTTTCTCTCAACATTCATTTAACTCCTCATTTTAAATTTTCACTCCTCTCCTTTCTCTAAATCTTTACTCTGTCAGCCAGCCTCATTCCTAATTGCTCATGTTGCTATACCTCTCAGAGCTACTGCACAGACAGCAAAATCATATTTAAACCTCTTGGTAATCATTAACTGATCACTTCAAATCGATCTCTTGGCAATACAGAAAATACAAAGCTACTGGCTCTGGACTTCCAGGTCTACATACACTAGAAATATCAAGGGGCAAAAATCTCAAATCTGGAGATACAGACACAGTGGAAATGGCATTACTGGTTTTTCTGAAGCTCAAAATTAGACAACACAAGGAAGCACTAGGGGATCCTGTTAGAAGTACTGTTTACGTCAGAGTGGGTGTTCAAAACGTGAGGATGTATCACAGCCAAGGGGTCGAACTCAGATCAAACCATCAAAGCCACACTATGATGGTGACTGACAGGAAAAGCACTGGCTGTGAAAATTATATAAGCCCACATTCAGCTGTAACATATTCTGGTTATTTCAAAGCATTTGTACCTAGTGATATAAATAATCTATTTACCTTGGAAAAGCAGCTACCACACAGACATTTCATATCTGATTCCATGAGGGGAGAACACTTAACAGGCTACAAATATTTCACAAGGTTTTACAGTGTTTCTGGGTTTCATAGCAGTTTGGGATTAACTTAAATGGGCACTGTCAAACTCTTTACACTATTTTAGCAAGATTTTATTTATCCTTGCTGGGTCATAGGAGCTTGTATACATCTCAGGAAATGCAGAAATGGGTATTTAGTATGAAATTGCCTTTTTAAACTAGTTTTTAATTTTCAAATTTATTTATTTATTTATTTATTTATTTATTTATTTATTTATTTTACTATCTGTGAAAAAGGGGGGAAACAGTCAATCTCAGTTGACTGGATTGTGAATTGACAATCATTTGGTGAACAATTTGGCAGTATATGTAATAATTCTCTAAAATTGTGAGTAGAATACTTGCACTTGGCATTTCTACTTTTATGAATTTATCCAAATAGTAATAAGGAAGAAAGGCATAGGTTTGTTTGTCTGAATGTTGATTATGACACTACTATACACAAAAATGAACAAACAGAAAACCTGACAAGTCTGATGATATAGGATCTACTGAGTAGGTTGTGATATATCTATACTGTAGAATACTATATAGTCACTGAAAATCCATTTATTGGCCCAAAAAGATATAGAAGATAAGTTAGGTTAAAGAAGTACTGAGTATACTCTGGTGGCTCAGTCAGTTGAGCTTCTGACTCTTGGTTTTAGCTCAGGGCATGATCTCAGGGTCTTGGGGTTGAGCCCCACATCAGGCTTTGAGCTCAGTGTGGAGTCTACTTGTCCCTCTTCCTCCCTCTCTACAGCTCCCTCAAGCAAACAAACAAATAAATAAAAATAAATAAATAAATAAAATGAGTATATACTCTGTGATTGGCACATTTTCAATGCTGGAACAACATTAGGGAGCAACAGATCACAGCACATTCCAGCCCTTGCAGAGCACATACTCCGGTGCTTACATTAGAACCGTATAGTACCAACCTGTTTTGTCAATGTGTCTACACAGTTCGCACATAGTTTAGAAAGTGGGCAAATCACATTTAAAATTGTTCTCTTAAAAAAAAAAAATTGTTCTCTCTAGAGAATGCGTTTATGTTTCATTTCTTCTATTTTTAAAACTATCTTCTAGTATTTTGTACAATGAACAAATAATCATGTTTTCATTTTAAAATGCTTGATGTACAACAGAAAGAATGAAAAATTAGTGAAAAGCAATGAGAAAAGATTTTCTAACATACAGGAAGCAATATAATATATAAATATAAATATTTATAAATATAAAAATTTATATATATATCTATAATTCAGATATATTCATTTCTAAAAATTATGGCTACTGTTAGACCTCAAAGACAAAATAAAAAGAAACACTAGGCAGGACAACTATTTTAATAGATGCTACCACTCTTTTTACCAAAACAATTCAGGAGGAAAAAAATTATATCTCTTTTATCTGCTACAGCTCTATATTTTATCATCCCTTAGTATAGTCTCAGGATTATAACTTTTCTGTAGGGTCCAGAGGTCAGAGGCCAGAAGGTTTCACAGAAAAGGCAGATTTGAGATATATAAAATGATGCAGGATAAGAAAAGGAATATAATTTATTGTGGACCTAATGAGTTATAAGTGAAGGATTTCATACTTGGAGCTTTAAATACCTCCTCATTTATTTATCATAATTCCCAAGAGGTAGGTATTCTCCATTTGTCACACATGAAAAAATTGGAGAAGGTTAGCACATTCATGCAGGAAGGAAGGAAACAAAATCTGAATTCATATCTGGGTCAAAATTAGTCCTTCTTTCATTAACTTGATTGGCAGAGAAAACAAGATATATAAAGTCAATGACCTAAAAAGCCAAGGAATTTTAGGTCAGGAAAGGATCTTATAGATCACATGTTTCCATATTCTTATATATGAGAACGCAATGACCCTGGGAGGCTAAGCAAAAGTTGTCTAGGGTCACATTCCACCAGCACTAGAAAGAAATGATCATAAAATATCATAATTTGAATCATTAAGCAATGATTTTATTTTCCTTTGGCCATTGTTCAGTGCCTGTTAGCAAATTTTCTGTAATTACATATCATCCAGATAGATAGCTTCATGCAATTAATTCCATTTACATTTTAATTGAAGATCTCCTGCATTTAATAACTGAAATGGAGAGTCACAGAATTTACTATTTTTAAAAAAGTATTTAGTTTTCATTACCTTTATCAACTCTTCCTACATACCGTGTGTTTTGAAGAGATGCATCATAGATATGGTTTCCAAATTATGCAGTGTATTTACTATTTTGACAGACCAGCATGAGCTTCCAAATGTTCCCAATTTTGATAGTTTTAATAGCATTTGTATTTAGTATTACAATGAATACTGGCAGTCCATCTCTGGAGAAATAACTCCTTATTTGGGTAATTATCTGCCAGTCTGCTCACACAAAACAATGTAAACAGATGAGGCTAAAAAGTGTATCTGAATTCATTCCTCACTGAGGCAAGCACAAAATGAAGGCCATGGCATCAAATGAAGTATATCTTCATTTTGAGGTAGCCTCTGTATAAAGCATATGGTGCTGATGAAATTGCAAAGCATCTGTTGAAGCCACGAGTAATCTTTTTAAAACCCAAGGAACCTATCTGAAGTGTTTGGTCCACCTGTTTTGAATCTAAATACAGTCAACATCCCATACACCTTTATAGGCATAGCAAGCATTTAATAAAAGACAAAGTTCCCTCATGCTTCCTCTTCCTGCACCCAATGTGATACAGAGTGTGAAAAAAAAATCTTATGAAAAGTAAGATATACAAGTTTTTAATTCAAGCTTCTTTTCGTATATTGAATAAAAATGAAATGGGCTGAATTAGAGTGGTTTGATCAGAGGGCGGGTCCACTTGTCATGACCGTTAGGGAAGTGCCTATGACTATAATGCCATCTGGAGTGTACACCAATTGGATTGATGCTCCTGCTCAGCAGATGGAACTTGCGGGGCATGCATGGGCTTCAGGAGAGCCCCTACAGGTTATATGTCAAGGTTTAGGACAGCGACTACCTCTCGATGCCTGCTATGAACAAGCCTAGTCAGCTTTATACGACTCCTACAGAAGTAAAAAGAGTCACTAGGACGTGTCAGTGCTATGGGTGAGGTTATACAAAAAGAGCTCAGAGGTCTTGGATACCAGCCTTTTATCTGATATGTCATTTGCATATATATCTTCTGTAGCGGGAAACTGAGTGGTGAAAAATTAGAGAGGAAGACAAACCATGAGAGACTCCTAACTGGGAAACAAAGAGATGCAGAAAGGGGAGGTGGGTGGAGGGATAGGGTAACTGGGTGACAGGGATTAGGGAGGGCACACGATGAGATGAGCACTGGGTGTTATGCTTTATGTTGGCAAACTGAATTTAAATAAAATTTAAAAACTTAAAGAGCTCAGAGGAAAAAGTCTAACCAGCTTATAGAGTGGAATTCTATAATCAGTGGCTCTCTCAAACTTTCCTTAGCAAGCTGACAGCCTTTTCTTTATTACTGAGGTTAGTGTGCTTTTATAAGTATACTTCCTCAAGACAGTGGACAATCTGTAGTCCTTGGTTTTCCAACTTCAGTGCCAGTAAGAATCATCTGTTTAAATTGCAGACTCCTGGGTTCCAGAGATTCCGGCTTCCTCCATATTACCTCCAGTTTTATGTTCTTCAATGGCCTTCATCCATGATGCCTTTTTTTTTTAATTTACTTTTTATTGGTGTTCAATTTACTAACATACAGAATAACCCCCAGTGCCCATCACCCATTCACTCCCACCCCCCGCCCTCCTCCCCTTCTACCACCCCTAGTTCGTTTCCCAGAGTTAGCAGTCTTTACGTTCTGTCTCCCTTTCTGATATTTCCCACACATTTCTTCTCCCTTCCCTTATATTCCCTTTCACTATTATTTATATTCCCCAAATGAATGAGAACATATAATGTTTGTCCTTCTCCGACTGACTTACTTCACTCAGCATAATACCCTCCAGAAAAAAGCATAAAGGACTCAAGAGACTTCATGATGCCTTTTGAAAAAGGATGTGTGTCTCTTTCCACTTTGAGAATCATGTATTTGGGAAAATCTATACCAACTTTATTTTGTTTTCTATTGTGAAAAAAAAGTAATTGGGCTTATTTTTGTCCCACCTGACAAATATAATAATTACAATATTAAAGTACTTAATATATTGTTTTTTTCAAACTACCCTATTGCCATCACTTTTATAATTAAGAACTGTTGTCCTGTTACTAAAGAATATTTGTATGACTTGTGTTTGTCCTTGATGTGGGTACTGGAGTTTGTGAGAGGTAAGGTGGAGAGGAACCTGGATATAAGCAGTACCCTTGGTGTACCAAGATGTAGGGGGCACCAGTGCTAACTTCAGGGTAAAGTATATTAATGGTAGATATCAAAAGTCTTGGGAAACCTGGACAGGAAGATTGTAACATGGATGGGACACGGCTAACACTCAACCAGTTTGTATCAGCAATAGTTTGTCCTGGCCGATATACAGCTACTGCTGCAACCCCCAGATGGTCTTCCACCTTGGTGTTCATGCTTATCCATCTCCACTCATCCCCTCAGACCACCTGATGATTCAGGAACTAAAGGGTCAACAATCACCTGGCAAGGGGCATCCGGGCTTGTGATTCAGCCCTACAACTGCATTCAAGTGGTCCAAGCCTCTGCCAAATTGGTTGCTAAATATTTTGAGTATCATTTTGAATAGGGGTAAACTATAAAAATATTCATAAAATTCCATCAGTTTGATTGAGCCAATGCAGAAGCATGAGAAGCATGAAGGAGCTCAGATGAGGCCTGAAGACTCACCCAGCAAAGTGTTACCTCAACTACCAACTCAAAGAAGTTACAAGCTCAAGACCCTGTCCTTGTTTCAAGCTACTGGCTTTCCAGTTGGCTTATTATGCATCAGTAGCAACCGATACAAAAAGGGCTACATGCTTTTTCTTTCCACAGTGGCCTGTCCAAGAAGGAAGCTTTTCCCCAGCACACATCCCAGAATTAGCAGCTCATCCCTTATATAATTCTCATAGCAACTCTATGAAGTAATTGTTGTTCCTGTTCTACGCATGTGGAAATGATGTTTGGAGAGGTGAGGTGACTTCTTCAGTCGTAAAATCTAATCAGTGGTAAAGTAAGAATTCAGTCAGTTACATTTAACTTCAAATTATGGGGGTTAACATCTGTAGTAACATGTAAGATACTTTAGTTTGCTGACCTGTCTTCAATTTTCAATTTGGTTTCTGAGTTGGTGATTTTGGCTTGAGTCAGGATCTCAGGGTCATGAGATCAAGTCCTGCTTCGTGCTCCCGTGCAACACGGAGTTGGCTTGAGATCCTTTCTCTCTCCCCCCTTCCTCTTCCCTCAAGTCACACAAGCTGTCTCTCTCTTTCAAATAAATAAATCTTAAAAAAAAAGTAAAATAAAATCAAGCACTAACTTACAGCTATATATGGAATTATTTCCTATGTTTCAGCTACCTTATTAAGAACAGTAAGAAATTAAAATGGTTTTACGTAGCATAAAAAAGGGGAGGTTTCTTTAAATCCTACTAATCAGCTTTTTAGGTAATGGGTTATAGCTCCCTCATTAGAAAACAAAATCTTAATTAATTAATTGGAAGGGCTCAACACATACAATGTTTCATTAACTACAATTAGAGTAAACAGAGAAAAAGGTATTGGAGTTAACGTGTATGTGTAAAAAGGAAGAATTCAATTCACAGGAGTTCAGAGAGAAAGGAAACCGCAGGTGGGTATTTGCTCAGACTGCATAAATAGCTTCATGGTTACAAAATTAATGAGGGAAGGGAATTGCTCAGTTTCAGCTGAGAGAACAGGAAGCCGTGGCCTGAAGCTATGGAAGGAAAGCTCAGACTAGCTGTTAGGAAAGGCAGTGGGTTAGAACAGTTAGCAGGGAAGCGCACACACAGAAAAGTTGCTTGAGAAGCAACACCGGCACAGATGTTACATAATCCATGAGGAAAGATTATGTAAAACACAGGCGTGGTGCTAGTTGGTCAACCTGCATAAAAACGGGCTTCTGTGCAGCTTTTGCTCTTGTGTCTTGTTTCTCAAGGACATCTGACATCCTACTATGCTCAACTGTTTCTGCATAATCTCATTTAATGATAAAAATCTGTGAATTGGGTCCTTCCCTACCCTGTTTTACAGATGAAATCAATGAGAGGAGAGACAGTTCGCATTCCCCCAGCTCATGCAGATAACAAGGACAGAACCAGGATTGGAACAGACTCTCCTAGGGTAACCCAACACCTATGCTCGTCACGTCTCTATGGCTTCTGATGTTGAGACAACATGGTCTTAAACATAAAATTCTGTACTCTTCAATACCGTGAGTCCTTGGTTTGGAAACAAAACAAAACAAAACAGTGTCTTCAATGAAAGCACGACACGAAACAGATTTGTGATGTCTCCCTCCTCCTTAGTCACTGGCCTCCAAACTGTGCTGCTAGTCAACACAAAAGGGCTTGGAGTGTGGTGGGTTCAATCCACTTCTTGCTTCCTCAGGCTACTTTTACTCCTCTTTGCTTCACAGACTCTGCTACCAGGATAGCCAAGATAGGCCTGGGTGAGGGTCTTGCCCAGTGCCTTGTTTTGTAGAGTTCTCAGACACTGCTGGCTCTCACAGCATTTTGCATTTTGCTGCAAGGCTTGGGGAGTTGGTTATCTTTGGAGAATTTCCCCCTGCTGCATCTGTTAACATTTTCCAAAACATTTTTTCCTTGTTACTATCTCTAGCCCCAGTGAGAGAACTTCCAATGCTGTTTCTGTTGTTAATGCTACAGCTGAACAGAACTTACTTTCCAAGTGAAAAAAAAAAAAAAAAAAGAGGGGAAAGGTTTATCCACACATGAACTGGACCTGCACACCAAGGTAGAGGAGAAAATCACACTATGGCATTCTCTAATCAATATCCTGTTAGGTGAGCAAATGTAATATTCAAATATACTATTAGTCTGTAGCATGCCACTGTCCTATTAATGTCCATCTTTATCATTATTCCATAATCAACTCCTACCCCTGTGGCAAAGCTTTATTTCAAACCAGAGTATGTAGTTCAGGTCAAAATTTATCCTCAGATATTTTATTAAACTGATCATAAGTAGAGGCTAGAGTTTTCAGTTCACACTTAATCGAAACCTTTGAAATAAGCCTCCTTAGTATCATTTGAGAAAACTGAGCCTAAGACCCATTAATTATGACCAGCATATTCATTTTATGCACAATGTGAATAAGTACATTCTTTTTACATCTGATCTCATCAAAAAGCTCTTTAAGTAAAATATATTCTTGAAGTAAAATACTCTTATGAGGGCAATTAATTTTTTTCAGCGCATGAGCTAAGCTACTCGGTGGCAAAATTCCAGTTCGAGAACATTTTATGATAAGTCACTCTACTGGAAAAAGAAAGTTACTCAGAATGCTTAGTTCTCAGAGTTTATTTAACTCACACCATATGATTATTAGGCCCAGAATGGACACAAAGTGATAGATATAGATATGGATATGGATAAATGATTTTCTCAAGTCACGGGGAAATTAAACCATTTTAGTAAACTATTTTGGGTTCACAGATATAGGAATGAATCTAGACATAATCTATTGGTGTGACACATAATTGGCATAGGCAGAATTAATTTTTTTCTATGCAAGGGGTAAAAAAAGATGTCAGCTTAGACCACTTTCTAACAAAGATACTTATTATTCCATATTTATCAGCACAGTGTTGGGTTGTTTTTGAAAGGAAAGAGATAATAAAATTATTTCTATTGGATATAGAAAACTCAAATGTCTTCAAATAAGATGCCAAATTTATTTTTCATTTTAAGTACCATTGGTAAGAACAAATATATTTTAATAAGGATGACGTAGTCATGCTCATCCTTTTGAACGATCCCTGATCAGATCTGCAGTTGTTAGAAAAAGACAAGTCAGGGAAGTGTGGTTATAGCTGTGCTTCTTACCGAATCCCCTAAGTAATCAGGTTAACATGCAGGAGACATCCCTAGAAGCAAAACTATATGATACTTTCTTCCTCAGTAAAAGTTATCACTGTCAAAAGAGTGCATTTAAGAGAAACAAGGTGGGGACCACATGGTCTTCTCTCTTCCAGTGCAGACCAAATGTGGAACCACCACACTTTCCTTCTCCAAGGATTTGCAGACCATCAATCATTGAAGATTAGAGATGGAAGGAAAAGGACAGGGCTACAGTTCAAGGAAAGGGTCAGTGCTGTCTCTGCAGAGGTGTCACCTAATGAACTCTTCATGAAGGAGCAGGTGCTCACAAACCGGACGTCCAGGGTCTGCAAGAGGCAAGAAATAGCCCCAGTAGAGCTGGACTGAGTGATATCTACAAAAAGGCATTGATGTTTAATTCTACTCTAACTCCATGTGTTTGGGCATTAGAATTCAAAGCACATAAAGAATCTTTGTGTTAAATATTCATTTTGATTACTAATTCCCACATGGCTCCAAAAAGGAAAAAAAAGAAACTTAAATGATAATTAAACAAGACACCTATCTTATCCTGCCTAGAACAAAGCCAGGCATGACTAATAACTGAAATAGATGCTCATTTTCAGCATTTAAGGGAAGCTCCAAAGATGCCCTTGACATTGATCATCAAGATAAAACACAGAATTCTCCAGGGCCACCAAGACACCATGGAGCTTGAGAGGTGCTAAACACAAGCATTCTCCCTAAAAATTGTCCTTCTATCTGAAAATACTGCCCTGTCTGGAAGGGCAAAACATGTGTTTAGAAACCTCCAATCCCCTACCTGTTCCTTACCCCTGCCCTCATATTTCCACATCTACATCATCAACAATCTTTTCCAAGAGATTCTGAATCAATTCACATCTCTGTGACAGTCACTCTGATCCAAGTTACTATCTTTCTGCTATACTGAAATAGCATCCTAGCTGGCCTTTCTGCTTCCAGCTTCATATCCAACAGTCCATTCTTCACACACACTAACTTAAAAAGAAATTATATATATACTTGACTCCCAAGTATTCTATGTCTAATAAATTACTATTGAGTAAATAATGGCCAAATTTACATCCTGTCAAAGTTGGGGGATTTATCAGGAAGTCCATTGCTTTGACCTTTCTTTATCCACTGCTACCATAAGGAAAACTCTTTCAATCGAGCTTTGGCCTTCATCGACAGAATTCTGGAACAACTTCAGTATCTCTAGATAGTTTATATTGTTTCCCAAAATTTGTGGTCAGAAAATTCACCTTGGATAAATGTTAAAATATCCTGTCCTCTGCATATTCATACAGTCGGTTTGGATTGGGAACCTCTACATTAACATGCTCACAATATTGCCACAATCATGGAACATTCCAGGATATGGTATGATTATGCACATTTGGGAATATTAGCTTAGAGCAGTACTTTTCAACCGTGACTTGAATAGAGTTGCCTAAAGAACTTCTTAAAAATATCATAGCTTTGGCCAAACACCTAAATATTCTGATTTAATCCAAGATAAGGACTGAGAATTGGTATTTAAAAAAAATCTTCCCAGGTGATTCCCATGGACAGCCAAGTTCATAGGCTTATATTGCTGGTTTTCAACTTGTCTGTTCATTAGAGTCACCTGGGAAGATTTTTTCCATCCCTGTGACCAAGTCTTAACCCAGACAAGTTAAATCAGAACGTCTGGGATGACATAAATCACATCTTTAAAAGAACGTAAAGACTGCTAACTCTGGGAAACGAACTAGGGGTGGTAGAAGGGGAGGAGGGCGGGGGGTGGGAGTGAATGGGTGACGGGCACTGGGGGTTATTCTGCATGTTAGTAAATTGAACACCAATAAAAAATAAATTAAAAAAAATTATTTTTTAACTTTTTATTTTTTAAATAACTGTAGACTTATAGTAAAGTTGAAATAATGAGAGAGAATCACCATATAACTTTCTCCAAGTTTCCCATAATATTGACATCTTATATAATCATAGTCAATTATCAAAACCAGGAAATTAACACTGATAGAATATTTTAACTAATCAAGTCTTATTTAAATATTAGCAGTTTCCCCACTAATGGCCATTTTCTGGTTCAGGGTCTAATGTAGGATCTTGCACTAGGATCATGAAAATGGAAGTGAAATTCACACAACATAAAATTAGCCATGTTAAAGAATGCTGGCCAGTCATTTTGTAGAATGATCTTGAAATAGATCTGTCTGATGTCTTCTTATGTTCAAATGGGTTATGCCCTTTTGGGAAGAAAACCCCAGGGTTGATATTGTAGCCCCTCAGTACATCATATGGGGTATACATGAGGTATGATATGCCTTACTATGAGCATGAGTATGTTTCAAAACTCCCCAGGTGATTCCATTGTGCAGTCAAGTTTGATATAATCATTAACATAGAGGAAATTATGGTAAGTGACTCCAGAAATAGTAACTTGATGGATCCTGGGATTTGGATATTACTGAGAATCTAACAAGAAAAACAAACAAACAAACAAACAAACAAACATTCGAGCTATTGAAAGCTGATGATAGAAATACAAATATAGATACAAATATAAGTAAACTGGCATTTCAGCTTAAACATTTTTATTGAATGTTTACTACATTTTAAACATTGGGAAAGAAAGATAAACAGGACATAAACTTGGCCCTCAGGGAGCTTAAGGTAATGAAGAAGAGAAATTTTAGCTTAAAATATCAAATATTAATACAGAGTTATTATGGTGGCTTAAGTGATGCTACTTGAGTTGAACCTGAAAGAAAAAGGGAAAAGTCAACTAATGGAAGGTGAAAGTGGCCCTCAGGTAAGAGAGGAACTTCACAAATAAAGAGCTGTAGGCAAGAATAGCAAGATTTGTGGCTTGGCAGTAGAGGCAATAGATTATATACATTTTGTTTTTAGTAGAGTATAATGTTTTTTAAAATATAAAAATAAATATTATATAGAATAAGATGACATTAAAGGTTTTGTTTGGATTTTACTTTTTAATGGGTAAGACTTCAGTCTTATTTAAATTCTCTAAATAAGAATTTATTCCTAGTAATGCCTACAATTTTTTTCTCCTTTTGGTTTAGAAAAATTTTCTTTCCTAAGATGCCAGCAAATATTTATGAAACAGTCACTACAGGCCCAGCATTCTGATTAGTACTGAGGGGAATTTTAGTGGTGAATCAAATAGTCTTTGATATCCAAGATACTATTATTTATTGGAGAAACAAGTTAAAATGATCTACCCCCTTGACCACACTGAGGCTTATAGAAATCATGTGGAACTAAATAAACTGAGAACCTAACAATGTCACTACTGTTAAGAGATATGAAATATTCATACTAATAAACAATGAAATTCA
Source organism: Canis lupus familiaris (assembly GCF_011100685.1). Lineage (NCBI taxonomy): Eukaryota > Metazoa > Chordata > Mammalia > Carnivora > Canidae > Canis > Canis lupus. The sequence continues at coordinate 7,606,965 of NC_049234.1, read as the reverse complement.
AATGAGTGTCATATCTGAAAAACTTGGGATAAATATAGTCTCTGGCCACCTCATCCACCAGAAAAACCGTATTTTGTATTTTTTGAAAATGCAAGAGTCATTGAATTCTCTCTCAGGAAAACTCAGAGAATGCATGGAATTGATGAGGGAACAGAAGGTGAGCTGAGGACAAAGCAAAAGCTGACACCCCGCAACCCCTGCCCACTCCCGGGTGGGATATGTGTGTATTCCTCAGGCACTCTTGATTGCCCTAAAGCTAAGGGAAGGGAAAAACAAATAGTTAATTTATAGAGATTACAGTCCAGCAAGACATGAGTCTCCCTCAGTTTACAAGTGTCTTAGTGATTTACAAGAAAATAAGCATCCTTATCAATAACCTAACTTCCAGAAGGAAACTCCCAACTAATGTAATGCTTTACTAAAGGGAAAAACAACCTTAATGACAATGGCAAGGCCTCTAATATCTTGTAGGTCCTCTTTAGTACAGAAAAATTCTTTTGAAAACCTCCCTTTTTCCTTACCCCCAACTCCCAAGAATATAATCAGTCACCCCTTACAACCTCATGTAGCAGCTCTTTCTGTCCAGTTGTCCTGTCCCCGTGCTTTAATAAAACCACCATTTTGCACCAAAGACGTCTCAAGAATTCTTTCTTGGCTGTCAGTTCCGGACCTGACCCCACCAAACCTCACCTATATTCCCAAACTATATCAGAATCACAATGCAGTTTTACTTTGTGGTTTTTCACAAATATATCTGGCCAATTACCAGCTAAATTTACAAAATTGCTATCTATCGGGAAGGTTTAATATTTAATGACGTTAAATATTAAAGCCCCTATGGATTTCTAGGAGTCCTGAATATATTGATCTCAACTTTGATCTTTTTTTCAACTCTGATTTTTAAATATAGCAATAGTTTAGGCTTGAAGTCCACATACTGACACGGCCTATGAATAGAAACATAGAGGGCTGTCCACACAAAATATTCATATAGTGGATGGGGGAACATGAACAAAACTGATTTGCTTGATAAACAGAAATGGGATTATTTAGAACAGATTCATAAAGAAACCACCAGCCAGTTTCTCATCTCAGCTGCAGCAATTCCGACAACAGGAAGTTCAGCCAAGTACTTTGCCTACAGGCAAGCATGAGGGTGGTAGCTGAGCTTCCAACTGGAGTTGAAGTTACAGCATCTCAAAGGACATATACAACCTCCCAGTTCTCTGAATACATCTAGTCCTTAGTATGACTGATTCCCCTGGTACAAAGAATTATCTATGGAGCCCTTCTTTCTATATCAAATCTACTTAAAAAAATTAGCTAGAAGAAAAACAAAGGAACACCACCAAGTCCCCTCCCAGTCCCTAAGATACTAGTCTCAGCATTTTAAATGGAGCTGTTCTCACAAATGAAGACCAGAATGTCATTTGCTGACAGGCATTCATTTTAGCCTCTATAAGCAGTAAAAAATGCTAAAATAAATAACTAATTAAAAGTTTTTACACTTTTGTTCTTTACCCAGGAGTTTGAACAGAAGACTTTAGAATTTTTTTTTTCCCGGTGGCCCATTTCTTTCATTAATTGTCATGTTTCAACTAAATTTTGCTCATTTCAACAAGAAATATTCACTAATCACAACAATTATTGAAACTTACTTACATAGCTGGCTGTTACATACTAGGTTTAATTGGCTATTTCCTAAAATAAGTATAGTGCTTCAGGATGAGTGAATTTTCCAAATAATTTACACACTTACTTTAAAATGTAACTGCTCTTGATGGTAAACTATTTGAATTCTATTACTCCAATTACATGCCCAAATAAACCAAGGTATACGAAAATGGGAGCACAGAGAATGGAAAGGTTTATTTGGGGACTGGGAGGAGGTTTCCCAGGAGAGGTAGCACGTGAATTAAGTCTGAGAGCATTAATAGGCATTAATTAGCTGAGGAGTTGGAAAGGAGTAGCATTCTAGGATAAAGAAACAGTTGAGTCCTGAAGTGTTGTGACAACCGGTTCCTGCACTGCTCGGCCACTTTTGCTCAGTTTGGACTCATCTAGTGTCCTAGGCATGTGGATTTGTCCCACCGCGAGGGAAATCCAGATGGTAAGTCTTCTGGAAGTCTTACTTATGAGTCATACAGAATGCTACTGTGAGGACAGATTCTGTAATTTCAGCTCTTGCTCTTGGTCTGGTATACATGGAGTGATGTTTTAAGAGCTGGGATAAGAACACTTCTGCACTGAAGTCCTCTGCTTAGAGGAGAGAGCAGTTTGAGATCATTGGGACTAGCAGCCGTTCCAATCCCAAGTGGCACTGTCACTTTGGGTAGATTGGTAAGCGAGTTAAGCCACAGCTTTCTCATATGTAATATAGGAATGAGGATGTCATGCACCTCACAGCACTGTTGTAAAGATTACATTAGATGTCTAGGAAAAGCTTATTAGTGTGATGCCAGGCAAACAGTAAGAATTCAGAAATACTCGTTATTTTTATTCAGAATGACCTCTGCTACACTGTGTTCTTTCCAAAGGCAGGAGATGCAGCAGTGAGAACTGACTTTTGTAATAGAACTCAGAAAGATCTCCAAATAGATAATGATAGTTGATCATTATCACTTATATCTTTAGTTTTTCATCTAAGTGACCCTATCAATTTAAAAACAAGTATAAAAAAACAAAAAATAAAAAATAAACACAGATATGATGAGACATTAGTAAAAAGAGAATCTTTAGTGTCATGACCAGAAATAAAACTCCAAAATTAAAAAAAAAAGTTAGAACTTTCTCAATCACATTCATACATGCTGGCTACCATTCAGTGTTCACTCACTCACAAAGTCAGCAGGTGGTCACTGAGTGTTTCCTAACTGCCTTGTCCTGAACAGAGCACTAGGAGATACTGATGAGCCAAGCAGCCATGATTCCTGTCTTCCTGGAGATTATGGTCTAGAAAGGGATGAAAGTTACTTCAAAAGTGTTCATAGGTTTTATGATGGGAAAATCCACAATGCTCTGGGAGATCTGAAGTCAGATTTGTGACTCACCATTGCCTTTGCTTCAAGGAGCGGTGTTTCTATGTAGGCTGTTCCAATTCCCTAGAGGATGGAAGCCCATAGTTTAGATTTATATCATTGCTGCTGTTTTTTTCCAGTGATCATGACTTTGAGGCAGGTGTAGTCTTCGCTGGCATTAGGATTGCTACTTTATGCTGCTTTAATATATTCATGAAAGTGGCTGGGGTTATTTTTGTGTTGTGATAAATTCCAGCGAGAGGAAAGAATTCTATGATTGGATGTTTAGACAAGTAGTTCTTTCTCTGCAGCTGGTTTTAGCCTGCTAGAAAATGGCACATTTTATAATATTCACAGACTACATTACCTTTGAATCTCCAAATGTTTTGAGAACTCTAAAAATCAAATCCAAATCTCTTCATATTAACAGAAAATAATTAAGCAACAGGCAATACACATCCCACTAATATCTTCAGCTCTCTTTTACACATAGCAATTTCCTATAAAAGACTTCATTAAGGTCCCACACATACAGTCTACTAATAAATGAAAACTACTTCAGCTCTTATCCATTCATTGTTGAGACAGTGTAAATTACTTTTAATGCACCCTTCTCTACTGGTTTGTAGAGAAAATAGTATTTGTTCATATTTCTTATTCAGCTTTTTATATATTATGACATTTTTTAGTGATTAAGAACACTTCACATGACATCTGCCCTCTTAGCAAAATTTTAAGTGCACAATACAGTATTGTTCCCTTTAGGCACATGTTTATAGCTGTTTCCTTGATAGTCTCATATTTTCCTGTTATCTTTCTTTTTTATAGTGAAAGATTAGAACATGTTCAACCACAAAGCAAAAGGCAGGCAAGGGTAACATTAAAATGGAAAGTTTCTGGCCTGTCCCTCTTTGTGTCTACTTGTGTGTCCAGAGGAGCATTATGCTTTGGGGGAAGGACCACTGGACCAAGAGCCAGGAAACATGTTCAACAGCCACTTACCCTGGAGTAGGTCCCATAAATTCTCTGACTCTGGGTCTGCTTATGGCAAAATGAGTGAGTCAAATTCATTAATTGCTAAGATACAAAAATGAATGATTCACACCACTTCATACCCATCAATGATTATTACTTAAAAAAATAAACAGACATTTGTAACAATATGGATGGATCTAGAGCATATATTGCCAAGTAAAGTAAGTCAGCCAGAGAAAGACATACAATTTGATCTCACTCATATATGGAATTTAAGAAACAAGTGAACAAAGAAAAAAGGAGAGAAACCAAAAAGCAGACTCTTAACTATAGAGAAAAAACTGTTGGTTACCAGAGAGGAGGTGGGGGGGATGGGTAAAAGAGGTGATGAGGATTAAGAGTACACTTATGATGAGCACTGAGTAATGAATTGTTGAATCACTATATTGTACACCTGAAACTAATATAGCACTGTATGTTAACTATACAAGAATTAAAGTTTTTTTTTTTAAAAAGTGAACAGATAAAAACAAGTGTTGGCAGAGAATGGGATGAAATTGGAACTCTTGTGTATTACTAATGGGAATATAAAATTGTGCAGCTGCTATGAAAAAAGTATGGTGTTTCCTCAAATGACTAAAGATGGAATTCTCATTATTATTCACCAATTCCACTTCTGGGTATATACTAAAAAAAATGAAAGCAGGGACACAAATAGGTATTTATAGCAGCATTATTCACAATAAACAAAAGGTGGAAGCAGCCCAAGTGTTCACTGATGGAGAAATGGATAAAGAAAATGGGGTATATGCATAAAATAGATTACTCAGCCTAAAAGCGAAGGATGTTCTGACACATGCTACAACATGGATGAACCCTAGAGATATTATGCCAAGTCAGTCACAGAAGAACACTAACTGGAATTTTCCACTTGGATGAGGTACCTAGAATAGTCAAGATCAGACACAGAAAGCAGAATGGTAGTTTTCTAGGGGCTGGGAGGAAGGGGAGAATGGGGAATTACTGTTTAAATGATGCAAAGTTTCAGTTTTGCAAGATGAAAAACATTGTAGAGATGGGTGGGAGTGATGGTTGCACAACCATATGAATATACTTCATGCCAGAGATGTACACTTAAAAAATGTTTAAAATGATAAAGTTTTGTTATATGCATTTTACCAAAATTTCAAAAAAAAATGAGTGATTCCTTTAAAAATATACTTTACAATAACAAGTCTACAGTGCTGGAGCCTGGGAATGCAGTGATTCAAGTCTCCCCAAAGAGTGCCCTGGTAAGCAGAAAAGGGAGCTAAGTAAACAAACACTGACAGTACAACTAAGCTCATCACTGTGTGCTAAGAGGAAAAGCCGACAGAGAGTGCAGACATCAGAGGAGAAAGTGGGTCAGGTAAGCCCACTGGTGAGTGTCACGTAGTCTGGTGAAGGAGAGAGAACAGGCCCTTGGGTAGAATGAGAACCTACAAAACAGCAACAGAGGAGTCAGCATTTATTTGTTGAAATGTAAAATTTGAAGTATGTGACATTTTTCTTCCAAATGGTTAATCAATGTTCCAGAATCATTAAATAAACTTTCCTTCCTTTACCTTCTGGTTTATAATGCAACTTTTGAAAACTAATTTCTTTTTTTAAAATATTTCATTTATTTATTCATGAGAGACACACAGAGAGAGGCAGAGACATAGGTAGAGAGAGAAATAGGCTTCCTGTGGGAGCCCAATGTGGGACTCGATCCCCAGACCCTCGGATCATGCCCTGAGCCAAAGGCAGACACTGAGCCACTGAGGTATCCCTCAAAACTAATCTTTTTTTTAAAAAACTAATTTTTTATATGAATTAAAATCAGTTTTGAGGTCACTTATTCTGTTCTACTGGTCTTTCTGTGAGTTACTGCATTGATGTAGCATTGGTTTTGATTATTATAGGTGTATGATATGGTTTAGTATCTGGAAGAGCAAAATGATTTTCATTTCTTTTTTTTTTCATTCCTTTCTTTTTATAATGTCCATATATTCCCTGCTTATTTTTTTCCTAGCATCCCTTTTTTGTTTTTTTCTTGCCCATTATAAAAGGGATTCCTAAATCTCATTTTCTAACTTGTTATTGATGGTTATCGATTTGTATATTTATGATTTTAAATATAAATATATGTATTATGTTGGCTACTTCAGTGTAGTCTTTATTCAAATGACTTTTCAACTGAATGTCTTGGTTTTGCCATGTAGACAACTACATTATCTAAAATGATAATTTTCTCTGTCCTTTAGTTGCTTTTTTTTCTAATTTCTATTTTATATTAAATTGCATTGTCTAGAAGAATGATCCTTAACCAGAGGTGACTTTGTCTCCAGGGGACATTTGGCAATGTCTGGCATTCACAGCTGGGGTTGGTTTTATTGGCATCTAGTGGATAGAGGCCAGGGGTACTGCTGGACATCCTACAATGTACAGGACAACCTCCCATAACATAGGATTATTTGGCCCAAAATGGCATTAGCACTGAGGTGCTAAACACTGATCTAAAGCTTCCAGAAATGTTAAATAACAGTGATAAAAGATGAGCAATATTACTGTTGGGGATTTACCCCAAAGATACAAATGCAATGAAACGCCGGGACACCTGCACCCCGATGTTTCTAGCAGCAATGGCCACTATAGCCAAACTGTGGAAGGAGCCTCGGTGTCCAACGAAAGATGAATGGATAAAGAAGATGTGGTTTATGTATACAATGGAATATTACTCAGCTATTAGAAATGACAAATACCCACCATTTGCTTCAACGTGGATGGAACTGGAGGGTATTATGCTGAGTGAAGTAAGTCAGTCGGAGAAGGACAAACATTATATGTTCTCATTCATTTGGGGAATATAAATAATAGTGAAAGGGAAAATAAGGGAAGGGAGAAGAAATGTGTGGGAAATATCAGAAAGGGAGACAGAACGTAAAGACTGCTAACTCTGGGAAATGAACTAGGGGTGGTAGAAGGGGAGGAGGGCGGGGGGTGGGAGTGAATGGGTGACGGGCACTGGGTGTTATTCTGTATGTTAGTAAATTGAACACCAATAAAAAAAAAATAAAAAAAAAAAAATAAAAAAAAAAAAAAAAAAAAAAACATACATTACAAACTTCAAAAAAAAAAAAAAAAAAAAAAAAAGATGAGCAATATTGACTTTTCCTATAATCACATTCTCAGTGATAAACTCTAATAAACTGATCAAAATTTAAATGGTAAATATATACAGTATGTTGTTAGCCATCTTGAAGGTTTTTATCTCTTATCAGGATAGTTACAAAAAATTAATTAAATAATAGGAGATAATTTAGGGCCAGTCTGGAGAAAGTTCAAATCATCATCAAACTTCACAAATCATCCCAGCAAAACTATGTGATCTTTCATATAAAAACTATCAGAGAGAATCTACTATGTCCTATGATGATGAGTGGCAGCATTACAATTTTTTCCATTAGTTTTACTTACAGGGGAATACGGAATACTTTTACTTTTATGTCAGTCAAAAAAGCAATGAGCTTTTCTCTGAGGTTCCTTCCACTGACAATATGCACAAGCTTAATTGCTCTCATCAACTGATAACAGATCAGATACACCTTAAAGAGCATTTCCATAACATAAGGTTAAACTTTTACCTTCTAAAACAAAATAAACAAAATATTGAAATATGTTCCTGCTTACTTGGCCTTTTAATGTGATTAAGATTTGCTAACAAAAATGCCCATAAAAGGCAAAGGAAAGCTGAAAGTTTCACATATTGTTGATTGATAGATACCTTTCATACTGCATGGATATTGCACAGATCATGTCTCCCTTTGGATGATATGCTTTTGACAAGAACACCATCATGTAAATGAATGAAGAAAAAGCTTATATTCTCTGCACTTAAGAGGCAGGATAAGGGCCACCTGAGTGGCTCAGTTGGTTGAGCATCTGCCTTAGGCTCAGGATATGATCTTGGAGTCCCCGGATCGAGTCCCAGGATCAAGTCCTGGGATCGAGTCCTGCATCGGGTTCCCTGCATGGAAACTGCTTCTCCTCCCTCTGCCTGTGTCTCTGCCTCTCTCTGTGTCTCTTGTGAATAAATAAATAAAATCTTAAAAAAAAAAAAAACCGGCAAGGTAAGAATGGATATGTAAACATTTAGAACGCTAAGTCATTCAATACTACTCAAGCCAGTGCTCTGGGGAAATAGACAATTCTACCTAAGACTTTCAGAGTTGACCAGTGTTTTCTTTATTGTATGGCTATCAATGCAGCCCCATCTCTGACATTTATGTACAAAGACCCCAAGGGGCTAGAGCCTAAAACCTAGATTCCTCTTTATTCTCCTGCTAGGAAGATTTTCATTTAGATTCCATCAGTGATAAGGACTTGTCTATGGACATAAAGATTTGGAAAGGAGAAGACAGGAACACTACTTTATTTCATTAGTGGCAAAGGCAGACTTATGGGTGGATGGCACTCTGAGGTTTTCAAAGGCTTCTTGAATCTTTCCACAAATCATTTATTTCAGTAATACAGACAGCTGAAACCATTAGCACCAGCTTCCTGCCATATTTGCATTTTTGTTTTGTTTTATTTTTTTATTATTTTAAGATTTTATTTATTTATTCATGAGAGACAGAGAGAGAGAGAGAGAGAGAGAGAGAGAGAGAGAGAGAGAGGCAGAGACACAGGCAGAGGGAGAAGCAGGCTCCATGCGGGGAGCCTGACATGGGACTCGATCCCGGGACGCCAGGATCATGACCTGAGCTGAAGGCAGCACTAAACCGCTGAGTCACCCAGGCCGCCCTGTTTTGTTTTAAACCAGCAATAGTTCTTTCTTTTACTCAGCTTCTTCTATAGCTTTGTAGGCATATAATACCTCATATTAAGTCCTTTGGTCAAACACCTAGAGTGTGGTTTCAGTTTTCCTAAGTAAATCTTAGCCGACATAGGGTATTGTTCACCAGTGAGTATCCATTGGGAGAAATTCACCTGGTTGTGTCTGAAGAAACTAATTTTCATGTTTAAGGATGGCAGAGACTTTTCATAAATTTTTAAAGAAATCACAAAGAATTACACACTTTATAATTTTTTGGCTTCGATTTTATCTTTTGTTTTTGATGTGCATATACTGTTCAATATCTTTTCTCATGCAGTCATTAACTAATCTCTCATTGCCACATTTAAGTACTCAAAAATGAAATAATCCAACAACCTAAAACAAGAAATACAAAGATAAATTGGCTGCATCTCAGGTGGAGATGTTTAAAATAAAAAAGGAATAACTACATACAGCTTAAACTAATAAAAATAAATTAATTTCAAAGTAGAATACTTGATCAATAAGCCTTTTGTGAAATTCTGTGAATGAAGACTATCATGTCATTTGGTAGCCTTCTCCTACTTTTCCTTCCTGATGCTCTATAGAATCCTCCAATGTCTAAATTTACACCTAGCCACAGAGGATGTTACCCAGAAGTGCTGACATGTAGGAACCCTCTTCTTCATGCTTATGGTACAGGAAGAAGTCACAATTTCTTTAGGTAGAGCCTATTTGCCATATTAAAGTCATTGAAATAGGACCTCCTAGAAATGAGGCTAAAGACTTGGGAGCCTTAAGCCAAAGCTAACAGACTGACCAGCTACAGCTGAAATCAACTACAGGCAAAAGGAATTTATCATACCCTCAATCCTTTTCTGGGGGTGGGGTGAGTTGGGAACTATTGACACAGCCTATACCCAATAATGAGAAAAAAATTAAAAAAAAGAAGCCAGAGACAGTGAAGGTTTTGCTATAAATAAATAATAAATAAATAAATAAATAAATAAATAAATAAATAAATAAATAAAGTATCTTCAGAGATATGGGAACTAAGTTACATATAGTGTTTCATTACTTTTTCTCATGACCTTAGACCATGAGCCAATGAGGAATATAGTTTCTTGCAATGATATTACCTTCTGGTCATTGCTAATACCATGATATATTTGAAACACTTATTTAAACTGAATTTATTTATATTCAGTAATGCTACCACAATTTTACTGGAGGCAATGGAAATTTTAAAAGGAAAAAAGCCTGACCCACACTAGAAATTCACTAAGACAAAATAATTTTGATTGTATGTATGTGAATTTTCTCAATAAACTTCGGCAGAACTATAGATTGAGGAAAAAATAAGTCGTATGAGTTTTTCAAGTTCTGAATAAGAGTTTCATGTTTAAGAAGCTTTCCTCTGAAATTTTTTGCTTTATGAAGATTAACAAAAACCTATGGGGGATAAAGAGGATATATTTTCCCCAATCAGGTGTACCACCAGGTTAATAAACACTTGTTTAAGAATGCCTACTGTTTGTTTGCTTCTTCATAAACTATTTCATTTTAGGATTTCAAGTTGGGTAATATTTATAATAACCTCCAAATATAACCTTAGTGGCTAAACAGTTTTACTGAATCTAAACAATTATCTCTGAAGCGCTTAGGAAGATCAGCTGCACACCTATTAAAATGGTGAAGTAATTTTGCTGTTTGTAAATGAACAGATCACTTTATCCGTTAAAAGTGACATAAAGCAAACAGTCCTCTGCTTTTATAGAGAAGACAAATTCTTAATCTATCAGTTACTAACTGTGAGATCTCAGGCAAATTAGTTAACCTGTCTGGGCCTTAACTGGTTCATTTGTTAAATGGGGAAAAAAATATATAACTCATAGAACATACTCAAGTAAAAATAGAATGAAACATGTAAGAGCCAGGATGCCTGGGTGGCTCAGTGGTTGAACTCTTGCCTTTGACTCAGGGCATGATCCTGGGGTTCTGGGATCCAGTGCCACATTGGGCTCCCTGCAGGGAGCCTGCTTCTCCCTATGCCTGTGTCTCTGTCTCTCTCTGTGTGTCTCTTGTGAATAAATAAATAAAATCTTAAAAAAAAAAAAGAAACATGTAAGATCCAAGAACAAAACCAAGTAGTGAACTAAGTAATAAATTGGGCCTAGACAGAAAGTTGGTATCCTACACCTGCTTCGAATTATGTGTTTCTTCTTTACTACCTTTGAGATCTGTATTCACTCACTGGGACCCCCCCTTGCTCTGCCCTGCTCTGCCCTGTGTTTCAATCACCAAGTATTAATCCTTGCCTTGCTTCCCAAACCTTCACTGAAATCAACTGTTTCCATAGCTCATTATACCTCAGGGAACCGCTTCCATGCTTCTAAGGTATCCACCATCAATCTGCTAAACTTAGTTTTTCCAAAGTGCTGATAAAGTAAGAATCAGTAGTATTGCCTCTCTTCCCACAGATGGACCAGTGATTCTCTGGTAAAAAAGACCTGTCTTGGCTTTATAATTTGGGGTGATTTTCAAAGGAGCGCTTTGGAATTAAACCAAAATAGAAAATATTTGGGGTTGATATGGCTTTATGATACCCCTCGAGAATCATGTAGTGTCTTTTTTTTAACAATAAATTTATTTTTTATTGGTGTTCAATTTGCCAACATACAGAATAACACCCAGTGCTCATCCCGTTAAGTGCCCCCCTCAGTGCCCGTCACCCATTCACCCCCACCCCCCACCCTCCTCCCCTTCCACCACCCCTAGTTCGTTTCCCAGAGTTAGGAGTCTTTATGTTCTGTCTCCCTTTCTGATATCTCCTACCCATTTCTTCTCCCTTCCCTTCTATTCCCTCTCACTATTATTTATATTCCCCAAATGAATGAGACCATATAATGTTTGTCCTTCTCCGATTGACTCATTTCACTCAGCATAATACCCTCCAGTTCCATCCACATTGAAGCAAATGGTGGGTATTTGTCATTTCTAAGGGCTGAGTAATTAATATTCCATTGTATACATAGACCACAAGACGTAGTGTCTTTTTGAACAATGAGAGAATCTTGTTTTCTTCATCACCACTGTATTTCCTGGGAAGGATAATGTAAAGAATAATGGTGAAATGAAGTTGTATTTCTTTTTTTTAAATTTTATTTATGATAGTCACAGAGAGAGAGGCACATAGGCAGAGGGAGCCCGATGTGGGATTCGATCCCGGGTCTCCAGGATCGCGCCCTGGGCCAAAGGCAGGCGCCAAACCGCTGCGCCACCCAGGGATCCCCTGAAGTTGTATTTCTGAAGAAAACTGTGATAAATGATCTGTGTCGTATCTCAGGAGCACCAATTTGTTTCATGTTAACATGGCAGTTATCCACTTCTTTTTGTTTATTTACCACTTACTCTGTAGTAAAGGCATTTCTAAGTGTTCTAAAATTGTGAATTATCATACCACTGTAAACTATTATTAACAGGTGTTTGTTAAACATTTATCATGTTTCAAAGGGTATCCTAATTTTAAAAACACATTATCTATATTTAATCCTTGGAACAGCATAGTGATATAAACAATACCTTGTCCTGACAGATCTAGAAACCAAGGTCCAGAGAAACTAAACTAAACAATGTTCCCCATATCACATCGTAACTGGTAAAGACTGGAATTAAATTCAGCTGTGTTTGGCTTTATGGCCAAGACTTTTAACCTCTTCTACAGTGCCACTTACTAAGGGACACTCACTCCCAACTGGGGCAGTAAGCCTATCAAAATGCAAACAAAAGTTGACTTGTGGCATGGCATATTCTATAAAATAGAATGGCACATACATTACCATGGTTTGGTGCAAAAAAATATATAAATGTGTTATTTTATAAGGGCAAAGTAAATAAAATATAGGACAGAGTTGTCTTACAATCTCCTATTTTTATAGTTATTATTTTCATAAGGTCCTTTATTTTAAGCTAAAAAGTGATCTTGGAACGTCTGCCCATTGATTTTAGAGCTACCATTTGGGAGCCATGTAGATTGATAGTTGATCTTTCTTCCTTAGGGTCAACAACAACTACAATATATCCCTGAGATCCTGATCATTTAAGATTATATGCCCTTTATGGCTTGTTATGCCACATTATTAACAGGTCATTCCAATGGGAAGGATCAGAATATGCCCCCTCCTCCAAAATATGTCTCCTTGGCATATGGACTATTTTAGGCTGATCATTTTTAAGAAACAGCAGACGTGGAAAAGCTTTGAAAACTGAGAAGTTACACTTTTGTAAGAGACCTTCACATTTATGAGGGCAATCTCCATTTGTAAGGGTATCTCGCTCTCTGTACCAGGAACAGAAGGACTAAATCTGTAGAAACTCCTATCAATGGAGAAGGAACAACTTAAATGTGCGTAACAACCTCACCCTTGTTTATTATGTTTTGCCTGGTACTTTCCCATAACTGGCCTCCCCCACCACAAACATCTTTTATCTTAGGTTGAATATGGTATTTAAAGTGGTGGCTTGGACCATTTCAGGGAACTGTTCAGTCTTCCTGGGTCTCTCCCACACATGCAGGAGGTATGCACGTTATTGAACTTCTCTTTTTCTCCTGTTAACTTGTCTTTTATTACAGGGAGAGTCTCAGCCAAAAATCTAGGGTAGAGAGAAAAATTATTTGTCCTCCCCCACATCTCCTAAAAATAAAATCTATGAATCTTTGAATCTTTTTTTTTTTTTTTACTCAAATTGCTGTTGAAGGAAAACAGAATTCACCACCCCAAAATATGTCAGTTTGGCATAAGGATTATTTTGGGCTAAAAGCAAATAAACTCAAGCAGATTCAGGAAAAGCTCTTTACCTCCCCCTCAACTGCCTTAAACTTACATGGGAAAGGGGGCCCATCCCAGGAAGTGAATTATTACCAGAGATACAGTTTACCTAAGAAACTTACCTGTATAACAGGGTAACCTTTGTTTTCCAAACATTTCTCACCTTCCTATGAATGGCTTTCAACCTTTTCTTCCCCTGACCCCTACCCCTTCCTTAAGCTCAGGATTTTATATGACCTTTGATTACTCGGCTGCCTTTTGGAGTTTCACACTTATAAGGGACTCCCATACATACAAAATTAAATTTGTTTTTCTCCCATTAATCTATCTTAATTCAATTAAATTAATACACCAGCCAAAGATCCTGGAAGGGAAGAAGGGAAATTTTTCTATCCCTACACTGTTACATCAGGTTTTCTGAAATATATATATATGTACAGATGGCTTTTTCAAACAAAGAGAAAAATTAACATTTGAACTCATCAAACATTAAAACTTTTCAGTCTGAATCAACTATACAAAGTTGGAATCGATTGTATAAATGTAAATTTTTCAATTTGAATCAATCCTTTAAGGCAAACTTATCTTGTCATATTTTGATCTCACTAAACATTGTGTCAATTTACATGTTATCTGTCTGTGCTGATGGTCCAGATAAAATTCCAATGAGACACGGTGGTCCCAAATTCAAGCCTTGTGGCTAGTGCTAGAAACCACTCTCCCAGCTGGCTCCTTGCCATTCGTCATCCTCCAAGCTAGGAGAATCATCTTGTGTTTATTTTCTTCTTTTTAACTTACCATCATAAGAAATCTGTCAAGTGGTTCTACCAAAATCAAGATATTTTCTCCATGACATTTTCCTCACCCTTAAGTTTTCTTTTTACAAAGAAAAGATTGGTTTGACATAAGTCATTCTTAAAGAAGTCATATCCAATCCCACAGCATGACATTTTAAATTAATTTATCATTTTTTAAACAACATGTTTAGTGAACTTAGTTTTGGTTCCTATCAAAATAGCATTGTAATTTTATCAATTCATAATCTACTAGAGAAGGAAACAAGCAAATTATAGAAGTTCTATTTAATTACTAAAAAACCTACATACGTATACACACACACACACACACACAACGAGCCTTAAGCCAGATCATACAACGAATTTTCAAACATTGCCAGTATTCTACAGTCATTGAGAAAATATGGAAAGGGCATGTTTAGTACTTCAGCAGGAATAGTGAATTAGTTATAAAATGCTACTTCAAATACACACATGAGAAGTAGAATTACATGAGTAAAACGGAGTGCATAATTGTGCATATCAATTATTTATTATTGTTCCTTAGGAAGCCTAAATGACTTAACCAATTTTCTCAATTATAGCAACAATAAGTCAAAGTTGTCACTTTACAGTTGATACAGTGCTTATATAGCCTTTATGTCATCCAATAAACAAAGCTGCCACAAAAGAATAGGTCACACGGCTTGAAGAAAATGAAATCGAATGGGAAGAAGATAGGTTTTAGAGTCAAATACAGATTTAAATCCTTTTCCTACTTGTGACCAGCTGGGTGACCTTGGGCAATTCATGGGAAATATCTGAATCTCATGTGTAATATGAAGACTAAAATATTCTATGACAAGGTTTTTAGGATGATTAAATGAAACAATGATGCACAGGGGCTCTGCATGCACATGTGCTTATAACTGCTGGTTCTTTTCTCCTTCCTCTTCCCCACATAGCTTCATATGCATTTTCGTATGTTCAACTTAACTCTGCTTTACTGCACTCAATATACCTACTTTTATGCTATTCATGGTTGTGGAGTTTGTCAAAACTATCTGGGGTCATGAAACCCAAACAAAGAACCTAGTCACCAAGAAAAGATTCCTTCTTCTGTAAAGGGATTTTTCTTAAAGATTTTATTTATTTATTCATGAAAGAGGGAGAGAGGCAGAGACATAGGCAGAGGGAGAAGCAGGCTCCATGTAGGAAGCCCGATGTGGGACCTGATCCTGGAACTCCAGGATCATGCCTTGAGCTTGGGTGGCTCAGACACTTAACTGCTGAGCCACCCAGGCGTCCCTATAAAGGGATTTAATTGGGACAAAGGTTGCTCATTTCAACACAGTGTTACAATTGGACTAAATAAAGAAGTTTAGGAGCCTGTAAGAAAAGACAAATTGTGATGAATGGTTGGAATCATAAACAGGAAATAAGTAGGTCCAACCTGAAACCTGTAAATTTTAGAAAAAGAAACTAGACTAGTTTTAGAACAACATGGTTTAATGGGAAGAATACTAAAAATGGCAGAAAGAAGATGATGCAAGTAATTGAACATGTTTTTAAAAATAAATGTTATTTTGAGCTATATTTAGAAAGGTGTTATGCCAAAAATCAATGTTCAAAATAATCTCATTTGAATAGAACACTAATAAAATGCACTTCAGTTAAAAATATTAAAATCTAAGAATCAGAGGCACAAAGGAATATCTGTGAGCATGAGAATATCAAATTCCCTAGTTTGTCAGATATAGGAGTCAGAACCCTGACAGGATAAGTGACCCAGGGCCAGGAAGGACCTCACACTTACTTAGGAATAAATGTGGGAATAGATTCAAAGTCCTCTGATTTTCAAGTCCCCTCTTTCTTTCCTTCCTTCCTTCCTTCCTTCCTTCCTTCCTTCCTTCCTTCCTTCCTTCCTTCCTTCCTTCCTTCCTTCCTTCCTTCCTTTCTTTCTTTCTTCTTTCTTTCTTTCTTTCTTTCTTTCTTTCTTTCTTTCTTTCTTTCTTTCTTTCTTTCTTTCTTTTCTTTCTTTCTTTCAGATTTATTTATTTATTTATTCATGAGAGACACAGAGAGAGAGGCAGAGACACAGGCAGAGGAAGAAGCAGGCTCCTTGCAAGGAGCCCAATGCCGGACTCCATCCCCGGACCCCGGGATCATAACCTGAGCTGAAGGCAGACACTCAACCACTGAGTCACCCAGGCATTCCCTTGAGTCCCATTTTCCCACTGTTAATGATTATGTATCTAACTCTGAGGTCCACTGAGGGTCTCTCTATCCTATGTGTTTGGGTATATTCTCCCTATTTCTGCCTAATTCAACCAGGACAAGAAATTTAGTCCTTCTACCAGTTTCCACAGGAAATCCAGTCACAGTCAGAATTTCATCATTTGTACAAACTTTGCTGAAATTTCAGGAATCATAGGTAGGGGAGAGGACATAAGGCCCAGCATTATTGGCAGCTGGGTTAAAAGATGATTGAATTGGTAGAAAGAGCTCTGGAGAGATACAGATTTATATCTCTGGAGCTATGTACTTACATTTTGAAAGAGGCTAAAACTGAGTGATTCTGTTTATGTTGCAAAGGACTGTGAAATCTTAGGGACCTTTCCCAGAGAGGATTTGTTTCTGTTAGAAACTAGGGAGATTTTTTGTTTTTTCTCTCCTCTTTCCAGAGGGGAGCAGGGCAGCTGTCCAGCTCCTGTATAAATGTCCAGAGTCATAATATCAGGGTTCCTGCAGTACAGACCCCTGTAGATAAAGCAGACACCTTTCATCGTGTTGTTGCTAGGGAAGGAGGAAGAGGGAATCAGCATTGTTACTGCTGTCGGTAATAATACATCTGATCCACAAATCTTATTTTTGCTTTCAATACAAAATAGATAAACACAGATATTAAACACTTACCAATAATGTATTTCCCTAGGCTAAAACTATTACTGACCAGTTCTTACTTCCTCATTGACCTCCTTCATTTCCTTTTTCCTTCTCTGATGAAATAGCAACTATTTGTTTCATATTTACTAGCCAGATTCAATACAAAGAGCTTTACACACAGTATCTTTTTTTAAAACTCACAAAAACTCTAGGAATAAAGTACTTTTATTCCCAAAGAATAGTTGAAAATACTGATCAGCAATTTCGACCAACACAACCGGTGAATACTAGAGCAAAACAGCCGGTAAATTTTTTAATTTCTAACATGCCTCGTGTCAGAATCCATGTTACTTCTTTTGCTCTTCCGTAAACTGCTCATACTCTTGACTAACCAAATTCAGAAACTGCCAATATGTTTCCAATGCTCCAATGTTAACAACACAATTTTACCTATTAAGATGGTATGGTAATTTGTGTATGTTGTAATATGAAAACTGTGTATGTGTAATGTGACATGATATCCACATTCTTATTCTGAAGGTTTCTTATGCCACAGATATTAAGGGCTGGGAGCTAAGCAGTTTGTTTTGAGAAAGGAACACAAGTCTTAATGATAAATTCTTGGTCCAGAATGATAATCTAGGTCTAAATATCGAAACATATATTATATGTGTTGTCAAATGAAGAAAACTTTCAGGCTCTTTAGACTAGCCTTACTATTTATGGACCAGCAACATCAGCATCGCTTGAAATCTTGTTACAAATGCAAAATTGTGGCCCTACCACAGGTCTGCGGTGTCAGCACCTATGTTTTAATAAGATTCTCCAATGCACACTAAAAAGTAGAAAACAATTCTTTAGAATAGTTTTAAGACATTAAAGCTTTCCCCTCTGAGTCCTGTTGATGAAAAATAAAATCAAACCTTTCCCCTCCCTTCAGGTGGTATATCATGAAACTGCCTTTAAGACTCTGAGTCATTTGCTGTCTAGTGCTCATCCTTAAGTTCTCTGCGAGTCCCAAAATAATGTAGGAGAAAGTTCTCAGACCGTGTGATGTGGTATGACTCCACAATAAATAGGGTGTTTAAGCAGAATGAATCATAAGTGTGATTTACACAAAAAGAAGAGACTCATGAATACTGATTCAATACTGGAAAAGGATGTTTTGAGATACGTTGACTTTTCTCAAAATCAGATCAAAACCATTTGCTTTTAACATCAACAAGTTTCTGATATAATACTTAGACATCAATCCCAGGTCATCCATTTTTCTTGACAGATATTACTCCAATAAACTTAAAAGGTAAGTGATGACCAAAGAAGAGAGCCAAAGAGAAGCTGCTGCCCCCTCTTTCTATAAAGAATATTCTCTACCCACCTCCAACAGAGCTTTCATAAACACCCATATTTTCTAATGTTATCATGTCAAGGTCCCATAATAAGAATCTTCTTTTGCACTTTTGGTCATATGAATGACATAGTTTCATTTCTCTCCTAAGTAACTAGTAGAGGCTAAAAAGGGGCAAGTCTACTGGATTATAGAGCTGAAGGACACAACAAAGATTGCCTCTTCTGCCCTTGACCATCCATTCTCAGTAACCTCTGCAGCCTCTGGCCTCGTCCTACCCCTTATATTTTGGATAGGACTCTTCTCACCCTACTCACCTGTCTTAAGAAACTCCTGTATGCCTATGTGCCAATTTGATTTGATGATGTTATTCTAAACCTATCTCCTGAGCATCAGAACTGCAGATCCAGCTGCCTATTTCCATAGGTTCTTCAAGCTCAAGAGACGCACAATTGAACTTAGTATTCCATTTTAAGACCTAACCCTGGAGTATTTTCCATCTTTGAAAATAGTAACCTCATTTACCCAGACATTCAAATTTGAAACTCTAAAGTTATCCTAGAAGCCTCAAACAAAACATAACATCATTTTAAGAATTAATATTTTTCTTTACATCGAGAGTCAATTCCTCAGCCAATTCTTGATTTTGTTGATTTTCTCAGTTCTAGCTTTCTGCCTGTACTTAAATTTTTGTTTTACACTCCCCTTGAGAGGAAATTTTCAGGTTTTCCACATTTTTATCTGACTCTTTCCTTCTCTCTCCTGTCTTCTCTTTCCATCAGTTATTTTGTGTTTATCTCTATGCACTCTCTGAGACTTTCATTCCAGAAAAAAAAAAAAAAGTCTTATATTGGTGGCTCACATCCTGTGTTGTCAGTGGGGAGAAAACAAATCAAAATGAGAAATGAATGGGTGGTTTCTCCTAGGTCCAGCTGGCAAGCCTTTCTTTTTTTCCTCTGGCCTCTGAACCTTGCTATGTGCCACAACCTGGGGTGGGCAATATTACAGCTTTTCCCAGACTCCTTTCATGGTTGGGAATCCCTGCTTAGGTCAAGTCCAAAGAAGTGAGTGGGGCTTTATTCTCCCAAGCATCGTGACTTTTTTTTTTTTTTAACAAACATTTCTCTTTGAGAATAGTTTTTATATTTACCAAAAAGCTGCTAAGATAGTATAGAGTTCTCATATATCCCACCATCCAGTTTCCCCAATGATTAACATCATACATTAGATATCACATTTGTTATAATTAATGAATCAATACTGATATATTACTATTAACAAAAGTCCCATACTTCATCTAAATTTCCTTACTTTTTACCTATGGTCCTTTTTCTGTTCTAGGATCCCATATTGCACTTACTAGTCATGTTCTCTTGAGCCTGTGACAGTTGAGAGGGTCCTTCTAATCCTAGTGACGCTACTGAAATTGAGCTCCTGGCTGCCCCTATTTCTGGACTACAGCTCAAAAGGTCCATGGCTTCAATGTTCATATATTGTTATGTGTTTTTGACGTTTTTCTGGCCCAGAAAGATACTCAGTTTGTTTACAAAAGAAGATACATCTTCTTAATAAAAAAGTGTCAGCTATTATTGTTTCAGGATTTAAAACCTAAAACTATAGCACTAACTGGAAAATCTTCCCTCCTCTTCATTTCCAGTTGATTACCAATTCCTCTAGATTTCTAGTTCATCTCTCTAATTCTTTCTTGTCACATTGCCTCTGCCTTACTTCAGACTCTTGTCACTCTTTATTAATATTATTCTGATCCTTTGCTTTTTATTTTTTATTATTTTAAGAGAGAGAAAGAAAGTGTGTACACATGCAAGGGGGAGGGGCAGAGGGAGAGGGAGAGACAGAATCTTAGGCAGAATCACAACTCTGAGATCATGACCTGATCTGAAATCAAAAGCCGGACACTTAACTGACTGAGCTCATCCAGGTGCCCCAATACTTTGCTTTTATTTAACATTTACTACATGCCTACTCTGTGCTAGTATCCATTAAGTAATTTTTACACATTATCTGATATAATAAACCTTATTACAAACCTAAGTGGTACAGGGTAACTTTCTCACTTCCCAAATGAAATTCAGAAGTTCAGAGAGGTTAAATGACTTGTCCAAAGTCACAGAGCTATTCAGAATGGCCAAGCTGGACCCAAACACTATAATCCTAGAGCCAAAGCTCTTAAGCAGTACAACATATTATCTATTCAGCCCATATGTCTAAAAGGTTTTTTTTTTTTTTTTTGCCTCTAGGCATATATACCCCCATCACATTCTCCATATGATGCTTGAAATATCTCTCTATAAAGCAACCATATCAAAGCATTCCTCAGGCTGGACCCTTCAACAATTCCTAAAGTATCAAGATTAAGTCCAAACTCTATAGTATAGCACATGAGACCCCCATTATCTGGCCTTTTATCTTTCTCAAAACTCATTTCCAACTATTGGCACTTGTCAATGGTACTCAGTCAATCACTTATCAAGTGAACGAATAAGTATTTCTTTTTTTGAATAAAAATTCTTAAAACTGCCTGTTGAATTAAAGTTTAGATAGTCTTATATAGGGATGGAGGTGAAAAATAAATATGAGAGCATGGAGAGAAAGAATTATTATTACTTATATTTCTTTTTTTATTTCACTGCATCTTTTGTCTATACTTATCCCATCCCATTTACCCTATGTATATTTATAAGAATGTTCCTCATGTCACAAAAGATCTGTAATTTGACAAAATTATTTAAGGCAGGAAGTGAAACTCTGTAGCTCCAAATAGCATTCTGGATACCCTATTTCTTATAGTAAATATTATTCTCCTGCTTTTGCTATGTCTTGACTCACTTGAAGAAACTCAGGCTCTGAAACTACCTAATTGGAAAGGAAATTATTTTGAATGGGTCTATGGGACACTAAATAGTCATAAAGTTCAACACTCTGTGAGTACCTATAATATTTTATCTCCAATATACTAGTGATGACAATTTTTGCCTCCTATGGCTTCAAGAATCCTAAGAGGAAATCAATATCCCTTCTATCAATGTATTAAAATTTAAGCATCAAAAAAAAGTGAAATAAAATTTAAGCATCACATAAAGTCCAAGAATCCTTGACTGCAAATGCTAGCAAACAAAAATATTATAATGCAGTAGGCAGCCTTTGTGATTTCAAAATGTAAAATCTTAAAAAAAAAAAGAAAAGAAAAAACAGGCGCCTGGGGGGCTCAGTGGGGTGAGCATCTGACTCTTGCTTCAGCTCAAGTCATGATGGAGGGCCCTGTGTATGGCTCAATGCTCAGCTCAGTGGGGAATCGGCTTGAGGATTCTCTCTTCCTCTCCCTCTGACCCTCTCCCTGTTCGTGTTCTCTCTCTCTCTCTCTCTCAAATAAACAAGTCTTTAAAAATAAATTAATAATAATAATAATAATAATAATGATAAAGTCTTACTGATTCCTTTGATGATGAGCTATTTTCCATATACTGAATGTATAATGCTTTTAATATTTACAACACGTTTTTTTAAAATTAAATGCCTATCAGTTATTTCCATAAGACAAAATGTACCAGAAGACTTAAGGTCCAGTTTATGAAAGAGATTTCCCAAAGAAATGACCAAACAGCATAGAGGAAATGTGGTATTAAGGTTTGTTGACCATGATAACAGAGACAACAAGGGCTTTCTCCCCAAGGAAGTATCCACTTATTATATGAATAAGTACTAAAGACTTATTCATATGATATTTAATATTTTGAAGATACTTTAATATACATAGTAACATCAAATAGGTTAATTCATAGATAACATTACTTTAAAACTTGCTCATTGGGGCACCTGAGTGGCTCAGCTGGTAAAGCATCCAACTCTTGACTTCTGCTCAGATCATGATCTCAGGGTCCTGAGACTGAGCCCCATGTTGGGCTCCATTGCCAGCTGGGAGTCATGTTGTCCCTCTTCCTCTGCTCTGCCCCCTGTGCACTCTCTCTCTCTCTCTCAAATAAGTAAGTAAAATCTTAAAAAAAAAAAAAAACCAGCTCATTAATTTATCTAGTAGGTATTTTTACCTAGTAAAAACTATTTCCTAAGCCAATTTATTGAACACAATATTTTCTGTATCCTGAGCTTATGTTTCCATTACAAATCCATATAGATTTTTTTATTCATAGATTGTACTTACACAAAGGTTTTTAATCTCACAGTTTGTCCAACTGATCTCAAAGTTTGAATTAGTGAAGTTTCAAAATACCTCACTAAAAAGCATGCTTGCATGTAGATATGCACATGATTTATTGTAAATCTATTACAAATGGGCACTGAAACATCTATAATTGAATTGTTCAAAATAATCACTGTAGTCAAAGTAGTTTCAAAATGTCTGGCAGAAATAGCAATGGAAGCATTCCCCACCCCAGTTGAGCCTGGCTTTTAACTATTTTTATTCTTCTAAGTAATATTCTTTTGGTCAGACTTGTGAACATGGTCACTATTTCTTTAAGGAACATAAATCTTAACTTTTTTTTTTTGTTTTAGTATGTGAATAAATGTCTTTAGTATGGGAAGTAAAAAAAAAAAATCAAGAGATACCAAGAGAGCTTTATTTCTGAATGTGTGCAAAATCTTTAGAAGCTTTAAAAATCCATACTCTTTAAAAAAAGGAAATATTGGGGAAATTAGGACTTACTTTACTGCTCAGATTTCCATTAATTCCATCATTAAATGTTTAAAATAAAGTGGTCTTTCTTAATAATCTGTCATTTTCTTACCCTAGTCATGGTTCAGTGAAACGAAGCATTTCTACAAGTGTTGGTGGATGGAAAGGGCAAGTTTTGATGACCGGCAGTGCCAAAGGGCTTATTTTAATAGGGATTTAGCAAATTTCAAACAGGATCATGATTATTGCTGAACCATGAAACAATGTCCATTTTAATCATTCCACAATTCTAACCAGTTTTAATTAGGCTGTTTAGAAATCATTAAGTAAATTGACAGGTATAATTTGTTTTTAGTAAGTTATAAGACTATTATGCTGCAACTCAAACACCAGACTGAAAATTCATTAAAAGAAACCTCATTTAAAATGGAATGGGGGCAGCCTGGGTGGCTCAGCAGTTTAGTGCCGCCTTCAGCTCGGCTCTGGTCGTGATCCTGGGGTCTCGGGATCAAGTCCTACGTCGGGCTCCCTGGATGGAGCTTGCTTCTCCCTCTGCCTGTGTCTCTGCCTCTCTCTCTGTTGCTCATTAATAAATAAATAAAATAATAAATAAATAAATAAAATAAAATAAAATAAAATAAAATGGAATGGGAAGGCCAGTAGGGGGAGCGCTCACACCTTACCACTGCTCCTTCCTTGCAGACTTACCTTGCTAGTTCATAACTATCCTACTAACCACAGGAAGGAAGGGTTTTCTTCTCCAAGGGAACCAGCCCTGCCAACTCAGCTGACAAAAGACCACAAGGATTCAAATTCCCAGTTTCTCCAATAGCCCTCCCAACAATCCCTTTTCCTCTATAAAAGCA
The DNA here is from genome assembly GCF_011100685.1 of Canis lupus familiaris. NCBI lineage: Eukaryota > Metazoa > Chordata > Mammalia > Carnivora > Canidae > Canis > Canis lupus. Next base: position 7,582,780 of record NC_049234.1, on the reverse strand, counting down.
TCCAAGAGCATCCCTCTCTTTTACTCTCTGATCTCTATGGTTTTGCCTTAGTCGGCTTGTCTTGAATTGCAGTTCTCTGCTATTCTCAAATTAACACATTTTTGGTGGTAAAATAACTGATAGTTTTTTTTTTTTAATTTTAAGATTTTATTTATTCATGAGAGACAGAGAGAGAGAGAGAGAGAGAGAGAGAGAGAGAGGCAGAGACACAGGCAGAGGGAGAAGCAGGCTCTATGCAGGGAGCCTGATGCAGGACTCAGTCCCAGGACTCCAGGATCACATCCTGGGTGGAAGGCGGGTGCTAGACCGCTGAGCTACCCAGGATCCCCCGACAGTTTTATTTTTAAGGTGAACAGTATCAACACTGTTTGCTCAGAGAAACCTGATGTTATTGACATTTCTTAATTCGTTGATCACAGCTATGATGAAGTGGTGTTTCTTGATCCTGGGCTGATTACTTCTGACAGAGGACAATCAGAAATTAGGGCAAAAAAGAGTAAGGCAAATGTATAAAATAGTGCTACCCCAGTAAATTAGATTTGGCAACATTAGCTGGCACTACCAATCTATAGGGATAGCAAACAAATGTTTTTCTTCCTTCTGAGTACACTGACAGCTGCTTAGTGAAGTATAAAATTATACCCATGTTTAGTAAAAAAAAAAAAATTAATTTCTCTAGGAAGAAGTAAAGTTTTCACATTTATTCTAGAGTTGAAAAGGAGTTTCTGCTAGTGGGTTTTTCTAGCCTTCATGTTTTAAAGTGGGTTTTAAATGGAATAAGTTAAAAAATGACATGAAATAAAAACCCAATTAAAAACCTCTTCAATACATACACACAGACACAGACTCTCATTTACTGAATTCCTGATTCTGTTTATCCTACAAATGAACAAAATAATGAAGTTGGGCTCTCAATATCTTTAAATTCACTCACTTAAAAAAATTGCACATTCTTAGGCAATATACATAAAAAATTCAAAGAAATGGCACTCCTACACAAGCACTAGGCTTCAAAATTTGTGAAAAGCCCAGGTCCATTTAGGAAATTTCAGCTTCCATGTATCACCTCAGCAATGGAATAATTTTCCCTACATATTCTTGTGACTCAGAAAATATAAGAAGTCATCAAATTGTCAGAACAAACTTCAAAACAAAGTCATTTTTCTCAAGAACATAATTTAATTTGAACCCTGAGAGCAGTTATTCATTTTAGTTTCTGTGCTTATAGACAGTGACCTGTATGCCAAGATGGTTCTGCTGATTAAATCACAGAGACTTTCTGCTTTTACATGAAGATTCTTCTAGCTTGGAGAGAAGGTTCTGGTTCAGGGGTGACCCAGTTTCACGCTGCAGAATGTGTCGCCTCCAGCAAGATTAGTTTTTTCCATTTTTTTTTCTCTCCTGTTACAGTATTTCCACTTTAGAGTTGCTCTTTTTTATTCTTATAATTAAAAAATCTGGCTTCAAAATGAGAGGCATACAAGTTATGTGATGATATTTTAAAATGCCTGGTTTACCACAATTAAAAAGCAGTTAAAGTGTGTCTTGCTTTTCTCTTTTTAGAATTTCCAAACTAGTTATTACTGATTTAATTTTGCCAATTACTCAGAAGAATTCCCAGGGAACCCCTAATTCTGTCAGCTCTCTTTTTAATATGTAAGCAGCCTGGGGTTGGTAAGATACAAATTTGTATTTAAGTGTGCTTCATTAAGATTGCAATATTGAAGGCATTCTATTCTGAAGGCAGGGCAAAAGACAAGAACATTGGATTTCAAATTTTACAATTTCACAGGCCAGTAAAATTTCAAAAGAATATTCTGGGGGACATTTCTCAACTTAATTTTGAGAAGCAGGAAGATTAAAAAAAAAATCTGACTTAAAAAGTCTACCAAACCAAAATATATACTATGCCATCATTTCACAAAAGGCAGTTTAACACAAGGAAAGAGGTAGGGAGGAAAGAAAAGGAAAAGGAAAGGCGAAAAAGGGGGAGAGAGGAAGAAGAAAAGGACAAGAGAGATAAAAATGAAACCAGGGAAGTACACTTCAGTTGAATAAATTTAATCTGATGAAAAACTTTTATTCTTTTTTAATGGATCTGTTTCACCATCAATGGAATGGACTTACCTTGAGGAACCACTCACTGAGATCTCTGTCAACAATGTAATTTCATTTTTGTTTTGCTTCTGAGAAAAGAATGCGATCTGAAAATGTGTAGATGATAAGCTATTTACTATTAGTCACCTGTCTATGTAGATTTTTTTCCCTTGGCTTTGCCACTATTTAGGGTGTGATCATGAGTAAGTCATTCAACTTTGAGACTTAATTTTACAGAATGCTGCATGGTGGTCAGAATATATGTTCCATTTACCCTTGAAGAATGTTATAAGCAATTACTGAATTCAATGAGTATTCGTTAGTAACCTAAAAAACTGACAATGGTTATGAAATCTATTCATGTTGATCAGATTTCAGGAAAATGTGGCTGGTTACTAGGAAAATTGCAGTTGAATTCTAATACTATTCTGGCTGGAAAGAGGAGTTAGCAGAAAGTCCGTGATAAGGCTTACATAAGGACACCTTTGGGAAATTTAGCTTAGCTAGAGTGTAGGGCTGGGGTCTGAGATAAAGCTGGAGAGTAAGTAGAGGCAGAACCCGAAAGGTCTATAGAGCAACAATCCTATCTTCTGGGGAGAGTGAAGAGCCACTGCAGGGTTTTTGAAGCAGGACACAGAAGTTGACTAGATCTTCAAGGATCAAAAGATAGGAGGCTTACATCACATAAGTTCCAGGTTAAGCTTCACATCCCAATGCGCAGGGATCATTTGTGCTGGTTGCTTCCTTGATACACAGCAGTGGCAACAAGCTCACTAACACTCATGGAGAACTTCCCAATTCCAGGCTTGTACGAACACTTTCTATAGATTATTTTACTTACTCCTCACAATGGCCCTCTCAGTAAAAAAGAAAAAGATGTGAAGACACTGAGCTTTGAGATTCTAAGTACCCTGTGTATGCTCATATAACTAGCAAGAGAAATGGGATTCCAACTTAGACATCAGAGTCTAGAGGCTGGGTTTCTCACCATTGATTGCTGATCATGTGAGCAAAAGGAGGAGCTTAATAAGCACATGGAATGAGTACACCATGGTCTTGCTTTCACTGATCAAAATCATTTAGGATCTTTGAGACCTGGTCTTATCATTCTCCTTCTAGGCAAACTGACTCTTGAACCATTCTAAAGAGGTAAGAGCTGTACTTTAAAAAACAAACAAAAAGCAACATATACTAAAATGTGTTCTAATCTTCATTTAATTTCAATATTCTATTCCACAGCATGATCCGCAGATCTTATTATTTCTTGGTAGAAATGAAAAACATCTAGACACTACTTCTTTAAACAATGCCAGGAAGCCTGAGGATCATTAAACTTCCCCTCAATCATTTGCTTCTTCATGCTGCAAATGTCACTTCCATTAGTCTTTTCAAAACCAAATTCTATGAAAGGAAAATAAAAAACAACCCTTTGAAAAATGTATTATGAACACGTCCAATGTCCTGAAATTGAAACCATGCTAGTTGATTTCTCAGAACTGTATAGGTCATCTGACAAAATTCATCAAATAAAAATTATATAAGATCTACACATTTTACAGAGTAACTTTTCTATCACCTTTCTCTCTTAACCTGTTTTTTTTTCTTTAAATACTTATCATTTCTTGAAATGTGTTAATATCTGATTGTTTATAGTCTGACCTCCCCACTAGAATATAAGCACCTGGGTTTATTTACTCTCATATTAGCAGAACTTCAAATAAGGCCTGGCATGTAATGGGCATTCAATAAATTTTTATTGAATTTTATTGAATAAATGAATAGGTTCATAAATGAACAAACATATTTTCATATGTGGAAGAGTATGAGTTATATGTATGCCCCAAATAAACCCAGAATTCACTAAGCTAAGTGTAAGTGGAAATCACTGTGGAAAGAATGCTGCCTGATTCACCATAGGTGATGTTCTACCAAGAGAAGGTATTACAATGACATTAATACAGGTAGAATCAAAGGCAAAGACTGAGCCATGAGGGTACACAGAAGATTACAGAGGCCAACAGGCTGTCAGTTCATCTGACAAGGGGAGGACCTAACAGTGAGAGGTCTCAAATGAAGGAAAACTCCAGAGGTATTATTCAATCGGACACCTGATAGCCAAGGAGCCTCGGGATCACACCCGTTTGGAAGCCCTGCTGAGCCAGGAACCTGGGCCGGCTGTGTTCCGCCCTTGCCTTCCTTCTCTGTAAAGTTGCAGAGAGCACTTAAATAACATAAGCAATAAAGAGAGGATTTAGATACTCTAATATTGATAGATAGATAGATAGATAGATAGATAGATAGACAGTATTATTTGATTTATTGTTCTTCACAGCAGGTGTTCCCATCCTTCTCTGAGGAGGAATGAAGAACTAGAATGAAGCTTCCAAAGCACCTCCGTAGCCTGAACTCTGAGCCAATTTCCTCCATTCCTCCTCCACTAGCAAGGGCAAGGGTAATCCTCACAAGCCCCACTAGTACCCCTTTCTCCCACCCCCTTACCACCCTCAAAGCTTATTTAGCACTTTCTACATACCTCACACTGTGTACTAAGTACTTGGATTACTGAGATCAACGGCCTCATTCCCCACCCACAGGAATGGAGACGTGTTAGGAGTCAGACATGCCAACATAGGAAGATAAGAGGGACAAGTAAATTCCAGATGCCAAGTGAGCTTCAAAGCAAGGAGGGCAAAAGGTGGTAAAAAGGTGACTGGATCTATGGAGCCAATTAAGAGTCCCTGAGTGTCTTTATAATCTGCTCCAATTTCTCCATCTTTCAGATTCCACAGTACTTTGAGTGAGCCTCCTCTGGCCTCTGATGTTCCCCATTCACCCCCTTTCCCCCACCCCTGTCCACAATGTCATCAGGGCATCTGTCTTGTAGTCTACTCACTGGTGTGCCCATTCTCACCAGGCACTCTCTTCTCCTACCCATATGATGACCACCTTAAAGCAGGGCTCTCTGTTTTACTTTCATTCTATTCTGATCAGTATTGCTCTACAGAGCAGGGACTGCTCAGGGGCTCATCAGCATTTGGTGTTTCACTGAATGGCTCTGATTGTGAGGACATCCACTCAAGAGTTGTCCCATTTTATAACCATCAAGGAAATTGTCAGAATGGACAGACAGTAGCACCTTTTACTAATAGTCACAGAAGATGGATAAAGAGGTACAAACTCCAGTTCCAGATTCGGAAGCCAGGAACAAATATAACATGGAATTATACAGGCCCACCATACGGAGCAAGGGGGCATTTCTGGATCTTGTGTGCACTGTCTTCTTCATACCTTCATACCTCTATGCCTAATTTATAATCCTTTCAGAAGTCCCTACCCTTTGAATAATTTTCTGAATTAAAGGTATCATATAAAAAGAGTATTACAAACATCTAAGTCTACTATTTGGTTGTGTCTCGTATCTTTAAGTTGCGGCTGTGGTACTGAAGAACATAGGTTTCTTATATATGTTGTCAAACTAAAGAAGTTTTATACAGCACAGACACAAAATAAAGTAGTGACAAATTTCATTCTATTTTCATTTACCCATTAAAAATAACCCACCAATTTAATGCAATATCATCCTAGTTCTAATTAACACTTTTGTTTAAAGATAATGATTTTAAGTATTTGAAAGACTTCAAATATCTAATCTAGTCCAGTGGTTTTTCATACTGTAGTTCACAACTGATTAATGAATTATGCATTTGCTTCAGTGAGTTGAGATTGTGCTTAAAAATGAATGAGGATAGGATAAAAAATCAGAATATATAGTAAGGGAAATATTTTAAGGAAGTTTCATTGGAGCTGTGTTGGTAATTGAGTGTGTCTCTATGGGGTAAGTGACGTAAAATGTGCTAGGCACAATTTTAAGAGAGTCCCCAAATTCTTCAGCCCTCTGATGTACATGCATGCATGATCCCTGGGACTATGAATACAATAGACATTACTCTCATAATTAGGTAATGTTGACTTTCAGACAGGGTGATCATCTGAGTGGGCCTGATCTAATTACATGAGCTCTTTGAAAGCAGAGGGCTTTCTTGTCTAGATCCAGGAAATGTAGTCACAGATATAAATGAGGATTTGAAACACAGTTTACTAGCTTGAAGATGGAGGGGACCACATGGCAAGTAAAGAGAGTGGTCTCTGAAAGCTGAGAGGTGGCCCTCACCTGACAGCCAGCAAGGAAATGGGAACTTCAATCCTACAACTGCAAGGAACTGAATTCTGCCAAGGAGAAGAATGGACCTGGAAGCATTTCTTTCCCTAGCTGATCCTCCAGATGAGAACTCAGCCCAGCTAGCACCTTGACTTTAGCCCTATAATGCAATGAGCAGAGACCCCAGCTGTGCTATGATTTCTGACCTACCTAACTGTGGGCTGATAAATGGGTGTTGTCTTAAACAGCTGCATTTGGGGGCAATTTGTTTGACAGCAACTACAAACTTACACAGTACTCTGTATGGTCAGTTATAGTAATAAAAAGAGAATATGAGAAAAAAATGCAAAAGACACTGATTTTATCTAAATCTTTCATTCTACAGATTCAAGAAAATCAAGGTCTAATAATGGTAAATAACTGTAAGATTATACAGTTAGTGACAGAAGCAGGATAGAGAAAGCTATTTCCTTATATGGACCTGATGTCATGATTACTTTCCTTTTAATAGTTATCTGAAGATTTATATATTTCAGATCAATAGAGAATAACTTTTCCTCTACTTATCCTAAATCAATGACACGTTATTCCACATCTTGTGAGATGGGTTAATTCTCCTATAAAAAACAATGAGTTTATGCTGTGTCATTTTTTTGCTTTTAGGCTTAAAATGTTTCTATTATTAGGAATAATTAAGGACCCAAATTTATTGTCTATACAAGAAGACTATAATAAGCCTTCCCTAGAATTCATTCAACAGGAAATAGAACCTATGCATAGGTTGATGAAGAGTAATAGCCGTGAGATCAAAAGAAATTTCTAGAGTAGCTACTGCACCACTAAGCCACTAAAAGAAGGTTAAATACCTTCAAAATTTTCTAGTTTTTTTTAAATTTGAAATTCTTTAATCCCCAGAATCTTTGCTTGAATTTAAATACAGTATTTCACTTAAATACAGTACTGCTCTTTATTCCAAAATTTAAATGTAGTACTCAACTTGGCCACATGAGGGCTCCTACGTTTTTTCAATTGCGTGAACCATAAATGGAGATGTTGAAAGATACCTTTCAATGAAAGGGCACATTGGCTGGTGGATGGGTCGCCAATGTTGGCACGGTTTTCTTAAATGAGATAATTTGAGAATTGAAGTAAAAATATTATTTCACTGTATGACCCATAGAAACTCCCCTGGTGCACCTCTGTGGATACCCTTCTGAGTAATGGAAGGCTGATTCTGAAGTGTCACAAGAGATGGTTAATTTCATTTGCAGAATCTGCTATCTCTTGCTCATGGCTCCTTAACTTCTCTCAGGTTCTATCCCTTATCTATAAAAATAAAGAGCAGAACACCTACCTAACAAGCTTCACTTGTGCTTGGTATATGCATTACCAGTAAGGGGTAATTTTAATTATTGTTATTACCAACACATTAATTAAGGAATACTGAAAGACCCTTGTTTTGTGAAATAACCTTTCAATCCGGCAATTACATAACTGCTAATATTTCAGCCTTGAAAATACCTACAGGTCCAGATTAGTAGAGAGGTTATAAAAAACATTTTACCTTTACAATTCAGATATCTGTTTTAACGTAATAGATATGCCATTGGCATTGATTATGAATTAAATTGTTGTAAGTCCAATAATTAAATATTCACCAGTGGTAGGGCTACTTAAGATAACTCACAGTTCACCTCCCTACAATCCAAACTCACCATTTAGACCTCCATTTTCCAGGCTTATCTCTTTATTTATGTGGCCGAGCTTGACACTGTTTCTCTCTTTTTCTCATCTTTAAGGAATATTGAGTTTGTATGATAAACTTTATTTTCTGAAGGCAAAATACTATTTCTTCTTAGCTAGTTAATAAGTCATAAAAGCAACAGAGGTGGTGGACATGCTGAAGGATGGGAGAAGAGGACATTGGAACACAGAGAGGCAGTTATGCAAACTTTATGGGCTTTTCTAGCTGACTGATTTTTAGAAACATGCTATTGTAATTTTTAAAAATGGAAATATGTACTGTTTATACCACCTTATATCAATTTTTATTACTTGACTGTTGATATTCTCAAAGACACCATGCCTACTATCTCTTAAAAAATAAGACTTGAACATCCTTATCAGGAAAGAGGACACCAGAGAGGAGATATAGGAAGAGAACATAAAATGGCAGAAAGGGAAAGCATGGTTTTAGTCTTCATATTCTGAAATAGTACAGACCTACATGGAGGCATGTCCTCAAGCTTGACAACAAATTAACCCAAAGACATAGGAACATGACTTGACAAAGTCACACAGGAAATTGATATGAGAGTCAGAATCAGAAATCTGGTCTCCTGATTGTGATCTCTAGCTAAGAATACTAAAGTATCTGAGAAAAAATTTTCAAACATCTCATATTGGACGGTTGGGGTGGTAGATATTAAATGAAATGTGACCCCTTTGATGTAACTTTGATAAACCCATGAAGCCATAGTCTCTACTTTGAAGGCTTTTGGATATGACCAAATCTCTCTAAAATGAAATAATAAGCAAGGCCAAATCTCCATCTCCATCTTCTCCTCCTGATTTATCTCCCCTATGCAACATCCTCTACCATATATGATATATTGAGCAACTTTTGTCTCAAACAGACTTCAGACACTGAAAATTGTTATTTTTAGAAAGCAAGGCCAAAGTTATCATGGACTAACATTGGTACCTAAAAGTTGATAATTCAACTTATTTACATTAACACTCCAATCAAGAGTTAAAGTTAAAAATTACAGGATATTATTCTATCTAGGAAAAAAGGGGCATTGTGCCTGCAAGACTGTCCCACAGCTTACTACTTTCTTAGATGATGGGCTCTATGTTGGGTTCAATCCTTCCAAAGTGAAGTAACGTGCAAGGCCAATGCACACCTGCGCTGCAATCTATCCTTCCTTAGCCTCTATTTTCTTAGAGGCTTTGGTAGTTACAGGGCACATCAACCCTTGTCTTAACAACCTGACAGGATAGGTTCAGAGACTTGAGAGCCTGGGGGAAGCATGAAAATAACAAACACAAATAAACAAGAAGCGGCACTAGCTGAGGAGGGCAAAAATGAAAGTGGGAGAACATGAGCTTACACCCTGAAGAACCACATATGCATATGGCTAATTCTCCACAGGCCAGGACATGGAAGGTCCCCAACTGCTCTCTTATTTAACTTTTTGAAGGTTTTCAGTGCTCTCTTCCATCTCCATTTTCAAAACACATGAGAAAGTGACCACATCAACCGGCAGAGAGATACACGCATCCTATAAACGAGGGGGCATGTAACTACAGACCCACACATTCACAGGGCTGTTCAGACAGTCTGCACCTGTTCACATCCAGAAAATGTCTGGTGCTCACCAATGGTGTAGAACCTCTTCAGTTCACTCCTCCGAGAAGGATGCTTCTGGATATTGGTCACATTGTTCTGCTCTTCTTCAATGATGGGCGTCTTGGGTGTGGGGGGCTTACTGGCTTGTGGCGTTTGCTTTCCTGCACCAGTCAGAGGGTTGAACGCTGGAGCGGTAATATCCACTGACTGGGACTTTTTCTTCAACCTACAGGTAAAGAACACCACATGCTGTGATCACTCACTCAAGAGAAACTTGTTTCAACTTTATCTCCATCATGATTTTTTTCAACAACTAAGCTAATATTTGGCCCTGAAATAAAATAAGGTTTATTCAGAAATTATTGACCTTCCCTTTAGGATTTTAAATACTTCAAATATTTATGAAACTAGTTGAGGAAAAAAAATCTTCAGCCTAATCATTTTAAAAGATTTTGTTAAAAGGTATTAGAATGTAAGGTGATAAAGGACTTTTATATTTCTAATAGCAAGCTAAAATGTGCTCAAAGATAATGCATTTGGCTACTGCTTTTAGTTCCAAAAGGAGTATTTTTAATGCTATAGTAAAACACTAGTTAGAAATAAATAATTGCAACCCAAAAAAGGATAATGAAACAATTATTTGGATAACTAGAGGCTGTCAGTGCTTTTCTGTTTAATCTATAATAGCATCTTAGCTATAAAAATTATAGAGTTCACATTATTTCTCCATTCTCATGTATCGCTCACTTCTGCATTTTAAAGAGCTGACATCAGAACATGGAAAGCAAAAAACTATCCATAAAACATTTTCCCCACTCATGCACAGAGAATGTTTCCCTTGGTGTAAAAATTACTGATAAATGACATGAGATACAGTCAAATATTTCAAGCTACACAACTTTACATTTGTAATCATAAGTGAACCTTAAGCCCAGCCTACTCTTGGCTGGTGGAACTTGCAGAAGCTAACACTAGATGTCATTTTTCAAGTCTAGATTTTCCATAGAAAACAAGTTGGCACTTTTTTATTTATTTATTCCTGAGAGACACACACAGAGAGAGAGAGAGAGAGAGAGAGAGGCAGAGACACCGTCAGAAGGAGAAGCAGGCTCCATGCAGGGAGCCCGACGTGGGACTCGATCCCGGGTCTCCAGGATCAGGCCCTGGGCTGAAGGCGGCGCTAAACCGCTGAGCCACCCGGGCTGGCGGCACTTTTCTTTATTAGTTATGGTAATCACACTTGAACATCTGCAATTTTCTAAAAGTTTCAAATATCTTTATACCTCAAGACTTCGTTTAGGCTTTCTAGTACATTCTTCTATACTCTGCCCCACTGTCAGGTCCTGCTCATGTTTCTAGACTCAGCTTAAAAATGGCCTCCTCTGACACTACACATAGCATAGTGTTTTAAGAACACTGACGTGGGAATAAGAAAATCTAGGCTCAAACACCATCTCTATCACGCAAGCTTTGAAACCTTAGACATGTTACTTAATGTTTGAAGACAGCAAATCAACAAGACAATGATAATGTAAAGTTCCTGTCACCCAATTATTTTTAGTTTATAGGGATCCGTCAGCCAAAGGATAAAAATTAACACTTTCAAGAAATCACAACCACAGCTTGATATAGATTGATAATGAACGAGGAGAAAGAAGTAGAACTTAAACTATAGAAATTTAAACTATAGAAATACTGTTATCTAACCATTAAAATTATTTTTGTTATATTTTTCATTAATGTTTGTATAAATCTGTTGTCTTATAAATAATACATATATTGAAAAAAAAAAAAGCCTCCTTCTTCTGGGAAGCTTCCCATGACATGGACCTTGGTGGTCTCACATCATTCAACAGAGGGGGTTATTCACAATTAACTCTCAATAAGCTTCTATTAAATTGAATTTACTAAAGTAAAGCCTTTTTTATTTTATTTTTTAAAAAAGATTTTATTTATTTGAGAGAGAAAGAGAGTGCACACAAGTTAAGGGGAGGAGCAGAGGGAGAGGGAGAAGCAGACTCCACACCAAAGGGAGCCAGATATGGAGCTGGATCCCAACACCCTGAGATCATGACCTGAGCTTACCTGACTGAGCCCCAGGCACCATAGCAAAGACTTTTATAAAGGAATAAATGTATCAAAGAGTCAAAGATTCATTAATGAAAGCAATGTTTACTAAATTTTAGCAATCTCACCATCACACATATGATTTCTGCCATACCCATATGTCACCTACCTAATAGTCAAGAAAATCGAACTGGTTTATTCAGATTGCCAACAAATATGTTAAAAAGTGCTCAACAGCAGTCATGAGAAACACATGACCAAATTGCACTCATAGCACACTCATTAGAATGGCTTCAATGTGAAAGATACGATATTAACTGCAGTGATAAGAAGCAATCGGAATTCACCAACAGCTGATGGGGGGCATGTAAACTGGTACAACCTTTGGACAAATGTCTGGCAGTACCTGCTTAGCTGAAGGCATGATTTTTTTTACTCACTAATTCTATTCCTAGGATATATCCTACACAATATGTTTACCCAGAGACACAGTCAAGAATATTCATAGAGGCACTATTTGTAATACCTAATATCAAACACAACTCAAATGCCTAATAACAGCAGAAAGGGGTAAATGAATTGTGATAGTATCTGTAAAATGAAACCTTATACAGCAATGGAAATGAAGGAGCTACAATTATTTTGCAATGGCATGGGTGGTTTTCACAAAAATGATGCTGGGCAAAAAAAGCCCAGTACCAAAGAACACATACTGTATGATTAATATAGAGTTCAAATAGAAGCAAAACCACTTCTGATATTAAAAATGTTGGTAGGATAACTATTGGGAATTATTACACTGATGAAGACATGAAGAGGTTTGTGGGATTTTAGCAATATATTTTTTTTCCTGATCTGAGTTCTGAATACCGGGATGTATTTACATTCGTTGTGAAAATCTAATACATGATTTTTCAGGTTTTCTGAGTATATGTGATATTATCCATATGAAATTGACCAACTTTTTAACTTATTCGTTTACAATGAAGATTAAAGATTATATGTGGTTATTGAATGGCAATTCGCCATAAAAAGTGACAGTAAAAAGAAATAGAATGATAATATTGGCCTTTAGCCTCCCAAAGATGACCTAAGTAGAGTGAATCTGAAGAAGAATCCTTTCCTTCTTTAAAAGCGTTTTAAAAGAATCACTCTGGCTGCTTTGCTGAAGTATCTCAAAGTTAAGCAAACTACATGCAATGTCCTTCTGAGAGTAGCTAGCAACAATCACCTAGTGGACCACATAGATGAGGAGATGTGGATTCACGCTGCACAGGGCTATCTACTTTTTTTTAATGCCTTGGTCTTCCCAATAACACCATTCTTCTCCTAGTTGGAGTTTGTAGGCTGCAGCTAAACGCTATAGTTGTACTACAGGCAACTACGAAAGGCATCAAAATTAATGAGTAAGTTAAGAAATAAGTTGCAGGTCACTGAGGCAACAAAGTTAATTTGTCCCAACACGGCTTCCCAGAAAAGCACACTTAGATGCACTAAGACTTAGATTACACTGGAAATATCACACTGAACCCTGTAAACTCTATGAAATCACCAATATTTGACAATTTTTCACCTACAAAAATGTCAATTTTCTGGGGTAAAATAGATAAAAGAAGATGAAGAGGTACAAACTTCTAGATATAAATAAGCCATGGGGGTGAAAAATACACCCTACAGAATATAGTCAATAGCATTGTAATCATGTTTTATGGTGACAGATGGTAACTATACTTATCATGATGAACACTGGGTAATGTACAGAATTACCTAAAACTAATACAACATTGTACATCATTTATACTATAAAAAAATTCTTCAATGCCAAGTTTCTATAGCTCATCCCATACATTTTATTTCAAAATTAAATTTGAATTTTGCTCTGAAGCAAGCTTTTTGGGGGAGGAGCTCAGGGGAGTCAAAATTTAAGGGCAAGGTGCTAATTTTTACAAAAGGAAAGCTAGTTACTCTCTAGTTCCCAAAAAAAGATTATTTTCAAAATCTAAGTGTGACAAGTTTTACCTCAAATTCATAGAGACTATTTTTTATCACCAGAAACTGTTTCAGAATTGAGACATTAAAGTCTCATAATACAGCCTATCAACAGTGACAGCTTATATTTGAGACAGTGCTAGATACACAACTGATGAAGTTCTATGTCACTTAAAATGTCTAAGTGTCCCACAAGTTCTTTTCATTAGCCTCTTTGGAATGAGCAAAGGAGGTAGTTTTGGGCTCCAAAGGCCAAAGGCAAGCAGAAAATAGCCCTGTAATATGTTTCCTGTTCCTTCTGCCCTTCTTTACCAGATAGTCTTCCCAATTAATACTTGAAGGGTGTCGTGTTTTCACTGCTGTTCTGGAGTCTGGAACATTGCAAGTAGCTTTGCTGGCTTACTTAAGAAAAGATGTTTTTGCATGTTTTTAGAAAGCAGAACTGTGTGGGTAACTGAATTATCCCTTTAAAGATTCTAAAAATGACTACTATGATTGGCAAGGAAACGTGCAAACTGTTACCTTCAATTTCCAAATTTCATGAAGGGAAGTCTTTCTCAATTTTTAAACAATGTTCTTAATTAAACATGTTAAACAAAGGCAAATTGTATAATGGAATATGTAGGTGTACATGGGATAAAATATTCATTGATATTAAACATTACAAATAGAGACAAAAACCATCTCTTAATAGGCACCACTGTGCCTTTGCATTTCCAAAGGAAAATGAGTGCTGAGATCTTGGATGGAGAAAAGGAAATGAGTTAAAAGGAGCCATTCCTTCTGGCATTGCTTCACTAGGCAGACTATCTAGCATTTCATAATCTTTGCCCTTTCTTGTTCCTCTGTGTTTAAGCAGAAAAGAACTACTCCTTCTCTTCTCCACATGTATTCCAACACCTTTTTTCAGCATGGTAACAATGTTAGCATGGACAGTTTTCTGAGACTCCGTTTTCTCATCTATAAAATGGGAATAAGACAAAATACACCCAGAAAGTTCTGTGGATTAAGTAAACACCCTCCACCAAAGTGCTAGCATAGCACCTACACAGGATGTTCCCAATTGATGTACATTTTACTCTCTTTGTGAAAGGATGTAAGGGAGGACATAATTCTGTTCTTCCAACTTCCAAGGGATACTGTGGAAATTAGAACAGCTTCTTGGGATCCTTTGCTGTTACACTAGTTCAGGGGCTGTAGGGGAGTCTCCCTTATTCAGCAACATGGATTTGGGAGAAGGAGCAGAGGATAAAGGTTAAGCTACATGGGAGTCCTCTGTGTGGTGTACAATGTGGTGTCTCTCCTGTGAGGGTCCCTAAATCTTTTGGAAAACAACTGAATCCATTGAATAGTTCACCAGTGCATCTATTTTTAAAATCTGTGTGAGCTGACTTAAAACAGCAAACTCATAAGCAGAGGTGAAGACCAGAGAACTATGAGAAGGACAAAAACTTGAAAGGAAGTATGAGGAAGGCTTTGACATTCTTATTCCATAAAAATAGGATTCATGCCAATTTCAACTAGCTCTCCAAGGAGCAAGGGAAGCCCTGCAGGCCAATGATGAAGTGTGGTCACAGGAACTAGAGAAAAAAATAAGTGGCAAAAACTTCCAATACCAACCAATTTAAATGGGATTACCCTCATAGGAATCAACTAAATTTTATTCTTACATGATTTATTTCTACTTTACCAGAAACATGAGAAATCTTCCACGTATTTTCCAAATCACTGAGTAGAAAGCATACACCTTTTGGCTTAAATTATTTAATGGACACCCCAAAGCTCAGGGCTTGGATCAACAATGACTGAATGTGGTTTTATAAGGCCAACCTTAGAGGACTGCTCCCAAAGTTCTGGGTCAATTCTCTATTTCAGTAGCTTTGCCCATGGAGGCACCTTCTCTAAGCTTCTTTCCTTTAGCTCTTTATTACTATTGTCTATTACTTGCCATACTCTTTTGGTCATTCCTTTCCTTTTTCTTTCACATTGTAGAGTTGTAGGGTTTTCATCTACTATCACTAGCCTTCTATCACCTTTAAGTCATAGCCAAGCAGTGCTTGTCATCTTTCTTTGTCTGCCATGCTCTGCAACTCATAATAGTTTTGTTAGTTTATCTAAAATACTACTTAAGCTTAAACTATATCCTGCTGTGATTTAAATGCATAAGGAAAAAAATGGTTTCATTTAGTTTGCATTCTACCCTGGAATTACATCTTCCATCAAATGGAATTCAAACTGTGCCTTTATTAGAACTAACTGGATATGTTTCTGAGTTCTGTAGCTATCTGAAAAAAATGAATGTTCTACTATACACCTGGTAAAGTCTTAGTATGCCCTGGAGTATGGTGGCAACAGTTGAGAAAATCTACTATAGTATAATGAGAGTATTCCCTTGATCAGAGGAATTTGAAGTGGTATAACAACAGAATATAAATGCCGTATTTGCATAGATTTGACTCTGTGCTTCCAGAAATAGCAGAGTGGTTAAGACTATGGAAATGGGGCCAGGTTCACTGGATTTAAATCCTTAATCTGGGATGCCGGGGGGGGGGCTCAGTGGTTGAGCATCTGCCTTTGATTCAGGGTGTGATCCTGGAGTCTTGGGATCGAGTCCCGCATCAGACTCCCTGCATGGAGCTTGCTTCTCCTCCCTCTGCCTCTCTCAGTATCTCTCACAAATAAATAAATAAAATCTTTAAAATAAATAAATAAGTAAATCCCTAATCTGATATGCTAGCTTGTAACCTTGGGCAATTTTCTTAACCTCTCCTTGCCTTGGCCCTCTCATATGTAAAATGGAGGTATTAATAACACCTGTGTCATAAAATTGGCATAAGGATTATGTTATTAACATTTATAAAAACACTTAAAATACTTAGTATGTAGTGACTATTACTTTAAACAAAAATACAAGCAAACATAGTCAATGAGCATTTATAATATACAGGGCACAGGCCCCATATACATTATTTCATTTACTGATCACAATGAACCTATAAGGTAGTATCATATTGGACTTTCTAGACCTCTTATTTACTTACCCATAATGGTGCTATTCATGCTATCTGCCCATTTTACCCACAAGAGTTATTGTGGGCATAAAATGTGTTAACTTACATGAAAGCACTTAGAAAAATCCCAAAAATCCACAGGGCCAGTACTAGCTATACAAATTCATTCGTTGCCACATTAATTTGTTGTATACTAACAAAATGTGCATGTATACATATATACACGGATGTATGTAAATGGCTGTGCCCCTAAACCCAACATTTTGTAGTCCTTTCCAGTAATTTCCAGCAAGAAGACCATCTGTGGTTTGCACAACTCATTACTGTTAGCAAAGCTGTCTCCTTGCTTCTTAAAAGAGCTAGTGTAAGGATATTTTTTAAAGTAGTAAAGCTGCTGAGAATGCAGATTTTTCCAAGTTGGATACTGTGGCTGCTGCAAAAATCTCAAGTCACTCAGAGCTTTTGAGAGCAAATGCCTAAAAAAATTTCACATTTCAAAATTAAGGCCTTTTGTTACCCCTCCGGTATAGTCTGACTAAAAATCAGCAGCTAAAAACAGACCACACAATCAGCAAAAAACCAAGCATATTCAGAAGTCCACTGGAAAAAATGACAGATTGGATATCTACGCATTAAAACAAAAAATGAATCCATTAAGATATAGACTATGCCAATCACAGTCTGCTTTATAATTGTTGTGCCCATAAGATAAAGACATGTTTCTAGCCTTGCATGCATCCTAAGAAATTTCCAAATTTTCCATTTGGAAATACAGAGAACAGGAAATTCAAGATTTAAGCCACAAGTGCAATGATATATAGGAATGATTTGCTATTAATTCTATTGCTAAATGCAATTGAATTCAACTCTGTGAAGGGCAAGACCAGTGTATATAACATGAGTTACATAGAAGCATACGTGAATTCGTTGCTATTATGCCTAATTTTATGTTAAAAATACTAGAAATAAAACCCCAAATCAATCTGTCTCTCCTTAGTTTAATAACCTAACATATAAGGTGAACATTTCTTATTGATCTTTCAGGAAAAAGACATCCAAATCCTCCAAATTTGTCAACTGGTTTATTTATATCCTGACATTTACACCAGCCATGAGATGAGAGGTATGAAAGAAGCACTTTTTATTAGAAGTCCTTACTACCAGATTAACTTATTTCCTACATTCACAGAAATTCTAGTCTGTTCATCAGTTTATTTCTAGGATTTAGCACGGCTCTTGGCATATAGTAGGCAATAAGTAAATAGAATATTGAATGAACGAATGGTCTCATCGTGCAGAAAAAAAGACCACAAGAAATAATACAAAAACAAGCAAGTTCACATATGAAAATCTATGAAAATAAACAAAGACTTTGGACAGTTTGGGAGAGATACAATGATCAATTTAATATATTCATTTAACATAGCCTTCTTCCCACCCCACTATTTTTTTGAATGTGTTTTTGAATATAGTAAAAGAAAATAAGTTTCAAAATCTCCATTATCAATACTATGACCAATGTGAACAATATTTAAATTCTTTATTCACTAAATCCAGTCTTGTAATTTGTAAGGAAACACTCTGTACTTTAATAAATTGATATCCTTACACAAAACTTTTTAGTGGTGGCATTAAAATGGTAGGGAAAAATGGTGGCATTTAGGAGAGAAAGGAGCAAGGACTCTGGAATCAAAGGAATGGGTTCAAGTTCAGGATCTACTGATCTTAAGCAACCTAAAGATGAAACATTAGAAATATCTACTTAATATTTTTGGAGCACTCATCTAGAATTTTGTATATTATTTTTCTACTATGAAATTTCAAAGCACTAATAACAGTAACATTTTCACCAGTTTCCCCTTCCATGTACTTTCCAATTATACCACTATCTTACAAGCATTCACCTTGAAATTACACAAATTTCCAATTTATTTCAGTTTTTGCCTTGGAACTTCAAAGCCTTTCAACTGGAAAATCCTGAAAGTACAAACATATTATGCAAATCCAAAGATTAGGGCTTGAAGGATTGGGAAATCAAATTCTAGTAAATGTTAAATAGTCCTCTACAATAACTCACAGAGATGAAATTTAATTTTATTACCTTTGATGAAATGATTTTGTAACATGCTATTGCCACACTGAATGCATTCTGTTTATTCATTTTAGGAAGAAGAAATCAGAATAAACAAGACTATCTTAAGACTAAGGCTTCTATCCAACATTGCTGATTAAAGGAATCTAATTTTCAACAAGGCCTATTACAGACTATCCGTATAAAACATAAGGACTAGTTGATTAAAATGTAGTTTTGCTTACGTACAACATAAGGCAACCTTGAACTTAATCAAGAGAGCTTCTGTAGGTAATGATACTCTGGGCCAAAGCCCAATGGTTTATAGTTAAAATGCCAATGCAGTACAACAATCTCCCATCTTAATTTCCCCAAATGAAGACATGAGAATCAGGAAATGAATATATAGAAAAATGCAGATTTTGTGTTTACATACTAATTCCAGGATCTTGATGGAAAACATCACTCTGGTTAATCCATTGCTTCAACTCTCTCTCTCTCTCTTTTTTTTTTTTTTAAGATTTATTTATTTATTTTAGGGGGAGTGGAGGAGAGCATGACTGAGTGCATGGTGGGTAGGGGCAGAGGGAGAATGAATCTTTAGCAGACTCTGCACTGATCATGGAACCCCAGCAATGCTCTATCTCATGACCTTGGGATCAAGGCCTGCACAGAAACCAAGAAGTGGATGCTTAAGTGACTGCGCCACCCAGAGACCCTCTTTACGTCTCTAAATTAGATCATCCTCTGGTATATATATAAAAATCCATAAGTCATCATAAATGTTTTCAATTGGAAATGATGTTTTATAGTTTTTTTTAATTTTTTTTAATTTTTATTTATTTATGATAGTCACACAGAGAGAGAGAGAGGCAGAGACATAGGCAGAGGGAGAAGCAGGCTCCATGCACTGGGAGCCCGACGTGGGATTCGATCCCAGGTCTCCAGGATTGCGCCTGGGCCAAAGGCAGGCGCTAAACCGCTGCGCCACCCAGGGTTCCCTGCTTTATGGTTTTTAAATGTAAGATTGCATTGTTGATTGTATTATTGATTGCAAATGATTTTTTTGGAAACTGCCCTATTTAGATTCTGATCAGCCACCCTGGATAGGAGGACATGCCATGTGCTCTTCCCCAATTTGAAAATCACTGGGGTATCTGTTATAGGTTTCTTCTGTTCAGATAATAGTAATTTAATTCATGAAGGCTAAGTAGGGCCCTCAGTACAATGGAGTTTCTTCAGATAAACATATTATATAATATTTAAAATTACATTAAAGAAATCACTGTCCTCTTCCCAATGGCAAGTCAGTAAACCTACATTTATCTTTCCCCACTATTTCCTGTTACAGACATGATTGTGGTCCTTTTCCTTTTAAAGCCTATCTCCCCACATGTTCTCTGATTCCACCTATATCCTCTCTCTATATTTGAGGCTTTAATGTACTAACCACTTTCTTCCTTCTGTGAATCTTGAACCAACTGAGGAACAGGTACAGGTGTCAGGGACCCCATCACAAGTGGGCAGCTTGGAGAAGCAATGCCCTGGTGAGGCTGACCCATGGGCAGCAGGACTTTAGAGAATACAACAGGCATCAGGTCCCAAAGAGAGGAGGCAGAGGAAACTGGGCCACAGTCTGAGATGTCATTCTTCCTTTGGGGTTGGCGTGGGTATAGACAGTCAAAGCTCTCTTTTAAATCGTTCAGATAATAAGGAAATGTCTTTTTTGCTGCCCAAAGGAAGGGAGAAGATGTTCCTCCTAGGTCACTTTCTCAAGGCTTTACTCCCTGGTTACCTGCTTCCCATTCTGGTCATTGATCTTGCACCCTCTTTACTAAATCCTTCCCACCAGCATTTAACCAGGGGCTAATAGCTCCTGTTCCTTCAAGTCCTTTTCTTTCTAAAGCTACCATCTCATTTCTTACCTTCTCTGCTCCCCTTTACAGCACTCAGCATCATCTCCCATTCACTGTGCAACGCTCTCTGCTTTGCACCCACCACTTTCAGAAAATGACATGTGTAGGTATGCAGTCACTTCATGGGTTCAAATTCGAAGTGACTTTTTGGTTTTCATTTCTTGTAACCTTTTAGTTGTGGGATATATTTGCAGAGGTGGATGGCACAGAGGTTAAGGACATGGATTCAAGTTAGAATGCCTGGCTCTCAAACACGGCTCCTTAATATAGAATCTTGCACAAACTACTTTAATCTCTCTCTAAAATGGGTAAAGTAGGTTTAATAACAATACTTATCTCAAAGGGTTTTTAAAAGGATAATATAACACTATCCATATAAATATTCAGTGTGATGCATTCTGGTACATATACATACTCTTTTTTTTTTTTTTTTTTTACAGTCCCTCTATCTTGGAACATTCTTGCTTAGATTTCCTGATACACAATTCTTCTAATATTCCTTTTTCACTATTCCTTGAAGAGTCTCTTTTATCCCCCTATTCAATCCTAAATTTTGTGTTATCCAGGCCTGAGTTGGACCACCCTCTGCTCTATCTTCACAATCTGCCTAGGTATTCTCATCCATTCCCTTGAAGTGAAATATTTATATAATGAAAACTCTGCATTTTTAAAATTTATTTGAAAGAGAGAGAGAGCGAGCAAACATGAGCAAGAGTGGGGTAGGGGGAAGGGAAAAGGGAAATGGAGAAGCAGACTCCCCTCTGAGCAAGAAGCCCAATGTGGGGACTCTGAGACCTTAACCCAGGCTGAAGGCAGATGCTTAATTAACCAACTGAGCTACCGAGGCACCCCTGAAAATTCCCATATTTTTACCTCCAGCCCAAACCTTCCTCGGAACTGCAAACTTAAATACATAGCTACCTTCTTGGCATTAGCCATTACCTGTGGCACATCTTAAAATTAACATGTCCCTAAATGAATTTTCGATTCCTAAACTCACCCCAACTTTTCTTCTCACCTTCTCTATCTCTGTAAGTGGCACCACCCTCCATGCAGTCCCTTAAGCTAGAAACTCAGAAATTATAGTTGATCCCTTGCTTTGCAACACTCTCCAGTTCCAAATCATCGTCAAGTTCTCTTTATTCTGCCTTCAAGTTCTATATTGAATCTCTCCACTTCTCTCCATCTCCACTACCACCACTTCAGTCATCCCCCTTCTGGGTTCCTGCCAAAGCCTCCATTTTGGTCTCCTAGTAAGACTTTCCTCTCCCACTACCTATTCTTACAGCAGCCAGAACAAGCATTTTTAAGCATAACAGAAATAGATCTTTTTCCTTCATATAATGGAATGGCTTCCCACTGAGGCTGGATAAATTTCTTAGCTTCTTTCTATGGCCCATCGGGTCCCACATATGTCTAAATCCTATTTCACTTTGGGCTAGTCTATTTCTTGCTCATTCATGCTCTCATCATTCTGGTATCCTTCAAGGTTCCCAAACATGTCAAGCTTCTTCCATTCTCACTACCCTTGCACATGTTATTCCCTTCAGCTAGAATGCTATTTGAGTTGCTGGTTCCTTCTTATTTTTTAATCTCCTTAGAAAAACCATCACCCATGATGCTAGGTAGGTAGTTCTCATTTCCTGCTCCCCACTCCCACTCAGTCCCCAATTATTCCTTCGCACTCTGCTCATCTGCTTCTCACAATGTCTAATAATATATTGTCCATGTTCACTTTGCTCTGCCTCTCTCACTTCACTGTTTACGCTGGTGGGGCTAAAAACACAATCCCTTTATGCATGGAGCACAATGGTTTGCAAATTTTATGTACACCAAAAATATTTACTACATGAACAAATAAGTGAATGCATGATCTCTTCACATAGATTCCACACATGTCTTCATTCAAAAGACCAGGGGTAATGAGTTTATGTTTACTTTTTCCATTTTCTTTCATTTGTAGTTTGGCTCAATCACAATGTTCCAAATCTTTCTTAAGAAATTACAGTCATATCTCTTTGGTTATAAAACACAAGTTCCAAAAAAAAAAAAAAAAAAAAAAAGAAAGAAAAGAAAAGAAAAGAAACCCCATTCACCCCATTCACAACGGTTATGTGAAAAGGGCACTGTCTCCTTATTGATGACCTGAAGTAATTTTAAAGCTAAAAATTATGGTTGAATACATGGTCTCAAATAGGCTTAGACTAGAAGATCCTTTTAAACATGTGTTCCAAAAAACAAAAAACCAAAAACCAAACAAACAAAAAAACATGTGTTGCTACACTGGTTTGTCCTAATGGGCATTTCACTATTACATTTTCCAGGTCTCATACTTCTACAGGTGGTAAATTACATTAGGAGAAAAATAAAAGAGATTGGATGCAGAGAAGCAAAATATTAACGAAGCCAGGGGAGAAAAAGGCAGTGGGGAAAAAAACCCTATAAATATGTTAATATATAATCTTATCAAGGGCCAAGAGAAATTCCTACGGAACTCCTTATTTAAAACAGTATATTCAGTCAACTCATTAAAGAAAAAGAAATAAAATCTGATGATGGCAAAACATAGCAAACTATATTTTAGATTGGAACGCTTTCAAATCTTTTTTTTTTTAAACAGAAGCATTATATAACTTCTATTTTACATGTCCACAAATGCTTGTATAACATACAGTGACTACTTCTAAAGTTTATAGCAGTTTTTTTTCATAGCACAAAAAGAAAGGTGACACACAGGTGTGCTACAGTGATGCTGGGTCGAGCCCCAAGGAAAACACATCGTGGAGGAGGGCTTAGTGATGCCAATACTTAGGTCCCGGGCAGTTGCTGTGAGGTGCAAGCAAATCCACTTAGGCAAGGGTGGGTACCAGCATAGCATCCAGGCTGCTCATCTGCTACCTACAACGGAGGCACAACAAAATAGGCTATGCCAAGATTGTTTTGGGCACAGAACCCCCAGTCACCACAAACAAGGACTTCTTTAAAAAAACAGCTTGATGACAGGGACCAAGAGTTGTCCTGCTTTTTTTTTTTTTTTTTTTTTTTAGGATTTTATGTATTCATGAGAGACAGAGAGAGAGGCAGAGACATAGGCAGAGGGAGAAGCAGGCTCCCTGCAGGGAGCCCAATGCAGAACTCGATCCCAGGACACCAGGATCACGATCTGAGTGGAAGGTAGACACTCAACCACTGAGTCACCCATGCACCCTGTGCTTTCTCAATTGTAAACTCTTACAATATAATAAAACTTTACTCTCTACTAAACCTTAGGCCAGTGTTTTATTTAGATGGTTCTGAAGTATAAATATTGACCTTTGTTGGCCCTTCCCGCTAGCATATAAATCAGTTCCATGTAGAATACATTTGCTAACAGAGCTTGGACTGGCCAACATGTCCTGCCAACCCAGGGCTATGCAGCTAAGGAATGTTTCAGGACTGTTGAGGGTTGCAGGAAAGCAAAGACTTTAAACTATAAATGCAAAGTTAAGGAAAAGGAAAAGTGTGAAGACTGCCAGAAACTTTAGGTTTTAAGGCTGTAGAAGCCCAAACAAACTCATTTGTTTCACAAACTTACTTTTCACAGAAATATTTAAAAAAACAATTTTTATGATTGCTTCTTTTTTTTTTATATGATTGCTCTTCCATTCTTAATAGAAAACGTCAGAACTGACATTCACTTCAACTTTCTAAAAAAGTTTAATCCAAATGCCAGCGTTGGTGTTTAAAACCGAAAAGGTATATAAAATATTTACAGAATAGTATCTAAGCCACCATTAAAGGCTTACCTCCTTCTAAGGGAAAACTGAAAAATCTGGTACATACAAACACCACAGGAAAGACTGCTCTGAAGCCTTCTTATGAACACTTATTTGCTTTCTATCACAAATAAGATAATGGTAGTACAGTGTTGTTCTGGGTTCTTTTTAAGAGCAGTGTTCTGGACTAGATCTTGCCATTACTAGAAATAAAATCTGACACAAGACACTTCACCTGAACCTCATCATTCTCATCTGTGCAATGCTGGTAATCATCCCTGCAATATTTGCCTTAACAAGGCTACACATCTTTGTGTTCACCAAATATCTGGTGATTCCTTTGTGCATTCAAGGCACTATACTAGACTCCAGGGATCTACCTGCTGGCATCAGCACTCTGCATTTTGTTAAGTGTTTAAAGTCTACTCATTCTTTTGTTAGGTGGCATATATAATGGGTTCTTTGTAGTCCATTCCTCACTGGCGATCTCTCACCTATTTCCTCTCTTTGGGTAAATGTAACTCTTTCAACTGGAGACTAATGGGTCCTTCCCCAGCCACTGTGTACACAGGTCATTTCTGCTGGGGTCACCCCTCTCCTTATCCCTCTTAGATAAGATATGACTCTTTGGGGCCAGATCTCTTTTGTATGGCCACATCTTGCAACAAGAAGCAAGATGCCTTTGCCCTATGGGTCTCAGCAGACCCACGAAGTGGCAGCTCTTTGCATTCCCGCCTCTGATTCTCCAGACAGCTGTCATTCCTATTGTTTTTTGATTTCTCAGGGTCCAAAGTCTAACACATTATATACCCCAGCTTCTCTGGTTTGTCTCAGTAAAGTCCCATACATAGACTTGAGGTTAAGTACAGGCCTCTCTCACTTGTTTCTGGGGAGCGAAGATATAACAGGATTCCCAGAACACCAGCAACTCTCTCAGAAAATCCTATCCTTGTCTCCAAACTTTTGTATTGCATGGAGGGAGGTGGTCAGCTAAAAGTCACAAACCAGTTCCTGATCATCAGCTTTTCAAATCTTGACTTGGTGGGCTCACACCTCATTCTGATATGGAGTAACAGATACTTTCTCAGTTGCAGCTGAAACAGACTGTCTAATTTTAACTTCCTACAAATCTAATGCATTTTTATTAATCTTTCTTGAGGTCATTGCTCTCTGGCTAAAAGAAAGTTGGAACTACCAAAATAGGTGCTGGCAGAATGGGACATCCCTCTATTTCAGCAACATTTCTAATTAAAAATCACTTACATATTTTTTTCAATTACTATCTATCTGTTCCCTGAAAGCTTATTGAGTTTGATACACTATGCTAAGTGCTGGGGATACAAAGACAAAAAGGAAATGGATAGCAACCATTTTTATATCCATTTAGGACACAAAAAGGAATGGATTTGGGCACCTGGGTGGCTCAGATGGTTTGAGTGTCCGACTCTTGATTCTGGCTCAAATCATCGTGAGACAGGGCCTGCTTGAGATTCTCTCTGCCCCACTTCCCTGCTCTCTCTTTCTAAAATAAATAAATCTTTTTTTTTTAAAGGAGTGGATTTAAAAAACGAAATTATAGAAAATAACATGTACTCTGGTTACAAGAAGGTAATTCCTCTCCAACTTTGAATTTGCCTATAAGAAGTTCTAAAATTCATGTGTATTTTTTTTTATTTTAACTGTAAGAAATTAGGTTCAAGTATTTGTGAACTGTGAGTCATTGCTATTGAGAACAATTAGAATAAGAGGAAAGTGAAGTTGGGATTACAAAAAAAGAGGAAAAAGTAAAGCAGAAGGGAGGGATGGGATGGAGGAATTTTGTTTTTGTTTGGTTTATCAAGAAGCTTTGTACTGAAATGACGTGATCAAGTTTTATTCTACAGAAATGCTTTAAAAAAAAAGCTTCTATTACCAAATATTACCAAAAAAAGAAACGATATGTTAGACCAAAAATGGCAAAACTAATCTAATTGTACAATAAAGAGCAGAGCTTTTATTTGAGTAGAGTTAGCTTTACAAACACTGAGGACATCATCATTCATGCTTATTTTGCCATGGATAAGTAAAAATCAGATAGGCCTGGACTGCACACAGGCACTTGAAATCCACTAGATTGAATGATCTCAAATTTCTACAGGCAATGAATTTAATGAATCTTCATTAAGATTCCCTTTATTCAAATCCATTCCACCCCTGCCTCTCTCTATGCCTATAGCAAAGGGACAGACTTCCATACAATTTTCCACATCCTGCATTCAGGACTGGCTACATAATTTGTGATTCCCGGTGCAAAATGAAAATGCAAGACCCCTTGTTAAAAAAATTAAGAATTCAAGATAGTGATACCAGAGCATTAAACCAAGTGTGGGACCCTTTTAAGTACAGGCCCTGTGCAGTTGCACAGGTTGCACACCCATGAAGCTGGCCCTGCCTATAATGCCTGATATGAACCCTTAAATTGGTTTCCCAAAGCACAGCTTTTTTAAAATAATGCTTCAGCACCCATGAATCTTGTATAAAGAAACATATCCAGCTTGATGATGTCTTTGTTAGTAAATAATATCCTGCAAGTCACAGCTCAACCCCAAAGTACTGTAGTTCATATATTTATAAATATTGTCTTAACCTTCTAGGAGTCGATACTTCCGTAGTCAGTTGAAGTTAATCTTTGCGTCTGTGGTATTATGTTGGAGCTTAAGAATAATATTCTACATGTACACAATTTGATTAAAACAAATGGTTGGATGGTTCAAAATAATCTCCATGTGGAGAAAAGGGTACTGAAAGCCTCAGCTGTGGGATGGGAAACAGCTGTGGGGGAAGTAGGCTATCCTTCCCTTTTTGCATTGAAGCATAAAGTGTTCAGATAAGTAAGATTTTTATTTTCCAGAGGTAGGAGGCATTTCAGAACAAGGGTTATTTGGAGGGTCCTGAAAAGAGTATTCCAACTATCACACTAAGCTGGCCCACCATTATTCCTCCTTTGGAGGCCACCATGGTCTCCTCCTATTGATTGCACACCTGCTCTCACTAAATCTATTTTCTACACCAAGAGCAAAGTGTTCCTTCAATAACATCTTCTTGGAGTAGATTTAAACTCCATGTCGTGCAGGATCCCACATCTCCTGCCTACTTCATTGGCCTCATCTCTGCTCTTCCTTACACTTTCTGCTCTGTCCATCTCTCCTTTCTGTTCCTAGAAACCGTATGAACCTCAAAGCTTTTGTACTGGAAGTTCCCTCTTCTTGATACCTTCCTTCGAAAGTCACCTGCCTGGCTCCTTGTCACCCAGGTCTCAATAGTCTCCTTTTAGAAAGACATTCCATGATGGCCTAACCTAAAGTTGTCAACTTCCCCATCATCTTATTTGATTTACATTTTTTCAGACCATTTATCATTGATATATTTTCTTGTGAATTATCTGTAGTC
Source organism: Canis lupus familiaris (assembly GCF_011100685.1). NCBI lineage: Eukaryota > Metazoa > Chordata > Mammalia > Carnivora > Canidae > Canis > Canis lupus. The sequence goes on along the minus strand of NC_049234.1, from coordinate 7,554,934 downwards.
CCTAACACCTCTTCATTAATGATGTGAGAGCTGGAAACTTGTCTGCCTTGTTTACTGACAGATCACCAATGCTTAGAACAGAGTTTTAGCTGGTATAGTAATTTGTTACACACTCGAATATCTCATTCTGCATTAACTAAGAAGGAAACACTACACACTTTCTATCACTTAAAAATGACAATTCACCTGGAGAGATTTTTTTTAAAGATTTATTTATTTATGATAGATATATATAGAGAGAGGCAGAGACACAGGAGGGAGAAGCAGGTTCCATGCCGGGAGCCCAACATGGGACTCGATCCCGGGACTCCAAAATCGTGCCCTGGGCCAAAGGCAGGCACTAAACTGCTGAGCCACCCAGGGATCCTGAGATTTTTAACTAGAAGGAAACATATGCTTTCTACTACTTAAATATGACATCTTCTCTACAGAGATTCTTTACGCAGGAAAAAGACTAACATCTGCAATGTAGCACTTCATGTATGGTGTCTACCGTGTTTCTCCTTGATGACTATACTTATCACTTTGGAAATTTCTCAGAAGCTCCTGTAAGTAGTCTACACAAGATGACAATTTGCATCATAAAAATCTATAGAGCACTACAGTCAATAGCTAGATATTAGTAGTCACTTGTGATTCTTGGGTCATTAGGCTTTGTCACAGTAAGCAAATAAAAGCTCAATGACTACACATTTAGCATTCATTCCACAACGTCACAGGCAACAAAAATACTGCTTTATTATTCAGACAATGATTTGAAATTGCAAGTCACTCTAAGATAGTGAACAAGGTCAGAATTTTAGAGGAAGAACATTTTTTTAAACCACATACTGTCCTATTTAACTTCAAGGATATTGCTGGAGTCCAAACCCAAATATTGCTTTGTTTCATTAAACATATGACTAATTATTTATCAGTGTAGCCTTTCTTACCCAACACAAAATGTAGAATAAGATTCCACTTACCATTTAAGAATCAAGTATGAAGAGAGAAAATTCTTAAGATTGTTCATGATTCTGATTATGCATTCAGCTGATTAAGGAGAGTAGCAATTTTTAAGATAGGGATAGGTTCTTTGTATATTTTCATCTTTCTTACACATTAGAAGCAAAGTATCACATAAGCTTGAAGGGGAAAACTCTATAAGCATAAGCAGAATCTACTTATTTAAGGACAACCTAGAATGAAAAGAAAGCAAAACCACACTACACAAAGGTTTAGGTCACAGCATGGGGAGAAAATAAAGTACATTACATTTATTTTATATTAAATGTACACTTTTCTTTTCTGACTTAGGATGTTCCAAACTGACTAGTCATCAATAAAGACCACAAGAAATAATAACATTTTTGATGAGGATAAATATTAGCCCAAAGCAAAAGTAATAATTAACAAGTAGTTATCCTGGTAATCACCTCCTGGGCAAAATTATAGTTGTCAAAGAAAACAGGACACTACAAACTTTAAAAATATCTATTCATTTTCTAGCCAAAGGTTTAAAACCTGCATCAGTTGATTCTTTGCCAAGATGATGAAGCAAACTACTGGCAATGAAACCATCTTGGGGAAAAAAAAAACTCCAAGCATTTTTGAAAAAGTTTTCTAAGTGACATTCTAGAAGTCCCAAGATGTGTCATGTAATTAACGCACACACACACACACATCATATTGCTTAAGATGTGAGTATACGGGGGGGAAGGATTTAATCACCCACTGGGGCATTACAATGCAACTAAAAAAATTAGGGTTACCAAACACAAATGTCAACATTTTAGTTGCAGATTTCAAATTTCATCAAATACACATTTATGGTGGCATAGAGACTGAGACTCCAGGAGATATTTCCAAGAGTTTTGAGTGATGAAATCTTCACCCAAGAGCCAGATTTTTTTACAAGACACTTTAATTGTGACTACTTCTGCATTATTTCACAGCTAATATTTTATTTTTAGATAAAAGCAAGGCAGGCAGAGAGTATTATAGAAAAAGCCTAGTTGAATGTGTGTGAAATCTTCTAATAGAAGAGAAAGAATTGCCTGTCACAATCACAAAGAAATGATTAAGTGCCAATGACTCATATTACTCCATTAACTGAGTCCCATTATCAATTTAGAAAGATTATAGGTCCAATGTTTTTTTTAAGTCAATATGTCAATTGAGTCAGTGCTGAAGTATTCCAAGAGTTTATTTTATCATCATCAAAAACATTTAAGTCATCTCCCTTTAAAATGTCCTGTGTTTTGCCCTGAACTAGTGCATTTTACACAGATGACAGATCTAGTGGATATAAAACTTATTCTACAAACTCTGGTGTGTCCGAAATACCACTTTTGTTTAAACAACTTAAATCTAACACGGGGCATTCTGTGGCAGCAAACTCAAGCCCAGTCATATTCGTACTTTCTTCCCTTGCCCAGAATTGTGCAAAAATCTCAGGGTCCTAATCATCACCAAAGCAAAATGAAGCACCGCCACCCCTCTGCCCACTGCAGTCATCGGTCTATACTGGTTTACCGTTGTCACAGATGGCACAGAACACATTAGTCTATCCACTGTCGCAGGGTGCATGGGTCCCTCAAAGCCTGTGACTGTGCTGTTTCACTGCCTGTGGCAATCATGGGAATCATTAGTGTGGCTGTGGTAGTCCCATTAGGAACACTGCTGGGTCATCCTTCCTGAGATCTTGCTATCTCTTGATGACGTATTGGTCATCACCAACTCCCTTAGCTTTCAGGCACTTCTTGTCCTCCAGCCATTGGTTGGAGCCACATGACTAATTCTGGCCAATTTGTTGTTAGTGGTAGCGACATGTACACCTTCATTAATCACCAGTGAGAGATCCTCTTTCTCTCCTCTGGTCCTATACTAGTGATGTTGGAGATGGTGGCTGTTCTGTCTATATGATCCCAGAGTAAGGAAACAGCGGAGCAGAACAAGCCCATGCTAATCACAATGGAGATGAAGCCTGGATGAAAAATAAACTGTGTTGCTTTACACTACTGGGATTTAGAGCTAGTTTGTTACTAGAATATAATCTATCCCAGTGCTTCTCATACTTGAGCAGACATCAGAATCACCTGGAGGGCTTGTTAAAACACAGATTGCTTCACCCTGTTTCCAGAATATCTGATTCAGTAGGACTGGAGGGGGGGGGGCAGACCCAAGAACTCATATTTTTCTTTCTTTCCTTTTTTTTTTTTTAAGATTTTATTTATTTAGTCATGAGACACACACAGAGAGAGGCAGAGATATAAGTAGAGGAAGAAGCAGGCTCCCTGTGGGGAGCCCGATGCAGGACTCAATCCCTGGGACAGCGGGATCGCGTCCTGAGCCTAAGGCAGACGCTCAACCACTCAGCCACCCAGGCATCCCAAGAATTCATATTTCTAACGAGTTCCCGTGTGATACTGATGCTACTGGTTCAAGGACAAGACAGTGAGAACCACTGTCCTGACTGATACACACTGCCTTGGAGTGATACACAAGCCTTTCTTCTGAATTGGAGTCCATGTTCAAGGCTTTCACAGGCTTGGTTGGGAAAAAGGACTAGATCTTTATTATCACCTCTAAGTAAAAATCCAGCATTTCCTTCTATTACAAATTTAGACAATAAACCACAATAGTATTAGCAGTACCTGTAAATCCATCATGAATGAAAAGCAGACATATTTTATTTTACTTTATAGCTAAAAATGTGTTCAACACCATATCAAAATTATTTGATATGCTGCTAGATATCATTTTTTGCATTAATAAATATGTTACTATATCTTAATCTTAAAAGTATTTTGACAAGTGGATTTCCATTTCATAGGCTTCCTTTATAATTCTTGCCAAACTACTGAAGAGACCACAATGTAGAAAAAATAAATAATACTCGCAATATCATCTGTTCAGCTCAGACTGAATTTTTTCCTATCTTGGGATAATATCTTTACCTCTAGCTGTCCTCAAAAGAGCTATTCTCTCTTCTATCCTACCACAGGTTACATTGTATAATCTCTTCAGTAAGCTTGGATTTGCAAAAGGAAAAAAGAGCAGACTTCCAATAATGTCTGCTTTTCACATTGCAAAATTTATGATGATGGGAAAACTAGGGAACTGGACAATTGCTTGGAAATGGGGGCACGATTTCAAGGGGAATAGAACTTCAGATAAATTTTTTTAAAATTATCCTACCACATTCCCCCTACATAGAATAGAATACCTTCCTCTCCTCCTTTGTCTATATAAATACAAGTGTTCATATTCTTTCAAGACTAGTGCAAGTTCTCTCTCTTCTCCAAAACTAAGTTACCTAATTTTAATAAGTTTTATTGTTCTTGGCCCTCATACTTTAATACGTGTGACTGAAAATTTATAACCTGAGGTTCATAATACATTCCTCAAAATCCTATGAGGATAATAAAAGCAACATATAAACATTATGTTGTCCATGTATATTATCATTACCTATATTCATTTGGTCATTTATTGAATCACAAGTATTAGCCAGTACTGATCAACAGAGAAATCGGCTTCCAGCTCCAGCTTGCCCCTCAGAATACCTACATGTTTCAGGTATGACTGGGGCTAGGAACACAGTGATGATCAAGGTAGAAAGGTTTATGCTCTTACAGAAGTTAACTTCTCCTGGAGGATATAAGTAATAAGTCAAATAATGAGAGAATAACCAGATAATGCCCCTAAAGTGTTAGCGAATTAAAAGAAGAATGGGTTACTGGTGCCATCTGGGAGCTTATTAGAAATGTAGTCTTAGGTCCCGTCCTAGCCCTAGTGAACCAGACTTGACATTTTATTATGAGCCCACATGATTTGTTTGCACATTCATGTTTAAAAAGCCCTGTAAGATGACTACATAGTAGCACATAGTACATAGTAAATGCTCAAAATTTACTAATTTAGCGACAGCGCCTATTTATTGACTGAATGCATGCTGTAGTTTCAGGTGGATAAATCAGGATACTGATAAAAGTGGGAGAAATTACGTTTTATAGGTATCTGTCTTCAATCTTTAAACAAACTTAGATCATTTTCAGGGCTCAGTTCCTTTTTCACAGTATACATCTACTGTGTGTGCTGAAAGGTCATCAAACTTTTTAATGAAGAAAAGCCATTGTTTTTTAGTGAGCCTATACACAATATATTCAGCTTAAAATTTCACTAAGTGCTGGGGGTAGTGTGGGGGAGAAAGGGCACTGAAATCCAAACATTGCAAAAACTCAATGCCTCAAAATATCCAGCTTCTAGACGCCCACTGGACTAGCCAGTAGGAAAAAGGCTGTGGAAGGCATAGATGGGGGTGGAAGGTGTCTTCTGGTCCTGCTGCTTGCAAGCCATGACTTGCAGTATGTTCCCTTCCTCCTATCCTCCGGTACCTCACTGAAGAAATGGTGCAAATAATAATAATCCATCAGTGTTTACTATTTCTGAGATCTAAAATCTTTTTTTTTTTTAAATCAAACATCCTTTTAAAAATTGAGGTAGAGTTTACCTATGTTACATTAGTTTCCAATGTACAACACAGTGATTCGACAACTCTGTACTTTCGGCTATGTTCACCGCAAAGTGCAGCCACCATCTGTCACCATACAAACATTATTACAATACTATTGATTATATTCCCTATGCTGTACCTCTCATCCCCATGACTCATTCATTCCATAACTGCAAATTCTTTCAGCATGTTCTGATTTAATTCTCATAATGACTATTAAGGTAGGTATCATTATGCCCTTTCTATGGGTAAGGAATAAGGTTCAGATGGTTGAGTATCTCAGGATCCTATAGAGATCAGATCGAAGAACTGGTGCTTGATAGCAGATACACAGGGCAGGCTTTAAAGAGCATGTTCTTACCCTAGCTTATATTGCCTTATAGAGCTAAAAATAAACTATGTTTTGTTTAGCCTAGAGCTAAGATTAAACTGACCTTCATTCTTGGGTCATTTTTCTTTCCAGTCTCTACTGACTATAAATATCAGGTTATCATGTAAAACAAAACAAAACAGCTTTGGTATTCCATCAGCAGATCCTAAGCCCCCAGAAGAAATAAGCACGGGTCAGAAGGATATTGACATCCCAGGAAGGGAGAACAGCATCCCAAATGATCTGGATATGGTGGTAACAGTGTGTGTGTAAAATGGGGAAAGGGGAAAGAGTGAGAGGACATGAAAGAGGAGGACAGATGTGAAGAGACAAGATGGTATGTGTATGACAGATGCATACTGGACCCTGAGGGAGGCAATGTGCCATGAGATGGGTGCCAAGCTTGACAGCTCTGCAGGCTGAGTGGCTTTTCCCTAAACTGTTGTGCAGTAGAGTGTTGCTTAACCCATAAGGTCCCCACCAGCCACACTTGCATCTATAACTACAGCACCAAAGGAAGCAAAACAATTGCTAATGCACTTTAGAAAGATTTATGTTTAATACTAGTTCAATGTAAAAGGTCACTTATCCCAAAGGTCCACTCCAGCTATTTCAGCATATGTAACTATATCCCTTCCAGAATATAGAAAACCTTTAGGATATCTTCATAAACCTAGACTGTTGTTCAGGATTCTGGACTGGTGAGGTTTTGTTAAAGCACAGATAAGACAGCCTGGTAAGTATGAATTTCTAATATAGGATACTTGAGGAGGAGCCTACTTGGGAGCCTACAGGCTTAGTGAGGCCATGCTTCCTTTTCCCAAAACTTAGCTTCTTAGCTTTTTACACCAGCCCAAATATCTATTTAAATTGCTGTTTAAAACATACTGAAAGATTTGGAAGACCGTAAGTAGGCAATGCTGCATTGTGGCCTGTTGTCAGCACTTGGAGGAAAGACCAGAAAACATTTGGCATTCCCTTATCACATCATGGTGCAGGTGACCTTTGGGTAGCTTCTGCTTGATGCATTTCTGACTCCAGAAAGTCATAAAGGCAGGCATTCCTAGGTTTTAAGGGCAACTGTAATCAATACAGTGAACACACTGGGGAACAGAGTCTCTTGTTTTCTTCCCACTTTGCTTTATTTTTTTATTTATTTTTTTATTTTTTTTATTTATTTATGATAGTCACACAGAGAGAGAGAGAGAGAGAGGCAGAGACACAGGCAGAGGGAGATGCAGGCTCCATGCACCAGAAGCCCGACATGGGATTCGATCCCGGGTCTCCAGGATCACGCCCTGGGCCAAAGGCAGGCGCCAAACTGCTGCGCCACCCAGGGATCCCTCTTCCCACTTTGCTTTAGATTCTCTGAAGCTTTCAGACACAGCAACACCCTACCTGAAGACCTAGCTTTGTTTTTTATGTTTTCCTCTGAGGGTTTTCTGAGATAACTCCATCTAAACAGATCAGGGACAAATCATGAACTAGCAGCACATGGCACTTGCTGAATCATAGATGCTGAGCATTTAGAGAGCTGAACAAGCAAGCACCTTCATTATAGGCAAACTGCCCCCAACACACTTTAGGGGCGCAGCAAACTCACAAGGGTAGGTGTGGTGCTTAAATTTTCAAGAAAAACACATTGAGGGCAGTCCGGGTGGCCCAGCAGTTTAGTACCGCTTTCAGCCCAGGGCGTGATCCTGGAGACCCGGGATTGAGTCCCACATCAGGCTCCCTGCATGGAGCCTGCTTCTTCCTCTGCCTGTGTCTCTGCCTCTCTATCTCTCTCCCTCTCTCTGTGTCTCTCATTAATAAATAAAATCTTAAAAAAAAAATACTAGTTTACAAAAAAAAAAAAAAGAAAGAAAAACACATTGATACCTGATAGACACCATGCACGTGGTTTCCTTTCAGTTATTTAGACGTAATTAACAAACTGCTAGATACTCATTTTAGCCTCCTGAAAACAAACAAACAAACAAACCTGAATGGACCCAGAACATCTGAGATCCTCTAGTGTGTCTCCTAAGATATAACCACCTGTTATTTTATACCGTTTTCCACTTTTCAAAGTTGCTTTTTTATTGTTAAATCTGGAGGTAACATAAAGGTGACAACACAGATACCTTAGGAAGTGCTAAGCACTGACCTAAATATTCATGTAAATCATCCCAATCAGTTCAGAAAATGTCCTTCTTAGCCTCATTTTATGGATAAGAAATGGGCATAAGAAGTTGAGGCACTTGCCCAAGGTCATCACACACGTTCAGAATATGTGTCACTGGAGCTGATGCTTCTCACTACCACCCACTGCTCCTTGCTGGCCAGAAGCAATCAGTGTGACAATGTGTGACACATAACTCAACAAGCCTCTGTTCTTTCACAGAGTTGAAAACTGAACATTTCACACCACCAATATTTTCACACTTCTGAAATGTCACAGATTTCATAGGAGCTTTTTGTGGGGGTTGGGAAGAAAAGATATATCATCACATTAATTGTACGTATTGGCTAAAATATGCATTCTGTTTAGATAAAACATGAAAAAGTGTAAGACAAGAAAAAAGCTGTATACTCACTTTAGGGTGTGTGTGTGTATGCATGTAATTGAAAGTGTCTATCTACACTCACATACTGATTTCAGTTCTACTAACAAATAAAATACAAAGTAAAGGGGGAAAAACTCATGAAACAGTGAAGATAAACTGGAGACGGAAAAGAAAAGAAAGAAAAGCAGCAAAGCAAAGCCAGTTATCTAAGCAAGATTCTCCTCCCACAGAGTATTGAGCCAAGAAAAAAATCTGTTGCTATTGTATTTAGTATCAGTAGGAATCGGGAATGCTCATATATTGAGCATATGCATCAAGAAAGCAGATTTGAAAGGAATGGAGATAAATAAATGCTAACCCCAGAGTGAGACATACCAGTCAGCGTCAGGCAGGGAGGATACACACGACAAGCAGAGGGCTGCGCATTATCGTTTGTTTAATATTAAACAGGTCGCATTAAGTACACACTCCTCTGGCTGGCACAGAGTCCTCCAGAATGCCAAGGGCGTAGCTCCTACATCTTACTCCACATACAAGCTAAACATGCCAAATCTGACTTATCCTTCCCCTGTGCCTTCTTCAGGCCATGGTGACAAACAAGCCTTCTCTTTGCCAGGAAGACTGTCCGGGGGTACTTCCCACATAGAGTTCTTCCTTTTGCCCTTCTAACCATCCCTCCAGGCTCATCCTAAAGAACAGCATACTTATTAAATACTGCATCCTCCTACCTCCCTTAAGATATACTTTCTTTAACCTCAGCACCTCATTATATTACAAATATTCCCTCATGACACTGAAATTATTCTTCTACTCTACTCCTTTGGTGATGTTCAGATATTTTAAGTCAGATGATACATTAAGTGACAACAAATAAAATCCACCATAGCAGAACACTGCTGGTTGGAGGTAAAGGAGACGCTGATAAAATGGAAATGTAATCCTTTATACATATGTACAGAAACATGTTTGTATCTTTGGCTTGAAGTATAATGTCTTGTACATAATGGTACTCAGTAAGTATCTACCATATTTAATGAAAACAGATATAAGGGTAGTGATTGCACATCTCATTTTGCCCCTACAGTCCGGTTTAAGCCAGTTGTCCTGGAACAGTTATTAACAGTGTTCTTATCCTTTCCCAAGTGTTTCAATTTGAATACAAATTATATGGCCACTTTAGTTATAGGAAGAAAAACTGTATGATAGGTGAGAAAATATATATTTAATATATATACTGTAGGAAAGGTTAAATTACATCCTCAAAAATCATACAGCAGAGAAAGCCTTAGTACATAAGTCAAAGTCAGTAAAAGGCTGGTATTTTTCATAAAGCTTTGAACAAAAGCATAAATTATGAACATTTTTCATAAACATCTTAAGAACAGAAGACAGCTTGATAAAACATTTTATTAATAATCAGAGCTTTTTTGAAAGTATTATTCTTTGTAACCATGTCCTAATTCAACTCACATACCTTAATAATACTTTGTATTGTCTAAATCATCATTGATTTATTTAATATTCCAAACACATCACTACCAATTCTCAAAAAGTCAAAATCAAGCAACTAATAAATATTTACCTAGTGTCTACTACATATAAGATACAAAATAATGTCAGATAACTAACACAAAATGTGTATGTTTTTTGTACATATCTTTAATTATTTTTTAAGAGATTTTATTTATTTATTTGACAGAGAGAGTGCGTACAAGCAGGGGGAGGAGCAGAGGGAGGGAGAGAAGGAGACACCCCACAGAGCAGGGAGCCCTATATAGGGCTGGATCCCAGGATCCTGGGATCAGGACCTGAGCCAAAGTTAGACACTTAACTGACTAAGTCACCTAGGCGCCCCCATATCCTTAATTATTAAAGGGAGTCTATTTCCTGAAAAAATATATAATGATGAGGTTTTCCAGCAATTGCTCAAAGCCACCCCAATGATGACGTTACACTGGGTTAAGGTTCCTAGGGGCTCCTCTTGCATTCTTCATCCTGACATTGCCAAGTTATACAACAGCTTTAAGAGTACCTGAGTTAATATTCAGGAAGGCCTCACAATATTGAGGATGTTACCTAACATTACCCCAAGCTGCTTTTTACTTGAACTTCTAAAATTTTTAGGTTAAAAATATGCTGACATTTAAGATATTATAATTATGTAATAATGATAACATATGGCAAACTGAATTTAAATAAAATACTTAAAAAACTGTAACTTGGGGCAGCCCTGGTGTTTCAGCGGTTAGTGCTGCCTTCAGTCCAGGGCCTGATCCTGGAGTCCTCGGATCGAGTCCTGCATTGGGCTCCCTGCATGGAGCCTGCTTCTCCCTCTGCCTGTGTCTCTGCCTCTCTCTCTCTCTGTGTCTCTCATGAATAAATAAATAAAATATTTTTTTTAAAATTGTAACTTATAATAACACTTTCCATTTCAGTAAGAAATTATATATACATGAATTTAATTGTAGTACTCTTCTGGCAATCAAGAAATTCCATTTCTTCCTAGATGACAAAAGGCAAGTTGAAAAGTCTCATTTTATGCATATAAATTAAACAAGAATATTAATTAAATGTGAAACAATGAGAACTCTCAGAAACTCAATACAAGCAAAACGGGCTTATTTCCTACAGCTTCAGACTATTTAATGTATAAATATACATTTTTTACTACACATGTAATCGAAATACTACAAAAAGAAAAGAAAGAAGGGCATTATTAAAAAACATACTATCAGTATTTTTCTCTAATTCATTCTTTATTACAAATTTAGAAAAGACGGGGAGGATTTGAGAATTTTTACCAAGTTCAGGTTCCTTAAATTGTCTAATTCTTGACATAGTTGGCTCAGAAACCTAGAAGGTCATATCCAAGAGAATGTACGCCTGCACGATTTGCTGGAAGAAAACCAATTTGAAACATAGGGTGCAGCTTCAGTGACATTAGCTAAACATAGAACATGAAAGTGGAGGTAATTAAAGGCTTAGTAGGTAGGTAACATTTCTTTGAAATGTGTACAATACCAGCTTGGACTAACAGTCTGAAATAGGTTAGTCTGAAATTGGCGCAGTTTTCTTTTACTTGATTAATTCAATCACTATTTATTGAATGATTTCAAAAACTTATCTTGGGGCCCCATCCTAGGCACCACAAAAAAAAGAAAAAAGATGAATGAGCCATGGCTCTTCTGCGAAAGAAGGTGAAAGATGCAGGAGTAAGGAAATAGACAATGATCATGATAATAATACTAATGCTAATGACAATGCCATTATTAGAAACAGTATTAAGTTGTTGATTGTTTACTATATTCCAGGCACTATGTTAAGAAAGACAGCAACTCATTCACAGATGAGAAACCTGAAACTCCAAGAGGTGCAGTATTTACACAAGTCACTTAAGTAGAATTTGATAAAACCAGAATTAAAACTCAATGCTCTTAGCCACCATGCTATGAAGGTGAGGAAGAAATCAGAGGAGTGTGGGAGACAGGATACGGCTCTAAAAGATGCCCATCCCCTAATCTCTTGAATTTGTGAATAGATTACCTTACATAGCAAAAAGGCCTTTGCATATGTGATTAAGTATCTTCAGAGGGGGAAATTATCATGGATCTGGGTGGGCCCAATGTAATCCCAAGGATCCTTAAAAGCAGAAGAAATGGGAGTCAGGGAGTTATATGACCACAATAGAAAGGTAATACAGGATTAAAGAATAGAGATTGCTGGCTTTGAACATGCAAGAAGGAAAACTGGAGCCAAAGAATGTGAATGCTTTCTAGAAACTGGAAAAGGCAAGGAACTCCCTAGGGGCTCTGCATCTTTCAGGGGTTTCATCTTTTTCCTCATCTTTGTCCCATTTTTTTCAACTGCCCATCACATACAACTTGAGAATTAGTGAAAAAAAAAAAAAAAAAAGAATCAGTTCTTTGGGACATAATGTGGGGGAAGGGAACATCCCAGAAATGTACGGCATTGCTACTACAGTTGTTAAAAATACAGAGAAGTCAAGAAGTGACAAAATGCTTGTAATACACTGACTATCACAACTCCTACAGCTGCCACCTACATAACTAGCCAACTTCACAACTGAAAACACTGCACTGTAAATATGTCAAAAGTATTTACATTCCCAGTAAAGTCTCTTAAGTTTGTTATTTAAATAAAGTTAAAAACTTTAATCATTTTGTGAGTAAATTCTGAAGTCCAAACCTTTATATTCCCAAGTACTGCTTGCAGCTCAGGAATAACTATGAATGGAACAGAATAAAACAGGTATAAATACCGACTAGACTGATAGCAACTGAGTGATGTAATTAAAGGTTGGATCCTCATGCAAAAGCTAGTTTATGGAAATTAATTAGCCATCTCTAAAGAGTAAGGATAAACACCTAAAATTGAATCCCTCTATATTTGTGCAATGAAGGTAATACTTGGCTACCATGTATGACCAGGCAGGTTGTGCACTGCACATCCCAGGGGGGAAAAGGTGCAATAGTGACCCCCTGGAATTATGTAAAATGGCAGCCCTGTAAGTGAATGCAGTTTAAGAAACTGCCTCTAATTAGCAGTTGAGAAAAATGTGATGAGCAAATCTAAAGTGATACAGTAGAGGGCAATAAAGACTTATTAGATAGATGAGACATTGCAGAGTATGTCAATGGGAATTAAATGAAAGATTTTGATTTATGACTCCATTAGGCATAGTATCATAATAACATGCATAATGATCAGCAGCATATGGTTGGTAACAATTTCCAAAAATAATCTAAACAAGCACAGGCCTAAAGATATGTACAATATAAAACATATACTGACATTGTATTATTCATGGCACACACTAAATATATAGACGAAAAAGGTGATTATTGATAATACACTTTTAAAATGGTAGTATCATATTAAGTTAGGTTAGAGTTGTAAATGTGATTAATCTAAGAAAAGTCATACTTTTCCTCCTCTTTTGGGGGGGTACTGAATTACATTCAATAGTATTGAATATTATTCAATAAAGAATATCTGAAATTAACAAAATTATAGGACACGAAGGGAACTGGATATGGAATTTAAACTCTAGCAGATTATTCAAATGCAGTTGAACTTAATGTTCTACTTTAGAACTATACAAATTTATGCACCAGTCACATACACACACACATTCTCCAACTTTTCTTAGGAAACTATTATGATTTTTAACCTCTAATTGTGGAAAACTTCTTCCTACTGCTAAAAGTTATAATGGGTTTATAACGAAAACTAAGCAGTAGGAGAAATTACATAACAGTTCTTTCCTATATCAACTTATTTCTAGAATTAATCATATAGATTATATTAAATTTAACTCTTAACTAGCTCAAATGCATCAGGGACTTCCCACCAAAGTCTCATGCTATTTTACCCACTCCTTATCTTAAATATTCTCTCTTTTCTTAGGTTTACTGAATTGAGTATTTACCTCTTAAAAACAATAACAAAAAATCTTCCAATCATTGCACTTTCATTTTTTTTATAGGTGCTCTTTCTGCCAAGCACTTTCTTACTATTCAGACAAAAGAATTCAACGACAAGATATATTACTGCCTTTTTATTCTGCTTTGCAAGTATGAATTAACTTTTTTTTTTTTTTTTTTTGCCAAACATCAAATTTTGGTGATTTGAATGTATGTAATAAAATAAAAAGTAATCTCCTTGGACTCCAATAATTTTGAATTGATGCATTTTAGTCAAGGGCTTGCCATTTTATTCTTAAAAACAAAAACGAAAAACATATTAAGAATGGGGTGCTTTGTGAAATAATGATATACACCAAAAAATTAGGTACTCCTTCAGACATATTCAACCCTTGTAAAACTGACAGTTACATAAAACTCACACACTGATAATAAATTATTCTCACCTATTTATATAACAGTCACAGAAAGGTATCACTACTAATTAACAGTTACTTTGTCGAGTAAAGGTTCTCATCATTAATTCATTTAAATATAGGAATAAATACTATATTAAGTGTATGAAAGGCCTTTCCAAATTATTTCTCTTTCACTCCTTTATATTCTAATAGCATTCCAACCCCCAGCCAACCTAAGAGTCATAGATATACCAGCACCTTCTAGCTGAAAATGTGCAGAATCAGTAACAACAGCTAACATTTATTAAGAGGCCCTAAACTTCACCTGAATTATCTTATTTAATAATTATAATAATCTGGAGGCAGGTAAAAACAACCGCAACACCATTACCAATAGAAATAAAATTAATAGCAGTAATGCCAGATACAATTTGATATCCTTTATTTTTTTTATTTATTTTTTTTAAAGTTTATTTTTTTTTAAGATTTTATTTATTTATTCATGATAGAGAGAGAGAGAGAGGCAGAGACACAGGCAGAGGGAGAAGCAGGTTCCATGCACCGGGAGTCCGATGTGGGATTCGATCCCGGGTCTCCAGGATTGCGCCCTGGGCCAAAGGCAGGTGCCAAACCGCTGCGCCACCCAGGGATCCCAATTTGATATCCTTTATCTGTGGTGACTCATTTACTTCCACAGCAACCACAGGAAGTAGGTACTAGTATATTTTCCTCATTTTACATATGAGGACATTGAGGCACAGAGAGGTTATGTAACTTGCCTAGCCCAAAGGCTATGAAAAAGCAGACCAAGATTAAATTTAGTTTGGCTCTGGAACTTCTGTTTGTAACCATTACACTATGCTGCCTCTTCTCTCACGGCAATTCTATGACACATATACCAGTTTATTATCCTCACTTTACAGATGAGAAAATTGAGACAGAGAAGTTAAGTAATTTAATGAAGACGTTTTTCCAGTAAAGGGCCAAATACTAAATATTTTTGGCTTTGCAGACCATAGGGATTTTGTGGCAACTATTCAGCTCTGATGATGTAGCACTAAAGCAGGCACAGACAATACACAAAGGAATGAGTGTAGTTGTGTTGTAATAAAACTTTATTTATGAACACAGAAATATGGCTTTACATAATTGTCAAGTGCCAAAAAAATTCTTTAAAAAAAGCTTTTCAACTATACATATCATTCTTAGGTTTCAAGCCATTCAAAAATAGGCAGTGAGCCAAATTATTAAGACCAACTATAGTCTGTCTACCCCTGACAGCTTGTGATTGTAGGGGCAGGTATGTTAACCCCAGGTAACCCATGTCCAGAGTTCACATTTCAAACTACTCTACTCCAAAAAAGTGCTTCTCGAACTTTTATGTACATAGGGGTCTTGTTAAAATATACTTCTTTAGATTATCATATGCCCTCCTAGTCTCTGAAATCACCTACTCAATGGTATGCTGCTGCCCACAATCAGATGCTAGAAAGCTTGTGCTTTCCAAGCACACTTTGAG
The DNA here is from genome assembly GCF_011100685.1 of Canis lupus familiaris. Lineage (NCBI taxonomy): Eukaryota > Metazoa > Chordata > Mammalia > Carnivora > Canidae > Canis > Canis lupus. The sequence goes on along the minus strand of NC_049234.1, from coordinate 7,539,157 downwards.
TAACAGTGACAATCCCCTGTCAAATAGGGGTGTCAATTTACCTGGCAAATAGAAAAATTCTTTAAATTACATAGTTTATAATCTTGTCAGTCCTAAAGGAACATTAGCCTGAAATTCACATGAAATATATTTCTTACTGCATTCATGATAGCACAGTACAACTAAGTAATCAAACTTTTGCTTTCAAATTAGACAACCTTCTTGCCTTCTACTGAGAGTTGTAAGGCTCATGGCAGTGACAAGGAAAAGCACAGTCAGGATATTAAAGAATATGGGTCTTCTCACCTGGTTTTTCTTAACAGAGAATTGAATAGGCAAGACAAATTTCTCCTTCTGATGAGACTCAACATTAAATGCATAGGAACAATCCGATAGGCAATTGTTTTAAAAGTACTGTAAGAATTTTTATGCTAATCAAGTTTACCCACAGAAAAAAAATGTAAATAATCCTGTTTAGAAATTTCTGCATTTTCCACTAGAAATTAAACACAGTTAACTTCTACTTTATTAAAGTGCCTTTTTTGGGGGATCCCTGGGTGGCGCAGCGGTTTGGCGCCTGCCTTTGGCCCAGGGCGCGATCCTGGAGGCCCGGGATCGAATCCCACGTCAGGCTCCGTGGTGCATGGAGCCTGCATGGAGCCTGCTTCTCCTTCTGCCTATGTCTCTGCCTCTCTCTCTCTCTGTGACTATCATAAATAAATAAAAATTAAAAAAAAGATTAAAGTGCCCTTTTTGGACACATAGATGGCTCAGTGGTTGAGCGTCTGCCTTTGACTCAGGTCATGATCCGGGATCCTGAGAGAGAGTCCCACATCAGGCTCCCCGCAGGGAGCCTGCTTCTCTTTCTGCCTAAATCTCTGCCTTTCTCTGTGTTTCTCATGAATAAATAAATACAATTTTTTTTAAAAAGTAAATAAAGTGTCCTTTCTTCTCCCTATAGATTTATGGTCATATCACAAGGCTCTTTTTAGAGACTTGTAGAAAATAGAAAGACACACATTTTGTTTGAAAATAAAGGCTTTATGGTTATCTTAGGAGTTTATTATTTATATAACAAAAGATTACACTTAGTTTTCTTGTAAACCTACAATCTAGTACTCACAACCCTAACATTTGTTTTATTTTTCTGAAGAAACCCTGAGACGCCTAATGAGAGCATTTGCTGCCTAAACAAAACACGTATTTTTTATAGTCTTTTCAAGTGGTGTTTTCAAAGGGACTGGGAGAAAGGATGATGTTGTGTGATGACTACCATTAGGATGCAGTGATATTCTTTGACCTTTATTTAATCACCATCATCAAAAGGCATTTATCAGGTGCCCAGTTGTGTCAGTAGCTTATTTGTGCCATGGCATGAAGTTCCATCCTGCCTTAGGGCTGGGAGAAAACTTAAGTGGTCACTTTATCCAACTGAGCTTCTAACCAAAAATACACTGACTCATTCAGGGACAGCTTTCTCTCCTTTTCCAAATGGTATACAATATTTTTATATCCTTCCCTGTCAACTATTTCATAACAAAGTCAACTGAACATAAGTGAAAAAGCAGATTTTATAGGACATATCAGTGAGGTCTAATTTGTGTAATACAGCGTGGTGAATGTATGCACATGTGCATGCAAACACACACGGAACACACACACACACACACACACACATACAAGGAATGACAGAAAAAAAACACATTGCCTGTCCTGACTAGGCATTTTGCAACATAGCTTATTGCTAAGGGTAAAAAACCAAAAAACTGAACCAAAAAAAGCCTCAGTGTACAAAATTAAGAACAGCTTAAAAACTCCAAGCATCTGCAGCCCAGATCAGAAGACCATATGCAGAGACCACTGACTACTACAGCTTACCAGAGAGAAATTCCTAAGAAATATAATCACTGGACACTGATATTTAGATGATTCAAAAAATGCAAATACTAACTAACTGTGGAAGAAAAGGTTACACATCTCCATGCAGTGACTGGAGTGACAGATTTAATTATATAATTTAATTATATGAATCTCTTCCATGAGCTATGCATAGGGTAGCAAGTTATCTGTTTGCAGATAGATACATCCATTACTAGAACAATAAATTTTTCTCACATGTTGAGGAGGTTTTACCCCTCTAAATTTAAACCAATTCACATATGAGGGTTACAGTAAATATCTGTTGTTGTTTTTTTGTTTTGTTTTTTAGCCATTTAGCATTCACTGACCTTCTTTCCCATAAGTACATCCCTATTTCCCTCCAGAACAGCTTCTGTCCTGCTCAGTCACCTGCCTCACCTGAACTACTTCAAGAAAGGACATTTTTCACCCAATTTTATCTCCTGCTTTTAAGAAAAGTTAGGATAGTCCCTCCCTGCCCCAGCAATAACGCACCAACCGTCACTTGCAGCTAATGAAAAGCCACCACAACCTTGAACTCCAGTTCTTGTCCAATAAACTTTTGTTCAAAACAACCCTTCCCAATTTCATCCTAAAACAATAAAAGTTGACCTTCCTTTGTCTCTTCAGACTTGCCTATGGTTCACCATAGCTTATTATCCCTAACTGCAATTTCTCTGTTATTCCCAAATAAACGTTTTCTTTTAAAACTTAAATTGCTCTTTGCTCTGTTTCAAGTCAACAACTTGAAAATCAGAATTACTATTGATGTCTCCTGTATTTATGTGAGGCCTTAGAAGAACCTTCAGCACTGGGAGCAATCTAAAATGTGATCCAGGAAATCTGTATTGTAGCTTTATCACCAAGTCTAATGGAATTACTTGAAACAAACTGTAGGTGTCCTCAGCAGGGTGTCATCTCTTCTTTTTCTACTTATATCTACATTAATTTCTTTACACTTAGTACAAAAATGTATTTCCTGTGGAAGAAAAAAAATCAATAAGTATAAATTGAATTGGAAGTAAATTACATCCTACAAATGAAATTTATAAGGATACAAATAATTGAGTTGAAAATAATAAAATCAAAAGAAAATCATGTAATTTCTAAGTTAAATTTTTAACTTCCAAAGAATAATCAAGAGATGATCAAATTACACTGGAACTGAATGTAAATTATTTGTGTTAAAAGAATAGTGAATGAGAGGAAGTTCCTCTTCCCTGACACTCTCCTCTCCTGAAAAAAAAAAATAGCTCAATAATGTACAATCCATTCCTCAAATCAATAATATTAATACTCCCTTCCTATTCCTGCAAAGTGTTCTAAGCTTATACTATGAAGATTCAATTTCATGAAAAAACTATGAATGCTCATCTTTTTATTAAATTCAGTAACCATTTAAAGTAAGGAGTTATGTGTCTAAACTGAGTTACAGTGCAAGATACAAAATTCATAAGATACAGATCTTGCCCTCAATTGAGAAGCACATAGTCTACTGAGGACAACAGATAGGTCAACGTACAAAATATAAATACGTAGAATAGGAGAAGTTCATACAAGTTATATAAGTAGGGCACTGGAGAAATTAATATTCTTTGAACAATGACATCAGAGAAAGCTTCTCAGAGATGATAATGCCTGAGTCAGTCTCAATTTATGAACAAGTAAATTTGGAACTTATATAAAGGGGCTTAGCCTACATCACAGGGCTAGTTTTATGGAACATTCAAGAATAGAACTTAAGTTCCTGAACTATCTCTTGGATAAAGAACTGTAACAATTTCCTGTCACTGTTCAAGTTGGTGAATTGTTCATTTTTAGTTTATAGAGAGATAATGCTGACAGGTAATGATGTTCCTCAGATTGTTAGTGACAACTTTAGTCTTCTAAGTGTTAAATCAAAAATCCATATCATCATCTTTGATCTGTCTCCTTCTCTCACATCCCATAGCTGGTCCATTCAGCAAGTCATGCAGGGTGTTCTTTTAAAATGTATGCATAATTCTACCCCTCATCACCTCTACTCTGGTCCAAGACAAGATTATCTCTCAACTCGTCTCTCTGTTCTACTGGTCTATTCTTAACACAGTAGCCAAAGTGACTGTATTAAAATGTAAATCTGATTGCATTACTTACCTGTTCATTCACTTCCAGTGGCTTCCCATTTCACTCAGAATTAAAGCCTCACAATGACTCTTCTTGGTTTGGCCTTCTATTGCCTTTCTAACCTCATTTCCTATTACTCACCTCTCCCCTGTCTCCATTTACTTTCTCAGTGACATCATTTCAACAACCTTCCCCTCTTCAATATTCTTCAAACACATCAGGCATGTTTCCGCCTTAGGCCTTACACTTATTTTTTCTTCTAGACACATCCACATCTAGATCCCTCGCTTCCTCCAGTAACGATCCAATAATCAATCACCCTCACAGTGAGGCTTTCCATGGCCAAGTCACCTAAAATTTCACCCACACATTTCCTATCCCCCTTTTCTATTTTATTTTTATCCTTAATACTGAAAACTATTTAACATGTCATCTATTTTATTCAGGTGTCTTGCTTATCTGTCTGTTCCCTCCTCCCTAATGTGGGCTCCAAGAAGGCAAGAATTTTTATCTTTTTTTCTCTATTACTTTATCCCTAGTACCTAACATATAGGAGCACTCATTATGTACTCATGAAAAAGTAAATGAATATAAATGTCATGACGATAAAGAATAAGCTCTTTCAATGGGCTAGAAAGAACCAGGAACTGTTTTTTTAAAAAGATAAGCTAAATTGATAAAACCTTAGTCAAACTTATCAAGAAGAGAGGACTCAAATAAAAAAAAAATCAGAAATGAAGGAAGAAAAACACCAACTGACACTATAGAAATACAAAGGGTTATAAGAAAAGAAATGATGAAAAATTACATGCCAACAAATTGGACAACCTAGAAGAAATGGACAAACTCCTAGAAACATATAACTCTTCAAAACCAAATCAAGAGCTACAGAAAATTAGAACAGACCAATTACTAGCAATGAAATTGAATGAGTAACCAAAAAAAATTCCCAACAAACAAAAGTCTAGGATTAGATGATTTCACAGGAGAATTCCACCCAACATGTAAAGAACACTTAATATCTATTTTTCTCCAAATATTCCAAATATAGAAAAGGAAGGAAAGTTTTCAAATACATTCTATAAGCCAGCATTACTCTGATAACAAAACCAGACAAAGTCACTACAGAAAAAGAAAACTACAGGCCAGTATCTCTGATAAACAGAGATATAAATATCTTCAACAAAAATATTAGGGGATCCCTGGGTGGCGCAGCGGTTTGGCGCCTGCCTTTGGCCCAGGGCTCGATCCTGGAGACCCAGGATCAAATCCCATGTCGGGCTCCCGGTGCATGGAGCCTGCTTCTCCCTCTGCCTGTGTCTCTGCCTCTCTCTCTCTCTCTCTCTCTCTCTCTCTGTGACTATCATAAATAAAAAAAACAAAAATATTAGCAAACATTAACAATACATTAAGAAATCATTCACCACGATCAAGTGGGCTTTAATCCCAAGGATACAAGGGAGATTCAGTATTTGCAAATCAATCAATGTGACACCTCACATTATCCAGAAGAAAGGTAACAACCATAGGATCATCTCAAGAGGAGAAAAAGCACCTGACAAAGTACAACATTCACTTATGATTAAAACTCTCAAAAAACTAGGTTAAAAGAGAATATACCTCAACATAATAAAAGCCATATATGAAACACTTACAGCCAACATCACACCCAAGGGTGAAAAACCGAGAATTTTTCCTCTAAGATGAGGAGTAAGAAGACAAAGATGTCCACTCTCATCACTTTTATTCAACATAGTACTGGAAGTTCTAGTTGCAGCATTAGACAAGAAAAAGAAAAAAAGGGGAGGCGGGGCAAGATGGCAGAGGAGTAGGGTCCCCAAGTCACCGGCCCCCAACAATCACCCAGGTAACTTTCCAATCATCCTGAAAACGTACGAATTCGGCCTGAGATTTAAAGAGAGACCAGCTGGAACGCTACAGTGAGAAGAGTTCGCGCTTCTATCAAGGTAGGAAGACGGGGAAAGAGAAAGAAAACAAAGGCCTCCAAGGGGGAGGGGCCCCGCGAGGAGCCGGGCTGAGGCCGGGGCGAGTGTCCCCAGGACAGGAGAGCCCCGTCCCGGAGGCGCAGGAGCTGCACCGACCTTCCCGGGCGGAGAGGGGCTCGTGGGGAGGTGGAGCAGGACCCAGGAGGGCGGGGATGCCCTCGGGCTCCCGGGGACACTAACAGGCACCTGCGCCCCGGGACAGTGTGCACACCCCGCGGCCGAGCTCCCTAAGGGCTGCAGCGCGGGCCCCGCAGGCCGGGAGCAGCTCGGAGGCGGCCCCGCGCGGAGGGGGCTGCGCCGCCGGGAGCACGATTCCAGCAGTGCCGGCCCCGGAGCCCAGGGCACTGGGGGACACAGCCCAAGATTCTGCACTCCCCCCAGGACAGGCAGAGGCCGGGAGGACACAGGACAGCAAAGACGCTCCTGCTGCCAGCCCTCCCCACCCCCAGCTGTGCAGATCGGCGGCCCCGCCGGGGAGCATCCAGGCCCCTGCGGACTGAGAAGCTCTGTAGCTACTGCGGGAGCTGACTCCAGGGCTGGGGAGCTGGCCGCTGCCACTGTGGTTGTTCCTCCTGAGGCCTCACGGGGGTAAACAACCCCCACTGAGCCGTGCACCAGGCAGGGGGCAGAGCAGCTCCCCCAGGTGCTCACACCTGAGAATCAGCACAGCAGGCCCCTCCCCCAGAAGACTAGCTAGAAGGACAAGGGAAGAGCAAGTTATTGACCAAGCAGCACTGGAAAGTTCGAGGGGAAGTCCAGGGATTTACAGTATAAAGAATCAGAGGATACTCCCCCTTGTTATTTGTTTTCTGTTTGCTTCCCCCCTTTTTTTTCTTCTTCTCTTTTTTTTTCTTTTTTCTCTTCTCTCTTTTTCTCCTTTTCCCAATACAACTTGTTTTTGCCCACTCTGCACTGAGCAAAGTGACTAGAAGGAAAACCTCACCTCAAAAGAAAGAATCAGAAACAGTCCTTTCTCCCACAGAGTTACAAAATTTGGATTACAAGTCAATGTCAGAAAGCCAGTTCAGAAGCACTATTATAAAGCTACTGGTGGCTCTAGAAAAAAGCATAAAGGATTCAAGAGACTTCATGACTGCAGAATTTAGATCTAATCAGGCCGAAATAAAAAATCAATTAAATGAGATGCAATCCAAACTGGAGTTCCCAACGAGGAGGGTTAATGAGGTTTAAGAATGAATGAGTGACATAGAAGACAAGTTGATGGTAAGGAAGGAAGCTGAGGAAAAAGAGAAAAACAATTAAAATATCATGAGGATAACTTAAGGGAAATAAATGACAGCCTCAGAAGGAAAAATCTACGTTTAATTAGGGTTCCAGGGGGCAACCAAAGAGACAGAGGACCAGAAAGTGTATGTGAACAATTCATAGCTGAGAACTTCCCTAACTTGGGGAGGGAAACAGGCATTCAGATCCAGGAGATAAAGAGAACCTCCCTAAAATCAATAAAAACCGCTCAACACCTCCACATTTAATAGCGAAACTTGCAAATTCCAAAGATAAAGAGAAGATCCTTAAAGCAGCAAGAGACAAGAGATCCCTAAACTTTATGGGGAGAAGTATTAGTTAACAGCAGACCTCTCCACAGAGACCTGGCAGGCCAGAAAGGGCTGGCAGGATATATTCAGGGTCCTAAAGGAGAAGAACATGCAGCCAATAATACTTTATCCAGCAAGGCTCTCATTCAGAATACAAGGAGAGATAAAGAGCTTCCAAGATAGGCAAAAACTGAAAGAATATGTGACCACCAAACCAGCTCTGCAAGAAATATTAAGAGGGACTCTGTAAAAGAAAGAGGAAATCCAAGGAAACAATCCACAAAAACAGGGACTGAATAGATATCATGATGACACTAAACTCCTATCTGTCAATAGTAACTCTGAACGTGAATGGGCTTAATGACCCCATCAAAAGGCGTAGGGTTTCAGACTGGATAAAAAAGCAAGACCCATCTATTTGCTGTCTACAAGAGACTCATTTTAGACGTAAGGACACCTACAGCCTGAAAATAAAAGGTTGGGGAACATTTACCATTCAAATGGTCCTCAAAAGAAAGCAGGGGTATCCATCCTCATATCAGATAAATTAGGTTTATACCAAAGACTGTAGTAGGAGATGAAGAGGGACACTGTATCATACTTAAAGGATCTATCCAACAAGAGGACCTAACAATCATGAATATTTACTCCCCGAATGTGGGAGCTGCCAAGTATATCAATCAATTAATAATCAAAGTTAAGACCTACTTACATAATAATAATACACTTATGCTTGGTGACTTGAACACAGCCCTTTCTATAATTGACAGATCTTCTAAGCACAACATCTCCAAAGAAACAAGAGCTTTAAATGATACCCTGGACCAGATGGATTTCACAGATATTTACAGAACTTTACATCCAAACACAACTGAATACACATTCTTCTCCAGTGCACATGGAACTTTCTCCAGAATAGACCACATACTGGGTCACAAATCAGGTCTTAACCGATACCAAAAGATTGGGATCGTACCCTGCATATTTTCAGACCATAATGCATTGAAACTAGAACTAAATCACAAGAAGAAGTTGGAAGGATCTCAAACACGTGGAGGTTAAGAACCAACCTGCTAAAAGATGAAAGGGTCAACCAGGAAATTAGAGAAGAATTAAAAAGATTCATGGAAACTAATGAGAATGAAGATACAACCGTTCAAAATCTTTGGGATACAGCAAAAGCAGTCCAGAGGGGGAAATCCATCACAATACAAGCATCCATATAAAAATTGGAAAGAACTCAAATACAAAAGCTAACCTTGCACCTAAAGGAGCTGGAGAAAAAAAACAGCAAATGGATCCTACACCTAGCAGAAGAAGAGAGTTAATAAAGATTCGAGCAGAACTCAATGAAATCGAGACCAGAAGAACTGTGGAACAGATCAACAAAACCAGGAGTTGGTTCTTTGAAAGAATTAAGAGATAGATAAACCATTAGCCAGCCTTATTAAAAAGAAGAGAGAGAAGACTCAAATTAATAAAATCATGAATGAGAAAGGGGAGATCACCACCAATACAAGGAAATACAAATGATTTTAAAAACTTATTATGAGCACCTATATGCCAATAAATTAGGCAATCTAGAAGAAATGGACACATTTCTGGAAAACCACAAACTACCAAAACTGGAACAGGAAGAAATAGAAAACCTAAACAGGCTGATACCTAGGGAGGAAATTGAAGCAGTCATAAAAAACCTCCCAAGACACAATAGTCCAGAGCCAGATGGCTTCCCAGGGGAACTCTATCAAACGTTTAAAGAAGAAACCATACCTATTCTACTAAAGCTGTTCGGAAAGATAGGAAGTGATGGAGTACTTCCAAATTCGTTCTATGAGGCCAGCATCACCTTAATTCCAAAACCAGACAAAGACCCCACCAAAAAGGAGAATTATAGACCAATATCCCTGATGAACACGGATGCAAAAATTCTTAACAAGATACTAGCCAATAGGATCCAACAATACATTAAGAAGATTATTCACCATGACCAAGTGGAATTTATCACCAGGATGCAAGGCTGGTTTAACACTCGTAAAGCAATCAGTGTGATTGATCATACAGCAAGAAAAAAACAAGAACCACAGAATCCTCTCAATAGATGCAGAGGAAGCATTTGACAAAATACAGCATCCATTCCTGATCACAACTCTTCAGAGTGTAGGGATAGAGGGAACATTCCTAAGCATCTTAAAAGCCATCTACGAAAAGCCCACAGCAAATATCATTCTCAGTAAGGAAACACTGGGAGCGTGTCCCCTAAGATCAGGAACACGACAGGGATGTCCACTCTCACCACTGCTATTCAACATAGTACTGGAAGTCCTAGCCTCAGCAATCAGGCAACAAAAAGAAATGAAAGGAATTCCAATTGGCAAAGAAGAAGTCAAACTCTCCCTCTTTGCAGATGACATGATACTGTACTTAGAAAACCCAACAGACTCCACCCCAAGATTGCTAGAACTCATACAGCAATTTGGCAGTGTGGCAGGATACAAAATCTATGCCCAGAAATCAATGGCATTTCTATACACTAATAATGAGACTGAAGGAAATTAAGAAGTCTTAATTAAGAAATTAAGGAGTCAATCCCATTTACAATTGCACCCAAAAGCATACCTAGGAATAAACCTAACCAAAGAGGTAAGGATCTATACCCTAAAAACTACAGAACACTTCTGAAAGAAATTGAGGAAGACACAAAGAGATGGAAGAATATTCCATGCTCATGAACTGGAAGAATTAATATTGTGAAAATGTCAATGTTACCAGGGCAATTTACACATTTAATGCAATCCCTATCAAAATACCATGGACTTTCTTCAGAGAGTTGGAACAAATTGTCTTAATGATTTGTGTGGAATCAGAAAAGACCTCAAATATCCAGGGGAATTTTAAAAAAGAAAACCATAGCTGGGGGCATCACAATGCCAGATTTCAGGTTGTACTGCAAAGCTGTGGTCATCAAGACAGTGTGGTACTGGCACAAAATAGACACATAGATCAATGGAACAGAATAGAGAATCCAGAAGTGGACCTTCAACTTTATGGTCAACTAATATTTGACAAAGCAGGAAAGACTATCTACTAGAAAAAAGACAGTCTCTTCAGTAAATGGTGCTGAGACAATTGGACATCCACGTGCAGAAGAATGAAACTGGACCACTCTCTTGCACCATACACAAAGATAAACTCAAAATGGATGAAAGATCTAAATGTGAGACAAGATTCCATCAAAATCCTAGAGGAGAACACAGGCAACACCCTTTTTGAACTTGGCCACAGCAACTTCTTGCAAGATACATCCATGAAGGCGAGAGAAACAAAAGCAAAAATGAACTATTGGGACTTCATCAAGATAAAAAGCTTCTGCACAGTCAACAAAACTAAAAGACAACCTACCGAATGGGAGAAGATATTTGCAAATGACCTACCAGATAAAGGGCTAGTATTCAAGATCTATAAAGAACTTATTAAACTCAACAGCAAAGAAACACAATCCAATCATGAAATGGGCAAAATACATGAACAGAAATTTCACAGAGGAAGACATAGACATGGCCATGAAGCACATGAGAAAATGCTCTGCATCATTGTCCATCAGGGAAATACAAATCAAAACCACAATGAGATACCACCTCACACCAGTGAGAATGGTGAACATTAACAAGACAGGAAACAACAAATGTTGGAGAGGATGTGGAAAAAAGGAAACCCTCTTACACTGTTGGTGGGAATGTGAACTGGTAGAGCCACTCTGGAAAACTGTGTGTTGGTTCCTCAAAGAGTTAAAAATACATCTGCTGTATGACCCAGCAATTGCACTGCTGGGGATTTACCCCAAAGATACAGATGCAGTGAAATGCCGGGACACCTGCACCTCGATGTTTATAGCAGCAATGGCCACAATTGCCAAACTGTGGAAGGAGCCTCGGTGTCCATCGAAAGATGAATGGATAAAGAAGATGTGGTCTATGTATACAATGGAATATTACTCAGCCATTAGAAATGACAAATACCCACCGTTTGCTTGGATGTGGATGGAACTGGAAGGTATTATGCTGATTGAAATAAGTCAATTAGAGAAAGACAAACATTATATGGTCTCATTCATTTGGGGAAGATAAAAATTAGTGAAAGGGAATAAAGGGAAAGGAGAGAAAATGAGCGAAAATGTCAGTGAGGGCTGACAGAACATGAGAGGCACCTAAGTCTGGGAAATGAACAAGGGGTAGTGGAAGGGGAGGTGGGCGGGGGGTTGGGGTGATTGGGTGATGGGCACTGAGGGGGGCATTTGGTGGGATGAGCACTGGGTGTTATGCTATATGTTGGCAAATTGAACTCCAACAAAAAAAGAAAAAGAAATAAAAGGCATCCAGACTGGTAAGAAAGAAGTAAAACTTCCACTCTTTGCAGATCACATGATACTATATATGGAAAATTCTGAAGACTCTACCAAATAACCACTAGAACCGATAAGTAAATTCAGTAAAGTCACAGGATACAAAATTAATATATGGAAAAACTACTGCATTTCTATATACCAATAACAAAGTAGCAGAAAGAGAAATTAAAACAATCACATTTATAATTGCACCAGAAATAATAATATACCTAAGAATAAAGTTAACCAAGAAAATGAAAGACCTATACCTGTGTATAGGTCACACACACACACACACACACACACACACACAATAAGTTCATGCTCAGTGATACAGAGTAGGGACCAGCTAAGAGATGATAATCTATGATTACTGTGCAAAGGAGCACCTCCATGCCTAATATATACTAGATGCCCAAAAATGTGTTGAATAAATATATTAATAAAAATAGCATAGGATACTTCTAGCTTCAGATAAGACCTGTTATTTAACAACTATGAAGTCAACAACAAAAAAGTCTCATGGATTGACCAAGAGTCTCTCTCAACTGACACTTACTAATGTCAAGGACCATGGAAAAATCTAAGGTTGACTGTGGTAGGCTGATATTGTTATGTCAAAAGTTCCTCCAGTCCACAAAGAAGATAAAGAGGCATAACAGTATTCAATAAATAAATGGTCTTTATGTATTTTTTCAATTTTAAATGTTTGCATTTTGTGTGTGTGTGTGTGTGTGCGCGCACATGCATATGCAAAATATCGCACAAGGAACAGGCTTCCTTTCTTTTCACAAAGGTACATATATAATCCATTAATTTGTGTAGTCTAGAGGTAAACAACCTATATTTTTCCCCATAGTTTAAATTTACTCCATTAACTATACTACTAATTTCTTATGACAAAATAAGAATAAAAATACCTACATCATATGATATTTCAAGAACTAGTTCAATACTAGGCTTGAACACGCTTTGCAAAGTATTAAGTGCTTTTATTATTCCAAAGTAAACATTTGTGGAATAAAATACTTTTCCATGAAGATTCTAGGTTCAACTCCTTAGGCTACAGACAGAACAATGAGAATATAATCAGAAACTTCCAGAAAAAATTGTGATAAACTGAAATCAATATATAAATAGCAGAAACAAAGATAGGTTCACTTAAATGTGAGGGCAAACAGATGAAGCCCTGTACTTAACTTAATTTTGCAACGTAGAAGCATTTGTGGTTTTGAGGGAAACCAATTATGTATTGATGAAGAAACTGAATAATGAGTAATAACTGACTATATATTACCCAGATGACTCAGGCTTAGGGCTCAGACTTTCCTGACTCTAATTCAGGACTCTAAAAGCACAATAAAGTTGAAATCTAACTCTGTACCAATACTGTTTCTACTATGGTTATCGCAAAGATGCTGCTGCTCTTACAATCCCTACTTCCCCTTATAGGAGAAACAAATTGCCTTGACAAAGACAAATTAAGTAATTTAGCATGGCCACACAGTTTGGAAGTGGGTCAAATAGAATTTGAACTCAGGCAGGCTAAAGCCCCATGATGCTCTCAATCTCCTTGCCACTTCTCTAAGCAGAGGTAGACTGTCAGCGTTTCATCATGCCTTCTCATTCTCACGCAAAATTCATTCTTAGGGTGGAAAAAATCTTAGCACAATGGTCCAACACCTCCAAAGAGCTATAGAATGTAAACAGATACACTAAATCTGTGGTATTAAAATTCTACTGAAGGGAGAAAGAGATTAGGAAAAAAGGTCCTTATGAGGAAGAAGGGGCAATTATTAAAAGTGCTGAAAATCTGCCTTAGATCAATACCTCTTAACTGGAAAAAAGCAAACATTTACTATTTTCAACTGAGAATGAATTCAATAAACTCCCATCCCATTAAATCCTTTCCCACGACCCCTGAAGAGACTACTGTAGTTGAAGATCACATGGAAGAATTGTTTAAGTAAAGAGGATGGATCTAGCCTTATTAAGGCTAAGAACTAGCCTCTCTCCCTGCATTTTTCCTGCCAGCCTCCTTGACTTACTATTTTGTTTCCCTAGAGTGGATAAAATATGGGCTTAGGAGAACAAGGACTCAGTGGAGTGCAGTGGATGAGGCACAGTATTTGAACACAGGAGACTGGAGGGAACTTCAGGTCCACCATTTACTGGTGTTGACACATCATTTCAAACCCTTTGAGATGCAGATCTCTCATCTATAAAATGGAAGCAATAAAGAACAGGAAAAGTATAAATGTATTTTTAATGTTCGAAATTGTTATTGCTGGAAGGAAAGCAGGTGGTTGTGCTATTGAAATACAGTAATAATCTAGATGTAATTTTATATATTATCATATTTGAACCTCAAAATAAAGTGGAACAATCATTTCTAGGTCTCTTGAGTACAAAGGAAAAACAATTCAGAGAGCTTAGAGCATTACCTAAGGTCACACAATTAGTGATGGTCAGACCCAGGTCTTCGATCCTGAGGCATCGCTCTTCCAGGCAAATCTTTCTGTTAACCATCAGCACAATATTAAAGTGGTAAATCTCACTGATTTTCTAATATACTAATAGGCTTTAGAACAACAAAATAAATAATGAAGCTGAAAAAAATGAGTAAACATTTCCACCACGATAATGTTTTTGCTGATTGTGATTCATTCTTCATGGGCTCTTATTAGAATTTTAAATAGTTTATCCAAGGTCTAGTATTGTACTTGCTGTTCACTCAGAGAAGCACGTGTTTTCCCACAGCTGGCCACAGGGACTGAAGAGTATAGCATAGCAATAGGTAATGATAGGTAATGACTGAAATAGAGGCAGGAAAAGAAACTAAACACACTCAAGGCAGAAATCACAATTAAGGATTCAATGCAGTATTTCATTTATGTTTTTGCATGCTGCCTAAAGTGTACCAATCAGACAAAACTTTAAAGGTTCGTAAAGATTATTCCAGGGCACCTGGGTGGCTTGATCAGTTAAGCATCTGCCTTTGACTCAGGTCTGCTTTTAGCTCAGATTATGATCCTGGAGTCTCAGGATCAACAATCCCCTGAGCAGGGCATCTGCTTCTCTGTCTTTCCCTCACCCCATTCGTGCTCTCTCTCAAATAAATACACAAAATCATATTAAAAAGATTATTGTAGGGATGTGAACATATAAAACTGAAAAACCTTACTTAATTTCTCTGAAATGACTTTAATTTTGCTAAGTTATTTACAGAGATAAAATTTTCTGGAACAGATCATTATCCTTTCCCAAAATTGCTTTGAGACATACAAAACAGACCAGTCGATCAATCAACCAATATAAATCTGTCTCTCAGATCACCCAAGATCTTCTTTGTATTATAAAAATAATAATACCACTAACTAAAAAATGAATAATGAAAAGGAAATAAACCCATCAGTATCCAAGTGCCTTTAAAGTGAGCCAGGACCCTTCCTCTAAACATAAGCTTTAAAAGTACAGTTCATATAATATCTTTAGATGTTTTCATTTGGATATTTCTTATAAGTCCTAATGAATAATTGTGGTATTAGATCTGATTCACAATCATTAAGAAGTAACTCCTTTGGCACAATATGAGTACTTATTATATTTTTGTGACACTTCGCATATATTATCTATTCTGATCTGCACAACCTGTAAGGGGGAAGGTAGGTATTATTACTGTCGATTTACAAAAAACAAAAAACAAAAAACAAAAAAAAAAACTTAGAATCAGGAAGAATTGTATATTTGCAGGTTTAAAATAATTGTAAAAACCATTTACTTAAACCATATACCCAATGCTTGACTGCCTTCTGAAATTCCTATTTTTAATATGTAAATACATCTACCAAAGGGGATGTAACATCTCTCAAGGAGGTTATTCTTACCCAAGCAGATCCGATTGAAGAAATTTTTCCTACAGTGAGCCAGAATCCATTCACATAATCTCAAACCACTGGCCCTAATTTACCTTTGAGGACACACAAGACAAATCCAACTGCTCTTGGGCAAACAAATTCTCAAATATATGTGCTTGGCTATGTCTCTCTTCAGGCTAAGAGAGTTAGTTATACATATATAACTAATAAACATTTTGTATTAACTTAATATGTATTTACATATTAATTTATCATATCACTTTAATATATATTAAATATATAACATATACTTAAATATATTTATGTAAATACATATAAGTATCTTCTAAATATTAATCTGTATATATAGGTCCTAAGTACTATTTTTCTCTATGATATTTCATACAAGTTTATGGAAGTAAAGCTGAATTCCATTTGATTGTATTGTTTAACCAAGTCAATATATATTTGAGAAATTACTATGTACTCCAAATTTGACCAGCATCTATGGAAAAAAACAAAGTAGTATAACATATGGTAACTTTCTTCAATGAATTTATAGTCCAGTTGGAAATATTTAATTTTAAAAGTATACAGAATAATCCTAGTAAAAGTAAATACTCCATTATCCAATACTAATTATAACTGCAACAGGAATTTATAGGATTAGCAAGTACAGGTCACATATGCCACAATTTCTATTGCCTTCCCCATAGTAGATATCCTAACAAGCCACTAAACTGAATGCTGAGTCTGGGCCTATGACTTTAAAAACCCTTCAGTAGAAGGACCTCAAAAGAAGTGATTAAAGGTAAGTTTGGTGGATTATTAAGAAGTTTATCTGTATAATGCTAAGTTAGCTCTAAGAAAACAGAAAATATATTAAATGTGCTTGACATATTTTCCCTCAGAATTTATTACTGGTTTTGTTGTTGTTATTATAGGTTGTTATAGGTTTTATAGAGACAACTTGTTTTTAAGTGGAGTTCCTTATAAGAAGCTTGACTCATGATAACAACATGCTTTAATAAAATTCCTCCATGTCCTATTAAAGACAGAATTTATACTCTTTCAGGTTTCTAAATTTACAGTTTAGAAATGACTGTAAAAGTATTTTGTCCATCGACAAATGCAAAGATCATACACCTGAATTGTCCTGGGGATGATCCTGGCTCATCTGCCAGTCATCTGTTTTAGGCCAATGTATATATCTGGTACATTCTGAGCACAGGGAAGGATTTTGCCTCACAGAAAATTATTTCCTTAATGACACATATTGAGGAGAACCCCAAGCTTTGAAACATCCTAGCACAGTATATGCCTCATAACTTACTTTTATAAAATGATAAAATTATAAATAATTATAATTATAAAAATGCTTTCACTAGCAATGTACTTAATTTTGCCCAGGCATGAAGCACAGGAAATAGCCATTTTTAGAGACTGCTTTTTAAAGCCCATTAGCCACCATTAAAAATGCTTCTGGAACCAAGTCTATGGGGTGGCCCTATCATATGACTTGGTATAGATGTTTTCCAAATGCTAGGAAATGGCATGCAGGAAACAACCCAGGTCTTTGAGTCTCATTGGAAACCACTGGGCTCTTTTTCATGCAGTCCCCAGATAACTGGAAGCAGAATACAGGGTCCTGCAAATCACATTTTTTTTATATATATATAAAAAGATGATGATGGCATTTAATCTTGCTCTTGGAAATGGATGGTGGCAGCCTCAGATAGTGTACTTAAAGTCTTTGCAGACATTTGCAGGTAGAAAGATATTCTCAGTGATCTATCCTTTGGGTCACTCTCAAGTTGTGAAGACACTGTTTGAAAGTGCTGGTGTCAAAGGTAAATTTAGAATAAGCTGCAAGTGACAGACTGGAATCTAGGAGGCTAGGACCATTTCTACCTTGTCGACCACCACATCTCTCACATCTAACTGCAAGCTGGGACTCAATATGCACTTACTACAAAGCTGACAGTCAACTCCACAGCTAGAAGAGGCAGCTATGAATGCTCTACCTCCTCCTGACTTTTTAGCACATGCAGCACAGCTGGCTGGTGACACTGGGTGAATAATGAGGGTAACCATGATGTCATTTTTCTGGCAGCCTTCACTACATCACAAGGAGAGTCTTTTATTACATTAAAAGATTGTTTTTAACGAAGAAATACATATTGTGGCAATTGATACAACAGGAAAAACCTGACATGGATTAATGAGGCCACATCATTATAGACATTAAGCTAAACAAACAAACAAACAAACAAAAAAACAGCAGCTATGCTAGGTCCTGGGCTTTTCAAGAAACTGGCCCACCTTCTCCCTAGTAAAAGGCTGCTGTCTAGAACGGAAAATGGTTAGCTAATTATAGATGGGGATAGAAAGAAAGACAATTACTCCTAACATTTGGTGCCACATGCCCAAGTTATTCTAGTAGAAAAGCAAAGTGGCTGGAAGGAAGTAATTATCTTGCTCACCTGACAAGGTGACTCGCATACAGGAGGTATTTAGTAAATTGCTATACTCAGTAAGTAGATATTAAATGAGTAAATCCTAGTCACAAAGTGGAGAAAGACTAAAAATTTAGATTAAAGTTATCTAAAAAAGGTGCTAGTCAAATGTCTTAGCCTCTTAATTAGTGATGCATCTTTATGTAAACTGCACAGAATAAATAACAACTGCAATTTACAGGAAACACACACACATACACATTTATTTATTTGGTCTCCAATAGCTGCCTAATTTGGTGAGATGGAATCTATCATGGATGGATGTTCCGAAGGCTACATAAGCTACAAAGAAAAAATGCAGGTGAAACTGTAGCGTGGGGGGGAAATCTACAACAGCTCTTGAAATTGATTCAGTTTGTCTCTTTCTTTCAAATGACAATGATACTATTAATTTTCAACATAATTATTTTATCAATAAAACCAGATAATAGTATTAGATTTATTCAAATTCAATTATTTCATCATTTTTCAAGTTCCCTTGTTATTTTGTAAATAACCCAATGCTTTATGTTGTTGTTGTTTTGTAAATAATGTTTATCTGCTGCTGCTGACTACACTAGAAGAATCTCAGAAAATCCTTGATGAACAGCTGTTTAGGAAACATGAACTTGATCATATGATTCAATGAACAGATTTAAGAATCATCAGAGGAAGCAGGAAGTGGGCATGATATGGAAGGACAATATCTATATTCTATTCCTGTTGTCTCTCCATCCTCTGCGTGACCTAGGATGACTCACATCTCTCTTTCAGAGTGCCTGCAGTGACTCAGTTTTTTTTTTTTAATTCTCTGTTTAATTCTATATCATCCATAGATCATTTCCTCTGGAAAGCATAATAAATGAAATGATCTTTTTTAGTTCTTTCTTCTATCTGTACTCCAAGTCAGAGTTATTAAAACTCTATTGTTTAGGAGACTGAAGTGAATGTCATTATATTTACAGCATTTAATAGTAAAAAACTAATGATGAAAATATTTTAGAAAGTAATTTTTAAAGTTTTTGAATTATGGGACCTGACAACAATGACTTTTACAGCCCAGAAGAAAAAAAATTCCTCTTGGCATTTGGTAATTAGTTTAGGTCATCAGGAAAACTAAATGTATCTTCTGTGGTATCAGATTCAGTGGATCATAATATAAAAACACGTATTTGCAAACTTCTATGTCCATAAGAATTATCCAGAACCCAAGACTCAGAAACTGTGGCATCTCTACCCAGTGTCCCCTGTTAAAGATGAAAATTAGACCAGACAAGCTTTTCAGTGACACTATTCCTGGCGGTCACCACCTGTTCCTTTTTTTTTTTTTTTTTAAGATGTTATTTATTTATTCATGAGAGGCACACACACACAGAGAGAGGCAGAGACACCAGCAGAGGGAGAAGCAGGGAGCCTGACGTGGGACTCGATCCCGGGTCTCCAGGATCACACCCCGGGCCAAAGGCGGCACTAAACCGCTGAGCCACTGGGGCTGCCCACCACCTGTTTTTTCACAAGTATCTTTTTGAGAGTTATTCTAACATCTATAAACAGAATGATTCATGGCTAATATTAGGGATTTGGACACAGACTCTTTGACACTTGTTAATGAAAGGAGAAGGCACTTTTAAAGGACAGGCATTGGACCTTGGCTAATGTTTTTATCAACAGGCAATATTTATCTGAGATTTTAAATTTGTTTCTAAAGTTGCTGTTGTCTTTTTCAGGCTCTGATATGTTCATTTCCGTGTAAAAGTTGTGAATAAATGTTTATCAAATAGTTTGTACAATATTGATAAAACATACCCAAATATCGGGTTAGTGAGTTCTTGTTTGTTTTGTAAAACGTAGTCCTTGACCAGTACAGAACCTAAATATTCTGACTAAAGCAAAATAACAATTCGTTTATTAGATGATGCTTGGCTGAGGGCACCATATAAAAGCAATAGCATCAGAAGTTTTCCCAGGACTACTTTGGAACAATGTTCTCACTCCATACTACTCCACAGTCAAACAGAGGAATGAGATACATTACACTGTACTTACTCAAGTTTTACTGAAAAATCACTGCAAGCATCAAGAGTACAGAGAAAAATACCACATAGCTGGTTCTTATCACTGTCCATGCAGTCACCAAAAAAATGTGTGAAGTGTTAAAATAAGTGTATACAAAATACTCAGAGGGCACCAAAGGGGCAGAAACTGAGATCATGTAGGGAAGCAAAGAAGGCAGGCTTGGAGATGGCATTTGAATTGGATCATGAAAGGCAAGTGTTGCTTTGAGAATAGAGAAGTAAATTTCAAGCAGAGTGAGTAGGAATGAAGGCAAAAGCACAGAGTTGCAAAACTATTTGCATTCACAAAATCTTGTAGTTCAGTGAAAGAGCATATGGGATTGAGTGGAGGGGAGAGTAGACTGGAAGGGTGGGCTCAGGGCACATTAATAACAGCTTGAATTCAGTCCATACACAATTCACTTATTGCATCAACTTCGAGATGTATTTTATTCTTTTAACCTTTAGAACCTTTGAAATGAAGATATAGTTGGGCAAGTGGCAATTATACTGCCATAACTATGAATGCATGTAAAAACTTGCAAAATGGATGCCAGCAACTTGGAATAATATTATTTTAAGAAATGTTTCACCAATGGGGCACCTGGGTGGCTCCGTGGTTGAGCGTCTATCTTTGGCTTAGGTTGTGATCCTGGGGTCCTGGGATCGAGTCCCACATCGGGCATCGCTCATGGAGCCTGCTTCTCCCTCTGCCTATGTCTATGCCTCTCTCATGAATAAATAAATAAAATCTTAAAAAAAGAAAAAGAAGAAATGTTTCACCACTAATACTCCTGATGAAATAGAGAAAAAAATTATGTTACACCAAACATGGTAATCAATGACTCTGAAATGGAGAGAGATTCAGAAAAGTCAGGCTTTCAGTACAAAATTGTAAGAACCTGATATTAATTAAATTTAATTTATTTTGCTTATATTTGCTCTTATGTACAAAAGTGATAGATAATAAAAATCTTGTTTCAGTTTTGTTTTTCCCTAAATAAGTCTTTCAGGAAGAATGAAATTAAAACCCAAAAAAGATATAATAAAGAAAGAATTGTGCCACAGTTTAATTTGCATATTATTTTTCCTTAGTGGTATATAAGAAATGGTGTGTTCTGTGATCACTGACATCTTAGATTTGATGAAGCAGGTTATTTTCCATGTGCACTGCATGCCTAGGATCTGCCACATTCTGCACTAGGTGCTGGGGCTGTGATGAGAAGCAAGAAATGATCTATCCCAAATTTCACACTGCTTCCAGCTCACAGTCACGATGCTGGGCTGAAAGCCTGAACTATGTGTCCTACAGGGAGCCCTCAGAGGGCTTTAAGAGCAGAAATGATGTGATGAGATATGTTTTGAGGGAACTTGGCTCTATCAGTGATATACAGGCTTGAAGGCAGGAAAGGGGTAGTGCAGAGAAAGATCTTGAAATAGTTTGTGTAAGATATAATGAGGGCCGGCATTAAGGCATGGCCACAGGCAGAGAAAGAAAGAGGATTTAAGCAACATGATTCCCACTGCTCATAGTTCTTGATCAAAGAAAGTAAGCAGACAATTTAAACTGCCTGGACACTGATGGCAATACAGTATAGCATTTTTTAAAAGATTTTATTTATTTATTCATGAGAGACACAGAGAGAGTCAGAGACACAGGCAGAGGGAGAAGCAAGCTCCATGCAGGGAGCCCGATGTGGAACTTGATCCCAGGACTCCAGGATCACACCCTGAGCCGGAAGGCAGACATTTAACCACTAAGCCAACCAGGCATCCCTACAGTATAGCATTTGAAAGCTATTAATCACCAAATTTTTCACTTTCAAAGTGGTATGTGCACTTTGGCCTTCAATTGCCCAGCACTAAGGACAAGGCAGCATGCTAAGCCCTAGGAATTCAAGGAATTGAGTCTTCTAGGTGAAGGGGGAAAGAGAGAGAGAGAGAGATAGAGAGAGCGCACGCAAGAGGTGATGTGATTATACCAATGCAACTGTGTGCATTAACAGGGAGCTCAGAGAGGCACTGGGAGAGCTCAGTTGGAAGCAATGCCCAGAGATGGAACAATCTCCCAGGGGAAGTCACATCTGAGCAGAGGCTTGCAGAGGTAGTGCAATGAGCCTACAGGTTAGACACTGTACGAAAGGGCAATTCTGGACAGAGGTAAACCTGAGTAAAAATATGGAGCTGAGAGACAGCAAAGTATATTTGGAGTAATTTTCAACATATGGATATGCCTATCTATAGTGGGAAGAATTAAGGGGACCTTTCACCCAAAAGGCCTCACTTCACATTAAACTGCTTCCATTTAATCCTAGAGCACTGTGGACCCCCTAAAGGATTGCCTTATATTTCAACTTATGTCATTTAAGTAGGCTTTCACAAAATTTTCTAACTCTAAATTGGATCACACATAAAATCAACCCTAAGAGTTTTCATCAAGTTTCAAAATAAATGAGAAAAAGCAAGGGAAGAAATTACTAATATGTCCTATTAAAGTATCCAATTAATTTAAAATACTTTGAAAAAGCAAAGTTCCAGGAGCAGTAAATCGGTGACCAATTTAAAATATTATTTCTTTATATGTGCAGTAACAAGTAGAGTGGGTTGCTCTTTTTTTAGAATTATTCTATGATACAGGTCAATGTAACAGAAAAGTTACCTATAGATAGCAGTCTAAAGATCTTTTTTTATAAAGATAACAAAATATGGGAAAAATTTTGAGTTTATTCAGTTTTTCTTTTATATTTCTAACAGATACTGAATAGTATACTTAAGATTATATATTTCTATATATATTATATGTATTATATACTTAAAGATTATATATAAAGATTTTATATATATATAAAACAAATTATTGTTTTAACATCAACATTTGCTGTCATGTTTATAGAATAGATTTAAAATAGTGGTGTTTGTGAGTTCAGATTTACATGGATTTCACGAGGATATTAGGTCAGCATCCATCTTGCATCATTTTAAAATTACCACTGAAGAATGAACCATTTCTTTGTCCTGATTCTTTGATTACACACATGACCTTCCAAGAAAGGAATCAAATGCAAATGGAATCAGAAGCTAGACCATGGTTTGTGTGCTTCACACAAGAAATGTTCTAAAGTTTTTGGTAGAATTTGGAACCCTGAACTGTGTACACAGCTTTGTCAAGTGAAATGTGCTCTCTTTCCCCACCTAACCTCATGTGGTTTTAGCTTCCCACTACTTGAACATGTAGCAGCCTTCCTAAAGTTATACCATATTTGTTATTTACACGTGTAACTCAGTTTCCCTCACTACTCTGTAAAACTCTGAAGAGCAAGAAGCATGTTTCATTCATTTTTTAATATTTTTAAAACAAAAAGTCAAATGCCTTGTCAAAAAAGCTAAAAAAAACCTATGTTGAAGTACATTACAGACATATGTATAATACTTAAAATTTTTATTGCTAGTCTCGATTAATATTAGCATTTCTAGAAAACAATTAGAATTCTGTACTACGTAAACTTTGTTTCTTTGTGCTATTTTTATTTTTTTTTACTTTTTTTGTGATATTTTAAGTCATTAATGTTCCCACCAGCATATTTCAACACCACCAAAACCAATATTTGAAAAATAAAAAGAATCCTATTATTTCATATAAATTGCTTTAAAACTAAACTGGCTTGGAAGAGAAAGATCATGTGTACACAAAATTTCTCAAAATGTCAAAATTATAGAACAAATTCTGAGTCTAAAGAGTATATGTTTAAAGAATGACTACTTTGATGTGTTCTTTAATCAAGTTTTTGTTTCTAAGTGGGTAGAATTCATCTGTGTAACTAAAATATATATTTACATTAGAGCTAGTATATATACTTGTAAGATTTCCAATATTATGCACTCAGACCTGGCCCTAGATTCCAAATGCTTCAGAACAGAATGTTCATAGTATCAATGTTAAAACTCACATTCTCAGGTGATTGTATTCTTGTCATCACCTCAAGAGCATATTTTTTTTGTATCAAACGCTGAGTGAATAAACACAATGTCAATTTTTTTTCAGACATTTAAGATGTCATTTAAGATGTGCAAAAGTCAGGCTCCAATAGCTTTGATAGATTCCATAGAAGCACAAGGGATTTGTTCTACATGAAATACTGACTGGCACCATAGGAGACACGGGATCTAGTTTGTGTATAAACTCCTGCATCAGCCATGAGAAGCATATTCTTAACAGAGAATATCCCAGGCAATGTGTTTATTTCAGAGCTTCTTGTTCTTGTTTATTTTTAAATTGTTTTTGTTTCTCCTTTTCAATCCAAAGCTTAGGACTACAATGATTTAGTGGGGTTTTTTTAGTCCTATTGGTAAAAATTTCACATTACATGGACATTTCCTAATTTTTATATTTCCTAAAGTCCTTCTGGTTTGCTTCAAAGAATCTGTGAAGATACTCTATAGAGACAAGCATGATGAGATCAACTATAGACTTTAAGGTGATGGAGAACATTTTAAGAAATGTGCACTTGGCATGTGGCCAGGCATAATTCTGATCAAGTAATTGCTAAGAAACTGCAGTTATGAAGAATGTTTTCATAATCACACCTTAACTTTGGTTAAAGCATCTGGCTCATCTCACTCTCCATCAGGTGTCTATTTCAAACACTTAAGACAACTGATCATTCGGTTATTCAAACATCTGTCATAGCACAAAATCATGGTTCATTCATCCCATGAAATATTATGCAGCAATGCAAAGATGAGTTATAACTCCACTGGCCTGGAGTAAGCATCACTCTACTGTGACATGTAATTTGGAAAGAGAGAGAGAGAGAGAGAAAGAGAGAGAGAGAGGAAGAGAGAGCATGTGTGAGCAGTGGGGAGAGATAGAAAATTTTAAGCTGAGCACGGAGCCTGCAACAGGGCTGAGACCCTGAGACCCTGAGATCATGACCTGATCCAAAGTTAAGAGTCAGACCTTAATCGACTAAGCCACCCAGGTGCCCCATTTAGAGTATATTTTTACTTTTGTTTAAAATATATATGCATGGGGGAAGGTATACAAGTGTGTTAAGTATGAAGAAAAATGTGGAAGGATATTCTCTACTGTCAGGGGAATATGTTTAGAAAGGGGATGTGGCATAATTTTTTCTTGTGTATTTTTAAACTGTTTTATTTGTATGAATAAGCATATATATTGTAATTTGAGTATCTAATGAAAAAAGTGTAAGTGGAATTTTTAAAAATTAATCTTGGACTGATTTTTTAATAATTTTTCTAATCTATTATTAATATTGGCTCTACTATTGGACCTACTGGTACCATTTACTAGTTGTGTAATGCTGGACATCTCTTTACTCTTTTTATACCTCAGTATACTAATCAGTCTAATAGGAATTATTACACCAATCTCACAGAAGTGGTGGTGATAACTGTTGACACATGTGAAACACACAGACTAGTGGCTTATATTAAAATATAAATATCATCTTCTAGTATAAGTGATGACATATCTTGAGACTATCTAAGAAATAATTTGCTAATGTTTCTGGGAAATGCCACCAGTTTTGTGACTAAAGCATATTTAATGTGGCTACCTGCTTTTGGCTCAGAACTTTGGATAGTTTCCTCATTTGAATACTAGGGGAGGGAAGCAAGAACTGCAAGTTTTTCTTATTAAACAAAGAGTCAAAAGTGATCAAATGAGTAACATCTGCTGACATAGGTTAATTCTTAATGAGGAAATTTTAACCCTCGAAATATCTTTTTAATTCAAGAAAAATCTATATATTTTTAACTAAGTTCCCAGATAATTGTGGTTTTCTGGCTTCCAAGATGCAAATTCATGGTCACCTATAAATGTCAAGCCAGGCAGCAGAATGTTAATTAGGTGATCTGGTTAGGTACTCAAGTTTCAAAAATTATGTCCCCCCTCCCCCCATCTACCCACTTGCAAACTCCGTATCAGAAGAAAAGAAATTAAATTATATAAAACAATGTAATAGTGTAAGATAATCTTGATATTTGAATAATGTTAAAAATATCAATACTGTTGCTACATCTCGCTGAAATAACAAAAAAGAAAATGCATCTTATAGTAAAAAAAAAACAAACAGGAGAATTAATGAGTAAAGGGAATTTAGTTTACTTCTGAGGGTAGGAGATGTGTTTCTGCACCTCTGCTATATCTAATATTCTAAAGGATCATATGAGCATCTACCACTGCCCATAAACAATTGGAAAGTAAAAATATCCAACAGATTTCTATGTTGCTAGACCTACAGCATTGTTAGTTTCAAACAGAAAGTACTCAGAAAACTATTATTCTCAGAAAAATGTAGACAAAATTTTTCATGACTCTTGTTTTTTCAAGTAATTATTTTAAAAATGATTTTAAATAATGTAGTAAGCTCAACAGAACATACTAAAATATATAACAAGTGCTTACCATAGTTTTAATGAAAAGTAAAAAGTACGATGATCTCTCCATACCATTTAAATCATTTAAGCCACATAGCAAAAGGTGTCAATGCTAGTGTTTAGATAAAAATAGGGAAAACACCATTTAAAAATTACAAAGCATTATGGTTTTGAAAGGGATCAGACGTAATAGATATAGCAAACCAAGCATGTCAGAAAGGTTTTCTCTTTCTATAATACCTAGGCCTTTGGCAGGCTGCCTTGTTCGTGGTCCCATTTCACCAGGAAACAAATGGCAATAGAAATCCATCTGTTTGGTCCCATAAACACAAAGATTTGATTTTCCACTGGCACAGAAATCAGAGATCCTTCCGATAATGGAAGTAGGAAACGTTTCTGCATAATAACAGAGGAAGCAACAACAGACGGAGCTGGTAGATACCACCTACCCGGGGCTGTTTTTGTCCTTCGTCATTTCTGTGCAGGTGAGCAGGAAACCTTATAGCCGCATAGGAGCCAGTCTGATCTGATGAGTGTTCTGTTACCTGTGAGCCTGGTACTTGAGGTCTCACATGCTCCACCCACACCTCCACAAGGGCCCATGGTTGGGAGAGGAGCTGGTATGCAGAACAGTATCCAAGGAAAAAAGAGACCCAAACTTCACACAGCAAGCTGTTATCCCCCTCAAGAAAATGCCATTCTGTAAGTGCAAGGAAGATGGGTGTTAAATGCAATTGCTCTTCAGTTAAGTGAGAAATATGTTCCATAAGTGTATTTTTCTTGGTAGCACATAATTTAAACCATATAATAAGAAGTATTAGTAAATGATAGGTACTACTGAGGGGAAACGTCCTTGTAACATATAAAGAAAATATAGAAACAATTTAGAGATAGCGCCCGTATCAGACTTATAAGCACTAAAGAATATCACATTGATGTCTGCACCATTGTCACTATAACTCACTGTGTCCTTACTAGGTCCTAGGCATTGTTACAAATGCTTTAAATGTATTAGTTAATCTCAATGGCCTATGAGGTAGGTACTACTCACATTTTCACTTAACAGAAGAAAGAATGGAATATTTAGCAAGGTTGAGGAACTTGCTCAAGGTCAAATAACTTTCCTAGTAACTCTACCATTTACTATGGCAAAGATGGGATTTGAACTATGTCTTTTAGGACACCTAAGACTGACTTCTTAGCCACTTTATCACATTTCCCTCACATTATACTACATTACTTTCAGTAGAGTCTTCATACCACCAGGATGTTGCTCCTAAATATTAAAAGAAAATTACTTAGATAAGGTAGCTTAAGGATAGATAAGGTAGCAGAAAACATGAACACATATTTCTCCAAACACACACACATAAAAAATGCTCAACATCACTCATCATCAGCGAAATGCAAATCAAAACTCCAATGAGATTCCACCTCACACCTGTCAAATGGCTAGAATCAAAAACATAAGAAACAGCAAATATTGGTGAGGATGAGAAGAAAAAGGAATTCTCCTGCACTGTTGGTGTGAATGCAAACTGGTGCAGCTACTGTGGAAAACAGCATGGAGATTCAAAAAATTAGAAATAGAATGATCACATGATCCAGTAATTTAACTGAGTATTTATCCAAAGAATATGAAAACATTAATTCCAAAAGATATGTGTACCCTATGTTTATTGCAGAATTACTTAGAATAGCCAAAATATAGAAGCAAACCAAGTGTCCACCAATAGATAAATGGATAAAGAAGATGTGTGTGGGGAATGTGTATGTATACATATATTGGAATATTACACAGCCATAAAAAATAATGAAATCTTGTCATTTGCAACAACAGTGGGATAGATCTAGAGGGCATTATGCTAAGTGAAGTAAGTCAGTCAAAGAAAGACCAATACCATTTGAGTTCACACATACGTAGAATTTAAGAAACAAAACAAATGAACAAAGAAAAAAGAGGTAAACAAAAAACCAGACCCTTAAGTATGGAGAACTAGTAGTTAACAGAGGGGAAGTCAAGGGGATGGATGAAACAGGTGAAAGGAGATAAAAGTACACTTACTATGATGAGCACTAGTAGCACAGAGAACTGTGGAATGACTATATTGTACACCTAAAACTAATACAATGCTGTACATTAACCATACTGAATTTCTTTCTAAATTATACTGAATTTAGAAGTTAATTAATTAAAATAAAGAAAGAATATTGAAATGTGGAAGTACACTAAGAACAGTAAGGGATAAACAGAGCAAATATGAACACCAGATGATAAGATTCAAGAAGTATAACAAGACACAAAGATCCTTTCACACCTGGATAACATTGAGAAATCATGGCAGTGCATAAACAATGATCATAGAAATGACCCTACATTGTCAATATTTCCAAAGGTAAGAAAAAGTGCCATGCTTTTAGAAAGCTGTCCATCAACATTATTTTAAGTTATTTGTTCTAAGCTGACCATTCTCGTGAAGGCGTAAAGTTCCCTTAAGAGTTCTTAGAAATCCTCAGAACCTTCAACACGTTAGATTCTCTTCAAATGTTTGTTAAAGAAATTAAAAGAGTGCCCATGCAAAATCTGGAAAACGTTGACACAAACAAAATATCAGAATTACTGATATTCCTGCATTACTACTTAGGAGCGATCATTTGTTGAACTCATTCTATAAGCTAGTAACTTTTCATATGCCATTAATAACCAATAACAACATTGAAAAAATAAACAGTGGTATGCCTATTTTACTGATGAGGAAACTGAGACATTAAAAATTTATGTAAATTGCCCAAGTTCACAAAACATGTAATTGACAAAGTCAGGATTCTAAGTCAAGAGTGGCTTGATCCCAAAGCCTGCACCCTTTCTCCTACCCCAAATTCTTCATGCAATGATAACTGTACATAACAATAACTATATGTTAAATTAATTTCAGAATCAGTTATATTTGATTTTAAACATTACTCACACATGCTTACTCTTTGCAGCATGGTGTAATATTCATATCTTTATAAAAGATAGGGAGATAAAATGTGTTTTAAATTTCATTTCATAGAAGATTACCAATAACCAGAATGGTTTTATCAGTTAAGAAAAAAGAGTAATAAAGCCTGGTTAAAAAAAAAAAAAAACAACTATAAATATGATCCTTAGATGTAAGTGACCAGCATCATAACAAATAGAAGGAGCAGAAAGAATAAAACCTATGTCATTTAAAAATATGTTGGAGGTGGAATAAAAATGTACATTTCTTCCATCAGAGACCATTGTAAAACTTCAATTCTAAGTGGAGAAGCTCTCTCTGTGTTCAGAAATGTATGAAACAGGATAGCCCCAGGGCTTTTCGACACCTTGACTGGTCAAAAGAAGTAGAAATGAGGGCAGTTTCTTCCAACTCTCAGCTACTGTGTTAGGGAACTACCTTTGAACACAACCAGGTGTCCTTCTTGTGGATATATAGAGGGTTACAGTGAAGGGTACATGAGCCACCTCTCATCCAACTCATCATTTACTCTCATCCATCTGCTTGGACTGGAGAAGAAAACTGTCACAAAGCCAACCTCCATTTCCCAGCCTAGTAAGAAAGGTCTGTTTGCTTCCCTCTGCATATACTAGAGTTTAAAAAATATCCCAAGACTGTGGTCTCATTAATGCTTCTATTCGCCAGCACCCCCACCCTAGGAGAAATTAAGGCCAACTTGCTTGTAAGGCATGACTTAACCTGGTGCAAAAAAAAAAAAAAAATC
Organism: Canis lupus familiaris; assembly: GCF_011100685.1. NCBI lineage: Eukaryota > Metazoa > Chordata > Mammalia > Carnivora > Canidae > Canis > Canis lupus. The sequence continues at coordinate 7,508,675 of NC_049234.1, read as the reverse complement.
TATTTTTGCCACTCCACTTCCAGAGGAGCTGTCTCCATTGTACTTTAGAAGAGTAGTAGTTAGTAAGATCTGTCTTGCCAAGTGCAGAAATTTTCCTAAGGCTTTGCAATCTGAGTAGTTCTAAACTGTGAATTAATTAGCATGAATGTCCCTTTATTTTTGTCCCTAACATTTTTAATCAGATAAAATCTGGATAAGTGGACATCTAGAGTAAACTTAAAAGGTAAGAAAAAAGTTAAAAAAAGGCAACAGATGACAGGCATAGATGGAAATCACGGAGGATGTCCTATGCCTTGGCAAAAATGGGGAGAGTGTACACAGGAGCCAGGCATAGCAATAAGGCTGGTATTATGTTAGCACAAGCTGGATGTGGTGCCATCTGGGGTGCTGCCCTGAAACATGACCCAGTTAATAATGAGCACCTCCCAAACTATGGGCATGAGGCTGCTAGGTTCAGTATTCTGCAGATGGATTTGCTGGCGCTATGAAAATGCTAATGTTTGGACAGACTCTTAGAATTAGCAGTTAGGCCTCATGGTACTCTTCACATCTTCATTGTTAGTTTGTCTTACAATGATTCAGACTTCACCCTTCTTGGGTATTTAGTGTCTAAATAAGCCTCTTAAATGACTATAGACTTGTCACTAGCCTGTGAAGTTATACTAGAAATAAAATAGGTGAGATTAGGCTGTTTAGTCCACTGTGCTACAAGGTTCTTTAATAACAGGAAAGCAGGTGGATATTATCAGAACTGCTTTAGCAGTTTCCATTTAATTCCCTATAAATAAAAGCCTCTGTTGGTAGACTCATTAGACGAAGGATTTAGAAACATCAAAAAAAGAACTCTCCTTGAATTCCTAATGCCTACTGCCCAAGGTCATAGCTAAAATACTTTATAATTGTTCTTAAATACGTGATTTATATTAAATTCTCTCAAAGCTAACATCTGTATGGTTTGTAACAAAGGTGGGAATGTGTGTGTGTGTGTGTGTGTGTGTGTATGCACACATAAACTTTCTACAAACATTTTGGAATTAAATTTTTCAGAGGTTAAATTCCTTTTTAAAACTTAAAATAAGGAAGAGCACCTGGGTGGCTCAGTCAGTTAAGCATCTGACTCTTGATTTTGACTCAGGTCATAATCTCAGGGTCGTGGGAGTGAGTCCTGCATCAGGCTCCACACTTAGCATGGAGTCTGCTTGGGATTCTCTCTTCCTCTCCCTCTGCCTCTCCCCCAACCCTCTATCTCTCAAATAAATAAATCTTTAAAACAACAAAAATGACGACTCAAACAAGGATTGAAAATATTTAATAGAAGTTTGTAAGTCTAAGCTCAGGTATAAAAATACACAGTGGTTAACAGTCACACCTGAAGAATGGTATGAATTGGGAAGTTACTAATGACTTTTATATATTTAACCTGAGAATAATTGATGAAAAAACACCGATCATCTAGGTTAATGCCCTCTACTTGTATTTTGATTTCAAAATAGCACTACTTTATATTTTAATATGTTTTTCTAAGATGAAACATGAACCTTGATTTTACTTAAAAATTCCAATTGCCAAATAGTCTCTTCAATATACTTAACTGCCTATATCTGAAGAGTCAACAAATAGAAACCAAATCCCATGCCTCCCTGAAAAGAAACAGATGAGAGTAGAAACTGTGGACAGTAATCTATTCATCAATGGTCTGCTATATTTTAGATGCATACCAAGGCCTATATAAAATTTAAAAACTAAATTTTAATGACTTGAAAGTTACGACAACAAAAAGAAATGAAATGCATCCAAATCAGGAGGAAGAAATAAAGCTTTCACTATCTGCAGATGATATGATACTATATATATAAAAAGCCCAAAAACTCCACCACAAAACATTCCATGCTTATGGATTAGAAAAACAAATATTGTTAAAATGTCTATACATCCAATGCAATCTACACATTTAATATAATCCTTATCAAGATACCAACAGCATTTTTTCAGATCTAGAACAAACAATCTTAAACCTTTTGTGAAGCCACAAAGGACCCAAATAACCAAAGCAATCTTGAAAAAGAAAAGTAAAGTTGGAGGTTTCACAATTCTGGACTTCAAATTATATTACAAAGCTACAGTATCAAAACAGTATGGTACTGACACAAAAATAGACAGATAGATCAACAAAACAGAATAGCAAACCCAGAGACAAACCCACAATTATATGGCCAACTAATCTTCAACAAAGCAGGAAAGAAAATGCAATGGACAAAAGAGTCTGTTCAACAAATGGTGTTGGAAAAATTGGACAATGATATGCAAAAGAATGAAACTGAATCACTTTCTTATACTATACCTCAAAATAAATTCAAAATGGGTTAAAGACCTAGATGTGAGACCTGAAACCATAAAAATCCTAGAGGAGAACACAGACAGCCACTTCTGTGACATCAGTCAAAGAAAGTTCTTTCTAGGCATATTTCCTGAGGCAAGGGAAACAAACTATTGGGACTTCATAAAAATAAAAAGCTCTGTACTACAAAGGAAACAATCAACAAAACTAAAAGGCAATCTACAGAATGGGAGAATATATTTTCAAATGACATAATCAATAAAAGGTTAGTATATAAACTGTAGAAAGAACTTATAAAACTCAATACCCCAAAAATGAATAATCCAATGAAAAATGGGCAAAGAAGACAGACATTTTTCCAAAAAAGACACAGAAATGGCCAACAGACACATGAAAAGATGTTCAAAATCACTGATCATCAGAAAAATGCAAATCAAAAATACAATGAGATATTACCTCATACCTGTAAGAACAGTTAAACAACACAAGAAACAAGTGTTGGTATTGATATGGAAAAAAGGGAACCATCTTATACTGTTGGTAGGACTGATGCAGCCACTCTGAAAAATGGAAGTTCCTCAAATAGTTAAAAATAAAACTACCCTACAATCGAGCAATTGCACTACTATTTACCCAAAGAATTCAAAAATATTGATTCGAAGGGACAGGGACACCTGGGTGCCTCAGTGGTTGAGCATCTGCCTTTGGCTCAGGGTGTGATCCTAGGGTCTGAGATTGAGTTCCACATCGGGCTCCTTACAGGGAGCCTACTTCTCTCTCTCTCTCTCTCTCTCTCTGTGTGTGTGTGTGTCTCTGCCTCTCTTTCTCTCTGTGTCTCTCATGAATAAATAAATAAAATATTTAAAAACAAAAACAAAGGGACACATGCACCCCCATGCAGCATTTTCCACAATAGCCAAATTATGTAAAGAGCTCAAAAGTCTATCACCTGATGAATAAAGAAGTTGCAGTATATATATATATATATATATATATATATATATATATATATATATATATAATGGGATATTGTTTAGCCATAAAAGAATGAAATATTGCCATTTGCAATGACATGGATAGAGCTAGAGAATATTATTCTAAGTGAAATAAGTCAGGTAGAAAGACAAATACCATATGATTTCACTAATGTAGAATTCAAGAACAAGACAGATGAACACTGGAAGAAGAAAAGAGAGACACACAGAGAGAGGTAAACCAAGAAACAGACTCTATTAACTACAGAGAACAAACTGATGGTTACCAGAGGAATGGGGGTGGGGGGGAATGGGCGAAATAGATGTTGGGGCTTAAGGAGCACACTTGTGATGAGTACCTGATGATGTATGGAAGTGCTGAATCACTATATTGTACTCCTAAAACTTACATTATACTGTATGTTAGTTAACTAATTTGGATTTAAATAAAAACTAAAAAAAGACAACTATATGTAAAACCTTATTTATATTATTAATCTCAGAGGCATAGCTATCTGGTTTCTCATTCATTCAATAAATTTACTGAGTATGTACTATGTGCAGAGTACTTCAGCACTCTTCTAGGTGCTGAGAAATCAACAGTGGAAAGAAAAAGTGATTTGTTCCTTCTCCCAGTAAGGTGTGCAAGATAAAACCTACAAATGTTTGTAAGGCAAGTAATAAGATGGTTGAGGTGGGGTGGATGGTGAAGCCAGCACATGCATAACAGCTACATGGGAAGCATCTAGAAAGAATGAATTCAGAAAGCACAATGTTTAGAACCCTAAATGTAAATGCAAATGTCAGAAAGGCCAATTAAACTAAATAAAACAAAGCCAATTAAAAAGCTGAAAGAATAAAGAGCCAAAAACATAAATAGAATTTTAAAAAGCAAATGTCTTCTAAATATTAACAACAGTGAAACCAACAATGCAGCTATCATTTCTCATTATTTTGCTCCAGGTGCCATTCTAAGAACCCTTCATGTATTATGTCATTTAATTATCCCCACAACAATGGGAATGGGAGTTTTATTAAATCCAATTCATATGTAGGTGCGTGTGACTGAGGTACAGAGAAATACAGTAACTGGCTCAAGTTCACATGACTGGTAAATTAAGAACAGTGCTAATCCAACTCCAAACACATCAGACAAGCTATAGGGCCTTGCACCAACATGCTATATTTCTGGCCTCCTATCTTAAATATGCTGCTGTCATTTACTGAATCCTAACTGTGGCACTGTTAGACACTGTTAAGTACTTAATAAATATCATCTGATTTAACATTTACAGCAAACCTGTGAGAACAGCATTACTATCACCCCCAGATGATAAAACCAAAGCTCCAAGTAGTTGAATAATTTGCCTGTTTGCAAAACAGAAGACTCAGGCTTAGAGTCCCACACTGGTGACTACAAAATCCTTGCTCTTTATCCCTGTACTGTCTTCTTTTCTGTGTGAAGGTATGAAAATGCATTAGTGACACCCTAACACTCCAGTACTCAGGCAGTGCCAGGTTAGTAGCAGTACTTTGGGCATACAGCTTAGTGTGCAGATGAGCACTTGCTTTGGAGAAGGACAGTCTTGAGTTAGAATTCTGCTCTTTGCTCTCCGCGGACTGAGGACTAGTATTTAATCAGAAAGAGCCTCCTTTGAACTGAGAATAATGAAAGCTACTTTAAATGGCAGCCCAGAAAAGAGGAGGTACTGAATAAGTATTAGTTCTCTTACCCAATGAGCCTCAAACACATTTTGAAATTAGTGACCAAGATTTAGAAATAAAGGAATCTATAGCTTCCTCACGACTTGGATTTGAAACCTGGTAAATGTGGGATTTAGAAAGCATTCCTAGTTCCTAATCTGGTCAAGTAGAATAGCACTATCCAACAGCCACATAATATAAGCCATATATGTAATTTTAAATTTCCTAGAATCCACATTAAAATACTTTTATTAATATTTTATTTTACCCAGTGCATCCAAAATATTAAAATTTCAATGTGGTCAATTCAAAAATTATGAATGAGAAATTTTGCATTTTTTTCTCATAGTGAATATTGGAAATTCAGGGTGTATCTTTCACTTACAACACGTTTTAGGTTTTTTTTTTGAGATTTTATTTATTTATTTATTTATTTGTTTGTTTGTTTATGAGAGACAAAGAGAGAGGCAGAGACATAGGCAGAGAGAGAAACAGGCTCCCCAAAGGGGATGCAAGACTGATGCAAGACTTGATCCTAGGTCCCCAGGATCATGCCCTGAGCCACCCAGGCATCCAACTACACATGTTGATATGAGCTAGTGGCTCCTGTATTGGACAACTTTATAAAATATGAAGATATGACCATTTCTCTGGTCTGTGATAGGTTTTTCAATCCATTTCTTTCCTTATTTAGTCCAATCTGGATGTGGACATAATCAGTCAACAGTCTAAACCTTGTATATCTACCTTGACCTCCTACATTTATCTTTATGCTGATACTCATGGATGCACTTAGATTCACCCTATTATAATCTATGTGTGAACATTCCCTAAGGTCTGAACTATTCATTAGAAGTTGAATGCCTGAAGCATTTGCTTGTCCTATTAAATGGCACCTTATATATGCTTCCTTGTATATTTTTTATCTTTCCTTTTGCCCACATCTCTCCAGCTAAACGATAATCCCCTTACGGCTTTTTATGCCCTCACTTCCAGCACAGTGTCAGACACATATTAGACAATTAATGCATCTTGGGATGACAGATGCTCTAGAAAAGTCATCTTGCAGTCTTCACCATATCTACCACAGTACCTTGCCATAGATGCTCATTTTGCTTAAGTGAATGAATGTTGCTTTACTGATAATTTGAAAAGAACCACAGCACTCAGTGTGAAAATACAGCCACTAAAGAGATTATATAAGAGAGTTTTAGGCAATCATTTCAGAAAGAACTTCATTTGCCATCCCTCATTTATAGGGAGCTATTATCAGATTGGGACCATTTTCCTGGCTTCCTGGTTCCTAATCACCCACTTTCTACTAGTTTATATTATTTCTTTCTGTTTACAGTCCTCTGCTTAAGTTCTCCAAAGGGGAGAGTCCTATCACAAAAGTCAAAGGTTGAAGATACCGAACTATAGATTGTTGAAATGCTGAAGACTTTCTACTGGTGGGAAAGATAGAAAATAGTAATGCAGCCCTAAAATGAAAGGTGAGGAGAAAGTCCATTCTATGCTAAATATCTTTTATTTTGGAGATATGAAGAGGAATATTTTATTCAATGCAGAAATACACTATGAAATTAGACACCAAATCATTACACTTGTTTTTACCTAAAGTTTAGAGAATTTCTATCTTCTAAAACAATATTTTCCTGTATGTTGATAGCTTGTTACTTTTGTTTAAAGATATATCACAAACATGCTGATGCTTTTAAATGTCATTTCCTTAACAAAATGACATATTTTTTCATGAAAGCTCAAGAAATTGAGAAATTATCTCACAATGGATTTTTAAAGACAATTATCTAGAGATGAAGAGATCAGTGTAAAGAATAGGAGAAAGTGCTTTGGAGCCTTATATTATCTGAATGTGAATCCTGACTATGTCACTTATTGCTATAGGATCAGAGGTGCATATAATGGACAGATATTTTGGACAGTCATCCCCTTCTGGGGGAGGGAGGGCACAGTACAATGTATCACTTCTCTTTTCTCCATGGAGTTTGAGTTCTTTTGGACCCACTTTCCTGTTCCCAGGGGAGCATGTGACTCAGTTCCAGCCAATAAGGAAAATTATATTCAATTCTAGAAATGTGTAGGAACTGTAGGGAAAGAGGCATGGCTGGTCTGCTAAGCGTTGGCGAGCAGAAAGGATGTAAGCTGGCAGCTGTTGGAAGCCATTTAGCCACCTTAACAGGCAGAGCAATGTGTGAGGGGAACACAGGAAATCACAGATAAGAGACGGAGAGAGGGAGATTATATCCTTTGGATCAGTCATGATGGAAGTCAGTTCTACTCCTCATCTTTACATGAATTATTAATATCTAGGTCTTCTATCTCTTGAAATCATTAGGTCCTGATAAAAACTGTCAAGTATAACCTTCTCTTCACCTTATATATTTTTAGTGATAAAACAAGAACAGATCACCCATTTTGTTAGGTTGTGGTGAGAAGTAATTGAAGTTGTATTCATAAAATTCCTGGAATATAATGGGATGCATTCAGTCAGTGGTGGATATTTGACTTTAAAAGGGCAGAAAGGGAGGTGGTTAAGAACACAGACTCTTGAACTAGATTATGTTTGAAAAAAAAAAAAAAGATTATGTTTAAAACATGGATATACTACTCACCAGCATTACAAATTTGAGTGAGACTACATAACCTCTCAATTCAGGCTTCCAAATATATAAACTGAGAAACAACAATAATATCCATTAGATAGAAGCACCAAGCCATTTAGAAATAACATATGCGAGGGCCTCACTGTTTGGCACATGACCAGTCATGAAATGATAGCTATTGTTTCTGTTTATGCCAATTTCAACAATTACTAACTTCAATCTATTTCTATAGCAAGAACATTATAAATAGTATCCATTTTCATTTTTAGACAGAAAGTCATGATTATTTTAAAATTTTCCTTGGAGAGAGAAAAAAATGTCATGTGGATTTAAAAAAAATGGTGTGATATTTAAAACAGATGTAACATCCAGAATAAAGGAAGTAAACCCTCACTTTACTCTTATTCTATCTGACCATTTTTGGAACTTAATTTTAGGTGTACATGTCCACGGGATATGGCTGATCATGCAGATATGTCCAACCACGTTCCACAAAGCAGTAAGTAATCAGAGCACTGAAAGTGAGGAAATATGTCACATGAAGGATACTTGTCACATCTGGGGCTGCTGAGCTTAGGGAAGGCAGGGAGAAGATGTAATAGGGCTACACACTACAGAGGTAAAGACAAGATGCTTCCAGAGGACTAGACAGCAAAGTCAAAGAATGGAAAGATAGTTTTCCTGTTATTTTGAGTCAAACTGTACCCACTTTCTATAGTTTTATGGTCACCTCTGCCCCTTTCACATCCTACATAACAGAGAATGTGGGGCACCTTGTTGGACCAGTGGTTGAGCGTCTGCCTTTGGCTCAGGTCATGATCCAGGGTCCTGGGATCAAGTACCGCATCAGGCTCCCTGCAGGGAGCCTGCTTCTCTCTCTGCTTAGGTCTCGGCCTCTCTCTCTCTCTCTCTCTCTCTCTCTCTCATGAATAAATAAATAAAATCTTTAAAAAAAAACAGAGAATGTACTAGCTCTTCATCTGGAACATAAATTCACACCTACAAGACCCCAACATGCTTAAAAAGTCTCGCACATATACATGAATCATTCAGACCATTATAAATGATTAAGCAGATGTACCGATATTTATCAGGAAGAGATAGTTTCCTTTCATAGCATCACAAATCCTCACATTTGAGAGTAATTAGGGAGAACACCTGACCAAATAACTGATGAGCACAGATTAGGAAATTATGTTGTAGTTTTCTCTTTTCAAGTAGACTCTATAAATAGCAATAAAAATCCCAAGTAAGACACTGTTGTCAAGAAGAGCCCTTCAGGATTTACATTAGTAAACTTAAGATAAGTATAATTTGCAGAAAAAATATTGCTATTTACATGCAAATGTGGGTCATGTCCAAGAACCAAATGTCTTTACCCTGCACTTTCTACATTCAATTAATCAGCATGTCCTTTATGCTCCACCACCAAATATCTATTAAAATTGCCTTATCTTTCTCACCAGTATCATCATCTCAACCCAGTAGTTCTCAGTTGGTGCCAATTTTGCCCTTACCAGGGACATCTGGCAATGTACAGAGATATTTCTGGCTGTTACAGTTGAGCAAGGAGATGAGTGATTCTACCAATATCTAGTGAGAAGAGGTGAGAGAGAGTGCTAAATACTCTACAATGTACAGCACAGCCCCCCATCTCTCCAGCAAAGAATGGTCTGGCCTTAATGTCAATAACACCTACTTTGAAAAATTTTGCCCTGATCTAATTCACTATTGTGTTTTTCTCTTCTGGACTGCTGGCAACCCTACCTTTACTTCTTTTTAGTAGCTGCTCTCCCCAACTAGTGGCCCCTTACAATCCACTCTCCAGGTAGTAGCCAGAAAGGTCACTAAAATATTTAAATATATAAAATAAAAATATACAAATATATTGTATATACTTATTATACAGGTTGACCCTCGAACAACACAGGGGTTAGGGGAGCTGACACCCTATACAGTCAAAACCCATGTACAGTTTTTGATTCCCCAAAAACTAAACCTACACTAATAGCTTCCAGAAGCTACACTAATAGTTGACCAGAAGCTTACCAAAAACACAGAGATGGTCAATTAACACATATGTGTATGTTGTACGAATACGTCCACTGTACTCTTACAATAACGTAAGCAGGAGGAAAGAAAATGTAATGAAAATCATAAGGAAAATTCATTTATAGTATTTTACTATATTTATTGAAAAAAGTCCACATGAAAGTGTACCTACATTGTTCAAACCTGTCTTGTTCAAGGATCAACTGTATATTATTTGTTTACATCAAATATTTGTTATGTATTATTGTATTAATCGTAGGTGTGTCACTTTCACATGGAGATTAGTTTGGGCTGGAAGCACCTGGGAAACAGCAGGTGCAGGAAGGGCAATCTTTTTTTCTTCTTTAAAGATTTTATTTATTTACATGAGAGACACACAGAGAGAGGCAGAGACACAGAGGGAGAAGCAGGCTCCCTACAGGGAGCTTCATGTAGGACTTGATCCCAGGACCCCAGGATCATGCCCTGAGCCGAAGGCAGACGCTCAACCACTGAGCCACCCAGGTGCCCCCAGGAAGGGCATTCTAATCTTCCCTTTTCTTCCTGAAAAAAAAAAAGTAGATAAAAACTCCCATGGGAAATATGCCTTCCCTGAACTAGAAGAAAAGAAACTTTTTTCAACCTAGAGTCAAAACTGAGACAATTGTGTGCAGACTGACCTTGCTAAAATAATTCTTGTTTTTCATTGGCCTTCCTATGATATTTTAGTTACTTTTCTAAAACTGTGCAACCTAGTATAAAAGCACATAGATTTAAACTCTCAGCCTTAAAAGGTTTTACAACTTATTTGGATCTTCATTTCCTTATGAGGGCTCCCCTGTCATGCAAAACGTACATGGTTTTCTTCTGTTATTGTATGTTATGTCAGTTTAATTCCTAGAACTAGCTGAAAAATCCTAAGAGAGTGGTGGTAAAATTTTGCCTCCCATACAACGTTATTACTAATTATAATTATTATATTAACAGTTATTATTAATATTATATAATGTATGTATGTGTATGTATATGTACATATAATACCACACACACAAATATAAATCTGGTCATCCCACTTCCCTGCTACACCTTTCTGGTGATTTACTGGGTATCTTGGAATTATTAGCATAAAATATAGGTCCATTAAAAAAATAATAATAATGAAATAAAATAAAATAAAATAAAATAATTAAAATAAATAAAATAAAATAAAATAAAATAAAATAAAATAAAATACAGGTCTTATCCAAGCCTTCAAAGCCCCTCACTGTCCCACCAACTCATCTTCTACTACCCTCTCACTTACTTCCTGAGCCCAACAGACCTCTCTATTCTTCAATTACAACAAACTTGTCCTGCTCAGCACTATTCACTTGCTATTCCTTCCACTGCACAGACTGTCACTAGATGTCTGCATGGCTGACGCCCCCTTCACCTCTTAGTTCAAAGGTTACCTCCTTGGCAGTTCCATGTGGCCACCAAAGCTCAAGCCATTCTGCTCCCCTCCTCCAGCCCCACTTTACTTTCATTCACACTGCCCTATGTCATCAGCTTCACAGCACTTCACTGCACCCTGGGGCATTACCTCATCTAAGTATTAGTTTCCTTGTTTATTGTCTCTCTTCCCTACTGATGGTGAGCTCACGGGGTATAGAGACCTCAAGTCTCTTATCCTGATTGTGTTTCCAGCACCTGGGATAGCACCTTATTCTTAATAGGCACTCAATGAATAATTGATAAATGAATGATATTTTCTGAATCCACTCAACTTTTTTCCAACTTTATTAAGGTATAATTGTTATTTAACTTCAAAACTACTTACTTTTTAATTTTCCTAAGCAGAGATCAACTTTTTAAATGTTGAAGTAAAAATTAGATTACTGGCTGTCCAAACTATTACAAATTTTAAATTACATAAATTGAACTCACTTTTTTTCTTTCCAGAATCACTTAATAATAAGGAAGGCAAAACTATCACCCCAAAAAGCAATTTTTTTCTTCTATGTTTTAGACATTCACAACTTCATAGTAAAAACACATGACATCACTGGTAAACTATGATGTTTCAAAGTACAATGAAAGTTCCAATTCTTTTGGAAATTGTCCATACTATGCCTCAGTATTATAGCCCTCAATGAGTTTTCCCAGGGTTTTACCCATTACCTCTTCATTTAACAAAGCTCACAATTCTGTAACAAATTAACTTTTCTTAAATGTTAGCAAACATAATGCAAAACTGAAAAGTTTCTCTAGGATTTAGTGGAATATTAGTTTTGCTTAAGCTACTTGGGACCACAGTAATTCATATGATCATACTGCCATCCACACCCACCCAAACATGCATACATATAACATCAGAGTAAAATAATTTAATTAAAGGTAACATTACATTCAAATTTTGACAGCATAACATACACATATATGTTTAAGGCATGATAACAGAAAAGGATGCGATTTAAAAGATAATATTAAATTTGTTGTTTTAGGAAAATGTTTTTGATATGTTGGTCTTTTGCCCCTCCTAAAATGACTTATGTTTGCATATGGACTTTTGGTCGGTGGTAAATTAATCCTCTGAGCAAAAACGAATTTAATGTAATCACTTCTATAGATGAATTTAACTACTGGGGGAAAAACCATACATTTTTATTGTTATACATCTACTAGGAAAGCATATTTAAAAGAATGTTTCTTTCAGCCATTGTTTAGAAAAAGAAAAATTTAAAATATCCATACTCTAGAAGTAGAAGATGGATAAATAAACTGCATGGGATGATATATCACAATTAAAATGACCAGACTAGATTGATAGATAGATAGGTAGATGGATAAATAGATAGATAGATTAGATAGACAGATCTGAACAGGGACATATTTTGAAAAGAATATTGATTGAGAAGAGCAAATTGCCACAATATACATTCGGTATGATACAATTTATAAACAGTTTTTAAAAACAGTATATTCCTGTATTTCTTCATTCAACATATATTTTGGAGGTATCTACTTTGTGTCAGGCATTATTCTAGGCATCAAAAGGATGTAACCATAGAAGAATCATAGAAAGGATGTAATCATAGAATCCCTGGCCTAACAAAAGCTTATAGTCTTATGAGGGAATAAACAGCAAACAGATCAATGCATATGCACTCATATATACATATACCAATTCTGTCAGGTAGTACCCTTTATAGAGAAAAGTGAAGCCTAGTAAGGGATTCTGATGATAGTTCAACTACAGATTGATTGGTCTCCCCATCCCTACCAGGAGATGACTTCTGAACACAATCGGAATGCAGGCAGTGGCCTGATGGAGCTGCATGAAGACAGGCCTATGGACGAGTAATCAGGGGGGCAGGACGAAAGAATGCAATGACCCAGAGATGGAGACATGCCTACTGTGCTCCCTAAACAGAAAGGGGGCCAGAGGAGGCAGGGCACCTGAAGCAGGCACCTGAAGCAGGAAGGACACTGGGAGGCTGGAAGGAGGGTCATACAGAACCTTAGTGAGCATGGCAAGGACTTGAGATTTCCAGGTGTGATGGAGACCACTGGAGGGCTAGGAGGAGGGAGGTTATACAATCTGGTGTTATGTTTCCAGGTGTGATGGAGACCACTGGAGGGCTAGGAGGAGGGAGGTTATACAATCTGGTGTTATGTTTTTGAAGGACTAATCTGGCTGGTAGGTGGAGAAGAGATGGTAGTGTTGGGGTGATGTTGTGAGAGAGGAAGCCAGGACCAAGTAGAAAGTGCATAAAAGATGACAGGCACTGGACTAGGGGAGTAGCAGCATCAGGTGAAAAGGCACTGGAATTATGAAATAATTTATTTTGGAGGCAGAGCCAAGCAGACATTGTTTGTACATAAAATTATATGCAGTAAAAACATAAGAATACATATGTCAAATACAGATAGCATTGCCTCTGGGACAGGAGAAAGGGAAATAAGAAAATCATATTTCTTTCTTTCTTGAGGAGGAAAAACAGTTGATGTGAACATGGTATAATCTTAACATTTGTAGGTCTGGGCTTGGGGCATCCAGATGTTTGCTTTATTATCTTTGTAATATTCTGGTTTTCATATTTTTCGAGAAGAATTATATTCTATACAGAAAGAATAATATCTATGCTTTCTTTCCACTGTAAATCATTGATAAATTCATGTATTCAACTAATATTCCTTAAGCACCTACTCATGCCAGATACTGGTATAGGTGCTGTGGATGCTACAAAGTACTCATGGAGTTTATATTCTGGGGGAGAAGGCAAACAGTTAAAGAAACAGATACATAATACAATGCCATTTTGGATTAGGGGATATGAAGAAAAATGAAGTATGATAGCAGATTTATTTTAAACTGGTTTTAGCTTAGTTCTCCTATAAGAGAAATCTAACATTCAGTTCTATTTTTGTGGTTATAAATCATACATTTAATAAAGCATAACAGGAACACGAGCACCTGACTATTACAGAGAGATTAAGAGCACAGACTCTGGAGTCAGAAACCCTTCGTTAAAGGTTGGCAAGTGTTCCAGTTATCTGCTCTGGCTTAAATAATAATGTGTCCTCATCATCATCATGCTTATCTTAATCTTATTTTTAAATTCTATGACTTTTTAAGCCAGAAATTTGAACTGGGCAGAGTGAGGACAGCTCATCTTTGCTCCGTAATACTGGAATTCAGCTTATGACTCAAAAGGCAGGGGCCTAAAACAGCTATAGCTGGCTTAGCATATTTTGGGCTTCCTTAGAGCATGGTGGCATAGGATAGTAGGACTTCTGTAGGCTCAGGGCTCCTGAACAAATGTCTCTGGAGTTGTGGACAGAAGCTATAAGGCTTCTTATGACCAAGTCTTAGAATTTCCAGAACATCACTTCTGCCACATACTGTTGGTCAAACAAGCCATGAAGGCCAGCCCAATTCAAGGAAAAGGGAATTTAACTCCATCTCTCAATAAGATTAGAAAGAATTTAATCCACGACAGCAAATTACTTAATTATTCAGAGATGCATTAACTTAGTCCATAAAATGGAGCTAAAATGTTTACTTCAGAGTTATAAGAATAACAAATAATGTATGGAAACTGACTCATAGCTAACATGATTTTGAGAATGGTTTTGTCCCTGTATACTTACAGAAAACTAACAGTCTTCCAAACCATTTTCACCTGAAATGAGGAGCATCCAGGAAATCCTTTAAGTCCATTGATTCATAAGGAGGCTCTATGATTTTTTTCAGAACTTGGAAGACCATGATAAAAAGAGAAACTGAAATGCTAGATCTAAGATACTCCAAACTCTGTGCATCTGTCTTAATTCTCAAAGTTTTATGACTTCTATAAAATAGGCAGAAGCTTTGTTTTGGAAAAGGTAGAGTATCATTTTATACCCAGCAGGTGTTTAGAAGAGGAAAGTGTTAGGTGAGTGAAGTCTTTATTCTTAGAACTCTAAAATCAATAAAGTTTTCTTCCTGAGGCAGCTGTTAAAACCAAGCTATTTTAAACATAGTAATGAATGTTCCTTCACTTAGTTCTGAAATGAAGTCAGATAGGTAAAGAGCACAATTCTATATTTGAAGAGAGTATGGGATAAACATAACTTTCATTCCCATCTGTGCTATATACAACTGTATTTTTTAAATGCTAATTTCATCCTATTGGTTCTCTTTTAAATCTAGGCAAACTAAACTGGTCCATTGGTTTACATAATACATAAAGTTCCTTTCAACTCTCTGCAATGGGCCTTTGGATATATTCATTTACAAGGGATTTGACTTCAGGGAAAAACGCTTTAAGAGAATAAAAGATACTAGTTTATGATGCAAATAAAAGCACTAAAAGCACTAAAGTTCTATCCACACACACAAAGAATAGGCTAGAGAAATCCTTCTATTCTTAGTTAATCTTAAGTGAACATAAATCTCTATAACCACCACTTCAAAGAGAGAAATTATTATAGAAATTACTGGAAAATATTTACAGTGAACGTGAATAAGCCTTAAAAATACTGAATAAAATCCTGGAAGACATTCACAAATTTTCCTACACTTCACAATCATTTTCTTGGCAAAACTGAGAAACCCAAAGGAGTCTCAAAAAAACTCAAACATCTCCAATAGAGAAAAAAAATATATATACATACACACATATATATATTTATATAATTTAATGGTCCTCCCCAAATGGAAGAGTTATTGATCTCTCTCATGGATTAATAATTATTTCTTAAGTGTCTACTCTGTGCCAGATATCCTGCTGGGATCTAAAAATAATTAAAAGAAATTCTTAACTACTGAGTTGCTCATTGGGGGCAAGTTTCCTCCCCTCTCCCATTGCGGGATACAGGGTGGAGAGTGAGGTACAAGGAACCAACTTTATCTAATAGGGCAGCCACTGTTAAGGAATTCTCAGCAGGGGAACAAACATGAGAGAGATGGATCTCTGAAAGGCCACATAGTAAAAGAAGGAACCAGATTGTGAGCCCCAGGCTAAGTGACTATAGAGCATAGGCTTCTACTTTCTTCTGACACTTGGGATCCAAATCCTGACTCTGCCACACAATGGTGATGAAGTTTTGAACAAGTACTTTAACTGCTTCAAGCCTCAGGTTCCTATTCTGCAAAAGGACATTTTAAGTATTTGCTTATGGTTGAGAGGATAAATATTAATGTTGGTAGTGGGGGATGGGTAGTCCTCCAGGATGACCAACAGGCATGTGTTACACCCAACCATAGATACCACATATCCCATTACCATGAGCTGCTTATATATGTTGATATTTGATTTTGAATTTCTAACTCTAATATCTTTACTTCCTATGTAGCAAAGTTGTTTTAAATACTTCAAAGTCCATTTACATTAATTAGTCG
This sequence comes from Canis lupus familiaris, assembly GCF_011100685.1. Classification (NCBI taxonomy): domain Eukaryota; kingdom Metazoa; phylum Chordata; class Mammalia; order Carnivora; family Canidae; genus Canis; species Canis lupus. The sequence continues at coordinate 7,492,139 of NC_049234.1, read as the reverse complement.
TTAGTTTTTGTAAAATGTGAAATTCTCTATCATCCCAATATACTAAAGTTCTAGTCTAGTATACTAGTATACTAGTATACTAAACAGTCTTAAAGCCTAAATCTAGTATCATCTATGATTTATGACCTAGACCTTTGAAAAAGATAGTAACTACTTTAGGCCTATGATTATGGAATTCTATAGGATAATTAATTAAATTGTCTGCTATGGCAAAACCAGAGACCAGTATACTCCACATCCATTCCACTGTTCTCTTTCTTTTGTTTCCTCTATAATAAAAATTAGAAAGAGAAATACTTGGACACCTAGCCTCTCTTGTAGGCAGGGGTGGCCATGTGACAAGTCCTGGCCAATGAGAGGTAGGTGAAAGTCTTTGGGGATTAACACAGAAGAGCCTCTCAAGATAACAGGCTAACTGATTTGCCCAACCTCTTTCTTAAGTTGAACACAGACTAGATGCATCAGGGTGCAGCCATCTTGTGACCAAGACAATGAAAGTTAAACCTTAGGGCTGCTGAGAAAGGACACTGAAGGAGCTCATTGCCTCAGTAACATCTTTAAGCATCCACAGTATACCTGTATTTCCTAGTTCCAGATTTCTTATTTGAGAAAAATAGACCTTATACTTATTTAAGTGATCATGCTGCCCATTATGGTTGCCAATATCCACATGTGGTTTTAAATTTTAAATTAAAATGAAATAAGATAACAAATTTGGTTCCTTAGTACAGAACAGTGCAATTATTGAACACTTCTATCATCACAGAAATTTCTTTAAGATTTATTTGAGAAAGAGAGAGAGAGTGCGCATGCACAGACACCCAGAAGCATGGGGAAAGGGAAAAGGAAGAGGGAGAGAAATCCTCAAACAGACCCCCCCACTCACACACACAGAGCTTGGAACCCAACATAAGGCTCGATCCCAGGACCCTGAGATCAGAACCAAGCCAAAATCAAGAGTCAGACACTTAACCCACTGAGCCACCCAGGCACCCCAGAAGTTTTTCTATTTAAACAGCATTAGAGATCATTTTATTTGCAGCCAAATGTACTGGAATGACTATAGATGCTAATATTTTCATCACTAAGCTAAGGGAAGAAACATTCCAGTCCCTGTCTCCCAACTAAACCCATTTGCCCCCAGGTATCTCACTGTTTATTGCATATTGAGATATCACACATTGATTTATCACTAGCCCTTTACCTAAGAGATTTCTCAGACTTGCTTAGAGGATTAGATTAGTCTGCAGAAACTCTTCTTCACATAGCTGCAAATAATCAAGCACTCTCCTTGCAGATAATAGCAGAATTAAGGAAATTCATATTCCTGAGCCAATATTCCAGGAAGAAAGGAAAAACAGCCACAGCCATGTCACAGTAACAGCAGCTGCCAGGTTAAAGCGACTGACTTCAATACACAGTGATGTTTCTAGGGGCGGTTTTTAGCTCTTTCAGAAGCAGTTTCTTTTATTTTCTTAAAAATGTATCCAGAACGAGAGCTGAATGTGAGACCTGCATCACCCACAGCTGTGAGTTGGCTGCTGAAGTCTTCTGGGATCAGAAAGCTGCATCCTGCAGTCTCTGGGCTTCAGCAAACACCCTCGTGAATCAGTCCACCAAATGTGGAAACAAATCACCACGTTAAAATCAATGGGAAGAAAGAACTGATGAGGCAATTTCTTACAATTTTCACTTAGTTGTAGCGAAAAAGGGGGATATGTGAAAATTTCAAGTTATTTCTGACAAATTTCACAATGTGGTAATTTCAATTTTCATTTACTTGTTTGTTTATTTAAGTCACTTTAAAACACTGATTGTAATAATAGTCCTTAATATTTATTATTTGCTACAAGTTAGGCCCATTTTAAGTAATATTCCATATGCTCTCATTTGATCCTAACAGATGAACTCTGACACAGGTACTATTATTGTTAACATTATTATTATTATTATTATTATTATTATTATTATTATTATCTATTATTTTAACATTAGAGAGACTAAGGCACAAAGTGTTTTTAAAAAGTTGCCCAAGGCTACCTCTGAGTAAACAGCAAAGCTTGAATTCAAACTTAATACAATCTGTCTCCAGGGTCTTCACCCTTAATCACTATATTCTCTTAAATTGATCATGCTCCTACAGAAATAAGCCAGGGATTATTCAGGGGCTTATAAAGAGAATATCACTTTCATCCCTGTGCTGAGATGCTCCAGAAGTTGTCTAGGATCTCAATGGAATTCCTTTTCATCACCTATAACCCCACTTCTTAATGGAGAGAAAACACCAGTTTATGAATACAAATATTTTCCACAACATAAAGTTACTTGAGATTCAGGTATGACTATCTTAAAAGACTGAATATAAGAAGACATATAAAACAAGAAAATAAGGATGGATATGCCACAAATTACAGGTCTTAAGAGTCTGGGTAGCAATTAAAAAATAATAACAGCAGGGGGCACCTGGGTGGCTCACCTAGTCAAGCATCTGCCTTCGGGTCCTGGGATGGAGCCCCCACCCCCATTATCTGGCTCTCTGCTCAGCGGGGAGCCTGCTTCTCCCTCTCTCTCTACCCCTCCTCCCCACTCGTGCTCTCTCCCTCTAGTTCTCTCTTACTCAAATAAATAAAATCTTTTTTAAAAGGATAATAATCATAACAGACAACTGCTGTATTTTTAAAGTGCCAGGCCTTGTTCTAAGCACCTTAGATGGATGAGCATGCTGCAACTTCATAACAACTTAGTGAGGGAAGCATCATTATCCCATACAATAGATGAAACACCCAAGGCACAGAGACACTCAGATAGATAGTAAGGGGCCGTCCCAGTTACCTGCTCCTCATCTTCCCTCACAGGCCTTTTGTGGTCTGCCCTTGACCATCACTTTGGCTCCTACTCCTCTCCCCTTTGTTCATTTTTTTCCAGCACTGAGTGTTCCTTCCACGTTCCCTCTTCAGGAAGTTTACATTTATATTTCCTCTTTTATCAGATGCCTTTCCTAACTTCTTAAAATCATAGCCCACTCCTCTGATGCCAGTACTGAGCACATATTTATTGAATGAATAAATAGACTGTTGTCAATCCCACTCCCTCAGAGAGGTGCAATGATGTTTGACACTGAAAAGCTGCTTTTGCACAGGTGTTCTATATTTCTTTTCCTTTCCTCACTAATTTTTGTTTGGGTCTTTATTTATTTGAGAGAGAGAGAATGAGTGGGAGGGGCAGGAAGAGAGAAAATCTCAAGCGGACTCCATGCTGAACCCAGAGCCCTACATAGGGCTTGATTTCAGGATCCTGAGATCATGACCTAAGCGAAACCACAAGTTAGATGCCCAAACAACTGAGCCACCCATGCGCTCCTGTTCAGATATTTTTTTAAAGAATGGGAGCCAAGGGTTCCAAGATATAAGATTAACTCCAGAACACAGAAGATATTACAGAGAGAGAAACTGGCTTACATTGCTATTTTACCATAGATGGAATGTCCCTCCTACTATCATAAGAGATAAAGGACGTAAGACCAATAAGGTTGGGGATTTACTCATCCCTTTACTTCTTTTTTATTTTTTATATTGTTGTTATTCAGTGGTAAATTGAACACTTTCACAAAATGCACTTGGACAAAGAAGTAATAATATTCTTTTTAAGACTTGTACAAAATAAACAATAATACTAAAAACTAAATCATCTAAAGTTAAAAGTATGCAAAATACCTACAAACTTGAGTGAACTGCAGTACTGTTTTCATGGGCTAATCTCAAATTAGTCTTCAAATTATTTTTTTGATCAATGATGAAGGAAATGCCAGTTCAAATTAGGCTAAACAGGGACACCTCAGAGGCTCAGCAGTTTAACGCCTGCCTTTGGCCCAGGGTGTGATCCTGGAGTCTCGAAATGAGTCCCACATGAAGTTCCTTGCATGGAGCCTGCTTCTCCCTCTGTGTCTCTGCCTCTCTCTGTGTCTCTCATAAATAAATAAATAAATAAATAAATAAATAAATAAATAAATAAATCTATCTCTGTGTCATAAATAAATAAATAAATAAATAAATAAATAAAATCTTAAAAAAAACAAATTAGGCTAAACAGATAACAATCTTGGAGATGGCTTAAAGAGATATCTATATTCTCAAAAGGAAGAAATGTAAACACTAAAATGCATAAGAAAAAAGCTCATTCTTACTAATAAAAGAAACATGAATAAAATATGGCATCATTTAAAATAATTTATCAGATGGAGAAAAAAATAAATTATAGTAATCAATGACAGAGTCCAAGGAAATCTGAATCTCATAAAGACCTTACCTTAAAAGGGACAATTTGACAAAAATCATTACAAACTTCTAATTTTACACACACCTTGGCCATCATTTCCAGTATTATGAATTTATGCCAAAGAAATAATTATAGATGTTTGAAGATTTTGTTAGATACATGCTTATTGTATTATTATCTTAATAGTGAAAAAAATAAGAATCTGTGACAAAAAGAACTTGATTAAATACATAATGGAATATTTAATAGAATGTTTACTTCTTTTACTAGGTAGCCCTTAAAATCATATTAATGAAGAATATTTAATGACACAGGAAATATTTAAAGTATATATTTCAGTAGGAAAAAGCAAATGACAAATCACAACACTATGAATCCATTAAATATACAGAAAAATCCTAGGAAAGTCACATTAACAATTAGGGTTTACTTGGATGATGGAATTATAGATAATTCTGATATTTTCCCTTTTCTTTACATGTAGTTTGTAATTTTTCTCCAAAGGATAAAGATTGGTTGTTTACTAAGAAAGAAATAATTACTTCATTGAAAAACTTCTTGATAAAGGAGGTTAGAGGATTTTGCCTTTTCCCTGTATGTATCTAAGGTAGTAAGATGGAATGATTTTTCTACGGATAGAGGCTCCTGAGGATAAAGAGGCTAGGATTCATCTCTCTGAGACCTCTTAAGAGATGTATAGCTTTTCATTCTATCCTCCTCTTTTGTGGTTAAAACACTGCCCACATGCAAAGACCAATACTAGCCAATGTTTCCTCTAGTTTTAAAATCCAGTTTTGCCTTATTAAAAGTTTAAATAGGGCAGCCTGGGTGACTCAGTGGTTTAGCACTCAGGGTGTGATCCTGGAGACCCAGGATGGAGTCCCACGTCAGGCTCCCTGCATGGAGTCTGCTTCTTCCTCTGCCTGTGTCCCTGCCTCTCTCTCTTTCTGTGTGTCTCTCATGAATAAATAAATAAAATCTTTTAAAAAGAAGTTTAAATAATGGTCAAATTCCACTAAATCACTGTTCTGGCACAGTTAAATCAGTATAACAGAGGCTTAGAAAGTAAACATTATTTAGAAGCATCTTGGGAATAGCTAATTCACCCTGCCAAATTTAGCCAACTTATTCTCTCAAACTGCTTCTAGAATATATCTTAGCTATAGTTCCAGAAATACAGAAATATCTCCTTAAATGAGGCCCAATCACTTAATTTGAATGACAGTTCCAAAACCGAATACTTGAGGTTGCTTTACTGATACAGTAAGGATGGTCAAAAGGACAGTTGATAATTACATTTTAGAATAGATCTTCATTTTCAGGGTATTCATCAAGTGCACTTTGAGAGTAACATACATAGTTTTGAAAGACTAAGTATACAGTGTTAAAAGCTAAGGAATCCCTTGAAAAGTTTTTCTTGGTTAATTTTTATTTAACTAGATGCAAATTTAATTAATCATAAGAAATCAAATTCTCATAGGGCCAGGCACTATTGATTGTTGTGGGACCAAATAAGGAGAAGGTAGCTCATTGAAAACCCAATTGTGGCTGAGTCAACATTAATGTTTTTGAGCTCTGGAAGTCAGAGGCACCTAGAACCCTAGGGAAATGCTGGATATTTATGCTGGCCAGGCATGGGACCTTCTCTCCTGGCCAATACCAAGGGCCATTTTGACTTCCTTTGTATGCACTGTTCAGATCATTCATCTTTTAAGAGCGCTGAATAATATTTAAAATCTACATAATAATAAGTGCAATATAGTGTAAGGATTAAGATTATACAGCACAGAGTTTGGTGTTCGAAATGGATTCAAGGTCTGACTCTACAACTGCTTGTGACTTTGGGCTAGTTAACCTTCCCAAATCTCTTTAATCTGTAAATCTGGGGCAATAAATTTAGCTGCAGAGTTATGAGTACTAAACAAATGCTCTAAAATGGCATAAAATGAGCATTCCAGAAAAGATAGTTAATGCTTGGCTGGCATTAATTGTGAATATGCAATCTTAGAAGTCCTTCAGCTCTTTATTTGAACCAGTACATTTAGGAAACACAGAAAATTATACAATATGACTTAAGGTGAAGATGTTATTACTATTACTCTGAGTATTTTATGATGCTTTAAATGAACAATTTTTTCTAACTAAGGTGGTAACACAGAATTTGGGATATATATATGTATGTTACCTCAAAAATAGATAAAAAGTTACCATTCAGAACTTTTTTGTCTGTTTTTTAACAGGTGCTCTCTTTTGTCCCCCCATTTTGGGGGATTTTGTTCTTTAAATAATATATTGTATAAAATATGCTACAGGACATGGAATACTTTGTCTTCATTTGCATTTATCAATCTCTAACTTAAATTATAGAATTTTATTGCATGTCTTCTTTTATTTTAGGCTTCATAAAAGGAGGCTTACTTTCTCTACTCCCCAGTGTGCTGTGTAGACTTAGTAGTACCCACATGGGGAGCAATGAATGCATGATTATGACAGTCACAATTCCACCTTTATTGCATCCTGGGAGCCCAGACAACCTAAGTCACTGATGACAAAACCCTTGGGAATACAATTTTAACATTTAACGTAAACTTCCAATGAGCTGAATTATTAAAAATAAATAAATAAAACATCTATAGCCTCTATGGCCAGAGAACTACCCTAAATAGTCAACACTACGGTATAATTGGCTGGTTGCTCTTACAGTTATCTGGAAACTATCAGTCTATTTGCATATATTTAATGGAAAAGAGACTTTCTTGAGGTTGCAGATTGACTGCATTAATGGTCCTAATTACTGGCCTCTCATATTCATGCTTTTTACTCTTTAAATTTAAATTTGTGTTTCCCTCCCAATCTGACTCTAAGCTCAGTCAAGTGACTTGCAAATAGAAGCAAATGATAAAAGCAGAGGCCTGAAAAGCTCTTGGTCATTTATGCTTCATCTTGTCTCTAAGACCATGGTGAAAATCTACCCAGTCTTACCTTTGAAAGGCATAGGAGAGACAAGTATTTAGAAACAGCCCAGATGTCCCAGCCAAGGCAATCCTAAACCAGTCCACAGCTAGCCACGTAAGAGAATCCACCCAACATCAGCAAAACTGTCCTCCCACCCTGCAACTAACCACAGAGTGAGCCCAGCTGAGCCCACAACCATCCAGCTGATCTATAGACATGTGAATAGTGATAAAGGCTTATTGTTTTAAATTACTGTGTTTGGAGAAGGTCATCACATCTTGTTATTTTGGTGATAGATTACAAATACACTTGTAGATACGTTTAAAAAAATCTTAGTTTTTCAATTTTAACTTCCAGTTGTACAACTCAGAACTATTTTAAAGAGGTCTAGGGAAGACTAGAATTCTACACTCATGTTTTCCACAGTGTGTATGTGTATACGGGACAGGGTATACCTGATTCCAAAAAATCATCTATTTGGAAGTGGTATGAAAGATGTTAAAATTTCAATTTATGTTAATAATTCTACTTTGGGAATATGTTTTATCATGTAAAGAGTATATTATAGTAGTTCATATATATAATTTATGAAAATATACAAACGTATTTGGAGGCATATATTTTATTGATAGGTATGTACCCTCAAAAAAGTTCAGAGACCATTGATCTTGCTTATGTTTGCATATGGTAATTTTCTTATTTAGTAAGAGTTTCTCATGGCATGGGCTTTCAGGATGGTTTATCTCTTTAGGAATGCAGACCAATTCATTGATGAGGCCTCACTCTTCTGAATCTGATGAGATCTTTGGTACTTTTTAAAATTAGTATTCAGTTAAGGTAAACTGAAAAATAAATGTAGTTAACTGTATAGTGATTTTTTTAATGCATAGTTAGTGTATAGAACAAATGCGTTGGGAAAACAGAACACAGCCTCTTCTCAAATATTAATACCTTCACTGGCCATACCAATGGTATGGCATCTTACTATATTACATATATTACAAGCTATATTACATATAAACTATTTTTACTACCAACATAATTATTTTAAGAGTATAAAGCTTTAGGAGTATGTGATTTTATAAGAAATTGCACATATTAATGGTTTATAGTGATTTTAAAAGGCAGCTAATTTACTTTTTCACCTAAACTCCAAGGTAACTTCTTTATTGTAACTAAAACTAAAATGATCTATTAGTAAAACAGTAAGGAATAATGCATTTATTTTTCAGATATAAGGAAACTTATAAGAAAGATAAATTCTTGATGACTTTAGAGAGTAAAGATAAATGTTAGAACATAAATTCTACAAATTAACAAATGAAGATATATGACCTCCATTTCATAACCAATTTTACAAGGTGCTATATCTTTAAAAGGAAAGTAATTTAAAACTGTCAAATTTGCTTCAGAATGGCTTTCTTATATATAAATTCCTTTCATAATGCTACCATATATATTTTTTCTTTTTCCCTTGAATCATTCTGCCAAGTTCATACACATTCATACTTAAAGGTATTTTTAAAACATAAGTGATCTTCCTCCCCTTCACATAAGAATGCTTTCCTTCCTTTCTGTCCCAGAGAGTTAAATATCTTGGCTACTGATTTTCTGAGAGCTCACTTTTAACTCTTTAAAGGAGGGTTGGAATACTGTGTACATGCTTATCCAGATGAGTTGTATTCCTTCTGGTGGGAAAAAAAGAGCTTAGCGTAAAGTCTGATTTGCATACTGATTTTCATGATGTTTTGAGTTATGTCTAATTTCATAAAATGAAAGTAATCTTTCAGTTCAGACTATTTTAGTTGGACTGGCAAATAAAAAGTCCAGGTTATTTAGAAAGTCCATTGAGTTACTGCCCAATAAGAAACAAATAACCAGAGAGTAGCTAAGAGATTGTCCCCCAATAATGCAGTAATCTAGACAGCACAGCTGAGGGATACACAAATGTAGTGGGACATGAGGTAGATGAATAAGTCTTCTTACAAACCCCATGGATTTCAGCTCCCCATGCCTCTTGCCATATAATGCGCTCATCTGTCATCTATTAAGCTTTTGAGCTGATAGGCTATTGACTGGATGCAGACTCCACAGACTGAGATGAAGACTGGAAGATCTTCAGACAGACTCACCATGTGACATTGATCAAGCCAATCAATACACCACTTGGCTCTCCGAAGTTCTTTATGTGCAAATAGAAGATAAGCAATGGTCTGCAAAGCCTCATCAGAGTGTTATAAGACTGAATGAGCACATCCTTTCAAGTCAACGTGAGTTCTGATAAATGAAGATGCTTGGTCGAGATAAGATGTATTTTCTGATCCAGAGCACTCAGAGTGAAGTCACCACTCCTCACTCACAAAGCTTCTGTGCTTCCTTTCCTCAAAATGTCACATGCAAATGTGTCATGAAGAGATAAATACAACCAATGTAATGGAGTCAGCAGTGTTTTTGGTGATAAATATAGGAGTGGAATGTTCTACTTCTTACATTTTCCTGATAATGGTGCTGTATTTTTAATGGTTATGGGTTTGAGTACCAGCATTTTTCCAATATTAAAAAGGATTTATGTTCTGAGGACTAATATAATACATGTTCATTATATTTTTTTAATTATCCAAAAAAGAATGAAGTAAAACAATGACTGAATTCCATCACCCAGAGATAACACTGTCAACATCTGATGACTCTTCCAGGTATCTTTACGGATATATTCACACAATACATATACACATATGTATATATCTGTATATACATTTAAAAATCAGGGATCCCTGTGTGGCGCAGCGGTTTGGCGCCTGCCTTTGGCCCAGGGCGCGATCCTGGAGACCCAGGATCGAATCCCACATCGGGCTCCCGGTGCATGGAGCCTGCCTCTCTCTCTACCTATGTCTCTGCCTCTCTCTCTCTCTCTCTCTCTGTGTGACTATCATAAAAAAAAAAAAAAAATTAAAAATTAAAAATCACACCTACTTATCAACCTAAGTATATACTGTTTTACAACTTTTTTTTTTTCCAGTTGTTGTGGATATCTATGCCTCTTCCAAAAATAAATAGGTTAACAGCATGATTTTCAATAGCTGCTGCACTCTGCTCCACACCAAGGATAAACACTATTTTACTAATATTCACTACTGATATCTTTCTTAAATCATTCCAAAAATCAAACCACCATCAACAGAAAAGAATTTTGTCACTATTTCAAAAGATCAGACATTTCACTGTGAACAAAGGGCCAGGAAATGACAGACATTATAAGATAGAGAAGAACATTAAATATATGGAAAAATGGTGAGAGTAGATGAACATATTAGTATACTTTCAAATGAATCGTGTATAACTTATTTTTATGCAAATATGTATTGAGTAGTTCATTTACAAGATAAAATAAAAATTAAAGATTACAAAATCCCAAATTTGTAGACTTCACTGCCCCAAATGAACCTCCTCTTGATTTCTCTTGATTTAATGTCTTTTTTTTTTTTTTTAACTTCCTCGTAATCACATTCTGTAACCTGGCATTTTTGTCAAAAGTTGAAATTTAGGATATTCCTTAGTACCTCTGGTCACTTGATTCTGAGTGGACAGCGGCATCCCTGAGAAGCCCCCAGCCTCAGTCAAGCAGCCGTTTCCCCATACCCTCTGTCCCCTGCCATCCCTGGCCACTTCATGCTTAGGAGTAGTAAAGGACCCACTCATCACCACTGAGGTCCCTCGTGCCTCAAGGTCACTATGCTCTCCCTTGTAATTTCCTAAACTCTGATCAACCCTTTGCAAGTCATCCCTTTATTAAACTCTCCTCAAGCTGCCCTTTTGGAGTGTGCCATCTGTTTCCGGTTGGGACTCTGACTGAACCATACATATTTCATACTGTAAAGATACTACAGAACATTGAAGTGATATGGTAAAAGTTTGAACTCCTACTGAAAACAGATTTTCATCACAAAATTTGGCTGACTAGGAAACTTAAAATGTTTCTCTGTGAACAGTTACAGTGTTTATAGCTATATTAGGAATAGAAATTTTGATAAATGAGTTTATTGGACTTAAGACACATTTGAAATTTACTTAGACCATTAGGTATTTTCTGATCATGCTTGAAATAAATGAATTTCCTCAGGCTCAAAGTCTAAGGTGAGAAATAATTAGTTCCTGAGAACAGGAATATACATAACATACTATAATCAACCTTAGTCAGATCTGAGTGATAAATCTGTAATTTTAAGAAGTGTGCATTCTCTAATTTACACAACTTGTCTTACTTGCACAATCCTGTCATATTTACATGATAGTGGAGTTCTGAATGTTAAGACCAATGGAATATTTAGTATCTGACAGCCACCATGTTAGGTACTTATGTGAATTATTGTATAATCCTCCAATGGTCTTATGACGTAGATACTATTATTGTCATTTTTCAGATGCAGCATATAAGGCAGAGATGAAACCCGACAGTTCAAAATACACATATTAAGTATAAGACATGAAAAATTATTCATTAGGCACACAGAAAATCTATTTGATATGTAATACTCCTATGAGTCTTTTTATAACATTTTTTTCTTTTTATGCATCAATTTGGTTTCTTTGTAATGTTAATGAACATTTTAAACTAAGAGAAAACTTGTTAAATCCAGAGTCAAGGCCCCTATCAAGTCTCACCAGCCTCAAATGGCCAAGTCACTCAATAAAATAAAATCTTCAAAAGTTGCTACTTTCCATTTAAATCTGGAGATAAGAACTAGCTAAATAAGCAGCACTTTGTCCCAAGGTACAAACATTACTTAAAAAATAGCAGACCGGGATCCCCGGGTGGTGCAGCGGTTTGGCACCTGCCTTTGGCCCAGGGAGTGATCCTGGAGACCTGGGATCGAGTCCCACGTTGGGCTCCCGGTGCATGGAGCCTGCTTCTCCCTCTGCCTGTGTCTCTGCCTCTCTCTCTCTCTGTGTGACTATCATAAATAAATAAAAATTAAAAAAAAAAAATAGCAGACCAGAAGGACTAGGCTGAAAGGGAACACTGGTCAGATTTATGCCTTCACACCATCCCTCATGCAATCCTTGGACTGGGTCCTATGTTTGCCGTGCACTATAGTACATGATCTACTAAGGCAGCCAGGTGCCCCTGTCTATGAACTTTTTAAGAGAGGGTTCTGTGTTGTTTACCTGGCAAAATATTTAGGAGTTTATCAAAATGTATTAAGTGAATGAAAGCTCAAGCAAGGTCATCATTCTAAGAAAGGAAAACTTCAAAGTTATGGAATAAGTATTTGAGGATAATAATACACTGAGCCAGGTGCCACACTATTCTCCTAATGTGCAAGCATGTCCTCCAGGGATGTACAATCTAGGAATGGGAAAAAGGCAAAAAAATTACATGAGACAATAAGTAAAATTATCCAAATTCAAAATGATTTTGGAATTCTGACAAGGGAACAAAAATTTCTGACTATGGAAGTGGTAATGTTAGAGTAGAGTAGTGATTAGACATAAAGGACGTCTAATCAGTAGAATGTATGAAAGAGAATGTTATTTCATAAGAAACTTAATGATGCAATTTTTTTATTTGCCAGGAACTGTTCCCCAGAAGGAAGCAATATGATAAATATCTATCCCTTCCTCTACATACTCATATGCATACTTTCTCCCTCTCCCCTACCTGCATGCACGCACACATGCACGCACATGTCTCAAAACAATCAAAAGATAAAGAAAATTAATAGGTTCTTATGTAGCTTACTCTCTCAATTAAAAAAAAAAATCTTGGTTACTAGAATTGAAATTTCAATGTTGTCCTGTAGTCAACATGAGCTATTAAATCAAACTGCAGATAACATAATGATGTCTTCTCTCTTGGCAAAGTATGTTAATACCAATAAAGGATGTCTTATTACAAGTAATAAGACAGATGGCAATAGATTTTAGGCCCACTGAAAAACCAGAAAGATACGCTAAATATTTACAAAGAAGAGGGGTTTTAAAGTGGTGAAAAGTAAATTATGGCACTGTTAAGACATTTTAACAGTGTGCCACTGTTGAGTCAAATAAAGGAAGTCAGCTCTGAAAAGACATGTCACCTGTCACTTCAGATATTTGTTTATATTTCCAGGAGTTTCTATTCTGTTATAAAGGATGACTCCGATTAAATCCAGGCCATCACTCCTCACAGTAATTGGTTTGCTAATTCTGCAGCACAGCTTTTGGCTTCTGCTCAGCAGTTGGCCTAAGGTTATAAACTGTACTATTTATTAAGCCTTATTAAGACTGCTGTCAGCTGTAATCATATTGCTCCTCTACACAAAACCTTCAGTGGCTCCCTGCTGCTTTCCTAATTAAGTCCATACTCCTTATCTTGGCATTTAAAAGTCCTTTACAATATGGTGCTAACCTCCCTCTCCAGTCTGTATGCTCACCACTTCGCCAAAGGCTGTTCTGATCTGGTCAAACTAAACTACTTCAAGTTTCTCTAACACCCTTTCAGATATCCATCCTTTACCCCTGTGGTTCTGACCAGAATGTTCTTTCTGCTTCCTATTTTTTAAAAAGATTTTATTCATTTATTCTTGAGAGATAGAGAGAGGCAGAGGGAGAAGCAGACTCCATGCAGGGGGGGCCTGATGTGGGACTCGATCCCAGGGCCCCGGGATCACGCCCTGGGCCGAAGGCAGGTGCCAAACTGCTGAGCCACCTGGGAATCCCCTCTGCTTCCCATTTTTAATATTCCACTGCCACCCACCTTTTGGTTTGCCACCTCAGGAGCTTCCCAGGTGAAATGTGAAATAGGTCTCCATATACAGAGCTCAGGGAGAACTCAAAGAAAGAGGCATACCACTCCAGATTGGTAGGTGGTGGGCTTAAGAAGCAAGGCAACTTACATATGAGGTTTGTCTTGGGCAGTTGCAAGATAAGTAGAACTCTGCACCTGCCCATCAGAATCTCTAAAGTTTATAAGAGGCCTTAACTAGGTTTAGTTACATATACTGTCCAGATGGTCTCAGCAACACATTTCTATCTCAAAGTTGTACCCTTGGGGAAGCTTCTAGCATAGGGGAGGTAAGTGGAACTCACATTTCAAGGACAAGGGAAAGGTTGAAGAATTTCCAATTATCCAGGTCCAGCTTGTTGGTCAACTGGTGGTCAGATTCTCTCGATGACCTCATCCAGTACCCTCCCCCATGTGACTAATATTTACAAAACTTTCCTAATATATCTCAAAAATACCCTATTAAAGCATTTAAGTGGTATAAGTGAGAAAAATATCAAGTTTGGGTGAGATAGATTTGGTTCTGAATTGTATTTTTTTTTTTGTATTTGCTGATGATCTTGAGTATGTTAAATGAGATCATGCATGTAACAATCCTGTCTTAGTGTCGGGCACATGACAGAAAATCAATATACACTGGTTGCCCTTTTCCTGAGTTCTCCAATTCAACATGATCTTTTTCTCTTTGAATTACATAAGACAAAAAACACTCCAACTGTGTCACCTGGGAATCATGCATGATCTCTTAGCACTTGTCACAGAGGAAACATTTGTCCTTTCATCAATGATAAATCATTGACAGCACATTTACAAACCAAACACCAAAAAACCCCATTAATACCAGAAAGCAAACCCCAAATATCATAAATTAGTTTATAAAGTTCAGAAACTTAACATAGCTCCTTAGCTCCTAAAGACCAAAAAATATTGTTGGTTAAGGAGAAAAAAAAAGGGCACTGCATGCAGTACAAATGATGAAATTATTATGATATTCAATTAAAAGTAGATATAGCATTAGCTGTATTTTAATGTTTTGTTATTTACAATATGCTATCCACCATATACACTGAGAACTGGGTCTGCTTTAAAAGCTAGAAAGCATCCAATTAGGAGTATTTTCCAGATAGCACAGAGTTAAAAATCTAATTATTGACCCTTACCCTTACCCAACCTGTTAAAAACTCTTTTCAAAGTTGCTGAAAATTTGTCTTGATTAGCTCTTATTCAATTTCACTAATTATATCTAGGATACTGTAAAATTCTAAAGATCTCAGATTCTTAAGCTTGATAGATTGATGTCTTTCTAAAAATATTAGTGCATACATTAATAAATCACAGGAGTTATCTGAAGGGTTAGTTAATTCTGAGAGGAGTGCATAGGGAGTACGATGGAATTCCTAGGGTCAGGCACCTGCATATGAACTAAATACATGTTTCGGCACCATAACAAATGATCATGCTTCAAAAGCAGTGTTAGATCAAAGTCAAATATTATCAGAGAATGAATATACTAAAAACAGGCTCTGTATAAGATGAATTCAGCAGATCAGTAACAACTCTAGAAAAATAAGACATGTATATTTTAAAATTTTTAAATGAAGGTAAAGTTGAGCCTGTCTAAAACAAATTTTTCTTTAGTTATTTGCCAAAAAATGTTCTAAGTCAGTTATAGACAACCAAATGGATTCACTGGCAAACAATGGAAACTCATATGGTATTTACCAAGAATAGCGTTTAGTATTTAGCAAGTTAACATCTATCATTAAATTTCTATAATATGTTGAGCATGAGTATTCCCCTTCTAAGACAATAAAAACAAACAGGATTATAAAAGAAATATAAAACATCATTATTCTACAATGAAAAATACATCTTTTTAAAAGTTAAATGTTTCATCTGATTACATAAATAATATATATTATAAAGCTTTTGAAAATGTAGAAAAACACCAAAAGAAAAATCACCCGAAATACATTTAAGAATTATAATTCAATCTACTCAGTTAACCAAGAAAACTAGAGGTGCACATTGCCTGACTTGATCATTACCATAATTCTATCTCAGGTCAGTTTGGGGTCTAAAAACTCCTGACTCCCTGTGTACTTCACCTTGAATAATGATTATATTTGTTTAGGAATTTTCCATGCCAAAATAAGTTAGGTTATGGAAATTGATAAAAACATTTATGTTGGAATTGCTCACAGCCCAAAGGTCTATTTGGTTCTTAATGCTAAAAACTGCACATTGTTATGTATGGTGACAATTTTAAAGAAGTCTGGTGATTGTTTCCAAGGCTGGGCCTTAAAAAGACAGCTTGGTCTAAGAGATAAGATGTAGCTTGCTTTCAGTCTCAGGGCCACATTTTCCCCATCCTAGTATTTGAAGGCTAGGTTACCTACTGCGATTCTGAGGATTGATTTTTATGCTACTGGATAGGGCTATGGCTGTGGAAATTTCCTAGAGACATAAAAATCCTGGGACAGCTTGATACAGTCAAGAGTGAAAGTTGTCAGAAAAAAATCTAGGTTCAAATGCTAAACTACTAGTATCTCACAAGAATTGTAAGAATTAGTTAATAACAATAATAATAAAAAATAATATTTTACGTGTTTAATAATAATATGTTTTGAAAATATAATAAGAACTTTATAGGGGGCCCCTATAAAGTTGGCTCAGTTGATTGCATGTCTGGCTCCTGGTTTCACTTGAGTCATGATCTCAGGGTCCTGGAATACAGCCCGATATTAGGGCTCTGTGCTCAGCATGAAGTCCACTTGGGATTTGGGATTCTTCCCCTCTTCCTCTCCCTTCCCCTCTGCTCTTCCCCTTGCTCACGCTCTCTCTCAAATAAACCAATAAA
Organism: Canis lupus familiaris; assembly: GCF_011100685.1. Taxonomy (NCBI): domain Eukaryota; kingdom Metazoa; phylum Chordata; class Mammalia; order Carnivora; family Canidae; genus Canis; species Canis lupus. Next base: position 7,475,286 of record NC_049234.1, on the reverse strand, counting down.
ATCTTATAACAAAGAAAACCTTTATAAGTATTTTTACATTCAATCCTCATAATAACCCTGTGAAATAGGTTCTACATTTCTCTCCATTTTATTCCTGAGAAACTGAATATAAGAAAATTAAAATATCAGAGAGCAAGTGCGTAGAAGAGTCATACCTAGGTCCTAAGCACTTTAACTTCAAATTGTTCAGTTCCTATGATGCTACTGTAATATGTTGTATGCTCAATGTCTTTTATAGTACAGAACTTCTGCTGTCCTGAACATGGAACAGGCCCCTTGGGTGTCCCTATATCTAAGATGATATATTTTAATCATAAAGGATCAAAGGCGAAGTAGCCTGAAGGCTTATGCTCTCTAAATACTAAAAGGCCAAAGTTCTAAGATTGAAAGAGCTGTGCAGAAATCAGGGACCCTGGTTAAGTAAAGCCTTTCTTTCTTTTTTTTTTTTTTTTAATTTTTATTTATTTATGATAGTCACAGAGAGAGAAAGAGAGACAGAGACACAGGCAGAGGGAGAAGCAGGCTCCATGCACCGGGAGCCCGACGTGGGAATCGATCCTGGGTCTCCAGGATCACGCCCTAGGCCAAAGGCAGGCGCCAAACCGCTGCGCCACCCAGGGATCCCCAAGTAAAGCCTTTCTATTGCATTATGAATATTCACTAAAAATATGCAACCAACATATATTTATTTACTACTGAGTAAAAATCTACTGCATTAGGGCTAGGGGATCAAATGGAGAGTAAGGAAACCTCTCTTGCAGAAATTTCATATGGGGAAAAAAAAACATCATTTATATGTTTCCCTTATGATACCAAGAGCTTGTCGAATGAACCAGATATGTCTTTCACACTTCTGAGACTTCATAGTATAGTACAAAATGGGTATCCACTGGATAAAAGTCCGCATGTTTAACCCAGCCTAAAGTGCTGTGCAAGATCCTGCCTTGCCTCATGCCACTCCACAATCTCCTCTCACTCTGTATCATCCTTGATAACATTAGCCTTTCCCCAACCCATGAAGTTTGCCCACATGGAGGTTTCAGCTTAAGTACCATTTTCACAGAGAAATTGCTCTTCTGTACATTGCCAAATTTCCCTATAATTCATTCCCATATCATAAGACACTTTTACCTCCTAACACTTACTCTCAAATATGATTAAACACTTATTTTTCATAATTAATCATATAAGGGCAGAAACAACGTAGGTCTTATTTGCTGCTTATAATCTCAGCACCTAGTATCTAATACCTGGTAAATGCTCAATAACAATTTATTAAATGAATAAATGAGTAAAGAAGTAGATGAATATTTCTGAACAAGTGAATCATTTTTAAAAGAAACATAATCATAACAATCATTTCTAGAGGCTACAGATGCGAAAGAAATAGACAAATCCTGAGAAGCTTAGAGTTTAGCACAAAATTTGGTCATTAGAAATTACCACTGTTTTCTCTGAGACATTCATTTTAGAGTTGCTTGTTATACACATTCTACCACTCTTCTTTTGCTTATACCAGTCATCCATATAATAATTTTCTATATTTTGAGCCTCCCTATATTAGTTTATCCACGGTTTAGGTTTTGAGGTTAGAGGATTTTACAATCTTTTTGCTATGCCTATAAACAGTTGCATCCTCATTTGGCTCAGCACCCATTTGCAGGTATTACCTTGAAATTGAAATAAATTCAGTGTTCAGGGAGGCCAAAGCTCCTCTGGAAGGCTCAGGGCTCTTTTTGAAGAAAATTCTAGATTAATTTTGTGTAAATGAATTGATTTATTGAATAAAGAGTCACACTTGGGCACCTGGGTGGCTCAGTGTTTGAGCAGCTGCCTTTGGCTCAGGTCATGATCCGGGGGTCTTGGGATCAAGTTCCGATCAGGCTCCCCAGCAAGGAGCCTGCTTCTCCCGCTGCCTATGTCTCTGCCTCTCTCTCTGTGACTCTCATGAATAAATAAATAAAATCTTAAAAAAAGTCATATCTTTCCTTTTTTATTTAAATTTAATTAGCCAACTTATAGTACATCATTAGTTTCACATCATATTCAATAATTTTTCAGTTGCGTATATAACACCCAGTGCTCATCACATCACATGACCTCTTCAATGCTTATCACTCAATTACCCATTCCCACCCACAGCCATCCAGCAACCCTCAGTTTGCTTTCTATAGTTAAGAGTCTTTCCTGTTTTTTCTCCCTGACGACTTCATTCAGTTTGTCCCTCCCTTCCCCCACGCCCCTCTGCCCTGTTTCTTATATTCCACATGTGAGTAAAACCATGTGATAATTGTCTTTCTCTGGATACTTATTTTGCTCAGCATTAATACTCTCTGGCTCCATCCATGTCAATGTAAATGGTAAGTATTCATCTTTTCTGATAGCTGAGTAATATTCCTATATATATATATAAACACACACCATATCTTCTTTATCCATTCATGTGTCAATGGACATATTGACTCTCTCCTCACTTTGGCTATTGTGGATATTGCTGCTATGAACACTGGGGTGCAGGTGCCCCTTCGGATCACTACATTTGTACCTTGAGGTGATAACTAGTAGTGGAATTGCTGGGTCATAGGATAACTATTTTTAACTTCTTGAGGAACCTCCATACTATTTTCCAGAGTGGCTGTACCAGTTTGCACTCCCACCAGCGGTGTAAGAGGGTCCCCCTTTCTCCACATCCTCACCAATATTTGTCATTTCCTGTCTTGTTAATTTTAGCCATTCTGACTGGTGTGATGTGGTATCTATTGGTTTTGATTTATATTTCCCTGATGCGGAGTGATGTGGAACATTTTTTTATGTGTCTGCTGGCCATTTGTATGTCTTCTTTGGAGAAATGTCTCTTCATGTCTTCTGCCCATTTCCTGATTCCATATAAATTTTAGGATTATTTGTTCCAGCTCCGTGAAAAATGTTGATGGTATTTTGATAGGAATTGCACTGAATGTGCAGATTGCTCTGGATAGCATAGACATTTTAACAATATTTATTCTTCTACCCCATGAGCATGGAATATTTTTCCATTTCTTTGTGTCTTCTTCAATTTCTTTCATAAGTGTTCTTTCTTCTAAGAATGTCACTAATAGCCAACATTTCTCACTATTTCAGATACAAAGGATACTTAATATTCATTAGATTTAATTAGAAAAGCAAGAAAGTAACAGGATCTTTAACTATCCAGCTAAATCAATTTAGTTCTCTTTACTGACAAGTTTTCTTCATTGATAAATGGAATATCAAAGTTAGAAACATGAGTACCAAAACCATAATTCAGTAAAAAAATCATTTTGTATTTTCTTCCTTCTAGAAATAAATAAGACCAAGTATAAATGCAAACTCAAAACTTTCTAAGTCATCTAGACTTAGATGTCACTGAAATAATAGGAAATTATATAGTAATTATCAGCTTTGGGGTTGACATTTTATCAGCAGTTTTTAAAAAGATTGTGTGTGTGTGTATGTGTGTGCGTGTGTCTCCTGTAGGTATTAAAAAAAATCAATCCCAATAAATCAAAGAAGAAAATTCTTCACTTTCCTACTGAGATGAGACCTTCCCATATACTCTCCAAAGCAAAATATTTGCAAGATAACTCGTTGAGAAAGGAACAGGATTAAGAAGTATATTAAAAAAATCTAATTCATTAAACCCATTTTAAGACCGTATATAGATAATTTACATATTCTAAGAAAAGAAAGCCTATCTAATTCTTTTTTCTATCATTAAGGCCAACTGTAACTACGCCTTCCGTACAGTGCAACTATATCCTCCTGCTATATAAAGCTAGTGAGTGAATCACAAATATTCTTAAATATTTTCTAGAAGTTGTGAATTAATTTTCATGAATGTAATTCCTCTGAGCTCTACTTAAAGTTACTCTGTTGCAAACTCTAGTTCATTACTTTCACAATTCCATTGGCATAGTGTACCAAGTACATGTAAAAGTCAAGCATTTCTTACAGAAGAGGAAACAATTTAATTGGAAACAATTTAATTTCCTTGGAAAGAAATTGTTTTCTCAATTTTAATTACTCCCCAGGCCAAACTGTATAATCATTTCCTAAGAATTAAATAGAGACGAGAAAAAGTAGCTATATCCCCCCAAAAAAGACTTTTGTTGTGTTCAATAGCAAAATGATCTTTCTTTTCTTTTTTTTTAACAAAAGCCCAATGATGCTCCTTATTTCTCTGCTTTTGCAAAACTGACTCCCAGAAGTGATTCTGGAAAAGCTAATAATGGAGAAAGTGATATATGATCCCCCACCATGTGTAGTCATAGTATAAGCATTATTGTATGCCTGAAGCATACCAGGCACCAGAGAGAAAAGCTCAAGAGGTTCCCAGTCTAGAGGCAGAAATAAAATATTGCATAATAAACACCATTCCAGTTACAAAATATTTTCGTGTATGATCCCTTGGTTAAATGTCTCTTGATGGGCCAACTTCACCCTCTTGCTCTGCCTATCTACCTCCAAAAACACCTGACCACAGAATTAACAGTATTTTCTTTCTTCTGGGAAGCTAATGGGAATATCCTATTACAATTTGTTTTCCTCAAACAAGTCATACTGACACCTGTGTGTACTCTCCCAGACAGCACTAAAAAAGTGAAAAATATGTAAAATTAATTTGCTGGATTAAAACTGCCATTAAAGAACAAAGAAGGACCCGCCCACTGAACCTGCCACCAGTAAGATAGTAGTCTGCTCTAATCAGAGCCTTATATTCTACATAAAGAGAGAAGATAAAAGAATGGAACTACCCTACCCCCCCTCCTTGAAGTAATGAGTAAAACCTTGTGTGTCCAAAATCTTCCAGAATAGGGGACCCAGAACAGGAGGAGGAAGAACAGGAGGGAAAGAGGAGGAGAAGGAGGAAGAAGAGAAATCTCACCAACAAAGAACTGATATTAATGTGAGTCATATCTAGATATGGTTGAATATAGTTTTAGGTTTAAAAACCTGGAAGAATAGTTGAAAAAAGCAATGATTTAATGTATATATCTTGATATCCTGAAATGTCCATCTTATTATTTTAAAAGGGTTAAAAGTAAGTCTATCCCAGGGAAAAGATCCATCTCTGGTTTTGGCAAGCACCTAAGACAGTGCTACAATTCAGGGTTTCTCAGGAGCAAGACTTAACATTTTGGCTAGATGGTTCTTTGTTGTGGAGAGGCTGTCCTGTGCATTACAGGACATTTAGTAGCATCACTGGTCTCTACCCACTAGATATTAGTAGCAACTTCAAGTCCTGTCAATAAAAGTGTCTCCAGACATGTGCCATATGTCTCCCATTTGAGAACCATGGGTGTAACTGTGGGGACATTGTCAACCTTACCTGGGATATTAGTAAAGGTTCCCCAAACAATTATACTTGAGTTGAGCTGAGGACGAGAAGAATTTGTTTAGAAGGCCAAAATAAATCCTTTGCCCATGAGTAAAGTTAATTGGTGAACAAAAATTGAAAATATACAGGGTCAATACCAGCCATTTATGAACCAATCCAATCTCCAAATTGTATAGATACAGTTTCTCTGCCATATTCTCCTTTCTTCAGCACAATGTATTCTGGAAATTTTACGCTGCTGAAAGATGGTATATAACAATAAACAGCGGCAGTTGCTAAATCACTATGTAATTTTGGTGGAGTCATCTAACTTTTGGGAGTGTCAGTGCCAATGTCTATAAAATGAAGGTGTTCAATTAGCAGATGACCTCCAATGCCCCTTCAAATTAAGAAATTCTTTGATCAATCATCTTGTTTCTTACAGTAGTCTCTCTGCTCATTAAAATGGACAACTTTCATGTTACATTGATTTTCAGTGGGCAGTAATCAAATAGCAGTTCAAATAAGTTGGGTACTGAAAACTGATTAGAAATGCATGTTCTGTTTTCATGCCCCTCTGGCAAAAAATTATTCAGATTCAAAGAAGAAATCACTTGTCTTTTAGACAAATCCCAGTATTACACACTGACAGTGAATTAAACTGCCCAGGATTGCATCAGTTTCAAAGAGTTACAACCCTGTCATGTCACAGATGTATGCATCTATCATATCAATATACTTGAAAAATTCCATGTTTCTGCAAAGAGAGAAAAGGAAGAATATAGTTCATTATGTAAACCACTGTCTTCAGATAACTTTTTTCAACAGACTGTTTTTTGGAGCAATTTCAGGCCCAGAGCAAAACTGAGCAGAAAACACAGGTTCCAAATACGTTTCTCACCTCATAAATGCACAGCCTCCTCCACTATCAAAATCCCCCACCAGAGCGGTACTTTTGTTATAGTTGATGAGTGACACTGACACGTTATTATTACCCAAAGTCCACAGTTTACATGAGGGTTCACTCTTGGTGTTGTACATCCTATGTGTTTAGACAAATGTATAATGATATCTATCCACCATTAATAGTATCATATAGAATAGTTTCACTCCCCTAAATATCCTCTGTGCCCAGCCTATTCATACTTAGCTTCTAGCAACCACTGAATTTTTACTGTCTTCATAGTTTTGTTTTTTCCAAAGTGCCATAGTTAGAATCATACAGAATGCAGCCTTTTCAGATTGGCTTCTTTCACTTAGTGACATGCATTTCAGTTTCCTCCGTGACTTTCCATGGCTTGACAGCTTATTTCTTTTTAGTGCTGAATAATTATTCCATTGTCTGGATGTACCACTGTTTGTTTATCCATTCATCTACTGAAGGGCATCATGGTTGCTTCCAAGTTTTGGCAATTACAAATAAAACTGCTATAAACATCCATGTGCAGCTTGTTCAGACATAATCTGATACTTTTTAAAATGCAGTTTCATACATATGAATAAGCAAAGCAGAAATGAATATCACAGCCTAAATTCTTGACTAAGAAGTAACTCAAATCCTATTAAGTAAACTTCTAACTTATATGTTTCTGAATAAACTCAGTAGTTATGTTAGAAATCCAGACAGAACAGCTATTCTTGTGGTAGTAAGTATTCATATAAGTACAAAAGCAAGCAGTAAGGCAAGCAGAACTTGAGATAAGATGAGATCAGTATAAGGTACAGGGAAGAAAATTCCAAGTATGGTCTTCTAGAAACCTAAATCACCTTATTTGTAAAATGGAGATAATAGTAACTACTGAGGCACCTGGGTGGGCCAATCAGCTAAGTGTCTACCTTTGGCTCAGGTCATGATCCCAGAGTCCTGGGATGGAGCCCTGAGTTGGGCTCCCTGCCCAGCAGGGGGTCTGCCTCTCCCTCTCTATCTGCTTCTCCCCCTGCTTATGCTTTCTCTCACTCTCTCAAATAAATAAATAAATAAAATCTTTTAAAAAATAGTAGTAACTACCTTATAGTGTAACCATGAGTGGTAAGCACACTGCCTGGCACAAAAAAGCATTCAGTAAATGTTTCCTCATTGTTATTATTACTATCTCTTCTGAAAGAACCTTACCTCACTCCAAGCAACAAATTATCATCCAGTTTGGATGGAAAGAAAAAAACTGTCTTCTCTCTCAAATAATTCATCTTTAAGTCACTTGTTTATTAATTCATATTTCTTAGTACATAGAAAGGGCAGACGAATTATTTCTAGTTAGCGTTTATTTTTATGATAGTGAATGACTTTTTCCAATTTTCACTGACAAGAAGAGAATCATCCAATTTCTCATTTGCTAGTTTTAAGAAAAAATATATTTAAATGTTTGCCTTCCCATCTTTTACTTTTCACTTCCTTAAATTTACTTTCACAATACATACTAACACTGAAATTTTTGAGTAGTTGCTACTAAGCAATTAAATTAAGAAGTAAAAAGGATCATTTATTCCTCCAAAATATATATCTACTTGTATCTATCTTTCAGAAATCCATTCAAGAGGATCATGGTAAGTTTAAGCATGCTTTATTTACATATCAAAATGAGATATTCTCTCTATGAGTGATTCAGAGTGGAGCCTTGTTATGGAGATATTTTATTATAGATGTTTCATTTTATAACACAACAAATTTAAGTCTTATTTATTTTTCCTAAACTCAAATGGAAGAGTCAATATTTCAATCACTAATCTGCCAACTCTAGCTGTAAAATCGTAATACAAGACCAATTTGCATTAATTTTGAAAATAAAACTTTCAAAAATGTTATTGTGAATATTTTAATACTCTTGGAAAAAGAAAAAGGATTTGAAAGCAATGTTTTTTGTTAGAGAAATACTGGGATTCTTTCAGTCCAAAAATGTTCATTCTATTTCATTCTCTTTTGAGGGTATTTTTAAGAGGATAGCCATAACACCAGAATAAAACCCAGCAGAGGTTAACCTGATAGCTTTGTCATACATATGTAGAAAGTAGTTTTATTTGATATGAATATGATTTCCAATCATTCAAATGAAATTTCTTTTATTTACAAGAAGAATATTTGGCATTTAACAAAAAGTACTTCTGAATATCTACCATTCACACTTTGATAGTGATAATAAAAAGGAAAGTAGGCAATGTTCCTGATTTAAGGATGATGTAGTATGCTTATAATGTGTACTTTAATATGTAAGGGTATATACAAAGAAAATAAATCTGAAAGATCATTAAAACAGTGCAAAAGATACAATGTTTTTTTTAAGATACAGTGTTAAATCAAACAGCTGGAAAGCTAATAATCAAGTACTGATTCAGAAAAAAGTGAGTATTGAAAGGGCAAAATACAGATTACTTGTGAAAAAAACTAGAGTGTTAGGGGCATTGACAAAAATAGAACAGAAAGAACATATACCATTGCTTTATAACTGCCTGGTGATGAATTTTCTTGATTAGCCAGAAACAGAGAGACTTGAAACAAGATAAAAATACATTGAGATTTTCTATAGACCCTATTTTATCACAGGTAGAGCAAAGCACAGGAGTCAAGAGCTTGCAATCTGAAAGCAGAATCAGACTGCCTGGAACCAAACTTGCTTCTGCCACCCACTAGCTGTATGATGTTGGGCAACTTTACTTGATTTCTTTGTGTCCTCATTTCCTTATTCGTAAAACAAGGATAATAACAGCACCTGCCTATATGCTGGATTGTGCTGTGTCAACCTAGTTACGGTAGGAATTACATTTCCCAAAACCTCTATCCCTGTATGGTTCTGGATCACTCAGGTCAAATGAGAAACTTGCTGGAGATGGAGCGTGGAAGTGAAGCAAATAGCATTCTCTGAAAGTCATTGTGGTTAGATGGAATGATGGCCAGATACAGAGATGCCTGGATGCCAGCTTGTCCTGGCTTTTCTTCACCCCGTCTAGCAATTCGTCCCTACTGGGAATGGTGCTGCCCAATGGCAGGCACAGGTCAGTCAGAAGGCACCTGATTGAAGACGCACTAAGGTAAAAGCTACAAAGAAGTCACAGCTTCACACAGACCTCTTCATCAGCTCCCCTTCATGTTGTCACTTCAGTTGCCAGACAAGACCTGGCTTCTCAGACTCATTGGCAGGTGATTTCCCTGATTGCTCATTTCCTCTTCTGGAACTTCATGTCTCTAGCTCCTCCCACAACTGTGTAAGACCTAATTCCTGTAAGACCGTTTATGCCACAATGCTTATTGTGACTGATCCCTGAACAAATGTTGACTGATATTCTTTCCCATAGAATTTTGTGAGAATTATCTGGGTTAATATTTGTAAAATGCTTAGGATAGTTTCTGGCATATAGTCAATACTATAAAAATGATTGTTAAATAAAATAATCTCTAATTCATTAAGCATCAGGCAAATGAGGAAGAAATAAAATCTATGGAGATAAAGGATGACAAGCTTCAGTACTCTTTATGATTTATAACATTTGGGATAACTAAGGTAAAGGAATTCTGACACAGGGTGATATAATAGTCAAATAAGAACTTCTAGCAGAATAATAATAGATATTGAGTGCTTTCTATGTACAGGTACTATTATAAGTCTTTTATATAGGTTATTTCATGTAATTTTTACAAACATCCTGTGAGGTAGGTATCCTCTCTGTTTTGCAGAGAAGTGAAGAACATAAAATATCTATAGTACTACAATGAGATGTAGCTAGGAAATCATGTATAAAGGAAATATACCCCCCATGTCTACAGTTAGTAGAGTTGGAAAGCAGGTGGATTATGCTGGGAAACATAATGTTCTACATTTCTCTTGGTTTCTGTGTTAATAAAGTATGTTACAAGTTGTATTAGGCCTGGAAACCTCATAACATATTAGAGATTCTGAGAGATTCTATTCTATACAAAGACCACAGTTGCTGTTGGTTGCTCATGTTTCTTGGGCAAAAGAGGCTGTAAGTGACATGAAATAAGCACATTTTGACACAGTGGAAAAATTAGGAGTTCTGGTATCTAGGCAAATCTGCATGTCATCCCCAACTCTATGCCCTCATGTGTGATGCTGAGCAAAGACCTTCACAAGTGTGATCCTAATTTTCCTCAAGAGTAAACTGAAAATAATGACAGCCTAATGGGCCTTTTGTAAAGATTTATGAAGTAACATGAAGACATTTAGACAGTGTCTAGCATGTTACTAGGCACTTTATAAATGGCTGACTGATATTTTAATTTATACTCTAAATCTCAAGCTCTGGGAAAAGAAAAATAATTAAAAAGAAAAGAAAAAGAATTTGTTTCTGTTATAAAAAATACTACCAGCATTCTAGGATTCCCATACATAAGATCTGCTGATTTCCAGGGTACCTGGGTGGCTCTGGTTGAGCAGTCTCTGCCTTTGGCTCAGGGGTTGATCTTGCTGTCCTGGGATTCAGTCCCACCCATATCAGGCTCCCTATAGGGAGCCTGCTTCTCCCTCTACCTATGTCCTCTCCCTCTCTCTCTTTGTCTCTCATAAATAAATAAAATCTTAAAAAAAAAGATCTGATCAATACTCTTGAAATAAAGTTCATGTAGAAATGGTGAATATCTTATTTGAAATAAGGTGATAATATGAAAAAATAGGTATTTTACTCACAGGGGATCACAGTAGAGATAACAAGTACTTTCCAGCATCTCGAGAGAAAACACCTAGCTAGTGTACCATAACATTAGCTGATATGTTTGATCGTGGACATTTCATCATAATTAAAAATCCTAACAGTGTACATATTAGAGAAAATAATATAAAATTAAATAATAAAGGTCCTGTTTTATATTTCCATTTCAAAGTTATCTATATTCTTAAAATTTAAAAAAATAACTGTTCTGATTTCTTTAGTTACAAATGCCTATAGAAATGTATTTGTGGGGCACCTGGGTGGCTCAGTCCCTTGAGTGACTGATTCTTGATTTCAGCTCAGGTCATGATCTCTGGGTCCTTGGGATCAAGCCCTGCATCTGGCACCGCACGAATGGGGAGTCTGCTTAAGATTCTCTCTTTCTCTCCCTCTGTCCCTCCCCCCACTCATGCACTCCTACTTTCTCTCTCTCTAAAATAAATAGGTAAATCTTTAAAAAAAGGAAAAGAAAAAAGAGAAATGTATTTGCAATTTACCTCATAGTTCACATCAGGACAACACTCAGCTCTCCTATAGGAACATATAATTGAAACAGGTTTATCTAACTCACAATATAGAAAGTTGTACTTAATTGAAAGAATTATAGGGATGCCTGGGTGGCTCAGAGGTTGAGTGTCTGCCTTTGGCTCAGGGCATGATCCGTCATCCAGGATCCAGTCCTGCGTTGGGATCCTTGTGGGGAGCCTGCTTCACGCTCTGCTTCTCCCTTTGCCTATGTCTCAGCCCCTCTCTGTCTCTCATGAATGAATAAATTTAAAAAAATATTTTTTTAAAAAAAGAATTATAAAAAGGGTCATGATTCATTGATTTTTATTGTTCCTCTCTGTTGTGGATATTAGCTAGAATTTTGGCAATTACCCACTCATAGCACTATATACACTCTGTTTCACTACTTAGTGTTTCATGGCTACACTATATAAGACATCACATACATTTGCAGTCCTAAAAAGAAATGGTGTAACATTTCATTTTTATTCCATTTTTCACTCGGTGATTTCATTTCCTTTTTCATTATCACCTGAGTCAAATGAAATACTATTAGAAGGAAAATAGGATTTCTTTTTTTTAGATTTTATTTATTTATTCATGAGAGAGAGACAGAGACAGAGACAGAGAGACAGAGAGACAGAGAGGCAGAGACACAGGCAGAGAGAGGAGCAGGCTCCATGTAGGCAGTCCAATGTGGGACTCCATCCTGAGTCTCCAGGATCATGCCCTGGGCCAAAAGTGGCACTAAACCTCTGAGCCACCTGGCTGCCTATGATTTATTTTCTTTTTTAAGATTTTATGTATTTATTCATGAGAGACACAGACTGAGAGAGAGAGAGGCAGAGACACAGGCAGAGGGAGAAGCAGGCTCCATGCAGGGAGCCCGATGGGGTACTCGATCCTGGGACTCCAGGATCATGCCCCGGGCTGAAGGCAGGCACTGAACTGCTGAGCCACCCAGGGATCCTCCTGCCCATGATTTCTAATCACAGTCTGTCTTATACTTCAGAAAGGGTTCTTTGGGGATAGTAAAATGCTATTTTAAATAATATTCATTAATATTCACATCTATCATTGTAGCACCCTTTTTTGAATCAAGAGTTTAAAAAAATAATATACTGGATGAGGTAGAAAGCAACAGATTATGAAGTCCAAGATGAGCTATAACACTCATTTTTATTTCAGTTGTTCCCAGCCAGGTAAACAGCTGGGAACTAGAGAAAATAATGGTGATGAAATGTGAGGATTGTTATTGTCACAGCATCACTAAATACAATAAATAGTACAGAGATATAGTCTCTTGTATTTGTCAAGTTTTTAAGCATCTCATCTCTGCATGAACACAATGAGGTACGCTAGGATATTTGTGGAACTACTGTATCAATGTTAGACATGGGGAAATTGAGTCAGGATTATTTAGGAGGCTTAATATCTAATTGATCATTGCTTTCATTTAAACTTCAAAACATTTTGAGATTTTCAAGTGGCTTTTGGGGCACCAAAATCATTATGGCAGGTGCAAATAAGTAAAGACAATAGAGACAAAATTAAAAGATTATTTCTATTTGAATGTAACTATCTAGTGGGGGAAGGGTTAAACTGAAATTTTAAAGAAAATGAGACAAAAAATTCCCACATGTGCATGTACAAGGAATAATTTTAGAGAACAGTGAAGCAGTAATGTATCGGCAGGGAACAGAAGTTATGTTTATTCTTAGATATCGTATTACAATTCAGTTTAAACAATCTAATTTTAAAATGGGCAGAATAAGTAAATAGACATTTCCCGAAAATATTCAAGTGACCAACAGGTACATGAAAGGTGCTCAACTTCGCTAATCATCAGGAAAATTCAAATCAAAACCACAATGAGATATCATCTCTTACCTATAAGAATGGTGGTCATCAAGAACATGAGAGACAAGCATTAGCAAGGATGTGGAGAAATGAAAACACTTCTGCAGCGTTGGTAGAAGTGTAAATTGGTTCAGTTACAATGCAGATCAGCATGGAGATTCCTCAAAAACTAAAAATAGAACTACCATGCACTCTACTAATCTCTGGATACATATACAAAGAAAATGAACACAGTTTATTGAAAAGACATATGCACCCTCTTGCCCATTTGTAACTTATTTCTCTGATAGCAATAAACCTGGCTCCCACGATCTGTAATTTACATATATGCATAATGCATATAAAGTAATTTCAGAATTGCTAACAGTTACTCCAACGAAAAACAAATTTGGAGGGCAGCCGGGTGGCCCAGTATAGGTTATCTGCCTTTGGCTCAGGTCATGATCTCAGGGCCCCGGAATTGAGCCCTCAGGTTGGGCTTCCTGCTCAGTAGGGAGTCTGCTTCCCACCCACCCTCATGCTCTCTCTCTCTCTCTCCCTCCCTCTCCTTTTCTCTCCCTCTCTCAAATAAATAAAATCTATAAAAAAAAATTATAGAGACAAATTTGCCAACCGAATATAGTGTTAGTGCACAGTTCTTGTTTCTGGTTTTAGAGTATCCAATCAAAACAGAGTTTTAAAAAATTATTTAGGTAAACTACCTTCAGTAATGTTAAGCCATACACTTGCAAAAAAGTAAGATTTATTTGTCAGTCTGCATTCCATCCTGGGATCCTTTGACATCTTGGTTGATCTTTTAAAAAATGTGTTCAGGGGACACACGGGTGGCTCAGTGGTTGAGCATCTGCCTTGGGCTCAGGTCATGATCCCGAGGTCCTGGGATTGAGTCCCACATCGAGCTCCCTGCATGGTGCCTGCTTCTCCCTCTGCCGATGTGTCTGCCTCCCTCTCTGTGACTCTCATGAATAAATAAATAAAATCTTTAAAAGAAACCAAGAATATATTCACATATATTCACATTTCTGAATCACATTTCTATGGTCTTTGATAAATGCATGAAGTCACGTATCTCCCCACTCAAGTAGTATGCAGAACAGCTCCATCACCTTAAGAATTCCCTTGTGCACACATTTTATTCAACCACTGTTCCTTCTCCAAAATCCTGGCAACCACTGATCTGTTCTCCATCCCTATAATTTTTCCAGAATGTCAAACACGTGGAATCATACAAATAGCTTCTTCAGTCTGGCTTTTTTCACAGAACAAAACATACTGAAGATTCATCCATGGTGTTGTTTATCAATAGTTCCTTCACTTTTATTTCCCAGTAGTGTTCCACTACATGGCTAAATGGCACTGGCTTATCCATGTACCAGGTGAAAGATATTCAGGTTGCTTTCAATTTCTAGTGATTATGAATGAAACTTTTAAACATTCTCATACAGGTGTTTGTGTGAACACTGGTTTTAATTTCTCTTGAGTAATTACCTAGGAGTAGAGTTTCTGGATCATATGTCAAACATATGATGTTAATTTTATAAGAAACTGTTTTCTTTTACCTTTTCTTCTCCCATTCCAAGGTATGTAAGCAGTAAACATATCCTTTTATATTGCCCTCTAATTTTAAAGATTTCATCTTTCAGAAATAGCAACATGTCATGATTTGTGGGTGGTTGTGTGTCAGTTGCTAGAAATATGTTCCTTTCCTACCCAACTCATAGAATAAAATACTGTCTCTCAAAATGCCCTGTCATTGGTTACTTAATCATCTAATGGATAATAAGTCTTTAGAATAATTATGGTCTGCTTTTTTAGGTAGGGATTCCATTTTAAAAAAAGGATTTTCTACTATTTTCCTAAAATGTACATTCTACTACTTTCTTTAAATGTACTTTAAATTGAACTAGCTAAAATTATCTAAAGAATATGCAAGTAACACTTTTTCCTTGGCTAATGATTTACTGTGTTTCTGATAGTATATAATATACAGGAATATGAAATTCTAATGACAACATATTCTTCATTTATGTCAAACAATATAATTTGATATAAAAACATATATAGGAAGATAATTATATAGTTCTACATAATTTATATATACAATTGACTATAATAGTTACATTTTCAAAGCTCCTGTATTTTTAAGCTATGAGGTACTTTATATGACCATAAGCTGAAAAATACAGCTTTTTAAATCTTTTTTACTGTTTTAAATTTTAAATCCATTTAGTTTAGTTAACTTAGTTTTATGTTAATTTCAGGTATATGATCTGTGATTCAACAATTTTATACATTACTCAGTGCTAATCATGGTAAGTGTACTCTGGAATCCTCATCACCTATTCACCCATCCCCGCCCACCTACCTTCCCTCTGGGAACCATCAGTTTGTTCTCTACAGTGTCAGAGTGTTTCTTACTTTCTCTCTCTCTCTTATTCTTTTGCTCATTTGTTTTGTTTTTTAAATTCCACATATGAGTGAAATCTTATGGATCTGTCTTTCTCTTATTATTTATTTCACTTAGCATTATACTCTCTAGCTCCATGTCCTTGCAAATGTCAAGATTTCATTCCTTTTTATGGCTGAATACTATTCTATTGCATATATATACCACATATATAAAAATGTAGCTATTTTTCATCCACCCTACATTATATGAAACCGTTACTCATGAATGCTGTCAAGAAGAGGGAAAATGGAATAAAGAAGTATCCCAAGTTTTATTTTGGTAACATTTAAGTGTTCAGAGATTTTCAAAGAATTAGATATAATATGGTTTTCCTATCTACTGTGTTATAAAGGCTGCTTAAAAATAGATATGAATAACATATTAAAAATATACAAAATCCTGGCAACCACTGGAGCATGTTTTTGCAGAACTGTAAACATTAGTAGTCTGAATGAAAAATTCAAAGTATTGCTATGAGTTGGTGGCTAGATTATAATTCTTAACTGTCGTGGGACTATCCAGGCCCAATTATGTTATAGTAATTAAATGATGAACAACTATCCCAAGTAGCTTCTGATGCACAGAGATGGTGTTATCAATTTATCATCAGAAAATTTGTTTTGAATTATTTCTCTAGTAGTGAGACTAGATAAGCTAATGTTCATCCATACTGTTCCTACTATTTTCTCTTTATCCTACATTTGTGACATCAGCTCGAATTATAGGTACAGACTGTTGTGATGGAAAGACTTAGGGTAATCAACTCATTATATAAGAGTACAGAAAAAGAAACCATATGGAAGCCTTGATTCAGAAAGGAAAATAATGTCTAAATTAAGTGTGGAGAAACAGGAAGGGGGAGGAAACAGTGGCAGATCCTCCAGATCTCCTATGTCAGGAGCAATATGATTCAATAGGGATCTGAGTGAATTGTTTTAAAGCTGTGGCATCAAGAACAGGGTTTCTGTTTAGATTTAATGCTATTTGAATTACACACCTATTGGTGATAATCCTATCTTGTTAGGAAATATAAAGCCATATTTATCTTTTCCAGAAAATTACTCCCCCATTTATCCAAGTCTTCTATAATACATTTAAACTACTTTAGAAGGTAATGACTAGGCTATAAAAAGTTTTTTAAACAATCTCATTCTTTAGCTCCTTGGTTAAAGAATATGCAGTGCCCTTTGTTACCATTTTTTTAAAATGATGATAAATCAAGAACACCCTCACTGGATACCATAAGATATCACTGCATATCATCATGTCATAACAAGCTCTACATATTTTGGTACTACCTTACTACTTTATTTACTTGTCAATGTGAACTTTCAATAGATCCCTAAGCCCTACTAATAGTTCCTCATATCTCTTCCTTTGTGACCTCACTTATGTTGTAACTCATCTGGGAAAAACCCTCCTCTGTTCACTAACCCAGGTCATGTTTACCTTCTTCAACCGCCTACTAGGCATCCCACTTAGATATGTTAAAGGCACCTCAAATTCAACATTATCATAACTGAACTCCTGAATCATTTCACCATCCCTATCTTCTTCCTTACCCTCTACCAGAGTAAATGGAATCATCCTCTAACAAGCATTTGTGTGGAGTAAGAATTTCCCATATGCAGGGAAATGTTTGTACAACAAGATAACTTCACTGTTCATTCATTACTAAGGCTAGGCATCCATCAGTTATTCAAAACCCCTGAGACCTCTTTTGTCAACAGAGCACCATGAAGGCCTACTGCCAAAGATGAGTATCATACATAAGAGAGTGCTCACTGCTCTGTTTCTTTTCAAAGTTCTGCAGCTCTGCTGCTTATATGTCATGCTTGGGGCAAGCAAGTCTTTGTTGAGGCTGGGGATCCTCTGTAATACAATGCAGTCATCCTTGGTGATGCCTCTCTACCTCCAGAGTAGTGCTAAGGAATAGTGCAAAGTTTGTTATTTCTGGAATATAGATTTGCAGGCAACAATTTCATTATTTAACATTTTCTATATTTAAATTTTTCTTTTTTATAATGTATTGCTTTAACATCAAAAAGAAAGTAGTGTTTGGAAAAACACTAAGAAAGAAAGAAAACAACTAGGGATTTTTTTTTTTTTTAACTAGGGATTTTTTTAAAGTACTGTTTAAAAAAAACAAATTCTGAGTTCACAGACCTCAAAAGAATGCACAAATGCAGTTCTACTTCACAGAAAATCAATCTATGATAAAGAATATTGGTTGTGACATTTGAAAAAAAAAGTGACACAGACTTGAAATCTTGTTTTAAGTAGAGCATCTGTTTTTATTTGTTACATCTCACTATTCACTACTCAAAAAATATTTAAAAGAAGGGATACATTTTTCCCTTATGACTCAAGTCAAAGAGTGTATGCCTTGGTCATGGAATACTGACATCATTTTAATGAAAATGGTTTTATTTATATTAACACATGCATAATACCATCTACATAAACTCCTAGCAATGCATGCCACAAATTTCACTTGGAACATTAACCCTGGTAAAATCAGATATAGAGCAAAATGTTAAATTATTTTTTATCAAATACAATCTCTGCATTTTTTAAAAAACTTTTAATTATGAAAAAGTATCAAATATATACAAGAATAGGGGAATAATATAATGAACCTATGAGCTTCAACAACTCATCACACATCTTCAATAATTGTTAACTCACGGCCAATCTTGTTTTATCTACATATGCATTCACTGTCTTCAACTCTAATTGTTTGTTTGTTTGTTTGTTTAGAAAACTCATCTAAAAAAAAAAAAAAGAAAAAAGAAAACTCATCTAAACAAACAAATCATCACCCTGAGATCAAGACCTGAGCTGAGATCAAGAGTCAGATGCTCAACTGACTGAGCCATCCAGGAACCCCAATTCTAATTATTTTTAAGCAAATCTCAGACTTCATAACATTTAAATTTCTATACTGTTTTCAATGGCAAGCCCAAAAATAGATTAATGGAAACATTAAGTTAAAAGCTACCTTCAATTTACTACCATTGATTTTCCCTTCTTCTACAAAATATAGAGTCATAGGCACAAAGTTGGTAGTCTCCTACAGAGTGTATTTTTAGGGGCTCTAAAAGATCAAAATGATCACAAAAGAGATCCTTTAGTCCAACCAACTGCCTACTAGTGACTCAGACAGAGGCCTTTAGAACTGAAGTGGCTCTAATACCTTGTTAGCCTCTATCAGTAAACCAAAACCTAAGCCAAAGTCAATGCACTGGAATCCAAGAAAGTAAAACTGAAGAACAATCAATCATAAACAGCCAATTAGCCTTCCTCAAATAAAATAACTGCTTACAATAAAGCCAATTGAATAATTTCATTGTTTTGTTCTCTATAAAAACATCTACATCTTCTCTATAAAAACCAGACCCATAGCTCCTGTTGGTAGAGTGCTCCTACCTTTGGTGTGCCCCATTCCAATCCATGTGTGCTCAAATAAACTCTTGAAAAAATTTTAGTGTGCCTCAGTTTACCTTTTAGCAATAGGAAACTATGAACCTCAAGGTGTAAAAAGGAAAATGGTAGACTTTCTTAGATGCTATGAGCCTGAAGTTCAACTTAAAGACTTTAAAGTCCCATGAATCCTGATGGTAATGGGTGGCATAAGAGCAGCATCAGGCCAAGAGCAAGGGCTGAGTGCCTATGAAGGATTGACTCATATACATAAGCATAGGTGGGGCCATTATTGTTCCAGCACTGGCCCAAGGTTAGCCAAGTATCTTATTTACATCTGGGCCTTTGCGTAGTTTTTCCTGAGACTGGAGAAATAAGGATTATATTTATTCTCACTTACTCTTAAGGTGAAATCCTAGTTTTTATTTCATGAACTCACTGTGTTTGCCACTATCACCTCTTCCCACCTGCAATTTGTTGCTTCTAATTTGTTATGGTCTGAAAAGCCACAATCTAAGCTTTCTAATATTGGAGCTACAATAAAAGTGTTATTTGCTTGAGGAGTTTACCTATGGAAAGCACATGGGCAATAGAATTTGCTCAATCTATTTTAGGATGTAAGACAATTTTACTCTTGATTTCCGGCCTTAAGTGTGTTCTAGGATGATTGAAGTTGCAAAATAAATTATCCTGAGATAAATAAGGTGTTATTATAAATGGGTTTAGAGCCCCTGTATCACCAGATAGTACTGATCTGATGCCTACTACTCAAGTGTTTGATCATAATGAACACTTCCTGAGCGATCTCATTAGTTGGAAAATTGAGTGTGCTTATATATCTTGTCTATAGAATGTACCCTCCAATAATCTAAATGAAATTAAATTCTAGGAGAGATGCCACACTAGGCTTAAAAATGCTTTTTTGTTGTTGTTGCTCTTAAAATTCTCTATGTGGGAAAAGAAAAAGTTATTTTTTAGTTCTACTTATAACCTCTGGGTTTTTCCATTATCTGCTAAATATTTCAATGCCTTCACAATATCATTTTTTAAAAAGATTAATAAGAAAAAAAAACAGAACTAAAAGCTAATTCAATAACCTCAGTGAAACACCCACCAATTCCAAAAGAATGACTTCCTTTCCTAGACTGGAAAATGTAATTATGTCTAGATGGAAAGAAAGAGTTGCTATGGAATTTCTAGCAGCGTTTGGGTGTTCAGTGCTGGTTACTTCCGTTGCAAACTTCTACTAGCAAACAATTGGAAAGAAAGGATGGCCTGTGTACAATTGCATCCCCTGCTTTTGGCCATCTATCCTTCATGTTCCATTTGAAGTTATGCATCAAGAGTGGCTAATTTCTAAAGCCAGTAGTTTATATGACTTTATTCTTATTTATATCCTGCAGCATGGCATTAACGACCATTTTTGTCTTTTTAAACTTCCTCTTTTTTTCTGTACTCTGCTTCCACAACAATCTCATAACTTGGATCAGTACTCCTTTACTAACTCCTGAACTTTCCATTTCTAGCTATGTATTTCAGGTGTTTATTCCTCAATTTTGGGTTACTGAAATAGCTTCATGGTTTTCTCCCTTCTATCTCCTTCTCCCTTCCAATCATCCAATTTACTAATTCAATAGTCATCTTCTTAAAAGAGCCTTTTTAAAAAATTTGCTAAAACCCATCAGTCTGTCCACACAATAGAAGACTATCTCCTTAGCACTAAGCTCCTCCCTCCAACCTTATCCTCTCCTGTTTCTCTGCCCCTCTCTCCCCTCGGCCATACCTGCAAACTTACTGTCTCAATGTTATCCTGACAATTTCACTGACTGTTCACCACCAAGGATGCCTCCTATGTGATCCTCTCCACCCTTCCTCCTTTAAGACCTAGACATAAGGAGAGGGGAAGGCAGAAGAAGAAATACAAAGGCAAGAGGAGAATGAGAAAAATCTCCATTACTACTTCTCTACAAGTGATGTAACAAGCAATGCTTTGGGGAGTCCTTCTTAATTGTTTAGATTGATTATTCCTCAATATAACGTCCATTATTTTTTACAAAAGATACATGATCTCCCAGAAATGCAATGCTTTATCATTGGCAAACTCACAGAAGAGACAACCTCTACTGAAAAAGTGGCTTAATGAAATATATGAAGAATCTCCTGTGTACCTCATTCTGGTTCTTGATATTAAAAATCAGAAAATTTTAAACTTGCAATGGGCTTTCCAGTCCAACTGTCTAATACTGGAGAAATTAATTTCTCCTAGTCAACTTTCCAGTACTGGAGGGACACCATGGGTTGGAAAGATCTTTAGGCTAATCCCTTTACAGGCTTGAAGCCCTCTGCATTAATTAGGGTTCTTATTCACAAGGAATGCAATATAGCTAGCTTAAGTAGAAATAACTTTATTACGGGCTAGTAAGTGGTTATAAAAATTCCCAACCACAACATAAGAATGTTCTAGACAAAATCTTGGGCTGTCACCACTTTCTATTTAGCACTTATGATGCCAAAGACTAGACTAGCAACCACACAAGAACCGAAGGCTTTTGCTGCCTTTCCTACATCTTACTGCCATACATTCCAAGTCAGACAACTGAATCTGTTTGGCAGAGCCCAGTGCAGGAGTAGAATTCCACTTGGAAGGGAGTGCTTTCTGTATTTCCAGCCTTTACAGGCAGATATGCTAGAATGGGAGTAGTAGGTATCAAATAAGACAATCTGCAAAATCTGCCCCATGTACTCACCATACAATGAATGAGTTTGCTTCTCTCATGGAGTAATAAACTGGATAATGAGGCCATATACAGACTCAAGTACAACTATAGGCCTTGCATTGAGAACACTAAGGTCCAAATCACATCCCAGGTACTACTTGTGTGATCTTGGGCATTCATGTACTACTTCTATGTGTTTTACCTATAAAGGGTATATTTGTAATTCTAAACTCCCCAGCTTAATGTGAAGATTAAGTATATTAAAATGTGAAGTGTATGGAACACTGCCTACTATTGAGAAAGTGCTCAATAAATGCCAGTTATCATCATTTCTAGGAAATTGTGGCTTTTTAAAACTTATGTAAGCTGGACTAAGATCCATGTGCTTCTTTATCAGATGACAAGTTATATGGATTGCAATAAATGGGACACAGGATATTTGCAAAGGGTTAATGAGAATTCTCTCCCTAGACTTTTTGCCAGTTTGCTTTTGTAATGTTGCTATGAAAGAATGGGGTAAAAAAAAAATCTGTCATCAACCTGTCTCAAATTGGGTATTTGCCACAGCCTATGACTGCTGTCCCCTAGAAGGTAACCAAAGCTTTCAGATATCTTTCTTCTTTGAAAGGACTGGACAGTTGTGCCTCAGGACTATGCAACTGTTTCCAGACTCTGAGTCTGAACAAAACTCTGCTTCTGTCCCCCCCACAAAACAAAAACAAAAACAAAAAACAGAATCTAGACTGGAATCGGTATGGGTAATAACAAAATGCTGTTTAATACTGTTTTGAGTCAAGAATTTAAGGACAGTAAAACAATAATAACCACCACAAAAGCTTTAAGCAATTCTTGGTATCTAGATAACTAGAAATTTCCATCTCTGTACTGAAAGAAATGCAATTAGGGCCAGACCAAAGAAAAGAGCCTCCCCCAATTTGGGCAAATACCTAAAACAGCAACTTCTGCCATTTCTTGAGCATCTCTGCTTATTAGAAAATTCTTTCACATAAGGCTCGGGACTCTGCCAAATTTAACCGACTGGCGAGTTCTGCAACCTAGCACTATATGAAATCATTCTCTCTCCTCACACAAAGCACTGCAGTCCTGGAATAGTACTGTCAAGGACCAGCAGCTGTTAATATGTGATGCCGTATGGCACTGTCATTAAGGACATGGGCTTATTCTCCCTCTTCCTGTGTGATATCAGGAAGGCGAATTAACCTTTCTGTACCCATTTTATTATCTGTGAAATGGTGATAATAAGTATACCTACTTTACTAGATTGTGGGAACATTAAATGAGATAATTTAGTATTAGTTATCACTAATGATATCATCACCATCAACATCACAGATTCTGAATTGGTCTTAAAATTAACTAACACTTTTAATTAAAATATCTTTATGAGATGCAATTTTTTTGATCTTCTCTTTAATAGATAGGCTTCATGTTGCCAGTCTCTTCCATAATGTAGTAAGTGCACCATTCTTTGCATGTGATTTAACTATTACAGCAAACAGATGAATCTTTCTTCCTTGCCCATCTGTCCTTGCTCCATACCTGTATTAATGCCACCTTTGACAGTAGGTATGGAAGTTCATCGCACTTCTGGTTTATAACACTTTATGGACACATAAAATCCCTGGGTCTTTTCCTGAGGAGCTGCTATTATTCCAAGTATCTCTCATTCTATAGTTTCATGGGTGAGTTTTAATTTTATCCTAAGTTCTACATGATAAAAGAATTCTGCTTAGAGACATCTTTGACTTGGCTTGTGTAATTTATAGGTTAAGATCCTATAGGTAAATAGGATAAACCAAATAAAGATGACTCCCATGGTATTGAAAATCCAATTATTTATGTGTCTTTGACCAGACTATTAGCTATATGAATCCTGATCATCTATTTACATTTTGGCCAGAAGTGTGCACTCAATACATGCTGAACTGCTAACCTCTATGCAGTAAAGTAATGGCTTGTTTCCTTTGTTTTTATCAACAATGTGCAAGACAACCTGACAAATATGTGAACATTGTATCAATTCCTTCATAATGTATTATTTCAAATGATGCAATGACAAAGCACACATCTGGTTTACAACCAGTGTTTCATTTTAATGTAATCTTAGAGCTGCCTAGAGGATGTAATACATGTCATTGATAACACATTTCCAAACTAATTCAGCATGGCTTACTGCAGGTAGTGAAAATATATTCAGATGTACATAAACATGATATTAACTATGTAAAATGCATGGAAGTTTTACATAGAGAAATTTTTAAAAACCTTTCATGCTATAACCTAATTAAAATACTGATCAACAGTGTTCTTGCCTCATTACACAAGCAACTCAAGGAATGACAACTGCTTTTATGATCATTTATTACTAACAATGGGAAAACATGATTTCCATTAAAATAGACACCTTGAAATGAAGTGAGCATACTCTCCAGGGATATAGTTATCAATCTTTCCTTTCCTAAGTTATTCAAATCTCCTTACTCTCCACCGTTGGGAGGCGACCAGGGGGAAAAAGTGAAAAGAGTATTAAAGTTCTTCCTTCCAAGTAAGCCCAGTATTCTTCCTCTCCAGAGTCATCCTAGATGCACAAAAACAGAGCAGCTAAGATCAAAGACTTGAATATCACCTATAGAGGTTCATAGCATTTCCTTCCACTTACATGGGTAAATTATTTAACCTGAATTAAGTTTAGTTTCCTCATGTATAAACTGTCGATTATCCAAGGCCCAGAACTGATATAAAAATTTATTGGGCTTATATTACACAGCACCTAGCACAGTACTTAGTATGGAAAGCACTCCTACAGTGCCCACCCCCCACCCTCCCAACCAAAAAAGATAAAAACCACTGTAGTTCACAGATATGGACAGAAGAATCTAGAGTAACGGAGAAAATACCAAATTGC
The DNA here is from genome assembly GCF_011100685.1 of Canis lupus familiaris. Lineage (NCBI taxonomy): Eukaryota > Metazoa > Chordata > Mammalia > Carnivora > Canidae > Canis > Canis lupus. The sequence continues at coordinate 7,450,411 of NC_049234.1, read as the reverse complement.
TGGGACCTTCTGACAGGGCTGGGCCCTGGGGCAAGAGTACAGTCAGTATTCATAATTACGTGTTCATGTGGAGAAGGAGGCCGAGGTCCTAGCAAGTGCATAAATGCTGCTGGGGAGGCCTGAGCCTGGGCCAGCCTGGTCAGCAGATCTGGATTAGTGTGAAAAAAAAAAATTCAAGGACAGGATGGAAACATTATCAGAATTTCTATTTGAAGGATTTAAAATCAATTGGAAAAAATCACCAATGAGAAAATATGCAGTGTTTTATATCTTTAAATTTGACTGTTACCTATTAAACTTAGGAAAGTAGATTAGTAAACAAAGAGAGAAAATGTCACTCTAAACTTACATAAACACTCACAAAGGAACAAAGCTGGAAGGGACCTTCAATTTCATATCAATGGAATGGTTTAATTTTGCCATGAAGAAACAAAGTGCCTGGAGAGAATGAGTTGACCAAGGACACAGGAATTACTGTGGAGCAGGATTTAAAGCCAGGTCTTCTGATTTTTAGTGAGTTAAAAGTCTGATTTCCATACATTTATTCTTCAGATATGATATCACACTAATAAGAAAGCTTCACATAGAAACCACAGAAACAAAGAAAAAAATCATTTGAGCGAAGTTAATAATTTAGAAAGAAATATCTTGATTTTTGTTTATTAATTTCGCTACAGCTAAGAGATTATAATTAGTAATCATTTCACACATCTATATGCCACCTGGAGTTGTGGCATAACTAGAGGTATCTTTAGGCTATGGAAATACTCGATTGTAAGGAATATCAGATGAATTTTCAAACCAAAAACTTACCTTAAATGAATGTCATTGCACAAAAATACAGAACAATAATACCTAATACTCTATAATGAGGAACAAATCTTCCTGGACGAATAAACCCTGATGATATGATGGAAACTTCAGATGAATATATTATGAGAGGATGTGATGAGACAGGGAAATCTTATTCAGATCAACAGTAAATGATGTGAACAGCAAAGGTACATCTTGTTGGTTTGGGACCCACATCTCAGAATGGTCAGAGCTTCAGGAGGCAGCTGGCAGCTGTTAGAGAACTGTTCTTGTTCTTTCTATTCTGCTTCACCCTACCTCATTAAGATTTTGCCTTCGCCCTCTCTCTTATGTGCAATCAGTTGTTTCCTCTCCATAAACTTCCTTTTCCATTGCCTCACACTTACTAAATCTTTCCAACTGAAATTTTCTTCTGTCTTGATCTTGAGTCCACCTCATGACCAGCCTCTTCTCTCCTACTCATCACCTTCTAATTTAATAAGTCAAATTCATACTCCTTTTCCACCCCTCTCCTCACACACAAACTAAGCGCACTATGGTTCTTGCCCTATTATTCCAAAGAAACTATTCTCCTGTGTCAGTAATAACTAAAATCCTAACTTCCACAGTTAATAGCTTAGATTTAGTTGGAACTCTTCGTTATTTAGCTATCCACTCCTTTAAAATTATGCATTGGTTTTTCTCCTAAACAAATTTGAAGCAAAATCCCTCATTAATATATTGTATAAATAACAGATAAATTTGATGCTGAATTATGGTAGCTGTGACCATTTCTACTTTGTTTCATTACAAAAAAATCATTTTTAATCTCTCATTACTTTCTTTATACATAGAAATCATGTCTAGTCTTTCAAACTTTTATCAAAAAAAGAAACTGCCATGAAGTCATATATCTGAGAAGATATCCTGCATGTAGGATATAAAAATATTTATAGTTTAATAATGAAAAATCAAATAGCCTAATTAAATATATGGCAAAGGATCTGAATAGCATTTCCACAAATATGTAGCCAATAACTATATAAAAATGCTTAGTATTAACATCATTAATCCTTAGGGAAGTACAATTCAAAACCACAGAGATACTACTCATACCCAATTAAAAGGTACATAATAACAAATGTTGACAAGAATACAGAGAAATTAGAACACTCATGCACTGCTGGCGGGAATGTAAAATGATGTATAGCCACTTTGCAAAACAGTCTGTCAATTCCTCAAGAAATTAAATACAGAGTTACCAATATGACCCAGCAATTCCAGCCCTAATTATATACCATGATAAGTGAAGATAACGTCCACACAAAAACTTATGCATGTGTGATCATAGCATTATTTACATTAACCAAAATGTGGAAACAACCCAAGTGTCCATCAACTGATGAATGGATAATGTATATCTATTTATATATAAAATATGGTCTATATTCAGATATAGTATATCTATTCAATAGAATATTATTTGGAATGATTTGGAATAATGAAAAGAAATGGAGTACTGTGGCTGCTACAATACGGATGAACCTCAAAAGCATAATGTGAAGTGAAAAAAAAGCCAATTACAAAACATCATATATTATATGATGCTATTTATATGAAATGTCCAGAACAGGGAAATTCATAAAGGCAGGAAGTAGATTAGTGGTGGCAGGTGGCTGCTGAGTTAGGAAAGGGAGGGAATGAGGAGTGACTGCTAATGGGAATGGGGTTTCTTTTGGGGGCAGGATGAAAATGTTCTATTGATTGTGGTGATGGTCGCACAACTCTGAATATACTAAAAGTTACTGAAGTGTGTATTTTAAATGAGTGTATTACGTGACATATGAATACTATTTCAAGACAGCTATTATATGTATTTTTAAATACCATGAAAACCGGAGTGGACAGCAATGGCTGCCATATTCCCCTTCATTTTAAACATTAAGGAGTAAGAACTATTGTTTTTAATTTGTATACCAAAAATTGGTCCAAAGTTTACAATAGTTGTATGCCTCAGCCAACAGAAAAAAGCATGATCTTAAATGCTGACAATATTCTCCTTCTGTCAAAAGGGAGCTTTAAAAAAACAGCTGAATTGTTAGCAAATAGTGTCAGAAAGATCTCTGGCATATCAATTATACCTAATGCCATTTGTTTTTGGTAATAACACTATAAATCTAGACTCTAAGGAGATAATTTTATTACCATCTGGTCTCAAACTTGCACTTGCATCAGAATCACCTGGAGGGCTTGATAAAATGCAGATTGCTGGATCCCAACCCCAGAATTTCTGATTCAGTAGGATTAGGGTGGAACCGATAACAAATTCCCAGCTGATGCGGATTCTGCCAACCCAGGGACCACACTTTAAGAACCACTCATTATTCTATATTAATCTATTTAGTTTACTTGTGGTTTTATTTATGATTAATTTACCCTGATGAGCTAAAAGAGAGCTATACTCAAAAATCAAAGCTGTGCTATGAGCCATATAGATTAGAACTGTCATGGCAGAAGGACTGCTTCATTGACAGAAAGCTATCGCACAATACTATAGTGTACCAAATGGGCCAACTCTTAGGCTTGAAATATATGGCAAGACCTAGGCAGAGCTAGCAGATACAGAATCAGAAGGTCACAAAGAATGACATCAGTAAATCAGGCCAATGTCAAAGAATAGGGAAGGAGATCAATAAAGTTTTGCTCCTAGAGGCAATGAGATGACAGTCACTGGAGCATCACTGCACTCCAATCAGCTTTTAGTTCCTTGAACTATGGGACCCAATGGTACAGCTGTTCTGTGTTCCCCTGATACTTTCTTGTGCTGCTGTTTCTACAGCACAGAAAGCTTGCCTGTGGGGCTGAGATACATGTCCTCGTTATTCTAGAGTTATTCCTACAATAACCTGTGCCTACTTAAGATAGACTTGAGTGGGCAACTTTTCTTGAAAGTTCAATGAACAAATTTCCAAAAAGATCTTAACAAAACAGGGTTGATGGGCTAGTTCTCATAAGATGATGCTTGATATAGATACGCACTCATTATGGAATTTGAGCTCATATTTGACAATCACATGATAAAATTGACAAAAACAAAATAAGCGTGAGCTTGTCCTGCACTTAGAGGAATACACAGCCAGAAAAGAAGATAACGGTCTCATATTTGCACTAGGTCAAACCAAACTTGATTTCTGTGTTATTTCCGTATTTTCAGTAGAATCAATGACAAACTAAGACACACCCAAAGTGGAATAGAAAGGTGTGGAAATCATGTAACTAAGGGTTAATCAACAGGTTTAATTTGGGAAACTTTAAAGAAAGAGAGATGAAGGGAAGAAGAGATAGCTTTTATCCAATAATTTTAGTGCTGTTCCAAATAATACCAAATACAAGAAAGAAAAAAAGATTCCACAGTTTAAATTTGGGAGACCTAGATTGTTGTACCTTCAGAATAGAACACATCCTGACATGTAGTAGATGCTCAATAAGTATTTATTGAATGACAGCCCCATAAAGAATTTGTGAAGTACTGAAAAATAAGTAAATTATGGTTTGAATTACTGCTTCCCCAAATAACTTGACTGTGACTCCCCCTACCTTTCCTCATGATACCTGTTAACATATACCATAAAACCAGTGGTCTTCAGAAGACTTTTGGGAAATGTTATATTAGACTTATCACATACAGATTTTGGTAAAATAAAAAAAAAAAGTAGTAACTAAAGTAGTAGCCTTAGATCCAACGTAAGGGAAAACCTGTAACAATTAGAGAAGCCCAAGATCATAATGGTTGCTAAGAAATCCTACCAAGGGTTTTCGGGAAAGGGTGGGTTGCCACTTACTGGAGTTGCTACTGATGGGATTCATGGTTTGGGTAATTAGTCAAACTAGATGAGCAGTGCCCAGACTTTTCAATCTATAGAGACATAAATCTGAGAATTAAAACTGGAGACTTTAAAAAAATTGAAAACTTTTGAGCTAAACGCTTCTGCTTTTATACATCAGGGACAATAATTATCGTTTATTATCACCTTCATCTCATGAAAGAAAGACTTTTCTAATACCAAGTAATCATGCAGTACATCATTTCAGACTAAAGAAAGAAATTTAGCAAAATCTGACCAATATTATCTTTTTCTCTTTTTTTTTCCTTTTATTTTATAATAGGATGCTTTGCCACTGGCTGGCCGTCCTCCATAAAGCCGAACTTTGTAACCAATGCCATATGTGACCTCATAGCTTCCTTCTAGAAAATATTCTGTGACTTTCGGCATATGCCCTGTCAATGTCAGCCGATAAATGATGATGATGAGTAAAGGTTATGACACAGTTACAACGGGCAGAAGATTTCAGAACATGGAACTGAGGAAATTTCTCCAAAATGTAAAAAATCAACATTACAGAATAGGAACAGGGCTGTTTTATTTTCTTAAATACCAGGAAAGCTCTTATTTTAGCTCAGATGAGCCACAGCCCTAATTCAGAGTTGCAAATATATCCACAAAATTCTTCAGTGTTCAGTGAAAAACGTCTGCGTACATTAGATACAAAATAACCTTATGACAGCCAAATCACTTCATCTTCTGTTTCCATGTTTTGTTTTGTTTTTTGTTTTTTGTTGACCCAAATCTTCCCACCTATACTATAAATATGCTCTCCATTACAATATCTGGCTGAGAGTCAGACTGAGTGCTCTGGTGAATCTTCAGCCACTCATGAGTGCAAAGAACCCCTTGAGTAACAGGTGCCACAACGTGTAGGATGACCTCATTCCTGTCCCAGTAGGTGACCGTCCAGACACATCCTAACTGGGAAGCTGAAGTTTTGTGTATGTCATCACACTCTTCTGGTAACAGCTATAACTCAATGCTTACCTTCAATCGATCACATTTACAACTTGCCAAATATAGTAAGTATTTTATATCTCTGTGTTATTCTCCAAATGCCAAACTTGGAAAAACATATGGAGGGATATCAAGAAAATTCCTTTCCCTTATTCAGTTTATAAGAATCTAAAAGCAATAAACATAATGAATGCTCTCACTATGCAAGCAAATTAATAGAAACCTTTTAAATCTTTTATTATCATTCTTACAGTCACTTCAAATATCTAGCTGTTTTCCATAAAAACACTACAAAGAAAAAGAGAGAGAGGCAAACCTAAGAGACCCTAGAGAACAAACTGAGGGTTGCTGGAGGAGGGCGTGGGTGGGGGATGGACATTGAGGAGGGCACTTGCTGTGATGAGCACTGGGTGTTGTATGTAAGTGATGAATCATCAAACTCTGGAACTAATATTACACTGTATGTTAACTAGCTGGAATTAAAATACGAACTTGAAAAGGGAAAAAAAAACACTAAAAAGAATGTTATGGATTGAAAGGGACCATCAAAATTTCAGTGAACCTGATTCTATGCAAATTCTGTATCTGAATGCAATTTTATGATATTATAAAAACCTTGGGGAACATGTCTAAATGAAAATGCACCCAAGGAAACCACTTAGTTTGAATTCAACATTTTCTGTCATATTCATGAGAGCACTTTGTATCAGTAATCTAAAACCGAAGTGTAGTTAACCTCATCTAATTTTTTTGTCAAATGTTGGAGTAAAACCAATTTTCGATTACAGCAGGAGTCTATGAAGCCAGTGTGCATAAAGCTGAAAAACCATCTGGAACAATAATAGCCCTCCTACATGAAATGTATCAGTCAGAAAAAAATGTATATGTCTCAGAACTTTAGCTTTCTACCCCAAGCTCCTAGTTGCAATGGGGAGACCTGGTATACTTGGTTCTTGCCAGGAAGGTTATTCTGTCTCTGCTGCTGCTGGGCTGCTTGGAATACTAACTTAGCACAGATGTTGTAAATTCAAGCACAATTTTATCTAAGCAGACTGAGATGAAAAGAAAATTTTCACTTGAGTTCAACATGGTATCTATAATTAACAGTTTCAACTCACCGAATATCATTTATGTGACCTCTGTAAATGTGAATGTGAGAGCATTTGACTTTCCAAATTCTGGGGAATCAAAACACATGCAAAGGCTCTAGCCTACTTATTACGAAATATAAGTATTCTTATTATTTGGGGGTAATGAGCATTGAGCAATGAACTGATTTTGCCCACAATAAAAACTGAGTTTGCTGCATCACCAGTAGGAAAATGAAAGAAAATATAATTGTTAAAAAGAGAAGGAACTGCATAAATATTAAATATAACTAAAAATAAATAGCAAGAGAGAAGTCATTATAATGCTACAGAGAGAATTCCTGGACATCAGATGGTAATAATGCATCTAAGAAAGGTGGATTAGCCACACTGACTTACATAGGCAGAGGTTTGCCTAGATCTAGTAAAAGAACAATTATCATATGCTGTGAGACCCTTTATCCCATTGTAGTAATAAAGTCATTTGTAAGCTTTCTCAATCACTGAATCTACAACCCTATAGTGCCAAATGAAGGTGGTAGATATCGATGGATGATTTCTTCTCTGATCTGGATCATATATCATTGACAATGAATATTTTGGATTGAAGCCATTTTGAAAAAATTCCCAGTCCACCAGAAGTTTCAGACTTTCTGATTTTATAGTCCAATTAAATTAAAACACATACAAACAAGATGGGAGAGAAGTGGGATCAATATTGTGTTTCCAACTTTTATTTTGCCAAGTAAAGACATAAAGAGAAATAACCTAACCTCTATCTATAATCAGTGCCATAAAAGAAACCATATTTTATCATCAAAAGTGTAGAAAGGTAATAGCCTTAGAATAAAGGTGAATTTTTTTTTCCAGGAAGGACACTTGGTAATGTTATGGCACCATTCTCTCTAAAACACATGTGAGGAATTGGAAAGATGTTCTATTCTATCCGGTTCCTCAAAAAAACCCACACATACATTAAACAACCAGTATAAAGGAGACACTTCATTGCTTAATGCACTTTTAGGTTCATATATTAGAATTAGCCTTAAAGTTTATGATGGTGAGAGATTTAAAAATAAATGTGAACTCTAAGTTGGATCATTGATAATATATTTTCAATTTCCACAATTTACAAAAATATCCATTGATCTCTGTAAAGCTGCTTAACAGAAGACAGAATATATCTATTGATGAAATATCTTTTATATCATATCCCTAATTATTCAGATGTATCAGATTTGTCCAATCTTTTAAAATAGATGATAATGAGACACAGACTATATTCATGAAAAAGGTTTTTTCATTTACTTTTTTTCTTTCACTATTATATCTTATTAATCATCTACTGAGTGTTTATATTAAGAACACAATATGAATTGCTTTCATAAAATCTGAGGATCGCAGGGAGGTCCTTTTGAAAGAGAAGTCAAGACTTTGCTCTTAACACTGAATTCTCCCCATTACTGAATTTCACTGAATTTACATTTTAGATGAATTTCCTCCTCTGATCTGGTCAGTGAGGGCAAAGTTTCCTATCACATTTAGACTATAATCCATTTTCCCCATGATCTACATATCCCCCTGCTACCTCTACAAGCTCAGTTTCTGGGACTCTCCCTTCTACTGGCTGTTTCTATACCAAAATACCTTGATGTTTCCTCAAACACAACAGGTACACTTGAGTCTCGGAGCCTTTGTCCTTCCTGTTTCTCTTTCTGAAATGGTTTTCTGCTCAGACTTATACTACTTACTCCCTCTCTGCTTAAATGTCACTTGCTCCAGAGGCTTTCTTGACCAATTTCCCACTCCCCACCCTATCACTCTTTTTATTCTGCTTGGTTATTCTTCAAAATATTTATCACTATCTGATATTACAAAACACATTTTTTATCCGCTTATATCTGTCTTCAGCTCTAGAGTGTAAGCTTAATGAAAGTAGGGACTTCTGTTACATTCATCATTTTATTCTATACATAGCAATGAAAACTATACATTGTAAGCATTGAAAAATGTTGAAGACATGACTGAGTATAAATGTGGGAAAATATTTTCTAATTAATATAAAAATAATGTACTACTAGTCTAGATTAAACTATACTAATCCATCTCTCTAGCTGCAGAGGAATAACTTTTAAAGTCCCATAAAATTTATAGTAACAAACCTATAATTTAAAAAAAAACATAACACCAAGTATAAACAAATACATGTAAGTATTAGTGACGATCCAATTGAGTTGAAAAGTGTTTTTTCCCCCTCAATTACACTGCAATAGTTTTAAAATCAAGGCAAACTCTCTTTGCAATCTTAAAAACAAATTTAAAAAATCCAATAAGCAAACAAACAAAAAAAGATAATGGGGGGATATATACCAGGATGAAACAATAGCTGAAAATTTTATGCACCAATGGCAAATGATGTTTAAGATTACAAAATTTATTTTGATCATGCTAAAAGTAACATACCTGAATCTATATAACTTTTAATAACTAAAATTATTCTGTAGACCATTCACTGGCCTTTATCTTAATTATTCAAGTCCAAAAAGGCCTAGTGTTTAATAACTCTAGCCTTTAAGGGTTGAAATGGACTGCCCAGTTTTATGTTAAATTTTCTATAGTTTAAGGAAATATTGCTGTAATTATTCATTGTAGTTTTTCCACAAGAAAATAAACTATGACTCCCCTGAGAATGATGAAAAGACATATTTCAAAGCATGTTCATAGACATGGATGATATTCAAAAGGAAGATGATATGGCCCATTATCAATCCCTGAAGAGCACCTGACTTAGTGTATATATATATTTTCCCAATACTGACTGTGAATTGCCGGTAATCAATCAACCGTTTCTAATGACTTGTGACCAAAGAGGGATGATTAAGGTTACAGCAGTAGGCTTTGGCCACAGAAGAGAGTAGAACTAATTGATCTCTGTGGGAATTGAACCTGCAAACTCAAATTCATTAACTCTACAAGAAAACAAACTCCTGTAAGTCGATAAAAACTTACCAATTTTCTTCAAAATATGATTCACATCTGGTTGGCACTAATGTTTAAGAACAAAAGTAAAATATTCTTTTTTACTGATTATTTGATTATTCAGGGAGAAAGAATTTGAGGTTGATTTATAGAGAAAAATATCCAGGAGGTTTCCTATAAATGTTTACTTTTTTAAGAAACCATTTCTAAAGGCACATAGCTTAAAGCCAAACATGATCAAAGATATTAAAAATATAGTATGTTTACTTAAAGAGTCAAGCCCAATCAAAATAGGATTAATCATCTTAAAAATGAAGGGATTTCTATTTGAAAAGGCATATTATGACTACAAAGACACTGAAATTTTTCAGAATTTAGTAAACTGACTTTTACCCAAATCATTATACTTAAAGTGTTACATGATTTTGGAGACATTATTTTTATTCTTCTTGAGTCATCATTTTGGCTATTTTATTCTCTTTTCTCTTCCTCTCCTAGGTCATCTGCTCTTTATTCTCTCCTACACTCAACTTACTCTCTTCTGTGTTCTAGATCTACTCTTTTACAAGCTGAACATCCCCACTTATATGAGGATTCTTAAATTTTAGGCTCTCAAAACCATTCTCTCTCTTCCTAGCACCTTAATATAATAGTCATTCATTTAACATGTGCTTACCATTCTGTGAAATACAGTATTTCACCATCTAAGCTTTTCCTATCAGAAAGTCTTATCTTTTTTTCAATTAGAAATACTAGCTTTATATTTATGTCTAACCTTCTCTCTCTCTCTCTCTCATCCAAGAATTGTTGAAAATTCTTTTACCCTTTACTTATACAAATCAAGATGAAAATTTCCCTTTGCAGTCTCTCTACAAACCCACATTTCACTCCACTGTGAGTTCTGAGCCCTTCTAAAAGAGATAATTCAAGTCTCTACTTCCTCGGCCACTGCAAATATTACCCCTGAGAGCCTGCCATTCAATAGTGTAAATAAGAAAAGTAGTTTGCAAAATAGTGGTTAAGGCAACCTTTGAGAAAACATTCTGACTTTCCCCCTGTCTTTACTATAAATAGACTGCTTCTGTCTCTCCAGAATCTTTTTTTACTCCTAAATCCTGGTGTCAAAGAATGAGTGATTCACTTTTTCTGTTATTCATTAAGGAAGAACTTAAATAAAAATACTATAACATGAATAATCTGACAAAGCAAAGTATCTACACTTCTAATTTTGCATCCTTCTCATTTCTAGGATTCTAACACACTATTGCATTTAGATAAAGAAGATAAGTCAAATTAGTTTTCACCCCCCATTAGAGAGCATTATTGAACTTGCTAGCATTCATAATAATATTTTATACTATAAGCATATTCAATAAAAACCATCACCACTTATAAATTTAGTCAATACATCAATAACTTACACAATTCAGACTTTACTGTATTTCTAATCTAGGAGTATCTATGCTGGAATGGTTTGTTGACCTTTAATAAAATTTTGTTAATCAGCTGTAAGTACTTCCTTGACAATTAGCACATTTTCAGTGATTATGAGGAACTAAATCTGGTAAAACAGATAGTGTATAAGATGGGTCCCTTTCAGGGACACCTGGGTGGCTCAGTAGTTGAGCATCTGCCTTTAGTCAGGGTGTGATCCCAAGGTCCTGGGACCGAGTTCCAGGATCCAGTCCCACATCAGGCTCCCCTCTGGGAGTCTCCTCCTCCCTCTGCCTATGTTTCTGCCTCTCTCTCTCTCTCTCTCTGTGTCTTTCATGAATAAATAAATAAAATATTTTTAAAAAGATGGGTCCTTTTCTAAAGTAAAAAAGGAGATGAGTTGATAAGACACTTTCTCAAAAACATATTAGCCTTGATGTCTGCAATCCAGGGAGCTACAACCTAGGGCCTCATCAGTTGCCCTACAGCCCTTGGAGCCCAGCAGAATTTAATAATTTTCCTCACAAGAGAGGTACTTAAAATAGTAAAAAGTGAAAATTAGAAAAAACACAAGGGTTCAATCTAAATGACTGTAATAAATAACGCTACTACCATACAATGTGACCCAGCCTTTACACATGATGATGTTGTTCTATATCCATCAGAGATATGGCCATAGAAATTACATAATGGGGATCCCTAGGTGGTTTAGCAGTTTAGTGCCTGCCTTTGGCCCTGGGCGTGATCCTGGAGTCCTGGTATTGAGTCCCACCCACATGGGGCTCCCTGCATGGAGCCTGCTTCTCCCTCTGCCTATGTCTCTGCCTCTCTTTCTCTGTGTCTCTCATGAATAAATAAATAAGATCTTTTTTAAAAAAAGAAATTATGTAATGAAGAAAGAAGATGCAAAATATGCATGGTTTGAGTTCAGTTTTGCAAAACTTTGTGAGTATATGTAGGAAAGAATATATCTCAGCATTTATACCTGTGGCTCTCTACGTGTGGTAAGGTTTTGGTCATTTTTATTTCTGCTTTTATTTTTCTAAACTGTTTGACTCTTCATAATTAGCATTCTCCTTTATTTTTAGTAGTAAATGCAGGAGACATATTTGCATCCCTAAAAAAATAAACAGGAAAAACAAACATCCATTTTGTTTCCCCAAACACCCTACCTTTTATTTATTTTTAAAGATTTACTTATTCTTTTTATTTCTTTTAAAGATTTACTTACTTGTTTGAAAGAGAGAGAGAGAGAGAGAGAGGGAGGGAGGGAGAGAAAGAGAGAATGGGGGAGAGCGGCAGAGGGAAAGAGAGAATCCTGAAAGAGACTCCCCACTGAGCACAGAGCCGGACACTGGGCTCCATCCCACCACCCTGAAATCAAGACCTGAGTCAAAACCAAGAGTCAGCAGCTCAACAGGCTGAGCCACCCAGGGGCCCCACCCTGGAGGTACCTTTTAGAGCACGTATCACATTAAGTCTGTTATTTGATTATTTAGTCTTCTTGGCTAAGAGATGATCTCCTACAAGAGAAGTCATTACTTTCCATTAAGACTGCATCCCTGTAGGCAGCACAGGGCATGGCACATTACGGATGCTCAATAGATTTTGACTGGCTATTTGGCTTCTTACTTTCATTTGTCCAGTGTCTTCTTCCTCCCTTATATGGCTCTAATATAGTTATTTTCACCCCTGTCAGGTACCACAGTCTTTAAGATACTGTGAATAAAAGCTGAAATGTGCACAGGCATCACAACAAAAAATAATTTGGAGTCAAAAAGTTGGCATCTGGCAAAATCAGTTAAGCCACCATTAGGATCTCTGTCTGAATACTGGTTAACATATATATGGTAACACTAATATAATGAGAGCTAAGGATGCAATAGGGCCAGAGGGAGTAGAAAGTACTTGATTTAGTAATGGAGGGTCTCTATGAGATGGGCAATGGAAGAGTCATTTTAGTAGAATTATAGCAAAGTGCCAATATCTTTCTGTTGTGCTTCTTTTTTACCATGATGAAAAATCTAACAATTCCTAGTCTGTCACATGATAAGTGGGACTAAGATTTATATTTGTAGTTTAGGTACCTCATCTTAAATAACTTTGAAAGTTCACCTAAATTTCTGATAGCAATAACCTCTACACCTCCTCTAGGAAATTAGAGTGCTCACCCACCACCCCCATACTCTACCCTCAATATTATTCTAATGTCTGATAGCATCCCCAGGTTCAGGTATTCACATCTTTCCATGAAAGGCCCCAGGATATCTATATAAGGGAAACATTCTGGTTGGAAATGGCAACTAGGGGACTCACCTGAAGCCACACACACATAGCAGAGTATTGCTCTACCAGACAGTATTTGTTTTATATGGGTAGGTGAGTGCTTAGGGCTACTAACTGGCTGCCTGCATTCATTTCCTAATTCTGCTTCTTAGTGGCTGTGTCATATTGGGCAACTTTCTACTAAACTTCCTGTGCCTAAATTTTCCACTTGTAGAAATGCAAACAGCAACACTACATCACTAGTTAGGTTATGTGAGGACTTTATGGGTTAATATCTACAAACTGTCTAAAAAAGTGTCTTGTACAAGGTAAAATGCCATGTAAATGTTCACTCTTGATAACACTTAGTTTTCATATCATAAAAATAGAATGTTTTGAGCCGAAGGCAGGCGCTAAATCGCTGAGCCACCCAGGGATCCCCAAAATGGAATGTTTTGAAACAAATGTTTTGAAACATTACATGTTCATGTACATATGCATTATATATATATACATCATACATGAATTACATATAATCTTATAAAAGCATTAAAAACCAGGTTGAAGATGATTTTCAGGGAAGAAGCACTGAAAGTCCTTTAAATACCCCTTGGTATCGCACCGTTTCTCTCTCTGTGCTATAGAAATAGGACTCTTTTTCAACTCCCTGTGCTTGCCTCATGTCTCCTGTTAATTACCTCTGCTACCAGCAACAATTCTTTCCCTCAGATCATAGCCTGGAATCTGTCACCTGTACATAGATGTCTGCAGTTGATTCTGTACATTCCTTTGTCTCTATATCAACCAAGTCAACTCATTCATTGCTTCCCTCAGGTCATTATTTACTGAACAGAAAGATTCACAAAACATCTGTTATATCTTACCATGTGATTCTTATAATCAACTCCTACGAGTCTCTTTACTTGATTGGCACTGCATAGTTTCCTAGAAATTTGGATTTCCTAGATTGTATTTCTTTCTGAGATTCTGTGTGAAAGGGCCAAATTATTTTATATTCTTTTCAAATGTCAGACCCATAACCCATAACTACTAGAGTAAGGACATTTCTTTTAATATGTAAAAAGATAATTTTCTTATAGTAGGTATTTAAAAGCTGGGAGGATTGCTTGGATACTTGTTCACATGAATGTATATTTTCTAAATTCTTCAGTTGCATGCAGGGGTCACAATTAGGCACCCTCATTCCATTAAGCCTTGGAGTTAACTTTTAAAATCAATACAGGGATACAGTTGGGTATGTACAATATAATACTAAACAGATGAAACTTCACAAATTGAAGTGGGTTTTGACTATAAACTCTGCAAACATTAATGAGATAACCAAACAGAGGGGAGTCTGGTAGAAGCGGAACTCACAAGAATCACAGAGATAAAGACTGATAGTGTTGCTCTAAGTCTCAGCCAGGAAGAAGCTGCCCTGAGAAACAGATGGGAGTGTCTGGCAGATACATCCCTATTGACAGACATCTCCCACCAGGTGCACTCTATCCCTATCTAGACTCCCTGGAACAGTGGAGGCATATAATTCTCCCTGCAATAATTATATGATCATCAGCCAAACCTCTGACTTAGATTCCCACGTAGTTTTCCACAACCGTTACAGAACGCGCTGGTCAGGCCAAATCAAGCACTCCAATGCATTTAAAAGTTACATACCTCATTTTAAATTAATAATCTGTCAAATCGGTTTATTTTCCAGTGTCAGTCAGTATTTTCATGTCTTAGTTGCTGGATTTCAAAACAGAGAGCCAGAACCTGGACTATAATAATTTCAGTAAATTAATTTAATTAATGCCAAACTCCACACTGTTGAATAATGAGGTAACATTGGTAAAAGAAATTAAGAGCTCTCTGTATGGAAATCTAACAGAGAACATTAGTTGTAGCCACAATTAAGGGTACTATTAGATGAAAATATCCAAGCATTATTTCTGTAAAATTTGTAACTCTGAGATGGGAAGAATTCTAACAAATTTCAGATATATGAATTCTATAAGATATCCCTATAATCAAAAAAAAGTTTTAGAATGAAAATACTAATTTGCTATTGAATTACCTATTCTGCATTTTTTCACTCATTTGCACAGCATAAATATATAGAACAGCTACTAAAGTCTAAGAGCTGTGCTAAACAATTGGGTGGGAACCACAACATACAATCTCTTCTCTTTGTGGAGTTCACTGTGTTTTGAATGACCCTAACATCACATTGAGGGGACGGCGTTTGACCAAACCATCATATCACATCAAGTCAGCATTAATTGAGGTACATACCAAGTATGTTCAAATATTTGCCCTGTCCAGATTCTGGGAACCAGGCTACACCACACTGTCAAATCTTGACATTTGACAATCATAGCTGTGTTTTAATCTCCTCCACCCTTTCATGCTTATTTGTCTCTTCCCCCCATCCTCCTCCTCCTCTTTGTTCTCCTTCCTGTCCCTTCCCCTTCATCTCTTTCTTTCTTCTTAGGCATGCAGTCTGCTTTCTGGAGATTCATCTCCAACACATGCATTTGCCAGGGGTATAATTTCTTTAAATAAATGCATCCTTAATATCTCCCAGGGGTTTGGGGACGCCTGGGTGGCTCAGTTGGTTAAGTGTCTGCCTTCAGCTCAGGTCACAATCTTGGAGTCCTGGAATGGAGCCCCATGTCCGGCTCCCTGCTGAATAGAGAGTCTGCTTCTATCTCTCCCTTTACCCTCCTCACCCACCCCAGCTTGTGCTCTCTCTCTCAAATAAATAAAATCTTAAAAAAATATATCTTCTAGGGGCTTGAAGGGGTTCATACATTCTACAGAATTTTTTTAATGGTGATTTTACTTTAATAATAATATAAAACATTTTACAGTAATAACTCTAACTTCAATACTTTTTTCATTTATTTCTACAGAATATATTTTAGCTTCTTTAATTCTTTTTCCCCCCAAACTGAGATCCTTAGCACCCAGTAGGAATGCAAGGTCACATTGTAGGGAGTCCATAAAAACTGGGTCCTTTGGAAACACTAGTCTAAATCTAAACAAATAATTCTACCCTTTGCTCTAAAGAAATTGCTTACTTAACTAAAAATAAATAGATGAAGCTAAGTGGCAGAACCAGTCTTTAATGCTATCTGTATTTCCAGCACAAACTAAAGACAAGGATAAGATGGGTTCCTATGAAAATGGGCGAGATTACTAGATTTTTCTCATATTCACATACTGAATACTCTAAATTTGTAGAATATCACTTATTCAGCTCTTTATATGTATTTTTTAAAAAACCCAAAGTCCAAAAAATGGCTAATCCATCCCTGCTAGTATTGCTCTTCATTGCTATAGAAAAATTGACTATATGCCAAAAAAAAATCTTTGTACTTCCTATTTTAAATTACAAACAGAACTTAAACATGAACTGGAAGTCAAAGATTATTCAGAATGCCAGCTATTTAAAGATATGAATCTATAAGAAAATTTTCTCTTCCATATTAGAGTTCTATCCAGGTTAGTCTCGGTAGATTTATTGAAAGTCTGAGGAAAAGTACTGATGAGAAAATATCCATCCAAGCCTTATAGCTTCCCTTACAGACTGTTATTTCTGTAGCTCAGATTCTAACAGTAGCTAGGACCACTGAATGAGTATTTAATTCCTACTTCTCTCTCCACTAGAGTGTCTAGGAAGAAAGGTATGGGATGTCATTGGGATTCATAAAAGGTTTGAACCCTTTCCAGAGTTCCCAGATACCACAGTGCTGAAAAGTCCAAGTTTTAATTCTAGGTAATTTTCCTTCCATTAACCCAGGATACCAATCTCTGGAAACCCGACTTTTTCAAGTTCTTTCTCTGCTCCAGTTCTGACAGTACAACCTTCTCACAAAATACTGCTTCAGGATATGCATGTATTTGGATTAGGTTAGAAAGTAATTCACTTACCATGATAAATTAGATACAGACATTGCAGCAATTTATGGAGGAGTCTTGTGGAGCAGTCTTCTCTAGATTTCAGAACAGGAAATGAGTAGATTGAGTAGACAAGACCACTGGGAACTTCGGCTTTGCTGCTGGAATGTTGCACTTACAGTCTGAAATAACCTATAAAGAAAAGAAATGAAATGGCTTCTATAGAACCCAGTCTTTTCACAAATGTATTTCATCCAGGTCAATAGTTTTGTCATGGTAAGAGACGCAAAAAAATACGTTTTTCTTAAAATATAAGACATGTTATAAACCAAAGATAAAATTAAATCAACCCTATGATAAGCTAAATGCTTTGCCTTTGAAATAAGTTTAAAGATTAATACAATGTTCATTCCCTGAAGTAGAGAATACAGGGAAAGAACAGAATGTGTTTTTAGATGCATCAATTTTTTTCTCCATATGGTCCATCAGTTATGCTCTCTACACTAGTTTTTATATACTTGTGATAAAAGGATCAAAATAAAGATCCTAATGGCCATAGCACATGTTTAAAAAAAAAAAAAGCTCCTTGGCACAAATTATCATATCCAAAGCTGTAACCAAAAAATCATTCACTACTACCTCTGAGCAAATGAGAATTTATATTGAGTAGCATGTGGGAGGCAAGCCAGTAGGTATTTATCTAACCTTTCCACAGGTTATGAGCATCTACTCTGTACTATGTCCCATGATCTTGAACCATAATTATTGCCGGGTACACTTAATTCCATGGTACTGTATTAGGAAATAGCTTAATTCAGGTCATTAATTCAGTACTGTTCAATTAAACAAATATTTATTGAGGATATACTATGTGCACATACACAATCCCAGGTACAGTGCATGGATAAGGAAAAATGACATAAATAAGACATGTTTCTGCCTTCAAAGAACTTTGTATGTAAAAGAGAAGACTGTAATAAAATGGAGTGTTCTAATAAAGGTTTACACCGAGCATACAAAAGCAACAGACTCTGTCTTCCAGCTGAGTAAGCAGCTATAAGATCTGTATCCTAAATGGTTTCCTCACATTCCAAAAGAGGTCTTCAAATCCATCCTGCCCTTCGTTAACTATTAAAGCATATGGCATAAGGACAGAGGAACTTCAAATTATGCTCCCAAAATTGGTGACTTCAAACTCCCCAAATCTGTATTACCTGATTCTTATCAAGGGTTCAATCACCAAAAAAAGGCGGGGGGGAATGTACGTACTATTATCTGATATAATTCATTCTAGATAATCTTAATTCTTAGTTCTATCTTTAGAGAGCTGTGCATCTGGATGTCATTATTTTATTATGTAACCAAATTACTTTTACTGAATTATACTTTGGGGTTTTGCCAAGAGTTTGCATTGAGGGATGTCATTAAAGATAATAATAAATAAGCAAGTGAAATCCAGGCCTATGAAATCAGCTATAAGGTTTAGTGAGATATTTACCAATAGAAATATGTTGCCCTTATGAGCACTCAAAGCAAAAATATGACAGGTTTCAACACTAAGAAAACTATTTTTCTAAATTACTGAATTGCTTTAATCCTACAGGGACATTCTTCTTCTTTTTTTGCTTTAACTTATGGGAAGCTCTGCAACAAATTTGTCATTTTTTTTTTTTTTCTATTCATGACAGACATAGAGAGAGAGAGAGAGGCAGAGAGAGAGGCAGGCTCCATGCCGGGAGCCCGACACGGGACTCGATCTCAGGACTCCAGGATCGCACCCTGGGCCAAAGGCAGGGATCCCCATCATTTCCTTTAAGAACTATTCAAGGTTTCAAGGTCTGAATTTTTATCCTTTTTTTTTTCCTTCTCAGACAACTTTAACTTTTAACCTGTTTTTGATAAACACCCATACATATACAAACATAGGCACATATATACATTCATGTATGCAAATACATATAAAACCTTCCCTAAGTCTTTTTTTAGAGTGAGAAAGAGTATAATTAAAGACAATTTCAGATTTACTTGCTTCTGCAGAATGTAGGTATAACATGTGAAGAAATTAGATCCCAGGATCATTGATCAAACCATAAAAAAACTGTTGTTTTTGTAGGTCAAAATGGCCAAATATTAGCAATGTATATGGTGCATTGTATATATGTATACTTAATATATCTGAAGGGTTCACCAAGACAGCCTCTTACTGTTGCCTCCAACATGACTCAACTTTAGACAGTCTTCTTCCTGACTCTAGACCTCTGACCTCTCTTAGAGTGTTTACTATAGAAAACTTGCAATTGTAAATTCTTTCCCTGCCCCTTTAAGATAAGAATCTATCAGTGTTTTGCCAATTGTACAATTCAGTAATGTCTTTCTCAAGGGCTGGGAGCCATCCATTGGAAATGTAGCCATCAAAAAGATTGTGCTCTACCTTCTGGTCTCTGTGGGAGCACAGGTGCCTAACTTCTGTAAGCACCAAACAGATGGCCTGGTCACATTGAGCAACCTCCTCTTAAATTCCTCCAGTACTTTTCAACTAACTCTAGCACTTAAAACCCTCTTGTCTTCTGTTTGAGTAGAACTGAGGTCAGTCACCATCCTTTAGTTCAGAAGTCTTTTTTTTTTTTTTTTTTTTTTTAAAGATTTTATTTATTTATTCATGATAGTCACACAGAGAGAGACAGAGAGGCAGAGACACAGGCAGAGGGAGAAGCAGGCTCCATGCACCGGGAGCCCGACGTGGGATTCGATCCCGGGTCTCCAGGATCGCGCCCTGGGCCAAAGGCAGGCGCCAAACCGCTGCGCCACCCAGGGATCCAGTTCAGAAGTCTTGAATTAAGTTTTCCTTGCCTAATGAATTGTCTGGTTTAATTTTTCTTTTTTTCTTTCTTTTTTTTTTTTTTTTTTGTTCCTTGAGGTTCAGGAAAATTTCCTAAGATTCTGGCAATGTTGTTAAAACGTAGTCTTTTCTCAATGTCCTTTACCTGTAATAACTAGAATCTTGGATTTTGATAAGTTTATATTAAATGTGGATTTATAAAATAAAATAAATATTAGAATATTGTATTTTTTCTGATTTTAAACCTAGATGTTAATAAGAATAAAATATTTGAACATAAAAAAATTCACAGTGTGACCATTCATAATAATTACAATAATCACTCTGGCATTCATTTTGGTATTATATCATCTTTTATTTTTATTTGCATCCTATAACTAATTTATTTCTTCAAGGATACATATCCACAAAGCATTCAATAAAGTTTACTAAATTTTATAACACAAAAAGACTATGATGTGATGTTTTCAAAGGCCTTCAAGGTGAACTTGTTAGTCCCTTTAAATGGCATTAAATGATCCATTGCTTATCAATGAAATCTCTCCAGCAAAGATTACCTTTAGGACCTTCAGGAGAGATTAATTTTTCTGTTCATTTTGATAATTCACAACATTAAAAAAAAAACATTTTACTTATTTAGTTGAGAGATAGAGAGCGAGAGAGAGAGTGAGCACAAACAGGGTTAAGGGCAGAGGGAGAAGCAGACTCTACACTGAGCAGGAAGCCCCACATGGCACTCCATCTCAAGACCCTGGGATAATGACCTGAGCCCAAGGCAGACGCTTAACTGACTGAGCCACCCACATGCCCTTATGATTCACAATCTTTTTTTTTCTTTTCTTTTTTTTAATAAATTTATTTTTTATTGGTGTTCAGTTTACCAACATACAGAATAACACCCAGTGCTCATCCCATCAAGTGCCCCCCTCAGTGCCCGTTACCCATTCACCCCCACCCCCCCGCCCTCCTCCCCTTCCACCACCCCTAGTTCATTTCCCAGAGTTAGGAGTCTTTATGTTCTGTCTCCCTTTCTGATATTTCCCACACATTTCTTCTCCCTTCCCTTCTATTCCCTTTCACTATTATTTATATTCCCCAAATGAATGAGAACATATAATGTTTGTCCTTCTCCGATTGACTTACTTCACTCAGCATAATACCCTCCAGTTCCATCCACGTTGAAGCAAATGGTGGGTTCACAATCTTTATGCAAATCCCAACATCAGTCTCCACACAAGTATGAATATATAGCTTTCAGGCAAAATTCTAACATTACTAATTGCCTCTACCTGCCTCATTGTCATAAAGAAAGAGAGTTTATTTTCACATTAGGGAAAACTTTTTAAAACATATGGACTGATTTTATTTTGCCTGAATGCACAGCCAGGATTGTAAGTAATAAGCATGGGCACAACTGTTCTCTTGAGGTCACTCTTTTAGCACAAAGTTAAAGAAAACAGTATGTGAATTTAATACAAGATCCCTCACTTGACATATTCATTAAAAATGTGAATAACCTGGGATCTCTGGGTGGCGCAGCGGTTTGGCACCTGCCTTTGGCCCAGGGCGCGATCCTGGAGACCCGGGATCAAATCCCACATCGGGCTCCCGGTGCATGGAGCCTGCTTCTCCCTCTGCCTATGTCTCTGCCTCTCTCCCTTTCTCTCTCTGTAGCTATCATAAATAAATAAAAAAATTAAAAAATGTGAATAACCTGGGGCACCTGAGTGGCTCAGTCAACTCAGGTCTCGATCTCAGGGTTGTGAGTTCAAACCCTGTGCTGGGCTCCATGCTAGGCTCCATAACAGGTGGGAACCCTACTTTAAAAAAAAGTTTAAAAATGTGAATAACCCTTGAATACAACAATGGATTACTGAGATTATATTTTACCAAAATAGTAATTTTTATCATTTTATACATGAATAAGATTTGGGGCTTCAAATTGAGCTGAAAGGAATACTACATTCTAATATGCTCATTTTATTGTAATCACCTTGCCATTTAATTATGTAACATGAAAGAACTTCTGTAAAGTGATTTAAGTAAAAGAATTTTCATAAACCAAGTCCCATGAATACACAGATGACTTGTATCTTTAAGATGTTGAAATTCCATGAAGTTCAGTTTAAGTGACCTGCCAGACAATAAAGGTATGTTTTGATATATTCCATACTTAAAACAATAAATCTATAGGAAAAATTACTTGGAAGAAGAGTGAAAATGCTTAAAGGTTCTGACCATAAGCACTATTGGGTATACATAAGTGAAGTGCCCTTGCTTTGCCTAAAGAGCTTAGAGTCTACAGGTAATACTAAACATTACAGAATAATTTCAAGCTGGGTTGAGACCAATGGTCCATTGGGTTTTGTTTAATTCCACTAAGGGTATTATAAGAGATAATGGGCATAAGGTGAAGAATAAAATGCATTAAATACAGAAAAAGTTTTTATGTTAAAGATTCAAAATAAATGCTAGAAAAATGAATAATCAAGAAACACTAGAACATTTTGAATTTCACGGAGTGGCTTCCTTTTTATTATCAGATCAAAGGCCTCTGCTTTGCTTTCTTGTTTCCCTATGAACTAATCCCCAATATTTCCCAACCTAGCAGCCCTACTCTGGTTGAGTTTGTTTGCTTGCTCAAATGCTCATTCCTATGCCCTGACTATACTACGAAGTTCTGATTCTTCTCTGTGGCCTGATATCTTTTTTCTTCTCTAATTTCAAGTATCTAACTTCTTCAAGGATCAATACAAGCCTCACAGGCCCTATGAATTCTTGCCTCAGTTTTAGGTGTCTCTGATATGCTCTTTCTGAACTAACATACCTAATTTAGTAATTAAAATATATTGATCATAAGAATGTGTACATAATTTTTCAACGTCTATTATTTTTACTTGTTTCAATAAACTGTAAGTTTAAACGGTCAGAAATTGTTTTCTTTGTTCAAACTGCAAAGCATCTACATTTGCAATTATCTGCAATGCTGCAGTGTATATCCTTATATACGTGGTACAATGTAAATGCATGTTTGTAGATAAAGGTCTCAAAGTAAAATTTCTAGGTCAAATCTATGAATATTTTTAATTTTAAAGAAACTAGTAGGTTGCCTCTCATAGAAGGTGTACCAATTTATATTCCTATCAGCAATGCATAAGCTTAACTGTTTTGGCATTACTGCTCTTTAGGGTACCAATAAACCAGGCAGATTTTTTAAATACACTTCCTGAAGTGTATTAATGGTCCAAGCCAGAAATACTCTTCCACACATCCAGTTAGGCACTAAGCCTGGTTGATTCTACCTCTGTGATGTCTTTAGAATATGACCACTTTTCTCCATTTGTACCAATGGTGTCCACCATCTACTCATGCCTGCATAAAAATGACCTTATAAGTAGCCCTGCTTTCTAGTTTAATGCTCATCTAAAACATTCTTTTGCAGCAAATTACAGGCTGAGGGCTCCTTGTGGGATGTAGTCATTTTCATGATGAGAGTGTCAGATTAGAGGCAGGGATGATGACGTCAGGAAAACCTGGGTGTGACTTCCTGTTTTGCTTCTTGCTAACTTCTGGCCTCAAGAAAACTAAGTACATTCCCTCGCTTGTTTCTTTATTTGTAAAATAAAAATGTTAATAGTACTTATAAAGAAGGTCACAGTGAAAAGTAAAAAAAAAAAAAATGCAGGAAAGGAATATTGCCTGGCACATAGGAAGAGTTAAAAAAAATGGTAATGCCAATGATGATGACAATAATGAGGAAGAAGGAGGAGGAGACTGTGATAATAAATTTGCCCCAGTATCCATTAATTGCTCTATTTGCCCTCACTTTAAAGCCCCAATTCCTTGAGACAGTTTATAAGACTTGAGATGACTTAACACCTGCTATTCTTCCCACCTTTCTCTCTCACTGAAGCCCTACAACTCTTTCCCAACTACCTCCCAGACCAGCCACTCTATTTCAGCTAAATGGATCTGCAGTTTCCTGAATCCACCTGTGTCTGTAGCTTACAGGCCACTCACATGCTACTCCCATTGCATGTTATACACATATCCCTTTTCCCCTCTGCTGGGCTAACTTCCAAATCATTACAACTCAGCATTGACAGAATTTTATCCAAACTTTCCTAATCCTTGGTAGGTATAACCCTCTATGCTCTCTCATAACTCTGAATGCATGAAGATGTTTAAAAATAATAGTTTAATTCTTTAACGTGGGTCTGTATTCCCCTCTAGATTGCAAGTTCCTTGACGACAGAGAGAAAAATCTCAAAAAAAATCTAGCAAACCCAAGGCCTAGCATGATATCTGAGACAAAGAAGGTACTCAATCAATGTTTGAGGAAAAAAAAAGGAATATCTGAAATCAAGAAATGTAAAATTATATAGATTGATGAACTAAAAGCAGTGTCTTTTCCTTTTAAAATATAAAAATACTATTTCTTTAATTTTTGATCATATTTATGGGTTCCAAACTTCTAAATGTTGTACTTTTTAAAAATAATTTTTAATATTTTTGAAAATTGTATATTAATTATGGAATATTAGTTATGGAAACATGGTAGAAGCCATTCCAGTTTTCAAATGTTTTGCTACTCAATTTTGTCCAAAATATAATTTAGTAGTAAAATATGTAAACTAACATCTTTCTTTGGATATGCAAAATAGGTCGAACAGTCCTGATACTCTAGCTATGTCAACAATCATCACACAAACTTTCTATCAGGATACAGACATGTATTTTTCTAGAACTGAGTGGTTAAGGTCAGCATGGACATAGTCCAAATAGCGTAAGTTCCTTCCAAGTTGCTTTTTTTATATGCTATTGATACTTAGCCTGAAAATATAGTCTTTGTAGAGGGCTGAGAAATCCCACATATTAAAATTTCAGATTAGCACAGATGGTAACCCTGGAGACAGGCTAATGCAAAGCTTTATGTGTCCTTTTACTGCAGAGCAGCTGTCATTTTACTTATATTAAAGCTATTTCATGCGATGTATTAGTATTCAATTGAGCATGTCAGTAATTGGTCTAAAAGCATTTAGCACAGAGACTTGGCTATATTTATGATTATCCTAAGTACCTACTTCAGAAATATCCCTTATGTTCAAATTACAAAAAGTATTTACCACAGCCAGAGAAATAAAGGGTTATGGACCTTACAGTAATTCTTAAATAAATTATCACACTAAACCAAGATCACCTTCAAGTAGTTTGGGATAATTTTCTTCCAAATGATTGTCCCAGATGTTATAATTTTCTGAGAATAAAATCATTTTATTTTTATATGAACTACAAAGATACCTCTTCCACTTGTGCTTTTGTGCTTTGATCTCAATGTCACTTGACTGTAATGCAATCATAAGCTTCTCTGTGGCCGCTATCTTTCATCTCTTCCTCTTCCCGGCCTTCTTCCTCCATGTCCCTGATACTACATAATCTTTCCTTGCCTCAGCTATGACTTCAAACTAGTCCTTTCTCTTATTTCTTCCCTTCCCTGACCAACTCCACAAACCATTCCTCCATATCCACCGACTTCCCCTCTTTACCACCCACTTTTGCTTTCTAGTTTTTATTTCAATATTCTTATCACCAGTCAACTGGCCCATATGTAACTACTAATTCCAATAGCCTCTGTCAGACTCCACTCTCTCTGTTCACTTGTTCTGGATGCTCCTTCTTTGACTTCCAGGATGCTAAAGCAATCATGCTCCCCTCATCCTCTCTGTTCTTCACTGATCCATCATATTTCTCTGATTCCCTTGATGTGGATGTTCTCCAAAGTTCTAATGTGACTTTCCTAGCAGATAATTCACAATTTCTATGTACCTCATCTTTTTCCCTGAATTCCAGAATCATCATTCATAATTATTATTAAAGTTGCCAAATGTTGTTTTAGTTTTTTGTTTTGTTTTGCTGCTCCATAATATCTCTTTAAGCCATTGTCTCCTTTTTATCCCTACTACCGCCACCCATGTTCAAGCCCTACTGTCTTTGGTCTTAAACAGCTTTTTTCCCCAGATTTTTGAAGCACCTAAAAATAATTAATGAAAGCATATTTTAAAACCTTAAGAGTGGACCAATAACTGACATCTTAATCGAAAAGAGTTGTGTGTGTGTGTGTGTGTTTTAAGATTTTATTTATTCATGAGAAACACAGAGAGAGAGGCTGAGACACAGGCAGAGGGAGAAGCAAGCTCCCTGCAGGGGGCCCAATGCGGGACTCCATCCTGGGATCCCAGGACCACACCCTTAGCCGAAGGCAGACACTCAACCACTGAACCACCCAGGCGTCCCTCAAAAGAGTTTTAAAAGGTTCTTCAGTTATTTTTTTTCCCTATGAATGAGTTGTGGTTTTTTTTTTTTTTCATTGAAATATAGTTGACACACCATGTTATATTAGTTTCAGGTATACAGCACAGTGATTCAAAAACTCTATTATTTTACCTTATGTGTACCGCCAGTGTATTTACCAGCTGTCACCATGCAATGGTTTTACAGTATCACTGACTATATTCCCTATGCTGTGAGCCTTTATTTTGGGGGTAGTTTAAAATCTTTAGTATTTGGGGGTGCGTGAGTGGCCCAGTCAGCTAAGCATTCAATTCTTGATTTAGGCTCAGGTCATGGACTGTGAGATTGAACCCCACAGAGCTTGGGGACAATGGGCTCTATGCTGGGAGTGGAGCCTGCTTAAGATTCTCTCTCTCCCTCCCTCTGTCCCTAGGCTCCCCATCTTCCAGGTCTTGCCCATGCTTACATGTACTTTCTTTCTCTCTAAAAAAAAAAAAAAAAAAAAAAAAAAAAAAATTTAAATTAAATCTTTAGTGTTTAATAAGCAGCATGTTGATGTTTGGAAAATAAGCACTCCTACTCCGCTGAACACCAGTGTCCTCTGGTACACAGTTTACAAATCACTAGCTGGAAATTGTTGTGTTGGCCTTAAAATTTGTCTCTGACCCCTAATCTTTATCACAAATTAATTTTATTAAGGCAAAGCACTTATTTATGCAAACTCCTTGTTTAGAAACAGTCATTCTAAGTAAATAGTTATTCCATGTAAATTTTATACTTGGGATCCTTTTCCATATGGTCTATCCTGTATTTTCTGGCTTGTCTACATTTAGGTTAGATTACTACTGTTTAGTGAGTTTGTTTCCACCCTCCACTGAAGGCCTAGCACAGCACTTTGTACCTTGGAACTGGTCAAACATATTAAATTGAATTCTCAGTACAAAACTCAAGTTTTTCAGGTATACATTATTGTGCTCAAGGGTAGCACTAAATAAATGAGGCTTTTAAAAAGTATGATACATCTAAACTGCCTAGTGTTTTAGAATTTACAACAAATTTTGATGAGTCACTAAAGGTTCAGTCCCATGTGGAAAGCCCAGCAGAAAGGGCAGAAAGGATTGCCAAAACTAGGTTTAATTAAAAACAGAAAGAAGCAGAGCAGCAGATTGGTTTTTCTCCCCTAAATAAATGTTTGAAGTAAAAAATATCTTAGGTACACTTAAAGAATCTTTCTGTACTCTCAGACATAAGCCACTCACACATTCAGAAGTAACATGGGAGAAGTGAGGAAAGCCAGCCACAGACACAGTGCATTTTAGGAACGTAATATATACTTACTGCTGTTGCTTTCCTGAAGGCTTTTCAGGCACTGCTTCAAGGCCCTTCACATTTCAGCCGGGGTCACCTTGTCGATCCTCATCTCAAGTTATCCCACCCGTCCTGCCTCTTAAGTCCTGGCCACACGTATGTCTGCTTCCTCCTCAAATAAACTAACCACTTCCATGCCTGTCTGCTCAGAATGAACACACTGGTCCTTACGTTCCCACTTTCAGCAATGTCTGTCCCTTACCTGTCCAGAAACCATACTTGTCCTAAAGGGTCCAGCTCAAATATCAATGTTCCCTGTAATTTAAAATTTGGTAGGGGCACCTGGGTGGCTCAATGGTTGAGCATCTGGCTTCGGTTCAGGGTGTGATCGCAGGGTCCTGGGATGGAGTCCCACATCGGGCTCCCCACAGGGAGCCTGCTTCTCCCTGTGCCTATGTCTCTGCCTCTTTGTGTCTCTCATGACTAAATTAATAAAATCTTTAAAAAATAATTTTAAAATAATTTTAAAATAATAAAATTTGGTAGAAGTGTCTCCCCTTCATATTTATATGTTTCATATATATATATATTTCTATAGCAATATTTATCATATTTCACTATTGTTATGCCTTATCTGCTAAAGGTAGGTTAGTATTTTTTTTTAAATATTTTTTAAATTTATTTATGACAGTCACACAGAGAGAGAGAGAGAGAGAGGCAGAGACACAGGCAGAGGGAGAAGCAGGCTCCATGCCCTGGGAGCCCGACGTGGGATTCGATCCCGGGTCTCCAGGATCGTGCCTTGGGCCAAAGGCAGGCGCCAAACCGCTGCGCCACCCAGGGATCCCTAGGTTAGTATTATATTAAATTATTTTAGTAGTTTAAAATATTTATTTAAGAAACATGGAATTTGAAGTTTCTGGCCATAGGGGTAATGGAGCACCTTTGTGTTAAATGGACAGATAAAAAAAGAGACATGAGTAATATTTATTTAAAATGTATTTATTTGTAGATAATATTTTAAAATAACGACAACAGCAAAAGAAATCCAGTATTATTTATTCACTTATCTCGGTCCTACTAATTCTCAAAGCAATAATTGTATCTTATATCTTTCTTTATCCCTCTACTACATAGTGTAGTTTATTATCTAGAAGAACCAATAAATATCTGTTAATTTTAATTAAACTGCTATATTTTTGTAGTCATGCAAATAATTAGCTTTTCTTTTGTTTAACAATGAAGGCAACTGCATAAGAGACACTCAAACAATAAGAAAAAAACAACCTATTTCCAAGAGAAGAAATTTAAAAGGAATGTCCTGTTGATAAACACTAGTCAGCCCCGACGTGTAGGCAATACCTTTTCTTATGGAATATAGCATCCTGGAGTAAAACATTTTTCACAGATACAGATATAGATACAAAAAAATGTGCATGTCACTCTTTGGTTAGGGAAGTATTTTCTTCTTTTGGGCATTATTTAAAAAGACTCAACATGATCAAAATCCATTCATTTCTCTTAAACAAGTCCTTTCAATGAGCTTGGAGAACTAACTGACTTTTCCCAAAGAGCTTTTTGACTTTCATTTTGCAGGGACAGACTTGCTTAATTAAAACTGAAACCAGGGGATCCCTGGGTGGCGCAGCGGTTTAGCGCCTGCCTTTGGCCCAGGGCGCGATCCTGGAGACCTGGGATCGAATCCCACGTTGGGCTCCCAGTGCATGGAGCCTGCTTCTCCCTCTGCCTGTGTCTCTGCCTCTCTCTCTCTCTCTCTCTGTGTGTGACTATCATAAATAAATAAATAAAATTAAACTGAAACCGGAAGGAACTTCCACATTTTTGAGCTAAACAGAAAATGCCTCTAACCATCAGAGTATCATTGAAGATTCAAAGAAATCACAGTTTGTGAAGGCACATAGCCTGCTCTGCAGAGGGATTATGTCACCATTGGCAAAAAAGAATTAGGTATTAAAAAATAGTTCAAATATCCATGCTGAGATGAAAAACAAACAAAAAAAGCCTTTTCTTAGCTTATCATCCAAACTATCTTTTTTCACAGTGCCTACTCAACAATTTCTTCATTAGTTCTTAATTTTATTAAATAAAAATTAACTCAAATCTCAACCCTATGTTCTTATAAGACTCCACACTCCAAAGAAATGAACTGTTAGAAATTATGTCTCCTTGCAGACTGAATGCCTGCTTTGTCAACCAAAGTGCTATGATTTCAAAAATATATGTAATTTTTTTTAATTTATTTTTTATTGGTGTTCAATTTACTAACATACAGAATAACCCCCAGTGCCCGTCACCCATTCACTCCCACCCCCCGCCCTCCTCCCCTTCTACCACCCCTAGTTCGTTTCCCAGAGTTAGCAGTCTTTATGTTCTGTCTCCCTTTCTGATATTTCCCACACATTTCTTCCCCCTTCCCTTATATTCCCTTTCACTATTATTTATATTCCCCAAATGAATGAGAACATATAATGTTTGTCCTTCTCCGACTGGCTTACTTCACTCAGCATAATACCCTCCAGTTCCACCCACGTTGAAGCAAATGGTGGGTATTTGTCATTTCTAATAGCTGAGTAATATTCCATTGTATACATAAACCACATCTTCTTTATCCATTCATCTTTCGTTGGACACCGAGGCTCCTTCCACAGTTTGGCTATCGTGGCCATTGCTGCTATAAACATCAGGGTGCAGGTGTCCCGGCGTTTCATTGCATCTGTATCTTTGGGGTAAATCCCCAGCAGTGCAATTGCTGGGTCGTAGGGCAGGTATATTTTTAACTGTTTGAGGAACCTCCACACAGTTTTCCAGAGTGGCTGCACCAGTTCACATTCCCACCAACAGTGTAATTTCAAAAATATATGTAATTTATTCTTCAACATTAGTAAGGACCCTGGGTGCTCAGAGTTATACAAATAGGTTTTAGTGTAACATCAAATTTAAATTTTCACTTAAAAATTGTGTCAGCCTACCTTGGATGTGTAACGCCCTGGCTCTTTTTTTTTTTTTTAAATAGATACTCTGATAAGATGGCATTCATTTTTAAAAAGCCAAATTTTATCAAGAGAATTGGTATTAATGCAAATGTGTTAGCCACCTCTGTCAACAGTTTTCTGTAATTCACTAATAAACACCACTGTAAGTTCACTACCAAGAAGCTGCTTCCCCTACAATCTTCAAATGCTGCTGTCTTACATAGTTTTTAAATCTTCTATACCATTCCAGACTTGAAGTTGAAGCTTGACTTCTTTACCAAATGATCAAACTCTTTCATCTTCTTCTTCAGATCTTCAAAGGTATGTAGTACCTCAGTAGCATCTACATGGTTTCAAGTTTATGATTATCTATTCCCTGCATGAGATACTTTTCTAGCTTTTCAAATAGACCATACTATCCTTGAGTAATTCAGTGAAGCTTTCCAAAACCACAATATTGTTTTGAATTTTCTCACAAGTATAAAAAAAGCCTACACATTATAGATGGAGGTATATGCATGACCAAGCTTATGTCTTTTATGTGTTGACCTCACTCAATATATTTTATACCTCCAATATTCCTTTTAATGCACGGGATTTTCTAGGCCTCTTGTGCTCACCAACTTTCTTCATAAGCTTGTCCATTTCCTTAGAAAACACAGACATGATCCTGGAGAGGACTAGCGAGCTACGATGGAAGAATACGCTGCATCCTCCTACCTGGACTCACGTACAACTTAAACATTTCCATTGTTGTGCTTATACCGTACGTTATGGTAGAATTTTTTTTTAATTTAAATTCAATTAGCCATCATGTAGTACATCATTAGTTCCAGATGTAGTATTCAGTAATTTATCAGTTGCATATAACACCCAGTGCTCATCACATCACATGCCCTCCTCAATGCCCATCACCCAGTTACCCATCCCTCCAAACCCCTCCTGCAACCTTAATTTGCTTCCTAGAGTTGAGAGTTTCTCACGGTTTTTTCTCCCTTTCTGATGACTTCCCATTCCGTTTTCCCTCCCTTACCCTATGATCCTCTGCACTGTTTCTCATATTCCGCACATGAGTGAAACCATATAATTGTTTCTCCATATGATAAATTTCTCTAATTGTTTTATTTTGCTCATCATAATACTCTCCAGCTCCATCCACTTTCATGTGGTGGAATTTCTATTTGGATAGTAAATTTGGAGTGAAAATTCCTGCACAGTGTTACAGCAAATATTTTGATAGCAAGAGCTCAGATAGTGAGGACTATCTGTATTGCAGAAATACATGTGTTAACTGGTCTCTAACACAGAACCTTTGAATGAGAAACGTTTCCCAGCTCCTTGTTCCTCCTAGTGCTAGTAAGAATGAATTGTCACCAGTTAAGATACCTTACCGTTGTTTCTGCATATTTCTTATTTCATTTATTTACACACATTTATTGAGTCCCTATTATGTGTCAGGCAGTGTGAGGGGATATAAGAATTAGTAACATGTGTTCCCAGCTCTCAAGGATTCTGCAGCACTGCAGAAGTAGACAGACACAAAGATAGGAATACAGTACAAGTCGCAGAAATCACGGCAAATATTCTTACAATATAGTTGAGGCACACAGAAAGACTTAGATATTTGTTCCCAAGGTGGCTGATTTCAGGAAAGCATTCATCGAGAAGCTGACACTTGCCACAACTTCTGAAAGGCTCAGTGGGTGCAGCAATTGCCAGGATGCACAAGAGGTGTGGATGAGCACAAACAGTGTGCCATGTGAGGGAATGACATACTGGATGGTAAAGCAGAGCAGGAAGGTGAGGCGCTCATAGTGAGAGGTGAGAGTGAAAGGAGACCAAGGGCTAGAGGTCGTGAAGGGCCTCGCATGCACTTAGGTAAATCTGGCCAGGCAAAAAAAGTGGTTGTTGATCCTTAACATGGTATATGTAGGATTCTACCTTTCATGCATTAGCTGACCAAATCTTCCTGTTCACAGCTTCCACTGGGAGAAAGGCCAGAATGCTATGGCATCCTCTTTGCACCCCAGGAGAAGTTTAAAAAATTGGGAGCCGGCTGTCAACGCACTCTGACCTCCGGGGGATCGGGGCAGAGCAACAGTGGTGGGAAAAGAGTGTCTGCTACAGACAGTTGCGGACTGCATTTATCTTCACCCCAACCTTGACTGACCAACCTTCTGATACCCAGGAAAGCCCAGCCTCTGGGGACATTTCCAATCCTCTCTTAAAGTTGCCTAATGCTGTGCGGAACAAAATATATTGGAAACCTCCAGTGATGTTTTAGTTATTTGACAATGGAACACACTCATTTTAAACATGTAAGTTAATTTTTAAACTATGGCTATTTGACTTAAAAACATTCTCAGAAATTTCCTGGGTAAGAATGAGAACTTGAGTTTTACAACTGACAGTGGTTATTTGCTGTGTCTATCTTAGACGAACTACCTAACCTCTCTGTGCATCATTTCTTCCTTCTTTATGAGGTTGTTAGAAAGATTAAGTAAGTTAATACATGAAAAAACTAAAGCAGTGCCTGAAACGTAAAGAACTCAATAAATACTAGATGCTTTTGTTATGAGCTTCTCCAATGTTCCCTGCTCTTTCTTCTGGCAATAGTTTGAATTTCCACCTACAGATATATCCTCCCTAGCCTAAGTCTCAGGTGGTTTGGATGCAGGCCAATCAGCATGTTACAATATACCAGCAATGCTGAATGGTCCATGAATAGGCACACAGCCCAGTTAACAAAGAGATACTATGAGTCTCCTGATGGGAAGGTTTGGAGTTTCTTGTTTTTTTTTTTTTTTTTTACCTGCTGTACCTTCAAGCTGAGAAGCTGTAAAGCAGTGGCAGCCACCATCTTGCTATCATATTTTAACCTGAGCCTGGAGCCAACACGATGGCAGGCAAAACTGAAGTAGGAAAAGAAACCAATTCCTGTTGACATAATTCAATCCAGATCAATTCCCTGGAATCTTCAGTTGTCATCAGTTCCATTTTCCTTAAGCAATTAGGGCAGAGTCTCCTCTTACTTGTAATTGAAAGGGTATTTCATAATAAAGAAATTATCCTAGAGGCTATAAAAAGACACTGAAGGAGTTTAAGGAAGGAAGGAAGTACAATTATCATTCTAGCAGCACTGGTGAGAGCTGGCTAAGGAGTCTGACAGAAGGGCAGGAAGACAAATCAGGAGAAAATCATACAAATCTAAGAAAGAACTGATGAGGACCTAAGAGCAAGGTAGCTGGGATGAAGATGGCGTGGTGGAACAAGAGAGAAGGATATTCAGTGCTTGACTGGACTTAAAGAATGAAGAAAAGTGGAGTTTAGGATGACTCCCAGGCTTTTCACTTTGCTACTTGATGGATAGTGAGGCCATTGATCTGGATAAGAAATATAGAAGGTGGAGTAACACGTAAGGGGGGAAATGAATTAAGGTTTTAACATGTTGAGTGTCAGGTGTCTGTGATATTAAGAAGGCAATTGGACAAACCTATCAGACACTCGAGCAAAAAGTCTGACCTGGAGCTTTATGTTAGGCAATAATGAATGGAATGGTTGAAGCTTTGGGAATTGGTGAGTTAGCCAACACAGTGTGTAGAAGAGGACCATGCCCAGAATCATGAGGACATAAATAACTAGGGGCAAAGAAAGAGAATCCAGTGAGAAACGCAGAGGATAAATGGTCAAAGGGGAGGAGAACCCAGGAGACACTCCATCACAGAGCAAGACAAAGAGGTTTTCAGAAAGCAAGACATCAACAGCATGAAATGTGGTTTGGAGGTCAGGTAATAAAGAGCACTTCTCTCCTTTGCTATAACAACTCCAATGCAGGCGGGAACAGATGTCTAATTTCACAGAATTGATGTGAATTGAAGAAGCAGATAGATTTAGAACTATTCTTTTTAAGAACTTGGTTTAAGTGAAAAGGAGGGACACAGTGATGGTTTGCCTATAAATGTTTGAAAACCAGCACTAAAGGGTGGAGAGAAAATCCAGTTTGTAGAATTTGCCGATTTCTCTCATGTGAACCATTACACACACTATAGAGGTGATTTCAATCTACCAACAAGGCATAAATGAAAGTAGGGGTGGGAAGAGGGGCTCATAGTTGGTCTCAGAAGGCATGCTGGTGTGGCTGAATCCAGCATACAGATGAACTAGGGAAAACAATCGGGATGAGTACATACTGTGGAGAAAGAGCTAGCACAGAGGAAAAAGCTAACACAATATATAAAAATGGATAAGGAAGCAACAAAGAAAATTTTTGAAGATATCAGGTCAAGAACACATGGAAAGATGAAGTTGGTACAGAAAAAAGAAAGAAAATCTCTGAGGCTTAACAAAAGGAGGTGAAGTTGGGGTATAGATAAAGGAACATTTTTAAAAAAGGTTTATTATTTATTTGAGAGAGACTTGGTAAGGGGGGGGGGAGAGGCAGAGGGTGACAGAGAGAGAATTTTAAGCAGACTCTGCACTGAATGTGGAGACAGATGTGGGGCTTTATCTCATGACCCTGAGATAACGACCTGAACAGAAACCAAACCATATACCTTTGCTTGCTCAACTGACTATGCCACCCAAGAGTCTTGATAGAGGAACATTTTTAAGGGTAAAAATGGGAAACCATACAAATAATGACTAAGAGAATTCATAGCTTCTGATTCCTTTGAGAAGTAGAAGGCAACTTCATTTGGTTAGCAATCCAGTGGCATTAGGCTTTCAGA
This sequence comes from Canis lupus familiaris, assembly GCF_011100685.1. Lineage (NCBI taxonomy): Eukaryota > Metazoa > Chordata > Mammalia > Carnivora > Canidae > Canis > Canis lupus. The sequence continues at coordinate 7,414,948 of NC_049234.1, read as the reverse complement.
GTATAGAAGAGGCCATGGGGGGAATGGAAGCAGATGGGAACCAGAGGCAAATACTAAATATATATGTGTGTATTTCACACACACACACACACACACACATTTGATGTTCCTATATTCCCCCATTAGGTTGAAGTTCTTTTAGAGAAATGAGGCTATCTTATTTATCTCGGTTTCCCTGATATAAATCCGAGTTCATTTAGTTGTCTTTTAATATTATTTGTTGATAGATAGGTATACAGGTAGATTGGCTGATCAAATAAGTAAGGAAAAATTATGTAGGTATTTCTAAAAGGATGTACTATTTTAAAAGCATTTATAGGGGCTATCATCAATGGTATTATAAAGTATCATTGTATGGTGACAGTAGCTATACTTGTGAGCATAGCAGAATGTATAGAGTTGACAAATCACTATGTTATAAACTTGAAACTAATATAACATTGTGTGGCAAGTATTCTCAAATAAAAAAATAAATAAAAATAAATTTGAAAAGGAGGTGCTATTTTAAGTGTCTTTTATTGCTTAATATCAATCAAATCCCATTAAGCTGAATTTAAGTACTATATTTATGCTATTTGTTGTTGTAGTAGACATACTATAGCATCTACACAGAAAATAGTGACTTTAGTCTCCAAACAATTTTAAGTAAAGGTGGTAGTTATAGAGGAGATTAGACACACAGAGATGACACAAAAATATTAGAATCCATGTCCCCTTTTTCTTTTACAGAATATATACAACAGAACTTTTAGTAGCAGCAGTTAAAATATATTCAATGCTCTCCAGTCACATAAATTGTCTAACCTTATATGTCACTTAATATCTTTATCCACTGTGTTTATATTTGCTTATTTCTGCAGTATGAATAATGAAAGTTTATCCAATGTATCTTTGAGATTACAGTAAGATATGCTCTAAATGTTTTGCAAATATCAGTAAATGTTAAATAAAACAGAGGCTTTAGGAGAAAAAGTTTGAGATTTCTAAAATTGTAGCAGGTAGAACAATTTTATAGCAATTTAATCTAGCTGTGTTCTTTAGTGCCTTTATACTCTTCATTCATTGATTCACTGATTCATTTGACCCATATTTAAATGCCTATTAAATGGGAAGCATTGTTCTATGTCCCAGTAACATAGTAAAAAACAAGGAAAAAACTATCCTCACAGTGGCTCAGATCCTAAGGATACAAAAACATAACATTAACAAAATAATAAAGGGTTATACAATGTTAATAAAGAATAAGTGCTAGGAAGGGGCACCTGGGTGGCCCAAACGATTGTGTGACTCTTGGTTTGGCTCAGATCTTGATCTCAGGGTCATGAGATTGAACCCCACCTTGGGCTCTACTACACTCAGTGTGGAATCTGCTTGAGATTCTCTCTCCTTCTCTCCTCTCCTTCTGGCTCTCTAATATAAATAAGTAAATCTTAATTTTTTTTTAAATTTTTATTTATTTATGATAGTCACAGAGAGAGAAAGAGAAAGAGGCAGAGACATAGGCAGAGGGAGAAGCAGGCTCCATGCACCGGAAGCCCGATGTGGGATTCGATCCCGGGTCTCCAGAATCGCGCCCTGGGCCAAAGGCAGGCACCAAACCGCTGCGCTACCCAGGGATCCCAAATCTTAATTTTTTTAAAGAAAGAATAAATGCCAGAAGAAAAATAAAGCAAGGTAAGGGATCAATGGGTGATGGGGCTACTATTTTAGATATGGTGGTCTGGGAAGGTCTATATAAGGAGGTGATATTTGGGCAGAAAATATAAAAGGGAATAATTTCATTTCCTTCCTATTTATTGGTTCATTATTTACTGTTTATTACTCTGGGTTTTGAAAGATTTTTTTAAAGTTTTATCAAAAATATAAGTAAAGGATAAAGCAGCTCAGGTAAAACTTCTAAAGCATATCATTGCATATACCTTTGCTTTATTAAATGGAAGGAAATAGAGATAATTTAAGTGCTTCCTGGTGACTTGCAGTGGCAGATTATTATTATGATCCATTTAAATCAGGAACTTTTTTTTCCTTTTCCTTTTCTGACAGCTGCTCCAATCACAACATATCAGTTAACTGCTGCTAATTGCTACAATACAAAAAAATCAGCCAAGGCTGAAAGGATTCAGTGAAAACAGTTAAAACATTCTGACTGATGGTTTTAAGGTTTGTCTACATAAGAGTTTTTGGTGTAGGCTTATAAAAGTTCTTCCATTAGCTCTGAAAATTGTCCCTTGTAAACTCACTCGGGGAGAAGGAACATATAAAAGCCAATGTTATTTACGTATTGGATCATAAAAGCTAGTATTTATTAAATGTTTATTCTATTTTAGACTTTGTTCTGAGAACTTTACCTCACTTAATCCTCCCAAAGCTAAGCTTGCTCCCTCACTTTAATTATCTATAAAATGGGGAAATATGGAGTAGCTTCTTTTGAGTTTTACTGATAACTTTATGACTCATCACATATTTAGCAAAGAAGGATTTTTTTTTTTTTTTTAATCAGAGCACAGTACAGAAAGAATCTGAGACAAAAATGAACTGGGCATGTCCTAGGTACAGCAAAAGGGCCAGTAGGACTTATTAAGTATGTATATCTAAAGGTATATGCCATTTTCTAGGACATTCCTAGTTATCTGTTTTACCTGCACTTTTGTTCAATTACTCTGTGCCTATAGCTGAATGTGGGCAGTGCAGGAGTAACTCTCAAATGGTAATACTGCAAGCGAATTCCTCATTGTGGAAAAAGAAAATGTAATCATTCCTGAAAGACAAACATGAATACCTAAATGAGAATCTCTCTGTAAGAAGAGAAACAGATTTAACTAACAGAAAACTGAAAAATAAATCACTTTTGTTTATTTAGGTGCTATGCATAAATCCCTTCTTTTATCAGATGAGAGTACTTGAGAGGACAGAGAGTCTTCACAACCCCCTCTGCTAAGGAATGAGATCAAGACCAGATAGGAATTTTAAAAAGGAAAAGACAGAGAAAGAGACAGAATCTGGTAACAGGCAAGTACCTATTTCCTTTCCAAAGAGTAAACTGTTGTATAGATTTCAAGGATCATAAAATATATTTTATAGAATTGCAAGTTATAAAGCATGGACAGTTTAGGATATAATCACAGTTCATAAGTTACGAATACTTGTAAAAAGCATTTCAGACATAACAACTTAAAAGTAAAACAGGATTTCCTACTGAAGAGGTCCGGGTTTGTTCCCAAACCTGTAAGAAGCCAAATCAGCTTTAAGTTTTTGAGATAGCTATTATGAATTTATTTTCCTTACATACAATTTTTTTTAATTTGATTTTTTGATTAACTAAATTTCTAGCTAAAACTTTATAATTCCATCTCCTTCCTTAGGAGGGATATCTTGTTTTGTCCTTCCTAACTTGAAAGAAAAGACAAGACTTCAAGAACATTTATGTTTAACTCTGAGACAACTAGGACTTTATATAAGAAATTTTGACAATGTTTAAATAATTTTTAAAGCGAGATAATAAACATCTATGAGGTTGTTCCATAATGACAGTGTCCTATGTGCACAACATCATAAAGCTTAGAGACTTGAGTTCTACCTCAGGGTGGTGTCAAAAACCTCTTGTGATCCTAGGCTAGTCATTTAAGGTATGGCCATCTCAGTCTCTATCTGTAAAACAAAGAAGCTGAACTACATCATCTGCCTGTGACACTGTAATGAAGTATTTAATAAAATATCAAACACTATTCCAATAATATTTATTATTTCTGTATAGTGTTATTGGTATATTGTATGGTATGCTATATTATAGCATACCATTAAAGTTCTTTATAAACTCAAGATTCTAGAATTTTGCCATAATCCTCTTTTAAAACTTATAAATTGGGCAGCCCCCGTGGCGAAGCGGTTTAGCGCCGCCTGCAGCCGGGGGTGTGATCCTGGAGACCCAGGATCGAGTCCCACGTCTGGCTCCCTGCATGGAGCCTGCTTCTCCCTCTGCCTGTGTCTCTGCCTCTCTCTCTCTCTCTCTCTCTCTCTGTGTCTCTAGGAGTAAATAAATAAATAAATAAAATCTTAAAAAGTTCTAAATTATGAATCCTTAAATGTGAAATTATGTTCCATTAAATTAACATTAGGTGACCTTTATTGCATTCTAGTTATTAGCAACAATACATCTATCAGATATATAATTATTTAGAATGCCCGAGCCACAAAACATGCTTTATTAGTAAACGGTATACTCTGTAGCTGTTTCTGTCTCCCGTTCTCTCTCCCTTTCTTTACACACACACAAACACATACACACAAACAAATATACCCCTCCATTTTTAGAAAAAAACTGTAAGTCAAATTTATATTACTCTATTAGGGATGTCCTTTGTTTCAATGATAATCTACATTTAGAAAAGTCTCTGAAAAAAAAAAAAAGAAAAGTCTCTGATTTTACTCATAAACCAGTTGCCACAAATGTTGACATATATAGCTGAAATATACATTAAATAATTTAGAGAAAGAAATGTTAATTTTTCCTCGTTTAACTGACTTTTCTTCTCTCCCTCCCTCTGTATTTCTCAGTTTACAATATTGCCACATTTTACATAAGCTCTTACTTTCAGTTGCCTTAGTCAATAAGCAAATATCATGTGCAGACTATAAACTTATCATGATAATAATGTCTTCAAAACTGTTTCTATTCATTAAATATGCGATATGATAAAGATATTTGGCCCTTAAAAAGCACAATTAAAATCTCATCTGCAAGTGAGAATATTCATGAATTCTTTGTACTTCTATGTTAATTACAAAACTTAATATTTCAAGTCATGCTTTACAAACATACTGCCAATTGGAATATTTTCAAAGCAGTGCTGCTTGACATTAAGTTTAAACATATTTGCAAAATACAAATACAGTTTTATTTATGAAGGGTTTATAATATCCTATCATCATGTTATAGACATTTGCTTAACATTTGAATTAAGCTCAGTGCCTAAAATGACTCTTGCTAGCATGAGCCACTGGTTTATGCCAACATTTCCAGGTCATTAAGGAGTCATTCTTGTCCAGCATCTATAATATGAAGTAACAGGAAGTTCTGTCAACCTGCCACAGTGCCAAAAATACTCTAATTTGGTATTCATCTCCTAAAAATGGCTGAAGTAATTTACCAAAAATAATATACTTTCAGAAGAGAAAGTTGAAGTCAATGTACTGAAGCTTGCCACTGTCCCTCCCTAGATGCAGTAATGAGACTTTTATGGGGTAGGGCAAAAAATTCTGCCCTAAATTAATTACAGCTACTGAAAACAATCAGATTACAATGCATCCCTCTGAATTTAGGCATAAATCTACATTTAGAAAATGAATGTGAGGGAGCAGTATATTACAACGGGATTGGTGGGCTGGTTATGCCTAAGAAAACCAAGCCCTTGACTAAAGTCTGGTACATTGCTGCCAAGAAAGTAACTCATAAGACCATTATCCAGAGTACCCTAATGGGACACATCCAAGTCTCCAGCTCTGGCACTGGAACCACTGGCTACTTGCAGTAAAACTGCTACTCTTCCTTAAAGCACACAACAAAAGACTCAGTGTCCTTTGTAATCCATGAAATGCTAGACAATGTCTATTCCTCTTCTATACTGTCAGTATGTACCTTGCCTTACCTGGATAAACTGTGATCCTTTAATCTGCTTTTTGGCTAGACTTCCTTGCCTCCCTTCTTCTCAATGGGTCTAAGGAAAATTAAATTGGTATTAAAGTCAACTTTTGTATTTATATCTTCTGAGTCCATTTTATTTAGGTAAAACCTCACTCTTTTAGAGGAAAATCAAAGACCTCAAACCTAGTTCTAATTCTTGTCCCAGAGAATTAGTATTCAATCAGATTAGGAATAGAACAATCCAGGAATCACTTAGCTCAAATAACTTTATCTGATTTTTACTTCAGTGAATGGTGTACTATAGCGATTGCAACCAGAAGGGTATGATGGGCTGACAGAGGAAGATCCAAATTGTCCTGCCCTCCCATGGAAAATAGTCTGAGTACGACTCAGCCAAGAAGGCTGACTGTAGGCATCAGGATAACTGTAGGCATTCATTCAAGTATTTGAGGGCATTTACCACATACTACTGCTCAGTTAAGGATATACAGAAATCAAGGAAAGAATCTGATCTCAAGGAGCTCAAGGTGCCAGGTGAGTGACAAAAACGTAAATGAATGATTAAAATATTACATCATTATAGTATGCCTGGAGATTAGAAGAGGAAAGTAGAAGATACAAAGCCACTGAACTAGGCAAGGGAAGGTAGGTCTGAGCCTAAGTAATGTCAAAGTTTTTAAAAAATGCCAATTAAGGCATTCTGAGAGAGGGAGGAAATATATGTGAAGGCCTCAGAGTTTAAATGCTCTGGAACAGAGATAGCTAAAATGTAAGTGGTTAGGTTTAAATGGTGTATTTAAATGGTTAGAGTAAGGGTAGCTAAAATGTAAGTGGGTATGTGTGATCTATGCATCTGTGTGTGTGTTTAGGGTAGACATGAGATGAAGCAGGAAACGTGGGTATGCTGTTTCAAGAAAGGTATAAAGCAACATTTTTTTTAAGATATGACACCTAAAGCACAAGTAATAAAAAAATAGATAAATTGGAATTCAAAATAAAAAAAACTTTTGTCTGTCGGGGCATCTGGGTGGCTCAGTCATTTACACGTCTGCCTTCAGCTCAGGTCATGATCTCAGGATCCTGAGATGAGCTCCAAGTCAGCTGGGAGTCTGCTTCTCCCTCTGTCTCCCTTTTCCACACCACCACCCGCCCCCCATGCTCATTCTCTATCTCTCAAATAAAATATTTTTTAAAAAAAATTAAAAAGTTTTGCCTGTCAAAGGACACTAAAGAAAGCAAAAAGACAATGAACAGAGTGTAAAAAAAAAATTGCTAATCATGTACCTGCTGAGGCTCTAGTAGTCACAACCCATAAGTAACTCTCCCTAGTCAATAATAAAAAGAAAAAGAACCCAATTAAAATATCGGCAATTAATGAATTAAAATACTGGCTAGAATGTTTGGAAACTGGAGCTGTCATTATATTGATGGTAAAAATGTGAAAGGTGCTATGGAAACAGTTTGACAGTTACTCCAAAGTTTAAACAACGTAATACTATGTGACCTAGCAATTCCACTCCTAGGCATCTATATACAAGAATATGGACAACATATATCCACATAAAAATCTTACATGAATGTTCGTATGGCATTTTCATAATAGCCAAAAAGTCAAAACCACTCAAATGTTCATCAACTGATGAGTGAGTAAATAAGATATAATATACCCACATGAAGGAACACTGTCCAACCATAAAAAGGAATGAAGTAATGATACATGCTACAGCATGGATGAACCCTGAAAACATTATGCTAAGAATGTGAACAAAAAGGGTCACATATTATAGGATTCCATTTATATGAAAAATCCAGAATAGGCAAATCTACAGAAACAGGAAATGGATTATGGTTACCTGGGACTGGGAAAGGGAAGAGTGGGAATTCACAGCTAATGGGCATGGAATTTCTTTTCTGGGGTGGTGGAAATGTTTTGGAATTACACAGTGGTTATGGTTGCACAGTTTTTTGAGTATATTAAAAACCACTGAACTGTTTACTGCAAAGGGGTGAATTTTATGACAAATATTTTTTAAAGGAAAAGGTTTATTTTTTTTTAAAGATTTTATTTATTCATTCGTGAGATACAGAGAGAGAGAAGCAGGCTCCCTGCAGGGAGCCCAATGTGGGACTGGATCCCGGGTCTCCAGGATCACACCCTGGGCAGAAGTTGGTGGAAGGTGGCGCTAAACCTCTGAGCCACCCGGGCTGCCCAAGGAAAACTTTTAATGTATTGCCATTTACAGACATACTTGGTAGGCTTGAGTTTCAATGATAAGGCAGAAGTGCCCAAAACCCCATTTTATGCTTTTTAGATTTTCCTACAATCAACCTTTATACTATAAATGCATTCAGTTTCCTATCAACAAATTACTTAGGCATCAGTAAAAATCTAATTCATACAATAAACATTGTAAGTTTAAGTATACACAACAAGATTTTAAGTGTCAGCTTTTCTTCCATAGTATTTTTAAAAGTGAAGATCCAACTAGAAGAGGATCCAACTAGAAGAAATATGGCAAAAACAGATTCTTAAAACAATATATGCACAGCTCAAATTTTGAAGCTGTTAATTTATGTTATCCTAAATTTTACCTTGAACCCCTCTCAGCTTTGCCTAATTCCTTAACATATGACTTGATTTTATAAATTCTCAAATCCAATATATGTTCTCACTTATTTTACAGGAAAAAAAAAAGTATGTCAGGAGTAAGGAGGAAGGAAAGTGAATACACATACATACACATCCTCTCCCTTCTAAGAAATAAATATAACAAATAGTGCCAAAAAGTATGCTTGAAGATATTTTATGCAGTGTTTTCCTTTATAAATTACAAAGAATAAAAAGTTTGTCAAAATGAGATTTATGGCATTTTCTTCCATAGTTCAACACAAATAATTTCAAAGCTATCATTTGTTATATTTTTATTAAAAAACTAATAAAAGACTTGTTTAAAGTAATTTTATAATTCCTAAGACGCCTCTGAGAACACTGCAATTGAACTGAGTTTGCAAAGAAATTAAAATGTATTTGTTTAAGTGTATAGTGAAAAATTAATCTATGGTAATAATAATTTTAATTGGGAAAAACATTTGAAGCAATTTTTCAAACATTTCATTTCAGTCAACTAATGGAAAATATCCAATCATATTGCATAAAGTTAATTTTGAAATGTTTTGTTGACGTTAGACAGTTAGAATGCATTACTGTTTTTTTTGTCATCGAATGAGATGTCTGTTTACTTGAGGACTGAAGATAAAGTAAACTTAAGTATTTATAAAGTAGGGCAAATAGTACTGGAGTAGTAGTTCATACACAAACAAGTAACAAGCAGGTCTTGAACAAGATAGTCATTTATTCTACTGAAGTGATTCTGGGCAACTCACCAACACTGAATCACTACAATAAGCAAACAGAATAACTCCCAAGTCTAAATGATATTTACAATGAAACTTAGTTCCTCTTACCACTTCATATTTACCATTTTTTTTTTTCAAAACAACTGGTCACCCTTCATCAAAACTATCATGTGGAGGTCAGAGAAGAATTATTATTTCTGAGCCCTTAGCAAAAGTTGCCAAGAAACAGCTACACGTTTTTGTAGAAGAGATGCTTCTGACATATTCTGCTATAGTCAAATCATCTTGGTTGAATGTTTCAAAATTGACCAAAATGAGAGTGTTACCAGCTCTTCATGCCTTGATGACACAGACCAATGAATTTGGTAGCACTGACCTTGCACTTATATTAAATAATGCTCGTTCTTTCCAGTGCAGGAAAAGTAGAGTCTTGAGAAGACAAGCCATAATCAAGGAGGAGTTCCTAACACCCAGTAGTAATAAACCACATTCACCCAGAAAACAAAACATGCCCAGAAAAACTTCTACCCATTAGATGATTTTTATCTTTCTTCTTGACACCACAAAGGAGCATGTTTTCCTTTTTTTTTTTTTTTTTTGTATCTAATGTTAAATTGAGCTTCAGTTGAGACAGGTTGATCCAAGAAAATTATAGAACTGTGAAAAAGTCACAGTTTTTAGCCCAAAGGACTTCTGCAACAAGAAGAAACCAATTCTATTTGGGGGATGATCAATTGTCCTCTTTCAATATGATTTCTTACAAGTCTTCAATTAAGTGCCTGGCATTGTGGGAAGAACTGCAAATGCAAGTAAGATAGAATTACTAAGCTTAAACCATTCAGTCTAGTGAGAGAAATAAAAGAAGTGTTATGTATGAAGGTCAAGAAATGTAAAACAGAATGGCAATTCAGAAACCATGAACTTTGCTGTGGCTAGATCATAGGGTAGTTGGGGGAGTGGCCCACCAAGGATGAGGCTAGGAAGGGAGACAGAAGTCACAGCACAGGCAAGATTGGTGATGAACTAACTATATGGCAGGTGCTATCATAAATAATCACATACATTTTTCTCATTTAGTCCTTATAAAACTAGTCTGTAAGGCAGATGCCATTTTGATCACCCCATCGTAGATGGGGAAGCTGAACTATAGGGAAGGTATGAACACTGTTACCCATGCTGCCCAACTAATAAATAGGAGAACCATGTTTTGATCTCAGCTCCCAGATTCCAGATCCTATGCCTATCAAGGGTCTGTGTACAAAAACAAGGATTTGCATTTCCCTCATACGTGAGACAGGATCACTGTTGAGTATCTCACAGAGAAGTAGCACAATTAGCAGGACTTCAAAGTTAAGCATGGATTAGAGGAGACAGAACCATAGAACTGGCAGATAAGTAGAGGGCCAAAGTGGTAATCCAAGCTGGAGATAATAGAGCTGTGGATTTGTGGCAGTAGAAATGAAAAGGAGGAATGGCCCTATCAGAGTATTAATTCATTTATAGATATTTAAATTTCTAAATAATGGCTATGGAAAAATAAATATGCTCTTTTTAAAAAAAAAGATTTTATTTATTTGACAGAGAGAGAGAGAGAGAGAGGGAGAGAGAGAGAAGCAGGTTCGCCACTGAGCAGAGAGCCCAAGAAATATGCTTTTGATAATCTCTCCAATTCATCAAATGTCCTGGTCTAAAAGGAATGTTGTTATGGTGCTATTGCTGTTCAGGGGTCTTCTTTTTTCCTATTACTTTCTTTATTTTTTGTCTTTTATTCTTGGCTCTAAAACAAAACTGTCACCCTTTCAATATATGAATCTCAGAAAGGAGGCTGACTGACATTGAATTTTAATGTATTCCCCCTCCCTTCCCCCGCCCCCTGTCAGTGTCCAGCACAGTTGGGCTTATGCTCTGCCATGGCCTTCCTGAGACATCTAAGGGTATAGTTAAATCTTTGTTGCTTATTAAATTTATTTTTAGTTTTTGATATGGGATTTTTTAGATCTAAAGGAGAATCTTACTGGATATAATGAAACAGGTATAATCAATGTCATAAATACTCTTCTTTATTGTTGGAACCAATGAAGCTAAGCTACAATCATCACTGCATCTTACAGCTCCCAGATTTGAAAGGGTCCCCAAATACTCTTATCAGGGCACTGTCTTCTGATTCACATAGCAACCAAAGATGACCAGCTTTCAAGTACAACCTGTGTCCTGACTCCTGAGCACTTACACCATAAAGAATGCCACCTGAGAGAACACAAACACAATACACACTTTACTGTAGGTTGTTTGTATTTCTCTAGGATTTCTAAACACGCAGCATAGTGGCCTGAGGAGATAGTCATTGGAATGGAGGGAAAAGTTGCTCCTATTTTTTGAGAATACTTATATCCGAGCTGTCTGTAGTTCTTTAAAAATAGACACTAACACTTTAAAGATGTTCTAAAATAGAAGTAACTAACCTGAAGAACTGGTATATAGAAACTTGCTATTTGTACCTGCTGACTGGATGCTTGGCATCAAAAGGAACTGAATGAAACAAAGGGAATTTGTTATTGTTATTGTCTGTTTTCCTTCTTTGGTTTAAAAACCTCTCATCCTCTGTTCATGCCATGTCACCTTTCCCACCACAGATAGGTATTCAGGCTGTATTGGTCAGAGTTTCTCATCTCTCTGGATGTACATTTATCCATATACACACAGGCAAGAAGGGCCAAATGTAACCCCTCTGAAGAAATTTTAAACATTAGGGGAGAGAAAGTCTTGGTCTTTTCTCTGGTATTGTTAGCTCTGAGGCCATGTAAGCCTGGCACTGATAGCCAGCCATCTTTCCCGCCATGTGTTACCCCAAAACGATGCCAAAATAGGAAGTTAGTAAAAACAAGAGAGACACACAGACATCCAAAATCCCAAGACCCACTGCATCCACTGTATTTGAATCAACCCACACTCTTGATAGACTTCCCATCCCTTTTTCAATTCAGCTAATTCGAATTGAATTTCTGCCACTTGCAGCTGAGAGGGTTCTGATTACCAATGCAAGACCAACAATAAATTAGTTTCTTCTCTTTGAGAACACAAAATAATAGAATACTGGTTAAAAATAGGTACATTATATAATGAAATAAATTTATGTTTTGCTTATCAATAGATTAACTTGAATTATGAGCTGGTATACATAATTCCTTTGGCACTGAGTAACCAACTTTTAGAGAATCTTGAAGTACAAAGCCAAATAGAATACTTTTTTGAGGAGACATTTATTAAAAAAGAAGGAAAGAAACCACTGACAGCCCAAAAGAGATTTTTTTTTTCAAAAGCAGAAAAACAGTAGGAATCTGAGGACTTCAACAAGACTTAAAACATTGTGGAAAGCTGCATTTAGCGAGGTACATTTTCAGTTAAGGACAATGGAAAACATGAGTGAATATATTTCATGAATTATGCATTGTATCAGAACCTCATCTGGTAAGCATTCTGACCTCTGCTATTTCTGTGCTAGTGTCTATTGTAGTCCCAATTAATCAGAAACAAAATTAGCATGGTAGATAATAGATAATGCTAGAATTAAAGACAGAAAGTTGAAAATCCTTATAGTTATTTAACATTTAAAAGCATGAAATTAGTTTTGAAATTAAAATGAAATCAAACAGCAGGAGCAAAAGTAACCTCTTTCTGGTTCAAGCTAAATTTTTAGGAGGACATAAAATTGCTCCATATTTTTATTCTCCACAAAGTAGTTCAAATGTGAATGAATTAAATATATAAGAAAATCAGAGAGAGCAATGAATTGATCACGTAGGTTCTGCATTCAAAGTGAATGTGGTAAAATATAAAAGAATCTAATGGTGATTAGATATAGGAGAAAACCTTTATAAAGGACACTTAATTATTGAAATTATAGGTAAATATTCACATATAGATGAGAAATTAAAATGAGTATCTATGGTTGTGAATTTTCCTAAAAATTAAAATGATTTAATGATTTTTCTCATAGAGAAAGTATTAATTGTTTATCATAAATCAGCTTCCTTTATAAATTATGCACTATTTTATAAAGTAGAAAGTTCTAAGCAAAAAATTTAATAGAAAGGTGCCAACCTCTACAAAGTCCTGGAAAACTTTCATGACGCCCCTCAACTCTTGCTCACTACCTTTCTGACTCTTCCCTATTACTTTTCTCTGCTCCCTCTGCTCCAGCCCAACTGGCCTCCTAATGCTCCTCAAAAGTTCCAGGCATGCTCCAACCTTGCATGGGCTGTTCCCTCTGCTGGGAATGTTCTTTGGCTTGATAATCACATGCCTCACTTCCTGCACAAATTCCTTCAGGATTTTGCTAGAGTGCAATTTCTCAAGAAGGCTACCTTGACCATTCTATTTCAAATTCCCCCACAGAACCTCTCAGGTCTCCTCCCCTGCTCTATGCCATTTTATTCTTTTTCTCACTGTTTAGAAAACTGTATGATTTAATTTTTATTATGTTTTTGTCTATGTCCCTTCCTCCTCTTTAATTTTTATTATTTTTTAAAATTCTCTACTCCCTATCCCACAAAAATGGGCAAGCATTTGTATCTGTTTTGTCTTAAGAACTGAAGAAGTACATTGCAGGTATCTAATATATTTTTAATGTTAAATGTATTACTGAAGAATAGTTGGCATACATATAGTTTCACTTGCATAAGATAGTTATTTGAGAATTCTATACAATACACAATACTTAGCATGATAAGCACAGTTACTGTCATCATATACCATTATTATAATGTTACTGACTATATTCCCTATGCTGTACTTTTCCGCCCTGTGATTTATTTTATAAATAGAAGTCTGTACCTCTTATCCCCTCCACCTATTTTGTCCATCCCCCCAACTTTTCCTTCTCCTGCAAGCAACAGCCTGTTCTCTGTATTTATGAGTCTCTGTTTGGGGTCTGCTTTGTCTTTTGGTTCATTTGTTTTGTTTTTTAGACACCACATATAAGTGAAACCATATGGTTTTGTCTTTCAGTGATTTATTTCTCTTAGCATAATATCCTCTAGGTCCATCCAGGTTATTGCAAATGGCAAGATTTCTATCTTTTTTTATTTCTATCTTTTTTATAGTTGAGTATATTCTATTTGCCACATCTTTATCCATTCATCTACCGATGGACATAGGTGTTGCTTCCATACCTTGGCTATTGCAAATAATGCTGCCATGAACATAGGAGTACATAAATCTTTCTGAAGTAGTAATTTTCATTTTCTTTGTGTAAATACCCAGTAGTGGAATTACTGGATTGCATGGCATTTCTATTTTTAATTTTTTGAGGAACCTGCAGACTATTTTTCATAGCAGTAGCACCAATTTACATTCCTAACAGTGCACGAAGGTTTCCTTTTCTCCACATCCTCACCAACACTTGTCATTTTTGTCTTTTTGATACTAGCCATTCTGACTGATATGAGTTCATATCTTATTGTGGTTTTGATATGGATTTCCCTGATGATTAGTGATACTGAGCATCTTTTCATGTGGCTGTTGGCCATGTATATCTTCTTCAGAAAAAATGTCTATTCAGATCCTCTACCCATTTTTAGTTGGATTATTTATGGCTTTTGGTGTGGAGTTGTAGGAGTTCTTTATACATATATATATATAAAGAATATTAACTCCTTATTGGATATATTCTTACATCAATCACAGAAATAAACTTGCAATGATTACATATTAAAGATTAATAGATTAATAACTTAAATATAAGATGTGAAGCCATGAAACTCCTAAGAGAAAGAAAACAGATGCAATAAACTCTTGCACATCAGCTTTAGCAACTGTTTTCTGAGTATATCTCCTCAGGTAAAGAAAAGAAAAGCAAAAATAAACAATTGGGACTACATGAAACTAAAAAGCTTTGTGAGTGAAGGAAATCAATGAAATGAAAAGTCAAAAAAAAATGAAAATTCAGTGAAAACAAATGGGAGAAGATACTTGCAAATGATATATCCAATAAGGTATTTGATATGTATTGAATGAATAATTGAAAAGGTTGAATTTGACAATGATAAATGAAAATATGTGCCATATGGAGCCCACTAGTTTCTAACAACGCTTGTAATCAGCAAAACATAATTGAATGAGTAAAACTGGAATATATAAAAGGAAAACCATATGCAATTTGGGCCCAAAGAATACACCCAGGCCCAGAAGGTAACAGAAATACATTCTAGTATTCACTGGTACTCTCACCTGTCACTCTCTCTCTCTCATTTTTTTTTAAATTATTTATTTGAGAGAGAGCAATCATCCTCACACATGCACGAGTAAGGGAGAATGGCAGAGGGAGAGGAAGAACCAGACTCCTCGCTAAGCCAGGAGCCTGACTTGGGCTCGATCCCAGGACCCTGGGTTCAGGACCTGAGCCAAAGGCCCATGCTTAACTGACTGAGACACTCAGATGCCCCTCGATTATCTATGTTTTCATCTTAGCATTTGCTATCAATTTAAATATATCTTGGGCACCTTTGTCATCATAAAAATATTAACAACACATTTTTACTGCTGAAAGGATCCTAAAGATAATTTAGCTCACTGAGGAAATGGGAAATCAGAGATGGTAAGTGATTTGGTCAAAGACATACAACAACTTTAATGAGAAGACTGGTGATAGACTCAGGTCTCCTAGTTTCCATCTAGGTTTTTTTTTTCTTAAAGATTTTATTTATTTATTCATGAGAGACAGAGATAGAGAGAGGCAGAGGGAGAAGCAGGCTCCACGCAGGGAGCCTGACATGGGACTCGATCCGGGTCTCCAGGATCACATCCTGGGCCGAAGGCAGGTGCCCAACCACTGAGCCACCCAGGGATCCCCTCCATCTAGGTTTTAACTGTACCAGCATTTTCTACTTCTCCACTGTGGAGACTCATATAGAAAATCTGATCCTCTTGGGACACCTGGGTGGATCAGTGGTTAAGCTCTGCTTTCTGCTCAGGGCATGATCCTGGAGTTCAGGGATGGAGTGCCACATCAGGCTCCCCTCAGGGATCCTTCTCCCTCTGCCTATGTCTCTCTACCTCTCTGTGCCTCTCATGAATAAATTAGTAAATTCTTAAAAAAAAAAATCTGATCCTCTTCAAACAGCACAAATATATTTCAGAACTGTTTGTTATTTCTCAGAATATAAGAAAACACCTTGCTGGAAAATGCATGAGTGACTCCAGCATCCAGAAACGTACTCTCCTTTTTTTCTGGCAGTAAAGCACTCCCCAAGTATTTGTGGGATACCCAAGAGTATGCCCATTGCTTGGATGTAGCTACTATCTGGTTGCTACCATAAGGGCTCTGCTTTCTCTTTCTTCTTCCTCCATAGTCCCCTCTAGTGGGTAAGTCCCCATCAGATACTAGCACATCCTGGATACCACTCCCAGTTACCCACATGATTTGCAAGCACCCACCCACAGCATTCCCACTGGGTGTCATTTTCACTTTGACTTAGACTTGCTGGTTCCCCTGGCTGTTGCCACTGTTGTGTTCTGCCAGTTTTGGTGGGCACTGCTGTTTCTTATCAGACACCATGGTTATCACTTGCCAGACCCTGAAATCTCCCTTTATGTAGATGTGACGCACTGAGTCCCTAGATGCAAGAATTACAATGGTGCCTTTTATGTGACAGAGGAGAACCAAGGCATATAGACCCATTTCTTATATATTATTAAGGCAAACAGTCTTAAAGTTCTTCTTCTCCCTGGAAATCAGATATTAACCAAGAAGATCTGAAAGTAAAGACACCAGGCTATTGATTCCAACAAAACTACCCAGGCTTCGCTACTAGGTTAATTGTTAGTAATAGGGTTACATCTTTTCGAAGGAAGTACTCCAGTTCCTCATCCAATGGTACTTGCCATTTTCCACTCAATACACTAGAGCTTTCATCCATTAGTAAAACTAGTTCCCCTAAGTCTCAAATGCTTCTTGGAAGAGTGAGAGATGGAGGGAGATATATACAAATAAACAAAGCTTATGACAAAATGTATGATTAAAGATGGCACATTCTTACCAAGTATTATAATTATCAGCAGTTACAATAAAAACATTCACCCAAACCTATTATAATTCCAAAGATGCCAAAGCAACTAACTTTATATATTTGGTGTCTCAGGGTCTAAAAGACCAGTCATCCTGATGCTGTACATATGTCTCCTTTCTATTTTTATTTTATAACCAATAAAATAAGTTGTGATAGATTACATCACTAAATTCATTCTTTTACAGCTTCTCATAACACAAATGCTTTCACCTCTGAAGAGAATTTTATCTTGTAGCAAACAATAAAAATGGCATAATTATTTTTATAAAGAGAATTTTAAAATAAAAATAATCTGCATATTTGACTAGAAATGTAAATGTAAAATACATACTAAGACTTTTCTCTATATGGTCATCTTCCTAAAACATTCAGATCTAAGTGAAAAATATAAATCAAGGAAAATAAATGTCATGGCAAATTTCAGGTTGATTTAAGAGTTGATGTGCATTAATAACACAGTGATAACGGATGACATCTATGGAGCATCTACAAGAGTAATCAGCATACATATGGGGACTGCTGTCAAGTACTAGCTCATATAATCTTCACAGCTACTGTATGTCACAGATGTTATTATTACCCCCACTGTAGAGTTGAGGACACTGAGACAGAGAGAAGTTATTTGATAAAGGTGAATGGCAAAGCTGAGGGGTGAAAACCAGTCTGATTCTAGCCCTAAAGCTCTTAACCCATATACTATATTGTCTAGCAATAGCAAGTAGCAGGTCCTCTGTAACAAAAATGTGCAAATAAATCACATGCAGATTATTTCTAAAGGGAAATTCTGTAGATTCAGAGAAAATAGTATAATTGTGAGCAGGATGTGTTACATGACAATACATGAAGAGTTAACAAAACAATATTAAGGAAACTTACTGTTCCATTTTGGGGGGGAGGGGGGAGATTTCTGTGAAAAAAAACCCAGAGTGGTTCAGCGGTTTAGCACCTGCCTTCGGCCCAGGGTGCGATCCTGGAGTCCTGGGATCAAGTCCCACATCAGGGTCCCCGCATAGACCCTGCTTCTCCCTCTGCCTGTGTCTCTGCCTCTCTCTCTCTCTCTCTCTCTCTCTGTGTGTGTCTCTCATGAATAAATAAATAAAATCTTAAAAAAAAAGGAAAAAGAAAAAAAAAAGAAAAATACTCTCCACAATGTCTTTCCTCTTTTGTCTTTTATTACTTTTACTCATTTCTTAAAGGGTCTGTTACTCACTTAGAGATGGCAAATGCGTTTTTCTAAACTACAAAATTTCTTGGATACTTCAGGAGGCCACACTATTAGTGGGAATTATGGGAAAAATATAAAATTTGAAACTAAAAGATGTGGATCTTTCTAATTCTTTTACTTTGTATTGTGAGTTTCATTTAAATACAATACACATTGTCTTATGATTGCTTCTGCACTATATCAGCAGAGATGAATAATTTTAACAGTAACCCCACAGCCTAAAATATTCACTATATGGCCCTTTATAAAAAAGAAAAAAAAAAAGGTTGCCTACCCATGGTCAAAGTAAAAAATGAGATAATACACAACTGAAACACTCAGTGTCTGGTCTATAGTGAGTACTCAACAGATGTGAGCTCAGTCTCTGGTTCTAAGGGTGGCTGAAGTCAATATAGGGCACTAGGTTTTAGAAAAAACAGAAAGGAATTATTACCTTATCCAAGGACAAACCCAGGATGCAGCACATGTATTAGCAGTGATTTCTAAAGGTTTTTTGTTAGTTTTTGCATAGAACCTTCTTTTCAAATAATATATTACATTGAAACTCAATATGCAAAACAAATGAAAGCAACACTGTTCTCAATAAGGATGGGGATGGTAGAGCTACAGTTTAGGAAACTGGCTCTCAGCCTTTTTGTTCTTTCCTCCGCATCTCATACTGTTCCTTCAGATAACAATGTTTTGTGATTGCTCAGTTTTTATTTAACTGAGCAATAAAGGTAAACAAGACTGTATAAAGAGGTATTATAATGAATTTGTTTTCCAAGGAGTAATCTAGAGTCTTCTCAACCAAAAATGTAGACCAAGTGATTCAAACACAGCAGATATTTGGTAGTTCCCAATTAATGGGGTATCTATTTCAGAACCGTAGCATAAATCATCATTCTAGAAAAAAGCACCTTTTCAGGAGAGCTAAAAGCAATTTCAAACATTAGTTGAAGTGAAGTTTGGGGTAGAATCTGGAGTCAGTGCCTTTGGTTAGTGGGAAAGACTGAATGCAGAAAGGCTACACTCTCTTCTGCTTCCTCACTCTTCTCACTGCTCACCTAATATCCTTTCAAAATAGTCTTTAACACCATTTAGAAATTGGTGTGAAGATTCTTTGTGTTTAGTAACACCTAGAGGTGCCTGGTCCATCTGTGCCTTTCACCACCACCACCGACAACCTCAACATCTACCACTGAACTCCTGCATCTTACCTGTTCCTGCTATACCTTGAACCACACAGTGTTGCCAATAACATGCCCACTGGCTGAAGACCCTTCTGACAATAAAGACCATTTCATTAACTGTAGTAGCAAAGCAAGATAATATGCTTAAAAAAAAAATCAGACTCTCAAATCCATTATATTTTTTCTTAGAAATATGAATTGTCATTTCAAAACATTTAATATGATAAAAATGTATTTAAAGCCTTCCATCCTTCTACCAACAAATGAAATTTTTCACAAAGCTCTGTTTTTGTCAGCTGTGATGCAAAGTCCATCTTAGCTATAAATTATTGTTTTCAACATATAATTTGTAGAGGGAAAACGAATCCCAGATTTGAAGAAATTTTGTTCTTGTCACATGAAGTACCACAGATTTGTGATACTAAGTCTTACACATATGAATCAAAACTTCTAGCTGTCAAAGCTGGAAGCAAGTAAATAACTGCTGTCAGGAATGACAGAGAAAAAGAAAGAGACAACATAAAGAAAGAATGAGCATTACAAGCACAGAGTGATTTTATATTTATCACCAAAAAATTGCTTGTGAAAATGAATATGCACTCAGTAATTCTTAGTTAAAAACACACTACCGGGATCCCTGGGTGGTGCAGTGGTTTAGCGCCTGCCTCTGGCCCAGGGCGTGATCCTGGAGACCCGGGATCAAATCCCACGTCAGGCTCCCGGTGCATGGAGCCTGCTTCTCCCTCTGCCTGTGTCTCTGCCTTTCTCTCTCTCTCTCTGTGTGTGACTATCATAAATAAATAAAAAAAATAAAAAAAAAAACTACCTATTTTGCCCTAAGTCCTAAAACGGAAGTCATATTCAGTTAGTGTCATTGTGGATAAGGCAATGGAATGATGGGAAGACTGAACTGCTAAATACAAGTTTTCTTAATGATTTCCTATTCTCCCTTTCTAAAAAGAATTTCTGCTATCTTGTCTTTGTGGGTTAAGAGGTAAGAGATAGACACAAATATTGGGAGAAACCTAAATCTATGACAAGGAGACACTGAAAACAGAGGTGAGCAAAAAAAATGAGGTGAGAAAAAAGAAAATGTCTATGGGGATAAGGGGCAGAATACAATGAAGAGGAGAATCTCAGGATATTATGAAGAGAGAGCTTAGCACCCAAGTACAACCTCAGACAGAGGACTTGACGTGATGTGTGACACGGCTGCATCTTTACATTTCAGTAATAGTTACTACTGCTCTAAAACCTACAGCCTGAAAGGAAGTATTACCTGAAAAGAGGGAAAGATTTATAGAGTGTCACTTCACTCAGTCTCTCAGCCTCACTCCAGACCACAAAGGACACCTCTCAAACTGCATCGACTTAGAAACAGAAAAGGACAGTAGACAGCGACCACAGGACCACACCTCCCCCTTTGAAACTGAATGTTAGCGAGGACAAGAAATACTACTGATCAGCAACTATTCCTAATCGAAAGGTTTTGTTGACTTTTCACCTGAGCTAACAAGCCAAAGTCTAAAACATAAAGGATCCTCTTTATTTCTCCTGCCTGGGGCCAGTGAGCAGCCCATTTATCTTCAAGGAGTTCTTCTAGCAAATACTGCCCCAGAATGCTGCCTAAGGGGAAATGGCTGCAGCTGCTTCTTAATGCAATTTTTGTCAGGAAGATAAGTTTCTTCATTGAAAGGGTAAATGGAAGAAGAAAAGGCTTCTGCAAACTGTCATATTTCACAAGAAAGAGGCCTTTTAAAATTCCCTGGGAGTTTGATTTTTCTCTTACAAACCAAAAGAGCTCTAATTGCCCTGCTTCAAGATAGGCAAGATAGGCCTTGTTTCTTCAGTCCAAACCCAGACAAAAAGTTTAATTCTCTGAAAGGCTGCTCCTCTTCTATTAAATCACATTCCTTCTAGATATAAAGTTGGCCAATCACCAGTCAGAAAATGTGCTGCCATTAATGGTATGTGATTTTCTTTAGTCAAAAGAAAGTCACTTTTCAGCTTGTCCTTCTGGCTGCTTGGCAAAGGGTAGTTAGCCTCTTCTTTGCTTTCTTCTCTGGCTCCACTTCAATGCCATCAGCTAAACAGAAGGCTTTTCAATAGACACCAGCCCTAAATTACTTCTGCTGGAAGATCTCATGAAAATAAGCACCTGTAAAACAATTGGTTTTTTAAAAATGGTATGATATATTTCATCTGGTTAAATTACTCTCATAAGTAATCTTTAGGAAGCCCACAGGTTGGTATGAAGGCTAAGGTAAAATATGGGAGCAACATAAATTATCTTGGGAATATATAGGCTACTAGAAATGTCAACCATGCAAATAGTCAAACCACTTAGATACTAAGATTAATATACTCTTATAAAAATATCCTATGGATATTTTCTCCCTCATTTCTTAAAATGGCTACTGACTATAGATAGATCTATGATTCAATTCATTTATTTACCTCTTTCACTGCCAGGCTCTAGCAGGGAAAAAAATTTAATATTTTGTACCTGCTCTCCAAAAGACTAAGAAACTAGCAGAAAAGCAAGTATCCTTTTATAGCCATACTTGTGATATGAATAAAGGAGTGAAGGTAGGCAGAGGAGGAAGTAATTTGGCCGGGACTCAGAAAAAAAAGGATATAAGAAGTCTTCACCAGAAGGGAAAATCTAGCTGAGCTTTGAGAAAAATCTCTGAATTTGCCAGGCAGGAACGTGATGATGGGGCATTTCAAGAATACCAAAAGTCTGTATCACTTTGAGGAAAGGCAGAGAACCTGGCAAGCACAAGAAGCAGGGTGAAAAGGTGTGAAAAGAAGTTAGCAAGATACTTTTTTTTTAAGACCTTGGATACCCCACAAAAAACTAAAACTTTCTGGAGGCTCTGAGAATTGTCCAAGATTTCTGAGCAAGGAAGAAACTTCGAATAGAACTACAGGCCAGAGATTACAATGACTTTGCCATTTTCTGGAGGCTGTGAGAATTGTCCAAGATTTCTGAGCAAGGAAGAACTTCAAATAGAACTACAGGCCAGAGATTACAATGACTTTGCCATTTGTTTACACTAAACTTGAAAAAAGTAATAAATGCAATAAACAGTATATAACAAACTTCTAAAAAAAACACCTTTGCTTTTAGTTAGATTTTATAGTTAATCAGTTCTAGGGTGGGGACAGAGAAGAAATCTGAACTAATTACTTTAGACTTTTCATTTTGTGAGAGTGCTTATACTCAGATAGCAAAGTTACACTCAGATAAAATGGTATTTTCAAATTTATAAATTTTGTACCCTGATTACCAAGGTTGGATTTCTGTTTAAGATGCATATGTGTAGGGGATCCCTGGGTGGCTCAGGGGTTTAGCGCCTGCCTTCGGCCCAGGGCATGATCCTGGAATCCTGGGATTGAGTCTCACGTCGGGCTTCTGCATGGAGCCTGCTTCTCCCTCTGCCTGTGTTTCTGCCTCTCTCTCTTTCTCTCTGTGTGTCATTCATGATTAAATAAATAAATAAAATCTTTAAAAAAAAGATGCATATGTGTATAAGCCCGCATAAACTCAATATTTATAAAATTTATGTAAAAGGGACTGGAGTTTAATAACAGAATCATTATTATAATAACATTATTCTTTACATAACAGGTTTATTTTATTAGTCTTTCCTTTGTGTCCTCTTTTATGGGCAGAAGGAAAATTAGAATTTTGATGAGCTTTATTGTGGCTGAATGCAAAAAAGATTCTTTTTGTGGGGGGAATGTAGAAAAGATGCAAAAAGGGAGAAAAAGCATGAGACAGAATTCTCCTCATAAAGATATTCTGAAGGCATCCTGCTGTGTCAGTTAGATCCTACAGCTGCTCAAAATAGGAAATATCCGGAAGCACTGTGCTGTGTAATGGGAGAGGAGCTCTCATTTTTTAACTTTCTTGCTCCAACGGTGTCCTAGCTAGAAAGTCATCTGGGGGCATGAGCTAAAGGAATATACACATTAAGGTTACATTTATGCAAAATGTAGTAATATGATCAATATTTAAAATCAGACCTTAAACTTAGAATGTTCACTTGACAAAACTTTATATACACACACAAGCATACAAAAGTCATGTTTACACAAACTTCATTATAAAAAATATCAGTCTGTTGCAAACTTCATCATAAAATGGAGTTAAACATATTATAGTGTCTTTTCAAAGAGAAAACAAATATATTAAGCCACCAGCCTTTCCTAACATAATGTTTTACTGAAGTTTTGAAGGGAGAAGTTAAACATGGAATCTTTATAGGGATCCAAATTAAAAAACAAGGATGCGGTTAAATATTGTAGGTTCATTTATCTTCCTTTGTAAAAACAAAACAAAACACATCACTGTAAGTGAATGGTTATAACCCTCAGTGACCAAGAGAGGTAAGAAGATGGGAGATAAATGTGCAATGTAATGAGGGAGGATTGTCTAAAAAGCTCTCCATGTTTTCAGTCTAGATTCTTTTCAATAAAGATTGATTACAGCCTTAGAGGCAGAATGTATATCGTTATTCTTCAGAGATCCCATCCTGGGAGGCTAAACTACTCCCTTGCTATTTTTATTAGCATGTGTGTCTATAGCCGAAAATATACAGGGAAAAAGAGCTTTGACTCCTGTATTTTATATATGTACCCTTATATAACCAAAGCAATGGATATATTTGCATTAGGATTTAATCATCTGATATGGGTCCTATGTTTCTCCAACATTCAGATTTTCCTTTACACCCTTTGTTGCCAAAACTGGTTGAGCCACTTCAATGATAGGAACCTACTGTGGATTTACTACAGCTTTTTATTTCACAAAAACTACTGCAAAATCACACAAACCAACTGCCTCTGTAAACGGTTTTACAGATTATCCATTTATCAAGGCTTCGGGGAAGTATATTTCATGATTCTTTTGTTTATGTCAAGGTTTAGAAATAACACGCATGCCAAAAAAAGGTTTTCTGATCTATTCTATAGGCCTCTTGTTTCTAATTTTGTTCATCTGGATTTATTCTTTGTGGAATTAAGAGGTAGTAGTATTACATATAAGTAGAGATTCAGATGGAATCTGACAAACGGAATCTGAAGCCCTTTCTCCACACATTGCCAATGTGGGCTTTCTGAACATCAGATCACTTTCAGTGAAAGGGGAAAATAACAGTTGCATATGTAATAAATAACAACAGTTTCTGCTACCTAACACATTATGTTTCCTTTTTTTTTTTTTTTAAGATTTATTTATTCACTCATGAAAGACGGGGAGAGAGAGAGAGGCAGAGACATAGGCAGAGGAGGAACAGGCTCCTCAAAGGAAGCCCAATGCAGGACTCGATCCCGAACCCTGGGATCACAACCTGAGCCCAAGGCAGCTGCTCAACCGCTGAACTACCCAGGCATCCCCACATTATGTTTTCTACTGCATTTCTTTGATTGTAAGTTGCCACTGATATAAGTCTCACTTGTGAATTAGTGAACAGCTTTTCTGAACATTTCTGAAACGTTAAATGAATAAAAATGTTGGTCTTAGAATCAAGAAAAAAATTATTTTTAAGGAAATGTTTAGCCACTTTTAAAGATCTCCAACTATCAATTACTTTGTCAAAAAAGATGCCATCCAGTTGTAGAGGGTCCCAGATATTTTATTTGTGTTTAAATATATATATATATATATTTATATTTATATATATATAAATATATATATATCTCGAATAAATTACTTCCAATAACAAAAATTTTAAATAGTTTAAAATGGGGAAAATGGAAAAAGAAATACCATTTATGTGCTATTGGCTATTTGCCTCTGTGCTATGTGTTTTATATAAATTCTTTCTTTTAACATTTACTGCAATCCTATGAAATATATTCTAACTTTTCTCATTTTACACTAAAGGAAACTCAGACTACAAAAAGGTAAAAACAAAACAACACAGAAGAAATGCTTGACCAAAATAAGATACTAGTAAGTGGCAGAATGGCTATTCAAAAAGTCTAATACCTTCTTCATTATAATGCCTCTCCAAGAAATGTCAAGTTGACAGGTTTACAAAACACTAACAAAATCTCTGCTAAAATATACTTTCATATGCTTAAAGCAATTTGTTTAGAAATGTATCTTTTATATTACTTCAACTGAATTCTTCAGGAATATTTATTCTCTCATCACTAATACTAAGACCAATGTCTTTCCCCAGAGATAATTCTGAATGACTCTATTGTTATATTCTAATTAACATAAACTCTTAAAAATTCAGTTAAGATCCCATTATTTTCTCAAAAGTCAGGATATTCTTTCTTTAATGAGACTTAACAACTGATTACTTGTATTCTATTCCTGGCTACACTTGCCAGGATGTGGTTAGGAGCTTGCGTTAAGCCAGGCTAGACTGGGTTTGAGTCCCTGCCTCACTAGGTTCTCAGGGACAATGAACCAGCTACTGAGCTTCTTTAGGCCACAGTGTCATTAACATTTATGAGTTCATGTTCTAAAGCTCTTAGTTCACTGCCTAGCACAGAGTAAGCCTAGTTGATTCATTCCATAGATAGTTTAAATGTTACTGTGGTATAGAGCATACGAAAGGGAACTGGAAATGTCAATGCATTTAACTTCAGCTTGGGCAGTAAGCAAAATGCACTCACTGTGCCTTATACATTGAAATAATTAAAACTAGTTTTAGACTCACGCATGTAATATTGAGCTCCACCACTAATTAGCATATCAAATATTGCCTTTCCTTTGGAATTAGAGAAGCACTGGTGAAAACTGCATGATGGTTTATAATATGCACCTTTTTGATATCGCAGCTTGATCTAACATCAAGAACCATGGTAACACTTCAGTTTGCAACAAATGAGAAATACCTACCTAGAAGAGTGTTCCCAGAACTTGTTCCACAGACACTGATCTCCCTACAATTTTAGATTCATATAAAATAGTGATACACCATGATCATGTGCTCTGTGACCATCTACAGTAAGGAAGCCTATTTAACTTTATTTACAGATTTATAATTTCCTGAATTTGCATCATCACAGATTTCTTTTTCTTCATGTAACACCTATTAAAATAAGCTCTATGGAAACATAGTCCAGGGTTCAAAGTCCTCTTTAAACCCTGTCCAAAAGGTACATTTAAAAATAAGTCTCTTCTTTAATCTCTAGTAAAAGTAATGGCATTATGGATCTCCTCTTCAGTTTTCAGAAAAATTATGCTACAAAGGCATGGAGGTACATATTAAAATTTCAACTAATTTAGTGCTGAGGGCTACAAGATGAGAACAGCATATGGCAGGGAGTCTTACACTTCCTACCTACATGAACTGTTTTAGTTCCATTAAAAGCTGTTATGATATATATATATATATATATATATATATATATATATATATATATATTTTGGCAATAGATTCCTGCTACAGAAATAATGTATCTTTAGGCTATAATATGGCTGGAAGAATTCATTTTGTCCTAGCAAGAGGAAAAACAAAAAACAAAAACGACATTGGACTAGGGAATCTTCCTCATCACAAAACAGCAACATGTATCTCAAAATTGGTAACTGTGCTTGTTAAAAGGAAGAAAAAAAATTCTTCAGTGATACAACAGGTGTCAGGTTACTGGTCACCAATTTAGGAAAGTCTCATTAAATTCAAAACACACAAATGAAAATCAAATAACCATGGCAAACAGTGTTCCTCATTTGCTTGTTTCTAAAATCTACTGCAAGATAGAATATGCTATACCCCAATTATATTGGTTTCCAGTGGATTTAAAATTACAACTTTCTCATTAAAAAAAGTATGTGCTTAGGGAATTTAAAAAGTTCCAAAAATGAAACTATAGCTCTAACAGCATTATTCTAATAGTAAATCTTAACCAATCTTGAAAGCAGTCATGATAACAGCAACTATTTCTCAACAGGGGAGAGGCCAATATTCTATCATTCTGAAATGATATTTCACATACATTATGACTACTTGGAATAGTGTAAAAAATACAAATGAAAAAAAATTTTTTTCAAGATTCTCCATACCTTCCTTACTTTTCACTTTGATTAGTGGTCTCTGATGTTCCTCATGATCACATGTTTCTAATGACCACTTTTTAAGTTAGAAAATACCTCCAAAGTACATCCTAAGCAGCTCAAAGGAATGTCTCATCCAAACACATGTCTCTCTTTGATGTCATCTTATTATTTGCCTTACACAGATGAAACACAGACATATGCCAATGTAGGTACCCTCTATTAACATTTGAGGGGGAATTTTAAGTTCAACTCATTTATAGAGTCATTAGCTAATAAATGACTTCATGTTATATAACAAACTATACAGGTCACTGGGTTAAATTAAGTCTTTTAAATAGCTTTCAAGAAACTAACATTTTTTTACTGTTCGTAAGTAACACCATAAAGCTTAGTTCACTGAAGCGCACCAATCTAAGTCACTCAAGCTTGAGAATACTATAGATGGAATGTTTGTGACCCCCCCAAAATTCATGTTGAAATGTAATTCCCAGTGTGATGGTATTTAAAGGTAGGGCCTTTAGAAGGTGAGTAGGTCCCTAAAGCTCTTAAAAAAAGGATCTTATTAGTGCTTTTATTAAAGACACTCAAGAGGGTTCCCTTGCCCCTTCTGCTGTATGAAAACACAGCAAGAAGATGGTGTCTAAGAAGCAGAAATGGTCCCTTACCAGACACCAAATCTCCTGGTGCCTGATCCTGGACTTCTGAGCTTCCAGAACTGTGAGAAATTCATTCATAAGAAACTCAGTGTATGTTATAGCAGTCCTAACAGACAAAGACACAGAGTAACATAATAAATGAGGAACCTGGATAAATATCCAGTGTGGTAGCCAACTTCCAGTATTACCTGCAGTGATTCTTGCCTCCTGAATTCATACTCCCATGCATCCTCTCCTACAATGAATAGAGCTGGCTGCTCTAATAGAATTCTGTGGAAATGAAGTATGTATGGCATCTGAGGCTAGGTCATGGATGATACTGTAGCTTGTGCCTTGTCTTCTTGGCTTGCTCACTCTGACAGAAGTCAGGTACCATGTTGTGAGGACAGTCAAACATGGAAAGGCCCAGATGGGGAAGAACTAAGGTCTCTTGCCAACAACTAGCACCTTGTGAATGAAACAGCTTGGAAGCCACCCCACATCAAGCCTTCAGATGACTGCAGCCCTATCTGGCACACTGATTCAATCTCATAAGAAACCTCTAGTCAGAGCACCCAGCTAAGCTGCTTCTAAAGCTCTGAGCAGCAGAAACTGTGAAATAATAAATATTTATTGTATGTTTTAGCCATTAAATTGTGGGGTAGTTTGTTACATAGTAATGAATACTTAAATAATTGTGGGGTGATTTGCTGCATAACAATGGATAAGCACACCCAACAACCAATCCACAGAGTTTTGTAGCTCCTGAGTTGTTATAATAAGTGAGGCATATATATATTCTAGTGGTAAGCACTGAGTAGAGACTTTCAAAGAAGTTGGGCAGTTCTCTCAAATGTCAAGGGTTCACTGTATGAAGAGTTACAAGTAGTACACAATAAGTTCCATGAGGGCATGGATTTTTGTCTGTTTTATTTTCTAGTGTATCCCCAAGGCCTGGAATAGTGCCTGGATTACATTAGATGCTTAATAAGTAGTAGATGAATGAATGTATGCAGTTAGGAGGGCATCTACCATTTAGCTCTCATTAATCACCAACACTCTTTGCTTTGGAATGCTTTCTGTTATTACAGAAAGGAACACCAGATAGGAAAAAGAATATTTGCTTTGCCAGGTCTACTTGGAAGACACATCCTGCACTACTCCAAAATGTTCTTTCTATGCCTTCTTCCTTCTCACACCAAAGGACCCTTCCACTGAAAGTGAAGCTGGACTTAAGCTGAGCTAACATTGAGTTCAGCTGTTTAAACTTCATGCACCAAGGGCAGAGTTTGGTAACCTTATGATTGCTAATGACTACACGGAAAGCAAAAGAGGGTAGAGAAGGAATATATATTCAAGACAGACTTAGTTCAAGAGCACATTCAAATGATATGAAATCCAATCTTTGAAATTTCTTAAAATCTTTTAAACAGTTAGCCTCTACCCCCTAAGTAGACACAAGTAATAACAAAGGGATTTTAAAAGAAATAAACCCAGAAGTATAACAAAAGAAAGGGAGATAATGGCAGAGAGAGGAGTGGAGGAGGTAAGATACAGCATAAATCCAGAATGCTAGAAAGTAGAATAATGGGAAATAATTGGCTTAGAGCAGAGAAAGGTGAAAGTTCAATACCAAGAAGGGGTAAGAAGGAGTAACAGATAAGAAACAAACAAGTTAGCTGACAGAAATCAGAAAAAGATGCATCTTACATTTCTGAGGGTAGTAGCAAAGGTGAGGCTAAGAAAGATGGTTGATTGAACACCTAAAAGCATAGAGGCCCTTGGATCCAATCCTCCACCCTGAGCAACCAGATGATTACAATTCCTTCACCCAGCAACAGACTTGTTCAGTTTCCTATAAAGTTGAATCAAATTATAAAAGACCTCAGAGTGAGGTAACTGCTAGAGTGTCATAAAAAAAGGGAATAAGTAAATGTCTAGTGAATGTCTATGTACTAAAAGTAATCCCCCTGCCCCATCACATACTCCAACCGCCCTGTGCTACTTAGTTCTAAGAATGAAGGCAGCCTATGAGGAAGGATCTGAGATTATTCCTCTGTGACCAAATTGGCAAACAAAATAAAATGCTTGCAGTTAATAGTCGTTTGGTATATAAACTATAGATGCAGATATATAGATGGAGACATACAGTTTGGTGTGTATATATATATATACCAAATAAAATGGTTAAAAATGAATAAGTGAACAGTGAAGTTTATGACTCAATAAGTTCTACTCATAAATAACAGGTATACAATAGGATTTTAAATGCCTCATTTGAAAATATAAATATACAATCAAGACATAGATGAAGGAAACAAGAAAGAAAAAAAATGTAGAGAACAGAAGAAAAGTTTAGAAAACTATAATCAATAAGATATATAAACATGAAACAAGTACAGGATATTATACAAAATGTTTGTGGAAACTAATTAACAATAAGAACAGAAATAATACATCCAGTAAAAGAGTGGAAGATAAAATTGAAGAAATCTCTCAAAGTAGAACAAGAATAAGAAAAAGGTGGAAATTAGAGAGGAATAAGGAAATTGGAAGACCTACCAAGTTGTTCTAGTATCTTATATTATAGGAGCTCCAGAAATGCAAAACTGAAAACCAAGAGAATTATCAAAGGAAATGTTTCAAAAAAATACACTATAACATGAGTCACCAGATACAAAGGATCTACTAAGTATTTCATATAATGAATAAAAAACTATCCAAAACAAAATCGTCCAAACTAAAGCACATCAGTGTAAAATTTCAGAACACTGGGGATAAAGAGAAATCTCTAAACCCCTAGTAAAAGGAAACTGACAAACTGAAAAGCAGTCCAAAGCCAAGATATTAGGTAGCAGGATAGCATCATACTTCTCAACAGCACCTGAGTGCTAAAAGAAAATGGAAAAATACCTTTAAAATATGGGGGTGGGGAGAGCATTTCTAACCTATATTTATATACTCATTCAGACTTCAATCAAATGTGAAATTCGAATAGACATTTTTTGGCCTATGTTATATATTATATCTCAAAAATGTACCTCCAATTATGTTATCTTTCTCTGTAAGTTGTAAAAGGATGTGCCTGCCTAAAATGAGAGAAAAAAGCAAAGAAAGGGGGAGACATGAGATCGGATGGAAGGAAATACACAATAGAGAAGCAGAGGGAATTCTGGGATGATGACGAAGGGAAATTAGGTATGACAGCTGTGCAGCAGAATTACAGAACTAATCCAGATCAGCATAAGGGGAGAGACAGCTATAACACAGCTGTATGAAGAATATCTCTATAACACAGCTGTATGAAGAATATCTCTAAGAAAACAAAAACAAAAAATGACAGAATAGCGGATTTTTATGACATTATTGAGAAGTTTGCCCTTCTGATGGAGAGTTCAGAATGAATGAAAATGACAAGACAGAATAGAAAAAACACATCAATTACTGACACCAGGAAGAAACAGAACATTATTAAAGAAATGTAATCAACAATGAACAACATATTCATGGTCATAATTTTATTACTAAATATTGATTTCACTGAAAAGTTACATAATTAATTGAAAAAAAATGGAAGAAATGACATTTTAAAAATTATCGCCATTTTTTATAGTAGGAAATCTGAAGACATTACACAAAACAGAAATGTGAAAAAAGCATTAAAATATTCAGAAACACAGAGGTAAACGCAAAAAAGCAGCAGCTGAAAGTGTGAAAAGTAGCTGCCCTAAAAAGTAAAGAATAGGGAGGTGAAAAGAAAGGACAGAGTACTGTCTCATTTTGTTACAAGCCCTGTGAAACTACTGACTTTTACACTAGACATATATATCAATTTTGTTAAAAAAAATGTAATTTAAAAGATCAAACCTAATTTAATTGGCTGTCCCAAAAAAGTACTAAAAATATTATATTTAATAAAACATGAGAAAATTTCATCCACATATGAATACAATGGGAGAAAAATTAAAAATATTTACTTCCAGAAGAACAGGAAATTCACTTTCTTCACTATTACTCTGACATTAAAGTCTTCAGAACTAACTTTTCATATTAATACAGTTCAGACATGGTTTTAAAATCTGATGAATATAAAAGCTAAACAAATGAGACTTGAAATGGGTCCATCAAGAAAGGATACAATTATCTCATGTATCCTGGGGTATGTTCCTGCTACTTTACCTACTTTACTGGCTATGCAAACATGTTAACATACATATGCATCTACATACATAAATACAAATACACACGTGTCCAAAATGTATTTAAAATTTGGGTGTAGGATGCAGAAAGATAATTTTGCTATGATTGCCACAGAATTGATTTTATTTTTTTGAAAATGTTTTGCTCAATATAAGAATTTCAACTTCTTACAGATATGCAAGTTGTAGGCAGATCATTTTCATGAGTATTACCCCGAATAAAAAACAGAGCTACATATTTCAATGACTCAGTAGCTTTCAGAAAAGTATACATTCTAAATTTTGAAGAATTTGGTTTCGGAGCTTGCATGTCATTTAAGTATGCTGACTTTCTTGATGACAAACCCAGTAAGGTTTTTTGGTTTTTTTTTGTTGTTGTTGTTGTGTTTTTATATTCATGAAAGACACGCAGAAAGAGGCAGAGACACAGGCAGAGGGAGAAACAGGCTTTCTGTGGGGAGCCAATGTGGGACTCAATCCCAGGATCCTGGGATCACGACCTGAGCTGAAGGCAGATGCTTAACCATGGGGCCACCCAGGTGTCCCACACCCCAGTAAGCTTTAAGAAAATATAGAAAAATCAGGGATTTCATGAGTACATTTATATAGCCCACAAAATAGTTATATTTACAAATTTACAAATAGATTAATAGGTTTTACAACAGAAACAAAAATTTGCATTCCTTTATTGAATGAGAAAATTTCTTTCACATCCTATAATTCTGTCATGAGAGCTTTAACTAAAGCTTTCAGAGTAGTATAACTGAAATCATATATAGTATCAAATAGAGAAATATGTTTTCTTCTTTGTCAATAATTTGTAAACGATAAGAATGAGGATAATAAGCAGGTAACTACTGAGTATTTTCCCATGTCAATATACACATTTAGCTACCTTTAAATCTTATTTTGTGTAGATGTTTTAGTACTCTATAGTATTTTACCGTAGAGTTTCCAAATGCATTCTAGCATTATTTAAAAAGGATCTTTTACAGGATACCAGGCACATAATCTCACCGTAACCCATAGTCTACCTCTACCCCCTAACCCTAATCCCAATACTCCAGAAAAGTCTCTGAACTGCAGGATGGATACCAGGCACATATCCTCACTCTAACACTAACCCTAACCCTAGATCTGAGAACATGGATTCTTGAACACACAATAAGAAAAAATGAAAAGCAGCTTAATGAGTCTGGAGAAGACCCAAAATATTAAAGAAACAGTAATGTTTACGAAAATAAGCATGAATGTAGAGATATAAATAGAACAATTGAATATCTATTTAAAGAGTATTTAGAGCCCCCAATCTCATTTGCCTCACCTCTCTTATCTATTCTCCAGCCACCATAACTCTAGAATTTCATTCTCTGGAGAGGTCTCTGAACTGCAAGACACCATGCACACAACCTTGCCATAAGTCTAACCATAGCTTTTACCCTAAGCCTACCACTAACACTTAACAGTAAACCTTTCCTAACCCTCA
The DNA here is from genome assembly GCF_011100685.1 of Canis lupus familiaris. Taxonomy (NCBI): domain Eukaryota; kingdom Metazoa; phylum Chordata; class Mammalia; order Carnivora; family Canidae; genus Canis; species Canis lupus. The sequence continues at coordinate 7,381,141 of NC_049234.1, read as the reverse complement.
ACCTCTGGAGAGGTCTCTGAACTGCAGGTTACCAGGTACATACCCTCCCCCTAATCCTAATCCTAGATGTGAGAAAGCGGGTTCCTGAACACATGATAAGAAAAGTTGAGAATCAGCCTAGTTCTTCTGGAGAAGATCTCAAATATTTAAGAAATGGTAATATTTGTGAAAATAGATGTGAAGGTAGAGATAAAAAAACAAAAGGACTATTGAATATTTACTTGAAGAGTATTTAGAGTCTTAAATCCCTTCCTTGCCTCAACTCCCTGGACTGCTTCCATGTCTATTCTCACCTCAGCAGGAGTCTGGGGTTTTATTCTCTGGAGAGGTCTCTGAACTGCAGGATGCCAGGCATATACCCTAACTCTAATCCTAACCCTCAACTTAACACTAACTTTAAACCTAACCCTCTGGAGAGATTACTAAACTGCAGCTAACTAGGTACATGCCCTCATGCTGGTACTAACCCTAGCCCACCCTAACTGTACCTAGGTATGCAAAAAAAAAAAAAAAATTTGAAAATTTAGTATATATGTGCAATGGAATATTACTCAGCAATAAAAAAGAATGAAATCTTGCCATTTGCAATGACATAGATGGAGCTAAAGAGTATTATGCTAAGCAAAGTCAGTCACAGAAAGAAAAATGCCATATGATTTCACTCATATGTGGAATTTAAGAAACAAAACAAATGAGTAAAGGAAAAAAAAAAAAAAGAAGTGAGCCCAGAAGCTGACTCTCAATTATAAAGAACAAACTACCAGAGGGGAGGTGGGCAGGGGGGATGGGTTAAACAGGTGATGGGGATTAAAGACAGTGCTTGTTGTGATGAGCACATGGTGTTGTACTGAAGTGTTGAATCACTATACTGAACACCTGAAACTAATATTTCAGTGTGTTAACTAACTGGAATTTAAATAAAAATGAAAAAAAAAGAAGGCTCCTTTAGGCATTAATCAATAGAAGATTACATAAAAGCTACTTGTTGAGTACATATTCACGTGTAGCTTCTTTCCTTAGATTCTGACCTAACTAAAAAGCAATTAACAGGTAGGAAGATGCTAATATGATGCTACACAGCTGGCAAGGAGTTCTTAGATTCTTCTAGGTCTGCGTTGGATTACTTACCTGTTACTGAGGAGACACTACTCGTTTTCAGAAAGTGGACTCCAATAATCACTGCCTTTATTCTATATCCTCAGAAATCTCACTCTAAGAATTTGTACTCATTGACCTAGCATCTTGAAAGCTGTCAACAGACTACAGGAAGACACTCAGAGGTCAGTATTTAAATCATTTCTTAAATTCATGCCACTATTTTTAACAATTCAAACTTTTTCATTCATTTAAAATGTATCCCTGGGAATCAACCATACCCCCACACCACTGTGCTACCTGCTGAGGATGCAAACTTCAAAAGGACACATATGGTTCCTGCCATTCCATTTTTACATTCCTGTGACAGAAGCTTACATTCTTGTGGGAGATACATACAGATAAGAAGGCAGAACAGGACAAAACAAACAAACAAACAAACAAACAAACCAACCCTGGAGTAAGCAAGGATGAGAGCTAAGAAGTTTAAGCATAAAGACTGTGGAAAGAGTGCTTGACACTGAGGGAATAGCATGTGCTAAAGCCCAGAATTAAACGGAAACCAGAAGATTATGGATGAATGAGGAATGTAAGGATGGGAGAAGGGTGACAAATGATGGGGCTAGAGACGTCAGTTGATGCCAAACCATGAAAGATAAGTGTTTGTGATTTTTATTGAAGGACAATGGGGGAAACTGATGTTTTTTAAATTTTATTTTCATCAAGGTGCTATTTGTATACAATAACATATTTGAGTGATGGATAAGTTTGTGCTGAAAAGCAACGTTCCAGCATACTTACACCTTCTTCCCCAGGACTATTCCCAAGAAGCAACCTCTGCTACCAGTTCTTATATTAGGCCTCTTGATGGTCCCCAACTCCAAATCAAATCCTGATTTCTTGGTGACTTAGGTTATTTATTCTTCCCCTCCATAATTTTTGACAATCATGCTATTTTTATAAATTCAGAGTCAGTACCTCCTTAACCTGCTACGTAAGATGAGTCTATGCATGCTTCTACATCTCCCTCCTTCTTCACATTCCTTTTTACCTGTCTCCTCTTTGACCACCTAACTTTTCTTTTTTAATTATTATTGCAAACTCATAAACATCTACATTCTACTTTGAAAAGCAGCGTAAAATCTACACAGACTAAATGCACACATGCTAAGTATGTAATTGTCCAAGTGTTAGCAAATGTGCATAGCACTATAACCAATACATTGGGCAACCCAGGTGGCTCAGTGGTTTAATGCCGCCTTCAGCCCAGGGTGTGATCCTGGAGACCCAGGATCGAGACCCATGTCAGGCTCCCTGCATAGAGCCTGCTTCTCCTTCTGTCTATGTCTCTGACTCTCTCTCTCTCTGTGTCTCTCATTAATAAATAAATAAAGTCTTTAAAAAAAAAAAAGAAAAAGGATCTTAAAAAAAAAAAAAACAATACCTTAATCAAGATACAGAACATCTCCATTTTCCTAGAGAGTTCTACTTTCCCCTATTGTATAGTCAATTCTCACCCCCAAAGACAGCCCCTCTCCTGATTTGCTATCACCCAGATCAAATCTGCCCATTCTAGAAAACTCATAAAAGTGGAATCATACAATATGTACTATTCTTCACTTAACATAAAGTTGTTAGAGATATCCATGTTTATGTGTATAGCAGAACTTGATTTTTCTGCATTGTTAAGTAGTATTCTTCTGCATTAAATATATCATTGTTTGTTCATTCTGTTTTTTTCCAAATTTTACCTATTATATTTAAGCTACTATAAACATGTCCATGTTTATAACATGTTAATTTTTTTAGTTTATTTTGTATATAAAATAAATCCTTCCACTTGTTTTCAATAAATACCTTGAATTAGTTACAGGCTAGGTATGTGATAAATGAGACCAAGTGATAAAAGATTCCCACAGCTTTAAATCCCAACTTATTAATAGTAAGAATGAAAGAAAATTAACTTTAAGGATTTATACATCAATGCTTTGTGAATTCAAAACTATTGAATCTCACTTGAAGATTAAATCTGAACACTTATGGCTAATATTGCAATTTAAGATCCATCAAGAAAATTACTCCTTTGATATCACCAAAGGAAAAACATCTTAGTACAAGGAAATTTTTAAACCAACTGTATAACTGCATCAACAGTTCTTCAGAATCTAGAGAATCTGATTCATACTGCATTTTAATGGGAAAAAAAAAAAGAGAGAGCTTTGAAGGTATGGAGAAAAATGCATAATGAAAGTAGCCTAAAAAGTAAAAAGTCACCCATTTTGCTTCCTAAAAATCTAAGCCCATTGGATAATCTCTTGTATACCTCTCCTGAGGTATTTAAATAGATTAGCTAAGAGTCCTCTAGCTTTTGCTCTAGAATACAAACTGGTAGCTTTGTGTTAGAGAAAGCAAATCAAAACCTTTCTATCCCAATTACAGGTGGGAACAGAAGGAAGGTCCAACTGACATCATTATACAATAGTGATGGAAAAAAAAAAAAAAAAAAAAGGGACAGAGAATGAATCTTAGACCAGACTCTGCTAAGAATAGATACTGGACCTAGAAAGACCAAGAGGCACACTGGCTGATGAAAAAAAACATGAGCCAGTCATAGCAGAAAATAATGGATGAGTGGCTGGGGGATGTTTGAAGGTAAAAATGGATTCTGGAAACTATGATCCACACAACTAAACAAATAGTTAAATATTATTTTAATGTCTCAAGTTAATACAAATAAATCAAAGAATTTTTATTATAGTGAAAAAAGAACTATTAGCAAAGTCATGAAAAATTATTTAAGCCTCCTAAACTAATTTAAATTTATTTAATTGGAGCATTTTCCTTCGCCAGAGCTGTTAACACTTAAAAACATATTTGCTAAATCTGACTCTTTGAAGTAACATTGAAAGCATGTACTTTCACACATGATGAATCTTAAGCTGGATATATATATCAACTCTTTTGGTTATCTTTTGTAAAATATATTTTGAAGATTATGGAAAATTATTAACATAACACAAATTTTAGTACCAGAAAAAGGGAATAAACATAGAAGAAAGATGATTAAAATACAATTAATTGGTAAAGTGACTGCATAGGGGATCCCTGGGTGGCTCAGCGGTTTGGTGCCTGCCTTTGGCCCAGGGCACGATCCTAGAGTCCCAGGATCAAGTCCCGCATTGGGCTCCCGGCGTGGAGCCTGCTTCTCCCTCTGCCTGTGTCTCTGCCTCTCTCTCTCTATGTCTATCATGAATAAATAAATAAATAAATCTTTAAAAAAAAAGCGACTGCATGGGAAAGAAAACAATGTAACATCATCAACTTTAATACGATTTTTTTTCTATAAACAGTTTTATCTTAGCCTAACTAGAAATTTCTTCCCATTTGGAAGGAAAAAGCACAAAATTTCTAAACCTAGTTTTGTTCTTTTCCTTATAAAATTTTGTATTACTTAAAATGACATGTAGTAAAAGAGAAGTAATTATGGTAAAGATTATTATACTTTTATCTCAGTCCAAAACAAACATGCAAATGAAAAAAAAAAAAACTTAAACAAGGCATATAGGCTTATATCTGTATATTAGCAGGACTATTAGCTTTTGTGAATTACCTTGTGTTCATTCCAGACAACTGACCCTAATTAACAGTGAAACTATAGTTCCCTTGAGTCAAAGGTATCACCTATGAAGAGTCTTTCCCCCAAATAAAAACCTGAGCTGTCCATACAGTAGCCACTAGCCACATGTGCTACCAAGTACTTTGAAAGAGACTAGTGCAAAGGAGGAGCTGAATATTTTTCCTTTAATTGAAATGCGCTCTAAGTGTAAAATACAGATTTGAAAACGTAGCATAAAAAATGCTAAATAGCTTACTGATACTTTTTTATATTCCTTACAAATTGAAATGATTAAAAAAATGAAATGATTTTTTTTGGCACATTGGGCTAAACAAAATGTATTATGAAAATAATTTCAGGACACTTACGTGGCTCAGTCAAGTTAAGTGTCTAACTCTTGATTTCGGCTCAGGTCATGATCTCAGGGTCCTGAGATGAGATCGTGCTCTGAGCCTGCTTAAGATTCTCTCTCCCTCTCTCTCTCTCTCCCTCTCCCTCTAATAGGTTTTAAAAGCTATAGGTTTAACTTTATTCAAATTAAATGCACAATGATCAAGCCAACATTTTTGAGATTAATAGGTTGGTTCTGACACTTTACTAATTAGGCGTAATCCCAGGCTTAGATTTTAGACATCAGGAAAAATCAAATTCAGAACACTTATCTAAGAAAAATGTGTCTTCAAACAAAAACACATAGAATTTAATATGGAATAGAAAGAGCCCAGTTGTTTGCCTTTTAAAAGAAATAAATGAAATATTTAGGAATATAGGTGATAAGGCAAGATTCTGGGCTAGCAAATCAGTTATTCAGAGATTAGAAAGATATTAAATTATGGCATAGTAACAAACTAAATTAGTGAGGATTTGATTTAAAACAACTCAAATTTAATCAGAATTGCAATCACTAGTAGAAAGACGACTGAATCTGTTTTCTTGAAGAAGTAATTACAAATAATATATACTGATGGAGCCAAACAATTTTATTTAGTGAAACATAAAGCATTTTCAAATAGAAATTTTTTTACTACTTATAAATAATAATTTGCACAGCTAAAAAAAGAGAAGCAAGTAATGTAATTTTATTTAAGTTACCTTACAAAGATAAGTGAAATGTATGCTAGTGTTACACCACTAACAGATATTAGAATTTTGGAAAGTGAACCAAATACTCAAGTACATTTACCTGACAGGTATTAGAAGGGAAATCACACAAATTTTAAAATACTTTGTTAAAATTTTAATTAAAACAAGTTTCTGTATTATAAATATTTTATCCCCAAATATGTAAATGTTTATTCAATAGACACTTGTGTTTTTGAGCATGTGAAACATAAATCCTAAAAATGCCAACAGTGACTGTGAATCCTGGTGTTTAATCTATTTGATAGGTTTACTTGAGTGATTAAACCAAGTAATATACACAAATTTCCAAGTTTATGGCTGAGTAAGCATCCAATAAAATATGTTTTTAAATTATTTTTATTTTAAATTTATTTTTATATAAAATATATTTATTTCACATAAATGTGAAATGTGTACATTAAAAACAAAGACAAACTCAGCCATATCAACATACAAAATTAAAATTAGGCTAACTTACTCAGAGCTTTCCTTTTCATTTATGTAATTTAAAAAAGACAGGTGTGCATTCTTTTTTCCCCTTCTCTCAAAATATTCAATCCATAGCTTCTTTCTCCCTCATGACTTTACTGCCATACTTAGGTTGTAATTACTAAATGTTTTTTAAAAATCCATCCTTTACTATGAATATATTACACTTAGTATTATGGAAAAACAAACTGCTGAATCCAAATATAGTAGGAAGTTCTTCTGACCAAAGAATGATTCTAGAACTCAGGTAAAAAAAGGCTGACAATAAAAATTGAGAAAAGTTGCAGATAGCCATGAACTCTTTATAAAATTATTATGCTGATACTTCCATATGACCTCCATCATGCCATATATAAGTAGGTCTTTGTTTAGTTATTTAACTCTATTATTAGTAATTCAACAAAATTTATTTTTATCTACTTTGCTTTTAATTCTTTCATGTGATAGAGGCCTTTGTCCTCTCTTTGAAGGAAAGTATGACCAAAATTACATTCTTATTTCTGATTCCTAAGTGGAAGTATTTTTACTTGAAACAACATAAACAAGGTATGTTAAATAACTGAGGTGTTTACTGAGTCCTTAAATAGGGTCAATATTTTTATATATTTTCATATAACTCTTAGAATATTTTTTCTTAGAATATTTTTCAAGTCTTTAAAGCTTTCTGAGGAAGTTACTTTTATTCATTCACCTTTTTAACAGATAAGGAGATTTGAAGTTCAAAGAGGTGATTTCTTAACTTACACCCAAAAACACAGATTCTGGATCCTTTAGACTTTAAGATGGGTTTGTTCTACTTTGATGCATCCCTGAAACTGGAATATAATTTACAATTAATGGTATCTTCATCTGATGAAATTCAGTAATGAACATTACAAGAGGGATTTGGACCTTGATTTCTTCAATGCAAAACCCTTTGTTCCTCTATAGAACTGCATTACAATAGTCAAATGGGTTTAAACCTTGAATTCAAAACTTGACTGAGTTTCCATGCATTGTAAATTTCAAAGCCTGACTACATTTTTATTTTCCTATTGATTGAGCACTGAAATCAACCCACTGAAATATAAAAAATAAATCAGTACAATAAATGTTTATTTTTTTAAGATTTATTTATTTTAGAGAGAGAGAGAGAGAGAGAACGCATAAGCAGGATGGGCAGAGAGAGAAGGAAAGAGAATCCCAAGCAGACTCCACACTGAGTGTAGAGCCTGATGCAGGGCTTGATTTCACGACCATGAGATCACAACCTGAGCTGAAACCAAGAACTGGATGCTCAACCCAGGTGCCCCTACTATAAATGTTTATTTTTTTATTTTTTTAATAATTTTTATTTATTTATGATAGAGAGAGAGAGAGAGAGAGGCAGAGACACAGGCAGAGGGAGAAGCAGGTTCCATGCACCGGGAGCCCGACGTGGGATTTGATCCCAGGTCTCCAGGATTGCGCCCTAAGCCAGAGGCAGGCGCCAAACCGCTGTGCCACCCAGGGATCCCCTATAAATGTTTAAATAGCATATTCTACAAGTATCACATGAAGACACCTCAAATCTTAAATTAGATGACTCAGCTCTCTTAGTAGCAAAATAAGTACCTGAAATATACACTAATTGCAAAATTAATAAACAATACCCTATCAATAATAAACAACCCTTCCTCAAACCATTTGACTCCAGGTAACATTCACTATTCTTTCTTTGGGGAGATTTTACAGTTACAAGCACTATGTGGAAAGTCAAGAAACCCAGCTTTCTATCCAAGCTTTTATATGACTTGGGTTTTTAATCACTTCCTATTTTAGGACCGAAAACTGCCACATTTTACAACATAAGGGTTTGAACAATTTTGAAATATTCCACTTCTAAACCCAATTATCCATTTTTTAACCCAGATATAAAGAAGAAAAAGAAGGGTGAGGAAAAAGAATAAAACTGTCCCAACAGAAATTATCCAAGAGGGTTTCTAAAGGGACAGCCTGGAAGGCAGCTGTGTGAAGAAATTCTTTTTCCCTAGTGGAACATAAGGCATTGATACATAATGTTCCCAAACTCAAGTCAATTGAACCTCTTCAAAAAGGTATGCAGAAGAAGTTCTTTTTCAATATCTGTACCACTGGCTTTCATGAAAGAATAACGGAAGTAATGATGGTTTTCATTGCAAGTTACATTTTGATCTGTCTCTGAAATGTCTGTACAGCACAGTCCTTATGCCACAGATGAGTCATTGCATGCCTTGGGTAGAATATTTGTAGAACATCATAAAAACAATGATTCACAGTGCATTTTATGCTGCAAATGACTCATTAATTCATTCCTCCAAATACATTAACAGAAGGATCTATGTATAATGGAAAATTCTATATGTTTAACAGGAATATGGAAATACACATATGAAATTAATTTAGAGTAGAAATCTAAATAATAAATCTTTCAGGTTATTTACTACTCTATCCAAATGGAATAAACCATAAAACAAAGAGACTTAAATATAAATCTTAGACATGGAAAACAGAAAAGATCAGGGGCCCAAATTAAAGGAAATGCGTGAAAGGAAATCATCAGGCTTAGTCTGGGACATTGCTCAATTGAAAGGGTGAGTTTAAAAGATGAGATCAGGCTCTATTGTCAGGGGTCAGAATACTCAGCAGCTCAGGAAGGCTGATCTTTTTTGGATAGGTCTGACTAATTCTATCAAATAACCCATAATTTCTTTTAACCTATATAACCAGTCTTATCTCTAAATATGATTTCCCCAAATTCTATGCCCCAAGGGTTTTACCTCACTTCTTCCCTGACTTTAATAAAATCCTATTCATCCTTCTCAAGAGAATCTGCTTTTCTTTTCATGAGCCAAAGGACTCTGTAAACTTTCCTCCAACATATCCATCTCTTCCACAAAACTGTGATCTAGTTTCATTCATCCAGTATAGTACTTAATTAATACTTTTTAAAAAATGAAATAAAATATTTCCTCTGGGCCTTAAATCACTAAGAAGTGTCTCTGAATGAGATCAGAGGGTCATCAAGCACATATAGCATGGAGGAGATTCTCAGTAGATATTTGACTGAAAACTACAGGGAGTGAACATCATAATATAGCAACAGTGACCCAATGTCATTAATAGAATGAATGGAAATGTGAGAGAGACATGGAGAGATGGGGGAGAACATGACAATAAATGAGGTTGAAGCCACAAACAATGACTTGTTCTTATCTATCACTATCTCCTCAACCACCTGGAAAGAACACCTAGGAATAGCTGGACCAGTTCCTGCAGGTACAATTACATTCTGAAAACTATAATGCATTCACTGAATACCAATACTCTCCCTGCAAAAGACAGCATTAGTAATGCATATCACTACCTTGGGCTACTATACCACATCGCTTGCATTATTGTTCAAAAACATTGCTGCAAAAACTCATTCCATGCTAACATCAGGCTTGAGCATGACTTGCTTTGACCAGTGACATGTGGGAAGAACTGATACCTAGGCAGAAGTTCTTGGATCAATTATAAGGTCTGTGATGTTCATTTTTTCTCTCTGCTTTGAGCACACAATATTCCAGATTTAGGCTACACTGTCAGCCTGGGTCCAGAGTAAAATGATATGAAGAAGAGCTATAGCTGACTTACAATGGACATGTAGAATGAGTAAGAAATAAACTTTGATGCTCTAAACGACTAAGATTTGAAAGTTTATCACTAAGACACAATTCCTAGTTTGTCCCAACTCATTACATGTGCATTTCTATGTGTCATTACATAAGCAGTGCATCATGTATAAACACATGAATACATAAAACACACACACACATATATATATGTATAAACATGCTTTCTCATGTTCTGTTTTTGAGAGGTTTCTGGTCACTAGAGGGGGAAGGAAATGAGTGTCCATGTCAACAGACTTGTAAGATTCTTATTTGTCTGCCACTAAACAACTGCTTTTGTTCTGTTTTCTTGCTCAGAATGACCTCCTTTATATAAAACAATAAATATAAATACCATTTGACACTCCATATTAAATCAGCTATGTGCATATTCCATCTCTGTAGAGTTCTGGCTCTGATTACCCACTTTTGCATCATTTTCCATCCCATTCTCCTCTATTCATCTATAAAAAATACTCCATAAAGAAGGTATTATAGAAACAGAGACTGTATGCACTATGACAGATTCCAATTAAAAGGATTTATTTTCCTCTAATCCCAACTTGATATTCACGAATGAGCAGCATCAAATTAAACAGGCTGAGGAGCAGATAAGAAAAAGATTTTGTTACCTATCTACCAAAAAATTTTTGCAATATTTTTTCAAGGTTTAAACTTGGTCCATAGCTGGATCACTACCTCCCACAATGATAAATTTTATGTATCTGCCAGGGCAAAAGCTTGCCATCAAAAATCTGTTCTTTTATGTTAAGCATCTGCTCTGTATTCACTAAGTATTCTCATCAGTTTTTGTTTACTCCCTTCATCCTGCGGATTTTCCCTACTCCTTTCCCAAGGTGTTCTTAGGTAAAGATATCCTTAAGTGTGATGAAAAACTCTCAATGAATATTTACACTGAATCATAAGATTAGTAAAAATAAGAACTTATATGCAAATGGTTAGAACAGTGCCCAGTACACAAATAATTTATAAGTGGTAGTATGCCTCCCCTTAAAAATTATCTAATCAAAGACAAAATAATACATTAATCTAAGACAAATCAAAATAAAATCTTAGAGTCTATTTGTCTAATATATTCCCAATCATGTGGCTCAAGTCATTTTATGTTGACAGTACAGGAATGAGTAATGTAGTCACCATCCACACAGATACTGATAATACGGTGAGACCAACCTTGTAAGGTTTGCATGAGCATTTAATGAGATAATGCACATGAAGTAGGCAGCAATTTTAGTCATAGTGCCTCTAAATATTAGTGGTTCTGACAATGAGTGGAGCTATCATCACACAGCAAGGGTGTGCTTGGGCTTCTCTGGTAAGTGAAGAGCAATTTTTTCAGAGTAAACCAGCGATAACATAGCATCTTCTACAAGTTTAGGTCAAAATAAATAATAGAAATTAGAAGCCAAAACTTAGGAACACTTATACTAGCATGGGCCAGGAACCAGGTTCCTAAATCTGAGATTATTCTTGTCCCAGCATTAGCTTTCCCCTCTTTAAAAAAAAAAAAAAAAAAAAAAAAAAATTTATTCATGAGAGACACAATGTGAGAGGCCGAGACATAGGCAGAGGGAGAATCAGGCTCCTTGAGGGGAGCCTGATGCGGAACTCGATCCTAGGACCCCAGGATCACGACCCAAGCCAAAGGCAGATGCTCAAACCACTGAGCCAGTGAGGCATCGCTACCTTTCCCCTCTTAATCTGACCTGGCTTTTGACCCAATCTCAGGGACCACAGAGACATACATTTACTGCTTGTCCAAGGAGAGAATAACAGCCAGAGATTCTATTTAGTCTACCACTACTCATCAATACCACCCAGATCCATCACTATGGTTTAGTCAATCACAGAAAGCTAATAGGAGAACAAGAGCTCTATAGGAGACTCATTTAATAAGTGCTTTCCTCTTTGATGGTAGGTACTGAAGACAGTAATGGTCAAGTTACTTCTCTTTTCCTTGGTTACTCATCTGTAAAATGGACATAATGATGGTACTTTGTTTCCAGAGTTGTTATAAGGCATAATAAAAAAGATCTGCAAACCACCTAGGGCAGAGACTCACCTATTTTTAGTCTTCAACAAATATTATTGATATCGTTATTATTATTATCATCGTCGACATCATCATTATATAAAAGACCTAGGGGCAATCATTAAAGCCTCTTTATACCTGTTTTTAAGAACGGCAATAGGAAGGATACCCTTAGGTATGAGCACACTCAGCCAAGTGAAAGTTGATAAAACCTCTGATTGTCTCAAGGCAAAATAAAGCAATGAAAGGAGTTGGTACAATACAAACTGATGATGAACTCATCTGTCCCCGTAAGAACTGCAGACTGGATCAACCAACAGGAGACTGTGAACAACAGTGGCTTTGGAAATTGCTGCCATGGCTGGGATCTTCCCTGATGAGTGATACACCTAAGGGAACAACAGTTGCGAGAAATGATGGAAACAGTCACCTCAGGGAGCAATCACTAGGAGCAGCAGACAGGGTCAAGCTAGAAGGCTTTCAGGTTGTGAGATCTCCACCAAGAAGGCGTGACTCACTCTCCAGAGGAAAAGGTCCAGTTTCGTTAACCTATAACATCTGGAAGTACGTATAACAAAGAGACTGGTGATATTTTATTCTTTTCTCCTTAAAGACAAGACACATGTCTGATTTATCATTCTATTCCCCAACACCAGTACTTTAATGTTACCTGGTACTTTTTGACACAGTAGATATTCAAAAATATCTGTTGGATGAAAACAACTGAAAAACAGTTCAGCTCCAAATATTCTAAATGGTTAAGAAATCTGGAATAACTGGATGGTAACTGATTTGCTTGCAAACTGTAATCAGATCCTAAGATTTTCTGGAGATCTGGCCAAATACCACAACTGAAATCTAGCAGATGCTACAGAAGGGAAGAGAAACTGCTAGATCCCACCAACTCAAATCTTATGGTAATGTTATTTGTGGTACAATGAGTCTTTCCCTCTATAGTGGGGTTATTGTAATATATATGAACTAGTGTCCTTTAATTCTGAAATATCACTCATGCTAGTTGCTCTCTTTTAAGAGATAAGACTGAGAAGTCCAACATGTAATATTCATTTAAATATTTAAAACTTTTCTTTAGGGCAGCCCAGGTGGCTCAGTGGTTTAGCACTGCCTTCAGCCCAGGGCCTGATCCTGGGGGCCTGGGATTGAGTCTCACGTCAGGCTCCCTGTGTGGAGCCTGCTGCTCCCTCTGCCTGTGTCTCTGCCTCTCTCTCTGTGTCTCTCATGAATAAATAAATAAAATATTAAAAAATAAAATAAAAAATAAAACTTTTCTTTAATACTTGATATAACTGAGGTCATTTACCTCAGATTTTGGTTAACCTAAAGAAATCTTTTCTATAGTAGTTACCCTAAACTTAAATGCTAACCATTATGCCTAGCAGCATATAGTTATACTTTTGTTCTTTGAAATCATACTCCTCACCTTTTCTAGAGTTTAATAGGATTATCTACAATGTTCTAGACATTCTATTGGACACTGGAGTTGTAATACACAGTCTTCCTTCTACTTGCTTACAAGTAGTTTGGGGGGAGGCAGGGAAAAGTAAATCAACCATTCTTGATTTAAAACAGTGCTCTGATAAAGGTGAAACACTTAGATCAGAATGGTTGGAGGATGTGGAAGGCTTTCTAAATGGTGGTGCATAAGTTACATTTTAAAGAACAAAGTTTAGCTGGAGTTGACCTGTGACTCTACCTCATAAACATGAGTTAATTTGTTTTTTTTTAAATGTTTTCCTAAGCTTTCTTTTACATGTGCCTACTAATCAAAACAAAACAAAATCAACAAAGTGTTTGAAAATCTAGAAATCATAACTTTAAGGTTCTGTTCCATGAGGTATTATTTTATAACTTATTAGTGTGCAGTTCCATTGATTTGGCAACATAGCACACCTCTAAAACTGTAAAATCACCAATTATTCAAGAATACACCATACCTGGATAAGCCAGAGAACCTGATAAAAAATATGGCTTTCACTAATGACTTCATCTAAAGCAATACTCCTTAAAGTGAGGTCCACAGATGAGTCTGCTCTGGAAAATCATTCTGGTCTACAGCAAAATGAGGAGCTTGTGCTAGAATGTAAATCAATGTACTGCATCCTTCATTGAGAAAATCTTGCTATAAAAAGAAAGTCAGCCTATTTACATTTTGGCACAATCTCCTTCTGCTGTCACAGACCAGTGGCAAAGGCTACAGACCAGTACTTTTGAGGAGCACTGGTCTAAATGAAACTTCACTGAAGTATGACTCTTCTCTTTCCCTCATATCCAACATCTAATCCATCAGAAAGGGCTATGTCCACTACCATTTTTTGTGGGATACCTTCTTCCACACTTTGTGCTTATCCCAAATGCAGCCTCTCAGATCACCTCTTCCATTAAAATCATACTGCAAACAATTCTTATTTCTCACATCGATTCCTGTGACCTGCCACTACCTGGTTTCTCTGCTTCTACCCTGACCTGGGATAGTCTTGCCTCCTTGGCAGCCAGGATGAAACTTCCAAAATCATCAATTGGATTAGGTCATCCATAGGTTTAACAAATGACTTAAACATTCTCTTAAACGTGTCTTAGCTGTCCTGCTACTTCACTGGCTGCTGCTTCACAGGCCCCTTGCATTGCCTCCCTCCCTTCTCATTCTCTAAATATTACTCTATCCTCAAGCCAACCCTCAGCTCCCTTCTCTTCTTTATCTACACACTAATATAGTTTCTCAACTTCCAGGCTTATCAAGCTCTGTCACATTATTCACATCATCGAAATATCTTTTCTTCAAAACATTTATACATGTGCTTAACTGCTGCTTGTCTCCACACACTAGAATGCAAAGTCTGTGAAAGTAGGGATTTATTTAGATTTATCAATCACTTATTTTTTCAATGTTTGGCAAAGAGTAAACATTCAGTTTACGTACTGAATGAAAAAATGAAAGAATAAATGAATTGTCTTCCAGTTATGGAATGAGTAAATCATGAGGATGAAAGGTACAGCTTAGGGAAGATAGTCGAAAAGTACAGTAAATTGGGAATTCTTGAAATTTTATGGAATAAAAACTACAATCAGTTTATTATACAGTTAGCTGAAATATATTACACAAATACGTATGTGTGGAGAGGGTGTTCCTGTATCAATTCCAATCAGACACTCCTCCACGTCAGGCTATGGGAAAGTTCTGGACCTTCCCTGTACTTCTCTCACCCCGATGTTGCTTCCCTGTGACTCATGCTGTTCTACATTGGAACAATACTTTCTTCACATCAGGGTCTGCACTTCCTGTCAGCAACTGTATCAAGTGCAAGGTTCACAAATTCAGAATCACCACTTGGACTTCTGTAGACCTAGCTCTCTCTCTTCTTAATTTCACAAAACTTAAGGAAGCTCCCACATCTTCCAATATATTTTGCTTGCCACTTCTGAATTCTCATTGCCCAGGAACCCCACCTGTTTGCATGTCCCACTGTCCCTTGGCTGCAGCTATGGGTCCCAGCAATCAGCCTTTGCATTCTGCGTGGGCATGGCCACCACCACCCGACATGCTTCAGACCTCACTCCTTCCAGTAGAAAGATGCAAATGCACAGGAAACCACTGCACAGAAATGTGTTTTTCAGGCACTTAACTGTGTGTGAGACCAGAAGTGTCTTATCTAGCTGGAACCATCCAGGAGGGCTCTGTTTTTTCAGCTATATATGCTTGTAGAAACAATAACTGATAGCAAACCAAATACTTGGAAGCAAACCCCAAATTTAAACGTGAATACTCATCTTTGTTTACTAACAGCCTCCTATGGATAAAAGGTGAAAACTGTTTTGGGTTTTTTTTTTTTTTTTTTTTTGGTGTTTTGGTCTCCAAGGTAATAGTTTACTAAGCAAGCCATCAGTTCATTAAACACAGCACAGCAGAGTTCATTATCCTCATGCTACCTCTCCTTCTGCAGCATTTTTCTTTTGAAAATGCGATGTTTTCCCCATTATATTACCTGGGAGGGAAAAACCTACTTTCCTATTACATGAGGACTAGGGATAACAAACGCTTCAGTATATTTAGGATACCTTGTAGAAAATCGCTGTTTATTGTGTCCCCCCCCCCAAATGCAAATGAGTGAACCAAGCTGCTTCATAATGTACTCGGAAACCATTCAGGCCATACCGTGGAATACAATGTTTTCTAATCACTGAATTATGACTTGCAGAGCACCTCTTCTTAAAGCTTACTAGCCAGGTTCTATTTTTAGCTAAAGGGCTTATCTTATAACCCTCCTTAGCAGAAATTATTATCCAGGAGACAAGCACTGATGTAAGACAAAGTGAATCTAAATAATGCCTCTGATTCCCATAGCTTTCCCTTTAGCCCACACGCAATCCTAATTTATAGATGTTTTGTGTCTCTCTCTTCATAAAGAATTATGACAAAATAAGCCACTAGCATAAACTCATATCAGAAATGTTCCTCTGCTTTCCACTTTAGGTTCACAGTTCCTCTGCTTTCCACTTTAGGTTCACAGGACACTTGACATACTCATTTCCATTACCACACTGTATCTTTTCTTCCCTGCCTTTGAAAGGAAATGTCTGTAAGAAACTGATACCTAGGATACCAAACGGAATGAAGCTGTGGTACAATTTTGCATCCAAAATGACTGACTCATATTTTCTAGCTATTTAACGTCCACATGAGAACATAAATGTCTTTCATTGCTGAGTTACTGGAAATAGAGGATAATTTGTCTTTTATTATTTTTACTGCTTGTCTCTCTAATCTTGTTACTCATGTGAGAGACCATTACTGGGGTTGTAATATCTTATTTGTTGAACAATAGACCCTAGAAGGCCTCATGCTAAAACTGAAAGTGTAACAAATAAATGTATTCATGGGTTTCAGATGGAGAGGCTGTAACTAGGAATCTACTCACTACCATTTATGTTTGTTTTGGTAATACACAGCAACAGCAAGTCTCTTGTACATGAGAAAAAGTAGGATGCTACTACTTCAGAATGTAGTTTAAAAGATGCAGTGCTATTTAAAGCAAATGGCAACAGGAGTGAAAAGTTAGCACATTCTTTGGTTTCTCTTGCAAACTTTCTGGCTCAGGGAAACAGAGATGTTCAAATCTTTCACACTCATACCAGATGACATCTTTGGGCCTCTCCCTTCCTGCTGTCACCTGAATTTTGGGGCAGTTTATTGGCAGCATAAATGTTTTAATTCTTTGGGTTGAAAGAAACAAAAACCTAAGTCAAAATAGCTTAAGCAGAAGTGGAAAATAATGGGTTTGTGCAACTGAAATATTCAGAAACCACTATTTAGCGCGGTGGGATCAATGGGCTGAAATGTGCCTTTTCATCTTTTGTTTCTATCTTCCTTGGAGTAACTTCATTTTCAGGCAGACTTTCTCCATTTGGTAACAAAAATCCATCAGCAGCTGTAGATACAAATCCTAACAGCTTTGGAAACCCCCATGGGAAAGAGAGCATTGTTTCGGTGTTCTGACAAAATCCCAGGAAGTACTCTCTCCATCTTGCTGGCTGAGATCATATGCCTATTCCTGAACAAACCACTCTGGCTGGAATTGGGGATACTTTGGCTGACTAGGTCATATACTCACCCCTCGAGGAAAAAGCAAAGGAGGCAGGTCTAGCCCCATGTTCAACCATGGAACTGATTGATTCTAGTGGTGAGGACAGTCCACAGAGGAATGCTGCTCAGACAAAAGACATATACATATTCCCAGAAGCACATTCTCAAAAACAAACAAATACCACCTGAAACAGAGAACAATGCCCCACAATGCTATGGTTAGGCTCTGAGGCTCTTTGGCATGTGTTAAGATGCCAAATACAAAGAAAAAGAATTCTCTGCAACTTCTCTAATCATGTCTTCTGAATGTCCTTGTCTCAAAGACCTTTCAAAATTCCTTATGAGTTGAATCACTAAGTAACCTTTTATGTCTTCTGCATACTAGGTAAAAAGAACGTAGGTAGTAATAATATGCCAGGTAGATAACAGGTGGATGGAAACTGAGTTTCAGAACACACTGCCTTAGCTTCATGTGAAACATTTCAGAAATTGCACCAAGGGAGGCACTCAGACCCTGGGTTGACGCCTTGAAAGGGAAGAATGTTCCTCTTGTTCATGTCCAATGCCTCAGTATCCAGAAACAAAGTCCAACTATCAATGAAAATAATACAGTGAGCTGGTAACTAATTCATTCCTAATGGTAGCTAACACAATAAGGAGGCAGAGCTGCTCAATTACTTTGCAGACAAGATTTTGCCATTTTGAAAAGTACACACATGAAATGAAAAGTATATTTTATATTCCTACTCAAATGATATAAAGTTTCCAAGAATTTTTAATCCAAAATACTGGCTGAGGATCATATAGACATCAGTGTTCAATACTACTATGGCCCATATTTGTTAATCAAATGGGAAATCCAAAAATTTTCTATAAATTTAAAGGTACTACAGATTACCATCCCTGCAAAGGGCTCTCTTGCAAGCCAGTTCAATTACAGTGATAGTACCTTTAGCTCTTTATAATGAGGTCCAAATAAACAGGTATACAATCATAATTATAATAGCAAGCAAAGATCTCAATGATTTTAATAGACTCTTTTTTCAAAAAGATTGAAAACAATGTTAATAGCTTTTATAATGGAAACCTTATGAAGAAGTCTTCAAAGACACATGACAAAAGCAAGTGGTTTAGAATTCCCTCAGTGCAGAACCTCAAAGAAACAAGTAATTTAATCCTGGAACTGAACCCAAAAGCTTGCTACCCAGAGTTGAAGGAATATTTGTAATAATGTATATGTATTTTGATACACGGGTCATATCCACTGTGTTTAAATAGCAGACTTTTTAAATTTCTAGGCATCCTGCTTTTGTTTAATGTTATCTGTTCTCTTGGAAAAGAAATACAGTTATTCTATATTGATAACGGATAGTAGATGATGTCACTGCCTGCTTCAAAAACAAAACTTCTCAGTCTGGCCCAGAAGATCCTTCATTGTCTGATGCTGTTTTATCTTTCCACCTCTACTTCATCCCACCCTTGCCCTTCTCCCAGGCACAATGATCGTCTTTCATTTCCTCATATGTGCCAAGCTGTCTCCTCTGCTAGGAACACCTCTCTACTCCTGTCCCCAACTCCAGCCCCATGCAGCTCTCAACCTAAGGAGCCCTTCCCTTCTCAAGAATGGTCTTCAGAGCACCTTCCTGGCACTATAACTAATGCCTTTCCCTCTAACACCCATGAAGACAGGGACCACTTCTGCTTTGCCCCTTATTATATTCCCAATGTTGAGCTGAGTGCCTGGCACATACTAGGATCCCAAATGTTTGCTAGAAAAATGTTCTATTAAAAAAAAGAAAAATGTTCCATGAAGTCTAAGGCTTATGTTTCCCTGTAATCCCTGTAAGTATATTTCTGTCTAAATGTATTTTGATTTGGCAGATTTCACTGTGATCTGCATTCCTGGGACACAACAGAAAGGTCACAGTAAAAATATTTTAGTGACTTTAGGAAATTCCTTGATTATTGTAAGGTTATACAGACTAGACTTAGGTCAATGACAGAAGTTAAACAAAAGCAGATTTTTCCTCAGAAGAGGCAAAACTTCCTGTCAGGGTTGTCAAAATGAAATAAGCTATCTTGAGATATTTAGAGAATCTACATAGAGAATCTATAAATTCTCAGAAATGTACCCTTTGCACTTACCAAGTGGCACGAAACTTAACTAGAACCAATGTTTCCTACAGGAAGGCACAGCTGACTAGCAGATCAAGCACAGGTCTGGTAAATTAGAACTCACTCAACAGCTCAGGCTTTCTGGACCAAGCCATGTGCACTGAATGGAACTTACTACTGAGATACCAAGAAAGGTTTCACCTTTTTTTAGGTGCTATGAATCCTTCTGGGAGTCTGTTAAAGCCTATGACCTCTCTGAAGAACACGATATACAGAAAAGGAAACAACATACAATGAAATACAGTTGCCAAATTTTAAAAGGATGAATTTGTGACATGGTAAACATGTTTCTTTACTAATACCTTAAATACAAAGATCTAATAGCCAGTCTAGTAATAACCACACTTTTGAAGTGGGAATGAGCATAAACAAATTAAAAAAATATATCTGTAGGGGTGCCTGGGTGGCTCAGTTGGTTAGGTGCCCAGCTCTTGATCTCAGCTCAGGTCTTGATCTCAAGGTCATGAGTTCAAGCCTCACTGGGGTCCACACCAGGCATGGAGCCTACTTAAATACACCAAATAAATTGTGATGTAATGTGATATTATCTGTGACTTCCATTGGCAATAAAGTCACAGGTACTGCCAAAGTTTCTATGATTTGTGACCTGTGCCACAATTAAGGACAAAGCTAAATTTTAATTGGATGTTATTAACAATAAAGATGTCATTTTTTTTTTTTTGTATTCGGCATACTGAGTTCTATCCATGCCTACAAATTACAGGTTAAAAACCTCTGGTTTTGAAGAATATTACATGAATTCTAAAGATCCTTTAGCCTGGAAGAAACTTGGTCAACTTGATATAACTTTAAGGGAGTGGAAAAGCTCTATATGTATTTATAGACGTCTTTGGGTTTTAAAAATAGAATAGTTTATAAATCAGTAGTATTTTATGCATCATAATGAAAAAGGACATGCAGATACTATGTAGGATATTTTTCTTGCTGAGAAAATGAGGACCTTCAGGTCTCTCTTATTATCAACCCCTCTAGGCAACTTCTGCTTTCTCCATGATTCTCTTGATCTATTTCTGAACGTCTGCATTTTCTCAAGTGCCATGTTTTTCATGAAACATTCATGGCTTCTGCTCTAATGGTTAACGTCAGTAATTACTGGCACAGTGGTGAGGTCAAGTAACTTTCATTTTATTTTTTATTGTCAAGTAGAATTCTATTCTGTGGAATACTACCACAATTTGTTTACCCACTGCCAACTGAAAAACATCTGGGCTGTTTCCAATATCTGGCAATTATGAATACAGCAGCTATAGACGTTTGCATTCTTTGGATCTATTCTCAGTCTTAGGCCCCATAAACTCGGGCCTTGGGTTGACTTTTCCTCAATATTTCTGTCCTTCCTTCCTCATGTGTCAGCCAATATATGCTCCTTATCTGCTGCAGCTCTCTACCTTGTATCCATATGGGACTCTGGGCCCAGTGGGGTTTCTTTCCCTCCCCCAGTGAGTGGCTTAAGGTTTCATATATGAGAGAAGAATCTGGGGTTGTTGGTAAGATTGTGTGCCTGTCCCTGGAAGCCTCTTACCACCAGCACATGTGACAAACCAAGGGGGGGGGGGGGGGTCTCTCTCTGGTCAATTCCCCTCCCCCAGGCTTTCTGGTGAATGCTGAGCAGAGGCCCATGGGGGACAACTTGTGAGTGTGTATTCTCCTTGTGTCCATACTCCCATTTATTGTCAACATATGGTTGGCTTCACTTGACTTTTAAGATTTTAAACACTTTCTTCCTCTTCTTCACATTTTAAATTTTTTACTATTATTCTTTGTTGTGGTGAAACATATATAATGTAAAATTTATCATCTTAAGGCATTAAGGACATTTACACTGTTGCACAACCATCACTACCATCCACCTCCGGTTTAACATCATACCTTTTTTTAAAATTTGAGCTACCTGAATTTTTAAAGGCAGCTTGTGTCATTACTCTATATGGAGACTACAACTTAGTATAAATAGAAGATAAAATAAAAAATAAAGAGAATGAAAACAAAACAGTGTTATTCGACTTCTAAAAGCTTTACATCTGAAGCCTTCTCTTCATTAAAAAGGGAGATATGTGTGTATTAGAGAGATATTACAAACTAGCACCAAACTGAAACTTTCTCCTTGCCTTAATGAGAAATGCTGAAAGGGAACGGATTCAAAATCCTTTCAAATCAATTCAATACATATCCATATACCACCCAAAGTCATCCTGCACAAAACCAGTCATTGATCCCATACCTTTAGAAACACTGCATTAGCCAAAGTCCCCCTCCCCACCCCCCCCAGTCTTCACATTAATACATTAACTGTAGAGATTCAAGGCTAGTTCTGCCGGCAAAGCCAGCCTAGAGGAGGAAAGAGATTAAGGAGAAAAATTACTCCCCACTTCCAACCCTATTTTTAAAAAGGTAAAATGAAACAGAGATAGTGATGATATATGAGCAAGATAATCCTAGAAAACCAGAAGGCTATAAAAGATAGTAGAAGTGAATATGGCACGGCTGATACCAATCAGGTAAGTACTCAGGTAAACAATGAACATACATTTGTAAAGCAGACTCTGATTAAACAATAAATTCATTCAACAAAGTTATTGATCTTATGTTTTATGCCAGATAGTATGTAGGATCCTCAATTGTTCTTTATCAGTGTCAGAGTATACTTCCGAAATGTGTATCTATGCAAAACTAGAGACTATGCGTGCCATTTTAACTTCTATTTCTACCAATATAGAATACCATACACAATGTTCAATAAATGTTTGGGGGACCACCAGAGTCCTTTGTATTCCTAGAAGAGAATCTCCAACATGGAACCATGGGCAGTCATCTAGTCTAAGCTCCCTTCACATTCAGAAATCTCTTCTACGTCATCTATGACAAATACCCATCCAGCTTATGCCGAGTGCTTCCAGAGTTGTGGCCCTCACAAATTCTCCAGGTAGCTCATTCCCCTCCTGAACCACACTAATTTAAGAATGTTTCTGCTTACAATGAGAGAAAATGGGCTTCCCTGAAACTTCCAGCCATAGGTCCTAATTCTCTGTAAATGAGCAAAGAAGACTACATCTTTCTTCCTTTTAATATCTGGAGGCTCATATTATATTTACCTCAATCTCCTCTTTGCCAACTTTATGGTCTGTAATTTAAAAAAAAACTGTTCCTAAAAAAAAAAAAAATTGTTTTTCTACCAGTTTTCTAGTGGACACAGGATTATCTAAAAAAGAGCACTTAAAACTTCTGATATTGTTTTGTAACACAGGATATTACCCCACCTACTCCTTCGACCTAGCTATATGCATTGTCATTTTATCCACATCACACTTGTACTCAGTTGGATAGTGTTCTCCCCAAATTTTACATCCATCCTGGGAATCTAAGAATGTTATCTTATTTGGAAGTAGAGTCTTAAAAGACATAATGGTTTATGTTAAGATGAGGTCATGCTAGAATAGCATGGGCCCTTAATCCAATGTGACCTGTGTCCTTATTAGAAAACACGAGCCAGAGTCAGACACTGGGGAGAATGGACACCATGTGGTGAGGAAGACAGAGACTGGAGTGATAGATATCTATATCCATCAACCAAGGAACATCAAGGATTACCAAAAGCACCAGAAGCTAAAAGAGAGGCATGGTACAGAGCTCCCCTTCAACTCTTCAGAGAGAAGACAGCCCTGCCAACACTTTGATTTCTGACTTCTATCTTCCAGAACTGTGAGAGAGTAAGTTTCTGTTGTTTTAAGCTACCCAGCTTGGGGAAACTTGTTACAGCAGACTTAGGAAACCCACACAGAATTTTGTCTTCCACATAGATACTGTTTAGATAATACACTCAGGGGTTTCCCCGCCATGCACTTTTTTTTTTTCCTTTCTAGTAATTCATCACCACTGTACCAAGTTTTTCCATCATGAATCTGTGTAATGGACATTAGTGTGTCTGCCCAGCATCTTTCCGGTAGCGGGAGATCATCGATCATGTCTTGGGCTAATTCTTTGGGCTCACTGAACACAGTTGTCAGTGGACTCTCAGTCAAGAAGTCCTGTTATTTCCCAGAACAAACCCTCTCTCTCTCCCCTGCTGGGAACTTTGAGTCATGACCATGGTGACAAAAAGATGTTAAAGAGCTAGAGTTGATTCATTCCAGTAGTGGGATATCCTCTCCTAGGTCTTGTTCATCAGCATTTCCTGCAGTTCCATGAACTCTTCCATAACAACCCAATGAATTCCTTTCTGCTTAGATTAACCAGAGTTAGTTCTATTTAATTCAGTTAAGGAACTCTGATAAATTAGAAAATTGAAACTCCGGATTTTGTTCTGTTTTCTCTTATTGTTTCTCTTATTTGGACTTCTAACTATTAGCAGGGCCCACTGAAATTTCAGTTTCATTCAGTTCCCTCCCACAAAAGTCTAAATGATTAAGTCAAAATGTGTCAAGGTACAACTATCTATTATGGATTTGCTATGTTTATGGATGTTTATATTACTAAACCATCTAGATGAATGAAAACAGAATAAAATATTTTTTACTCAAAGCTATTTATCATGGCTGTTAACATTCTGCTAAACTGTGATATGTGCTTGTGATATCCTGTCACTGTGATTTACATAAAGACTTAAGCATAGATGAGAAGGAATCTTTAGTCTATCAGTATATAAGACCACATTTTAATCTTAGAAAACAACTGCATTTAAAAGACTTCTGTGGCCACGACCCCAATAAGAATTGTAGAATTGTTAAATAAAGATTTAATAAATTATCCTTTCTGGAATATTTTGCTAACTGCCTATGTGTAGAAATTTATAGACATTAAGAATTGTTTGTAGCATAAATCCTAGCCTTCACACCCAATACAGTTTGGTCTGTGGATGTAGGGCCAGGGCCAGCAAGGTCACCCACGATCCAAGGGATAAGTCATCAGACAGATAATAATGTGAAGTAATAGTAACTTACATAATGGCAGCTCCTGAAACTTTAAGAAAACAGTGGTCCTATGACCAAGTGTCTAATGTAAGGAAACATATTGTTTCTTTAGTAATCACTTATTTGTAACAAAACATGAATCTTAGTGTCTACCCATTCAGTCTAATGATGTATTTTGAAGGATGAGAGCTAACGTACATTGGTTTCTTTTAATCACGAAGATCTAAATCTACTCAACAGTGGAGAGGGAAGAATTCTCTAGACTTTAACCATGACTTAGATGAAATAAAATCATGACTCTAACATTTTTCTTTAGGGCTTAATAATAATGCCATTGCTGTAGTGGCCCCTTCTTGTTTATCTGCCTAATACAGAATCCTCCTTCTCCCCAAAACAAACTCCCACCTTTCTATAGGAAAACATACTTCCCAACCAGCCCATACCATCCTTCCGGCCACTGTGATTGGTAGGATAGGCTCTTTATCGGATTGGAGCCAGCAAGATATGAGGGGATGTTTCTTAGGATTTCTGAAAAGAGCAGCTGCTTCTTTCCTCTGCAAGAGCTATGCAAAGACTCTCCCCTTCACTAGATTTGAACCTGGGAGTATGACGCCCTGCAAGCTTCCAGCAGCTATCTTAGAACCACAAGGAGGCAGCTTGTCAGAAATGGAGCCAACACTCAGGAAGGGGAGCAAGAAACTGCAATGAGAAAACAAGGAACTTGTCACATGGTATGAACCCTGGATCAGGTCCTCCGAGGAAACACAGTCCCCTCCTCTACTTAGTTACACAGTTATGAAGGCTTTTTTTTTTTTTTCCTCAAGCCACTTGAAATCAGGTTTTCTGATTCTTGACAATAAAAGAATCTGAACTGATTCACATAAAAATGATCACTTTCAAACACATAGCTGAAATATGGTAGAGTAAGCAGTTAAGGATAAATGGTGCCATAAGATCTTTATTTGCTTGTCTCACTTAATAATAACATAAATCATACTCATAATCTGGTATCTGATAGGTATGATTCTTAAAAGATAGGAGAAACTAGAAAGCCAAATAATTTGCCTAAGTTTTCAAAGCCACTAACTAAAAAATAGAGATATTGAATTCAAGTTTGTCTGATTCTAAAGGTAAGGTTCTGTCCCGGTTTGCTGTCTGTCTAAAGTTGCCAGCTGTCCTGGTTTCCACTTTTAAGTCTTTCATTACTGCAAATTGATTATATATCCTTACCATAAGTTAAAAATAAGACAGCAGAGATCATATAACTTACAACCTGCAAAGTACCTTTAATGCTTTTAGGTTTTTATGTTTTTATTGAATGTGAAATTCTTTTCAAGACATCACAGTGGCAACAGCACTGAACTGACTTAAAACAATGATCTTATAATCTTTAGCATCAGAACCACAAGAAGAGTCCATCTTCCATTTTATGACCATTAATAAATATAACCCAGTTGAAGAACATTATCCATAGTGGTATTTTTGGTTCTTAAATACCTTCATCTAAAACTCTACTTGTGTTCATCTCGATTAGGAAAAAATAAATAAATAAATAAAGATGTACTTGACCAATTTGATTATTTAGGTGAACAGCTAAGTTGAACTACACAATTTTAATTAGAGCTCCAATGACTTTTTTTTCCTACAGAAAACTTAGAGTATAACAACTGAAAAGACAGGCTTTTCAAATAAACAAACATTTTTAAATATTTTTTTTTCAATTTTTATTTATTTATGATAGTCATAGAGAGAGAGAGAGAGGCAGAGACACAGGCCGGGGGAGAAGCAGGCTCCATGCACCGGGAGCCTGACGTGGGATTCGATCCCGGGTCTCCAGGATCGCGCCCTGGGCCAAAGGCAGGCGCCAAACCGCTGCGCCACCCAGGGATCCCAACATTTTTAAATAAATAGAAGAAACATGGATTTAACCAAAAACATTTAAATGTGCTTATTAAGGTGAAGGTTTGAATAGAAACTTTTAAAAAAATGTAGACTCAGCTGAAATGATGCAGTGACTACTGAACTTGATTGGGCAAATCACTTCATAATCCTGAATCCCCAAGACCTCATTAGTTAAAAGAAGACATCAGGCGACTTCATCGCTAACATCCCTTCCT
The DNA here is from genome assembly GCF_011100685.1 of Canis lupus familiaris. Lineage (NCBI taxonomy): Eukaryota > Metazoa > Chordata > Mammalia > Carnivora > Canidae > Canis > Canis lupus. The sequence continues at coordinate 7,354,294 of NC_049234.1, read as the reverse complement.
AATCTATGATCCACCTCATGGCCCTTTTCCATCTCCCTTTGCTCACCAATGACCTTTCTGACTCCATATGCACATAGATCCCCCCCTTCCAGGACAGCTGCCATTTAAAATCTAGTACTAGAAGGATGTATAAACACCACCACTATCCCTACTTAAGAAGCATCCCCATTTTAAAAATATTTCTTCTAATCCTATCATGAATTCTACAGGAAAAAAAAATACCACCATTTCAAAAATGAAGAAATGGAGCTCCGTAAAGTTAAAAACAGTTCATCTAAAGTCATACAATTACTAAGTTGAAGGGCCAGATTTGGCTGCAAAGCTCTTGATCCTAAAGTGCTGTAGCTCTTTTCTTGTAACGGGTGGTTAGCAATCCTGTTCATCAGTTGGTGTTTTTCAAATATATCAACTGATTCTCAAGCCTGGTCATAACAGTGGCTCCAACCCAAACTGTTAAAATTAGGCTTCACAATCCAGAAGACTAAGATCTCTGTTTTGGTCAGTAGGGTTCCAGACCAATGTCAAGTAGCATCATGTCCTTGTGTGCTGCTGTCAGCACTCGTGACTATGCTCTCAGTGACAAACTGCACGTCTCTTTCACCTTCCTTAAGAGGACAGAAACAACTCTAAGTCACAAAATTAGGAAGGCTTGTATCAGTATCAACTTAGCCCAGTATTCTGATTCTAAATGACATCACATAATAAATATTCCAGAGATAGAAGAGACATGCTATTTATAATGAAGGCTGAAAGCCTCAGGAGATGTTCTGGGCTATTTGTTTCTTAAGATGAATAAGCATCTATAAACAAAAGTAAAACCTTCCACAAGCAGGTTGCTTATTTCATGCACTGCTATCACTCATCCTTAATAATAATGAAATAAAAAGCATAAACTCTCTTTGCCTTTGCCATAGCAATAAATTCCAAGATCCTGCCTTTCCTGTTGTTCTTGAGTTCAGCAGGGGCAACATACAGGGTTTGATAAAATTCTCTACCCTCATACTACTCTTCTTCCAGCTGGGACAATAAATGACATGGCCATGATGACCAGCAAGTTTGTTTATAAGTAATGGAACTGCCATATTATTTCCTTTTCCCCCAAATAAAGCATACGTATCACCTAGTACGTAGAACAACAAAAATACTCAGTTCTTTAATCTATTAGTCACCTCAAAACTGTGACATGGCATGCTCAGTCTTTGAAGGTATGTATTCAAAGATTTTGTTGATTTCAAATTCTGCTTCATTCTAACCATGATACCAGCGTCCTACTGCTTCCTACCACTATGACTATCAGCAGTATAAAAGGGCATACATCCATTCAACAAGTAAGTGTGGGGAAGGAAACCATTTCTCCTTGTTCAGATGTCAAACAAAATCAATAACCACTTCCTAAAGAAAGGAAAAGGAAGACAAGAACTGACCTTTCCCCTCAAACTGCTCAAGCCCTGTCAAGTCTACACAGAGATCCACCTAAGTTTCCCCTCTAAATGTTCCTTTTGCCTTCCACATTTCACCAACTGTGATCAGAAATATTTTCAAGCATTAGGCTTTGTCTCCATAATTGCTCCAAATTTCTTGGAAATGAATAACCACCCTGTGTTTCTTCTTTACAGATAGTTTTAAAGGTGCATATAGAATATATGTATATTCTCTGCATGAACTTCGTTTTGAAACTGGTTGCAATACACAAGGCAGCCTGACCTTGAAAAAAGCAATAGTCCCAGCACCTACAACAGAACTTGCTACTGTTGAATTTACAAATGCTTGTTGAATTTGTAATATAGGATTCTCGTTGGTTCAAATCGTGTCTGTGAGCTTTCATATAGTCCAATGATAAGTACACTCTACCAACACCAGTGTTGCTCACACTGAAGTTCTATTTTCCTTGGTTCTTTCACCATTCCCCTGGGAAAGAGGAAGCCTTACTAACAGCAATTGAGCAAACAACCGAAAAAGCAATTTGAACATGCAACCAGAGACACTGAGGTTGCCTTTGTGGAAAACAAGGGCTCTCCCACCGCCCTTTTCCAATCTCTGTTCCACATGGAAGCAGGAAAGAGCTGTTTGTGTTTGTACACACAGGAGAAAAGGAAGGATCACTGGGTGCCCCAGAGACTTAGCAGGAGTATGAAGTCTCTTCTGCTATAGAAACTCCCGTGGGACCGATGAACGACAATAGCCAAGAGTGAAGGGAATGGTTATTAGAGCAAGAAGGGAAGTAAGCAGCTCTAATGATGATCTCTGTAGGATGGATTCTGAAACCGACCAACTGATCACCAAACAATGGCGGGGGTGGGGTGGGGGGCAGTGAAAATAGTGACCAAATCTCTTTAGTTTCTCTGGGCCTCCATGTGATAATGACAAAGCTCTTATCTAGTAAGTGTTCTGAGTTCGTGCAAACAAGCGATATTAGAACCGTTCCTTGATCCTATTACATTTAGTGTAAGCTATTGTTCCTTCTCTCTAGGCAGAGTATCGCACGTTAGGCTAGAAAGGTTTTTTAATAGATGCCACGCTGTCGATTTAAAATTGTAACTAAACATAAAAATTATACGAGATTCTTACCTTCTTGTGTAGATATCTACAAATACTATGGATTAACTATGGAATATTTTATGAGGCTTCTAACAAAAATTCATCTAGCATTGTTTTCTCTGATTCTGTTCAATCCCTCACTACATGAAGAAATTACAAGTTGCAACCTTTAATTGTAATTTAAAATTTTTAATTACGTATGTTAAAGAGCAATCACCAAACAAGTTCAATGAAAAATACCATAGCTGAATAGTTTTGTAATTTGTTTTGATCAAAAATGTTTACTCACTTCCTATGCATACCATATAACCTGTCATTGAAGACATTCTCGATACATGTTAGGAGTTGTTTCTAAGGCTGAAAAGAAGTTCCTCTAAAAGGAAACCTCTTTAATCTCCTTAAAACACATGTTTTTGAACATGGAGCTATTTTGCAAAGAAAGCCTCTTAGTATTAACTACTTTTAATTTTCAAGATAAACTCCAATAGGAATATGTGAAAGCATTTTAACTGTTGCTTTTAATTCTCATCACGTCATATTCAAGATCAGGTTTTTCAACTTTAGCACTACTAACACTGGGGTTGGATAATTCCTTATGGTGGGGACTCCCCAGTGTATTGTAGAATGTTAGCAATATCCCTGGCCTCTGCCCGTGAGATGCCAGAACACCTCCTCCCCGAGTTGTGACAACCCCAAAATGTCCAGATGTTTCCCTGGGGGATCAGGGGCAAAATAATCCAGGTTGAAAACCACTATTCTAAGCCTATCAATAAGATACCTTGAGGTAACAGGTGATTTCTCATCCATGTTGATTAACATTTCTCTCATAGTTCTACCTCATCAAGCCTATCACCACTTTGTTTTTTTTTTTTTTTAATTCATGAGAGACAGACAGAGAGAGAGAGAGAGAGAGAGGCAGAGACACAGGCAGAGGGAGAAGCAGGCTCCATGCAGGGAGCCTGATGTGGGACTCGTTCTCAGGTCTCCGGGATCAGGCCCTGGACTGAGGCGGTGCTAAACCACTGAGCCACCCAGGCAGCCCACACCACTTTCTTTTAATGCCTATAGGTTAGAGCCGCAGACTCCACTATTTCTTAAAACATACCTGGGCTTAGGAAACAATCCTCCAGGAAAATTATTGTCAAAATATGCTTCTGAGAACTAAGAACCAACCCAAGGGTACAATCCTCTGTATTTCCAATGTAAGAGATGAAGGGTAGACAGGGAAGGGTTTTCTCAGTTCACATTTAATTTAACATTCTATAAATGAAGACTTCATCTCCACATGCTCATAAGATCTTCTGGTGCCTAAATTCGTTTTTTTTTTTTTTTTTTGGACACCCGAATCAATTTGCCCAATAATCCCTCCTTCTTGACCCCCAAACATAGAAACAGGCAGATATATAAGGTTATGTTTTATCTGAACAGCACTCCAGGGAGAACAGAATTGATGGCTAAAAATAATTTATTTTACCTTTACCACATGTTCTAACAACAATCAATGAGGGGAGGGGAACCCCATTAGTAATAGAAGCAGAGACTGACAGCTTTAAGTCTTTATTCAAACTCTCCACCTTTCAGATGTTCAGAATCATGGACATATTTCAAAAGGTGAATCTCAATAGTTACTGTACTAGAAAGTGAGAAAGCCACTGTCACATGGAATAAGAAGATGTGCCCTGGCCATGAAGCTTGCTGTCCTTTCTGCTGTATCCTTCCACAGGTCAGTGATCACCGTGTAAGGCACCCCATATCATGATCCTCATCACTTTTTTAGAGCTCTCACTTCCCTTCATCTGAGTCTCCCCCTGCAAATTGGATGTGGGAACTATGTCTGGTGGTTGCACAACCACCTCAGAGCCCAGCCTTCTTAGGTATCCACATACAGTAGGTACAGTTCTCACTCTTCCTCTTTTGGAGTCCTCCACAGTGGCACAGGTTCCCAGAGTCACCTTCATCCTCATTTCCCCCTATCTGGTAAAGTCTCTCTAAAAACATGGCACCGAGGACGAAACACAGAGAGCTGGATGGAGTCTGAGAAGGCGCAGACACGGTAACAGATTCACCCCCCCCCCCCCCCCCCCGCCCCAACCCGTTTCCGACCCTGTATGCTGTAGACGCTTCTTCCCTTCTTGCGGATGGCGGGTGAAATCTTTCCGAGTCAGAGGCGTTTCTGCATAAGGCTTTTTACATTAGATGCTTGTTTATTCTTTTAATCTGGTCTTTTTAAGTTACATTTACATGTGGGGAACTCAGGAAAGGCAACTGCTCTCGGAAACCCAGGAGTGCTGGTCACTGCCGGGCTTCTCGCCCCGCTGGCCTTTGGAGCCATGACGCTTCCCGAGTCCGCGGGGCCACATCACCGCGTCACCTGCGGGGGCAGCAGAGGGAGCTGCGGACCCCGCAGTGACGCCCCAGGTCAGGAACCCGAGGATTCCCTCCCGCCGCCTCCTGGGGTCCCACATCAGAGCACAGGGCTGGAGCCAGGTTCGGGGGGTGCGGGGGGCCGGGAAGAGGTTAGAAAGGAGCATCGCCGGACGAGCAAAGAAAGTGACCCCGGGGGGAAAGGAGACCGAAGAGGGTAGGAAAGCACGTCTCCCTTAACCCCCTCCCCGTGCAGCCTGTGGATCCAGGGTCCCCTCGTCACGGAGACAGATTGCGGCAGCAGGCGCGACCCTGGGCCGGCAGCACGCACCCCGCCCGCCCGGCCGCCGCGAGCCGCTCGCCGCAGACTTCTCTGCCTGACTTGCCAGCCCGCCGGTGCCCGCGGCCCGGGAGTGACCGCACGCCCCCGGCCCCCGCAGCCGGCACGTTCCAGCTCCGGCCTGCACCCGAGGGGGCCGGGAAAGTCCCCAGGGGGATGACCCCTCCCGGCCGCCGCGCCGCCGCGGATCTCCTGCCGGCTCGCCCGCGGCGCCCAAGCCAGGGAGGAGAAGGGGGGCGCGGGGAGCAAGTGAACCCCGGGGAACGGCCCCTAAGTCGGGAGTCGGGGCCGCACGTAGCTTCCACACCTCGCCCGAGCCTTCCCGCCCCCCCCCGGCGGCCCGAGTCCTCCGCTCGAGCTCGGCACGGCGGCCCAGGGGCACCCTCCGGGCCACTTTCCGCATCTCATCCTCTCTCCAGGCGATGCCCAGCACGCGGCCCCGCGTACTCCCTCCCTCCAGAGCCCTCGATTCAAAGGCGCCGCTCGCCACCACCACCTCGCCCTCAACCTCGCACTAATTCCCCCAGGGGTCCGGGTCCGCTCGCTTCTCCGGGACCTACGGTCCCTGCCACCGGTCCTTTGCTCTCGTTCCCATCCGCTTTCCTCGCGCCCCGCTTTGCACCCCGCTCCGCTCCGCCGCTCCGGCCGGGACGGCTCAGCCCCCGCCCCCGGGCGCCCCCACCCCGCTCTCCCTCTGCGGCTCTCCTCGGCCGGGCGCCCGCCCCCAACCCAGCCTCCCCAGCCTCCCCAGCCTCCCCAGCCTCCCCAGCCCGCGCCGGCCTGCGGTGCCTCCCGTCGCCTCGCCGTGCGTCCCCCTGCCCGCGCGGGCCCCCCGGCCTCGGCCCCCGCCCCCGCCCCGGGTCCGGGTCCGGGTCCGGCTCCGGCATCCCGGGGTCCGGCATCCCGGCGGCCGCCCGCTAGCAAACCGGCCGAACGGCTCGCCGCGGCGCCGGGCATTCGGGGCAGCGTCCCGCCGCGCCTCCCTCCCGCCCGCCCGCGCGGGCTCCCCGGGCTCCCCGGGCTCCCCGGGCGCCGAGCCCTCGGCCCTCCGCCCAGCCTCCTCGCAAACTTACTCGCGGGTCGCCGGGAGGGGGCTGCGGCGAGCGGCGAGCGGCGGCGGGGCCCGCGGCGGCGAGGGCGCCCCTCTCGGCGGGGCCGCGCGGCGAAGCTGCTCAGCCTGACGCAGCCCGGCTCTGCCCGCGCCGCCGCCGAGGCCGCCGAGCGCCTCCACACATGCTCAGTGTCCGGGCCTGCCTGCGTGGACGCGACCAAGAGCCCGCAGCGCCGGGGGTGGCGGAGGGCGCGCCGGGCGGCGGCGGCGAGCCGGAGGCTACCACGTTGCGGCCGGGGAAGGAGACGGACGACGCGCCGCTAAAAATAGCTCCTGCGGAATCGGCGGCTCCGCGGCGAGCGCCCCTCCCCCGCGCGTGCCCGCCGCCCGCCGCCCGCCGCCCGGAGCCCGCGAACCCGCGAACCCGCGAACCCGCGAACCCTGCTCGCGGCGGCCGGGCCCCTGCAGGCTCCGAGCTGCGCCCCGGGGCCGCCCGCCCCGACCCGAGGCCGCGCCGCCCGCAGCCCCAGCAGCGGGTCCCGCCGGAGAAACGGGGAAGTGGACCCAAACGACGGAAAAGCTCCTCCACAACTCAGTGGGTCCAGACTTCTGGGGGAAAAATATATATATATATATATTCTTTGGATGCTTGGATTTGTTAGAAGGAGGAAAGGGGACGTTCAACATCTCAGAAAGCTGCTAACACGTAAACTTTTCTGGGCGCTTACGGGATTTCGCACACCTGCGGACACCCATCCTGGCCTTGCTGGCCTTGTTGCTCTCGTGATCCGAGCCGTGATTCCTCCCCCCCCCCCCCCCCCCCCCCTTCTACCTCCATCCTTGCTCCTGCATCGCGGCTTTAAGTCGCACAAAGCAAAGGGCGCAGCCCGGGGATGGGTGGACGGTGCCGCCCGAGCCGAATCCCGCGGCTCCGCGACCTGCGCGGCCCGGGGCGGTCCCGCTGCCAAACTCCAGCCCGGACGGGTCTTTCCTTGGTCTCCTGAGCATCCAGCACTTTCAGCCTCGTGAACCCTCAAAGCCACCGCACCTGCGAATTATTTCCCCGCTGTTAATTTTCGGTGTATTTTACCTTCATTCCTGATAGTCTACTTTTGACATTTTTTTTTTTTTTCTGCTCTTAAACGGAGTCAAATCCCCGCCTTTTTCATTCACCCCTTCACAGCGACCTCATAAGGGAATCATTATTATCCCAGTTTGGCAAAAAAAAAAACAAAAAACAAAAACAAAAAAAAAAAACGTTGACGTTCGGAGATGCTTATCTTTTACCTAAAGTAATAATGTGAAGTTGATCCCAGAGTCAGCCAAACTAGAAACTCCCATGGTTTCTGCATAAGCTGTCCCCCTAAATCCATAGCTTTACCTGAGATAAAGACTCGGGAAATTTAAGAATTATTCTCTATGAAGTGCTAATAATTTTAAAATGCTGATTGGAAGTTTTATTTTACCTTTTTTAAATTAATTAATTTATTTATTTGCCTAATTTCTTTCTGGGCATTCATAGTTTAGATTTCCATGTATTCTGTGGAAAGTGACATGTTTCATTTTTATTTATTTATTCAGAGAATTTGCTGAGAATCTTGTAAGAGTAATGCTTTCACTCAGAATGTATTTTATAATACATTCTCACAGTTCAATTTCTTTGCTAAGGCTACTTTTTTTTTTTGCTGTTGTTAGAAATTAGTGAGGTTTTGCTACCCACCCCAACCCACCCCACCCCCAAAGTCACTTGTGTGCTTTTCACAGAACTGTAGTGGTACAGAGCTATTTGAGTAAAAGTTCTCTTCCCTCCTGGTTTCCTCTTTCCCCCCTCACTTAAAATTTAGTGTCATGTCCAGCCCAAAATAGATGATCAATTAATGTTTAATCTTTTACCTGCTAGTTTTTAGCTCCTTAAATTATTCTTCCTTTAAAGCATGTCTCCAATAGATGGCATCTCCAGGACTAGAGTCACTTTGAAATGACAATACCATTTTCCTAATTTTCCATGAGTGATTCAATGGGAAGATGAAAATGGAATTTCCTTAGGACATCAATATAACTCACCCATTCCTTTCTGTAGGCAGTGAAAGAAGATAAAAAAGAAAAATGTCTCTTTATCCCAGTTCTCCTTTTTTTCTCAATAATTAATCTTATGGTGGTTATGATTGCACATCTTTATGCTACAGCATACACACTACACATAATCATAACTGGACAGATTATGGTTTGAAAGTTTAGACTTTGATTTCCTACCTAAATATGTAATTCAAAAACATTGCATACAGGACTCATAATAGCAAATAACAGAAACTCAGTGCTAACTTAGGCAAACGAATGAAATGCATTGGGCCATGTAACTCAGAATTACAGGACTAAACCATGGCTTAACAGTATCAGCAAGAATACGTTCCTCTCTCTCTCACTTGCTGTCAGGGTTATGTTCTCTGCTGGTTTCATTCTCCATCAGGCTGTGTCCGTAGTGCAGTTCCAGCCCAACACAGATGACAAAGTTTTCGATCTTACAAAGAAAGCAAAGTTTGTGCTCTGATAAGCAGATCAACCTTTGACAGAGGGCTCTGGCTGGATGCCCTAGGTTGCGCACATAACCTTGTACATCCTCTGGGGGAAGAAACCTCTCAAAAAGAAAGTATCCAGTCAGTAGAAGATGGGGCTGGGTGTGCTTGCAAGATAGATACAACAGGTATCTACCACAGCTGTGTTTCTTCATAGGCAAAAAAGGACAGCAAGCTCCTGGTGGGATATCCGTTGGTTTGAGTTATTCAGAAATGAGCAAAAGAATAATAAAGCTTTGAAGTGATTTTTCCTATCTCCTTTTAGGTTCAGATGCTTTGATTTGCCTGCCTAAGGGTAGCAGTTAGTCTGCTTTTTGTTTCCTTTTTATCTTTATTTCAGGACCCTGGTTGTTTCCAAAGTACTGCCAGTCATTAAAGTTTTCAAGTGAGCCCCCAGTCAGTGGAGGCCTCCAGTCCACAAACTGTCTCTATAGGAAAAGGATATTTTCCATATACTTCTTTTTAATTGAAGTATAATTGATATACACTGTTCTATTAGTTTCAGGTGTATGATATATTGACTTAACATTTTCCATATTCTTTTTTTTAAGGAATTTATTTATTTATTCATGAGAGACACAAAGAGAGAGGCAGAGGGAGAAGCAGGCTCCCCAGGAGGGAGCCCAATGTGAGACTCAATCCCAGGACCCTGGGACCAAAGGCAGACACTCAACCACTGAGCCACCCAGGCATCCCAACATTTTCCATATTCTTAAAGCCCATTCTTTCTTTTTTGATTTAACATACCTGATCATTATGTAAACCGTTTGGTAACAGTGTGCCTTTTCTCTTCTGCTTCCAGTCTGAACATATGGGGGGAAATGCTGTTCTTCCTATAATAAGTGTATTATGTCTTTCATAATACTGTTAGAATTATTTAAATAAATGGATTGTCACCCCTTTTCTCTTTACTTATCCCCAAATCCGTGCAATTCACTTGTTAAATCTTTTTAATATTTGTTTATGAATAAATGAAGGTGATCCATGAATCACTTCATGTAAAGCTCATTTTATAGTTCTATTAAAATCCTCAAATCCGGGATCTGTCCTTAAGCTCTTCCTCATCAACTTTTTGCACATGGTCTTCTAGGAATTCAGCATTTGTCAGAGCATACCTTAATCCACACCTCTGATTAGTCCTCCTCTCTTTTCCTAGTTCTTCTTCTTTTATTTTACCCTGAAGTTCTTTGTGCTTCTTTTATACCACTCCCCCATTTGTTTTACTTATCTACATGCCTTCTTTTCCTCCACCGCTGAACCAGAATTTCATGGAGGATTAGGAATTTGGCAGATTTTTGTATGTATGCATGCATTTGCATTGTTTTCGGTGTTCAGTAGATGCTTGCTGAAGCATTAATAGGTTATAAGGGAAGGTGAATATTTAGATCCGAAACAAGAAGACCCATGGGGCCAGCATTAAGTCCTCTGGTTTCAGGAAGTGAAAAGAAGCTGGCCAGGGCTGATGCTCGAGGTGGGATGGCATGAGATACAGACTTTGCATATGTCACCATTTGGTCTGAGGACAGCTCTTTTATAGCCCCTTCCCCCCTTTACTTTTTCTTACCAAATTTCTCTAACTTGGAATTCCTTCAATAAGATCTATGCAAAAATAAAATAAAAAATAAGATCTATGCCACATCACCAAGTATCCCCAATTTTTCCAGATAAAAGCACTGACCACTGAGCATATTCTGCTCCTATTACATAGAGAAAACACATTTTAGACTGTGGGGGCACTGGGCTATCTCTCCATTATACTTCTTTCATACTGAAAACGTTTAGAAAATCAGAACTAAATTAAGAATGTAAAGTAATTCATAACTGGGTTCTTTAAGAGAAAGGAAATATGAAGATGTCTTCCTTGAAGAGCTATTAAAAGCTATCTTCTTGATAGCTACTTTCCCATTGTAAAAAAAAATAATTTTTAATAATGGAGAATTAAATGAGAGTAATTCAAAGTCACTAATGCTCAAATTATTTTCTCATTTTATAGATAAATGTCATAACAGATCAACTAATATGTATGTACTAAAGATATAAATGTTCATTTCCCCCTCTCTCTGCACTTCAAGGCAAAAACTGCTCTAGGAAATAGTCATGGGGCGTTAAAAATGTTCATAGTATTTGTGAATCAAAGATGCTTCTTGACTAAAAGACTTTAGCTCTGATGGCCCTTTCCTCAGGGAAGAAGAATGTGAGTAATTATGTACTTCAAATATCAGGCTTCTCTTTACTTGCCTGTAAATCTAACACAAACATTACTTAGTTATTGAACAAGCTGCAAGGTCTTGATGCAGCTGCAGCTCTTCACTTCTCATTGAGTCCAGTGCTCTAATAACATATGTTTTTAATGTCTGATCTCAGATTCTCAAGTGTTATCACGTACCTTCATGTGTCTCATTCTGGATAGAGACTCATTTTGCACACTACTTATCATTCAATTCTTACAGCAATCCGTTGAGGCGGTATGCTGCTTAGCATCTTTTCGGTTGTACATAAAGAAATCCAGTCTAAGCTTGTTAAGATAAAAGGGAGATTTTCTGGCACACTACTGATGCAAAATATAACCTTTAGAAGGCAGGGACATCTCTGATCCTCAGACGGAAGAAATGCTGTCATGATTCTGCCCACTTTTCATCAACATCTCTCTCTACTGTCAACTTTATTTTCCTAGCTTGCAGACAGGCTTCCTCTACAACCGCATAGTCCAAGGATTTCCAACCCCTCATTACATAAAGACTGAATCTATTCCATTTGTTTCACTTTAAAATGCCCAGAGAATTTAGTGACTTGCTTTCAAAGGAAAGACCATGGGAAAGGAAAAAAGAGCAACTTTGTGATAGAGAATCCTGACAAGTATCAATTTAAGCAAGTGATGTAAGTGAACATCATCAGTGATGTCATGTGAATATTTTTACCTCTTCATATGATATGATCACAGCACCTTATCTCTGTGGAATTATTTCCAAAAAACTACAATTGTAGTCCAATCAGGAAAAACAGCAGACAAACCCAAGTTGAGAGACACTACAAAACACCCAACCGGTATACCTCAAAACTGATGGTTGTAAAAAACAGGAAAAGACTAAGCTGTCAAGGACCAGAGAAGACCAGGGAGACACAAAATAGTGCTGCACCCTGGATTGGATCCTGAAACAGAGAGAGAACATTGATGAAAAAAAATTAGTAAAATCTGGAGTTTAGGTAACAATAATGTACTAATGTTAATTTCTTAGTTTTGACAAATGTGAGGCATTAACCATAGAAGAAACTGGGTGATGGCTGCTCAGGGTCAATCTGTACTATCTGCACAATTTTTCCATCAGCCTAAAATTATTCCAAAATTTTATTTTATTTTTTTTCAAAAATTTAAAAATACATTTTTTTAAATACATTTTAAAATATAGAAAATAAAGCTACTTTTGGTAAAAAAAAAAAAAAAGATTTCTGGGGGAAAAACTGGGGGAAAACCATCATCCCACCAACTTGGATTAGGTGTCCATCCAAGACCAGCTAACTTTGAGGAGTAGGCAAAGTCATCTAGCAGAAAGATGTGCCCTGGGTCCCACATTTGCTAGTCCAGCCATTTCCAGGGAATGGGAGAGGAGGTGGAAAAGTAGGTAGTTAGCCAGGCAGTTGTCTAGTTGGTGAGAACACAGAGGAAAAGCTAAAAGCCAAGGGAGTGAGTATTATATTTCATCGATTCTAAGATAAAATGGCCCACATTTTAAACTTTACGAGGCTGAAATTCTTCTATTCTTTCTTAGTGATATCAATTATATTTTAGATTTGGTGAAACATAGTAATTTGAATATAATAAATGATAGACCCAGCATTCAAACTGAGGCTTTTAACCACTCTATTGTGTGGATTCAAAAAAGTAAAATAAAATTAAAATAAACCTTTGGATGTCATTCCTTTCAGCCTTCCCTTCATATTGGCCATAGTACCATATCACGTCAGTGCTAATTACATCAACCCAACCTGCAAAAACAAGATTGGAATTGAAACCATGGCAAATTTGATCTAAGAGCTTATTATTCTAATAAAATTATCACCACTAATAAAATTGGATGGAAATCTGGGAAGTTAGGACAGTCAGGGACTAGGCTTTAGGTTATTTACATGTATTACACATGAAATGTCATAAAACTCCATTTTAGAGAACTCATTTTGACATTTCAGCTTAAATAGCTAGCAAGAAACTAGATTTATTTTAAAAATAAATTTTCTTAGCCATGTACCTCATTAGTTTAATGAGATATTATGAAAATAGGAAACATGGACATTTATTGTTTCACTTCTTTAAGACACCATGACATGCTATTGGAATATAACCTGAGAATGAGACAAACCATCCATCAATTCAGTTTAATTCATAATCACTTACTGTACATGTGTAATAGGCCAGTGGCCATACGGAGGCCCTTGCAACGTATTACAAAAATATATACTGATTCCTGCTTTTGTGGAGCTTTTATTACATAATTACAAATGAGGTAAGACTTTAAAACTTGTAGGAATTCAATAAGCATATGACCAGGGAATTTAACCAGGTCTGAATGGACAGAAATGGCATAAAGAAGTGATGCCAGGCACTACACTAGGTGCTTTGCCCAACCTGACAGATATTGTTCCAAATGGCCAGCTCATCATATGTTTAGATTTTTTTCTAAAGGTTTTAACTATAAGCAGAAATTGAAAGGCTGAAAATCTACTCTTCCCAAATATCCTTGTACCTGGAATCCTAACATAATTTAGGCTCCACCAATCAGAAGCTCCTGTTAGACTTTTGAAATTGGAACTAAGTACATGGGAGAGACGTGCTGAACTTGAAACTTACTGGAACAGTAATTGCAGATGTGTCAATGTCTTCCTGATCCTGGGACACCAGATAGTGATCTGATAGTACCCCAGGCGTGGCTACAGTGGTGTGATGCTTGAGCTAAAGACACAACATCTATGTAAAACCCCACCTCCCTTATAGCAGAGGCAACTGCTCTCCTGTGGGCTATTTTGGGAGAGTTCTGAAAGTGGTTTTTGAAGACTCAGTATATAGCATGCTCTTCTAACTATTCTAATGATTTTTGTAAATATCAGCTCTCTGAATAATTTCTTTTCCACAGTATAATGATAATAGTTTCTTCTATCTGCTACTGAGCCATGGATTAGGCAGCATTTGGTGCCACACGTGCTTGCACCATTAAGAAATTATATCTGGGATCTGTTAGCTGACCTGGTTTGGTTGGAAAGGTGTGAGGTACTAGAAGTCCATAATAGTCACTGGGCAAATGTTACATTACAACCTGGGGTTATTTAGATTATGACCTGTGGTTAACCAAAATGAAGTGCCCAATGAAGGTGCAACATCAGTGATCCACGTGGCTGTTGCCATGACACAGTATGATGGGAGTGGGAAATGTAAAGAATCTGGACTGACCGTGTATAACTCTTGTAAGAGCATAATGAAGAAAATTACATATCTTAAGATTTAAAATCTTAGCTCAAAGGATAGTCCAAGTGAACCATTTTCTATAATGGCTTTAACAAACCACTCATCTCTTATATTTAGCTTGCTGGGCCTCTATATTAAAACAATCATACATAGAATTTAATCCTATGAATCCTGAGTTACAATGTAGTGTGAATTCATGGCCCAAAAACAAAGGGACTGATTGGGAAAGTGTGTGACCCAAGAATTAAAATGGTGACTAATACATATTGACGTTTGGAAGAATTATTCTGTATTTCCTTGGCAAACCTTACATGTCTGCAGAAATGCCTTCCTTTGATTGTCTTACCTATAGTTACCTTGTCTGAGTTATTTGCCTTGAAAAATAACTATTCTTTCTTCCACCTCTACCAACTTCCCTTAGTCTAAACCTAAAGCATGAGTGAAATCCTAGCATGCTTGGGGAAGAAGGTAAAAAAGGGGGACAGTTACAAAGTCAACCCATATAGGAATTCTAAATGCTTCAAGTATACAATATTTGGCTGTTTTAAAATTAAATGAGCAAGAACCAGTGGTGTGTGTGTGTGTGTGTGTGTGTGTGTGTGTGTGTGTGTTGTGAAAATGCTAGACCAGGAAGAAAGAGGGACATAATTTATCAATGCGGTAATGCTTATCGGAAAGTGTATTTGATGTACTAGCTTAAAAACTTAAGGAAGATTTTAATAGCTTGCTCACTTGGTTAACTGAATCTTGGTCTTAATGGTGAAATGGTCTAAATGGAGTGAAGTTGAAATGCTAGAAATTCCTAGGTGAAATACAAAAGGAATCTGAGAGGTTATGAAAATAGGGCTATTGGAGTGGCATTGTCCAAGATGATTGGCTCAACTATTCCCAAACTATTGGCCCCTGAGAAGACCCAGAAGACTCTTCTTTCACCAAAACACTAAATGCTATGTTGACTCTCCTCTTTGCCCAGGATTGAAGGTGGGAGATGCTGACATTGAAATGGTTTCTAAGATTTAATGGAAATAAAGAATTGTCAGGGTGAAAGAGGCCAGGTAACAACTTAACTAGCACAAAGTGAGTGATTATCATAATGGATGATGAGGCTGAAATGGTTATAGAAAGTGTGACCCACGGAGATCCTTGGAAGTGACTAAAAATTGTGGGTTCCTTAGGATTGCACTACCTGAGTGACTAAGGTCCTACTTAGTCAATTACAATATACAACCAGGGTAGCTTTCATTGTGATTAAAATAGTTCTGACTTAAGCTATCACAAAGAAAGTCATGGAACCTCACCTGATTTCCAGGCCTAAACTAACACCAGAGCCTGTGTACATTCAGAGAGGAACCTTACATTGCTAATAGATACTTGATTTTTTTTCTCCTACTCTTTCCCCAAAGGACCTGTTGTTATTTATCAGAGTGACTGTATATTGGGCATTGGGAAGTACCCAGACTTTTCTGGGGATTGTTACCTTCTAATTCTGATTCAGAGTGCCGCTGTGGTCCACTGAGGAGTGATAAATAAAAATTCTGTGCTGCGTTAGTGTCATGGGGGCCTCCGTGGTTCTGCAAACCAATTCTGTGCTTAATTTCCCCATCCCTGAGTGAAGAGTTGGTATACACAACAACTGTTAATTAACTCCTTGACATTTTCAAAATGCTTTCAAGGTAGAAAGACACCCCCTCAAAACAAACCTCCTCCAAACCTAGTCCTGAAGTCCCCAGTAAAGTGATAAGTAATAAGCCAAAGTAAAATCACATTCCTAGGGAATAAAAGTATCACCACCAAATCTTTGAAATATACAACGGTAGTGCCTGAAATCATATCCTCCATGTAACTCACTTGTTTAATTTTTGCATAAGCTATATGAATTCTGCAGGAAGACAGAAGATTCTCAAAAGCTTAGCTAGGTGTTTACACAAATTGCAGTTGATTTTTGAAAGATGACCTCATTACTGGAGCAACTCAAGATAGCCCCTGACACCAGGTACACAGCTATTTATTGGCCAGATGTGTTTTTCATTGTATCCATAAACACAGAACTCCAGAAGGTATTTGATTTCACCTTTACCTGATAGAAAAAAAAGCATTACAATTTACTGTCTTGTCTCAGGGCAAAATCAACTTTCTGGTTCTAGGTCATAATATATAATCCAGAGGCACCTTGATTATGTCACCATCCCCCAGGTTTTATGACAAACAACTTTACTGATCTCATTGTCCTAATATGATCTGGTGATAAGAAAATAGTAGGTATACTAGATGCCTTGTTAAGACAGTTGACAGGAGGACACAGGTAAAAATTCTGTATATGTAAGAATATATGCATATATATACTTTTTTAAAAGATTTATTTATTTATTCATGATAGACAGAGAGAGAGAGAGGCAGAGGGAGAAGCAGGCTCCACGCCAGAAGCCCAACGCGGGACTCAATTCTGGGACTCCAGGATCACGCCCCAGGCCAAAGGCAGGCGCCAAACCGCTGAGCCACCCAGGGATCCCCACATATATATATACTTATTATTCAATTATTTATTTAATGTCGCTCCTTTTGATTAGAATGTACGTTCCATGACATCAGGGACTGTCTGCATTATTCACCACCATATTCTCAGCACAATCTTGGCACTAAAATAAATAAGTATTCTTTAGGTGTGTTCTTTACTATGCTCCCTTTTCTAAAGAATGTTGACTTTTATTACAGCTATCTTCTTCCAGTAGAGATGAGGGTTTTAGTGCTTGGCATTATAATTCAGATAGGTTTTGAATTCTACTAAAACAAGATTTAATGTGAAATCATTTGATGGAAAAAGCATGGTTTGGAATAGGTAATAAACATTATAAATTTCCTCAACTCTTGGTAATTTGTATTTAAAAAAACTTTCATTTATGGAAAAGAACAGAATAATTACTTGCTTTAATAAATGTTAGGAAAATATTGGTCACATAGGGCAATTATAGGGCAATTATGATATTCTAATGTGTGTTTGTTGTTTGCTTTTACCATTAAATATTGAGCAAACATTTTGTGAAATATGAAAATGGTGCATATTTAATAAGACAAGAGGTCAAGGAAACAAAAGAAAGGAGTAAGCAAAAATGAAACATCACTAAGAAATGATTTCATATCAGATTTTGTTTAAAAAGGGGGGGGAATGTGTAATATTTGTTGCTTATCCAACTAAGAATTAGTAAAGAATTTGTCTTTTTACTGAAAACTAAGTTGTATTGCTTTAAACTTCTAGAATAAAATATTGGAATAAGCAGAGACCTCTTTCTAAATAACCAATATATTATGCCAAAAGATAAATATCTATTTAGGAAACCAAGAATCTACATGCCGCACTTTGCTATTGCAGGCCAGATGAATTTGCTTTACCTACCTGCCTCCTGCCATATGTCTACTATCAGCCTAGATGCCACTTCACTGACACCCCATTTCCATCACTTAAAGTTGGACTGGGCACTCTTCCCAAGCACTCTCATCTTGTCATATTCTATCATACATTTTTTGTAATACTTAATGGTTGCAGTTTCATATTTTTTCATCTGATGCCCAAATTGAAGAATGGGGTTATATATTGTTTCAGATAACATCCCCAGCGCTCAAATTGTCCAGGCACAAAGCAGCCACCGATAAACATAGGTTGAATAAAAAAGGAGACAAAACATGACACTTGACATCATCTTCACTGACCAGAACATCTTCTCAGATTTGAGGGAGAAGGATCTGATGACTCCTGATGACATTCTTTAATTCAGAGAAACAAGGATGAGGATTGACCATGGGTTTAGAAGGCTTACCAGCTGAACTTGATCTTTCTCCTAAGAATCAGTAGCATTTTGACCCATTCAGCTTTCAGGAAAAACATAAACCATAAAAGAAATAATTTATAAGCTTGACTTCATTAAAATTAAAAACTTCTATTTCAAAAGATAATAAATGAGAAGACAAGCAAAAGATGAAAAAATATTTGCAAAAGACACATCTGATAAAGGTCTGTTATCCAAATTCTACAAAGAAACTCTTTAAACTCAACAACAACAAAAAAAAACAACCAGGTGTAAAAATGGGCCAAAGACCTTAACAGACACATCATCAAAGAAATTATACACACATGGCATATGAAAGGTGCCATATGAAAAGGTGCCCCACACTATATGTCCATCTGGGAAATGCAAGTTAAAACAACAATGAGATACTACTTTACACCTATGAGAATGGCCACAATTTGGAATACTGACAACACCAAATGCTGGTGAGGATGTGGAGCAGCAGGAACTCTTGCTCCATTGCTGGTGGGAATGCAAAATGGTACAACTACTTTTGAAAAACAGTTTGGCAGTTTCTTACAAAACTTAACATATTCTTACCATCTGATCCTGCAATTATGCTCCTTGGTATTTACCCAAAGGGGTTGAAAAACATGTCCACACAAAAACATGAACACAAATGTTTATAGCAGCTTTATTCATGATCACCAAAGCTTGGAAGCAGCCAAGATGTCTTTTAGTAGGTGAATAGATAAACTATGGTACATCCAGAAAAATAGAATAGTATTCACACTAAAAACAAATGAACTATCAAGTCATGAAAAGATACAGAGGAATGAATCTTAAATGCATATTACTAGTTGAAAGAAGCCAATCTGAGAAGGCTGCATACTGTCTGATTCTACCTCTATGACATTCTGGAAAAGGCAAAACTATGAAGGTGGTAAAAGGATCAGTGGTTGCTGGGATTGGGGTGTGGGAAGGATGAATAGGCGGAGCACAGATTTTTAGGGTGGTGAAAACACTCCGTATAATATTATAATGATGGTATATGTCGTTATTCATATGCCTAAACTCACAGAATATCCAACACCAAAAGTAAACTCTAAGGTAAACTATGAACTTCAGGTGATTATGATATGTCAATATCAACCTACATCAAGAAGCAAGAAAAGTCTCAAGTACACAATCTAACTTTACACCTAAAGGAGCTAGAAAAAGAAGAGCAAATGAAGAGTAAATCCAGGAGAAGAAGGGAAATAATAAAGATTAGAGCAGGAAGAAATGATATAGAAACAAACAACAACAAAAACCACCAGTAGAATAGATCAATGAAGCTAAGAGCTGGTTCTTTAAAAAAATTAATAAAATTGATAAGCCTCTAGCCAAACTTATCAAAAAGAAAAGAGAAAGAACCCAAATAAATAAAATTATGAACAAAAAGGAAAGATCACAACCAACACCACAGAAATATAAGCAACTATAAGAGAATATTACAAAAAAAATGCATGCCAACAAATTAGACAAACAGAAAGAAATGGATAAATTCCATGAAACATATAAACTATCAAAACTGAAATAGGAAGAAACAGAAAACTTGAACAGATCAATAATTAATAAAGAAATTAAATCAGTAATCCAAAATCTCTCAACAAAAGTCCAGGGTCAGGTTTCCCAGGGGAATGCTACCAAACATTTAAAGAAAGTTAATACCTATTCTTCTCGAACTGTTCCAAAAAATAGAAATGGAGGAAAACTTCCAAACTCATTATATGAGGCCAGTATTACTTTGATTCCAAAACCAGAAAAAGGCCCCACGAAAAATGAGAACTACACCAATATCCCTGATGAATATGAATGCAAAAATTCTCAACAAAATACTAGCAAGTAGAATCCAGCAATACATGAAAAGAATTATTTGGGCAGCCCCAGTGGTGCAGCGGTTTAGCACCGCCTTCAGCCCGGGGTGTGATCCTGGAGACCCGGGATCGAGTCCCATGTCGGGCTCCCTGCATGGAGCTTGTTTCTCCCTCTGCCTATGTCTCTGCCTCTCTCTCTCTCCATGTCTGTCATAAATAAATAAAAAAAATATTTTTTAAAAAAAGAATTATTCAACACGATCAAGTGGGATTTATTCCTGGTTTGCAAGGATGGTTCAATATTTGCAAATCAATCAATATGATACACCACATTAATAAAAGAAAGGATAGGAACCATATGATCCTCTCAATAGATGCAGAAAACGCATTTGACAAAGTACAGCATCCATTCTTGATAAAAACCCTCAACACACCTAAACATCACAGATGTGCCACGCCAGTGGGGGATGTTGATAATGGGAAGCTATGCATGTATATAGATAGGAATTATATGAGAAACTTCTATACCTTCCTCTCAAGCTTAAAACTCCTTTTAAAAACATACTCTTAACAATCTTTTGCCTTTTAAATTTTTTTCTATTGTTTCTATTTTCTATTTCATTGATTTCTGCCATTATCCTTATTAGTCCTTTCTTTCTAATTACTTTGAATTTAATTATGTTCCTGGCTTCAGGTGGTAATTTAGACAATTGATTTTGAACATTTCCTCTTTTCCAGTATAGGCATTTTAAAGCTATATATATATATACCACTAAGCACAGCTTTAACTGTATCCCATATGGTTTGATGTTGTGTTTTCATTATTATTGAGTTTAACATATTCTTAAATTTCTCTATTTCTTCTTTGACCCATTGGTTACTCAGAAGTGTGTTGTTCATGTTCCAAATATTTGTACCCTTTTTAGGAGTCTTCTTGTTACTGATTTCTAATTTAATTTATTTTATTTTTTGAAACATTATGTATACCAATATGTTGACTCTTGTGTTGAATGTCTAATGTACACCTGAAAAGTGTGTGTATTCTGCAGATTTTTGGTGTACTGTTCTGTAAATACTAACTACATGGAGTTGGTTGATAGTATTGATGAGATGTTGTATATCCTTACAAATGCTTTGTCTACTATTACTGAGAATGGAGTGTTAAATTTTCCTATTATACTATGGATATCTTTCTCAAGTTGTGAAGGGTTTTGCTTCATCAATTGTGATGCTCTATTTTTATCTATACACATTTAGGATTGATATGTCTTACTAATAAATTGCCCCTTTCATTATCAAGTAATGATTTTCTTTACCTCTGTTTCATATTAGTATTATTATTTTTAATATAAACATTAATAGAATAATACCACCTTTCTTATATTTACTGCTTATGTAACAGGTCTTTTTTCTTTCTGTTGCTTTTACTCTATGTGTGTCTTTATATTTAATATACATATTTTGTAGACAACTTGAAGTTGAATCTAGCTTTTTTGTAATTTTGAGCATAAATTTCATATTTATTCAATATAATTATTCGTATGGTTTGGCTCAAGCCCACCATCTTCCTATTTGTTTTCCATTTGTGATTTTTTTAAAGATTGATTGATTGATTGATTTATGATAGACATAGAGAGAGAGAGAGAGGCAGAGACACAGGAGGAGGGAGAAGCAGGCTCCATGCCGGGGAAACCGACGCGGGACTGGATCCCGGGACTCCAGGATCCCGCCCTGGGCCGAAGGCAGGTGCTAAACCGCTGAGCCACCCAGGGATCCCCTCCATTTGTGATTTTGTGGTTTTGTTCCTCTGGTGCTCCTTTTCTTGTCCTTTTGGGGATTAACCAAATATTTTCTAACATAGCATTTATTTCCTCTACTGATTTCTTAATTATATTTCTTTATTTTTAAGTGGTTGCTATAGCACTATACTCCTTTTATTAATTTATTGTATTTTAAGTGATTATTTTAAATAATAAAGGGCATCCTTAACCTATCAGAAACTAATTTGCATCAATATTGTACCATTTTACATTATACTGGATATTTTACACTTCCTACTTCCTATTTCAAACTTTTCACTTTTGCCTGATATTTCCCACTTCACAAATGTAATAACCTTAGAACAATGTAAGTTAAATTACTTGTCAATCTCCTGTACTTACGTTGTGTTATTGTCTAATGTCTTTGGCTTCTACATATGTTATAAACCTCACCTTACACTGTTACTGTTTTGCTTTCAACAAAGAAAGTCAATTGCCTTTTAAGGAAAAATGAGGGGGAAAAACCTCAGTCTTTTACATTTACCTATTTGCCACTATTTTCTGGAGGCCTAATTTTCTATTTGACATCATTTTCTTTTAGCCTAAAAGATAGCCATGTCCATAGTATATTTCTATCTACAACATTTTCTATGTCAAATTCCCAAAAATGACAGTATGATTTTGGTCCAGCTTACCATCATTAGATCCACTGTTTTTTTAATTTCATATCAGCTTATGGATTAGCTACCATTAGGTTATAGAATCCACTCTTGACCTAATCAGCTGTGGAAGAAGTTTGAGGATGAGTTATACAGGACCAAATATTGCTGACTAGAGCTACCTCTTCAACAGAGTTTGTAATTGGAATAGTTTATCCTTGAATAATATTAATGCCAGCTACCATTCACTGAAAGTTTATGAGGCCCCAGCCTAGTTTGGTACTTACTGGAAATTATTTTATCTGATCATTAGAGTTACCTTAGGAGGTATTTTTATGTCTCAGATATGTCAAATAAATTTTCTAAAGTCACAAAATCATTCATTGTAGAACTGGAATACAAAGCCTAAGGTGCATGACCTCAATTATGCATATTTTTAAAAGCCATGATGCTGTTTCCTATAAGACTAACTGGTTGCTAACAAAGCCTAAATGATCTATTTGAAGATGTGCCATAGATCAAAAGAATGATGAGTAGACAACAATTCTTCAAGAATGATGAAATTTGAGTTGGAAGGAGTGGGCATTAAACCTGTCTAGACATATAGAAACTCTAGGTAGTTGTCTTACATATGGTTACAAAGTTTATTATAAATATGTTTTTTTACTAGAAAGATACAATATGAGCACCAGTGTTCTATGGAAATGTTAAATCATTGTATTGCATACCTGAAACTAATATTACACTGTATATTAACTAACTGGAATTAAAAAAAAAAACTTTAAAAACATGCAGTAGAAATATTACCAGTGATTACAATTATATAAATGTCCTATTTTCCATGAAAGAGTTCTCAGAAAATGTTAGTCTTTTAGATAGATAACAGAAGGAATAAAAAGAATAATAAACCAGAATTAATCTTTGGATGGTGAAATTATATCTTATTTATTTCATGCTTTTCTGTATTTTTCAATGCAATCAAAAAGAGAGACAAACTATCATAAAAATGTATTTCCCCTTTGATGTTATGAAAGGCTCAGAACACTTGAAGCATGTAGCAACAATGATTTTTTTTATTCCAAAAATACATCTGTGCAGGAGATTTTCCCTTTTAGTCTACCTAATCTAACCAAAGCCCCCATCCTGTCAGGCTGATGGGAAATGTAGCCTTAGATAATCCTGGAACTCTCTGTCACAGAGTCCTGCAAAGGACTGGATGTTGTATGAACAGTACAATATCTGAAGGCCCCATCTTTCATTGATCCACACTGCTACTGCTCAAATGACCAATGCCGCGAAGTGCCTCAAAGCACTTACCTCTCTTCCCTTTCCCCTGTGGGATAAATCTCTTTTAGTTAAGGCTTTCACAGAAGGTAGGAAGAGATCTGGTCTTTGGAATCAAACAAACAAACAAACAAACAAACAAACAAAACAAAAAACCTCCACTCTATTTTGTTCTTTATGATGAGTAGACAGCCAAGGATTGTTGGCAGTCAGTGCTGAGCAAAGCTTCAGCTAGGTGCTGGAGTTGAAAGGAAGTCACAACCCAGCTGGGAAGAAAGGATAGCCATATGGAGAAATAATCAGCCAGATAGAGCCAATAACAAATATTAAGTATAAATCAGTTGGTGTTAGTTTTATTATCATCCCTTCTCAGTGTCTTTAAATTTTCTTCTACATGTTTTTACTTTCCTTTCCTTTATCTGTTTTTTTTTTCCATATGTCCTTAATCAGTATCCTCAGTCCTTTCCCCCAAATGAAAGCAGACAGATTTCTTCCTTCCTACACAGATTACTCAGTGGGTATGTCAGAGAATTTTTGTTTTTCTCACAAAGCAAATTAGAAATTTGAAATGTCAGGTAGACAGATGTGTGAAAAGTTCTTCTCAGGTACAGGAAGAGAGATGATTCAACATCTATACATATAGGAAACACAACAGAATTCAGTGCTATTATGTTTTGGAGAGTATAAATCTCATAAATTGTTTCAACAAAATCTGCCCTATCGAAAGTTTTTTGAGAGATACTACCTCGTTTAAAAATCAAAGTGATACCACAACACAACTGACTGACTAGCTCTCTCATTTTATTCCCTGAGTTATCAATTTATGAAACTTTTTATGAAACATTTCTTTCTTCTCTAGATATGCCTTCATTAATGAAAGAAATCTAAGTTTTTTAAAAATGAGCTAGTTTGCCCATACAGTGTAATCTCATCTAGCTTTCCTGGTTACCTCAGTGTCTTTTTAATCCATCAGAGAGAAAAAATGTAGAGGAAGACAAAGAATAAGGGAATATGTATTTACAATTTTCTAATATTGAGAGGCTGGAATGAAACACAGAGAAACCTATTTAACTTACTCTATGTAAGTTAACATTTTCTTCTGCACATTTTTCTTATGACTGTTACCATTTTGAAGCAGACATTGAGTCTTAAAATTTCCTATTTTCAGGATCTCAGGAACACACAAATAATATATACTAAATGCATATTGCATTATGCATTATTGTTCTGAGTTGAAAGAAGCTTTCTTCTTGGCTAACACAGTTTCAGCATCAAGATTTGGGTTCCAATCCCCAGGTGCATTCCTAGACAAATGGTGTTAATGACAGCCACTCTGTTTTAGTTTCCTCATTAGTAAGATGAGGAACAGACTAGAATCAAGCTAGGACTTTTGGGAGGGATACAAGAGATACTCCATTAGTCACAAAAACTATCATAGAAAGTACATATTTGGAATTTTTAAATGCTTTCTTGAATATAAAGTAAAAGAGAAACTAATTTATGAGTTCTATTCAGAGGTTTGGGATTTCTCTGTATATTTTTCCTCTCTTTGGATTTATCTCAGATACCACTAGATTCAGAACCTGAAGAGTTCTGAGGAGAGCCTTTTAAAACTAGTACAATTCTGTGAAGTGCTCTCTCCCAAACATGTGATTTACTGCTACCTATTTTTTGACATTGATTTCTGTTCATAACCTACCTGTGATCTCATTTGGTGCTTTCCATCTCAATTCCAAATTTTCAGTTGCCCTTCACTACCTTCTATTTTCTCCTGCTGACTTCGCCATGTGCTTGCCCACAACAATTGGCTTTGTTCTTCTGGCCTCTGGAAATTACCCTGGCAGTGATGTCTGGCAGGGTTCAGGACTGTGCTCTCCAAAGGAGCATAGGAAGTAATTTAAAAGCTATTTTGGAGTCAGAACCAAGGGAAGAAGTGTTAGTAAGATGATAATATTAAAGGTTAGTACTTTATAACTCACTATTTGTTTAGTTGTTGGATTCTATTAGCTCTTTTCCTCAAAAGAGAGCAAGTTTCTGAAATTTATTCATTCCTAAAATGAAAGATAAACCTTATTTAAATTTTAAAAGACAGAAGAGCCTTAAAAGTGGTATCTAAGATAGTGTTTGTGGCTCACTGCATTTGTTTCTTGTTTTGAGGGTTTTTTAGCCATTCAATTTTAAGTAAGCATTTAATGAAGGAAATGCATTAGATGTTGTATGGGTGCATAGTTGAATCAGATGTAGATTGTATTAAGAAGCATTACATACTGAATAAAGAGCAAAAATGCTAGAAAATAAATAAAAAGAGAAATGTTAGAGGAATATATCTTGTGGAAATTTAAAGGAAAGGGAGATTATTTCTAGCTGGGGAAATGAGAAAGTTTTTTTGTGGAGGTGTTGCCTTTTTCTTCTTTCATTATTAATTGGTATTTTGTTGTGCAAAAAGATTCAGTAATGTCTAAGAAATAAATAGTGAAATGCCAAAGGATAAGCTCAAGGAAACTTATTTAATGAAATAATACTTTTACTTCCAAAGTTTAACAGTGGGAAGGTGAACTGGTTAAGTCTGTAATAAGAGTCAGAAACTCAACTATAGCTTAAGAAAGGCAATACATTGGGCCATATAACTGTAAAGCCCAGAGGGACATTAATTTTATGCATAACTGGATCCAAACAATCTCATCAGGATCACTGGGCATATCTCAGCCTGATGACTGTACTTTCTTTAGTATTAGTTTTATAATCAGGAAACTCTATATAGTGGTCATATTGGTTGCTGGTTGTTCTAGGCTATAAGCAGTCAGGTAATCAACTATGGTGGAAAAGGGTGTTGGAGCTGATTTGGGGGGTTCTGTTTAGCCAAGCTTGGGTTTCAGTCCTGTCCCTAAGCCAATTACTGTGGCTAGCAGAAGGTGGTGTTTTGACTGACCAAATTTATATTATGTAGGACCCCATAGAGCCTGAGAATGGGTCAGCCGAAGGTAACCCATTAGTTACCATAGTCTGAGAATGCGTTTCACGAGGAAAAGCGAGGGTTATATGACCAGTAGAAGGATGACTGAATGTTGGGGTAGCAAGAACACACAGTATTCCATTACCAAAGGGAAACTCCAGATCATGGGGGGAGAGCAGCAGACTAAGCAACGCTGTACTGTCTCCCTGGTCACTGCCACCATCTTTCTGGCACCCCACTGTTCCTTCTTTAACATTCTGGCTCAAGTATATATATATTTTTTTTAAAAGCAAACAAACGTCAGCTGGGTCTCTCTGGCATAGCTGAGGCTAACTGAGTCTTTAAAAAAACACTAAGAAGGCACATCTGAGTGGCTCAGTAGGTTAAGCATCTGCCTTCAGGTCAGATCAGGATCCCAGGAGCCCCCAGGATCTTGAACCCCATGTTGGGCTCCCTGATCAGTGGAGAGTCTGCTTCTCCCTCTCCCTCTGACCCCCACTCATGTTTGCTCTGTCTCTCTAGTGCTCTCTCTCACTCAAATAAGTAAATAAAAACTTTTAAAAAAATCAATAAGGAAAGGACATAGATACTATTAAAAGATAAATGGAGATATATTAAAAATTTTAAGAGTTTATTTGAGCAAAGCCTAATTCCGATTGGGCAGCATCAAGCCAGAAGTGGTTAGGAGTGCTCCAGAGAGAGGAGTGAGAGACAGAGAAGGTGCCAGAACAAAGAAAGGAAATGATTTGATTGGTTGTAGCTTAAAAGCTAGTGTACCGTTTGTGACTGGTTTTGATTTCATAACCATGAGGCATTTACAGGCTTAGGTTTGGGTTTGCTTACATAGGCTGTCACTGCATTAGAGCCACCTCAGTCCGATGGCTTCTTTGTTTAACTCATTGAACAATACTCAGGGATACAAACATAAGTATTACAAAATAAAGGTTTCTCTTTGAAAAAAATTTAGCATCGGGGAAAATATTGGTTGCCAGGATCTTTTTCCTGCTTCCTTCTTCCCTGATAATGCCTAGATTTCTGTTCCAACACTTTTATCTCTCCAATAGTGCCCAAGTACTACAAAGGAAGTTGAACGCTTCCTTGGCAACAAAGGAGCTGATAATAAATGTCCTCATGAGAAAGCATGAGAACTCATTGAAAAAAATGAGATGTAATGAAAGGTTTCCTGGGGGTTTCTGTAAAGATATTTCCCTCTTTTTAAGGATAAGCCTCTAGAGGAAAGACTGCTTCTTTTTAGGACATGGTGTGTAGACATTAAAACTTACTTTTATTACTATTACTTTGCTAGTGGAAAGGAAACCTTCATTTCTCTCCCTCCTTTTCCTTCTCCTCCATTGCTTTTCTTCCTCTTTTTCCCTTCTCTACCTCTCCTTCTTCTTTTCTCCCTTCTGCTTTCTCTCTCTCTCTCTCTCTTTTAAAGATTCACCCATTTATTTGAGAAAGAGAGAGAGAGAGCACACGTGCATGGGGGGAC
This sequence comes from Canis lupus familiaris, assembly GCF_011100685.1. NCBI lineage: Eukaryota > Metazoa > Chordata > Mammalia > Carnivora > Canidae > Canis > Canis lupus. The sequence goes on along the minus strand of NC_049234.1, from coordinate 7,326,184 downwards.
GGGCAGAAGGAGAAGGAGAGAGAACCCCAAGCAGACTCCTAGCTGAGCACAGAGCTGGATGTGGGGCTCAATTCCAGGGTCCTGAGATCACGACCTGAGCAGAAACCAAGAGTCAGAGGCATAACTGACTGTGCCACCCAGGTGCCCCCTGCTTTTACTCTTTATAGAACAATAATACAACCAAAGCAGAGCTGTATCTAAAAATGCTAAAAAAAAAAAAAAAAAAATCTAAAAGAATATTTAAAAATACAAATTTAAACACAAATAATCATCGACCTTTTTGTAAATATTTTCAATAACAGGCATTCCTTAGGGTCACGATCTTAAAGGTAGCATATTGGGCAAGCCCCAGTGGCTCAGCGGTTTAGCACCGCCTTCAGCCCAGGGCGTGGTCCTGGAGACCCTGAATCGAGTCCCACATCGGGATCCCTGCATGGAGCCTGCTTCTCCCTCTGCCTGTGTCTCTGCCTCTCTCTCTCTCTCTCTCTCTCTCTCTCTCTCTCTCGTCTCTCATGAATAAATAAACAAAATCTTTGTAAAAAAAATAAAGGTAGCATATCTTCTCTTGGCTTTCTTTTTTGTTAGGTTCACTGTTGGTAGCAAAATTTCGCTTTCTGCATGTTTGTATGTTCAGAGCCTGACTGACATCATGGAAGAGGAGAGTGGAACAGAGTATGAAAGGTTAGGTCAAATTTTATCTTGCTTGGTAACAATGAAGGCCTTGGACAGCTGCAGTGCTTGCTTGCTCATTCCTCTCAGATGATACTGGCTGTGATGTGTGTTTTCACACTCGTGTGAAAATTTGTCAAAAGCTTGATGAGAATAAATAGAATCTGGGAAAACTGACACTTGGAAAGAAAATGCTGCTTTACTCTATGGGTCACTCTTCGCATATTTGAAAATACCCAATATGAAACCCATTTATGTCTATGTGAAAAGATATGTGGGGCACCCATTAAACCCATAGCATAGCTTAATAATGACTGTGAAGTTTTTAAATAATGAGTCAAAATAAGCCCATTAGAATAACTGTATATTCTTTCACATTTGGGGGACTTGTTTTCTTTCAAAAACTAAACAGTTTTGGACATAAAATCATGCAAGTATTTGAGCCACAAATGGATTTTAAATGAAGTTTGTGTTATTGTTGTTTTAACCCTTTATTACCTTTGTTAAGATTCTTTGTTTTGGTTGTTCATGCGATAGACCTCAAATTAAACTCTGTGAAGGTGGGACACCTGGGTGGCTCAGCGGTTGAGCATCTACCTTTCAGTCAGGGCATGATCCCCAGGTCTGGGATCGAGTCCCAAGAGCCCCTTCTGTCTCTGCCATTCTGTCTCTCTGTCTCATGAATAAATGGATAAATCTTTAAGAAAATAAATAAACTCTGTGATGGTTGATTTTATGTGTCAATTTGAGTGAGCCATGGTATGTGTAGATAAAACATTGTTCAGAGTGTCTGTGAGATGTTTCTGGATGAGGTTAGCATTTAAGATTGCTGGACTCAATAAAGTAGACTGCCCCCCAATGTTGGTGGGTAGAACAAAAGGCAAAGGAAGATGAACTTGGCCCTTTCTTCCTGCCTCAATGTTTGAGCTGGGATATCTCATCTCATCTCATCTCATCTCATCTCATCTCATCTCATCTCATCTCATCTCATCTCATCTCATCTCATCTCATCTCATCTCCTGCTCTCAGACTAGGAGTTATTTCATTGACTCCTCTGGTTCTCAGGTCTTTGGACTCAGACTGAATTATGCCAATGGCTTCCCTGAGGATCCAGCTTGCAGATGGCAGATCATGAGGCTTCTCAACTTCCTAATTGTATGAGCTACTTCCTCATTCTCTCTGCCTCTCTCCTCCCTCCCCACTCCCTCCCCCCTTCCCTCCATCTCCCTCTCCTTCCTCCCACTTTCCCTCTGTCTCTCTCCCTGTTTCTCTGGACAACTCTGACTAATATGAAAACTGTATAGCAATTTTCCACAAAATTTGTTCCCTAGCCTCTGAGGTCTGAAGGAAACTATAACATTCTATCTGGAAAAGAAAAGGTTTTGTTGTTTAATGAGTTTAGGAAACACCAGGCATCACAAGACAAAGAGGCTTCTTTACTTCAGCACCTTTTGGAGGCTCTAATAAGCTAACTGTGCATGGGGACTCTCATAGAGGGTAGATCTCATGTGCAGCATTCCCCTGGCTTCTTTTTATCACCAGAGTTTGAATAATGGGCATCTTACAGGAGTACTCTTCCTTAGAACACATTGTGGAAAAAGGCCGTTGTAAGGCCTTCAGAGAGTTAGTAGAGCAGGACTTACAGTGACATGCTTGTTTTCTTTTGGTTCAGACATTTAGATTCTCCAGTAGGTAAATAAATTCTGCAGCTCTAAATTTCTAAATTCATCTGCTCCACTTTCTTGTTTACTGCCAGCTCAAAGTTCCATATAAAAAAGTCATTATCAAAATGTCACATTCTAATAGCTTAAAGCAGTTCAGAAAAAGTCTTATAAAACTATACACATTTTTAAGTTTGAAGTAGCCAAGAAATATTTAAAGAGAAATAAAGTTTCAAAAACATCTAATTCTACTCCTGAAACCAATATTACACTACATGTTAACTAACTGGAATTTAAATAAAAACTTGAAAAAAAAACAAACATGTATATGTATGTATGTATGTGTATATATATATATATAAATTTTAAAAACAATATACCTTAATTATTTGCAAGTTATTTGAAATCATGAAGGTAGTATCTGTGGTAATATTATGATCTCTAAAGTATATTTGGAAGAGTTTCACAATGGTTTATACAAAGAGCAGAAATGATAGCTCTTTAATTTATATTCCCACTAATGATGAATGTAGAGAGTGAATTGATATTTTCAACCTTAATGATTTTTGAAACAAGTCAAATAAAAAAAATCTGCATTTTCACAGTGAAACTCAGAAAGAATACCTACCCAGGTAACTTTTTGAGTTAGATTTTTTTCTTACTGAGAATTCCCTATAAATGATCTTTGCATCTTTACAAATATAAGCCCCGCTGCCAGATAGTTGCACTTTTTGGGAATTTTACTTTACATTTCATTTATTCATATATTCATTATTCATATGTAATGACATGCAATATGAATGAAAGTTTTATTAGTATACCTTCTTGGGAGTTCAAAAATAATCATTTCTATCAACTAGTGATAGCATAATTTCCTCTTCCTCCTGTGAGCTGAGAATTCTGAATTACAGAATAGGCACTTACAATCTTTTTGTGGCCTTACTACTACATTAAAAAAATTTTTAATAAATATAAAATTGTACATTTACAAAGCTTCAAGTAAATTGGTGTTATATGAACAACAAAAGAAGATCCCAAACAGCTCTTATCCTTAACATCCCAGTCTTCAGTCAAGTCCTTCCTTTGGTTCACAGCTGCCTGAGAGGGAGAGAATACTGCCCATCCTGTCCAGCCTGCTAACCAGTTCCTTGGCATGCCGCTGATGGATCACTCCTCTCTGCCTTACCTTCTCTGGAATCTCACTGTGGGAATCTCTTCCTGATGTGTAGGTGTTCACAGCCGGTTACATCAGTTGGCACATGGTCTTAGGAATTATTCTGTTCCTAGGATTATTGTATTATCTGCTCATGACGTACTCTTAACTCTCAGCAGAAATGAGAGGAAAAGTCACGGCTTCTGTCTCTCTAGATCACCATTTCACTTACAAGTTTAGATTTTATTTCCTCCTTTTTAAGTTCCTTCCTCTTCAACCATCTACTCTTTTCCGCCATGATATAATCATTTCTGTTTTTTGTTTCTTCAAAGGTATGATAGGTTAGCAGACAGAGCAGCCTTGGAATCAGGTCTGGACTTGAATTCCAGTTACAACTCTTACTAGCTAGTTGGTCTTCGAAAATAACTTGGAATTTGTTCCTTCTATGGCAGAATTATAATGATCATACGAATTTCATAAGGTTGCTGGGAGTATCAAATGAGATAAATATCTATTAAAAAACTCGCACAAAATTGGTATTCAATGCATATCAAGCTCCATGGAAAACTCTCTCTTCCTGTGCAAACTCCATACACTTTTCTGCAATTGTTTCCTACTTCCAGTGAAAATAGCAGTCAAAACTATTTGCTAGTCATTGCATTGGACTCTTCGGTGCAATAAAACAATTAGGAACTAATTTATTTAGCAAGTATTTAATGCAGAATCCTTGTGCATTGCACTGCCCTAGGGGGAGTATAAAGAAATTTAAGAAATGGCCTCTACTTTCTAGAAGAAGTACTTCACGTATTTGGTTAGGTAAGAAATGAAGCAGCAGAATATCAATTCAAAGTTATATATAATAATTGCAAAAATGAGTGCTGTGGAATTTTTTTGGTTAGACTAGAGTTCTCAGTGTAGGAATATTTGGAGAAGGCCTTTTGGAACTAGCTGAAAGCTAACCACCTACAAAAGGATGCTTATGATAAAATGATCCCACAAGACTATTTCTGTTTTCTGTTTCCAGCTTAATGTTTTGAAGTATTCCAGGTTTGATATTCCGAATATTTTCTTCAATTTCCTTCATGACAAAGTCAAAGGATTGTTTCACAGATGGCTTTTAATTCTATGGGAAAATAACCACCACTTTAACCACGAAATAAGAGATCGTTTTAGATATTGTTTAAGTTATATAACAGGCAAGAAGCTATAGTAGTTGGACATACAGTAGCTTTTAAATAACATTTTTAGGATAATTATTTTATAATGAAGTTATTTATTATTATAAGTTAGAAAGTATCATGTTTAATGAAATAACTCTAATTCCTCTTTGATATTTGAATTTGTCCACTCAATAGATACTAGTAAGTGTCTTTCATGAATCAGAGGTAGCTCCTGCCCTCCTGAAGCTTACAGTTTAGTCAAGGAGATAGAGATTTACATCCCAATATATAACTATGAATAATCACCAGTTTTGATGAATGATAATAGGGAACAATAATGGATACTTTGTGAAAGATAATAAAAAGAGGGACTAAACTTAGATATAGGAAAGTGTCACAGAAGGCCACTCAGGAGAAGTGACTGCTACACTAAACCGAAAGGAGAAGCAGGAGTGAACTACTGAAGAGTAGAGGATGGGAATTCCAGGCACAGGGAACAGCATGTGCAAAGGAGCTCAGTACAATGTTTGAAGACACTTAAACAGGTGACTTAGGATAAAGAAGATGTGATATATATGATGGAATACTATTCAGCCATCAAAAAACGAAATCTTGCCATTTGCAATGACATGGATGACACTAGAGGATATTATGCTAAGTGAAATGAGTCAATCAGAGAAAGACAATTATTATATGACCTCACTCATATGTGGAATTTAAGAAACAAAACAGAGGATCATAGGAGAAGAGAGGAAGAATAAAACAAGATGAAATCAGAGAGGGAGACAAACCATAAGAGACTCTTTACTATAAGGAACAAACTGAGGGTTGCTGGAGGGGAGGTGGGTACTGGGATGGGGTAACTGGGTGATGGACATTAAGGAGGGCACATGATGCAATGAGCACTGGGTTTGTATAAGACTGATCAATTACCGACCTCTATCACTGAAACCAATAATACATTAGATGTCAATTAACTGAATTTAAATTTTAAAAAGGTGACTTAGCTAATACACAAAGAGCAGGGAGGAAGGGTATGAGATGACACTGAGGAGGGTCTAGGGGTGCATGGCAAGGGGTTTGGGTCTTATTCAGGTAAAAGAGGAAGCCATTGAAAATTAATAGTTATCTTTATATAGTGACTGTTATGTAATAGCATGCAATAAATATAATATAGTAGCATACTGTCTGGTTCTTAGCAAGTGCAAATAAGTGGTGATTCATTATTATATCATTATCAACACGATAATGGATTAAATTGATCAAAGTATTTTAAATCTGGGAAATCAATTCTAAGAAATTTCTTAGAATTTTGTATTGCTATTTCTGAGCCTTCAATTCTACATGTTAATATGACCAATTATGACCTAGTTAAATTGAACCTTAAGGAACTAGTTCTTAAGAGAGTCCAGTATCCTCAAATCTCAATGTCATAGAGATGCCAAGATTCTTCAGTAAGTCAAGAAATTATTTTTTTCAATGATAATATCAACTCTTAAAATACTTTGGGAGTATATTTTTTAGAATTCAAAAAGTTGAGTACTGTTATTATCAACTATATATATATATATATATATATATACTTTTTTTTTTTTAACACATACTCTGTCTTAGTACTTGAGCTGTAGAAGTATATAAGAAATAGTCCTGGAGGAGTTTGGAGTCTAAAAGATCATGTTAAAAATGCAAAGGAAAATATAGGAACAGATTGGCATGTTGCAGGAATTCAGACAGAGAGGTAGCACCAAGAATGGACACAATCTGAAATTTCTTTCTGGCAGGTAAATGAGCTTAGAACTGGAAAGAAACCCAGTCTTTCAAACAGTACAAGGGGATGTCCCTAAAAATACATGATGTTATATCACTGTAAGATATTAAAAATATTGGTGCCAAATGCATTCTTTAGAGAAATGAGTCCCCTTCCTACACTTTTCATCAGTGAGAAAATCTAAAATTGGAGAAATTCACCCAGATCTAATTAATTAACTCAACAGAAATTCCACACTTTTATTAGAAGCAGCAGCAAACATGAGAGGATCTATTTTAGACCCAATTTTAGCATGAATAAAGGCAGAGTCTTCCAAAAATGACTTTTAAAAAAGGGTCCAGCAATGATAATATTTCATCAAATACTAGTGTTGTGTTTATAGCCACAGAATCATTTAACAGGTTTTATTTTGCTTCAGTTTTATATAATTGTGTTAAATTCAATGGAGCTTTTCTCTTAATTTCCTAGATAGTAAATACATAATTGATGTTACCTGAAAATTTTTTTTAATTTTTAAAAAAATTTTATTTATTTATGATAGTCACACACACACACAGAGAGAGAGAGAGAGAGAGAGAGAGAGAGAGAGAGGCAGAGACACAGGCAGAGGGAGAAGCAGGCTCCATACACCGGGAGCCCGACGTGGGACTCGATCCCGGGTCTCCAGGATCGCGCCCTGGGCCAAAGGCAGGCACCAAACCGCTGCGCCACCCAGGGATCCCTGTTACCTGAAAATTTTAATTTTTTACTTACATTTTGAGTTTGCTCCATCTAAATAGGTATATATTTAAATTTTTCTAAGATTACTTTTTCAAATTTCAAGAGAAGTTACCTTATCTAGGCTCTGGTGATCAAAGTGACATCCCCTTTATTTATTACCTGATGGAATTTGCTCAGCCAATTCTGGGGAGAGAATATTGTCCACTAGAGAAAATATAAAATACATTATGGGAAACTTTTTTCAAGAATGTATTTATTTATTCTTTTTTTATTTTTTAAAATTAAAAAAATATTCATTTATTCATGAAGAGACACAGAGAGAGAAGCAGAGACATAGGCAGAGGGAGAAGTGTGCTCTATGCAGGGAGCCCAATGTGGGACTTCATCCCCAGACTCGGTCTCATGCCCTGAGCCAAAGGCAGACATTCAACTGCTGAGCCACCCAGGTGTCCCTAATTATTTATTCATTCATTCATTCTAGTGAGAGAGGGACAGAGAGAGAGAGAGGGCATGAGCTAGGGGAGGAGCAGAGGGAGAGGGACAAGCAGACTCCATGTTAAGTGCAGAGTCCAATTCAGGGCTTGATCTCAAGACCCCGCAATCACAACCTGAGCCAAAATCAATAGCCCAACACTCAGCACCCAGGTGCCCTGACAATGGGAAACATTTAATTGACTTTTTAATAAACAGACTCAGAGCTAAAAGGAGTCAACCTATTGTCATTTCATATTTAAAAATTAATAGACAATTTTTAAGAGCGTTTCAGGTTTATATAAAAAAAGTACAGGGAATTCCCATGTGGCTTTCCATCTTTCCCCTTCTCATACACAGCTTCCTCTAATATGAACTTCCTGCATCCCTGTGGTACATTTGTTACAATTGATGAGCCAGTATCGTCACATTATTATCAACTAAAGTCCATTGTCTATGTTGTGTCAACTATGAGTTTCGGCAAATATATGACAACTATCTCCTATTACAGTATCATACAGAATAGTTGCGCTGCTCTAAGCATCTCCTGTGTTACACCTATTCTTCCCTCCTTTCTTCCCTCAAACTCCTGGAAATTGCTGATCTTTTTACTGTTTCCATAGTTTTGACCTTTCCAGAATATCATGCAGTTGGCATTATATAGCATATAGCCTTTTCAGATTGGTTTTCTCACTTAGCAATGTATATTTAAGTTTCTTCCATCTCTTTTCCTGGCTTGATAGCTTAGTGCTTTGTATTGCTAAAGAATATTCCATTAGGAATGTTCTGCAGTTTGTTCATCCATTTACCTACTGAAGGGCATCTTAATTCTTCCAAGTTTTAGCAGTTGTGAATAAAGCTGCTACAAACATTTGTGTCCAGGTTTTTGTGGACACACACACACACAAACACACAGGTGTGCACATGTATACACAGAACAGTGCCTGATCCATACATAGTAGGTTCTCTAAAATGGCTAGTTCTTACTGCAATTCAACTCACAAACAATTATTTCACACACACATTATCAAGAAAATGTGTAAGGGAACCATTATCTGGAATCAAAGAAGCTTTGAATTTGGTTTGCTAAATCCTCAAGAAAATTACTTTACTCTTCTTTCTAGGCACACCCCCAAATCTGTTTCACGGTCTCCTTTGCAGTCAGGTGTGTGTAAATGCCTGGATTTTAGCCAATGGAATGTGGGCAGAATTGATGAGTGAAGCTTGCTGAATAAAAACCTTCCCCATGGGTCTCCCTCACTCCCCAGTCTTCTTTTTATGGCTAAGATGGCAACACCAAAACAATCTTGAAACTCTTGGAGTGGGCAGGTCAGCCAACAGTCTGAGCACCATATAGCTGTGTGTGGAGTTAATCCCACCAATCACAACACTTGAGCCAGACTGTTACATGAACAGCAAATGAGCTTCTATTGTATTTGACAAATTTGGGGGTCAAATTTGTTACAGCAGCTCATATAAGTCTAATAGCTGATTGCATTATCACCACCAAAAAAAAAAAATTGTTGTCATTTTATAGAAAGGGGCAAAACCAAAAGAAATTAATATACTTACAAACTACATGTTGTTTGGCTTGATGCTTCACAAAATGTCACTTAAGGAAACAATATGATTAAACACATTGTGATCGAATATATTAATGGTAAACATAGTTACTTGTATTTTTGTTTGCCGTTCAGTTTGGATTGTATATTAAATTTTAAGTAATTTTCAACAGAGTGATTTGATCTTTTTGAATTATGGTTTTGCCACTTAACAGAAACATTACCCGTATTCACATATATCATTTTAATAATTGCATAATCTTTTATTTAATTGATATCCCAATTTTCTTAGCCATTCCTTTACTTTTATACAGTCAGGTGGTTTCTGAAGTGTCATATAATAAGTATAGTGGTACAACAAATATCTTTTGAGCTTTTTTCCTTTAGAATAAACCCTTAAATATAAATCATTAGGTCAAATTATAAGACAGTTTCTTGACTCTTGATATGTTTTTCCAAAATAATGTATTAAAAAGTTGTTCCAAATGACTACTTCACTCAAACAAGTTAGTTGTTAGACAATGTTCTCAGCCACTTCTCCAAAATTAGGACTTCAAATTTCAAAAGGAGTGAGATACATTGATCTGTGGTAATGACCATGAATATGAGGTCACATTTTTTGTATGTTCACAAGAATCAAAATTTACCTAACTCAGTGTCTGGTATATTAAAGTGCTCAAAGAATACTTGCTGAATGAATGCATAAATGAATGAGTAATGAATAAGTAAGTGGAGAAATATAAAAATGAGTAAATGGAGTCATTTGTTTTAGTTTTGATATTTTCTCAGTATATTAAATGTTCTGAGATTTTTTTTTAATTGTTCATTATGAGGATTGGATATGTCCTCATACTAACACCCTGGTTAAGAAAGTAGAACTGGATCTCCAGCAATCACATCTGATGTTGTTGTTAATCACTTGAGGCAATACAATGTAGGAAGAAACAGAAAAGAACATCTGAAATAAATTCTTTTCAAAAGAGCCAAGAGGGGAGCTGGAAGGCCAGTGATAGGCACTGAGTTGAAAGGCAGTTATATGTTCCTATGACTGTGACATCTTCCTCATTCCTGGGCACAGTTGATTGGTTTATGAGTGGACACATAAGCCAAGTTGTATGAAAGAATCCTTTTCAAGAGACTAGGGGGGAAAGAGAACATGAGATCAGTTTTTTTTTTTTTCCCCACTGGAAATTGTAGTTCTAAAAGTCCAGAAGTTGTGGGTGTATGACTGTTCTGTCAAGGGAAATATTATATAAAGGGATTTCAGGAAAATGGAGGAGCAGCTATTTGTTTCTTGAGAGGCTCCAAGTTAATTTCTGAGTTATTGCTACAGGAAAGCAAGTGAAAGGGTCAGCATACTGAAAGATAACTCTTGGGATGCCAGGCTGGCTCAGTCACTAGAGCATGTGGCTCTTCATCTCGGGGTTTGAGTCTGAGCCCCATGTGGGGTGTAGGGATTACTTAAGGTAAACTAAAATCTTTAAAAAAATATAATACAAGAGATAACTCCCAGTCAGATGTGTTTTAAAACTTTATTAAGTCCTTTTATTGTCTTGAGAAAAAAAATGCAATAATTTAATTCTTTGCTCATAGCTTCTCAGATTCTACTTGCTAGCTTATTCTCTTGTTTGAAAGATTCAGTTGGCATTCAGTTAAAACTTCCTCACTGTCTCATCAACTAGCTGTTTCAGAAGGAGAGGGTGGACCAAAATAGAATATTTATCGTCACATGCTCTGGGTGTTTCCCATCACAGAATCTCCCTCTTGAGATAAACTATCTTTCTGTTTCATTCTCAAGATGATTGACAAAGATTTTAGTCTAATGGGTTATATATATCCCCCCCCCCCCCTCAAATTTTGGTGACTCTTTCCATCTGGCTCTTGTCCACCAGGCTTTTCCTTGGTGTTCCTTCTTGTAGGAATCAGCCCAGGAGGGAAACACCTGGCTGTCTGGCTTTGGAGGGCGGTTCTCATCGGAGACAGGGGCAAATGCATCTACAGAACCAGCCAGGCAGAGCATCCACCCCGCATCCCCCATCCCTGAGGAAGCCCAGGTGACTCCAGCTGTTGCCACCCCCTGAGCACCTGTGCACTCTGCCTATTGAGCCCAGCCTGCAATTGACCCAACCCTCTGGCCTGTCATGGGGGCCCCCTGTGCTGTCCACCCCTGCATGGGGTACCCAGCTCCTTGGAATTACCCATAGGTGCCCATTGGCAGTCCTCTCTGGTTAGGGCATCCCCCTCCAGCTGCCCCAGCACCTTCAGTCTGGCCCTGGGGCTTCTCCAGCTTTGATCCCCAAGTGGGAAGCCAGCATCTGGCCACCATGGCCTCCAGGGGATTTCCTTGCCTCTGGAGACCTCCACCCCCATGCTCCTCAGTTCCTCTGGCTCTGAGCAGGGTTGCCTCTGGCTACTCTCCCCAGGTGGGGTGGCAGGCTCCTGCCAGCTCAGCCTTCCTGGCTGCAGTGGGGAGACCATCCAGAGGAGCTCCTCACTTGAAGAGGTGCCAAGCCCCTCCCTCAGAATGGGCTTCTAGGTTCAGCATTTGGGCCCCTGCACCACCCTCCAGCCCAGAACTCTGCCCTCTGCCCCCTGCCCCCAGTACAGACTCTCCACCTGAGCCCTGCTGTCCCCACTGCCCTTGGCCACCCTGCAAGGCCTGCCGCTGCCTCTTCTAGCCCTGAGGTGTTGTTGGGCGCCACCCACTCCAACACTTAGGGACTATTCTTCCTGCCTCTTGGCTATCAAACTTGTCATGGCTTGTGTTAGCCAATGGAATATGAGCATAGATGATGTATGCAAGATTATGAGAAGTAAATTTAAGAACAATTTTAAAGTTCTGTCATTGTTCCTTTCCCTTTGCCATGAGAATGGCACGTTCTAGGTATAAGCTACTCCTTTACCCTAGAACTTAGAGCAGGAAAGACACTGGGCAAAGCCATAGCTGACCTCCAGGCAACATATAATGCAGACAAGAAATAAACTTTGTTATTGTAAGCCACTGATACTTTGGAATTGTTTGTTACCCTAGGGAAACAGGGAAAGCTGAATATAGTATAGCCAGTGATCATTTTTTCCTTTCTCACTTGGGGCACTAGAGACAGTTTTCTATTCTATAATAGAGAGAGCACAAAATAGTTACATGCAAAAATTCTTAGGATATTGTGAAAGACAGAAACATTAAAAATATCCTATGCTTTTATTTTATTTCCCCTGCTATAGATTATCTAAATTATTTTCTACTATAATAGACCATCTTAATGGTGTTTTACCAATACCATATGTTCAAAAAAGAAGGAAATAGAGCCACATGACAAATAGCTTAAATCTCTCAGTCTGATATGGCAGGAATGGCCAAGAGACCACGGCATATTCCACATCTCAATTTTTTTCCTATTGATTGTGAACAGATGGGAGCAATCTATTTAAAGAATAGTAAATCCTGGTATTTGGCCATTATCCAAAGCAAAGTGAAAGAAGGAGGTGGCATTCATCTGGCTCAGTAGCAGAGACAACTAAAAATAGGCACCCAGCCCAATCACAGCGAGGCTGAGGGTTGCTAGGCAAGAGTGCACTTTCCTTAGCAGTTTAGGGTCATCCATTCACAAGTTTTAAATTGCCTACTAATTTGTTAAATATATTTGTTTCATTGTTATGTTCATTTAACATTCATTTTTATGTCCTCTCCATTTTATATTAATGTAAGATACAGATTAAGATGATTTACAAACTGAAACAAGTCCTATTTTTTTTTCTCAGCCCACTAAGTTCAAGTGCTATACTCCAAGTGTGATACTCTGTGATTTCTATCCAAATACTGTAACTTCAGTCTCAAAAGCAACATTTCCTTTAGTTATAAGTTACGGGTCTCTATAACTGAAGATGTGGTCCTCTGAGGGTTACTGATATTAACATTAGGTGCTTTAATTACGTTGTCACTCATTTCCTGAGCAATTAGAATTGGTAAATCTTTTCCCATAGATAGAGTCTGGCCTACTAGAGCAAAGCCAGATATTTCTATCTAGCCTGCAGTGATTTTTTACTTCCAATCAGAAGAGTAAAACAGGTCACTGGAGACTAGTGTATAGGTAAACATAGCGCTGATAAGTGAGACAGTGTATTTATTGGAAGATCAAAAATGTATTGGCCCTCCAAGACTTATAAGTGGCTGTTGTACCATTCTCAGCAGATCTCACTTCTTTATACACACTTGAGATGCTAAAAAAAATTTTACCCTAAATAAAATAAATAAGAACATGAAACCATATGGAGGAAACTCACAAATATAATACTGAACAAAATAAGCCAGATACAAAAGAATACATGATTACAATTCCATTTATAATGTACAAAGCCAGGTGAAAGTAATCTATAGTGTTAGAAATCTGATTGTATTTGTAGAGGAGCAGAGGCTAGACATTGCATAAGGACATGAGGCCTTCAGCGATAGTCATGTTTTATTTCTTGACTTGAGGGTAGTTACACAGATGTACTCTATTCTTGGTAACTCATCAAAGTATGTACTTCTAATTTGTGCATTTTTCTGTAGATATGTCATATTTGAATAAAAACAAAAAAAATCATACTCCAGAACTAAAGACACAGTCTTCAGGGTAAAGTCTTACTAATGTATTTTGGAATTTTTTTCTACTTTGTAAGTCCGTTAAATCAAGTTTTATTATTTTGCTAGCTATTTCTAATCAATTAAAAACCTCCATCCTTGAACATGGACAAAGTCTGACTCACAATTAAATGTTGACTGTCTATAGTTGGTCTCTGGTAATGGGAATTAAGTTTTTTTAGTTTGTTCAGAGAGCCTTGTGAGTGATTTCCAGATATGCTCTAAATAGGGATGAATGGCTTTGCTTTCCAGGTTCCGTAGATAGCCATGACCAGGGAAATTTTAATAAATTAAATCCTAATGGCAGCATGATCAAGATTAGCTTATCATAAGAACGAACAGGATTGGGGACCCAAACTGGAAAAGTAAAACTTTTATCAAATAGAAATTCTTGGTATCAAATAATTTGGTAATTTAAAGTTATATTTTTCTTGTACTTGTTCAGTTCCAAATATAGTTTTTCTTAGACTCTTAAGCATTCCTTCCCCCCCCTCCCAGAATTAACCAATAATTTGCCTTTTATTTGGTCAAAGGAAGTTTTCATTTTTATTTAATATTTTTGGTGAATCATAAAGTCATGGGTCTTTGATTTGATTTAATAAGTGAGGAACCTCATATTTATACTATTTTTCCAAAATCTTTGCTACTATTTTCACAAATCATATATTTTTTAAATAAATCCAGTAAACAAGTAAACTTAAATTTTATGTCCGCTTGGGCTTCAACAAAGAAATGTCTAAGTCTTTCATTTGTAGTATCTTCCTGGTAGTTGTGACAGAGTATGTAACTGGAATGAGGGGGTGATCAAGTTTATTTCCTTCAATTCATTTTTCCCTATCCCTGGGTCTTATCTGCTGGGAAGCAGATGATTAGGGAGATAGCACCATAAAGGCTGAGTCCATTAAGACTGGTCCCAAAAGGGAATTTTCATGAACAGACCCAAACCTGCCAACATTTCAGATTGGTGAAGATTTTGATCTGGGTCTTAAGCCATTTATTCAATAGTTCCATATGTCCATTGCTTGGAGGTGAGAGTAAGGTAGAAGTTTCATTTTATATTCAGATTATGCTCCCTCTCATAGACAATTCTAGTTGTGAAATCTATTCCCTAAGCAGTTATTTTGGGACCAGAGATCCCTAATATTTGAACAACATTCTACATAAGACTACTAATGTTGTCTGCATTAACCAGAAAAGTAATCCCATAACCTGAATGAGAATGACACACAAATCTATTTTTTATGTGGATGGCATAATATGTCCCAGAAATAGACATGCACGTATTGTTACACATATGGAAATATACTCAGCTTCATTCATGATAAGACAAATGCAAAATGCAACCAAATTGAGATGCTATTGTTTATATACAAGACCGGCAATGTCAAAATAGTTAATAACTTTGTCAATGAGGGATGGAGCATAAATTTTTACCACCTCTATGGAGTGTAATTTGGCAATACCTATCAAAATTATGAATGCATTTATACTATAACCTAGCACTTCTCTTTCCAGAAATTTATTTTATGGATGTGCTTGCACCCAAAATGATGTGTGTAGATGAATATTCATTAAAGTATTAGTGCTGTTGTAGTAAAAGATTAGAACAACTTAAGTGTCACTTAGTATGAGAAAAATGAAATGTGGAATGGTACATTCATACAGTGGAGCAACATGCAGTCATTTAAAAATTATGAGGAAGCTTTTTGTGTACTGAAATGGAATGATTTTCAAGATATGTGATATTAAAGCAAGATGCCAAACTGTGTGTGTAGTATATGACTGTTTATGCAAGAAAGGGGTGAAGCTAATAAATGTTTGCTCATGTAAGCATAAAACATCTCTGGTGAGCTATGGAGAAACTGGTAACACTGGTGGCCTCAAAGGTAAGGCGATGGGGAGCTGAGGAGCAGGAGAGAAGAGAGAGTTTTTATTTTATTTTTTTTAAAGATTTTATTTATTTATTCATGAGAGATACAGAGAGATAGAGAGAAGCAGAGACCCAGACAGAGGGAGAAGCAGGCTCCATGCAGGGAGCCTGATGTGGGACTCGATCCCGGGACTCCAGGATCACGCCCTGGGCCGAAGGCAGGCGCTAAACCACTGAGCCACCCAGAGATCCTGAGATAGTTTTTAGTACATGTCTTTTTGTATGTTTTGAATATTGAAACTAGTAAATAACTCATCTATTCAAAATATAAATTCAGTTAGAAAAAATAAAGAAAAGAATGTAAATTTATTTTCCTGATGAGAAATCTCAATCAAGATTTAAAATACCATCTTAATATCAGAAATAATGCCAGGCTCAGGACACCTGTAGTGGCCACAGTCTCATTTAGCTTTAGCTTTCAACAGCAGGACCCATCAGTCTTCATATTAGACCAAACTGGCTATTTAAGGGAAGCATTAGTTGGATGGATAACCCAGTTCCTCCTTTTTTTTTTCTTCTTCAAATTTTAGCTGTGATTTCAATTGCTCTGGGTCCTGGTACAGTTTATTTGTGGTGGGGGGAGGCGGGGTACTCATATGCTGTTATCCTTTTATCCTGTACAATATCCATGTTATACATTCAAACCAAAGCTCCTCTTCCTGCCATGTTACTATGAGCACACACTAAAAAAGAGGTATATCCACCCCAGGGAATACCTCTAATCCTCTACAGCCAACAATAAAAAAGTATAATTCAAACTCAGAATCCCTGCATCTCCAGCAGCTTCCAACACTTATCCTGGAATTAGTGCTTCCTCTGAACCTGTATCTTAAGGCTCTAAAATTCTTGTATTTATATTTTTTCTCCAAAATAGCTGGACTCTGGCATAGGAGTAGTGTCTTTCCAGAAAGAGTCGATACTATATATGGAGAAAAGAAAATTGAGCTATTTATCCTTTTCCTTAGGCTGCTTAGGTTAAATAGGATAAATTGAAATTTGTTTACCTTAGCATTCCTCCTTAAAGTTGGAAAAGAGTTCTAGTAGGGTTGATTATTAAACCACTTTGCCTGTTTCCAAGTTATGCACACACATGAAGTCTAGAAGAACATGCAAACCTTTAATTCAGCCTCAAGAATCATATTATTAGGGGCACCTGGGTGGCTGAGATCTTGATCCTGGGATGAAGCTTGCTGTATGAAGCTCGCTGTAGGGAGCTTGCTTCTCCCTCTGCCTATGTCTCTGTCTCACTCTCTCTCTCTCTTTTTCTCTCTATGTCTCTCATGAATAAATAAATAAAATCTTTAAAAAAATAAAACCACATTATTAACCCATACTGGGTGTACAGGAATTGCGCAGACTGGTGAGGTGGGGAAAAGATATGATAGGGTCTGGAAGTGGCTTTTCTGCTCTTTCAGTTTCAGGGCACATCAGATGAAAAAGCTAGGGTGGGTCAGGGATCATTGAATATTGCCGGTGGACTATCAAAATAATCATGCTTCCAACACTGAGCCTCAAGATGGTCTCTCATGATATGAAAACAGTCTTTTTCTTCCCCTGCCTTGGCTTACAATTCTAAATGCTGTTTTTCACTCAGTTTTAGTAGGTGGTAGGACTGGAGACAGGAGGAAAACCTCATTCTCTATCACTTTTTTAGGACAAAGAGGAATCCAACATTGAACCCTAAAGGTATGCTTGTTTAATCTAGAGTCAGATTAACTGGATATCTTTAGTTTTGGCTACCTCTGACTTCTCCCTGTTCCTGATACTTCTGTTTTGTTCAAGAAAAGTATCTATCTTCTTTACCAGCTTTTCCTTGACTCAGCTCCTTGCTTAATATGAATAATTAAAACTATGCAACTAAGAGTATCAGAAAGCACACAGTCAAGCTAATTTATTTTAATTAAAATTGGATTCACAGAATTCAAAGTGGTCCCACTAGGCAAAAATATGCAGCCAAATTCAGAAGATGCTTTGGGAGCCTGGAGAAGCTCAGTCAGCATTTCCAAGGACCAATACAGGTTTAAGATCATTAAAATGACCTTAGAGAAAGTAAATGTTAATTGTGAAACAGACACAGATATTTATGTATATTTCAGTGTTTGGTGTGGTGGGACCAAAGACTCCTCTGGGCTTCTAAGTTGATAGATATTGACAGGCCTGAAAAAAATCATCTATAAGTATCTAAAAAGTATGCACATAACTGTAAATTTGGGAGTCCAAATTAAGGTTAAGGTAAAAATGGGTATCCTGCATTCAAGAGCAGGAATAGTATGCCTTCATTACATAGAAAAGAGATGCCTTATTCTATCATTCTAATTCAACTTGAAAAGATCCATTTCTGTAGTAATTATATATCAGAAAATATCAGCCAGTTACTGAAGCCCATATTATAATAGTATCATGTTCTAGACTTTCCATTTATTTCATTCCAAATCCTTATGGTAATGTTAACCAGTCAAACAGCCAATTCTCTAATGCTCTCAGGCACTGCCTACTAGCTTAAAGCAGTTTATGATTATTTTAGGCTATTTAAAACTGTCCATAGTGAGGAAATCTTTCTCAGCGATGGCATGCCTTGTTAATTTGCCAGTGGCTGAGTAACACTGCATCTTCTCAAAATAGCTGTCTCCACCTTCGATTGAGTGGAATCTCCTAGGACTGTTGACTACATCCTATTTCGAGCAGGTTATTAGTGAAGGAAATGAACTAGATGTTGAACACTTGCCATTCCTATGGGCTTCATTACGATTCATGGCATACAGAAAACATTAAAATAATATTTCTTGCATGGGCACTGAATGAATAGTTGATGATGAGCATCTGTCAATTAGGCCTCTGCTTTATGACTTCTGTTTGACATTCTGCTGGACGCTGTGTCTATCCTTTGTATTTGCTACTGTTCTTTAAACTATTATAATACAGTTGCCATACCTTCCTTCCAGTGGGGATAGGACAGGATAAGAGAGAGAGACAGAGACAGAGATATCATAGCCACAAATTAAAATATGGATTTCCTGAAATTGCCACCTATGCAAAGTTCACATTTATATAAACCCCCACATGCTGTATTTTACTAATGAGGAAACACATAGTTGAGACATATATAAAGGAAAAAATAATAAGAGAACCAAATAAAAAAGGGAATTATGGTTAATTCATTTTTAAGCATTCTTCACTCTTGCAACATCAGAGAAAGTTCAGTCTTTAGCTCTAAAAAGGCTTTAAAGATTTTAACAAAGTTGAAATTATAATCTTTACTGAAATTTTCCATTTAGAAAGCCTGATTTGAGGCGCCTAGGTGGCTCAGTTGGTTAAGCGTCCCACGCCTGATTTCAGCTCAGGACATGATCTCAGGTCATGAGATTGAGGTCCTGCTTCCAGCTCTGTGCTGTGTGTGGAGCCTGCTTAAGACTTTCTCTCTCCCTGTCCCTGTGCCCCTAAGCCCCCAACACACATGTGCAGGCTCTCTCTTTCTCTCTCTCTCAAACAAAACAAAACAAAACAAAACAAAACAAAACAAAACAAACAAAACAAAAAACAAACAAAAAAACCCTGATTTACAGTTATATAAACTAAAAAGTTGCTACTGCAGGCTAGGTTGGTGTGTGAACTAATTTGGAGAAGACCTACCAAGTGGATTTTATCCCTCCAAAACCATACCTTGTTTAGGATAATAGATTTGATCTATCTACTTCACTTCAGTCCCAGGGCCAACATTATAACTTTTGTAGGTGCTCAGCATTTTTGCATATGTGGGTCTTTTTCTCCATAAAATATTTAAAACTCTGTTTTTCAACTGGTACAAAAGACAAATATGTTCGTATAATATATTAAAACAGTTTCTCAACCTAAAAATTCTTTTTTTCCCTTCTAAATTAAAAAATAAATTAAACTCTTTGTGAGCCCCTAAAGGCATTATGGCCCTAGGGACGACGCTTACTATGCCCCATGGATGGTTCACTTTGTCCCTACCAGGGTGCCAGCTGGGAAGAAAGATTACTCAGAGTTTTGGAGCTAGAGGGATTTTCAAAGTAAAAGTTCAGGGGCAGACTGGGAGGCTCAGCAGTTTAGCGCCCCCTTCAGCCCAAGGCCTGGTCCTGGAGACCCCAAATCGAGGAGCCTACCTCAGGCTCCCTGCATGGAGCCTGCTTCTCCCTCTGCCTGTGTCTGTCATGAATAAATAAATAAAATCTTAAAAAAAAAATAAAGTAGAAGTTCAGTGTTTTCTTAAGTTCTGGGCCAAATAAACACTATGTTGAAACAAAAAACACTATTGGAACATATCTAATTTGTGCAATTCAAGGATGGACAGTCTATCTTCAGAGATCTTAAATTTGAATTAAAAGTAAGAGCTTAAAAAAAAAGTCAGAGCTTTACAAAGGGTATGTGTTGACAAAATATCAACACCTTTACAGTAAACATTGTATTGAAATACAACATACATGCAGCAAAGTACACACATCAAAAGTGAACAGCTCAGTGAGTTATCACAAAGTTAACATTCTCAAGTAACGCTACCAGAAAATGCTACCAATATTTCAACATGGAGAATATACAAGATATTCTTTAGAATTTGGGGCTGCAAATATAAAAAGCATGGTTTAATGTATACTTTCATTCTAAAAATAAATGACTAAAATGAATGTATAAGTGTTCCATTTTCTTTTATGTTACCAATCATGTTTATTACAGATATCCCTCGTCGTGTCTTGGAACTCCATTCCTAATTCTTGACCCTCACCTATTCCTGAGCTGTATATCATTTGTGACCTTCCCTCGCGTCATCACTGATGTGCCTAATCCTGAGACTTACCCTGTCATTCATTCATTCACAAATATTTGAGGACCCATAATGTACTCAACACTGTGTTAGGTATTGGGATATAGCAGTGAACAAGTCTAGACCATCCTGGAGCTTCGAAGTTAATACAAGAGTCATAGACATTTCATGAAAAGTTATTAAATTTAATTGTGATAAATACTAAAAGGAAAAATATAACATGCCATGAGAGTGAATAACAGGGAGACCTAATCTAATTTTGGTGGTAGTTTATTCATTCTTTCCCTTTTTATTAAAGATGGTAATGATCATACTAATGACTATGGCAGCCAGAATGAGTATGAGACTTTGTATAGGAGGCATAAACAGGGGCAGCCCGGGTGGCTCAGCCCTGGTGGCTCAGCGCCGCCTTCGACCCGGAGTGTGGACCCGGGATCGAATCCCGTGTCAGGCTCCCTGCATGGAACCTACTTCTCCCTCTGCCTATCTCTGCCTGTCTCTCTCTCTCTCTCGTGTGTGTGTCTCTCATGAATAAATAAATAAAATTTAAAAAAGAGGCATAAACAGTTTCCTGCTAAATAATGAATGAAATTGTTATAAACCGTTATGCTATATTTTTTTTGTTGGTGTTAAAATGTTCGGATTTTTATGCTTCAGAAATGCACCATCAAAACAATAGCATCTTTGTGTCCATGGTATCCAAATCACTGTGTCAAATGTCCTTTTATATGTTTGTTCTCTCTCTCTCTCTCTCTCTCTCTCTCTCTTACACACACTCACGCACCACTGCCCCCACTATCGCTGCCACCACCACCACAGCGGATCCCCAAATCACAGTTTTAAGTAATTTCTAGATCTCTACATTTTTTTCCTCTTGATTTCAACAGAAACACCAGTTTATTATTTTTATTTATTTATTTTTTTAACGATAGTCACACAGAGAGAGAGAGAGGGAGAGAGGCAGAGACATAGGCAGAGGGAGAAGCAGGCTCCATGCACCAGGAGCCCGACGTGGGATTCGATCCCGGGTCTCCAGGATCGCGCCCTGGGCCAAAGGCCGGCGCTAAACCACTGCGCCACCCAGGGATCCCAGAAACACCAGTTTAAAACACTTGGCCACTTAAAATTTTTTATGGATTTGTATCAAATGGAATCAGAAAGGGGAAATCATATCACTGCCTAGTTGATCCCTTTAGCCAACATTATTTATACGTGTCTGACAGGAGCTAGCTCACAAAATCACATATGCATTTCATCTGTTCTTGCGTGCCTAGGTTCTGTTTGTGCGTCAACTGCTCAGTGAGCAGGTAAGGCGGGCCAGTTGGAATAGTGCCACTTTCTATGCATATAGTCAGTTCCTTGTTCTTAGAGACAAATGTATTTTCAATTTTTCAATATATGTATTTTTCAATAGGCTAATGGGGTTATACTTTATCACATCCTTGTCTTGTTTTGCCTATATCAACATTCTCTGTTGAAATATTCTCCAAGTCTTTGTGGTTGGCATTCCGTGGTAAATACTCCTCTACCTCAGAGACATCTCTAGCCTCTGTTGACAGAGAGAGGATAGAAACCTACAAGAGATCAACCTAGCCACCTCTTTTCTGTATCAGGGTAATTCATTTCCTCGTCTGGCCTATCACACAATTTCTTCAAGCTGACTGCTGCCATTTGGGGATACTCCTTCACTGCCTATTGGGTCTTCTTTCTTCTCACCAAGCTTCCTACTTACAACTTTTCTTAATGATTTTACTTTTAGTCCTTGAGTATACGTGCCTTCCTGTTCAGTTTCAACAGGCTTAAATTTTGGCCCTAATTAAGTGAAAGACAAGTACATGACTCCACCATTCTCTGAGGCATAGCTGTGGCAGGGAATACAAACAAGTCCAGAAAATCAAGGAGGATTTAAGTACAGCCATGTCAGTTTCCCTTTTTTCACCAGATATGAAATTGAGGTGCTTGAGTTTGGGAATATTTGGAAATGTCTCTTTTTTCCCTATCACCTAGCCTAGCACCTGACAGCTAGCAGGGACTTAGCAAATGTTTGCCAAGCGAATGAGTTTCTTTTCTTTACTGTCTCATGTATTCCTTGGGCCAGCATGATTTCCTCTGCAGAAATAAGATGGACTTAGGTTAGAAGCTTACTGTGTGCAGTGGCTCAACCTTTGACAATGGTGCAATGGCTATCCTTTCTATAGTCTCCTGAGGAGGCTCTTCTCATCCCATGGAGAGGGTCTCATTGGCAAACTCTTTTCCTCTACCATCATTGTATTTATGAAGAAAAGGATTTTGTTTTGTTTTTTTGCTTTGCATTTTGGCTAACATTTCAACTATTTCCTCCTTGGGTTAATTTAAAATTTTCAGGTAGCTACCATCTGGTCTCATGGATTTTTCTGCATTTAGTTTGTTCCTAATTTCCAGAATAGCCTGGGCATTTGCCAGTATTTTCCCAAGCTCCTTGTACCTGTATACTTCAAAAGCAATATGGGAGTGGATGACTTAACTTCTTTCCTAAAAATGTTGACATATAATTTGTTTACTCACTGTCGTATTATTTTCCTTTAATAGGCCCTGCATAGCATGAATTTCAAGTGGTTGTTTTTTTGTCTTTAAAGATACAGCTTTTGGGATCCCTGGGTGGCGCAGCGGTTTGGCGCCTGCCTTTGGCCCAGGGCCTGATCCTAGAGAGCCGGGATCGAATCCCACGTCGGGCTCCCGGTGCATGGAGCCTGCTTCTCCCTCTGCCTATGTCTCTGCCTCTCTCTCTCTCTCTCTCTCTCTCTCTGTGACTATCATAAGTAAATAAAGAAAAAATATTAAAGATAAATAAATATTAAAAAAAAAAAAAGATACAGCTTTTGAGGTACCTGAGTGTCTCAGTTAAGCACTTGACTCTCAGCTCAGGTCACGATCCCAGGGTCCTGAGATCGAGCCCTGTATCAGGCCGCACTCAGCACAGAGTCTGCTTGAGATTCTCTTTCCCTCTTCCTCTCCTCTCACTCCCTGTCTCTTTCTCTCTGTAAATCAGTAAATAAAATATTTAAGAAAAAATAAAGACACAGCTTTCATATTACAGTCCCTGCAAGGTCCTTTTTGTCTTCATTTCTCATTGATACCACACCACTTACATTTGAATGAGGTGAAGTCTTTGTACTTTGCCTAGATTTTTTTGGAAAAAGGAAGAGAATATTTCCAACATAACCCTTTTAAATTTTCCAGCTAAGGATGCCAGGTTTTTTGCTGTTGTTGTTTAAATATGTAGTCATTTTGATAATATCTTTAATCTCAAGATTCATATCAGCAATCTTAAAGAACTTCTAGAATTATTATAGATTAATGGAGCTTTATGTAGTTTCATTGAAATTTTCTACATATGTACCTTTATTTATTTATTTATTTATTTATTTATTTTAAAAATAATTTTATTTATTTATTCATGAGAGATACAGAGAGAGGCAGAGACATAGGCAGAGGGAGAAGCATGCTCCCTGCAGGGAGCCCAATGTGGGACTTGATCCCAGGACTCCAGGATCATGCCCTGAGCCAAAGGCAGATGCTTAACAGCTGAGCCACCCAGGTGTCCCTATTTATTTATTTATTATTTTTTAAAAAAATATTTTATTTATTTATTCTTGAGAGACACACAGAGAGAGGCAGAGACATAAGCATAAGAGGGAGAAGCCAATGTGGGGAGGCCAATGTAGAACTCAATCCCAGGACCCTGGGGTCACACCCTAAACCAAAGGCAGACACTCAACCACTGAGCCACCTAGGCCTCCCTGTACTCTTATTTATCAAATACCTACTTACAGCGGTATTAATATATAAAATGGATTTGAACACGAAACATGACAAAATGTTTGATGGTATAAATATAAGCAAATAGAGCACTGGGATAGATGATTATCATTATCTGAATTGAGGAGTTTTAAAATGGAAAAATTGTCCTCCTACCTTGAACATAGCAAGCATGAAATAATTAAGAGATTGAGTCAACCTTGAAGAAGGTGCCTGGAGTCAGGCCACAGGGCTCTGTAATTGACTTTATGCTAACCAAGCAATAGTTCACAGGAAGAATTGATGTAATCTTGGGCTACAAAAATAGTAGTATAAAAAGAAAAAAAATCAGCCTGTGTTCTTATCACATCTATTGTGTGTTCTTTCTCCTAGGTATCAGGGCATTGTTGTTTTTTTAATATAGGAAGGACACTGTCAAACTGTAGTATAATAGGGTAATAGTATAATAGCAATACTAAATGCCACGTCTTGAAAACAATGATAAAAACAAGACAAGGTGGCCAATGAGGTAACATGAACAACGACTTCAAATATTTGTGGAATATTACATGAAATAGGGACTTATTCTAATTTAGCTGTAGAAAAAAATACCTAGGGTCAACACTTGGAATTTAAGAGGCTGCCAGCTTTAGTTCAATATGAAAAGTTTTTGAAGGTCATGCTAACACAGTAGTGATGTAGCTTTGTCAAACAGTAAGTTCTCTGTTGCCAGCTGTGAAAGCAGATGTTGGATAAAACTGTCAGAAATCCCATCAGACTAGATGTTAAAATAATTCACAGTTTTCTCCTCTAAATCAGCAAAGGTTCCAGTTTGGCTAATTTTGCTGTCCAAAACCAGAGAGGTAAGGCTGAATTTTAAGTGCTGAGCTCACCTTCCAAACCTATTCAGAGAAAACTCCCCACACTTAACCGGTCACAGTAATACCGGTGACCCAGATAGTTGTGGGCTAACATCCCCTGTGTTTTCATTTCTAGAGAAAATGTTAAGGAACACAACCTACCCACAGGAGCCTGAACCTGCACTTGTGAGATGGATGCTGGCCATCTTCCTTCTTTATCAGTAGATGTAAACATCTGCTGCAAGAGGGCCATTTATATAATTGGTAGTGCTAAGGAAGAAGTTGCGGGCAGGCACTTTTGGTTGGCTGACCCGCCTCTCATGAAAATGTTTCAAAATGAAACTGTTTCTCCTAACTTCCTTCTGGACTGTCATCAAATAGAAGCAGAATCCTTCAGAGATTCCCGGAAAAGCCTTTTCTTTCCTGATACAATCATTGCCACTCCCTCCTTCAGGACTGAATCATAAAGGAGGATTGAATCACTGTCCTGACAGTGGAGCTGCAGCAGCTAATGTATAGCCATGAGCAAAAGATTCTGGAGAACTCTAAAGACATCAGCACTATCAACAACTGAACAACAAACACTCCTTCTATTTATTTAAATATTTCTGCTCAGAATTTTTTTTTTTTTGTTGCCAGCACTTGAAAACGTTCCTAACTAAGTCATGATCCTTCATGATTCCCCTCTTGGCAATGGAACATTTCTAGTCGTGTGATTGCTTGAGTATCTTATACAACTAATTCCTTAAAACAACCTTCATTTGTAACCGAGAAGTCTGAGGAACATATTAGATGTTTATGGAATCATAGAATCTTGGAAGGAAATTTCAGAGCTCATTAAATTAGAAAAGATCACAAGTACAGGAGTTTCCTTCTAAAAGATCCCTGATAAATGGTCATTCATTAATATGGTAATTCATAAACTGTTTCTGGAGTGGCTACTATATTTGAATACCTTTATTAAGAGATCTCAGTACAGGGGTGCCTGAGTGGCTCAGTTGGTTAAGCGTCTGCCTTTGGCTCAGGTCATGATCCCATGGTCCTGGGATCCAGTCCTGCATCAGGCTCCCTGCTCAGTGGGAGTCTACTTCTCATCCCCTCCTCACCTCTCCCTCTACCCCCACTCATGCTCTTTCTCTCAAATAAATAAAATCTTTAAAAAAATTTTTGAAAAGAGTTCTCAGTACCTATCAAGTTAATCTTTGAATAGTTCTAATAGAAATCATTTTGTTAATGAACCAAAATACTTTGATTTTATGATGGATATATTTTTTATTATTGTTTTTAAAGATTTATTTTTATTTTTTTATTTGAGAGAGAGAGAGCCAGCACTTGATCAGGGCTAGGGGCAGAGGGAGAGGAAGAAGCAGACTCCCCTCTGAGCAGAGAGCCAGACATGGGGCTTGATCCCAGGGGTCCTGAGATCATGACCTGAGCTGAAGGCAGGCGCCCCACTCACTGAGCCACTCAGGCACCCCTAAAACTCTTGCTTTTATAGCATAATCTCTGAAATAGTTATTACTGTAAGTTACAGAATAACTTATTACGGTATAAACTACAAGATCTTTGAAGCAGAAGGTAACAGTTTATATGATCTGCTGACATTACTGTTACTACAGTATGACGTTGGGCAAGCTATTTGTGTTAGTAATTCCCTATTTGCCCTTACCTTTCCCAACCCTCCTTACTCTCTCTCTCTGTGCTGAACTTTGCAGAGTATGACACCCTAGGCTCCCTTTCCTTCTGTCACTGGGAGGGTCTGGCCAATGGGTGGCACCTCCAGGAGACTGGAGGGTGGGAGGAGACACAGTAACAGTAGAGAGGTCAGAAGCTATTCATTCCCTTACTAGACTTCCTCATTCCCTGTGGCTCTGCCACTGGCCGCACTGATCTGGAATTCATCTCCTACAGGATGACTTTCTCCCCTCACATCTTCATGAGGCTCCAGTAACATCCATCTCTCCCCTTTTCCTTTCGGATCTAGGTGTAAACATGACTTCCCACTGTTGCTGGTTCCTATCGCCATTATTGTACATCCTTTCTCTCTACTTTACCATCCTTTGTAGGTTTCCCTAGCCATTCCAAGCTTTGAAAATTGTCCTTTTCAAATATATCATCTGTTTCCTGTGGCCTCTCAACTGCTACATTTTTAAATCTCTCTGGACTTCAGTTTACCATGTACATGGGGATATTAATAGCTACCCCATTGAGTCCCCATGAGGGATTATATAATATTGCCTCTGTCATCTAGACCAATGTCTGGCACACAGTAAGTGTTCCATAAATATAAGACCTTATAAACATTACAGCTGAAAACATAATGAGCCTAGGAGGGTGTGCACCAAGATCATTCTTCCCATTTTTACCTACTTGCAGGAGCCTTTTTCTGATGCAAATATAGCCCAACATGCAGGAGTAGAAGGAACATGAAGTATTATCAGTGGCTGCAAGTGTAACAAGGAGCATTGCTTCTTTTAAGATCCTCATTCTCCCCTACCAAGCCCATCTATCTTTTTCTCCCTGGGTGTCTATTCAGTCAAGAATGAATAATAGGTAACACTCACAGGTTGAAAGTTGAAAGCAGTGCACTACATTCACTTTATGAGCAGTATAATTGCCTAAGAACAATTTAAAATACCATATCCCTATTGTTGATTCTGTTTTTATACATAACCAAATTAAGTGCTTATTAGCATGTCATATAAAGGAAATCTTTATGCACATTCTTTCTAATGTGTATCTTCTTTCCTTAGAATTAGCACATACTTCCACATATTGCTTATGAAATGGTTTTGTAGTTGGTTGCTTGCATATTGTTCTTCTCTGTGGCACATTTTTACCCATAGCACCTTGCAGAGTAGCCTGTCACTCAATAAATATTTGTTGAATGAATGGCACATATAAGTTAACAGGGACAATTGCTTTTATTTAGGATCCAGAATAAGATGCAGATGGCTTGGCAGATGGCATGTAAGGTCATGCAATGCCTTCCCAGGGAGTCTGAAGTTATTCACAGAAAGCCATTGCGTCACCACTGTGAGCAGCTTGAGCACTCCTGTGAATCTTAGCAGACACATTAGCTTGCGAGAGGATGATTAGTGGGGGGAGAGTGCAACATCCTGTCCCCTGTTTCCAAGAGACAATACATAAAAGTAAAAGAAATAATGGCTTGAGGATGCCAGCATTGGCCATTGAGAGAGCCATATCTTAAGTTGAACCACTGTCAGTGTCAACCACACAAAAAATGATGTAGTTATTTCTTCCTGAGATCTTTCAGGTCAGATGTTGAATATGCTAAGTAATGGACAAACAAAAAAAGATGATTACAAATGATTTGAAGTCATGGTTGAAAATATGCCAGCAAACAAATCCAAGGTCTATTGAGAATTCTTTCATTGAGATCACATTCTTTTATACTGACTGCTGTCAGCATATTCAAAAGATATGCAGTGATTTAAACAGTATAGGTACTTGATTTTTCACAGTGCAAAGGAAATAGGATTTGTAGTCTTTACCCTGCAAGTCTTTGTTTCTGATGCAAAACAAAAACAAAAACAAAACAAAACAAACACTTTAGCATCAAATGCTTTGCAGCATAGTGAACATGACATGCTGGCATACTTCTTTATGGGGCTTCAGCCACTGCTATACCCCTGTCTCACATACTTTCCTCTCCTTTTTATCTACCTAAATATAAATGTGAAGCCTTCCATGATTACATTAAGGACAGGATAATTACCCTTCCCATGTGCTTCCCCTATGAAAATACCTTTGCACAGTAGACTTTGTCAGTAAACTGAGTAAATAGCATCATCAGGCAAACTTACATATCGTTAGTTAACATTATTTTGAAATAGTTGTCTCATGAGTTTCCTCTGGTCTTCCATTATTTTTCCCATCACTCCCAGTAGAACTAGAGGTGCCCCTAAGAGATTGCCTGGCTCCATTTATACTCTTCCCTGTTCCCAATGTGAAACAGATACATTTCAGGGGATGTTTTGATGTACACTATGAGACACGAAGAGTAGGCCTTATTCACCTAACTTCTGGTGGCACTACCAGCAGACAACCTCTACCTGTCAAGCCTCTTTAGAGATGGCTTCAACTGAAGACAGCCTCCTGGCACAGTTGGCTTTCTGTGGTGAGCCAGTTGTCTTTTTCCAATTTGGGACACTGTGAAGGGTTGTTCCATCTCCCCATAGGAGATGGACTCCCCATAGGATCAACTGAAGCTTTGTTTGAGGCTACATTGCTATTCTAATTCTCCATATGCCCAATTCTGTTTGTTTCCTTCCCTCACCCTTTCAGTGGTATTGAGACAAAGAACATCTCCTAATAAACCTCCTGTATGCAGATCTCTTCTCAGAATTAAGGAATTCAATCTGTGAATGGGATGAGATTGATGTCCTAGAAATCTTGAATTCCCAGATCTCCTTGCATCCTATGTGCCTTCAAAGAAAGGCTTATTTCTGTTAAAGACTATGTTCCTTCCTCCATTTGGAAATGATGCAGAACCTCTCCCCACAAAGACATGTGTCCTCCATTTCCCCAGGATCTGCCATAAGCTCCCATTTGTCCACCAGGTTATAACAAGGGTTGAATTATAACCAACTCAGGCAGAGACCTGCCGAGCCCAATAAGGAAAGGGGCTGCATCTCCAAATTGCTGCAGGGTCTGCTAACATGCACCTTTGGAACCTGGAGAGTACAGAGGCCTTGGATTTTGGGAGTGCTTGATCAGTGTAGGCAAAACATAAAGGCTGGGAAATGGAGGATTTATTTATTTATTTGAGATCACTTTGCTGAGATAGACAATTGAATACCTTGGCAAGGATTTGGGGAGATGGTCAGGACAAACTACTAGTCACTGAGCACACATGAGGTATGAATGCCAGAATTTCCAAATCATAGTGTGAGAAGAAATGAGAGAGCTCAGAGACATGAGTGTGGTAGAGGGAATCTATTATGAATACATTATGCAAGGGCCAAAGTCTCATCAGAGGACTATCGCCCACGAAAGAGCCCAGAGGATATACTGTTCGCTGAAGCAATACAGACTGTCTTGGTGAGAGGGGTACCAGCATGAGTGCCAAGGTCAGAGGAGGGAGGCTGAATAGCAAGATTTGTGGTGGAGAGGCAAGGGCCTTAACACAGCAGAGTTAAATGGCAGCACTTAATGATTAGAAATCAGATACATTTTAATAAGTGGAAGATTTGGAAGGGCTCCTAAGTGGGGTCTGACTGTCGAGAGTCATGCAAGTGGTTGAGAGAACATGGTATCTCTAGGGGCAAATAATTGGACAGCTAGTAAAAGTACTACTTAAGCTGTGCAATTAAAGGAAATAAAAAATGAATGATTGGGAGCCTGAGGACAGTTGGCCCCCCAAAGTTACGATACCTTGCCTAGACCTGAAATAGCTGCTGGACTTGGAAACTACTGGCCAAAGAAGAGACTTGATTCCCAGAAGTAAGGACCCTGATGTACCCCAGCAAGTGTGCATATTATGATTCTTCTGGGTTTTTCCCAGTCCTTAGTTTTAAGCTGCTAAATCTGGGGGCAATTTGTAACAGCAAAAGATAACTGACACAGCTACTCTGGCCACTTTGTGCACAAGCCCACTGAATAGCACAGGGGTGACTGGGGGAAGACCCAGAGTGAATCATCTTTCCTCCTAATTATGAAACACTTTTTCCAGAGTTGGAGCCTTTGGTGACAAACATTACTCTTCATACATTGGATCTGGCCATAACATTTCCCCAAACTTGTTGGTCGCTGATCCTCACCTTTTTTTTTTTTTTTTTTTTTGCCCCCAAGCCCAAGACCACCAAGTCAAACCACTAATTCTTCGCAAGATGGTGTAGTTCTTGATTTTGGAACAATTGTCCATTTAGGTAAAGAGAGCAAAGATGTCTACTGCCTAAAGTTTTGCCTACTGATAAGACTTACCTTATCCATTGCCTTTAAAGTGATGCTTAGTGTGGATACAACTCTCCAGCAGCTCACTTTCAGTTGTTACCAGCAAACTGAGCAGAATTATCTCTAAATTACATGGTGGTGGGTGGAGGAAGAGAAGGTGGTATTCCAGGAGGAGACACACATGTCCATGCCTTTAGACAAGAACTTGGGGTTTGAGTATCTCATTTGTTTTTTCAGCTGACAAGTGTTGTTAACAGCCTACAATCTACTTCACCTTATAGTCATTCAATACCTCATGCCCCTCATATGCCATTGGTGACACTCACTTCTGAAACCTTGCCTTTGGTATATATTTAATTCCAAGGGAACCCAGGAGATAGTTTTATTAGATGTTTTGTCATGGCAGGTCATGGGCGACCACTTTTCTGTTCCTGAAGAGTGACTGCATGTTCCCTACCTCCCAGATTTTTTGACAGTTCTGTGCTATAGAACCTGCTGGTACCATTTTTTATAAAGTCAGGATTCTTACTTAACTTAATCGACATTGGCTGAATTAAACTGAAAAATAATTTATTGAATAAATAATAGATTGCTGAAGAATTTTGGCAAAAAAAAAAAAAACAACGAAGCAGTCAGAAAATGGGCAAGTATGAAAGGGGATGGCATAGCCAGAATCAAAAATAAAACCAGTTTTGAGAAGCAGACCAGTGAGAAGACTAGTAATAATGCCACCAGACATGAACGCTGCAGCTTGCACCCACACTGTTATTGGCACTGGGCACTGGCTATCACCATGGTGATATTGCCAATCCTACTTCCAGACACTGATGTTTTTGCTGTCGTGTCTACAGCAGAAATAATTCCCCTGATTCTTGATGTCACTAGTTCCAGACTCCAAATCCGAGTCAGATACATTTGATTGTCTGAGCCTGGTTCACAATCTCAACAGTAACCTCCACAAGAGGCTCAGAAAGCAACAAACTGACCTTTTTGGCTTTTATAGGAGAAGGACTCCAGTTCCTATTCACACTCCTGTTTAGAGAATTTCTGAAACATAGAAGGGAGGTCAGGTATTAGGGAAGCAAAAGACAAATGGCCTCTGTATAAGATCCCTCTGCTCTCTTGATCCCTGGTACACATCTCCCATTATATTTTATGTCCATTTTCTTCGGGAATTCATTTGTGATAGGATTTGAGATAATACATTTCCTTAACTTGAACATGCTAACTGAACTTCTGATGAACTACAAAGCTGAATAACAAAAAAAGAATTACATTTTTTTCAAATAAAGAAATTTGTACAGAAGA
This sequence comes from Canis lupus familiaris, assembly GCF_011100685.1. Lineage (NCBI taxonomy): Eukaryota > Metazoa > Chordata > Mammalia > Carnivora > Canidae > Canis > Canis lupus. The sequence goes on along the minus strand of NC_049234.1, from coordinate 7,293,828 downwards.
AACTCTAAGTTACAGAAACATGCAAATGTTTGAGAGTTATTTGTTTTAGTAACTAAAAATCCATAATCAGTTCCAGAGTATTAGAAATTGGCAATGTATTATATGCATACAAATGAGTTATGAAAAAGAATTACGTCAGAACCATTAGAAATGAAGTTAACAAATTCAGATTCATAAAACTGAGTGAATATTTTGAAGGTATTAGACTCTGAACAGAAGGTCTTTCACAAAAGAGTGAATCATACCAAATGAAAAATAATTTTACATCTTCTGAGACAACTTCAAATGAAATGTTTAAATATAATTTGGCCTCTGGCTTCCTTTTCACAGATGAGCCTTGACTAAATACAGAGAAGACATGAAAACCTGAATATACACATTACAGAAGACAGACACAGTAAGTTTAAAAGACTCCTTTTACCCCATGACTGATGGCATTAATGACTAAAAGAAAATTGCCACAGACTTATCAAAAAGACTTGGACTTGTTTCATCATCCTATTCCAAAGACATATGTTAATGAAGGTTATAGGTAGGAAATTTTTTCTGTACGGATATGTGAAGTGGGTGGTTGGGTTTTGAGCAAATCTGGAAAGGTCATGGTGCCTGTCCAAACAATTGCAAACACCAAAGAGGGGGTCTGAAATACGGGTTCTAACAAGAAATATGCAAAGTAGACATGGATGTGCAGGAAACATGCTCCAGAGACCATGGAGTCTCCAGGATGAATCTTCAATCATCCTGGCCCAGACAAGCAACCCTCACCAAATTCACCTACCAGTGACACTTTCAAGTTGGTGTACTATCTATTCTTTAAAAGATTCTCTACTATTTTTTTTTACAAAGAAATTAATCACAAACAGAAGAAGTATATTATTTACCTTCATGCACCTATTTCCCAACTTCAAAAAGGATCAATATGTGACCATTTCCACCCTTCTCATATCATTTTGAAGCAAATACCTAACCATGTACTTGGATCTGCAAATGTTCTAGTACATATCTCTAGAAGTTAACAACTTAAAAAAATGACTGAAATTCCATTATTACAAATAAAATGAACATTTCCTTAGACTTATTTTTTATAAAGATTTTATTTATTTATTCATGACACACACACACACACACACACACACACACACACACACACACACAGGCAGAGACACAGGCAGAGGAAGAAGCAGATTCCACGCAGGGAGCCTGACATGGGACTCCATCCTGGGTCTCCAGGATCACGCCCTGGGCTGAAGGTGGCGCTAAACCGCTGAGCCACCTGGGCTGCCCTTTCCTTAGCATTATTAAATATCCAGTCGGTGTTTTAATTTCCAATAATCTCATAGATGTCATAAATATAAGCATGTTCTCTTGGAAGGTAGTGGGATCAAAATCCAGATGAGGTTCATGCATTACGATTGGTTGATGTATTTCTCTAGTCTTTCTCCATCCATAAGTTCCCCCCCTTTTTTTCCCATTTGAAAGTAGTCATTTATTAACTGACCATATTACAAAAATAATCATGTGGAAACCTTAGTTCATCCTTCTAATAAGCCTATTGATCTGGTCTTCCCTGTTGCCAGCATCTCCACCTTCTACAAAATGGGTGGTCTTTTTCTTCATTCCCCTGCATGGAGAAGATAATTTGAAGGCCCATAAAAAGTTGTTTGCTTCTTTGAAACATTTTCCAACAGTATAGATCTCGTGAATCAGATCCTCCATGCAGATGATGCCATATTTATCAAGAGATCAGGCAATCAATGTGTTATGTGTCAGGACAATTTGCTTCTTGTTGATCTTGTCATAACCATACTTGTAGATCAATTCATTCACCTACTTCAGCTTTGGGTACCCCCATGCTACAATCCTTAGCATGTTAACTAGCATGAAGTAACTAGCATGAAGCCTTGTTGAGCTTAACAAAGGTGCCATTGAAGATCTGGCAAAGGCAAAGAAGCTGTAACACCTTTCGAACCTTTGGGCTCACATCATGGATACCTCTGATCCTGACAACAAATGCCAATTTGGGTTCTGCAGGCACGTAGAAGTTGCCTGCTTTTCTCGTCATCCTCGCTATTCAAATCACAGTTCTGTACATCTGCCTATATTCCTTGTGGTGATGTTCAGCTTCTTTTTTTTTTTTAAAGATTTTATTTATTTATTCATGAGAGACACACACACACGCAGAGGCAGAGATACAGGCAGAGAGAGAAGGTGGCTCCATGCAGGGAGCCTGGCATGGGACTTGATCCCAGGACTCCAGGATCACACCCTGGGCCAAAGGCAGACGCTTAACCGCTGAGCCACCCAGGTGTCCCATGCTCAACTTTTTTCATAGATAAGCTCCCTCCTTGCCTTTCGAAGCATCTTTTGGGCAAACTTTTTTTCTCAGACATTTGATCTTCAACTCTATGAAATTCCTTCGCTTTTTCTTAAGGGTTGCTGGCATAGTAGGAACCTTCTTTTTCTTCTCTTCTGCACCCTCATGGTTCTAGCCAAAAAAGAGGCCATAAGTTCCCCATTTATCTTTGTTTTTCTGTTCCCCCACAACCTCCACAACTTATTTGTGGAAGAAATCAGGTCATTTGTCCTGTAGAGTTTCCCAGTCTGGAGCTGTGAATTTCTGAAAACAAAAAATAGCAAGATAGGAAGTGTGACTATTCCCAGTTCTGTGCTCCTGGCCCCTAAGAGAAGTCTGACTGAGCCATGTAAATTCTTTGGGATTTTGTGCCACAGAGTCCATGCAATGATACAGAGCAATGAGGATGGGAAATTTGCCTCTAAAATCCCTAGGTGGCGCAGCGGTTTGGCGCCTGCCTTTGGCCTAGGGCGTGATCCTGGAGACCCAGGATCGAATCCCACATCGGGCTCCCGGTGCATGGAACCTGCTTCTCCCTCTGCCTGTGTCTCTGCCTCTCTCTCTCTCTCTCTGTGACTATCATAAATAAATAAAAATTAAAAAAAAAATAAATAAAATTGACAACATATACTTGTCCTGGTGCAAGGAGGAAGGAATGAAGGTAAGAGACAGAAGAGGGAAAAAAAAGAAGCACTGGAAAGAGATTCATCTGTGCCTGTGAGGAGCTGTAGATTGTGAGGTAAAATTGGGAAAAAAAGAGGCCAGGGGGAATTGCTGGTATTTCTATGAATAATGTTGAGGTCACAGAAACAGAGAGAAGCTTTTACTTTTTTATATAAGTTAGACACATGCTAATCTTTCCCCCAAACCTTTTGGTGTTTTTTTTTAAGAAGCCAAAGAAATATTGGAATTACTTTTATTTGTGATTATTTTTTCATAAGACTGGTGTGTGGGGTTGTTTTGTTTTGTTTTAATGTGACACTGAGCAGAAGTTGGAACACATGAATTCCCAGTTCCTTCCCTTTGATCTATTTCCTCAGGGTTTTTCTTCCAGAATGAAGTGCAGGATGGTATTTTGCTAGCTGGAAGTCAATGTCTGTCCTTTCCCTCACTCCACTTTAGTAGGGCTTTTATCATTTGGTAAGATTTTGGCTGCAAGTAATAAAAACCTTACCTTGAAGTTGCAAAAATAAAGCAAATTTAAAATGTCATATAAAAAGGAGCTGTGAGGTAGAGCAAATTCTTCATATACACCTTCCATCTGTTTGCTCTCCAATAACTCAGTTTTGCCCTTCTTTAGCAACTCTTGGTTTTAAGATGGCTGCAACAGTTTTAACAATCCTCCTCAGCAAACAATTTCCAGAGGCAGGAGACATTTTTTTTTCCTTCTCTAGTTCTCTTTCAACGCAAAAAATCCTTTTTCAGAAAGTGTAGCTCATTTACCAGCCTTCCTCTCTTGTCTCATTCTCCAGAACTGGGTTTCATGCCTTTTCTTAAGCCAATGATTGGCAAGAGAAATAAAATTGCCATGATTCTATTGGCTAGGACTAATCAAGATCCACACTCTTTGGGCTGGGAATCGTAACACTGTCCATGAGTGCAAAGTTATGTGGAGAGCAAATATTAGAACAGGCTCTGTCACCATGGAAGGGTGAGGTGAGGGGATCCATTCCATAGTGTCTGCTATAGGCCTTACCAGGCACCACACAGGGGAATAAAAATAATACTGTAGAAATAAAGATATTCATAGAGAAGAGAAAGTTTCTTTTTAAAGACTTATTGGGCCCTCCTTTCCCCAAACTCCTGCTCCCAGATATCCCCCAGCTTCTCACTAAATACCCTAAAACTATAGAATCGAAAATATTTTATTTATGGGAATGAAGTGACTGAAGAGATTATGAAATGCCTTCACTTTTATCAGAGTAGCACTGCCGATAAGCCTCAGGAAAGCCTGCTAGGCTGGGACATGAAAATTTCAGCTTTGGCAATATTTTTATTCTTTAAAATCATAAGGGTCAGAGCTGGGCTCAGAGGGGAGAAAGCAAAATTAAGATGGGTGATTCTCACTTCATATCATGCTCAGAATGGCAGGGATTCTGCATAGACAGTGTTATAGGAAATGGAACAGGTACATTTGAAAGGAGTATCTATTTTGTTTTATCTATTAGAACCTTGGCATAAAAGTTAGCAGTGGGATAAGAGAGAAAACAGGTAGAGAAACGGAGGAACTGAGTCTCCAATTCAATTGTCTAGAGGCTTCCTCAGAAGAGTGGCCAAGGGAGAAGGAAGAAAGTTTTAACAAATAGGCTTGATCATGTAGGCCTCTGGATTCTAGAAATAAAATTTAACATTTTATCATTCATTCATTCAACAAATATTTCAAACTCACCCCTTTACTCCTTCTGCTTTAGCTGTACTCAATCCTGTTAGCATAGACGAACCATAGACTATTTCAGCTATAATCTAGGAATATACTTGTATCTCGTTCTTCTCTATGTATAACATTAATTACCTCTTTGGTCTTGTGTAATCACATGGTGTATTGAGACACAGTTCCATTTTTTATCCCTACTGAGGCATTCAGACATGTACTAAATAAGATTATTTCTTCCACTATCTCTTTTCTCATGCTACAGGCTTTTCCTGAATAAGTTCACCTATTCCCAGTCTTTAAACTCCATTTACATTGATGACTTCCATCTTGGTATGTTCTGCCCAAACTGATTTCCCATTATTAAACCTTATACCCAACTTCTACTTGAATATGTAGATCTGAAAATCTCATAGGCTTCTAACATCATCTATCTCCACCAAAATGGATCTCTTCATTTTGCTCCCTGCTGAACCCTTCTCAGGTAATCCCAATATAAAACATTTGTTGACTCATTTATTCTACCAAGCCTGGTCCTGGGTACTTTGAGTAATCAAATGATGCATATGCCACAGTTCCCTTAAGATATTATTCCTTGGGGTTTCACCTTCTAATGAAATAGGAGAGGAAAAAAAAGTCAGTGACAACTCCTTTGTCTTCTAAAATTCTGCATTCTTGGTGACATATTTAAAGTGGTATATGTTTTAACAGTGTAGGTTTTAGAAAGAACACTTCTGCTTTCATTTCAATGGATGTGGCTGAAGTAAGGGATTGGGGTTATGCCAAATAAAGTAAATGACTTAAAAGCCAAAATGGCATGATGAAGCAATGTTATTTTTATCAAGATGATTGGTCTGATTGGTGGTGACCTTGAAAGCTTTCATGAAGGTTTTAAAATGACATGAATTAGGGGGACAAGATGGAGAAAGCAGTGACTCATCCGTATTAAATGAAAAAAAATGTCTTAACAAGAGGAGAACTCAAGTGGACAGAAAATGAATTCAGAAAGAAGACTTGGCTCACATAATTAGCTTTCAGAGACTCAATCTACTTCTCATCTGATAAAATCTTTCATGATTATATGATATAAAAGTCTGTATTCTCTGTTATTTCTAAGTATAAAACGTTCCTGTAGTCTAATTTCTTGATGAAGATGATTTGAGAGTAATGCCTAAATTGTGATTTTTGTGAAATGTTTATACATATGGGTTAGTGATGATCATAATACTGACATACAAAAAAATTAAAATGGTTAATGTGGCTAAATAATCACTACTAAGAAAAAGTGAGTGTTTATTATGTGGTCCTTATGTCACAGATACTGCCCTTTAATCAAGCAGGTTGGAAATTTGTAGGGAAGTGAGTCATACTCAAGAGCTTCTTCTATGCGGGGTAAATATTGATAAGTTCTGCAAAATATAAGCACAGAGCTATGGGAATTCAAATAAAGAGAGTTCATATATAATAGTGCTAACAAGGAGGTCTTCACAGAAAAGGAATCCCTTGAGCAGGGTCTGCCTGCTAGATCATGATGCTGGTCTATGAAGTGTGGGGTAGCAGGCAGGAGCAAATGAGCATGAGGAGCTGGACAGTATGCAGTGGGAGTGTGAGATAGCAAATTCCATCTCTTTTAAGGCTAGGTGATAAATCAGGGTCATGATAGAAGAATAAAAGAAGGAACCAGAGAAATAAGTAGGGAGTATGGTAGTAAGCTGATTAAAGGGGGTCTAGATAAAAATAAAGGATAGATATTTGTGGTGACCTCTCTTTGGATCTCTGTGTGGGTTTCTATTACTGAGTTGTGTTTATTTCAAGAAGTTCAAAGACAATAGGTCAGAGATTTGTTTCAAATAGAAGGGTATGCATTATACCTAAATTTGGATAAAGACTTGACTGTCTTGAGAAGCAATAACAGATCCAGTTTAGCTGGTATTTAGTCTATGTTTAGAGAAAGAGAGATATTCAGACAGGACCCTGGAGGATAGTTGCATTTAGGTATTGGAAGGAGGAAAAAGAGCCAGAAAATAATCAAGCAGTGGTGAACTGTTGCAAATAAATATATACAAGAGATACACAAATGGAGAAAAGACCTTTGAAAGACCAGTTTCACTAAGGAAAAAGCTAAATTTCAAAGTGGATCCCTTCCACTGGGGATGTGCATAAGCATAGTAATTAATAATGCAACTCTAACTATGCTCACAACAGGAGCCATTTCATAATTCATCCTTATTTCATTCTTGATAGTTTCAAAATACAAAAGGGGGACACCTGGGTGGCTCAGCAGTTGAGCATCTGCCTTCGGCTCAGGGTGTGATACCTGAGTCCTGAGATGGAGTCCTGCATCAGGCTCATTAATGAGGAGCCTGCTTTTCCCTCTGTCTATATTTCTGCCTCTCTCTCTGTGTCTCTCATGAATAAAATTTTAAAATCTTTAAAAAAATACAGAAGGAATAGATTTTGCTAATTACTATATTTACTTGTTTTGAAAATGTTAACTTAGAAATTTAGGATCTTGGACAAAATTACAGATCATCCTTGCTCTGGAGCTCTCAGCCTGGTGGGAGTTAACAGAATTGATATATGGGAGTAGAAAATAGAACCATGGGAAATTTGCAAAACTAGGACTAGAAACAGGGAGGCAAAGATAGATGAGGTCTTTCAGTGTCAATATTATCTCCTTTATTTATAGCTGCATAATATAGCTCAAAACTTAGTGGCTTAAAATAACTACCATTTTATTCTGTGGGTTGCCTGGGCTCAGCTAGGTGGTTCTTTTGCTCCACATGAGATTCGCTGGGAATGCAGTCATCTGAGTCTATTAGATGCAACGTCTAAGGCTTTTATTCATGTGGCTGGAAGTTAATGCTGGCTCCCAGATGGGTGCTTACCTGGGGCTTTCAACTGGAATATTTACATATGACCTTCAATGTATTTTGAGTGTCCCATAGTACGGTAACTAGATACCGAGATAAAATGTCCCAGAACAAGCATCCCAAAAAGGAGGAAGTAGAATCAGCCACCCTCTTAAAAGATAGGCTTAGAACTGGCACAGTGTCATTTCTACCATGCTCTATTACTGAACAATTACAGGACCAGCTGTATTCAAACAGAAAAGAAACAAAGCCTACCTCTCGATGGGGAGAATGAGTAAAAATTTGCAGCTGATTTTAATATAGTACGTGCAAGAGAATCAATTAGGTAGTTAGAAAAAAACCAAGGCAGATAGCTGTTTTGCTGTGAATTTGTTTAGTGTTTATGTATATTATGTATGAGGGATTTACTGAGATATCCAAAAATGCATGGAAAACTCACTTAGGTAAATATCATATCATGCCTAAACCAGATTTGGTCAGGAATGGAAAGATGCCTGTACCTAAAGGAGCGGTTTTATTAGAAGAAAATATGAGGCTGGAAAAGAAAGTTTTTTCCCCACCACTAGAGGGAGGAAATCCTCAGAACAAAGATTCTCTGTATATAATAATTTGGCTGAGCAGATTGGGTCTTGGAATTATTTTAAGATTTGCTGTCAAAATGACGTTGAGAAGTGAAACAATATTTGATGTGATTTTTATATATGTATTTCATTTCTAATTGTGGGTTAATATTTTCTGCATGAAAGTAAGGCATTGCTATGGCAAATGCACTGAAGAACATTATTCAAATGAAATGAAACCATGAATAGAATGTTCCATGTGGGAGTAAAAATAATTAGCCATTAATAATGTCACCTTTTACCTTCTGCGTTTCATCATTAAAAATATTTCTAAGATTGAAAATTAGAACAGGAATTTTTTTTTTTAAATGGAAAGATCTACAAAACTCACTCATTAACATTTTTAATCTTTGAAAATATCTTCAGTAGGAAAGATCCAAATTCAAACCTAGAACAATTGAATCCTGAGACCTTCAAATAGTCAAGCTTGGGAATGAAGTCACAAAGTACATTGGTTCGGAAAGTTATCACAAAGATTTACCTCCAAATTCAGTAAGAAACTGAACTTTTCTTTTTCCCTCCCTCCCTTACTTGAAGTTTCAAGTTTTTATTGTGCACTATATTCCATGTACTGGACTAGCTCTAGGTGTACATTGGTGGGTGGAAAATAAGGACTTGTTTCCTGACTTCATAGAGCTTTTAGTCTGTGGGATTCAGGCCACAGAATCTGGATATGTTCTGGATATATATGGATAATAACACAAATAATTATAATTAAAATTTTATTTAAAAGGTCAGGCCCAATTTCAAAGGAAATTGTGTAAGAACCCCTAAAGAATGAAATTATACCTTTGCTTCCTTTTTAATCCTATTTCACACTTTGAAAATCTTAGAATGTTGCATTTGTGAGGACAGTGTTCTCTGTAGGATACCCAGACAGAATTTTTAAAAAGTTTGTCATCTTTGTTGCATTTGGAAATCTATCACCTCTTCAGCCTATCCTCTTCATTATCTAGAGTGCTTGACACCACCTCAATTTACTTAAGTGCATTTGTGCCACTCTTTTCCCTAATGACTCCACTCATTCTCTCTAAAACCTACAGAGCACTATCTGTTTATTTTTAATCATCCATCTATCTCATAGTCTTTAGGTGTAGTTAATAAGAAAGAAATGTGAGGAGCGCCTTTAATTTGTCTGAATAGATGACTCTTGAATATTTATTTCCAGCTCACTTCTCCCCAGTAGTCCACTATAAATCCAGCTGCTTTTATTGCACATTTCCATCTGAGCACCTTGAACCCACCATTTTAAAAGCTAAGCTGACTTCTCTACAATACTTGTGGGTCTCCTAAGATTCACCAGGTATTCCTTGATTTTCTGCTGCAGTCTATGGAGTGTGCTACTAGGTTCTAATCAGATCATATTGTCACTGATGCATTACTTGTCAATCTCCATTTCTGTGCTCTGATTTAAATATCATTGATTTTCCAGATCCTAATGCAGATTAGGAGAGCACTAATATCTATGTCTTAAGGCTTTCTTGAAAACAAAACAAAACAAAACAAAACAAAGCAAAACAAAACAAAACAAAACATGAATGGTTCTTCAGAGCACTATTCCTCTGAAGGTTCCTTGCATTTATCATCTCCCCCACCCCTACTGTCTTCAGTATTCAAACTTTGCCATTTGCAGTCATCTTCAGTTTACATCTTCAGCATCTGTAGATCTTGCCTAGATCATCTATTTCTATAAGATTAGTAATTATGTTGATTGTTAAGTGTCTATTTTTTCTAATATTATATGGATATTTAGCAGTAGCTTCTTACAGACTAGATCACAGAAAAAAATGTTTAGCTACTCTGTATCAATAAGGGACAGGTGCTCCTAAAGTGTCTCCATGAAAATAGCTTTAAAAAATGTATCTTTAAGGGCCCAGTGTTGTGCAGGCCTATCCATACAGATGAAAACACAATCGTAAAGCCTAATAAATGACTGGAAGAATAACCCTACTTTCAAAATGTGATTCTCAACAGGCAAAATATAGAGAAATAGCAAGAAATTGGAAGCAATCACTGTTTGACTCGTAATTTCATGACTTACATAAAGGTAACTTGTTAAAGTTCTTATTTGAAATTCTTATTTAATTTGCTAAAGTTCTTCTTTACATACATTTACAAATGAAGTGGAAAGAATATTCTTTTCTTTGGTTTACCGGTCTATGATTTACTTGTTATCACTGAAGACTCTTCATTGACATCCATGTTTGAGGAAGGATTGATTGCTTAATAAGAACCAAGGCTGCTTTTGACTCCCTGGCAAGATATATATGGAAAGATTTATAGTTTAGATCATTTACTCTGATTGTGAGAGAGTTAAGTGTCTTGGAAGATTACGCTGAAGACAATCTTTGGTACAATTTAATTTAACCTCTTTATTTTACCAGATTTAAAAAAGGAAATGAGGGCTTAAGTAATTAAGTGACTTATCCAAGTTGACCCAGCTTTATTGGAGACATGTGGCAGATTTAAAGTAGGCCATAGACTATGAAGTAGAAAGTATGCCTGTTTTACTCACTATTGAATATTTAGTGCCTGACATATTGACTTGTAGAGCATTACTATTTAATACATATACATTGGATGAATGAAATAATCAATCATTAGCGATATTGATCTTTTCTATACTTTTCCAAAGTTCCTAAGTATATGACGTCGCTAACCTCAAATATATGCATTTGTCCTTCTCTGCTTAATTAATTATTATAACTAAGGTTATTGGGTTTTTTTTAGCAAAATGGTAGAATAAAGGAAGCTTGGCCAAAACCTAGAGACTATTCAGACTGTATGAGGCAAATCAAGTGAGAAATAAGCCCTACCCACGGGAGAAGGAAGAGACCATTCTGTCTGCATCTGAAAATCCAGCAGTCAGTGGCACACGAGTGATGGGTGGGAAGGCAGTGCTATAGAAAACAAGTTTGAAGGTATTTTGCTTGGTAATGTGTAGAACATGATACAAAAGATATTTGAAACCATATGGTAGGGTAAAAGCCACAAACCCGGGTTATCAGCTGACTGTTCAGCTCCCTGGTCATTCTTCTGGTGTTCAGGGTCAAGAGTCACCTCCAAAGAACCATGGAAATCCCTGTGATTATCAGGGAAGATAGGAAATTGCAATTCTAGCTGATCAAACCAGGGCTAAGAATTGTGTGACCCAAACAGGGATTGAACTACTGAAAAATGATGAAGTTATTATTCCTGAACAAACTAAACGTGAAAACTCAAATTAAAAGTAGGTTAAAGTTTTCACATAAACTTTGGGCTCCTTTGGAACATTATTCTTTTTTGGTAGCATTTTCAACAGAACATGTTCACAGGAAGGAGCCAAGGTGTTACCCTTGGCATAATGTAATATTCAGTAAAGAGGAGATAAAAACTGGCAGATTGGTGCCCAGCATTACTGTTTTCTTCCTCCATTTATTCCTGTATTTATATCAAGGGTCCTCGTCAGATACCTTAAGAATTCAAAAAATTTTTATTTCTGTCATACATAAATTTACAAAACGTTTTTAAGACGAGAATCTTGCCACAAGAATTCTTTGAAAGACAAAATTAGAATGTTCCAAAGGAAGTTCTGTGCACATATTGTAAAATTTAATGCTTATGGGAAGATCAATTAATTTAAAACTATTAATTTATTGTCGTGGAAGACAGACAATAACAGAAATTGGATTGTAGATCCTTACTCATTCTAGAATAAAAATAAGCTTAGACACATATGCCAAGGCCTCAATTGAAGGGCAACAGACCAAATAGCCAAGCAGATTTTCCATTTTAGTTTTTTGGAAGAACTTGGGATATTAACAGTAAATTTCAAGGGCAGGAATTATATCTTTGAAATGGATTCATGTAGAGCTAGTACAACACACTATTAATATGAAGATTTACCAATTAATGCTGATTGTTGATGAAGTAAATGGCAGTGGTTGGTCTAATATGATCTAATAAGATGTCTACGAAAAGTAGAAAACTATAACAGAGATCCAAGATACAACAAAATCCCAACTTCACTGCTCCCTGATTATTATCCGATAGCTTAAGCAAGTTGAATGATATAATTCATCTACTTACTTTTCCACTCCACTTTGACGCCAGAGTTGCAGATGTAGGCTGGGCAAGAGTTTTCAGGTTAGCAGCATAGGAGAAATAAAAAGGAAGAGATTTACATGCTCTTTACCTTTGAACTCTGTATCTTCACAGATACCCCAATTATTCCCATCTTGGGCTTAGCTTCAAACAAGGTTCAGAGACTATTTCTCTGTTGTGATTTAAGGAACTCTAGCTCAGCATTTCGGTGGATAAGAATTCAACCAGCTTCATAGATAGGCCTGCTCTGACACTATCTCCAGCTCCAGAACTTAAATTTTCCGTGTAGTCTTTGTGAATAAGCCCCCCACTTAACACTGTAGTTCTAAAGATACTAGTTCCTGTGGTATATCTGCTCATAGAAATAAAAGTGAGGGCCAAGGGACAGTAACAGGAACCATGATCTAGGGCAGGAATCATTTTAAGATTTTAAGGACTAAGGTGATATTCCAGTTGGTAGAGCTGGACATGATTCTGTCTAGGCAGAATTACTGGCATATTTTATCCATACTGAGTATCCTGCCTGAGTATTGAAAGGATCTTCTTTAATCCCTCCTGTGGTGAGGAATATAAATGGGGCATAAGACAGGATCAGTTATCTCAGTAGTGAGGGCAGGAGACAGTAGTTGGGCTGGTAGCCAAACATGCACTAGTATACTTGATACAATGCATATTTTCAATTATTTGTTGGGCTGGAAAGTGGCAAAAAGATTGGGAAAAATATTGGTATTATTCACCTAGGCTACGTAAGTCAGTGAAACATCAGTAAATGATTGAACATGAAGCAAACCCAACATGTCATGTTTTTAAAAGACTGCATAGAAATTTGGCATAGCCTTCTAGCCAGCAACCATGGGCATAGTTCTGAGACATCATTTTGATTGTGATTTCTAGAGTAGATTGTTTATGGACATGTGTGCATGAGCATGTGTGTCTCTCCTTGACAGAAATCTTTCATCTGAAAAGAGAGATTCTGTTTAGAAAAACTCTGAAAACTGGAATATCTTAAATCTGAGTCTTTTGATCCTAGATCTCTGCAGCTCTGCCTATCAAATTCTATGCACTGCATTTCCAGCCTGCCTTCTTCCCAGGCCTTTCTTTTTCATATTTCATGTATGGGTTTTCAGTAATTCAGAGAGCCCCCACATGTGGTTATAGTAAATGTTAAGTAATAAAAACAGTCTGAGGCCAAAAGCACTTAGGAAATGCTGGGCACAATAAAGTTGAACAATTTTCTTGTAGCATGTTGCAGAGACACAAATTTGCTAATAGCTATTAATCTCTGAGAAGAATGTTGGATCTTTATTTGAAAATAGACCCTCCTCCTCTATGTTTTCTCATCCATAGCTCTGGAAACTATTTTGTATTTGAGCGTATTTTGGGAAAAGCTGCTATGGAACACAAAGCAAAAAGCTATTTAAGCCTTTATCCTTTCAAGTTGATTCCTCCTTTGCTTCTCTAAAAAATCAGGAGGAAATAGTTCTTGTAAGTCAGATTCATTGAGATGAGCAAAAACAGAACTTCCTTAGAGTTTTAACTGTGCATTCCCTGTTCTTTTTTTCTGGCCCCGATTCCTTTGCTTTAGGCATGAATTTTCCTTTCCTAAAATAGAAAAGGTTGCTGTAATCAGTGAAGCACAATCATGGGTCTGAAAGGCATATTTTTAGATACTATTTGTATCATAGACATGACAGCTATATGCTTAAATCTACTGGAGACGTGTTTATAAAAAACAACCCTTGGCAAGGTAATATTACTAGATGTTGGACATATTTATTTTACTTACTAATAGTACATAAAGTAGTATATACAATAAATAACAACAAGGAGATTAAAGTGTATGGTATGAGCTATAAATTAATGTTAACTAGTTTTCATGGCAAGAAAGGGCATGCTTGTTTATAAACTAGTATAATGTAGAAGTATGAGAAGGTTATTAGGGATTTTTGTAGAATTCATAATCAAACTTTCCACTTTATTATTATTATACCCTCTAATCTTCTTTTTCCTTTTTTTAATAAATTTATTTTTATTGGTGTTCAGTTTACCAAAATACAGAATAACACCCAGTGCTCATCCCGTCAAGTGCCCCCCTCAGTGCCCGTCACCCATTCACCCCCACCCCCCGCCCTCCTCCCCTTCCACCACCCCTAGTTCGTTTCCCAGAGTTAGGAGTCTCTCATGTTCTGTCTCCCTTTCTGATATTTCCCACACATTTCTTCTCCCTTCCCTTATATTCCCTTTCACTATTATTTATATTCCCCAAATGAATGAGGACATACACTGTTTGTCCTTCTCCAATTGACCTACTTCACTCAGCATAATACCCTCCAGTTCCATCCACGCTGAAGCAAATGGTGGGTATTTGTCGTTTCTAATGGCTGAGGAATATTCCATTGTATACATAGACCACATCTTCTTTATCCATTCATCTTTCGATGGACACTGGGGCTCCTTCCACAGTTTGGCTATTGTGGCCATTGCTGCTATAAACATTGGGGTGCAGGTGTCCCGGTGTTTCACTGCATCTGTATCTTTGGGGTAAATCCCCAACAGTGCAATTGCTGGGTCGCAGGGCAGGTCTATTTTTAACTCTTTGAGGAACCTCCACACAGTTTTCCAGAGTGGCTGCACCAGTTCACATTCCCACCAACAGTGTAAGAGGGTTCCCTTTTCTCCGCATCCTCTCCAACATTTGTTGTTTCCTGCCTTGTTAATTTGCCCCATTCTCGCTAGTGAGGTGGTATCTCATTGTGGTTTTGATTTGTATTTCCCTGATGGCCAGTGATGCGGAGCATTTTCTCATGTGCGTGTTGGCCATGTCTATGTCTTCCTCTGTGAGATTTTTGTTCATGTCTTTTGCCCATTTCATGATTGGATTGTTTGTTTCTTTGGTGTTGAGTTTAAGAAGTTCTTTATAGATCTTGGAAACTAGCCCTTTATCTGATAGGTCATTTGCAAATATCTTCTCCCATTCTGTAGGTTGTCTTTTAGTTTCGTTGACTGTATCCTTTGCTGTGCAAAAGCTTCTTATCTTGATGAAGTCCCAATAGTTCATTTTTGCTTTTGTTTCTTTGGCCTTCGTGGATGTATCTTGCAAGAAGTTACTGTGGCCGAGTTCAAAAAGGGTGTTGCCTGTGTTCTCCTCTAGGATTTTGATGGAATCTTGTCTCACATTTAGATCTTTCATCCATTTTGAGTTTATCTTTGTGTATGGTATAAGAGAGTGGTCTAGTTTCATTCTTCTGCATGTGGATGTCCAATTTTCCCAGCACCATTTATTGAAGAGACTGTCTTTCTTCCATTGCATAGTATAGTCTTTCCTCCTTTATCGAATATTAGTTGACCATAAAGTTGAGGGTCCACTTCTGGGTTCTCTATTCTGTTCCATTGATCTATGTGTCTGTTTTTGTGCCGTACCACACTGTCTTGGTGACCACAGCTTTGTAGTACACCTGAAATCTGGCATTGTGATGCCCCCAGATATGGTTTTCTTTTTTAAAATTCCCCTGGCTATTCGGGATCTTTTCTGATTCCACACAAATCTTAAAATAACTTGTTCTAACTCTCTGAAGAAAGTCCATGGTATTTTGATAGGGATTGCATTAAACATGTAAATTGCCCTGGGTAACATTGACATTTTCACAATATTAATTCTGCCAATCCATGAGCATGGAATATTTTTCCATCTCTTTGTGTCTTCCTCAATTTCTTTCAGAAGTGTTCTATAGTTTTTAGGGTATAGATCCTTTACCTCTTTGGTTAGGTTTATTCCTAGGTATCTTATGCTTTTGGGTGCTATACCCTCTAATCTTGATTTGTTTTGAAAAATCTACTTATTTTATTTTCTATCAATGACAATAGTAGTTAAAATTCAATAGAACTTTACATATTCCAAGGAAAGGTAATCTTAGTTACTTCCCCAAACTCTGTGAGGTATGTATAATTATTAATTCCCTTTCAGAGATGAAGAGGATAAGTAAATAGCTCCATTGTAACCAACTAGAAATATGTCTTAGATCCACTTATTACAATATCAAATCCCAAGTCCAAGTGCCTTATCTGTGCTATTTGAATAGCTTAATAGCTCAATGTCTGTATTTAATGTATGGGATGATTATATGTGTAGTCCTCTGAATCTTCACCTAAAAATATGTGAGCAAAGCATCCAATTATATGATTGGCAATTACATTTCAATTAGGTCAATGGTAAATCTTTTAGATTAGGCTTATTTCAAATTTCCTCCTCCCTATTCCCCTTGGTTTACCGACTTTTTCCCCATTTCAGTGCACCAGAGACAAAGCAGTGAACATTCCACAGGAGATGATAGAGAAGGTATTCATCTAAGTTGCTTGTAGAATCTGCTGTGTAACTTCACAGAATACCAGGGTTACATATTGGGATGTCCAGCATTCCAGACAGCACTGGGAGAACCAAACACATATTTCTACAACAAATGCCAGAAACTTTCCAGGTATGGAAAGGTGTCATGCACCTGATTAGATAAGCCATTTTGTTATATATTTGGTCTCTGGTTGTATCTATCCTCCTTTAAAAGGATCAAACTTAACCCTGCAAGCCCATGTTAGGGCACCTAAAAATCCATTAGTGACAATTCTGAAATGAGGTATTGATACAAGCATACTAGGATCACCACAGTCGACCTACATCATATGGCTAGACATTAAAAATGTACTTTGGTTTATTTCAAGCAAACTACCACTGCTATGTTTTCTTCTTTACCACACATCCTTTTCCAAAGTTTTTCAGGGGCACCCATGAGATATTATTTCTTCCCATTCTGACTCGAGAATTTGATCTTGCATTTCTTCCTTTCCCCACTGTTGTTATAAATCCTTATATAAATGAGATGATGCTTTTCTTCCTAAAAATCTCCTGTCAATGACAGCATACTCTATAGTTGTTATTAGATCATAAATATACAGTTTGTTTTGAAATATTTCAAATGGACTCAAACCTACCAGGCTTACCTGCATCTACTAATCACAGTATCTTTTTTAAAGATTTTTATTTTATTTTATTTTATTTTATTTTATTATTTTATTTTATTTATGAGAAACAGAGAGAGAGAGAGAGAGAATGAGAGCACGCAGCAGAGACACAGGCAGAGGGAGAAGCAGGCTCCATGCAGGGAGCCTGATGTGGGACTCGATCCTGGGTCTCCAGGATCACACCCTGGGCTGAAAATGGTGCTAAACCGCTGAGCCACCCGGGCTGCCCAATATCTTTTTAAAGAGGATGTATATAATTTCCTGCCTACTGTAACTTCATTCTGAATACCCTCCCAGATGCTTAGTAAAAAATAATATACATTAGATTCTCTTCAGGATTTATTAGTTTTCATTATATTTATTCTGATTCTTTATAAGACAAAGACACTTGCGCCATAGTATATTTCCATACTTATCTCTAAGCATAATTTCACTAATTTAGAAGATATACCTTCATCAAGTGGCAAATAATTTTATGGATAAGAATCCATAAAGGGGTTAAGGTTAGCATAAAACCACAAAGCTTGAAATTTTTTCAAGGTAGAAACTGAATTTTTTTTCTACTTTTATATCCTTGTTCTGCTTTTGATGTTCTGATGTTTGACAGAATATGGGAAACAGGGTAAGAACAATGAGTACTAGACTTAAATTTAGGAGCCTTGAACTTGAATCGTATCTCTGCCAGTTACTAGCTGTGTAAAGGTGGCAAGTTATATGCCCTCTCTGGGCTTGTATTTCATTATCTGTATGCTGGAGAGAATGCAATTAATGTAGAGAGTTTGTAGAAGGATTAAGTGAGAGAGCATATGTGAATGCTCCTGGCATCAGGAGGCGCCCACTAGCTGCTAAGCAGTATTGGTAGATTTCCAATAAGCAGTTTCACTGATGGGAAAATGACACTATCTGCCTCATTTATAGATCTGACATTGGGAAAAGTGCCTCTCCCATCAATAGGATATGGGAGAGGCATTTTTACTTTAAGACAAGACTGACAGCATCCCAAGAATGTAATACTCCAGTATATGGAATCCTACAGTATCAAAACCATGCCCCATAAGGATAATGAGGTTGAAACTAGCAGAAAATTTGAAGTTCATCTTCCAGAGAACTGTTTCCCCCTAATCAGCTATTGCATCTTTCCAGACCCCACTAACAAATTCACTAGCTGTCTCTGCAGAAGCCAGGACTCAAGGTCAATTGATAATGGTGCTGATATGGTGATAGCTCAGGAACAAGCAAGGCTCTGCATTCCTTACCTAACACAAGGAATCCAAGACCCTATCCATTTATACCAGCTCTCAGAGCATGCCCATAGATCCTTATCCTTATCCTAAGATAACCTCCTGATGTCAGGGGCTAATTTTTGCCTCCTTTGATGTTAAATCCCCACCCCAAAATGCACATGGGATGTATGTTATATATATGTTTGCTCAATGCACATGCTCTATTTTTCCTCATGAGTAATAAGTTTCCCTACCCCTTTCATCAATATGTATATAATTTCCTACCCTGAACTTCCCCTTTAAAAAGCCTGCTCCTTAACTCAGAACCTGGAAGATGATCTTTAGACATCAGTCCCCCATCTCCCCAGGTTGCCAGCCTCTTGAATAAAGCAACTTTCCCTTTCCAACCAACACTTGTCTCTCGAGTATGGCTTTCAAATAGTGATCAGTCTTACTTGTGTTTCAGAAACAGTGAACAAGAGGAAAATATCTGTGCTAAAAACTTTCTTAATGTAGAGAAAATTGTCTGAAAAATCCACCCCAGGAAATGAGGCCAGTGCACTGAGCAATTTAATTATAGCCTCAAATAAGGAAGAGGGAAAGGAGAAAGGAAAACTCACAAAAACTCTAGGAGAAGGAGTACTTTTTGAATAAGGGAAAGAAATTGATAGAAACTGGATCGCAGGATGGATTTAAGAATAGGGGAGAGTCGGCCCAAAGAGAGAATTCAAAAGGCAAAATCCTTAGACAATAATATCAGAACAGACTGCCGTATCAGAGCAGAGCAGACTCTAAAGTGTTCCACTGTCTACACTGGAAACCTGTGGTGAGCTTCTAGTCTGCACATGCCCCCGCTGTTAGAGTTCTCATTACAAGGAAATGGCCTTGACTCAGGGGTTTTTATGTTGAAGTTTTACTGACTCTTCTGTGTCAAAAAGGTAAAAAGAATGTGAAAAACTGGTCTAGAAATATGGTCAGATTCCAGAGCAAGAGCAGAGAAAAATCAGAAATAATTAATTCAGAAAATTTATGTGTTAATTATTCAGCAAAACTTCCTTCTTCTGGGATTTGATAACAAAAGCATCTAATTTTGTTTCTATTGTGAAACTAAGGCTTGCATTGGTAGCATTTATAATATGGAAGTACGGTAGTTCCACTGGACCAAAAATTGGTGAGCAAGGGATTTTTTTTTTTTTTTTTTTGAGCAAGGGATTGTTGATTGTGAGTCCTTCAGAGAGAAAACAACGAGAGATTGATATCAATGAGAGAATGACATCATCGCAATGTGGCATCACACTGTCATGGAGAATAAACCCCATTTATGCCAAATTGTACTTGAAGTTGTAAGAAAATCAGGGAAATCTAATCTGCTATTTAATCTTCAATAGAATCATGTATTGCTTCCTTTTCCTTTCATGATGTATTTTAAAGCCAAATTCAAACTATGAAGAAGTTGGAAAAACAACCCAAAATCCTATTCCCTTAAATAAATTTTATTTTAAGCAGGCATTTGCACAGTTCTGCAGCATAACCAACAATTTATATAATCTCTTGTGAGTCACCAAGGGAAGCTGGCATGAATGACCTAAATGCTTTTGATGTGCAGCAAGGGAGACTAGGGAAGTAATGGAAATGCATCTGGGACCCCATGGGAATGTTTACTATTTTGAGAGGATTCTCTCCCAGGTCTCCTCTGCAAGACTCACTTGACACTATATTGATCACATAAGTGACAATTAAGATTAAAATGAAACCCATTTTTCTCTGTTCTCTTCATTTTGATGTTTGGGAGTGCATTTATTAAGAGTATAAAGCAATGATGTCTCAAAGCTATAACAAAGGAATAGAATATAATAAATCACCCTATTTAAGGTGTATTCCTATAAGAATTTTTTAATTTTATTGTTTTCTCATTATTGCTTTTTGGTCCAAGGGGATGTCAGTTTTTTCGAGAATGCATAAACTTCCTTAATCTGACAGTTTGCAGGACCCTTAGGGATTATCAATTAGGAAGTACTACAAAAAAGATAAAAATTTTAAATTGTGATAGGTTTCCAAAAAAGTTACAACATTTACAAAGTTGTAAATGTTTCTTACAAATAATTTAAACAATTTTGAAGTATCCACAGTAAGAAGTGAAAATCTTGTCCTTAATCTCCTCATCTCTCTTGAGAGTGTGGTATGAATTCTTTAGGAAGTATTCTCAGTGTTAATCCAACCATATACAGTAGCTTTGTTGTTGTTACCAAAACTCAAAATAGATTCAAACTAGGTATTCATTTCTTCCCAGAACAACATAAGCTTTGAAATTGTTCCTTGTCAGAATAGAGAGAAACATCTTCTTCTTTTTAATGACTACAAAATATTCTGTAATATCAATCTACTATAATTCATTTAATTTATCCTCTTGTGAAAACCACTTATATTTTCTAAATTTTCTATTTTTTCTTTTTTCAGAAATAAATATTTTTACATATATGCATAAATAGTACTGAAAATATTTCTGTATGATAGATTCCTAGATGTGAAATTATTTAATAAAAAGATTATTTTAAATTTTGATAATTGTCCCCCAAAAGATTGTGTTGATTTGCTTTCTCATTCCAGTGTATGAGAATGCTTGTTTCCTCACCCATGCTTGCCTACTGTGGGTGATATCATTGTTCTTAATCTTGATAATTTAATAGATGATAAATGATATATCATTCCTGTTTTAAATTGCCACAAAAGAAACATCAATGCTTTTCTCTTTGCTTTATTCACTTATCCCTTCTCTTGATCAGTTCTCAGGATAGAATCATTTTATACCCACGTATTTTAAAATCTTGCTATATTCCCACTGGATGTATTATTATAGAATTGTAGCAACAAAATTGTTGCAACAGAATATTATAGAATTGTTCTCAGAGCAACAGAGAACTCATAATCTTCTGAGGCAACCTATTGCATCTTTCAATGGTCTTGCACTGTATGAAAAGATTTTTCTAAGGAGCCAAAAGCTCCCTCCCTGTAGTTTCCACCCGTTATAAAGCTCATGACCTTTTAATATGAAATCTAACGTGGGTGGTTCCCTCTTGCTCTAGCAATTTCACCTTGGAAGGGGGTACTTTTCCTAATGTTGTTTTGCATATCTAATAATTAGCTTAATTAATTGCTAAATAGAAGCCTTGCTTTCATTCTCTGGGACACTTCAAATATCTCAGATTAGAGGTTTATTTTCTTCTCAGGCAACCAATAGTTATGTGCTGTCTCCATTTCTATGCCTCCAATCATTCTTATTGTGACTTGAGACACGATAGCATCAATGTACACATTTTGTGAGATCAAGAGAATAAATATGGCATTCATAGAAAGCTATAAACTCTCTTCTAAATGATATCAGTTACAGTTAGATTTGTTACTTGGGGAGTGGATAAAAATTAGCTAGACTGGCTATGTTACAGAAGACCTAAGGGGATAATATTAAAAAATCAATTCTCAGGTTTGGTCTAGACTAGGAAGTAGGAAGACTTGTTGTTTTCTTTTTCTTTTTTTGGCATTTTAAATTCTGTGTATTTTATGTTTTCTTATTTCATATATTTAAAATAAGACATATTTTTATCTGGGTTGTCATTGCTTCTTGTTTTTCCCTTTTTTTATTTCCAAATTAAATTGGGGTATTTAACATATACATATTTCAGTCTCTATTCTTGGAGTCAAGGAAGGAGGCCTTCCTCTCACTTGGGAATCAAGTGGGAAGGGGAAGTGGGTGGTCCTAACTCTTTTTTTCCTTTTCTGAAAAGCAACTTTTGTCAACCAACTACAGGGCACCTGACTTGATAATTGTAGTTGTGAGTGTCTCCTTTTTCTGTTGCTTGCTTATGCCATATTCTAGGTGAGTGGATTATTATTAAACCTTTAGCATTGGATGAAACATTTTCAGATTTTGTCTGTTTTTTCTTTTTCTTTTTTTCAAATTTAAAAGCTACATAAAGGGAATCAGGTGGTTTGGAAAGCAAGCTCCTAGAGAAATTTTTAAATTAATTCAGTACTTCCAAGTTGCTTTCCGACCACATTTGGATCAATCTGTAAAAAGACTGCTTAGCTGGGAGAACAGGTGGCAAAGTTATTGAGATATAATGAAGTTTTTTAAAGAGCTATTTTAGATTTTTTCCTAAAGAAAGTAGGACTAGATTCCATTTCTATTGAAAAATCTTTTTATATGCATAATAGCAAGGTACAAAAACTCAAATAGAAAAGGAGCTTTATTTAAGCTTATCACTCTTAGAAATGCCTTCAGAAATAACCGTTTGGGAAAAAAAAAGACTTTCACATACTGTATGTGATGGTTAGTACTATGGATCAGTCAGAAAGTTTCAAATAAAATTTATTTATTTATTTTAATTTTTTATTTATTTATGATAGTCACACAGAGAGAGAGAGAGAGAGGCAGAGAGATAGGCAGAGGGAGAAGCAGGCTCCATGCACCGGGAGCCCGACGTGGGATTCGATCCCGGGTCTCCAGGATCGCGCCCTGGACCAAAGGCAGGCACTAAACCGCTGCGCCACCCAGGGATCCCTCAAATAAAATTTAATACAGACTGTTTGGATATAGATATAGATCAATATTTAAGCTGTGTCACTTGTTGACTCTGTAACTTTGGAGAAGTCATTAGATGGACTCCTAGCCTTATTTTCCCTAACTTTAAGATGGAAATAAGGATAGCACTTCCTATAGGAAATTTTCTGGATTTGTGAGAATTAGAATGTATGGCTGTGAAGGCAAATGAGATAAATGATGTAAAAATAATAATTCTGATCAAGTTATATCAATGCTCAAAACAATCTAAAGATTTCCAATTATAACTAGATTAAAATTCAGATACTTTATCTTGGCTTGCAAGTTCCTATGTGATTTGGACCAAAGATAGTTATCCAGGTTTTTCTTTTATGTTTGTTCATGTTTCTTATAGTCCAGACATGCTGACATTTGATTTTTTTCCCTGACAGTTTCTTGAACATAAAAACCTTAGAATCTCTGAATTTACCTTTCCATCTTTCTGCAATGTTTTTTTTAATAAATATTCCAGAATGGATTACATTTAAGAAATGACATAAATTCTGTCTCCTCAGAGAATTTTTCCAACTATTTAAAATAGTACCTGTACTTCTAAGTAGGAGGATAGACACATGTGCCAGAAGTCTCTCTAGTACTGAATGAATTAGCTGCCAACCCAAGATTCCATATCCAGTGAAAATAGTTCTCAAAAATGAAGGTCAAATTCGTATGCTTTCAGATGAACTAACCCAACCAATTTGTCACCAGAAGTCCTGCATTAGAAACAAAACAAAACTTATTAAAAAAAAAAAGCAATATTCTAAAGAGAAATCTTCAATCAGAAGGAAAATAATTTCAGAAAGAAAATTAGAAATTTAAAAAGGTTATATTGTGTATAAACGTTGATAAATATTGACTATATAAAACATTAATTGAAATGTCTTGTGGGGTATGTAGGTGGTTTAGTTGTTTAAACATCCCACTCCTGATTTTGGCTCAGGTTGTGATCTTAGGGTCAGGAGGTTTAGCCTTATCATGGGAATCTGCTTGATATTCTCTCTCCCCCTTGTTCCTACCCTCCCTGCCTTCTCTAAAAAAGAAAGAAAGAAAGAAAGAAAGAAAGAAAGAAAGAAAGAAAGAAAGAAAGAAAGAAAGAGAAAAAAAGAAAAAAGAAATGTTTTGTAAATTTTGTGTACAACAAAATATGTACAACAAATATGCATGTGATAACACAGCAGCTACAGGAGGGGGTAAATGTTTTTTAAAAGTTTCAGTTTCTTCAAAATGAATATATAATTAAAATTGTATATATTTAATTAAAAGGAAAAAATAACAATTCCATAATCAGATTTGGAGATTTCTTTTTAAAGATTTATTTATTTATTTTAGAGAGATATGGAGATGGTGGAAGGAGAGTCTTCAAGGAGACTCCCCTGCTGAGTGCAAAGCCAGAAAAGCAACTGCGTGTAAAAAAAGTGGGTGTAAGTTTGACTATTTCCATTTATAGGCAGCAAATGTTTGTGAAGTATTAGGTTAATTTTGTTTGCATTTCTTTGGGGCTGGATAAATGTGTTTATTTCAGAAAAGAAGGAAAATGTTACAGCACTTAAAGGATAAGAAATATAACACTCTTACATTGTTATGGCATCTTTTAGCATAACTATTTATTTACTTGCCCACATTAAGTCTGGTGCAAACTAACAATTATAAGACAATGCCTACCTGCAATCCTCTTTAGAAGTGATACTGCCCCACTAAACAATGGTGAAAGTCTGTCACATGTTATAAGAAGATGAGACGAATGTCAGATACAACTCTTCAGTTGTTTGGGGGCATCCTATTTACCAGGTCTAGGATTTGAGTTACAAAAAAAAATCAGGGTTTTTTTTTTAAGTATTTCTTTTCATAAGTTTGTGTAGGAGGCAACTGTGAACAGCCAAGGACTATTTCCAGATGAAAGTTATATTGTGGACTATAGAATAATAGCAATGTGCTTTGGTCTTCTGTCTCCATTCTTTCCCCTGCATATCAGATAACAGAAAATATCTATTTCTGGTATTTTGGTGGCTTGATGAATCTATTTTTACCTTCACAGGCATTTTGCTACTGATGTAGATCAAACTGGAAGCAAAGATTTGGGGAGCCATATATAAAAGGTTAAGTGTTAGTTGACATTTGGTTGCAAACTTGGGTTTCTCTTTTGTTTCATTAAAAATGTTTCAAGTAAATGCTCTTAGGTGTTCTAAGGACTTTGTTTAGTTTTCTTTAGAAATAAATGTACCAAACAGAAAGAAGGACCCTGGAAGCGCCTCCTTCTTCTCTGCTTTACTGCTCACTCTTCTCCAGCTCTCTCCTGCTGCTTCAACCTCCGCTGTCCTATTTGTGGACTCAGGGGACAAGTCCCCTGATAACAAAAATTATTTGCATTACCCTCTTTTTTACTTCTGTCAGTTTCAATGGCATTAAGAACGACAAAGTGAAAAAGAGGTAGGGGGGAGAAAGGGAGAGGGCCTTTCCAGAAATGGAGTTCACTCTTCACCTCTCCCAAAAGCAAATCCAGAAATTAAATGATTGGAAAAATATAATACATTTTCATAAATATCATCAAAGTTTTAGGATGATTTAGACATGAGTGAGTAGTCTTTTTTGACATATTGATTAGGCAGGTCAGAGTGGAGAGGAGGCGAAGGCAATTTATTGTGGATTTAAAAGAACAGAGTGAATGAGTTAGAACTGGATTATGATGTTGATAATGACAGCAATGAAAATTTATATATCAGTTACCATGTACAGCCTCAGTGTTAAGTGTTTCAACTGGAAAAAGTAAGATTGGGAGGTTAACATAACATGCTCAAGGCCATGCAGATAGTGAAGGTGGAATAAACCAAGCACTTCCTGACTATAATGCCCACATCCTTAAAGCTCAACTACAACTTAATACTACCTCTCTTGAGGCAGGGGGAAGTGGGGACACCATTCCAGATGGGAAAAGGCATAACCAATGATAAGGAGGAAATAGCAAATATACTGTGTGCAGAAACTGATGCATTTGCCTGTTTAAAAAGTAATTACTTACTGGAGTGTTATGGAGTCCAAACTACACCTTTCTTGTGAAATTCTCTCAGTGCTCTCACAGCCTGAAAATGTCTGAAAATGTTTTGTACAGGGGGAAAGGTTATACCAACCTGTATGATCTTTAAAAAGGAAAAAATTAAAAATCGACTTGAAGGTTGCCTGCAAAACTCTCTACTCTAGAAATTTCCCCAAATTGTACTTCTTTTGCTAAAGAGGAACTACTTTCTTTGGGGTTAGA
Organism: Canis lupus familiaris; assembly: GCF_011100685.1. Classification (NCBI taxonomy): domain Eukaryota; kingdom Metazoa; phylum Chordata; class Mammalia; order Carnivora; family Canidae; genus Canis; species Canis lupus. The sequence goes on along the minus strand of NC_049234.1, from coordinate 7,267,442 downwards.
GCTTGTCTCATGACATTAAGATGGTGCTCTCTTACTAACCAGTTATTGCCTGGTGTTCATTCATACGTATTCAAGAAAGACATTATTAATTTGGAAGTAAAGTTTGGAGAGGAGCTAATTTATTATCTAAACTTGAGTTTTTAGGCAATAAATTTTAGGTTATGGAGTATCTAAATTAAAATACCCTATGGACTACTGGGATTGTAGGAATAGACCACGAATGACAGATTCATAATGAAGATTTATATTTGAGAATCAGAGAAAAACAGCATTTCATTGCTTGAAGGGATCTTAGACAGCATCTGGTACAAACTTCTCAATTTACAGATTATGAAATTGAGTCTTAAAAGCTTAAATAACATGCCCAAGTCACAAAGCAATTTAGTGTAAGAGTTAGAACTAGCTCCCAGATTTTTTTGGCCATAAGCTGAGTTCAATATTCCTATCATGCCATCATACTATTTCCAGGATGGAGAAGATCACTAAAACTGTGAACCAAGTGAATCAAAGAGGAGTGGGAAAAATGAATTTAGAGAATTAATTTAGGAAAAGAATGCTGATTTAAGAGTTTTGGGGAACATTTATAATTAAGTTGTGTGTGGAGAAAGAAGAGCAGCATATGAGGAAGATGGGCGATTAGGGAGTTGGGAGGCAGGAAAATTCTTTTTCCAGAAATTAATCATGAAATGTTATGAAATCTTTCTCATATTGTGTTGTCTAGGAGCACAGAAGTGACCTGTCAATTGAGAACATTAAAAATGTAAGTTTTAAAAGAATAAAGAATGTTTTTGTGAATTTTGTTCACCCTGCACCTCAAGCACAAAGCAGAACATTAATAAATATTCATTGAATAAATGAATCAAAGTCATCCTTATGTGTCTAATTGAGTATTTTTTTGATAAATAAAACTCTTAATTGAATCATGATTTTGGAAAAGGTAACTGGAGTCTTTATTATAGAATTAAATTAATTTCTAGTTAGATCAAAAAATTTTTATATATTGCAGCCCCGGTGGGCAGCCCGGGTTGGTGGGGGAGAGCGGTGCTCAGCGGTTTATCGCCGCCTTCAGCCCAGCCCAGGGCCTGATCCTGGAGACCCAGGATCCAGTCCCACGTTGGGCTCCCTGCATGGAGCCTGCTTCTCCCTCTGCCTGTGTCTCTGCCCCACCCCTCTGTGTGTGTGTGTGTGTGTGTGTGTGTGTGTGTCTCATGAATGAATAAATTATATTAAAAAATAAAAGATTGCAACTGGCCCATTAACTTCAGAGTCAACTTGCATTATCCGCAATTGTATTGATAATTTGAGTTAGGGACTATTCTAAAATTAAACTAGAATAGTGAGAAAATAATTCCCTGGTGTGTAATAATATAGACTGCATTAAAGATGTAATATGCAAAAAAAAAGATGTAATATGCTATAAATATACATGATATACTTTGTGTATGTTAAATTACAGAGAATCTATTACTTGGATGCTTTTATATATAAAGAAATCTTCCTCCAGAGATTAAAATGACATATGGATTGAAGAAAAATACCCATATTATTAAGATCCAATTTTTGGGGGGATATAGGCTATGCAAAAAAAGTATAGTTATGACTAACATATTTAATATGAATAACATTGGTAGTTTGAACATCTAGAAATTCATCACATTTGTATGTAGTATTTAGATTTGTTGAATTTTAGGGTATGGAAGCATAGTCATGGATAAACAGAAACTTAAAAGGGGTATAATTTTATATAATTCAACATTGTTGTACATTATCTTCATAAATACTTATTTTTTCTGTATTCCTTCTCTTTTTTTTTCTTTTTAAAAAAGATTTGATTTATTTATTCATGAGAGACACAGAGAGAGGGGCAGAGACATAGGCAATGGGAGAGCAGGCTCCCCATTGGGAGCCCGATGTGGGACTCAATCCCAGGATCCCAGGATCACGACCTGAGCCAAAGGCAGATGCTCAACCACTGAGCGATCCAGATGCCCTCCTTCTCTTTTCCTAAAGTTTCCCCTTTTATTTAAAATCAGAATTTTGTGGGGATCCCTGGGTGGCTTAGCGATTTAGCCCCTGCCTTCGGCTGGGGTGTAATCCTGGAGTCCTCGGATCGAGTCCCGCATCATGGTCCCTGCATAGACCTGCTTCTCCCTCTGCCTGTATCTCTGCCTCTCTTTCTCTCTCTCTGTCACTCATGAATAAATAAATAAAGTCTTTTTAAAAATCAGAATTTTGAGTGCTAGGAAAGTGCAAGGATAACCTCTGAATACTTTTTATGTATTAATTCACATAATGTTCACAATATTAAAAAACAGTTCCTATTATTGTCCTTACATATGAAGAAAGCGAGGCAGAGTAAGTAACTTGCTAAGTAACTTGCAAGTTAAGTAACTTGCTCAAGTTTACACAAGTAAATGAAATAGCTATGATTTAACTGGAGAAATCTCTCACTGAAGACCACATTCTGAGCTCTTATACTGCCCATTTGTAGGGTAACTATTTAATCCCATTAGCCCTTACCCATTGGGGTTTACACTATTTGGGATTTGTTCAGCCTCTTGGATCTGTGTGCTTCTGAATATATGTTTTTTTGCCAAATTTGGTCATGATTTCTTCTTCCTTTTTTTTTTTTTTTTTTTGCTGTCCTCTATTCTCTTGTCCTGCGATTCCAATTTTCCAATACATATAAATATATATTATGGAATTCATTAATATTCCACAGGTCACGGGGCTTGGTCCCGTTTTCCTCCTCGTACTTCAGTTTGAATAGTTTCTATTTATCTGTCTTCTGTTAACTGTCCACAAATCCATTCTTTTCCAGTGCCAATCTGTTCTTATATCCATTGATGGATTTTTCATTTCAGACTTGTTATTTAGTTCTAAAATTTCATCTTGCTTTTATAGTTTTATTTATCTGTTTTGATTTCTCATGAATTCACTCATGCTTTTGTTTTACATTTTAAAACATATTTCAATAGCCGTTTTAATGTCCTTGTCTGCTAACTCCAACATTTTTGTTATCTTGTGGTCTTGGAGAAAAGACACAGGAACAGCTTTATAATCAAAGCAAAGAGGCTGGACGTTTGTGTGTTCAGGGAGTGGTCTGACAAGAGAGTTGAATAGTCCATGTATACAGTGAATTTGTATACAGCCATGAAAATAAACAATCTAGAGCTAAACACAATAGGATGGACACATTTTTAATTGAATACTGAATAATAAAAGCAAGCCACTGAAGCCTTTTCACAATATCATACCTTATTAAAGAAATGAGGAACAAGTAACACCAAACAATATGTTGCCAAATACACACATACACTAAAAACCAACAGAATAAAAAACATTCAGTATAGTATTTACCACTTGGCAGGAGTTGGGGGAGAATAAAATAGGTAGATGTTAAGGGTTACACTTGATTATAGATTTGGCTAGTGGTTTTAAAGATATTTATATATTATAAAATAAAGAATTAAATTCACAAAATAATAAAGTAGGTTCACTATACTAATGATAATGATATATCGTGAGCAAAGACTTATGATTATGTATCTGACAATTCTGTATCTCTAAGAGCCATACCAAAAATTTAAAAGAAAATAGGAATAGGCAATGGGAAATGATGCTGGGAAGGTAAGAGATATCAATCTATTGTTTTCTCTGCCCCTTCTTGTCCTTTGAACTCACTGCTAACTTCATTTGAAAACATTAAGAAAGAGATTGCAGCTTCAGTGAATTTTTGGGTCCATCCTTTTTCTAGCAGAAAGTACTCCAATAATACTGGCATCCCAGTACTCCTAGAAGGGCTTCCACTTATGAGCTACCTTTATCTGGGATACAGGAGATTAGCCAGAACCACAGGACCCCTTAATTACCTGATACTACTAAAATCTTCAGCTCTCTGGGGTTACTCCACAAGCATATGTAGCTTCTATGTGCTCCTCTCCAGTTTTGTTTTCTGTGCTCCCAAAGATCACCACTCCTTTTGCCTCCAGACACACACACACACACACACACACACACACACACACACACACACACAGGCTACTTTGTTAGTCTTTGTTAGCAAATTCTTATCCTTCACGCATGGTCTGCTTTCTCATTTATTTGCTAGCCTGTGGCTCTAAGTCTAGAACTTGGTTCCATATCCTTAGTCTTGTGGCTAAGGTCACTGACGTCCATGTCTACCCTGTTGTTAACTGCCTCAAATATGATGCTCTCTGACCTTGCTCTCCACAGATTAACTCATTCTTGTTCAGCTTGGGTGTATCCTTCTCAGGGGAACCATTTCTACCTGATATGACTGACTTCTTCACTCTCCCAGCAGTGATAACTCCAGCAAGGAAATTCCTTCATATTTCTTTTATTCGAGGATTTGGTTTTTTAGTATGTGAACACTCCCAAATTGTCTTCACAGTGTTTTTTCAATTCAAGCAGGGTTCTTCCTTTGGCAACCCTTTCCCTGAGGTTTTTGTGGGAATGACTGTGACGAAAGGAAGAGACAGGCAAAAGTAGAAAGGCTGCAGCAAGGATCAGTTCCTAGGTTTGCTTTCATTATAAAAAATTCTTATAATTGGTTAAAAACAACAAAATTTGAAGACACAGAGAAAAACTGAAAATCAACCTGGCTATAATGGGGACAAATTTTTAAAGATTTAATAAAATAGGCTGTAAAGCATTTGTAGAGAAGGGAGGAATTTTAGTGGACATGAGAAGAAATATTTTCATAGCATTTTGCTATAGGATATAAATTGAATTCCTGGTAATGTTTTTCAAGAAGAGCATGTAAAGACTGGAATTACTCTTGAATTACTGTCAACTGCTTGACTTAAAAAAATATATTGGTCAGTAAGTGTCCTGAATTTTTTTGATATGCTGTATTTAAAATCATTTTTGGTCCTGTGATAATAAATATAGAACTACAGGCATGGATGTGTGCCCCCAACATCTAGGATATACCTTAGGTACATAGGTACTCAATAATCTTTGTTGCGCATACAAGTAAATTGTCTTTAAATTTAAGTTCCGGGAGGAATATGGATTTTGTTTTGGGTGCAGTGAAGAGGCAACAAGGGCTTTTTTTCTTTTTCCTTTTTCTTAAGTAATGAGACAAATATCTGGATTGGATTTCTTTTAGAATTGGTAACTATGGAAACAATGTAAAGGGTTACTTGGATATCAGAGGAGAGTGGAGGGAGGGAGACTTCTTGTGAGGCTAGAACAATAGACTGTGAAAGAGTTCTATGGGCTTGAACTGGAATCCATGAGAATGAAAATAAGAAATGAACACAAGAGTCAATGCATGGACAGAGTTGTAACAGCTGGCATCACTTTGTAGGTATCTTCAAGAAGCTTCTACTGATCTTTGCCTCTGCAATAGCATGTGAGAATTCCTTGTGCTTATATAGGATTAAGTCAATGGTTCCAAGGCTGGGAATAGGTCATGAGTTAAAGGGGCAGACAACAACACTTGTATGATGAATCTTAAAAATCAAAATGATGAAAAAAAAATATCAAAATGATGAAGTGGTCATTACTTGGGAAGAAAAGTGCAAAAGGAAGGAGGATGAAAAATAATGTGTTCTGTCTGGAATACTTTAATTTTTATGCTTTATACTGCAACCATGTAAGATGTACAGGGTGTCTAGTTTGGAGCTTAAAAGAGGTTTCGGCTTCAGACAATTTAGTTGAGAATTATTGTGGGCAGCCCGGGTGGCTCAGCGGTTTAGCACCTGCCTTCAGCCCAGGGCGTGATCCTGGAGACCTGGGATCGAGTCCCACGTTGGGCTCCCTGCATGGAGCCTGCTTCTCCCTTTGCCTGTGTCTCTGCCTTCTCTCTCTGTGTCTGTCATGAATAAATGGATAAAATCTTTAAAAGAGAGAGAGAGAGAGAATTATTGCCATGAAGTTAATCATGAGAATTATTAAAATGGTATTTTTGAGGGATAGATCATAGGGAGAAACATTATGTGCTGTTATAAGCTTTGGGGAGCATTATATTTAAATGTTGGTTAAAAAAATGTCAAAAAAGTGGAGTCAGAAGAAACTACAGAAAAACTAGGCCACTACAGATGGAAAGAATGCCAGTGGAGGAAAGAATTTTAAGGATGTCCAATAATGACGGATCCTACAGCGGTCAGTACAAGCTGAAGGGAGAGATCGGCTTAAGGAGAGGCAAGGAGCCAATGGTAGTTAGAGACATCAGTGGTGACCAGAATGGGTCCTGAGAAAAGTCCATTTAAATTAAGACATTAGTGAATCCTAATAAAGGAGACTGATTCAAGGTGGGGATAGTGCCCAGATTATAGGGCAAGATAGAGAATGAGAGAGAGAAGTTGAGGCAACAAATAGTGACGTTGTTTCGAGAAATTTTGTTGTGAAAGAAAGAAGCTAGCTAGCTTGGAGAGAAAAAGGAGTTGAAGAGGTAGATTTGAAGCTCTTTGTAGTTTTGAAGAAGGAAGGAAGTCGAAAGGGAGAATGTGAATACGTAAGGAAATGGAATAGACTGACACAGAGAAATTGTAGAGAAGTCAGGGACAACTGTAAGTTCATAGGAACAGAGCTCTTGAGTGCATAAATCCTTCTCAAGAAATAACATTTGAGGAGAAGAGAAAAGAGTCATATCAGATGACTTCAGTCATTTCTGAGCTATAGGGGTTCTAATTTTCTGCCAAGAAAAGGATTCTGGTAGTGGTTTAGGGTTTCATGGGGGATAGAAATTCAGATTATCTCTTTTTTGTATGTTTCTAGAACAGGTTGGAGGGTGCTAGCTTATCTTTGAAATTCTTTCAGATTTTTTGGAGTGTAGATATGTCATAGAGACAGAATATTTCACTTTATCATACTCCCCAAATGGATTTATAGCTTTTTTTTCACCTTGGAAAGTTGGAAGTTGTTCACCTTGAATCTGTATATTATGCAATAGCCATTGCAATCAGATTGTCCTCTCCAAGTGGCAATTAGCCTTTCATCAGTTTATTTTCTGCCTATGGCATTCTGCAGAGAGTTTTCTGTAGCAGCCCTGGGTGAGTGCATGTGGAGACAGGAACAGGAGCAGCTCCAGGCCAGGCAGCCAGCAAACTGTTTCCTCCCAAAATGTCAATGCATCTAGTAATCAAGTCTCCTCATACATCATTTTAAAAGGACAATTCTCTATAGATCAGATCAAAGTCAGATGATATTATTCTAGACAAATAGCCTAGTTACAATAGTCAGTGTATCCCTAGGAGTGTTATATATCTAAATGGACTATATTTATTTTTTTACAATGAATAATTCCAGCTAATGAAATCTTTTAAAGTAGGGTTGTACTATCACCCTTAAAAATTTTCATGCCTTTTACTCCATGTAGGGAATGGATTTCTGAGTGGTCCTGGCATTTGAATTAAAGCTTTGAGCATCATCAGTGTACTTGTCAAAAATCTGAATGAGTTCTGGTCTAATATAAAGGCTGTATCTTGTGTGGTAAATGAGATAGGATTCACTTCATCTGTGATTGATCAAACAAACAATAACAATAACAAAACAGTGGTTTAAAGAGGATAGAAGTCTATTTGTCTCTCAGTTAAAAATCTAGAGGTCTGTAAACCATGGTTAGCATGGCAGCTTTGCTCTGTGAATTCCTCAGAGATCCAGGCTCTGTCCAGCTCAATTGGGCTCTTTGTTTATATTCCAAACAGTATGACAGAAGAAAGCATAAAGAAGAAAGTAGGCAAGAGTTATTTGGGAGAGTCCCCCAGATTTGCCACATAGAACTTCTGCCAGAATTTAGTCAGGTCAGAATTTAGTTATATTGCCATATCTAGCTACAAAATAGACTAAGAAATACTTGGCTTTTTCCAGATGCTTAAATGCTCAACTAAAATTTGAAGTCTATATTACTAAACTCAGCGACGAGTCTTGGCCACAGTGGTACCTGCTATTCTTTGCTCTGGAAGGGAATATTCATAAGCATGGTTAATAAGGAGGCCACCTACTGGATGATATAAAAAGAGTGAAGAAGTCTAACCAGGAAACAAATGAATGCTAGCTCTATGTTCAAAGTGGGATTGAGGGTTCTTCACCATCCCTCTCTAAAAACAAATTGGTTAACACCCTCTTTGGTGCCATCCTCACTTTTACTCTTGTGTGTGTGGTCTCAAAATTCTAAGTATGATCACCAATGCTTTGAAAGGACAACCAGGGTTGCCTACATCCTGTTGGATAGTGAGTCAGTTCCTGAGGGAGGTGTTGAATACTGGCTCTAGAGTGACAACCTCATGTATGTAATTGTCAAGTTGAAAACATTTGTTCTACATATATTCATTTAGTATAATATAGAAGTTAAGACAGCTTAGTAGTTAACTTGAGATTATGAGCAAAAAGCATTAGCTTGGGGGATCCCTGGGTGGCTCAGCGGTTTAGTGCCTGCCTTCGGTCCAGGATATGATCCTGGAGTCCCGGGATCGAGTCCCACATCAGGCTCCCTGCATGGAGCCTGCTTCTCCCTCTGCCTGTCTCTCTCTCTCTCTCTATCTCTATCTCTCATGAATAAATAATAATAATAAAAAGTATTAGCTCCTAGGGATTAATATATTTTGTATGTTCTAGCATCTTCTGCCTTAAATATATGTTAAAGTTGTGACTCAAATTTAAATGATTAGTATTAGACCAATACTTAAGAACTGGATTCTATCAATTATACATGGAAAATTTGTGTCAGGAGAAGAACTCATTTACTATACTTCATACATGTTATTTCACTACCTCTTGGTCATAGTTCCCTATCATCCTAAAGGTAATGAGTCAGTTGATATTCATCAATTTGTGTAAAATATATTACAATTAGTAGAGACATTAGAAATCTTAAAACTCTATCATTTAGCATTTTGTTCTTTCATCATTATGTTCTCAGTCCTTACAATTGTCTTCGCAAATGACAAGAAACAGAAGAGTTGCTGAGTTTCATCTTTACAAGGATCATGGGGAGTGGAAATCTATAGTACTTGTCTTGCCATTGATTATTTTTCTGATCCTGCTTGGCAGCCTGCCTAACTACGCTGACAGTCACTTCTCATCGTCTCTAGTGGTGAACAGCAATAAGAAGAGGATCAATGACATAGTGAGCCTGCCTGCCTGCTTTCTTTCCTTTCTTCTTTCCTTCCTTTTCTTCCCTTTCCTTCTCTTCCCTCTGCACTGCAATCAAACTAAAAGACAGAAAATGCATTTGCTTGGTAGCAAATCAGACTTTGCAGTATAGAGATATGTCTGAATTAAACTTTAGATCTGAGTCTTTAAGATCTGGGTCTGTTAAAAGATGTTTTCATTGATTGCCAAATCAACCGAAGAGTCAGATAGTAGAAGAGAGCAAAAGAAAAGAGAAAGACTGACATATACAGAGAAGACAGCTTTTTTCTTTTATTCCAAGTCAGCTCCATACAATGACAGATCATGTAGTAATTTATAAAACTTTTGATAGTATATTTTATCAGTAAAAATGTTTGAGTTTTCATCTCCAATATATGCACATTTATAGTTTATCAATGATATTTTTGGCATTAAAATATTTTTAAAAGATATTTTAAAGGATTAGATACAAAATAAATATGAATGTATCTTTTCCTATAATCTTCCTACTCTTCAAATGGACTCCTTCTCTCTTTTTTTGCCAACTCACTTCACAGATCCTGAATACAATGCATTTGATTGAAGACGGCACTACAGAATCTTGAATTTCTTGAGTGCAAATGTATAAACAGTGGGTTGATTGATCGGGTTTTTGAATCTTCTGAGACTGTGTAATTGAGTGCCTGATAATATGCCCACAGATTCCCAGAACTCAACTGAATAATTTGGGATAGCAGTGGTTAACTGAAATGCGGTTCTTCAATTATTGTAAGGCAACAGGAAGGCTGGATGGTGGCATTTGTCTCCTGGGGTAGAGGATGGTGGGCTAATACCCTATAAGGCTCTGGATGTGATCAATTCATCTGGGAGAGTTGAACTCTCATGGAGTTAAGACTCCCAAGTGAAATTTGGTTATAATCTCTATGCATTTTGCACAGTAGGACTACCTGTACACAAAGTATTTAGAAAAACGTTGACGTGATTGACTCTTTCTGATAAATCCCATACACATTTGCTGTCACTTTCCATGTTTTAGGAGCTACAGTGGATGCTGTAGGGGTCACAAATAATTGAGTAAGTCACTGTAACATCTATGACTTCACAAGGAATAATGAAATTGGGTGTGAAAATAAAACACATTAAAATATGATGTAGTTATGAATAAAGTTCAAAAGAAGCAGATAAAATGATTAACTTAATGGAAAGATATTTAAAGAAAGTAATATCTTGATTTCAAAGATTGCAGGTTATAAGAACAATATAAGGGAAAACACAGAGATATAACATGACACAGTTTTGGCTTGGCCAGAATATTTATTTACCCGAGTGAGCTTCCATTTTTCTATCTTTAAAATGAGTCATTTTGGTTTTATGATTTTATTTCAACAAATCTACCTGTATACACATTGCATTTTAGAGGAAATAACAATGAATAAAATACAGTATGTTCCTTAAGGGGCTTTCAATCTACTAGAAGAAAGGAACAAGTAGACAAATAACTAGACTAAAGCAGCCTCTGTGAAAAATTTGTTAGCCTAGAGAGTCAACAAGGAAAAATTAAAGGATCACCTAGCAACAGGGAAGACACTTGAAGTTAGATCAGAGTTATCTTGGAATCAATGATGATGAAAAAATGATTACAACTAACATTTCTTGAGTAATTTTACGTATTAGCCCTACATGCATTGCTCACGTTATCTAATTACCTAATTCCCACAAAAAGTGTATAGGTTTAATATTATTTTTGGTATTATTATTATTCCATTTTGTGTGAAGGAAACTGAAGCTTGGGCAGATTAGATGATATATCCAAGTCACAAGGCAGTTAGAATCAAGGTGATGTTTGATTGCAGCCAAGCCAATGCCAAACTCTGAGATTGAAATCACACTATGTGACCTATTTTATCATGTTCCATCGCTACGTTTATGGGGACAAATCAGGGCTGTGGTTGAGAGCAGGAAGACACCATGGCTGACAAGTACACATCAGAGAAATTTGCAGTTAGTAGAGATGTAGCCACAAGAATTGGATGGAGGGTTAGGATATTAGATCCTCCATGGATTAAGGTAAGTTGGAGAAAGGGATAAGAAGAATCTAAGGTGGGGGGTGCCTGGGTGGCTCAGTTGGTTAAGTGTCTGCTTCAGCTCAGGTCATGATTCCAGTGTCCTGGGAGGGAGACCCATGTTGAGCTTCCTGCTCAGTGGGGAAGTCTACTTCTCCCTTTCCCCCTGCCTCTCCTGCTTGTATTTTCTTTAACTCTCTATCTCTCAAACAAACAAACAAACAAACAAACAAACAAACAAACTCTTTTAAAAAAAAGAATCTAAGGTGGGGATATAGGCTTTACAAAAGGAACCAGAAATCCATTTACTGGAACTGGAGCTCAATGCAAGAATTAATGACCAGGAACAAACACAAACTCAAGTCTAGAAAAGAATACATCAGAGAAACAACAATGGTGAGTTGTGGTATAGGAAGGTTGTTGTTATGCCTATAAGTAGTGCTTGGGGGTTGACTAATTTTTATATTCTATGGGCAACAGTATGGTATATTGGATGAAAGTACTTGCTTCAAAATAGACAGATCTGTTTTGGAATGCCATTTTCACCACTTTCTAGCTGCGAGCAGTCACTTCATTTCTATGAGCCTCAGTTTTGCTACCTGTAAAATGGGTAAAATGATACCCACACTTCCTTAGTTACTGTATACATTATGCTATGTAGCATGAAAAGCATCTAGTATTGAACTTGGCACAAAGATAGTGTATTAGGAAGAATTACTTTGGCAGCAAGTGACGAAAACCCAAGATAATTATAGCTTAAATATGATAGAAATTAAATTTTCTCAGTGTGCACTTAAAAAGAATGGATATTCTGCTATTTTAGGATGGAATGTTCTCAATATATCTGATAAATCCATCTGGTCCAATGTGTCATTCAAAGCCATTGTTTCCTTGTTGATTTTCTGTTTGGATGATCTATACATTGATGTAAGCGGTGTGTTAAAGTCCTGTACTATAATTGTATTAACTATCACCTAATTCCTTTACCTTTGTTATTAACTGCTTTATTTATTTATTTATGTGCTTTCATGTTGGTCACATAAATATTTACAATTGTTATATCTTCCTGTTGGATTGTCCCCTTTATTATTATGTAGTGTCCTTCTTTGGGTCTTGCTACAGTCTTTGTTTTATTTTATTTTATTTTTTTTTCAGTCTTTGTTTTAAAGTCTATTTTGTCCAATATAAGTATTGCTACCCTGGCTTTCTTTTGATATTCATTTGCATGATAGATGTTTTTCCATCCCCTTACTTTGAATCTGCAGGTGTCTTTAGGTCTGAAATGTGTCTCTTGTAGGTAGCATAGGTCTTGTTTTTTCCTTTTTCTGTCACTCTATGTCTTTTGATCATAATGTTTAGTTCATATGTATTCAGAGTAATTTTTGATAGATATGTATTTATTGCTATTTTGTTACCTGTCTTATGGTTGTTTTGTAGTTTTTCTCTGGACATTCTCCAGAATAGATCACATATTAGGCCACAAAACAAGTCTTAACAAATTAAAAAAGATTGAAGTCATACCATGCATCTTTTCTGACCACAGTACTACAAAACTAAAAATCAACCACAAGAAAAAATCTGGAAAAAGCACAAATAAATAGAAGTTAAATAACATGCTACTAAATAATGAATGAGTCATCCAAGAAATTAAAGAAGAATTACATGGTAATAACTGAAAATGAAAATGTAATGGTCCAAAATCTTTGAGATGTAACAAAAGCAGTTCTAAGAAGGAAGGTTATAGCTATAGTTCTACCATAAGAAGCAATAAAAATCTCACATAAACAACTTAACCTTACACCTAAAGGAACTAGAGAAGGAAGAACAAACAAATCTCCACACTGGCACACGGAAGGAAATAATAAAGATTAGAGCAGAAATAAATTGATATAGAGACTAAAAACAAACAACAACAACAAAACAGAATAGATCAATGAGACCAAAAGTTGGCTCTTTGAAAAGATCAACAAAATTGATAAACTTCTAGCCAGACTCATAATGAGAGAGTGAGAGAGAGAGAGAGAGAGAGAGAGAGAGAGAGGGGACTCAAAATCATAAATGAAAGTGGAGAAGTAACAACCAACACCACACAAATACAATTGTAAGAGAATATTATGAAAAATTATATGCCAACAAATAGGATAACTTGGAAGAAATGGATAAATTCGTGGAAATACATAACCTCCCAAAACTGAAGCTGGAAGAAATAGAAAATTTGAAGGTTACCAGCAAAGAAACAGAATCAAAAATTCCCAATGAGCAAAAGTATAGGATCAGATGCCTCCAAAGGCAAATTCTACCTAACATTTAAAGAAGAGTTAATATCTATTCTTCTCTAACTATTCCAAAAAAAATTGAAGAGGGAGGAAAACTTCCAAATTCATTCTATGAGTGCAGCATTACCCTGATACCAAAACCAAATAAAGTCACTACAAGAAAAGAGAACTACAAGCCAATATCTGATGAATGTAGATACAAAAATCCTCAAAAATCTTCAGAAATAGTAACAAACTGAATCCAACAATACATTAAAAAATTCACTTACCACAATCAAGTGGGATTTATTCTAGGATGCAAGGGTGGTTTAATATTCACAAATCAATCAATGTGATACCTCACGTCAATAAAAGATAAAAACTATAGGATTATTTCAATAGATACATAAGAGGCATTTGACAAAGCACAACATCCATGTATGATAAAAACCCTCAACAAAGCACGAGTAGAGGGGAAATAGCTCAACATAATAAAGGATTTGTACGAAAAACCAGCCAACATCATAGTCAATAGGGAAAAACCAAGAGCTTTTCCTCCAAGGTCAGGAACAAGACAAGGATGTCCACTCTCACCACTTTTATTCAACATAGTACTGGAAGTCCTAGCCACAGCAATCAGATGACAAAAAGAAATGAAAGGCATATAACTTGGTAACGAAGAAGTAAAACTTTCACTATTTGCAGATGACATGATACTATATAGAGAAAACTCTAAAGACTTCACCAGAAACAACTAGAACTGATACATGAATTCAATAACATCACAGGATACAAAATCAATGTACAGAAATATGTTACATTTCTATACACTAATAAAAAAGCAGGAGAAAGAAAAATTAAGAAAATAAGCCAATTTACTATTATACCAAAAATAATAAAATACCTACAAATAAACTTAACCAAAGAGTGAAGGACTTGTACACTGAAAACTACAAAACACTGATGAAAGAAATTAAAGATGATAAAGAAATGGAAAGATATTCCATGCAAATGGATTGGAAGAACAGATATTGTTAAAATGTCTATACTACCTGAAGCCATCTACAGATTTAATGAAATTCCTATCAAAATACCAACAGCTTTTTTTTCCACAGAAGTAGAACAAACAATCCTAAAATTCGTATAGAACCACAAAAGACTCCAAGTAGCTGAAGAAATCTTGAAACAGAAAAACAAAACTGTAAGTATCACAATTCCAGATTTCAATTTATATTACAAAGCTGTAGTAATCAAAACAGCATGGTATTGGCACACATAGAGCGATGGAACAGAAAACCCAGAAATATACCCACAATTATATGGTCAATTAATCAACAAAGAAGGAAAGAATATGCAATGGGAAAAAAGTCTGTTCAACAAATGGTGTTGGGAAAACTGTACAGCCACAGCCACATGCAAAAGAATGAAACTGGACCACTTTATGTCACCATACACAAAAATAAATTAGAAATGGATTAAGGACCTAAAGAGACATGAAACCATAAAAATCCTAGAAGAGAGCACAGGTAGTAATTTCTCTGACACTGTCCATAGCAACATTTTTCTAGATATGTCTCTTGAGGCAAGAGAAATAAAATCAAAAATAAACTATTGGGAATTTATCAAGATAAAAAGGTTTTGAACACTGAAGGAAACAACAAAATTAAAAAGCAATTTATGGAATGTGAGAAGATATCTGCAAATGACTTACCTGATAAAGTGTTAGTATCCAAAACACATAAAGAACTGATACAACTCAATACCCCCAAACCAAATAATCCAATTAAAAATGTGCAGAAGACTTGGACAGACATTTCTCCAAAGAAGACATTCAGATGGCCAACAGACACATGAAAAGATTGTATATATATATATATATATATATATATATATATATATATATATATAAAATGGAATATTATTCAGCCACAAAAAAGAATGAAATCTTGCCATTTGCAAGGACAAATGCAGGGATGGACCTACAAAGTATAATGTTAAGTGCAGTAAATCAGATGAAGACAAATACCATCAGATTTCACTCATTTGTGAAATTTAAGAAACAAAACGAACAAACAATGAGGAAAAGAGAGAGAAAGAGACAAACCAAGAAAGAGACTCTTACCTATAGAGAACATACTGATGATTCCCAGAGGGGAGGTGAGTGGGAGGATGGGGGAAATAGATGATGGGGATTAAGGAGTACACTTCTCATAATGGGCACTGAGTAGTGTATTGAATTGTTGAATCACTCTATTGTTCACCTGAAACTAATATAAAGTTGTATGGTAACTGTAATGGAATCAAAATTTCAAACAATAAAAAATGAAATTAGTTTTTCTCTTACTATAATGTAGGCAAGCTCAGGATTGGAATAGCAGCTCTAAAATCATGAAGGACCCAAGTCCCTTTTACAGCTAATGGTTCAAGATGTGTGTTCCAGCTACAGCCATCACTCTGCATTCCAGCCAGCAGGAAGGAGGATAAGGACACTTCTTGGAAATTTGTTGTTGTTGTTTTTTAAGATTATATTTATTTATTCATAGAGACAGAGAGAGACAAAGACATAGGCAGAGGGAGAAGCAAGCTCCCTATGGGCAGCCTAATGCGGGACTTGATCCTGGGACTCCATGATCATGACCTGAGCCAAAGGCAGACACTGAACCATTTAGCCACACTGGTGACCCTTTGAAAGTTCTATATACCTTCTTTTCTTTCAGTTTCCTCAGCCCAAATTAGTTAAACTAGTGATGAGAGCCTGTAAAATTTCTTAGTCAATATGAACATGCTCCAAGCTGAATATCAGTGAAGGGGACAATAGATATTGGCAAGTAGACAAGTAGCGTTTCTGGTACCTTTGTAATTCAGTCACTGAATTACGTAGTAGGAATCTTTTAGTAGTTTCAGTACTACATGACAGAGTACTAAGAAATTCCACTTGTGGGAATTAGATGAACATTCCAGACGGAATTTGGAGTTGGGAGCAGCCGGCACTGGAGAAGACCAGGTCTTCTTGTAGCTCGGACTTCTATGAGTCTTAGGAATTGAAGTCAGACTTTTGGAGCTAATGCTACCCAGCTAATTACTAAATCTGTTTTCTTACTGAATTCACAGACCATATTTTCCAGTTTCCCTTGCAGTTAGGAATGGCCATGGTATGGAGTTCTAGCTGATGAAATATGAGTAGAGGGATCATGCTCGTCCCAGGCCTGACACACAAAAACTTCCCATGCATGAGTTTTCAGGGTTTTTTTTTTTTTTTTGAAGTGACCTATGAAATCACTCATTTGAGAAGACAGATCCCACCTTACTCTCCAAACATACTGACCCTGTGTCTGCTTCTGAGTCATGAGAAGCTCATCTCTATTTCAGAGCCCTGCTGCATGTCTTCTCTCATGGCTGGAACTCCTTTTTGTTCAGGCCTTAGCTCTAGAGCTCTCTCTTATTCTTGTACCAGTCACTATCTTTTTTTGCTACAACTTTTATTTTTCCTTGATTTTTATTGCTGATCTTTTAATCTCTATCCATCTGTCTAGTCTCCTTAAATTAGAATATAATATCCTTTGTGAAGGCAAGGACCTTGTCCAGTTTGCCCATAACTGTACTCCAGCACCTTGTAGGATTCTAAGCATTAGTCAAATATTTATAGAAAGATAAGGGAGCAAGGAGCAATTTTATTGCTTATTTTTGAAGCTGAAACTTTTCGAGTATCAAATATAGAAACTGATTCTCCTATATCATGGGATTTTAGGAACCATATCCTGGCAATAGACTGGAGAGTATATAGATTCATTTATGTGATATTTTCTATAAATGCTTGATAAATAACATAGATGTTATTTGGATACAATATACAGTGTACATATGTGTGTATATGTATATACACACAGTATATACATAGGTATAGTCTATAGTAATTGTGAATTGATATAAGATGTAGAAATTATCACATCCAGACTGTAAATTCCTTAATTTTGGTGGCCATTTTTTCTACAATGTTATACCTTCTTAGAATATTGTGATTAGACATTTGAGAAATTTGTTGATTAACTGAAGAAGCAAGCTTTACTGAAAGTTCTTTTTTTTTCTTGTGTGACTGTTTTAGCATACTTTCCACCAGAGAAACAATTTACTATCAGGTATATGGTAGTTACACTTTTCTCTTTTTCCTACTGGGATTAAGCCCAAGTCAAAATGGTATCCCTTAATATTTGCCTAAAGGGAGAAGGGAAGCTGATTATGGGGAGTTCTAGAGGTCAGGCTTCTATCTTAAGTGTATTTAGCTAGTGAGCAAGGAAAAAGATAATCAAGATAGACAAAAATATCTGTTTTTTAAAATAAGTAAATTTAACTGATTTTAAAAAATAATAAAAAGCTGCCCACAAAATAAGCCAAAAGGCTACCTACCAGATGCAATCCCAAATTACTAGCATATGTGCAAGAATCTTGCCAACTACCTTAGTTTTTGTGCACAGACTACTGCTTTCTTAGGCAAAACTACCTTTGGCACTCAGAATATAAAAGGATAGTTTAGGCAGTCTGGCTATGCAAATATTTTGTGATATATTTGGAATAGGATGTCTTAAATTTCAACCAACCAAGGAGAGGGCATAGAGGTCTATGATGTCCTTGTGGCTGCTCAGAGGTTGGCTTGTCTGAGGACAACATCCAACACTAGTCATTACTTTTGATGTTCCAAAGGGAACTGAGGTTAACCTAATATATCTTAAAATGTATGTTACTCTACATTGTTCCAGTGACTTAAAAAAATCTACACCTATCCAAACAGTGTATCTTGTACTATTAACAAGATGCTTGACACAGAATCAGCACTGAATTAACAATTTATGAATCAAATCTTGGAACCAGCCTGTTTGTAAAGGTTAAGACCAGTGAGATAAACCAGGTGGTCTCTGTACTTCTTAAATTTGAGAGTGCATATTAATCACAATTACAGGTGCTGACTCAGTAGTTTGGGGATGATGCCTGATGTTTGATATTTCACACAATTTCCCTGGTCATGCCAATGATATTAGCCCCCAAACAACACTCGGAGTAGCAAGTATCTATTGTTCTAGTTCTCAAACATGGCCACACATTGGAATGACTTGGGGAGCTTTAGGGAGTGCAGATGCTTGGGCTCCACTTCCAGAGATTTTTTTTGAAGGCTATTTATTTGGGAGACAGGGAGAGAGAGCACAGAAGGAAAGGGAGAAGGAGAAGCAGACTCCACATTTAGCAGAGAGCCCAATGTGGGGCTTGATCCCAGGACCTGGAGATCATGACCTGAGCTGAAGGCAGGGGCTTACTAAACTGAGCCACCCATGTGCCCCCAAGATATTTTTAGTTAATAAGTATGGGGTATGGTCTCATCATTGGGATTTGTAAAATCTCCTCATAACCCATCGATGTAGAAGAACTGAGCAAGATGTGTGTGACAGGAACACAGTATTGTTGGAAAAGTTTTAACATAAAAATTCTCTTCTTTAATGTATGTGGAAATTTACTGGTAAATTCAGAACATATATTGTCATTTCACCTTTGGATATGTCTGTTTTGAACAAGAATGGTTATCCTCTGTCAAGGCAACAGTGTCACCTGATCACTGGATTTGCCTCTGTTTTTTATTGGCAAAGCAGGTAATGTTCTCAAGCTCCTTGAGTCAAAAAAAAAAAAAAAAAAAAAAAAAAGAAGAAGAAGAAGAAGAAGAAGAAGACAGAAAACAAGTTCTCTAGGGTGCTTTTCCATTATATTTTTAAATACATAGTCATATGTTGCTCATCTAATTCTAATGACATGGTTTCCTGAGGGCTGTTTAGTTCTATGGGGAAACCGAACTGAGATTGCTCCTGAGATACATGCAAACATGTCCTTTTCTAAGGGGAAACATATGGTGGCTGAAGAAGGAAGCTCTAACTCATCTTTGATAGGCCCAAGGGAAGTCAATGTGTCATTAAGATGAAGAAAGATCTGGACTGTCTGGTAAAGGCAAAATCCTGATAAACCTCTATATAAAAGTTTAGCAAGTATCTGCTCTGGAAAGATCTTTCTAAGTATAAATGCAATATAAAGAATAGTGAAAAGGGGAGCCTGGGTGATGCAGTTGGTTAAGCATCCAACTCAGGTCATGATCTCAGGGTCATGGGATCAAGCCCCTCAGGGGCTCTATGCTCAGTATGTTTGAGTATGTTTGAGTTTCTCTCTCCCTCTGCCCCTCCTCACTCCCGTAATACACACACACACTCTCTCTCTCTCTCTTTCTTTCTCTCAAATAATAAATACATTTTTTAAAAAAATTTTTATTTATTATGATAGTCTCACAGAGAGAGAGAGAGAGAGAGAGGCAGAGACACAGGCAGAGGGAGAAGCAGGCTCCATGCACCGGGAGCCCGACGTGGGATTCGATCCCGGGTCTCCAGGATCGCGCCCTGGGCCAAAGGCAGGTGCCAAACCGCTGCGCCACCCAGGGATCCCAATAAATACATTTTTAAAAAAAGAATAATGAAAAGAAGTGAGCATAGCTCTGAATAGTTAATTGAAAAATATTCCTTGGGGCGCCTGGGTGGCTCAGTGGTTGAGTGTCTGCCTTTGGCCCAGGTCATGTCTCTGCCTCTCTCTCTCTCTCTCTGTGTGTCTCTCATGAATAAATAAATAAAATCTTTTAAAAATAAAAATATTCCTTGAAGATTACTGTCAGAAACATTCATTTATTCTATAAATTAAGGCCTTATTTTATTTGATGCAGGTGTTATGCTGGGCCCTGAATATATAATGATGAGTAAGATGGGCATGATTTGTGCTTCTTAGAACAGAAAGAACAAATAGAAGGAAGGGACAAACTTTGAAAAATACTTGAGAGACGGGCAGCCCCAGGTGGCTCAGCAGTTTAGCACTGCCTTTGGCCCAGGGCGTGATCCTGGAGACCCAGAATCGAGTCCCACGTTGAGCTCCCTGCATGGAGCCTGCTTCTCTCTCTGCCTGTGTCTCTGCCTCCCTCTCTGTCTCTCTGTCTCTCTCTGTCTCTCTCTCTCTGTGTCTGTAATAAATAAATAAAATCTTAAAAAAATACTTGAGAGAGAGAGATTCTGGGAACACAGTGGGACAGAACACAACTCTCTGTCCGTCTACCTATTTCTAAATCTATGGTATTTGCTTCTATTAATACAAATGGCTACAGGACTTATGGGCAGGTGGGTACAAACAATGCTCTAGGCCTTTCTGGAATCTTGCTGGAGAAAATTGGTTCTGGGATTTCTTCCCTAGAGACTGGGAGAATAGCTAAAGAATAATGTGAGTCTCAGTGTAAAGTCTTAGAGTAGTGGGTCCTGGTAAGACCTTGGCCCTTAGAGAAGTGTAGATGCTCATTAAGAAGGCTCTCATTGTCCTTAGAATCTTCCTGCAGAGGCCTCATCAACAAGTTGGCAGGCTGCCTATGTCTATACCATCATTACATGTGAGTAGGACTCTTTGCCTTCCATTACCTAGGAGAATGCTTTCACATAGGAACTTCAATGTTGGCAGAGCCCTCATAAGTAGATAAAGGGAAAAAACCACCCATCTAAGGGGACTAAAAGCCACAAATAGGAAGATTGATCAGAATAAATGGAATCCATCCCAAGTGAAATAGAGCTTCTGAAGGAGACAAAAAATAAATTGAAGAGAAAAATAAGAGCACTTTTTGGAGCTGAAACTTGATTTTTCATAACTATTCAATTCAGTATATAAATGAAGGAGAGGATGATTTCCACTGAAACCTGAATTATTAGCTTGAAGATCAAATTGAAGAACTATCCCAAAGAACAGAGGGAAATATAAATAGATTGAAGGTATAAAATGGAAAATAAGGGAGCTAGTGGATAGATCCAAGAAAATTAAAAGTGAAAAATGGGGATTGCAGGAAGAGAATGGGACAGATGTCAGAGAGTGAATAATCAAGCAAATAATAGAAGATTTTCTCCTGAGCTGAAGAAATATCTGCATTGCCAATTGAGAGGAGAGGACTTAATAAATTCTAGACAGGATGAATGAGAAAATGTACTCACGTAGGCAAATTCTGGCAAGACTTTCAAGTTTGCAAGCATCCATGCAGAAAAAAAATAATCTACAAAAGAACAGAAAATCAGATTGATGCTGGACATCTTATTCACAACTAAGTTGAAAGGCAGTGATATAGTATCTATAAATTACTAAGAGAAAAGAACAACACAAAAATCCAAACCCAACTAAGCTATTATTTGTTCATCAGAATAAAATACTTGGGGGACCTGCAAAGTTCTTGAATGATAGGACTCACTATCATAAAAATATAAATTCTCCAAAAATTAATATGTAATATTATGCAATGCCAATTAGAATCCCAATAAGTTATTTTTAGGGGGAAAATATTGGATAAAATAAATTTAAATATATATAATACATAAAATGTCAAGATGAGGCCAAAATATATTAATTAGAATGAGAGTATGGCTCTGCCTTATCACAGATCATAATGCTAAAAAAAAAAATAAATACTTTGTAATCATATCAACATATTGTCAACATAGAAATGGACAAATAGTAGAAAATATAGAAATTTAGAAATATATCTATTAAGGATACCTATTATAACATACCAAAATAATAGCTTAGTTCAATGAGAAAAATGGATTACTTAATTCATGCTGAGTTAACAGGTTATTCATTTTGGAAGAAATAAAATGACCCCACATTTTGTGCCATATGCAAACATTAACATTAAATACAAAACATAAATGTAAGAACATTAAACAATAAATATCTTATGAGAAACATTAGAAACTGTATATAAAACCAAGATGTAGGGACACTTTCTTAAAACAGAGAAAAAGACACATATAAGAGGAAGTAAACATTTTTGATTGCTTAAAAAGTATAACCTTACTAAGGCACAAATGCCACAAAAAATGTCTATATATAAATATTTGATTTGGAAAAAAATTGTAATGCATATAGCACACAAAGAGCTAAAATCTATAATATACTAAAAATCTTTCACAAATTCACAGAAATAAATGAAAAGGAAAATAGGCAATATATATGGATAGGCAATTACACAGGAGGATAAATCCAAATAGCCAATAAACTCATAGAAAGATTTCCAAGTTCATTAACAATAAGGGAAATGCAAATTAAAATGACCATAATATATCACTTTATTCTAATTAGACTGGAAAAAATTATAATACCTATTGCTGGTGGGCACATGGGGAAAATTAAATTCCATATATTACTTGTATAAATATAAGATTTTGCAACTTTTAAGAACTCCATCTGATCGATCATACATATTACAATGTGAAATATATTGTATTCCTATAAGTAGCATGCAACCCTTGGAACTTGATTTCTGGAAATAAAAGTATTAGTATGTTACATTTATTTTATATTTATATTATATATATTTATTTTATTTTATTGAAGCATTAGGTATAGTAACTAAAAAGTGACCACAGAGTTAATGGTCAACAATAGGTGAATAGTTGAATAAATTAGGATTCATCTGCACCATAGCATACAATATGGTCATTAAAAAAATGGGTATCAGTTGACTTAGAAGACTCTCCTATGGCTTTAGTTACTGAGAACAGCAAGATGCAGAAAGGTGCAAAGACAAGTTAAAGCTTGTAAAGGAAAAATAATTTCATATATATATATATACCCTTAGTATTTTGATAAGTGCTATGAAAAATTTCAGGAGGCTGGGAAGGCATATTAGATGTTTTCCCTAAGGAAGTAGCATTTAGAATAAGATATGAAGGAAATGTCAAAGTCTACTATATGAAGAAGGAGAAAACTGTTCTAGATGGACAGAATGGCACATGAAAAGGTTGCATTTTGGAAAGAGTTTCAGTTGCCACCAAGGAAAACCTAAAAAAAATTCTAGAACAATACGAACTTGATAAGGGAAGAGGAACCAAGCTCAAGATGATATTTGAAGGGAAGGCAGGAAGGCAGATTTCTAGCATAAGCACTGCAATTGTATCTCAGAAGCAATAAACAGCCACTGAAAAGTTTAAATAAGGCAGAAAACACCAGTATATTGGTGTTTTAAGAAGACCACTCTGGCAATAAGGTGGAGTTTCAATTATAAGGGTGAAAGTGAATGTAGAACATTTGGTTTAGAGGCTTGCAACATAGCCACTCAAGGATGGACTGACCCACCATGATGGCTGTGCTGTTTGAAAGAGAAAAGATTTAAACATAATCAATGATTCAGAGGAAAAAACTCACAAACATATTATGCTGTAGCGTTATCAAAATGGGTAAAACTGGAAATCATTTAGATCTGGAAAATAAATTTTAATATATCACTTTGACATACTATTTGTATTTTTTAAACACTAAAATAAAGGTAGCAAAAAAAATAGAATGCCTAGAAACATAGTAACATTTTCAAAGTCTGTAGTATATATTGTAATCCTAGGTTCAGAAAAGAAAAAAATGTGTGTGTATGCATGTATGACTCAGAACATGTATGTGTACCTTTCGGTGGGGATCCACCAAAACAAGTAGTTATTTTCTGTTTGGAGTGATCATGTGTCATTTCCCTTCTCATAATTTGTTGTAGTTTTCAGGTTTTCTCTAGTGACTACAAATTACTATTTTAATCAGAGATTTTTAAATACATAGGATAAAAGTTGTCAGAGAATTTTTTCTGCTTATTCAAATGCTAAATTAGCTAAATTAGCTTTATTCTCTTTATTTTAAATATTCCTTCCTCTGTATTTTGATTATGAGTTATTTTAATCACTATTTTCTTTAAGCCTTTAAATATGTAAAAAAAAACAACAACAAAAAAACCCTTAAATTCCCAGAAGTATAGGCAGATCTTAATTAACCTCATGAGTTTAAAAGCCATCATCATTTCTAGTTTGCTTGGCTGGAATTCTGGAAAACTAAGCAAATCCTACAGTTTATTATTGGTTAGGTATAGATTGCCATAAATACTTCAGTTGTAAAAGGTTCAGAAACAGCAAGAGAAACACTGGTGGGAGTGGGAGTCTAATAAACCACAATTATGTTTATGTGAATACTATACTTTTGTTCTTAATATAGAAGTGAAAAGATTAAGCTGATTGTATAGCGAATATAGAATTTCTATCTTAAATATCAAAGAAGGTCAGTTTCATGAGATAGGCTTTCCCAAAGTTTAAACAGGGCTGGGTTTTCATTGTAGGAATGATAAGTTGGTAATGTATATTTTCATTATGTGAAAAAAAGAGGAAATTATATATGTATGTATGCGTGTGTTTATAACATATTTAATAGATATTAAAGTATTACATATATTTAAAATAATTCTAAAACATCTTATTTTTCAAAGTTTTAAAGATATATTTATGTGAATTTATCCATTAAAGTTACTGAGAAGAAGAGTATTTTTTTACCTCTAAAGATAAGATAAATGTATGCATAAAGATATAAATTAACATCTTACTTTTATTTTGATATAGTAGGTATTCCATACTATTCGCTTTTTGTATCTAACTTTAAATTATATTTCTGACATCTCTTTCTAGTTTAAAACTGTGTATTTATAGTATTACACAGCAAAATAACATTCATATAGTATCCATATTTTATCTGCTTTTATATTACTTGGAAGAAGAAA
The DNA here is from genome assembly GCF_011100685.1 of Canis lupus familiaris. NCBI lineage: Eukaryota > Metazoa > Chordata > Mammalia > Carnivora > Canidae > Canis > Canis lupus. The sequence continues at coordinate 7,242,396 of NC_049234.1, read as the reverse complement.
GTTAATCCTCATGGTAAAAAGGTAAGCTATGAGAAACACACATAAAATATTTTTAGGTACAATCTTAGGAGAATATTTTAAGTATATATACACACACACATGCACATCTATGAGTATTTTAAGTATATTTAAATTTATAAGTATTTTTAATTTGTTATAACTATGTAAGTAATTATAATTACTATACTTTAAACATGTCTGTGTGGAATTAAATAAAGTAGTAGCTAGGCATAGATGCTGAAAAAAAGTTTAATTAGACAACTCCCTGTTTCTATGCAAATACTGCCTTTAAGGAATTTTTTTTCAAATTCCTGAGGCAGGTGGCTGTTCTTCACTTTTAAGCAGATTAAATGGCTCCCTTACTTGCACTATTGAAGCTTAGCAATTTTTAAAATATTTATATGAAGATATATTGAGGTGCAACCTGCTCAACTCCATGTCCCCAAATAATACAAACAGGAAACAATGAGATTTGGCTGAATTATGTATGACTTGGTTACACTACATTGGTTTTTTAAAGGGACACTTGATTCAATTAATTATCACCTGCATATGCAGTAAATGCTGGTGCCATAAAGTTAGACCGAAAGGAGAAATTCCAAAGGCAAAACTTTCCACTTGTTTACTTCATCTTTTAAAAATATTTTATTTATTTATTTATTTATTTATTTATTTATTTATTTATTTATTTGAGACAGAGAGAGACAGAGGCGGAGACACAGGCAGAGGGAGAAGCAGGCTCCATGCAGGGAGCCCAACCCGGGACTCTATCCTAGGACTCCAGGATATGGGCTGAAGGCAAGCGCTAAAGTGCTGAGCCACCCAGGCTGCCCTCCACTTGATTACTTCATATTTACAATTTCATACCCAAAACTAGTGGTTTAAATATATGAAATTAAATTCACACTATGTTGACCTGAGGGGATATTTTGAGAAATATGGTCTATGAAATGTTTTAAATTTTAGCTTACCCAGATTTAAGATGGTTCACCTTGATTTTGCGATAGATTATTCTACCCTTTATAGCCCAGAATATTTTAGTGGATTGGATGATGTGTTGTAGCTCCCCATCTTGTAGCCAAATGCACAGAATGGTACAACAAAGCAAAGCAAAACACCAGAAGAGAAAATCTTCTTATAAAGTTGTTGAAAAATGTAACTAACCCTGAAGATAGTGGAAGACTCAGATTTTACTTATAGAAAACATCCTGTTTTGTATTGGCCAACAGGCTAATAACTAAGAAACAAATTCTAGGCATCTCTATCATTTTTGCTGGTCATAGAAAATTATTTCCATTGGAGCAAAAACTCCAAAGTTCAGCACAAAGTTTGGAAGCCAGTGCGGTAGAAGAACATAGAGGTGAGAAAAGAGACCCTTTAGATGCACCAGCAATTGCTCTAGTTCCTTAGATGAACAGGCTAGACACTGTTCAATGGTTAAGTGTGAACCAAATCAAAGATGGCTGTGAGAATTGAATGAATGTGTTCTTAACTCTTAGTTTCATTTTTCTTTTGCAAACTCCTTTTGTTCCATTTTTTGAGAGGCATGCTCCCATAGATTAGCTATTCTCCATGTCAACGACAGTGGGCTACATTAGTGGCGACATGGTGAAATGATTTTCGATAGTAAACAGTTAACACTTACTTTAGTAGTTAAGTATTTATCTTAATAAGTTTTTTAAAAATACAAGTGGCACTCTGAATTGTGATTTTATTGACCTTGCCTAGGGTGAGGCTGATTTCTTCAAGCTGTTGATTTAATGTTGCTTTAACCAAAAGTACTATATACACAATAGTGCAGATGATCGACCAGTAGTAAGAAACTATGAGTAAAGTTTGTGAAATGCTGCTTTATAGTAAAAATGTCATTAGAACTCTGAGGACTCAAAGTTCTCTAAAAATCTAAATTATGGAGCCAAAATAACAACTGAAAGACTAACAAAATTGTTTACTTCAATTAACATGTGTTCTTTATTTTTGCCAAGAGTGTGCCTTTTTTTTTTTTTTTTTTTTTTTTTTTTTTTTTAAAGATTTTATTTATTTATTCATGATAGTCACACACACAGAGAGAGAGAGAGAGAGAGAGAGGCAGAGACATAGGCAGAGGGAGAAGCAGGCTCCATGCAGGGAGCCTGACGTGGGATTCGATCCCGGGTCTCCAGGATCGCGCCCTGGGCCAAAGGCAGGTGCTAAACCGCTGCGCCACCCAGGGATCCCAAGAGTGTGCCTTTTAAAAGAACAAAAGTGACTTCCTTTTTCTTGTGTAAATTGGTTGCCTCCCCTTCATCTCTTCATCACTTTGACTCAGACTCTCCTAATTTCCTTATCGGGCTAATGCAAAAGTCTTCTGTTTTCCTGCTTCTAGTCTTGTTCCTTCTAATTATTCTTTGCAGTACTCTGAGAATGATTTTTTTTAAAGAAAACCAATCTGATAAAGTAAAAAAAAATCTTGGCATGGCATTCTTTATAGAATGAAGTCATGAAGTCCAAGCTACTAAGCAGAACCCCTCTCTCTCCAATTTTCTCATCCTTCCCTCTCCTCTGGCTCCAGACGCCTAGAGAACTTTCTGTTTCCTGAATGGGCCCACTGTGCACATCTTCACCTACAGTGAGGCATAGCAAGCCTCAGCTCGTTCCTATTTTCTTTCCCTCATCATCAAACATCACTGAGTGCTCCGCATGTATCATGTATTGTGCTAGGCAACACGTATTACTGTTCTCATGGAGTTTACAGCTCAAAGGAGAAGAAACATTAAATAAGTGAAATGATAATTGCCTAGTTGAAATGTCATTAAATTCCATGCAGAAAAAAAAAAAACCCTCCGGTGATATAAAAGAGAATAAGAGGGAAACATTTGTATGAGTGCCCAGCAGCCTGCAGAGTTGACACTAAGGATGAGAACTGAAACCCGAAGTGTGTATTAGTTTCCTATTGCTGCTGCAACAAATTACCACATAATTAGTGCCTTAAAACAACACATATTTATTATGTGACAGTTCTGGAGCTCAGAAGTCTGAAATGGGTTTTGTGGGCTAAAATCAAGGTGGCAGGGCTGTGTTCCTTCTGGTGGCTCTGTTCTTTGCCTTTTCCAAAGTCTAGAGGTTGCCCTCATTCCTTCACCTGCAGCCTTCCTTCATCTTCAAGCCAAAATTCACTTCACTCTGACTTCTGCTTCTATTTTCACATCTTCTCTCTCTCTGCTACCCTCCTCTTTCCTATAAACAACTTTGTGATTAGGTTGGGCCCACCTAGATTATTCAGGATAATCTCCCCATCTCAACGTTCTTAATTTAATCACATCTGCAAAGTTCATTTTGCCATGAAAGGTAACATATTCACAGGTTCTACGCATAAGAAAGAGCATGGACATGTTTGGGGGTATTATTTTGTCTACCACAGTATCAACCATGCAACATCTCCTCTCAACTTCCTTCCCTAGTTCCTCCTATGGGGATGACATGGCACCTGGTGTCCTCTCTTAGGTTCTTATGCCATAGCCCTGAACCATATCGCTATGCTGTGTTTATGAATCTCCCCCCTCCAACTCTAAAATTCTGGAGGGCAAGATTATTCCTGGTTAATTTTCAGATTCCAGGAGCACATGGTACCTGGCACATTGTTGGCATTTCATAATTATTAGTTACAACTTAATATGTCTAATTTCTTTGAGAACATTGGGAATGCCATCACTCAGATGCTGACAAAAAAATAAGCATCATCTAGAATGGTCCATCACATGTAAGTTAATAAATAATGTTGTATATTGTTACAATTTTATCAGAACTTTTTTTTTTTTTTGGTTTAAAATAGTGGTTAAGGGTGGGTGTTGGAGTCAGACTGACTAGGCTGGAATTCCAACTCTCAATTACTGGATGATACTGAACATATTAAACAAAACAAAAACAAAACTTGATGCCTTAGTTTCCTCAAATATAAAATACTAATGGTGGCCCTGATTTCAGAGGGGTGTGCTGAGGATTAAGGGGATTAATAATATAAAAAGTTGAGACTGCTGACAATGAGTATTAGCCACTGTTATTAACAAATGTCTATTGAGTGGGGATTATAGTTAAGGCAGGGATTTGGTTGAAATTTCACCTGACAACTGTATAATCAATTAAGATTTCATGAGGCAGAGTAAAAATCTGAGATAAGGTCAGTACATTAACATCTGTTTCACTTTCAACACTTTGAGAACTCTGTTGTGCACAGAGAAGCACATGGGAACTGAAGTTCAGTTTTCACATTTACAATTTTTACTTACAAAATGGGGTTTTAAAAATATATATTAATAGCTGACCTGTTGCAAACTTTGGCATTTCCAGAGATGAAGAGCTTGTCTCTGTGACAATGGTCAAATGCCATATAGCCTTGGATAATTTCACTGAAACTAATTTCAGTGATAAAAATACAGGTTGTTTAGGGACAAAGTTTGATTCCTGGGGAGATGGGAAGAGCATTACCTTAACCACAGATGACAAGGCTTTCATTGTGTGCTGCCTTTCAAAGGTTATAACACTATTTCATTTTGTGTTCTATCCCCATATGAATGCTTGTTGGCACTCTCTTTTAATTGGAGGTATTATTCTTTTCTTATTTGTAGATAAATTACATTTTACTGTGGATGTTTTCCAAGATTTGTGACTAGGCTCTGTGGTTATTATGTGCTTTCAGTTTTTTGTCAGGTTTTATATCTTTTAATCTTCAGAATTTCAACAGATGGTGACTCTTTCCGGAGGTTAGATGAGCAATTAAAATGCTGTCTGGTTGCTTTGTGTCAGTGCATATGCTATGCACATTTCATGCTAAATGTGAACAAACCACACAGTCTTCTTTAGCCTTACTTTCCTCTTCGGGAATTTAGGAATAGAAATATTCACTCTTCCTGACTGCTGTGAGGAATGAGTCATAGGAAAGATGTGACATCTAGCTTGGTTAATATCCACCAAAGCTAGGCAAAACCAAAGATTCTCAAACCGGCTCCTGAGAGTAGTTTTACCAATGACTGTCCTCAACAGGAGTTCACAGCACATAGTTAAATGTTATAAAGGAAGGTCGTAAATTAACCTTCGGAACAAGAAATAAATTACCCAGAAGTACTTTTCTGTGTGCTTTGAAAACAAATGTGCCCTATTGTAGATCCTCTCCTCTATTTCGTTAAAAGTTAATACCCATTTTCAACTGTGCCTCATGTTATATGGACACCTATGTAGCCTTTGGTCTAGCTTCACTATCTGGAACCCTATTACAAACTAAATGAGATGTTAATTGTACTAGAACCATAAAGGTTTTTAATTAAATTCAACAAATTTATTGCACATCACATCTACAGTGGATAAAGTTCTATACTTAGGATGGAGGGTCAATCTTGGGAATCAAAAAGATAAATACAATCTTTGACTGGAAGGAACTTATACTACATTTAGAACAGTCAGAAATATATTGCTGTTGTCTCGAGGGCACTCAATAAATATCTATTAAACAATTGTTAAATGTCATGGAATGGGGGTAAAGGACTGGTATTAGAGTAGAGTAGGGATTGGTTGCGAGTGGGAATATTAGGGAAGACTGGTCAGAAAGGGAATATTTATGATTGACTTTGAACCAAATGCTTCTGAGAAGAAGGACTCTTGGTATTGGAATGGGTATATTCTGGGTTACAGACATGGGAAATCACCTAATATAATCAGGGGGCTATGAGTAACTTGGTGTGACCATGGAGAACAGAGGGAGCTGGAAAGGACATTGAAGACCATATTAAAGAAGCCTAACATGCTAAGAGTTTGACCTTTAGACAATGGGAAACACCAGAATTTAAGAATACAGGCTGTATTATGCTGCTAAACCTGTTCTCTAAATAAAATGCCTGATTTGTAGTGTTTACCAATTTTCATAGTGTAAATATTCCCACAATACTGATTTGAAGGTACCAACCTGCTATCCCTAAATTCAGAGCTGGGGAAAAAAATGCCTATCATCAGCCCTTGCTTGCCAGTATGAGCTGCCTCCAGGCACCACTGAGAGGAGCGGGCGTACTCTGATACCTGTTTTAGAAAGTTTATCATGGCATCTGGTTAGTGAATAGATTAGAGACAGGGGTCAGAGAACCAGTTGAGACACTAAACTATATATATAATTCAGATGAATGATGAAGAAAACTCAAGTGCAGGGTGTGGATGCAAAGCTGAGACAGATTAAGGAGAAAATGCTCAGAAGAGGCAGGATTTATAAGACAGAGTGTAAGGATGGGTTCTGAGACATCTGTGAAGTCCCTGAAACCGCATGTACTTTTTTTGTGTGTCTTTTGGGAGTGCATTTTTTATAAAAAGATTTATTTGAGAGAAAGAGAGAGAGCATGGAGGGGAGGAGCAGAGGGAGAAGGAGAGTCTTAAGCAGACTCTGCACTCATCGGGGAGCCCAGTGTGGGGCTTGATCCCAGGACCCTGAGATCACAACCTGAGCCGAAACCAAGTCAGATGCTTAACCAACTGTGCCACCCAGTCACCCCCGGGTATAAGTTTTTATTAGATTTTCAACTGGTCTATGACTCCCACTCCTAAAATTTGACAGAATTTGACTGGTTATATGTGGTATGAAAGGAACTCGGATAATGCAGAGTAAAATTGAAGATGATTTGGAGATTTGTAACTTGGGCAACTGGAAAGATATTAGACCATTTTTGAGACAGACAGTGAAAAACAGGGCCAAGATCCGAGGATTAAATACCCTAAATCAATGTGATATTTGAGAGAGAGAGAGAGAGAGAGAGAGAGAAAGAGAGAGAAACAGGTTTCATTCCCAACTCGGAGCCTAACATGGGACTTGATTCTACAACCCTGGGATCATGACCTGAGTCAAAATCAAAAGTTGGATGCCTAACTGACTGAGCCACCCAGGACACACTAGTAAATGTGATCTTTTTAAAAAAGATTTTTTAGAGAAGTTTTAGGTTCACAACAAAAATTAAGAAGGTACAGAGATTTTTTCATTTACCTTCTGTCCCCACACATGCATAGTTTCCCCCATTACTAATGTCCCTCACTCATGATTCATTTTTTACAACTGATGAGATTACACATCATCATAATCATCCAAAACCTATAGTTTAGAGTTCACTTTTGGTGTTGTTTATTCCATGGGTTTGGAGAAATGTATAATGATCTGTATCCATTGTTAGAGTGTGATACAGGGTAGTTTTACTTCCTTAAAAATCTGTGCTCTATCTATCCTATCTCTCCCTTAAATCCTGGCAGCTGCTGAATTTTTTACTATCTCCATAGTTTTGTCTATTCCAGGTCATACACGTGGAATCATACATTATATAGCTTTCTCAAATTATTTTTTTTTCACTTAGCAATACGCATTTAAGTTTCCACCATGTATTTTTATGACTTGTTAGCTCCCATTCTTTTTAGCACTGATTTATTTGCATTGTCTGATTGTACCACAGTTTGTTTACTCATTTACCTACTAAAGGGTCTTGACTGCTTCTAAGTGTTGATAATCATGAATAAAGCTACTATAAACATCTGAGCACAGGTTTTTGTGTGGACATGAGTTTTCAGTGCCTTTAGGTAAATACCAAGGAGTACGAGTGTTAGATCATATGGTGAGAATATGTTTAGTTTTGTAAGAAACTGCCAAATTGTCTTCCTAAGAGGCTGTATTATTTTGCATTCCCACCAGCAATGAAGGAGAGTTCCTGCTGCTCCACATCCCTGGCTAGCATTTGGTGTTGTCAGTGTTCCAGATGTGGGCCATTCTAATAGGTGTGTAACAGAATTTCATTGTCTAATCTGCATTTCTCTGATGATATATGTTATTATTTTACTTGCCTATTTCCCATGTGTATATCTTGTTTGATGATTGTCTGTTAAGGTATTTGGCTCTTTCAGAAGTACGGTTATTTTCTTATTGAGTTTTAAGTGCTCATATAATTTGGATAACAGACCTCTATCAGATCTATCTTTTGCAAGTATTTTCTCCCAATCTGTGGCTTGTCTTCTAATTCTCTTGATAGTGTCTTTTGCAGAAAAAACAAAAGTTTTGATTTTAATGAAGTCCAGTTTATCAATTATTTCTTACATGGATCATGCCTTTGGTGTTGGATCTATAAAGCCATCATTAAATCCAAGATTGTCCAGGTTTTCTCCCATGTGATCTTCTTAGAGTTTTATAAGTATTGTGTTTAACTATAAATCTGTGATCTATTTTGTGAAGGGTATGACGTTGTTCTTTAGATTCTTCTTTTTGCATGGGGACATTCATTTGTTGCAGCACCATTTGTTGAAAAGACTATCTTTGCTCCTTTGTCAAAGATCACTCAGGTCTGTTTATGTGCATAAATTTCTGAGAGTCAATGTGATATTTATGAGAGTTTTAGAACAGAATACTTTCCAATGCAGCACACAATACATGAAGCACAAGAAAATTAGGTGCTAATGTTAGCTTTAACACTAAGCTGGTAAACACAGATATAGTAACTCTGTACATATTTTGTTATAGAAAAAATGACAATTTTAATTATATCTTCAAGCCAATTCAAAGACCCTCTTCATGAGAAAGAGAGGGAGAAAGAAGAGAAAAAAGAGAAGAAGGGGGGGAAGAAGAAAAGAACAAAGAAAGTGAAGCTTTAGTTTAAGGTCTTTCTCCTTTTTCAAGCAATACATGGTAGCAGGTATCAGAGTTAAGAGGAAGTGCAGTATAGTGGAAAGAACATAGGCTAGAAAGTCAGAACTTTTTAGTTTCTATCTTTTTGGCTGTATAACCATCAGCAAGTAACAGTCTAATTCTCACTTTACTCATTTCTAAAATGGAAATATCTAAAATATAATTTTCAAATCCATTGTAAAGATTGGAGATAATGTCTATAAAAATCTGATAATAGGGCAGCCCAGGTGGCTCAGCGGTTTAGCACCACCTTCAGCCCAGGGTGTGATCCTGGAGACCCGGGATCCAATCCCAAGTCGGGCTCCCTGCATGGAGCCTGCTTCTCCTTCTGCCTGTGTCTCCCTCTCTCTCTCTCTCTCTCTCTCTCTCTCTCTGTCTCTCTCCCTATGTGTCTCTCATGAATAAATAAATAAAATCTTCAAAAAAAATCTGATAGTAATTATTCAAACTATTATTAAAGCAAGATGATTCTTTGGTATTTATTTTATGAAATCTGATGTGCTTAATTACATACATGCACTTTAACTTTCAGTATGAATAAAATATTAGAAGGTGTAGGGGTTTCTGGGTAATGCAGTTGATTGAGAGCCTCACTCTTGGTTTCTGCTCAGGTTGTGATCTCAGGGTCATGAGATCAAGCCCCATACTGGGCTCTGTGCTCAATGTGGAGTTTGCTTGAGATTCTCCCTCTCCCTCTTCCTCTACCCTCACCACTCTCAAATAACAAATCTTTTAAAAAAATTAGAAGATATGGTTAAGTAAAATTTTACTCCCATGGGACTTGGGTTTATTATGGCTTCTCTCCAATCAAGTGTTACCTTAATTTATAGATATATAAAAGAAATTAAAAGAAATTCCATGCAACTAAAATCAGTGAGACTCAAATGTATTCCTATTTATTAATGGGTTTTAATAAAAAATGACTTTGTTGGTTCATAATCAATATGCATTGAGCAGGAACTACTCTGGGGCTTAGAACATGAGTCATATCATTTTTAATAATTTGCCGTTGGCCTTCCTTTGTCTTGCTGAAAGATGCCATTTCAAACAAATCTTTGTGAATTGAAAAATGTCAGTTATTACCTTAAATGATAAAATGTAGTAATAGACTCTAAAAGTTTCTTCTTAACATATTTTAGAAAATTGAATTTAAGACATAAAGCAGCTTCAGTCATTTCCTAGGGCTGCTGTAACAAGTTTCCACAAACTTAGTGGCTTCAAAAAACTTAGTATTTTTCCAAAGTTCTGAAGGCCAGAGTCTGAAATGAAAGTGTCTACGCTCCAGCAGGAGAATCTATTCCTTGCTTCTGACTGCGTCTAGTGGCTGTAGAGATGATTTTGTGTTCTTTGGCTTGTGGCTGCGTGACTTCAATCTCTGAATCTTTCTTCACGTTGTGTGTGTGTCCACATGTTATGTGTGTGTCATCTCCCTTTGCTCTCTCTCATAAAAAAAAAAATTGTAGTGGCATTTAGAGGATGAGAGGATCTCATCTCAAAACACTTAACTACATAAAATCTGCAAAGACTGATTTTTCAAATATGGTGGCATTTAGTCTTTTGACTATGAGGTGATATTCACAGGTTCTGAAGCTTAGGAAGTGAATAGTATATTTTTAAGGATTTTTTTTTTTTGGTTGTTTGTTTCAGACTACCACAGTGGTTGTCATAAATTTCATGTGAATAGAAACTCTGTTTAAAATAAATTCTTTTTAAAAATACTGCTAACAGTAAAACATAAAATATGTGAAGACACATAGAGACAAGAGACAAGATTCTTAGAGATAAGAGATTTGTACTTCACCTTGGTCATGCCTAAAGTCCTTATGTGTTGTTTCTTTTTACCATAATAGATAAGGATTGCTTTTGTCTATGTTCCTTGATTCCAGCTTTAGTTGGGTGAAGGAATCTAGTGATGCTATGGGAAGGTACAAAAAATGTACTGGGAGTTCACACAACCTGCAGAACTACATGTGCCTTTTACTTATTTGCTTTCCTCTTTGGAATATTTCAGTTTTCCCAGGGAGGCTGGGAATGGTCAGTACTCGTAGGTTCGTTTATGCAGAAGGTATTTAATAAATAGTTGATTCCTCTGTGAGACTCTAGCCTTTGCTTTGATAGTGATGTATCAACATTTTAGGTATAAAAAGCTAGCCTTTGAGTAAGAGTCTTGTTGTCAACCTAAAGGTAATTATTTTAAAGATCAGGTTGAAAAAAAGTCAACACACACAAAAAAAAAATGTGGAAAGGATAAAGAAATATAAAAACTGGTACTTTGTAAGGTACAGTAAAACAAAACTATGGCATCAGATAAGGAAATAGAGCATAAAATTTTTTGACATTGACCTTGAGGTAACAAAATCACAGATATGGAAGTAATTTTTAAACTGAGAGATTATTTATGCAATTTTGTGTAACTTTAAAAGAATATATGGCAAGCAATTTAAGGATCTAGAGAAAATGATTTCTCACTAAAATAAATACTATGGAAAATTGACCCAAGGAAAGAAAAAGTATCTAAATGGATCAATCACTATTAAAGATCCTACAAAGGTAATTGAAAATTCATCACTTGAAGAAGGTATAAGCCTGATTTTGTAGCTGAGTTTGAACTAATTTTTACAGAGAATACACTTCTCAGGCATTTAAACTATTTTAGACAATAAAATTCTTGTGAAGCATAAACTTAATACAAATATTACATTTAATATGAAAAAGAAAACATAGATCAAATTATTTATAAATATGTAAAAACTCTCATATCATAAAATTTAGCAATGAGTTGAGATTAATTCAACATAACCAAATAGGGTTCATTCCAAGAAAATAAATTTAAATCGACATTAAGAAATATGTAATCTTACTATAATTAAGTACATCTACAAACTATAGAAAGGGATTTCATGTTTATGTAAGTTGATAATAAAAAGGCTTTGATAAAATTTAATAAATATTGCCAGTGAAAACCCTGACTAGAATAAGAATGGAATATCATCCATGGTTAATTTTGTCGTATTTATAATAGTTGTGCTTTTCTCAATATCTTTTCATAAATTTTAAAATCCATATTTCAAATTAAAAAAGAACACAAGGACATATTTAAACATTATTAAGACTATTTGCTAAAGCCAAAAGCAAATATTATACCAAATAGTGGATGATAAAGTCATTTCCATTAAAATCAGGAATAAAACAGGAATATCCCAAATGATGTCTCTATGTAATATTAAAGATGATTGTGGCAAATGGAATAAGGAAAAAGTTTCAAAAACTAGAAAGAGAGAAGCAAAACTTTTGTTTGCAGAAGACATAATTATACACCCAGGAAATCTAAAATATTCATCAAAATGAATTTAAAATTAGTGAGGAACCTGTTAAATATTAACATATTAAAAATTCACTATAAAATTAACAGCATGTTCTCAGTACTGGGATAAATAAAAATATTGATAGAATATTAGAATCCTAAAATATATTTTTTAATGTATATGGAAACATTACACAGAAAAATTGGCATTCCAATACTGCAGGAGATAGAATGGTTATACTTAATAAAGATGGTAGTTAAAATGACATTTAATCTGGAAGAAAGGTAAAGTGGATTCCATCACATATCATATATAAAATTTATTCCAGATGGATTAAGGATTTAAGCCTGCAGAAAAAACTTAGTAGATTGTATATTTCAAATTTGGGGTAACTTTTCATTTATTAGGTGGAAAACTCAGAAAAATGAAAGCTACAATACTTGGGGACCTAAAATATAAATAAAAATAAAAGTAAAAGACACTATAAGCAATAGTAAAAAGTAAGTTTTACCTTGAGAAAAATATTTGCAACAGATATATAACTCTCAAAGGATTAATATCCTAATTATTTATTTTTATGAAGTTTTGAAGCAAAAATGACAAAAAATAAAAACAGGCAAAAAATATAAAGATTCAATCCCTCAAAAATACAGGTGGCCAAAAACATATGAAAAGATGCTCAACCTTATGAATAGTTAGGAAAAATCAAATTAGAGGTGACAGGCAAGAAAGAGATCCAGCTGATCCATTATGCTATTTCTGATGGGTCTTTTCTTCCAGAGGGGGCCCCTGGTGGTCACCCCAAGAAGTCACTCAAAGTGAGTTTGCTGACTCTGGTAATGTTCACTCTTATTCTATGTTAGAACTCATATAATTTAGAATACTTTCATACTTTCAAGTATTTGTCTGAATGTCTTCAGAAGCTCTGTCTAGGATAGGAATCACATACATATAATTTAGAATAAAGGGGTAAGTAGAGAAATGCTATAGATACTCCAAAGTCTCAAACTTTGCCTACAGAGGTCAAGGTGGGGAAGACCAGTCACCACACAAAGGTATTCTTTTCTGAGTCCATAGGTCATTAAAACTGCATTTCAGCTGTAGTTTAACAGAAGCTCTGTAGAGTCTGTAGTAATGTCATCACTCCTCCTCTTGCTTGTTTTTGTCTTCCTTCTTTTCTTTTCTGATCATCTGGTCAGTCTGGTTAGAGTTTTATCAAGTTTATTGATCTGTTTAAAGAATCAGCTTTAGATTTCATTGATTCTCTCTATTGCTTTTCTTTTTTCTATTTCCTAGATTTCACTCTGATCTTCATAATTGTTTTTCCTGCTTACTTTGGATTTAATTTTCCCTTCTATTCTTATAGTTGATTTAGGTGGAACCAGAGGTCATCGACTTGAGAACTTCATTCTTTTTTTAATAAAAGCATTTAGTTCTATACATTTACCTTGTGTACTGCTTTATCAGCACCTCATCAATTTTGATATCTATTGTTTTCATTTTCATTTATTTAAGAATATCTTTCAATTTCTTTTTTGATTTTTTTTCCCCCCCAGGAGTTATTTTGAAGGGTATTTAGTTTCCAAATACTTAGGGATTTTTTTTTCTGGGAAACTTACTGTTATTAATATAATTCATTGTAGTCAGATGACATATTTCACATGTCTTAAATTTTTCTGAAGTTCTCTGAGATTTCTTTAATGGCCTATAATATGGTTTATCTTGGTAATTGTTCTAATTTGCAAAGACTGCATTCTGCTACTCTTGGGTACTATGTCCATTGAGTGTCAATTAGGAAAATCTGTTAAAATCTAATTTATTCTTAATATGTCTCTATCCCTGATTTTCTCACTTTGTAAATTTAGTTTCTATCAATGTTGATAATTCTGAAAATATTGACATCTGCTCCTTAAGTTACTATGTACAATGACATATAGCTCCCTCTAGTGACTAAATTCAAACCTTTGTATTTTAAAAATCACTTGTTTCTGAATGTATTTCGTAACAATACTTTGGGATTAAAAATTATTTTTAACTATAGCTCAGTGTGATGAATTTAAGTGTTACATATAAATTTTTTTGTTGTATATATATCAAACTAAGTTTAAAAATCATTTTATCACTACAGAGGTCAAAACATCTATATTGTTTTTCTAATCTTTTTGTCATTTCATGTATTGCCTAGAACTTTTATATATAAGTTGTACAGTATAAACTAAGAGATGAGTCCCTTTACCACAAACATAAGAATTGATCAATCAGAAACTCTGTGTCCATACAGGTGCTATAAATTCTTCATTCCCCAAATCAATTATTCTACATGTAGTAACTAAATACCTATTATGTGCTGTTATGGGTTGAATTGCATCCCTCCATAATTCATGTTTGAAGCCTTAACTCCCAGTACTTTAAGAAGGTGGCCTTACTTGGGGATAAGGTCTTAATTAAATTAAAATGAATTGATTAGGTTTGTCTCTATATAATACTATAGGCTTCCTTATAAACAGGGAAATTTGGAAACAGAATGCATGAACCTACAGAGATCATCTACAAGCCAAGGAGAAAGCCCTCCAGCAGGTTATTTTTCTCATAGCCCACCAAAGGAATAAAACCTGTTAACACTGATTTTGGATTTCTGGCTTTCAGAACCATGAGACAGTAAGTTCTGTAATTTAAGCCACCTACTTTGTGGTACTTTGTAACAGTAGCCAAAGATATCTAAAACATGTGCCAAACACAGAATTTAGGACAAAGCATTCAAAGGTAAAGAGTGTTGTCCCAATGCCAAAAAATTCAATGTCTAGTAGAAAAACAGTCTTGTAAACTTTCAATGTATACAGCTAATTAAATTTATGTCACACAGGAGGGAGAGGAAGGAAATACACTCCAGATCTGATCATGGCATGGAGATCTTGTCTTTGAGATAGAGACCACTGAGCTAATTTGGAAGACAGAAACAGGGTTTGTACAGAAAAGGAGTAACATCTGCAAAGATGCCAAAGTAGTAGCCAACCTGTTAACACATAATGGACTAGGAGTTGGGAGTAAGTATTTGATATGACTGGAAGTTAAATTGTTCAGAGCACTTGTCAGAGAGGAGAGTGATATGAAAACAACAAATAAGCCTTCCATAGAAGCTGGCAATCTAGTTACAGAGACAAAATTTACATATGTGAAGAGTTCAGAAAAGGTAAATATGTGATTAAGTATAAATGAATATTAACTACAGAAAAGAATAGCAATAATAACTTGCAGGTTTAAGTAAATGTAGAATCAAATAATGCCACAAAAGATAGGAAGCATAAAAATATTATCAAATCCTAGTTGGGAAATGGTAAAAGTATTCATTTGTAACATATTCTAAAATGTCAAAGATATGTGATAATATGTAGGGTAATCACTGAAAGGTAATAAAAGAATATATACCCAACAAGCTAATGGAGAAAAATGTAATAAAATAAAAACACTTGATTAACCAAAAAGAAGGCAAAAGAGAGGAACAAGGAACGAAAAACAATTGAACAAATGGCAAACAGTAACATGGTAGAGTTAAATCCAACTGTGCCAGCCATTAATTTATAGGAATTGATTAATTATCCAATTAAAAGGCAGAGACTGGATTACTAACAAAAACAGAACAACAGCTACAAAACTTAAGGATATAATGCTTACAAAAGGCATACGTCAAATATCAAGACACAGGAGTTAAAAGCAGAACAGAAAAAAAGATCTACTACACGATTACTAACCAAAAGGAAATGATGTAGCTATGCTGTAATATAGATCCTAAAAAAGGTGTTAAGAAGGCTAACAACATAGCCTCACAATTTATAAAATGAAAATAGGCAGAACTAAATACGGAAATTGACAAATATTTCATAGTGAAATATTTCAGCACAACTCTCTCCATTGGATGGCCATGGTGTTTACATAATCATAGCTCCATGGTTTGACATTGCTGTTTCAGTGAGCCAACAAAAGGGAAACGGTTTACAAGATAGGGAGATTTGAATGAAAAATAATCTTTGAAAATATTTTCAGATTTATTTGAGAGAGAGAAAGCATGAGTGGGAGGGGCAAAGGGAGAGAGAATCTCAAGCAGGCTCTGTGCATTAGGGCTCTGTGGGGCTTGGCTTGATCTCATAACCTGAGCTGAAACCAAGAGCCAGACGCTTAACTGACTGTGCCACCCAGATAGATGCCCCTGGAAATATTTTAAAATACATATCCCAATTCACATTTTAAAGTTAAATAAACAAACTTCCCTTGCAGGTATAGTTAAATGAAATTTCTCAGATTCATTTTTCTAGTCAGTTGATTTTACTGTATGTGTGATCAAGAACTTATATTTTATCTTATGTAACAACATATCCAGAATTGTGAAGTGAATTTTAATTACTAATGACAAGAAATCTAAAAATATTTATGGCCTTAGGAAGCTCAGTTAAAAAAAAAAAAACCCAGGAATTTTATATTATTAAAGTTTATATGCCCTCAAAGTAAGGTTTGTTGACAGAGAGCCTTAACTTGCTTCCTGGAGAACATCAGAGATTCAGGTGGGGCAGAGTTACAGCAAAAGTTCTTTCTATTCTTTGTAATTCTGAGTTTCCATCAAGTACTGAGTAAGACAGAGTTGAAACGGGCCAAATACTTCTAAAAATAGAGACTGTCATTTTAAGGGAAGTGAGCCCAGTGAAAGCCCACACTTAGTGTATCACAGTTTGATTTTGCTCCTGAAGCAAATCTGGCTGTAATCTTCTTTTGGATTTCCTTTCCTTGCTACTCCTGTGCTTCTTGCATATTTTTTCCTTAATTCTGCATGCAAATATTTCTCCAGTAGACACTAGTTTCTAATGTTCCATGTTTTTAATTTCTGTGTGCTGCATTTTAAACAGATGGGCTTTCTTCCAGCTATTTTAAGATAGAGAAAAGAAGAGACCAGGGGAATTAAAAATAATGCCTATATTAGATGTGTATTTCAAGTTGCTTTGATTCTCTCAGGTGCTTTAGAGAGTCACGCATTCTTCTTCATCACTAGCTCTCTTGCGTCCTACTCACAGATCAATATTCATCGCTAGTTTTCTGGCGTCCTACTCACAGATCAATAAGCTCTGCTCTCAGGCATACTAACCTCTTGGCATAATCAGCTTTTCGTTCAAACATGCCATCTGTGCTTCACCAGGGCCATCTTTCTCTCATGAAACTGGCAATAGTGACAAAGTACATTTGAATTCCCGGTTCTCATAATCATCAAGCAGTCTGTGGTTCTCATTTGTAAATACAGCCTCCTCTATTTGGAAAACTCCTACAGCCTGTTACAGTAACTCAAAGTTCACATTTATTTTCATGCTGGAGAAAAAATGCCTCCTGGTATTTCTTTTAGACCACTCATCATTCTATAGTGTTTTTCCATGTTCCCCCAAACAGCCTCCTTCTTTGCCATCATGCTTTTTCCCCTCTAAATCCACCAACATGGAGGCTGAAGGAAATTGGATAGAAATCTCTATGGGAACTGTCAGACCATTCTTTAATCAGACCTACAGGTTGCTGCTCATGAGACATTGGTTCTCTGCCCAGACATTAAGTATGATTGCCCAGAGGCAATGTGCAGGGAAGCATGACAGCCACCCATGAAAACATGCTAACTCACCAGAGATTTATTTCCTCCTTTACTATCTGAAAACAACAAAACAAACAAAAATGGTAAGCCCTAATAACAGGCCAGCACTCTTGCTAGATCTAAGCATTTTCAGGACAGATTAGGATGCTGCTTATAAAAAGAGGTCTCAATCTGTTTTGAGGTTATACAAATTCCAATGGATTTTCTTTTTCTTTTTCTTTTTCTTTTTTACAAGAAATAAATGCCTGAATGCTGCTGAAAAGTTTTTTTCCTGGCTGGTTTTAAGTCTTCCAATATTTCCAGAAACAAATATGAAAAATTATGTCAATGGAAAGCATGTGAGATTAGCCTCATTGGATAGTCCCAGAGAAGCAAGAAAGATTAGTCAATTAGAAGAGATATTCTCTGGGGCTTTAGCAGTGACATAAGCAATTGTTTTTCAGTTTTGTAAATTTTGTACCATTTGTAAAGCATCGAAGAAGGCTTTAGCTCCACTGTAGATGAGCTAACATTTCCTTTGGCTACCAAATGCTTGTTAATTCCAGGATGTGAAGGTTAAGCCCAGTTTTGAAAATAGCAATTTAGGAATCTACAAAATGTTCATATTTCCCCCTAAATGTTTTTTTACAATAATATGAAAAAAATTGAATAGCTGGCTTTGTTTATTGTTATCACTTTTGGCTGATATTTGGTCAGAGAAATACTAATCAATTCTGAAACATTGAATAAATACCTCCTAAATGTCAGGTGCTATATAAAGCATTGATGTTGGAGAGGAAAAGCATGTATAGAAATGTACAGGACTATTCTTAGTATAGGTTTGCTGATTTATGGATCAGATATATTCCTAAAAAGGTATGTATAATTCAAATTATATAGAATTTTTAATATAAAAGTAGATATAGCTTATCTCTATTTCACACATATATTTATCTATATACTGCTCAGATATAGATATAGATATATGTATTGTATCAGAGTTTAGATCACCCTGTACCTTCATATGTAACTCCAAATATATAATATGCACACACACATACACACACACACACACTTATAACCTCTCAAATTAGATTGCAAGCTGGATTTTGAATTTTTCTCAAAATGTTGAGAGGAATGCAGTATGCATTGTAGGTGCTCAAAAAAAATTGGTTGATGTTAACATACCGATTCAATGAGAATAGATCATTATACAGAGACCAAGTAAGTCATCTTCAGCAGAAAGTCCTCTCCTAGGTACCTTAAAGCATATATTTTCTTTCTCTAGGGATGCACAGAGAATTTAAATACAAAAACAATATTCTATTCCACTGAGGTCCCAGCTATATTCACACTCCAAATTTGAAAGGATCATTCCCATTAGAATCACAGTGTGTAGATGTTAGTTTCAGTCCCCAGAATCTTATATTGTAAGTCTTTGTTTTCCTTATTTAGAGCCATAGAGTTGGGTTCAAGTCAGTGGGGGATAGTAACCAACTTTTCTGTCACAAGTTTGAATAATAGAAGATAAAGGTGTGCTCTTCATGAAGAATTGGTATGTAGTAGAGAAAAATATTTAGCGACTTGATACATGGCAAAAAATAACTCTTGCATGTGAGTGATTAAACACTGAGGAACAGAGGCATCACCAAGGCCTGTATGACTAGATTCAGTGCATTGTAGCAAACACTTGTATACACGTTTCTATTCCCTGCAAGAATACGTGCTGCGAGGCAGTGGGTGTTTGTGCCTTGTTCAGCTTTGTGGTCCATTTCACAACACACTGTGCAGCATTTGGGGATAAATGAGGGAGTCTTGGAACTTGAGGTGTGACTCAGAAGCTTCCTCTCCACACGTGATTGTGCCTAAGTCTTGGAAGAAGATTATGGTTTCTGCTGGGCTCGGTTTCCTTCCTCAATGCTTCCATAATAACACAATTTTATCATATTTCTTGAATTGTAGGTTTACTCCTGTATTATCAAAGGTGGGTCTATTTTCCGTTATCTTCATTTCTTTTTAAAGTCAAGTGCAGTGCTTGCACATTTGATACATGTTTGTGAATGAATGAAGAAAATGATACTTGGCTAGCTCTAAGGTTGTATGAGGTTCCCAGTTTATGTGTCTCTACAAACAATGTGTTTATTTTCAGAATCTTGATGTTTATCTGGGAAAACTAGCCACTAATTCCTAGGGATTAATTTACCCAGAGTAAATAATGATGTTCAGAGACATAGTCTTCCTGTGTATTGAATCCATGATGAAACTATGAAAGAAAATAAATTATCCAACTTCTTATTAAGTTGGGAAATTTCTGAAGGCACACAGAGCATAAGGTAGTGATGGAAATTTACTTTTAGTGCTCACATCCAATATAAATAAAAAACAAAATTCCAAAGAAGGATAATTTTGTTTCACAGGGTGAAAAAATAGGTATGTCTCTATTTTGTGTTGAATAAATAACTTTAAGTATTTAAAGAGACAGGAAATGGACTACAGTATTTCCCAGTAGAGCAAAATAGAATTTCACATTTTTTGTTATTTTATATGAAATGAATCTTTGGAGGTTACCTTAAAAAATGGCAGCTCCTAGTGCAGAATTATTATATACACACTTACTCTTCATTTAGTGTTGGGCAAGTCATTTTGCCCTCAGATGCTCAATTGCCTTATCTGCCAAATAGTTTGTGGAGAATTTATGAGGATTAGGAATAATTAATGTCAACTATCTGGTGAAATGTATCACATATATTTGATGCTCAGTAACTAATAGGTGTTTCATTATCACCATCATAATGATTGTTGTGAGTCGTTATTATGAAAATTAACTTAAAGTTTGAAACAGATTTTAAACTTACAGCACAAAATATTACCAATAGTTCACACTGCTAATAAACAGAATATACTGTGTTCTTCCCAAATCATGGTATTTTTCTTTAGTAGAGGGAATTAAATGACCTACCAAGTCATTGGCTTTATTTTTAACTGAACTAGAGGAAGACACACATAGTCGTATACATACTAAATTTCAATGGGCTCCTTGAAAATTTGTAATTTATAATTCTATCCTAGAGACCAAGAAAAATCTGTTCCTAATGAGTTTGCCAATTTCAATGTATTTCTTGAATTGTAGGTTTACTTCTGTATTATCAAAAGTGGGATGCATTGATTATGTGATTGTTTAGAATATTATGAAAGACTTCACACAGGATTATATAGAAAAACATACTTTAAACATACTTTAAAAACCTCATACTTGACAAAAAATAAAATTTATTTTTATGAATGGTGTTTTTAAAAATGATAAGACATCTTTGACACTTGTTTCAAAACTGATTGTTAATATATTTTTATGAAATTGGAAATTAGTATGGAATTTTTAGAGAGTAGTTTATGTGTAGGTCAAAAGTCACAAATTTGTCTTCCCTTGATCAAGCAAATAAAATTTTCAAAAGGTATTCTTAAAAACATAATTTTTATGCCATCTCCATATGGAGATGTGTGTTAAACATTTTCTATGTAGTGAAAGGGCAATAGTACTCATAACAACCAATACTTATGTAATATTTACCCTGTGCCAGTGATGCTTTAGATGCTTTATGTAGTCATTTCATCCTTACAGGCCTGCTCTTTGTTGTACAGATGAGGAAACTGGGGTGCAAAGTGTTTAAGTGAAATGCCACAGTGCAGCAGACATCAGACTGTAGATTTCATGCTCTAAGTCATTTTATTATTTAGCCTCACAAATAGAGAAAACAATCTATAATTTAGTAATACAGAAGAGATGATGGAGAATTTTAATTGGACAGAATATTATGCAACAGTTAAAATAGACTTATGGAGAATATAAAGCAATGTGGACTTTAAAAAATAAACTAGGGATGCCTGGGTGGCTCAGCGGTTGAGCACCTGCCTTTCATGCCCAGGGTGTGATCCTGGAGTCCTGGGATCGAGTCCCACATCGGGCTCCCTGCATGGAGCCAGCTTCTCTCTCTACCTGTGCCCCTGCCTCTCTCTCATGAATAAGTAAATAAAATTAACATATGGATATTTTTTATTTTATAAATTTCCTTTAATGTCCAAATATTTCTCTGGCAATTTAAAAAAATCTGGTAGTTTGTAGACATTATACTCTAGCAAGTATTTTAGCTGTGTACTCTAGCTAAGATTTGTAAACAGAGGATTTAGTTGAATCTTTCCCTTCCTCTCACACATAGGTACAATGCTAATAACCTCACCACTGAATTCTCAACGAAGATCCATATGCTGCCTTTAGCATGTCATCTCTTTCAGTATGTTTTTACTATCCTCACAGTAGTGTAGGATATTGACTACTCCTTCTTAAAGCAATGTTGATAAGTTCACAGTACAAGATGGAGATAAAATGATCTTTTGTTCATTTGTTTTAAATGCCATATGTTACAGAGATTACAAATATTGAGAGGTAGTGAATGATTTTTCTTTTTCTTCTATTTCATGGGACTATTTATCAGCGCCTATCTAACATTCTGTTCAGGAGATTGTAATGGCAGAGAAATCATAGGACACCAGCCCAGGCTGATGAGACCCTGACAACAAATTAGCTGGTCCTCCGATCTTACAACAATAAAAATCAGTTTGTGAATAGGGAAGCTTGTGTATAGATACTCATCTTTCCCCTTTCTCTCTAGAAAATTTTGGAGAACTCACCTAAATATTGACTGGGTAAGTTTAAGGCATTAGGTTATATTTTAAATATATAAACTCAGTGAGTGTCTATGATAAATCAATCAAAATTTTAGAAGTAAACCGATTTCTTATTACAATGAAACTAAAAAATCAGATATGGGATAAAGTGGAAAAATTGTATTAATTTCTCTTTTATTTAGTGTCAAAAAATAAACTGATTGATCTGGCTTTGCTTTTGGATTTTCTATGGAATTAATTTTTGTAGGATACTTATAAGTACTGTATTTACATTTGTTTTCTTTTTCTTTTTAAAGTTTTTTTTAAAGATTTTATTTATTTATTTATGAGAGATGCAGAGACACAGGCAGAAGGAGAAGCAGGGAGCCCGATGCAGGACTTGATCTCGAACCCCTGGGATCACTCCCTGAGCCGAAGGCAGAATCTCAACTGCTGAGCCCCCTCAGGTGTCCCTTAAAGTTTTTATTAATTTAAATAGTCTCTATATCCCACATGGGGCTCGAACTCATGACCTCGAGATCAAGAGTCATAAGCTCCTCTGACTGAGCCAGCCAAGTGCCCCTATTTACATTCATCTTCTAAAAAGCCTTGGTCACCATTCACAGATTCTTGTTCTAGCACTGAACAAATTTTAGCATTGCAGTTCTTGCTACCAAATTATCTTGGGGGTTAAAAGAATCCACTGCTATTGGAAAGGGTGTACCATGCCTATCTCTCTAAGCCGATATTCATCAATCTGTGCCAAATAGTAAAATGTCATTCCTATTAAACCATCAATAGTATGAACTTTTATTTTCCAAGCAGCAAAATTTATTTATGGATTGGACTGTATCCCAAATAAAAGTTATTCTGAGGGATTTGTAATAGAAAATGAAAAGAGATTCTACCAAAGAGCTTTGCAAACAGCATCACACAGTCATAAACTGTAAAGCACAATCAAACTGTGTCATAAAGCATGAAAACAATGTCATAAACCATAAACAAACTGTCCCGTACTGATACCAGGCCAGCTGGATGTTAATGAACTTCTTTTAGAAGGCCTTAATTTTTGCATTTCCTGTGACTCAGCCAAGCCTCCCACTCTCTGTTGAGGAGTCATGGATCATTTTGCAGTAGTTTGCAGCATGCACTTCTTATGCTTTGATGACATCAGAAGTAGTTATATTTAGTCACTAAAAGACACATATTTCCCATGAAACCAGCCATGGGCTCTCCTTTACTAAAATAAGATACCACTCTTCACCAAATCATAGCAGCTAACTTTTATTGGACATTCACTGTGGTCAGGCACTCTGCTGAGTATGTTGTAATCTTCTTAATGAGCATAATTATTACTCCCATTTTTCAGAGAAGCAAACTGAGGCACAGAAGCTGAAAGACTTGTTCCAGGTCACACAAAGAAGTCAGAATCCTAAACCAAGCAATCTGGCACCAAATTACCTGCAATAGTCTCAGTCCTTCTTGGCTTGCTCTTGCCCCAGCCATCAGCTCCTGGCAGCTTCCATGTCATCTGTGCTCCAGTCGACACTGGATGACTTTGTATTTCTCCACAATCCCGGTTTTTCCATTTTAAGCTAGACCTCCTTGTCATGCACTGCCACTGCCCCCCTGAGCTTGCTGGACTCTGGTTTCTCCGTGAGGGATATGTGCCGGCCTGCATTTAAACCAAGGCACTAAGTAGGCCTTGGGAGAAGCTCTGTAGAGGAGGGGGGATGTGTTACGGGACAATGAGGAAAGAGAGCTACTTCTTGTTACCTTAGTGTTTGTCTGCTTAATTTGCAGTGGTGGTTTGAGAAGGATATGGGAAAAAAACATTACAGTAAAGGTAGCTGGGATCCCAGATCTTCTTCTGTGCTAAGCATTAACCCCTTCATTGTCAGATAATGGAAAGTTACAAGGACTGTGGAGGGAGCTAGAGTAGGTAGGAGAGCTCTAGAGAAATTTGAGGGCATGATCTGTTTATTGATAAATATGATATGTTCCTTAAATATTTACATTTTTATTTATAGCCCTACCAGTGTGTCTTGGTTAAAGAGTCTTTCTTGGTAGCGCCTTGTGTTAGTGGTATAAGTGGAATTCTAACCACTGCACACACAACCCTCCCCCCGCCTCAAATTCTTTCTTCTTCCTCTTCTTCTCTTAGATCACACTGAAATATGATTTTGTTTAGTGACAATCCATTTATATTCTCCTCTCAAAGTGGAGCAATTCTTCCCTGTCTAGCTTTACTGACCAGAATACATTGAACTCTTTATTTCGTCTTGGAGCCAATATTAACAGGAGCCAAGTTCACAATATATTCCAAATTCTGTGCTCCCTGGTCCTATATTTTCATTTCTTTCAGAATTAAAACTTTCTTATTAGATATGTGCTGCTTTATCCTCCTGTTGGTGAATGGCAAAATTAATGTCATCTGTCAGGGCTGGGAGTTTAAGAACTGAAATCCAGATTTTAGAGAATGGATAACTCAGGATAACTCAGTTCCTACTCTGTTTTGCTTGGCCCCCTTCACTTTCACCTACTTAATACTCTCTCCCCCTTCAGGCACCTGGCTATTTTTGCATCATCCACATTACATCCTTTAATAGATGACTTCTAGCGGCATTAAGCTATGCTTTTGTATCTGTGATGTTAACAAATAACGAAGTATAACATCCCCATCATCCTCCAGCTTTGAACATCACAGTGAAACATCTCAAGAGAATTGTTGATACACACTGTTTCAATGTCACCTCTCACTCATTAACTTATTCTGATCTGCTTCTGTTTCTTCCATTTCCCCTGTCAGTGGCCTTCCTCCTCGTATTACTCAACCATTTGTCCTTCAGCTGCATATGTCATGGCTTCTCTGGAAGCAGTCTCTTCTCCAGCTTATGGGGCATTTTCCAGATTCTGTTCCTACTTCCCTGGCTGCTCCTTCTCAGTCTCCCTTGCTGACATTTCTTCTTTTTGACCTTACAAGTTGGTGGGCCTCAGGTCGGTGTCTGTGCTTGTTATTCTTATTTTCTCTCCCCTAAACTTTCTCTTTGCCTAATTACAAATGGTATACCAGATAGAACCATGTAAAAACTGGGGTCTGTGTAAATAAGTGAAAATGAGATGAATATCAGCCTAATATTTCTAACCGAAACCTCTTTCCTGAGTTCCATATCCACTGTTTACCTGACATATCCACTGGATGTCTAATAGGCATCTCAAACATAAAACATGTGTAAGATAAAATTTTTATCCTGCTCAATTTTAAGTTTTCTCTGTCATTTAATTCCACTACTAAAGAGTCATTTTTGATGTATGCATTTTCCTCACCTCCAAAATAGAATCCATCATCAAGTCCTTTCTCTTCTTTCATCAGTTTATATGTTGGATTTCTAGGTCCACTCTCAGCTACTCTAATCTAAGTGATCTTACATCTTAAGTGAGCACTATAATAATTCCCTATCTGCTTTTTCTGCTTCCACTTATTCTCCTATTACCCAATCTCTAGCTACCAAGTAAGACTCTTTAATCAAGACACACAGGTAGGACTGTAAATAAGAAACATCATATTTTATCAATTGAAAATATGTATACCAGACTCTCATACTAAACAATCAAGAAAACATAGGTAATAGCAACAAAGATACCTCCTTAAACATGTCCCAATGCATTTAGACTAATCCAAATCCTTACCATGGTTCATACTAAAGGTTAGAAAACTACAGCCTGCAGGCCATGTTGAATCCACTGCCTGTTTTTGTAAATGGTTCTACTGAGATACAGTCATGCTCAGTCAATTACACATAATCTAGGATTATTTTTGCACTACAGTGGCAAATTGAGTCACTGCAACAGAAATCATTTGGAGTGCAAAGCATATATTTACTATCTGAGCCTTTACAGAAAATGTTTGTTGGTCCTGGTTTATACTGTCTTGCACTATCTACTTCCTACCTAGCTCTGAACTTCTCTCTAGCTACTCTGCCTTTAGCTCACTTACAACTCTTCACCAACAGGCCTTGTTCCTATTACAGGACTAGAGCTAGTGCTTTATGCCATGTGGGATTTCTTGATATCTTTATAAGGAATGTTCTTTCTCTGGATCTTTGATTGGCTGGTACTTTCTCAATATCTAGCTCTCTCTTCCTAGGACAGAGGTATTCCTTGACATTCTATCTAAAGTTGCACCTGATTGCTATCTCATTGCAAATTTTTTTATTTCTTTCATAGCACTTATCACAGTAATTACCATGCAGACACTAGCCACAAGACAGCTAGTATAGTAAAATAATATTAGAAAACTAGACTTTATGGCAAGACATATTACTAAATAGACAAGACTTTACTAGGTATAGACAAGATTGTCTGGGGATATATAGATACCAGATGAAATAGGCTTTAAAGCAAGAGAGGAGGTTGCCTGGGTGGCTCAGCAATTGAGCATCTGCCTTCAGCTCAGGGCCTGATCCCGGGATCCGGGATCAAGTCCCACATCAGGCTCCTTGTGGGGAACCTGCTTCACCCTCTACCTACATCTCTGCCCCTCTCTCTGTATCTCTCATGAATAAATAAATAAAATCTTTTTAAAAAGCAAGAGAGAGTAATAAAAAAAAAAACCTGACATTTCATAATCATAAAAGGTTGGTTCATAAGAAAAATCTTAAATTTGTATGTATCTAATAGCATAACCTCAAAATATATAAAGCGAATTTGGATAAGTTGCCCAGAGAAAAGGAAATATTCACAATCACATGGTTGAAGGTTTTAATACCATTATTTTAGTAGCTCACATAAATGCACAGATAAAATGTCAGTAATAGGTCCTATCCACTCCTACTGAATTACATACATTTCCTTTTCAGGTCTTGGTAGCCCACCCAATATATTTCCACGGCACCAATATCTACCATTCTTAAGGAAACTTTCTATATTCTGTTTATTTAATAGCCTCCCATACTTTCACACTGATTGGAGACAATTACTAAGCCTGTGGACAGGTAGATGAATTGAGACCCAAAGCTAAATAATTTATAGCAGGTCATGGAGAGAGTAATGAGGCCACGTGGCTAAAACATTCAAGCCTTGGTCTTTCTGACCTGTATTTTTTCCATGGATTATACTTCCTCCTCTGATGAATGAGTTAGCAATTTACTGTATCTTTTTCCTGTAATTGCTGTAAACCATTTTCTTCTTAATATTATACTCAGGTGGGGATTAGCAGAGATTAATGTCACCATTAACTCCCTAAAGGATGCTGGAGTGGTGTTTCCTACACCATTTTTGTTAAGTTTGCCAGTCTGGCTCCTGCAGAAATGGACAGACACTAGAGAATGACTATAGTACAGATTGCTTCAAGCTCATACAAGTAGAAACCCTGAGTGCAGTTGTTGTGCTCAATGTAGTATCATCGCTAGAACAGATTTAAAAAGCCTCATGTTCTCATGGTATGCAGCCATTGATTTATTGAATGCATTTTTCCTATTCTGGTCAGATAAGAGGATCAGACATAGTTTGCATTTATGTGACTGGCACAAACACATTCATTTATGCTTTTGCTTCAGGGCTATGTTAACTCTCCTGCCCTCTGTCATAATACAGTCTGAAGAGATTCAGACTGTCTGAGTTTCTCAGAACATTGCATTAATCCATTATATGACATCATGTTGATTGGATAAGAGGTGGCTAGAAAGCTGGAAGTTTTATGCTCTTCTAGTGATAGAAGATAAACTATATGAAGCATTTACTTTTAAAAACTTGTAAATTCTCTGCCCTTTTGAATTGTAAATCTCCCAGCCTCTTGCCAGCTTTAGTACCTAGGAATGTCTTTCTCAAAGACTTTCCCTTAGAAATGTAACCATCAAGAAAGATAGTTCCCAATTCCCCAGGCTCTGTGGGAGGGTAGCAGCCTAACTTGGGTAAGCGCCAATTAGCACACACAGATGGTCTAATCACATTGATCAGCAACACTCCCACCTCTAACCTCCAGTACTTTTCTAATAGTTCACCCCAGTGTTTAAAAATTCACCTTCAATCTCTCTCTCTTTCCTAATGCAATAGCATTTCCCACCAGGTTTATTGAGATATAATTGACATAGAACATATAAGTTTAAGGTGTATAATGCAATGATCTGATATATGTGTATATCGTGAAATGATCATTACAGCAAGTTAACATCCATCAATTCATAGTTACATATTTTTCTTCTTGTGATGAGAACTTTCAACATCTACTCTTAGCAACTTTTCAATATACAATCAGCATTGTTCACTTGAACATAGTCTTCCTTGTCTATTTAATTCCATCTATATAATCCTTCTTTGACTCAGGTTTCATGATGAAAAGAACTGGAGAAGCTGCTTTGGATGTATTGAGGTTTTCCGAGCTTCCCTTTAAGCCTCGAACCACTTACTTCTGGACCATGAAATGAGAGAAGAGCAAACATTTATCTTATTTGAGCAGCTGAATTTGTGTTATCTCTTTGTTGGAACAGCTTGGCCTATGTCATAAGTAATACAAGACCTATTTGACCAAGTTCTTTTAAAAAGAAGACAGGATGGAGTTTGAAAAACAAAACAAAACAAAACAAAAAGATATTTAACTTTTTTTTTCCCTCCGAGCATGAATATGGCACTGAACTTTGTTAAAAGTCAAAACTTAGGAAAATATAAAAGTACATGTAACATCCATCACCAAAAAATTGAAATAAATGTAATATTTAAAACTTGGACCAAAATTGTATTGTTCAGAAACAAAGAGATGAGTTTATAATATTTTAAGATTCAATTTGGCCAAGTTCTACAATGAATTATTTCTTAGAAAAACATTGCAGAGAGCCCACCTAAAACCCATTTTATTTACTCAATATTTAGATTGCTTTAAAAAAGTGAATAGAGGGGATCCCTGGGTGGCGCAGCAGTTTAGCGCCTGCCTTTGGCTCAGGGCGCGATCCTGGAGACCCGGGATCGAATCCCACGTCAGGCTCCCGGTGCATGGAGCCTGCTTCTCCCTCTGCCTATGTCTCTGCCTCTCTCTAGCACTCTCTCTGTGTAACTATCGTAAATAAATAAAAATTAAAAAAAAAAAGATCTGTGAAAAAGTGAATAGAATAACATAAATGTAGAAAAGGATACTTCAGTGTTATTATGTAATGCATATTTTCTGATTTTCTAATGAGCTTTTTGCTGTGTCCATATTACAGTTTTTTGGGATAAGGCTAATCTTCACCATGTCATTCATTGATGCCCTTTCTTCTTTCCTTTATTCTCTCCATTTGTAAATATTCTTTAAATTGATTCAGCACAAACTTGTGAATACATATATTGTTCCTGGAGCTGTTTTGGGTGCCAAAGTGCTAAAGAGAACCTCAACGGGAGTTGGACAATAAAGTACAAACAAGTCACAAAAACAAGAGAATATTTGTGATAAATCAGAGGTGGGCGTAGGAGAAGGAAAGTGGATGCTGCCAAGGAGACTAACTGGATGGGGAAGAAAGAGCTATGAAGCTGGCTGGGCATGTCCACTTGTGCAGAGGCAAGAAAGAGGATTCCAGACCCCGGGAAGTACAATTGCAAAGACCTCTGGCAAGGAGAAAGCTTGACTCCCCAGAAATGGTAACAGCTAAGGAAAGGGAATAAAGTGAGCAAGGAAGAGAATTGAGTTGGGATGAGGTGGAACTAGAGGAGCATGATTAGAGAAGTAACTTATGAGACAGCTAAGGAGGTTAAATTCTGTTCTAAGCACAAAGTAGAGTTTTAAGGGGAACAGTAATAGGATCTATTTACATTTGTCAGGAAGCACTCTGGCTGTGCCTAGATTAGAAGAAAGACTATCTTATCCTTCATTATTGAAGTCATAGGCTGCTGGGGGTGGGGATTCAGGAAAGTCATGACTGCCTTGCTTTGGGAACTTGTAATGAAATCTCTGGACACCAGAACACATTTGTATATTATGGACTGATTGGTTTGAAAACGTTTCTCGTTTGTATGCTAGTCAGACTTTCAGCCAGATGGCTTGAGGCTGAAAGGAAAAAAAATCTATCCAGCTAGGCACAGGTTTTTTTGTTGTTTTGGTCCCCTGTTTTTTAGTAGGACCTGAAGAGATGTGAGAATCAGGAGTCACAGAGTAGTTTGACCTCTGAACCCCACAGAGCTAAGAAGATGAGCGATGAGAGAGGAGAAGACAATCTCAGAAGACATGCGGATTTCTCTGGGGCATCCAAAAAACAAGCACCACAACACACATTCCCTCTAGCACTCTACTTTAAGTCTGCATCATGTTTATATTACTTACCCACTCATCTTCTCCACATCATGATTTAAGAAACAAAATAAAACCCTGTTCTTTAAACTTTTCAACACTATGAGTATCACAGTGAAGTTAAATGAGTTGGAATTAAATCATTCATGCGCTCATTTATATGCAGCAGAAAATCCAGAGTAACTGCTCTAATACTTGGCAAATTATTATTTAGGAGAGGAGCATATTTGAATAATTAATATAAATAATTAACATACTTTAAGACTATTCTTGCTGTAATGCCAATAGGCATTACGGGAAAAGGGATTTTAACCATCTGCAAGAAACTATATTGGACAAGTATCCTTGACGATGATTAAAACTCAACAATTTGATTTTTCTTTATTTTATGAGATGACTAAATGCATTTGAAATACTTCATTAACTAGAAAGTCTGCTTTATGCCATCCAGAGATGAATTTATACTTGTGAAATATGCAAATATTTTTAAGGTATAAAATTTTAACTGCTGTTGAATTCAACTGAAGCACCATGAAAATTGAAACATAGCTCATAATTCCATATTTCATTTTAACAACCTTGGCTAAACATTTTTTTCAGAATTGAGATTTATGAAGTAAATCAATTTTAGTGACTATGATCTCACTTCCCCAAGTAATGTCTGCCAGGCTTCGTGGGGTACAACTTCCATCCTCAGATTCCAAACAGGACTAGAGTGGGAGCCTGGCTGTGCAGGAAGTCAGGAGCCAGCCCAGCAGCTGCAAAATCCACCTTTACATATTTTCTTAGTCCTTTGTTTTAATCAATATCCTCTTCTAAGCTGTAAAAATGGGATTTAAAACTTGGCAGCATTTGTCTTGCACATGTTGGCTTTAAAAGATATTTAACATTAAGAAAATTAAGAAAATATAATGAAAAGGAAGATTTTGATTGCACCTGCAGTATTTTCATGGTAGGAAAGGTTTATTTTTATAGCCAATAAAACTATCTAGGTGTGTTGTCTGGGGTGCTCAGATATTAGTGAAAAGGGGATAGGTAGGGTGAGAGGAAGGGATTGTGAGAGGAGCTCCAGAAATTTGGAAACAGGAGAGAAGAGGCATCCATTGTTATCTATGGAAGGAAATCTGGCTTGGATGTCAGATCATCTTGATTTTTAGCTCAGGTTTATAAACAAAGCCATCTTAACCACCCCAGTAATAAGAGATCCAGAACAGATCCAACCTTTGTGTGAAGCTTATATATTTCTGGTGGAAAAAAATAATTAAAATTGTGAATACAAAATTAGGCATGGATCCCTAAAAGGGAATTATGTAGTGAGGAATCTTGAAGCTTATATTCTTAGTATCATGTTAAATTCTGCTCCAGGTAGAATGACATCTGATCAGGTAGATATCAGAATTGCTACCTTCATATGATATAGCTGAGATCCAAGGATAAGAAGTGGCTTCCAGCTGGTACCTGGTAAAGCTAAGCCTTGGACCTGGCTGGTCTCATGAAGTTGGAATCTCTGCTCCTTCTATCACACAGCAGGAGCTCCATATGTGACCTCAGGCAAGTTACTTTACCTCTTTGGTCCTTCAGTCCCATCTTGAAAAATGAAAGTCAAAGCAAAATGAACATAAAGGTCTTTCCAGTTTAATAAACATACTGGCCATTTATGCAGGTTTAAAAACAGCAACATTATCTTTGCCTCTTCTCAGAATCTCACTCCCCATGATCTGGCAGACTGTAACATGATGATGGGTAGTACTGCTGTGACATCAGCCTCCCAGGGTTGGATTGTTGGTCCTACCATAGAATAGCTGTGGATGCTCAGGTAAATCACTTCTATTTTCTCCTTTATAAAATAATGATAATAGTCCTGACAGCAAAATTTATAATGATTATTACATAACTTCATCCATAGTGCAGTAAAAATTAGCCATTATGTCTTGATCAATCGTCAAATCAAAAACAGTTCCTATTTATACCCTTGAGCCACCTTCTTCCCCCATCATTTTTCTCTTACCATTTCAAGAAGGATGCCTTCCCAGAATTCACCTCATATCAGGATACAACCAGGGTATAAGCATACCTGCCTTTCCCATTTCTACTCTGCTGTTTCCCCACATACTAATAAAAACAATGTAGGTGGGACACATTCTCTCAGTATTTAAGAGCCCACCGTCTTTCTGGGTTTCTTTGGCCATCCCTCTGCTAAACCAATATGCTTTCTGGAGCACCTGGGTGATACAGTCAGTTGAGGAACCCACTCTTGGTTTCAGCTCAGGTCTTGAGATCAAGCCCTGAGTTGGGCTCCAAGTGGAGTGTGCTTGGAGTTTCTCTCCCTCTGCCTTGGCCCCTCCCCTCCATGTTTGCTCACTCTCTCTCTATAAAGTAAATAAATTTTTTTAACAACGGGGGTGGCTCAGCGGTTTAGTGCCGCCTTCAGCCCAGGATGTGATCCTGGAGACCCAGGATCCAGTCCCATGTCAGACTCTCTGTGTGGAGCCTGGTTCTCCCTCTGCCTGTGTCTCTGCTTCTCTTTCTCTCTCTCTCTCTCTCTCTCTCTCTCTCTCTCTCTCTGTGTGTGTGTGTGTGTCTCTCATGAATAAATAAATAAAGTCTAAAAATTTTTTAAAAAGCAATATTTTTCATTTATTTTTTCTTCTAAAAGACCACATTATCTTTGGAGCTGCTCTTTCTCCTTTCTGTTACTTGTCCTCAGGGATTCTGTCTTTTTCTGCTGAGTGAGGGAGCTTTGAGTTATGTCTCCTTCTCCCAACCATTTCAGCTCCTCTGGTTAGCTGCAGACTGCTACAGTCACCAACTGGCTGGGGATGTGGTGAGGCAAGAGTTTGCCTCTCAAAGCCTTTGTTTTCTCATTCACAAATTGGGATCACTGTTTCTCCATAACTGTGGTATGGATTAAATTAACCAAAGCATATAAACTAGTTAGCACACTGTCTAGCACACTGCAAGCCCTCAAGAACTATTGACTCTTATTATCGTCACAATCATTATTATGAGAGGTTTGGTAGCACCCCATTTCCTTTTCCCCTGCAAAATACTTTCCAGAATGGTTCCAGTAATAGCACTATTTCACATTCTGGAAATAATGAGCAAAAGGCTAAATATGTTGGTAAGATCATCTCCTGATCAGGGATACTTTTTATGATTGTAGAATCCATTTTTATGCTGATATATAGTAATCATATTGCATTCTTTTGAACCTCTGTTTTCTGCAAAAAAAAAAATCTTAAATGATTAAACATTCTTAAGAGATATTTACTTATGCTGTGATTGAGACTGCATTTTACTTCCCTCAAAACAATCTTTTAATAAATAATTTCAGAAGACATGTTCAAAATAGGAATGCCATCAGGGAAATGTTGATGCAGATGGGATTTTTTAGAGCTCAAAGTAATTAAGAGTTCCTGGCAATGAGAAAAAAACCTTTGAAGAAATAGAATCCAATTCTTTATCCATGATAATTTAATGTTGTACCTTTAAACTGTCTTATCAGTATTTAAACTGTACTAATAAGACAGTTTAAATACTAATTTATGATCCACTCAGGTTTAGCATAATGTCATATAACTGAAAACCTTATGTTCTGGGTGCATTTATTTAAAATATTGATTGAGTCAGTGTCCTATTTCAAAACGTTCTACTTTAATGCAATAAAGATAAGCTACTATCTTTAAAATGTCTTTAAAAATGACACTGAGTTCTGGAATTACTATTTGGCAAGAAAAGATAGCATTATATAATAACGAAAATTTGTGGGCTCTGAAAGTCCTCTAGAGTTTCTTGCGTATTAGTATTATTGATTAGGCTTCTGATGATTGACTAATGGCTAAACGTGTTTGGTTAAATGCAAACAAGTCCCCTATCAATAAAGAGTAACATTTTGCGTAATGGAAAAATGAGAACTAACTGACGATTTGCTAAAGTAAATCATAACACATAGGGATTCAAAGCATCAAAATCTCAATTATTGTCATTATAAAACTAAAATCCTTAACTGTTATATCCCGGAAACTATAAATTCAAATTTACAGGACAATTAATAGAACATCCAACCATTCTTTACTAACTTATTCATTAAGCATTATGAGTATCAACTACATACGAAAACACACACTAGTAGCTGTGTATGAGAATATTAAGAGACAAACATGGAAACTGAAGCCAAAAAATGAACAAAGGAGACAAAACAAAAAAATTATGAACTGTGACCTATTTGCAGTTTGAAACTTTAGAACTTTGAAAGAAACAAAGAGAAAGAAGTGTTAGAAAATAATAGGGGAATAAGAACTCAGAAAAGACAGCAATATTCTCGGAGGATAGAATATTTATGCTGAGGCCTAAGTGATTCCAGGAGAAAGACTGGAAGAACTCTAGCAGTAAAGTTCCCAACGTACCTGTTATTTGATAAAGAGGAAGGTTAGAATGGTCCAAGGCTAGTGATAGAAGAAAAAGAGGAATTGAGAGGATTTTGGACAGGGTGGAGTCAGATTACGCATATAAGTAGGACAGTTTGATTTTAGCAAATAGGCAATGGGGACCCTTAATATCTGGAAGGGAGTCATTTGACACAGAAGTTACACATTGGCTTCTTGCTACTAGATAGCAGATATTGTTTATCTTGAATCATAACAAATCAGATATTGTTTATCTTGAATCAGAACAAATCAGAATAAATCAGCAATGTAATGGAAGGAAATAAAGGAAAGGGAATATGGTAGGGAAGAATTATATAGAAGTGGAGGAGCACACTGCAAGTATGGGATTTTGAGACAAGGAGTAGCACAGCTTTTAATATTGATTTTTTTAAAAAGATTGTATTCCTTTATATCAGAGAGAGAGTGCGTGTGCATGGGCGCAGGGGGAGGGGCAGAGAGAGAGATTCTGAAGCAGACTCCATGCTGAGTGCTAAGCCCAACATGGGCTCAATCCCAAGACCCTGATGACATCATGACGAGAGTCAAAAATGAGAGTTGGAAGCTTAATCAACTGACTCACCTACATGCCTCAATATTGATTTTTAATATGAATACTCTCCTTTCCAGAGATTAGAAGCCTCAGTTTCTAATAGATGAACAATTCATTCAACAAATATTTATCATTTCATAAGTGCTGGGATTTTTCAATTTAACAAGATTTAATATAACCAGATTGATTGGACAATAATGGAAATCATGAATGAAGGATATAGAAAGTGAAAATCTCTCTGGTATAGATCTGCAGTTGCTTCAATTGAAGCAGTTGCTTCATTTGAAAATATTTTGTATACTGATCATATGAAACTATTAGCAAGGCTCTGTACAGTCTTTCTAAAGTTATACTAGATAGATTTACCATCAAATAACGTAACTGATGGCAGCAGAGCATTTCATGCCACTACGGATGTCTGAGATGGTACTGTCACTAAACTCAGACTAAAGATCCTTGGTCATTACAGGATCCTCACAGATCAGACCACAGATGTCAGCTGTAACTTAGTCACAGAGAGCCTGCTCTGAGGTTGGGACTTTTGCCTTTAGGCCATCTGCTTAAACTGTCAAGACTAGCAATAACAACCAAAAAGATTCTTATTTCACCCACAAGGTAAGCACAGACTCTTACCTTTTCTAGTGTTTGCTAAGCAATCCTTTTGATGGTTAGTTTTTAGATGTTTCTATACACCCCTTGAGACATCTGGTGTGCGGTCTCCATGGCTACTCTTTCTGAAGAGTTCTTTTGGCAACTGTACAACCGGCATGATTCAGGACTTTCATATTTTCAGTAGAACAATCCATCTTTATGATAAGGCCGTGATTGCCAATAAATTGGGTGTATCATAGGTTTTGAGTCTGATACTTATGTTAATGTCAGTTTCATTCTCAAAGCTTTAAAAAAAAACATTGATCTTTAAATCAGAAATCTCCTACATCACTATAGCAAGCAGATTCCCACAATATGGAAAGAAAAGCCATGACCCAGAGTCACTCAGCATGCTCAGCTGATAGAATATAAACTAGCACTCCCAGCTCCTGACTTCTATGTTGGCATACTGTCCATCTTTACTGCAGTACCCATATGAGAGTTTTTTTTGGGTGGTCTCTGCTTAACCTGAGTCATCAATCATCACATCATCATAAAGCCAAAATAGATGCACCTGTACAACTCACCTTGCTATGGACTGAAGGTTTGTGTCTCTCCAAAATTCACATGTTGAAACCCTAATTTCCAGTGTGATGGTATTTGGAGATGGGGACTTAGAGAGATAATTAGGTGATAAGGGTCTAAGAGCTTGCTTCCTCTTTCTCTCTGCCTTGTGAGAATACAACAAAAAGGTGTCCATTTGCAAACTAGAACTCCAGTTTGTCAGCATTTGTTGCTGGACTCCCTAGCCATTGGAGCTGTGAAGAGTAAATTTATGTTGTTTAAGATAACCACCCAAACTGCCATATTTTTGTTACAGCTGCCTGAGCTAACACACATCTAGAGTAATGGATTTCTTATTTAGGATTTATTAAGGAAATAATAGAAAAAAATTCTCTTAAACACCACCCCACAGAAACATAACTCAATTCCTCATTAGATATCTTTTCTCCAAGAAGTTTTCCCCAGTACCAGAATTCTCATTTTAGTCTCTGGATTGTGCAAGGAGATGCCAGATTCAAGAAAACATGGGTATGACTGTTTAAATTTAAAACATTTTTTGCAACCCTCGACAAGCTAAAACAGTAAACCAGGAGAAGTCCTGAGTGTTTCTACTTTCCCTTTTGCTTACAACATTTGGAGAATACATAAGCAATTAAGTTGAAATCATTTAATAAAGGGAGAAAAAAAGCAAGGTGAATAATAAACCAGCTAGAAGTTTAGCTCCTAAAAAACAGCATCATGAGCCACGTAATTTTCAAAACCCTTCTAGGATATGCCAATCTCATATATTTTATATATACATGTATATATGCAAATCCATTATCAAAATATTTGGGAAACTTGCATACTGCAGTTCTCACTTTGAAATATATTGACCAAAGTTCCAATAAGGTCAAACATAACAAATGCATTTAACTTGTTTAATTCAGGATGTCCCAAACTTAGTTGGGAAAAGGACTCATCTTCTTTTAGTTCCCGTTGTTATCTTCAAGAGCATACTTTGGCTCTAAAGGAGACAGCAAGCTGAGAATGGTGTTCACAGACCACTCTAGCCACAAGTCCTTATACGCTGACTGCTTGCTTTGAGAGCCCAGTATTTTGTCTTAAATTAATTGTTTGAATCACAACCTCCTGTAGAGCTGCCCCCCAATCACAGTGTAGTCAATTAATGAATGCTCACATTCACACACTTTCTGAAACATCCAGAATGATGAAGACTCAGCAGCACAGTGTGAGGACATGGCTCTGGGTGTCAGGAGACCAGAAAAGCAGGCTTGATGTAAATGTTTAATCCTGGGACTTTGTGCATCTGAACATTAAGGAGGTAAAAACAGTATCACTTCCTCCTCCAATCTATAATTCCATAATGCAGTCTCTTCCCATGGTCCCAAGGCAAAGATCTGAAATATTTGGTAGTCTCAGAGTTTAGTAAAGGTGTTCCCTGAGTTTTTGGGGTCTTTGGAGATTTCAGCAGCAAGAAGATTAAAGGAGCTTAAAAGGATAACTACTAGAGCTACTTCACAAAAAGATCTGAAGAAGCCCCTGCAATTTCCTGAAGAGATGAAAAGATTGTAAGAGGGAAGGAGGTTTCCAGCCAGTTTTCCAGTGATATACCACAAATGGGAATTTACTGGCAGATAATACCTCCAACTGAAATAATGGTGGCTGCTTTAACAACTAAATCCTTAAACATCAGCAGTTTATGCAAAGTTTTTTTCTTATTTATATAACAGTCCATTACAGCTGTTCCTGGTCAGCAGAAGTTTTTTTATCCAGACTGTGATCCAGGAATCAAAGCTTTCCATACTTTATAGTTAAGGGTCCTTTGCATCTAGCCCCAGAAAAAGAAGGAACACCTCCTACTTAAATGCTTTGTCCCAGTGACAAGCTTCT
The DNA here is from genome assembly GCF_011100685.1 of Canis lupus familiaris. Lineage (NCBI taxonomy): Eukaryota > Metazoa > Chordata > Mammalia > Carnivora > Canidae > Canis > Canis lupus. Next base: position 7,203,880 of record NC_049234.1, on the reverse strand, counting down.
TAACCAAACAGGCCATGGTTCCCCAGAGGCAAAGAGCTGGAAAATGGAGCTCTGGTCTAAGCAGTATTAAAGACAAAAGGAAACGGGACTGGAGAATTCTCAGAGCAGACAAAACCACATAAGCCATGTAAGCAAAATGGGTAAAATTTTGGATAATTTGGAATTGTAGCAGCTACTTTGGGAAACATTTAACTTAGATAAGATAGATAGTCAACCTTACAGGGCACCCTTGAAAAGTGAGGATCCCAAACCTCGCAAACAATGGAACACATTATTTGCTATGTAGCCACTCTTAAAAAACAAGATAACTGCAAAAATAGCTCTGAAAGGATTTTTACAGCATGCAAATAATCAATCTTCAGTTAAAAAGAATGTTGGCCTTCTGAGCAGGTAACCTTGACAGAGTCCATCTGCCAGAAACAATTTAAATCCAGCTATTTTGCTGAGTTTTACAATTATTGTACCTGAGGCATAGCTAAAATTTAAAAATGAGAGCTACAAGACCTCTGTGTCTGTCCATATGTCTATCATATATATGTAATATTTTTTAAAATTCTATTAATTGGCTTAAAGGAAAATAATCACTTATGTCAGTATTCCTAAAATGCTCAAATATAGAAACAGACCCAAATGATTTTCAAGGTCACATGATCTGGGATAATTGCCAATAAATAAAACCTAGTTTAAGTCTGTTGATTTAATAAAAGCAGACATGACTTCTGAGTTGTCAACATTAAATATAGTGCAAACATGCAACTTTTCTACCTGGGTTTACTAGTCAAATAAGCTCATGCTGTCTCTGTTTCAAAATTTATCAGCCAGAAAAAGAACTTAAGATGATAGTTAGCAAAAAAAAAAAAAAAAAAATCATGGTTAGCTATTTGATGTCTAATCTAAGCATAATTGTTAAAAACAGATAATTTAGAGAAAGGAAATGATGGGCAGCCCTGGTGGTGCAGAGGTTTAGCGCCGCCTGCAGCCCAGGGTGTGATCCTGGAGACTCAGGATCGAGTCCCACGTCGGGCTCCCTGCATGGAGCCTGCTTCTCCCTCTGCCTGTGTCTGTGCCTCTCTCTTTCTGTGTCCTCATGAATAAATAAATAAAATCTTTAAAACAAATTTTTAATTATGTATATATTTACTAATCTACAATATGTTGCTAGAGTGTGGTAGATAGATGCTAATATATAATAAACAGATAATTGCCTGTTTCCTAGTTTTCACTGGAAAGTAAAGATTACAAATATTTAAAATTTATGATCAACATGTAAAAATAGAACTACTAGAAACAATGAGTGAAGGGAAACAACTTTATATGCAAAATATGGTAAGAAAACAAGATGTGTTTCTATATGAAGAGTATTCAAGGAAGAGAAGAGGTATTTTTGTTAAGGAAAAAGAGAGTAAGTTCTAAAATAAAATGTCTCCTTATTCTAAAATAAGAAGGAAAATAAGACAAATCCTAAACGAATACAGAAAGTTGCAGGTTTGTGGAAAAGAAATTTATGTTGTGAGTTCAAAGCTGGTTAAATTGAACAGATTTTATAAGGGTTTTCAAGCTCATTTTAAAATGAACTGAATAATGTGCAAATACAAAACTAGAATTTAATTTTCTTTTAAAGCCATGCAGTTTTTACATTATTGGTCTACTCACTAGAAATTTAGAGAAAGTTTTTCTTTATTTTTAAGGTAACCTGTCCAGGAAACAAAGATTCTGTGCCTTAGAAAATATTTCCTGTGCTCCACATTGTCTTTATCGGGTCTTTGATTACTTAGAAAAATGGAATCTTTTTAATACTAAATGAGTTAAGATTTTTTTACAACTATGTGAAAGGTTTCTGTACTTGCCTATGAGATCTTTTTATTGTCACTGATTGGATAACTAAGTCTTGTTTTACAGTGACTTATGCTTCTGTTTGATCAAAGGTCTTCAATCTTTTGAAATTTTTCACAACCTTCCCCAAATCAAGTTCTGGATGACATCTCCTTGACCTCAAACTAACTAGACCTTTCCAGAGGGGCTCTGGAAAATCTCAAAAGATTTGCTTTCTCTCCTTATAAAATAGAGATTGATTTATTTACACTTAGTAGATACATTGAATTGCATGGGAAACATTGTCAAATAAAAAGTAATGTTTAACCCTTAGATTATATTTAGATGAGTACATATTACTAATATAATTTAAAAATTATGTGAAATTCTTCAACTTTCAATGTCCTGATGTAATATTACCAGTCATAATTCCAGTTATTATTTTGAAATACTGTAGAACACAAAACAACCAAATTTACTATCAATTGCATCATTGTGTATGTGTGTGTGTGTGTGTGTGTGTGTGTATGTGTGTGTATGAACTCAACAGATCTTTAATCAGGGCTATTTTTAAGTCTTTTGTCACTCATAGACACTCGTGTTACTCTCAATTCTTCTCTGAAAGCATTTACAATGAACTACATATAAAAATGCTTCATCTTCAAGATTAATGGAAAGGATCCTGACAAGTATTTAGAATATAGATCTCTGATAACTTTAAGATCATTACACTGAATTAGATAAGAATTTCTGAAATTCTAAATGAAACCAATTGACTCATAAAGCTGCTAACCCAAGATGAAGCAAAAGAAGAATTACAGAAGACTGAATGAACTGATGAGAAGAATTATAATATTTATTACTTCATTTAAAACATTGCTGGTTCTTTTTTTTTTTTTTCATTGCTGGTTCTTTAATGTTTTCTTTTCCAGATTTAAAGGACCTCATTTCTCCTCTTTTAAAGCTTTCTATAACTTACAGCAATTTGTTAAAATATACTTTGTAAACAGAAGTTGAAACATTTATCTTTTTCTTCTTCCAGAATTCAGGAATTCTTAATATTCTTGTTTTCATGACAATATATGTACTTACCTAGGTTCAATAAGAATCTGTTCTCTTTGTATAAAAAAGCTTAGTTTGGCTTCTTAGTTTAGAGAGACTTTAAAGATGTAATCAGAAATTTCTTATTACCCAACAATTTTAAAGTACGAAGGTTGACTTTACAGAGACAATAAAACCCCTTAGATATGACCAAAGCTTTGACTGAAATGTATTTGAGAATATGCATAGAATTACTATTCTTCCTTCACTTGCATAAATAATCAAGCCAAGCTTAATAAGATGAGCCTTATTTTACAAATGTGTTTCACTGTAAATATCTTTGATAAGAATGGGAGGACTATTAAAAAATGTGTCTCAATAGAAAACTGTAGTATACCTATTATCAGATTCTAGTCCTGTTAATGATGTTTGAGATTTTTGTTATCTACTTATAAACTTGAGAGAAACCACCACAACATATCATATATGGACAACCTTCATGTCTGTTACTGTATGGGCCACTCAAGAGAGTTCACCAGAATACCAAATTTACCTTCAAAGACAGTCAAACTGCAAACAGGAAAATCTATCAGACTGAAAATGCCATCTTTCTTCTAACATCTGAAGATGCTTCCAACTCAAATCTAGAAATTTTCTCAACTGACTGCTCTCCAAGCCCAGAAACTGAGCTTAGTGTTTGAACTTTAACCTTTGTTAACCTTTTGACCCTTGTTTAAAATTAACCTTTGTTTTTCTTGTTTCCATAGAAATGCCTCTCATTAAGTTACCTGATTGCTCACATCATTTGGAGACCTAATTTGGGTAGATGCTCACCTGCGACACCACTTCCTAAAATAAAACATCCTCATGTTCATCTTGTCCTAAGTAATTATGAGGATATGTGATTGCTAATACATCATGTTATACCTAGGCAAATAATTCAGAAAAAAAGTGGAAACCCAATTACACGTTATCCAAAAGAAAAAAAGAAGATAATTTGACTTAGGTAAAACCTGAGTCTTATTATAACACATCTGATTTACTTAATTGGTTAAATATTGATTCCTAGGAAATTTTTCAGTTCTTGGCGGTTCTTCTTCTTCTAGTGATCATATTAACATTTCTGGTGCATTATATCCCCTCTGGTGCATTATATCCCCTATGCTTTTCAGCAGACACTCACACATCAAATGATATCTATTAGGATTGGACAGGTGCAAAAACTCAATGATCTGACCTCTTAGGTCTATGATGACAACGCAACTGTTGGTGACACTGACTACATGACACTCCATCCTGACTCAACTAGTGAAAATAGCAAATATGGGATTTCTCGGGCTGGCTACAACAGCAGTAGTATCTAAGAGGAATGCTGTATTAGCTGGTCAAGCTCTCAGCTTGCAGAGAAAAGGACCAAAAGTGGGGAATTGTTAAAATTAACAAATGCAAAATGGAGACCAGGCTTGAGAATTCCCCAAGAAGGCATAAAACACTTTAGCCATGTAAGCAAAACTAAATCAATTTTATTTCATAAATATGAGCAAAAGTTAGGTTATTTCTTATAAATGCTTCTGACAATCATAAAAAAAATTAAGTCATTTTCCAGAAAATGGTATGAGATAATTACTTTTAACCAATCCCCTGCTGTGTGGAAACCTCCACTGTAAAAGTTAACAGCTTCATTTTTGTTTTACAAGCCACCCTGTGACATCATTACCCCTGACCTTCATATCTTTGAATTTGAAAGCCTCCAGTTATAGAGCTCTTCTTATATTTGCAATAGACTCTTACTAAATACTATTTATTAAATTGATGGTTTTAATTTGCTATTTCTGGATTTTTGACATTGCAGCTATTTCCAGCAAAATCTTTGCATTAAAGAAGGGGAGGGGCATACTTTGGTAAGCAACTAGCCTTTTTTTATGGATAATAATAATAGTATTAGTTTTCTATTGCTTTAATAAGTTACTACAAATTTGGTGGCTTAAAACAACACATTTTATTATCTGACAATTTTGGAAGCCAAAAGTGTAAAATGAATTTCACTAGATGAAAATAAGGGTATTGGTAGGACTGCATTTCTCTTTGGTGGCTCTAGGAAAGAACACAGTTTTTTACCTTTTCCAGCATCCAGAGGCTGATGGCATTCCTCAGTTTGAGGCTCTTTCCCTTGTACCACCATCTCTCTACTTTTTTCTGCCTCCCTCTTCCTCTTATGGGGACCCTTGTGATTACATTGGCTCACTTGGATTATTCAAGATAACCTCGTCCATCTGAAGGTCAGCTGATTAGCAACCTCCATTCATTTGTAGCTGTAATTGCCCTTTGCCTTAGAATCTGTCTAGTCACAGGTTCCTATGACCAAGACATGGCCATTTTTATGGGGCCATTCTGCCTACCACACAGTAACTAAAGGATTAGTCACAATGACATTTATTGAGTGCCTTCTGTATAAAAGAGTCATGATATAGAATAATTCATTTAATCCTTAGGACAGCCCAAATAGGTAACCATTATTATCTACCATTTTACAAATGAGAAAATTGAGGGAGAAAGATGCTCAGCGACCTTGTGTTTAAAGTCACAGATCTTGGGTGCCTGGGTGGCTCAGTTGGTTGAGTGTCCAACTCTTGATTTTGGCTCAGGTCCTGATTTCAGGGTCTTGGAATTGGGCTCTGCACTGGGCTCCACACTCAGTGGAGAGTCTGCTTGAAGACTTTCTCTTCCTCTGCCTCTGCTGCTCCCCCCACCAAATAAATAGATAAATGTTTTTAAAAAATAAAGTCACAGAGCCAATGAAAGGGAAAAATAGGATCCAATTCTCTTTAACTCTAGAACTTTCATTTTATCTCAGAATGTCTACCTTTCCCTCATCATATTTTTCATTCCCTATTTTTCTACAGATGCCATTGCCTCTTTTTGATAAGTGAAGCCACAAAATTCTCTTCTTTTAAAGAATTTCTACATTCTCAAGTGGTTAGAAAAACTCAAAAGAAGAATTATATTTTGTGAAAAGCAGAAACTATAGGAAATACAAATCCCAGTGTCCATAGGAATGTTTTACTGAACTACAAGTGTGCTTGTTTGTTTGCTTACTGTCTCTGGCTGCCCAGGTATGGCCTCTCACTTTTCCCTCTAGTTACAGAGAAAAGCATTCCATGGCTTACAAAGGTAAGTGACTGAAGAAAATGTCCTGCTCAGATTCCCCTAGAAGAGCCTTGGAATAGTAAGTAGACAAGCCAATATTATATTACTACATAGAATAGAGCGCACATCTCTGCAAGTCTCAGACTCCAGAGCCCAGAAGAGCACCTGACCAGGGCTGGAGAGTGCCAGATGGCTCTGCCTTTGCTTTCTTAGAGGCACTGAGAATTGGAGACAGAGACTTTAGAGCTAGAAGAAAACTTAAACATGATCAAAATTCATCCTTCTATTTTACAGATAATAAAAATGAGCCCAAAGGATATGCACAGCTGGCGTTGAGTGGCACATAGTTATTTATAGCAAGGATCTAACTGCTGACCTGGAGTCCAGGTAGCATGCCTCCCAGTTTGGGCTCTTCTATACCCTCTAAACAAATTTTGTCCACCATCTGTTTTTTGTTTTTAAAACCTGTGAGCTAAGAATTGCTTTTATCTACCCTCACCATCTGTGGCATAGCCTGGAGAGGCTGCACTGGGCTCAAGATATGGGACTGTTGTGGGAAAGACAATGTTTGACTCACACATACTCAAGGCAAGTGAAAAAATGTTTTTAATGGAAATCATATTGAATACTATCTCTGTAACCTTTCTCTGGTCTGTGAATGAGGAATGATCTAGACTTTATCCCCAGAGAGAACTGTCTAATCCAGCCAACAACAATGTGAAGGATCTTTTATTTATAATCTCATTTAATCTTCACAACAAATTTTAAGAAATATGATATCCATTTTACAGATGAAGCAACCGAGACACAGAGCATTTAACCCATTTGCTACAGATCCAAACCGAGTAGTTAGTATCTAGCTGCTTTTTTTTTTTCCCCTCAGGAAAAGTCCATGGTCTTATCTCTAACACTCCCACATTGACTATCCCCTGAACTCCAGAATAAAAAACAGTGAACAAAATTTTTTTAATTGTGTTTTTCATTTTATTTCCACCTGTGGCTCTAAAAGAATGTTTAAATAAATAGGACTTCTCTTGAATGAGTATCTTTTAAAACCAAGTAAGGAACACTGCATCGCAGTGTGAAACAATACTAAAACAAGATAAAATATTGCTTTTTCTTCCATTAATACAGGAAGGGGAGAAAGCTTCAGCTCGCTCCCTGATAGCTGAAGCAAAGGAGGATCCTTCAGAACTGCAAATTAAATCTGAAGTATTTTGCCAATTGACTCCCAATCGATTATTCCAAGTATTTGTGATGCAGAGAATGTGATTTCTCCCAGGGACTCTGAAGAGTGGTGCTTAATTATTCATCATGAAATTGAATTTCAGGGCTTGTAATCATGTAACAGTTCAAAATGGAATTTGTCACTGAAACACGTTGAGAGGAAGTAGAGGATTACTTAACATCTACGCATCACACTTCAAGATCAGTTTAAAATTGGATGTGTTTTGTGATTTTATGATGGCAATCACATAAGGGCCACGTAAGCTAAACTCCTACATGTTTCCTGCTAATTTGATTATTTAGGTCATTTTGTATCATGAATTGGAAAGGGTAGTACAGATTAAGGGATATAAATTCAAGCTTTTTCTTTCCTCCCAAAGGTTCATCTCCACAGAAAACACAATTAACTTACTCTCAGCCATTCCTTGAGATGCTAAGCAAAATATTAGCTGACAAATGAAGTCTAAGGTAACAGGTGCAGAAAGACAATAACTATTAAATGTCAGAATGAAGTGGTTACAATTAGTTTTAATCTTAGTTAAACAGGCAAAAAGGATGCTTTTGAATTTGACATTATCAAAGATCACTGCAAGATTACTTTTTAAAAATGATTTATTTATTTATTTTAGAGAGAGAGTGAGGGAGAGAGCGAGGGCACAGGGAGAAGGAGAGAGAGTCTTCATTGTGGAAGGCAAAGCGCATGTGGGGTGCAGAACCCCACATAGGGCTCAATCCCACAACACTGAGATCAAGAACTGAGCTGAAATCAAGAGCCTGACACTTTTTTGACTGAGCCGCCCAGGCATCCCTGAAAGATCACATTCATCAGAAAATTCTAGTCTTGGGTTTGGATATAACCAGATGTAGGGTGGAGCATCCTACACTGATGTCTGAGAATGTCCTGCTTGGACTTAAACAACCAAAAGACAGAGGATCATACGTACTACTAGTGAACAAGAAGGTTAGTAAAGCTGAACTAGAGACATTGTTATTTAACCATCAGTGAAACAAAACACCAAGATCTCTAAGAGCTATAAGATAACTACTACTTAAAAAGTGACAATTGTCTAATGGTCAATGTAAAAGTTTAAAGTATCTAACCTAGGTCATATTATAATTCTTCATTATTTTAGGTGATATGATTCAACAAACAATATAGTTTTATAAAACAAAAACCAAAACCCCATTTTGTATCAGATATTGTTTTCTACATAGCCTTAAACCTGACGTAAGAAAAATCAACTCATATTTTAGTTTAAATCAGATGCATAAATTTTTACATGGCCTGTGAGGCCCTGCGTTCCCTAGAATCCTGAGGACATCTCCATCTTTGTTTCATGCTACTCTGCCCTCACTTTGCTGGCTTCTCTTTCATGCTTCAAAACCACCTTTTTTTTTCTTTTGCCCCCACTTTTAAGCCTTTTCATATACAATTCCCAGAACCTGAAAAGTCCCACATCTTCTCTTCATATAGCTGGCTCTTCTCTTCTGAGTCCCAAGTAAAAATCACCTCTAGCAAGGTTATTCCAGATAGCTTACCTAAATTGTACTCTTTCCTCTCTCCAATCACTTTTCTCCATCACTACAGCATCTTGTTAATGCCAATTATAACATTATATTAATAGTGCTTATCCTTGTCAATTGAACTTATAACAATTTATAAATTACATATGCATATATCTGATAACTAGTATATTATCTTTTATCTCAATTAGATGTAAGTTTCATAAATGTTTTTGGCACTGAATTTTATCTATCAGTATCTACCTTGTACATGATAAACAAGAAGTGTGTGAAGATTTAAGGAATGAATAAGCTCAGATATCTCTTCCTATCTCCAAGCCACCTCCTTCACACACATTTATGGGTAATTGACTAAATTCGTGTCTTTATGAGGCAGTTCTAAATCTAGTAATCATATTCTGAAACATATATTGAAAGGTAGAATAAATAGGATATTTCTCCAAAATCCCAACTCATAAATGCTGTACTTTATTCTAGTGGTTAGGTGAGATAATATAAGTCTATATACAGTCTTTATCAACAAAAAGCTTATAATTGGAGCAAGGCCTATGCATGTAGAGGCAAGGTAATCAAATAACTATGCAAGATTATGAAATCAACTGGTTGGAATAGTGAGAAAACTAAAAGTGATTATCAAAGGATTTAAAAGAATTGAAACAGATAGGGTATTAATTTGGTTAAGTTTAGGAGGAAGGGAGGAAAGGCCCAGAAGGAATTATTTTAGGTGGGGAAAGAATACCATTCATGTAGCAAAAAGGAGTATAATCAACCTAGCTGAAAATTACCTGTTGGGAGATGGTTTGAGTAGGCTGGGTAGATAGTGTAGCCTAATGGAAGGACATTAATGCCAAACTGATTGTGTCACTGTGAGTTCTTGGTCAACAAATTGTCTTTGCAGGTATAAGAAAGAAAAATGATCTGATAAAACTGGAGTTTTAGAAAAATAATCTAGCAGGACATATTGAAGGACAAAATGTTACCTGTAGCAAGACAAAAATGAAGTAAATGAAACAACGAATAAAAGATGGCAAAAGAGATGAAGGAAAAAGAACCAAAAATATATTGAAGGTTATTAGTAATTCCACTGGAATAAATGACTGAGGAGTTTTTTTAGACACTTACAAATCGAAGTTGTTAATTTCTGTCGACCATGACAACACACTTAGGTTATAAGGAGCAACTTTACAGAAAAGTTTATTCAATTTGAATAGCCAAACAGTACATTGAATTAGCTTTTGAGGCGTTCATCATGCATTCGCTCACTACTAAGGGCTCTATTAGCTGGAATGAACATGTTGTTAATTGACATTGAAAATAAAATAAATGAACAAAGATTTGAATTAAAATTTCCTTGACCCAGAATGCTTCAGTTTTATTTTATGGAGTGGGCTGAAACATTTCTGGCCTGTGTATAATAGAAGCTTTCTTAGCTTGACATTATTCTCAGATGTCATCTCAAACCTCTTTAATTTATACCAAACGTTAAAAGTCTTTGAGAAGTTACGCACATAGGTCTTTTTAATGCAGACAAGCTATGAGGGAACACAGTGCTCTTTTGAAAAATTAGAACAGGACTCTTGGAACTTTTTGCCTTCATATTGCCTGGTTTTATAAGTTTTGACTCTTTCACTCTTTTAGTATGTAAAAGACACTTGCATAAATAATCTTCAAGAAAAATTGCTCTTGGGTCTTAGGAAAAAAAAGTCTGCTGCATCATCTTAAAGCATCATATAAAGCACAGGGGAAAAAAAGCCCAGAAAGTAATATTCATTCTATTCAGCAAAATTTCTTTTATTATCCATGCCTTATAGACATTCAGAGGTCTGCTTTTCACAATAGATAACAATATCCATAAAGCATGTTGGTATACTCCTTTCAAAAATAATATACTACTATTTTTTCAATAAAATGTATTGGCATTCCCCCTATTTATAAAGGCAATTACAGCCCTCTGAAACACATTTGAAAAATATGGAAAAACATACAGAAGAAGAAAATTATGTTCTCATCACATAACTTAATCACATGATCTCTATATAAATTAGAATCACACTACATATTCTACTGTATAGCTTGATTTTTCCACTTGATAATATATAACAAACATTTGCCATGCTTTTAAACATACTTCTCAAGCATTTTTAATGGCTGCTTACTACATCTTGTAGTGTTGAACCATACTCTAATTTACTAGTTATCTATCAATGGATAGAAACTTTGTGACATTTATCATAAAAGATATTGCAATTAATATCCTTGTGCAAAAATGTGTATTTTTCTTTCATTAAAGTGAATTTATAGGATTGGAATTACCAAGACAAAAGGTATTTATATTTTACTGAAGTGTGTATACATACCCAAACTATACACAAAGTATATTTTACCAAGTTGTCTTTCTAATATCAATAAAACCATAATTTCATCTCAGGCTACCTTATCTATATAGTCACTCATTTTTGACTGTGTTGCCTGCCACTGGACTTTTCATTGGCTTTGTAGTTTTTTCCTTTGATCTGGTCTTCAGTGAAAATTCTATGGGAGTCATGCACACACTCTGCAGTATGAAAGCATTCTACAGCTCGGTTTCCTGCTTGCCTCTAATGGGAAGAGCCAATGGGATCATGAACAATATGGTATTAAAGACGTAGAAAAGGACTAGGTTATCCAGGAACTGTAGGTCATATTGGGCAGGCTCTACAGAATTTAAAGTATATGTGTGTGTGTATTTATTAAAGACCCCCTTTGTTTATATGTGAGGAATTGGGTAACTATGTTATTGACTGGTATGCACCAATCAGTTTGCAATAGTGCAACCATAATGATTGTTTAAAAAACTGATATAATTTCATTTTTATTAGAAGTAGTTATTACCTCATGCCCAAGTGCCTTGCTGCCATTTGGGCAGTCATGACCCAATGCCAGAATCAAGCAACCAAAGGGTTAGTACCTGGGGCCACAATGGGCCTCTAGAATGCTTTCTCAGCACTAGAGCACAGCATCTATTCTTTTTAGTTGATGCCTGTCCAGTTAAGATTGTATAAATAAATATATATATATATTTAAATATAAATATATTTTTAATATAACTCCTGCTGGGAAAAATTATTAAGGACATTTTATAGTAGTTTAGGAAACAAGGAATAGTAACTTGTCCCCCTTTGCCTAGCATATGGCTATTAAAATTAAAGAGAAATAAAGTTAAGAGTGAATTAGGAACTAAAATCAATGGGATGCACTAGATAAGGAAGTTTAGGGGAAAATACTTTAAAATGACTGTCACAGAAAGCTTCTCTCAATTGTTGACATGTAAACTGAGTTCTGAATGAGGAAGGGAGCATGAGGAAGAATATTTTGGGCAAAGGCAGAGCAGTTATAAAGGCTCTGAGGCAGGAAAGAGCTTGACACATTGCAAACACCAAGAGAACAATGTCAATGCATTCCAGAAAGTGGAGTGTGCAAAGGAGGCAAGTAGAAGAAGAAAAGATGTAGCAAAGTAGAAGGTAAGTAGAGGTCTATAATGGGAAGAACTATTTTCCTTCTGTAGGGAGGGAAGACACCTCTAGATGGCAGACAAATTGGCCCAGGTACAAATAGGTCAGGGGTTTGCTATCAGACATTGAAGGCATCCCAATAGCTCCTCCATTTTGCTATGAAGTAGGAGGCACAGTAAGCTGCCCAGAACAAAAGAGATCAATATTTGAAAAAAAAAAAAAAGTGAAGATCTGAGTTGCCATTTCAGAGAGCAGGCAAACATATTGACCAGAAAGATACAACAGCTTTTGTAATCTTTAAATGAGCCAAAGATTCCCCAAGCAATTTCATAGGTCTGGTTGGTATGGATGTTCCCCACAATGAGAAACATATTCCTAAAGAAAGCATCTGCTTTAAAACTTACTCAAATAAATGAGGAAATGATGGCCTTTGCTCTTCACATTGTGACACCTCCTAGTAAAACTTTTGAACCTTGTTATTGCATATTTACATTTTTTCCACCTGAAAATTTTAAAATATGAAATTTACCTCAGTATAACGCCTCTTTAATGATTTAATTTCATACATTTCATCCTCCCTATTTTCAGCAAAAATAATTGAAGCCAAATGCGCTCTGCTTTGTCATAATCCCACATGTGTGCAGTTCTGTAATTAAGCATAATTAAAATCAGCCTCTTCTGTCTTATTTTATATTCCCATCCCATATGCTATATGTTTCTTGTTCCTATTAAAAAGATGTAATTTTAATAAAAATCAACCTTTGTTCCTTATACTGCTATGATTTTATAGCTTTTAAATCCATTATTACTAGGTTCAGGTGCTGGTGGTTATTAAGTTCTCCATATTTTCTCATAGGAAAGCTTAAGGTAAGATAAAGGAGATGACAAGTCTAACCTTGTCTAGCCTTGAGAAAGAAGGCCCATAGTAATATGAGTGGAACTTATGCTGGCATGATTCTAGATTTAAGTAAACAATTGGTCCATGAATTCAGAATGAGAAAGATTAACTTGTGTCAGGTATGTCTCTGGAATCTTTGACATTGTTTATGCATTCAGAGGCTCAACCCAGTCTACGAGAGGCTTCTAAATGAGCCCCAAACTCAGCTAGGCTCTAAGAAAGGGAGTAACATCCAAGCAAGTAGCTTTCAATTATATATACATAGCCTTCAATATGTATATATATATGTATACATATATGTATGTGTGTATATATGTATATTTTTATGTTCACTAACTCTACATGTTAGAGTCAATGAATAAATAAATTAATTAGAGTGTTTCAGCCTTTGAATTGCACAGGATGGGTTACTAGAATGCCTCAGTGCTGATCCCCTTTAACATTTAGGTAGTCTAGCCCCAACTGGGGCAGCTGAGATTTCTGGGCTTGTTGCTTTTGCTACATTTAGCCTTCTCAATTTACTCCCAGTGAGCCATACAAATTTCACAATTTTAATATATACCACGATAATAGAAGGATAGAAAGCACTAGTTTAAATTACTGTATAATAATGAGAAATGCTAGCTATAGTTAGATTTGCTATAAGATAAGCCCAGTGTATTCTCATTTAAAATAGCATTTATATGGGATCCCTGGGTGACGCAGCGGTTTGGCGCCTGCCTTTGGCCCAGGGCGCGATCCTGGAGACTCGGGATCGAATCCCACGTCGGGTTCCTGGTGCATGGAGCCTGCTTCTCCCTCTGCCTATGTCTCTGCCTCTCTCTCTCTCTCTCTCTATGACTATCATAAATAATAAATAAAATTAAAAAAAATAAAATAGCATTTATATCAGTGGTTCTTAAACTTTGCTTCATATTGGATTCAGCTGGGGGGCTTTTAAAATCTTGATGCAGGACACCTGAGTGGTTCAGCGGGTTGACATCTGCCTTCAGCTCAGGGCATGATCCTGGAGTTACTGCATCGAGTCCTGCATCAAGCTTCCTGCATGGAGCCTGCTTCTCCCTCCGCCTATGTCTCTGACTCTCTCTTTCTGTGTCTCTCATGAATAAATAAATAAAATATTTTTAAAAATAAAAATAAATAAAAATTTTGATGCTCAGGGGCACCTGTTTGGCTCAGTTCGTAGATCATCCAACACTTGATCTCAAGGTCCTGAGTTCAAGCCCTGCTTTGGGTATGGAGGCTACTTAGTTAAAAAAATTCTTGATGCCCAGACTACATCCCAAGCTATAGCAGAATTTCTGAGAGTGGAACCTAATTGAGAATTAGTGGTTTGAATAAGACTGAAGAAAGAGAAATTAAGGAATCAATCCCATTTATAACTGCACCCAAAAGCATAAGATACCTAGGAACAAACATAACCAAAGAGGTAAAGGATCTATACCCTAAAAACTACAGAACACTTCTGAAAGAAATTGAGGAAGACACAAAGAGATGGAAAAATATTCCATGCTCATGGATTGGAAGAATTAATATTGTGAAAATGTCTATGCTACCCAGGGCAATTTACACATTTAATGCAATCCCTATCAAAATACTGTGGACTTTCTTCAGAAAGTTGGAACAAATCACCTTAAGATTTGGGTGGAATCAGAAAAGCCCCTGAATAGCCAGGGGAATATTGAGAGCCGAGGGCATCACAATGCCAGATTTCAGGTTGTACTACAAAGCTGTGATCATCAAGACAGTGTGGTACTAGCACAAAAACAGACACATAGAACAGTGGGACAGAATAGAGAATCCAGAAATGGGCCCTCAACATTATGGTCAACTAATAATCGACAAAGCAGGAAAGAATATCCATGAGGAAAAGACCGCTCTCTTCAATAAATCGTTCTGGGAAAATTGGACAGCCACGTGCAGAAGAATGAACCTAGACCATTCACTTACACCATATACAAAGATAAACTAAAAATGGATGAAAGATCTAAATGTGAGACAAGAATCCATCAGAATCCTAAAAGAGAACACAGGCAACACCCTTTTTGAACTTGTCCACAGCAGCTTCCTGCAAGATACATCTATGAAGGCGAGGGAAACAAAAGCAAAAATGAACTATTGGGACTTCATCAAGATAAAAAGCTTCTGCACAGCAAAAGAAACAGTCAACAAAACCAAAATACAACCTACAGAATTGGAGAAGATATTTGCAAATGACATATCAGATAAAGGGCTAGAATCCAAGATATATAAAGAACTTATTAAACTCAACAGCAAAGAAACAATCCAATCATGAAATGGGCAAAAGACATGAACAGAAATTTCACCAAAGAAGACATAGACATGGCCAACAAGCACATGAGAAAATGCTCCGCATCACTTCCATCAGGGAAATACAAATCACAACCACAATCACGTACTGCCTCACACCAGTGAGAATGGGGAAAATTAACAAGACAAGAAACAACAAATGTTGGAGAAAATGTGGAGAAAGGGGAACCGTCTTGCCCTGTTGGTGGGAATGTGAACTGGTGCAGCCACTCTGGAAAACTGTGTGGAAGTTCCTCAAAGAGTTAAAAATAGAGCTACCCTGTGACCCAGCAATTGCACTGCTGGGGATTTACCGCAAACACGCAGATGCAGTGAAAAGGCAGGACACCTGCACTCCAATGTTCATAGCAGCAATGTCCACAATAGCCAAACTGTGGAAGGAGCCTTGGTGTCCATCAAAAGATGAACGGATAAAGAAGATGTGGTCTATATATACAATGAAATATTACTCAGCCATTAAGGAAATATAAAAAAATAGTGAAAGGGGGGATCCCTGGGTGGCTCAGCGGTTTGGCACCTGCCTTTGGCCCAGGGCAGCATCCTGGGGTCCCGGGATTGAGTCCCGCATTGGGCTCCCGGCATGGAGCCTGCTTCTCCCTCTGCCTGTGTCTCTGCCTCTCTCTCTGTCTCTCTCTCTGTCTATCATAAATAAATAAATAAATAAATCTTTAAAAAAATAGTGAAAGGGATTATAGGGGAAAGGAGAGAAAATGAGCAGGAAAACAGAGAGGGTGACAAAACATGAGAGACTCCTAACTCTTAGAAATGAACAAAGGGTAGTGGAAGGGGAAGTGGGTAGGGGGATGGGGTGACTGGGTGACAGGCACTGGGGGGGCACTTGACTGGATGAGAACTGGGTGCTATGCTATATTTTGGCAAATCAAACTCCAATAAAAATATACACACAAAAAAAGAAAGTAGTGATTTGTATGATTGCTAATAGTAGGGAACAAATACAGAATAGTCCAACTGTTCTTTTATTATAATTTATCTAATGTATAGCTAAATGTGCAAATTATTTGATCTTAATATGGTCTAATTTTTATGGATTAATGCTATTTTTCACTTAAATTCACAAAACAGAAGCAAAAATAGCTCTGATTTACCTGCCAAATTAATACCCAATCAACCAAAGTGATAGATACAAAGCAATATGTGAGAGCTTTAGTTTGATAAGCTGTTGTTTCTAGCATGTGACAATTGAGAAAAATGTAAAATTATCATTTTTATTAATTAGTTATTTTAATTCTCTGGTTTATGAATCTTGATTTTAATCAGGAAAGAAAAAAGAAGGCATTGGTTTGGATGAAGGGAATCACATGAGCTTATACTGTGAGCTCTTTTATGTGTTGCTTTGGGAGACTATATATATGGCAAGGAACCTGGGTAATGAGAGATTGGATTAAAATAATTGCTAGTTTTTTTCTGAGGCTGTGAGCACCCAAACAGGATACATGGTAAAAAGAAAAACAAAAAACAAACAACTGAGTATTATTTTTTAAAAAGATATTTTTTTTTTTTTTTTTTTTTTTTATTTTTTATTTATTTATTCATGATAGTCACAGAGAGAGAGAGAGGCAGAGACACAGGCAGAGGGAGAAGCAGGCTCCATGCAGGGAGCCCGATGTGGGATTCGATCCGGGGTCTCCAGGATCGCGCCCTGGGCCAAAGGCAGGCGCCAAACCGCTGCGCCACCCAGGGATCCCCTTAAAAAGATATTTTAAAAAATTATTTATTTGAGAGAGAGCATGAGCAGGGAGGAGGAGTAGAGGAAAAGCAAGGAGTCTGATGTGGGACTGGATCCTAGGACTCTGGGATCATGGCCTGAGCCAAAGGCAGATGCTTAACCAACTGGCAACCCAGGTGCCCACAAGTAAGTAATTATCATCTGCAAAGACTGAATTGTGAAAAACAAATTTAAAAAACTGAACCCTGAAACTCTGAGGTTTCTTTACTAGAAACTCTTTGCTAAGATATTAAATTCTTTCCCAAACAGTGCTTATCACTTAACTAATGTAGTCAAACTGAAGAATCTGATGCTGTTATTTCAGTCACAGAAGATATTTTGTCTTAAACCAAGCATTCTGAACTATTCTACAAATTGGCTTAGCGAATACATAAACCTCCTAAAATTATTTATGCAACGGAATTTGGTGTTAATTTCCCTAGTGGCTTTGTTTGGGTTAAGAGCTCATTCTTTTTCATTAGTTTCCCATAGAAGAAGCTGACCCAAATGTATTAGGTGCCACAATTTTAGTGGTCCAAAAGTCATCATCCCGATTTACTAGACTCTAGATTACTATTTAAATTTAAATCCTCTAGGGCAGAATTTGTCTACATCTTTTATCTCATTTCCAAATTTAATAATATTTTAAATTAATGTAACAAACATACTATCGATAAAATAAAAATAATAAATGTTGGAGCTAGTCCTTTCTTTGGCTCAATTTTGGTAGAGAAATGCTGAGGGTCAGTACATATTTACTCTGATAGGAGAGTGATTAACAAGTTCTGAGAACCTCCTTTTGTGGCTTTCTTCAAAAGGAAGATACAGCTGCAGATGTGACGTACTAGGAAAAGGAGGGAAAATATCCATGGGCCACTAAAGACAAGAAATAAGAAGGGTGTTAGAGACAGGAAGATGAAAACCCAAAAATATGGGTGATAAATCCCCAAGCCATCCATTTCCGTTCTTTTGACTTGCTGTTTTTAATCCTTTTTGTTGGTTACAGCTGTGTTCTTTCCACAGATGAGCAATTGCGTAGTGTTGTTAATTTTAATTTAACCTGTGAATCATGGTGATTAAGAGATCTATAATTCAGGCATGTTAATTAAGTGTCCTTTGTATGAGTTCTAGGAGTGGAGAAAGCCTTGGATATCTACCCATTAGCCAAGTTTTGTGAGCCTTTGGCCTCATCCAGCAATGATGACATTTCATTGGGTTTTAACTTTTAGGTTCAGTTTTACACCATGTCTCAGTCTATTGTAAGGCTTTTCAGAAACATCGACAATCGGAGAAAAATAGCTTATTTGCCCAACAAATAAGAGTGCCTGCAATACACAAGCCCACGCCCATTTATTTAAAGAGTTATCATTAATCCTGGTCAGAGACTCTAAGGACCAGAGAGCATTCCTGTCACTGTCTCATGCTCCTTGTGAGTATTTCCAAATGTTTAGAAGACTAGTCACAGTGAAACCTAGTGCAAGAGTAGGAAATATTTTTAATTTTCTAAAATTGTGGAGTTTTTTTGGTTTGCAAAGGAAATTTCTGTAAAGAGTTGAGCTATATAGATCATGAATTATGCTTAGAGACTTAGAGGTTTCTGATGTTTTAAAGTTTTTATTCTTTTTTTATATTCATGCCTCCTCCATCCCCCACACAGAGCAACTTGTGCAGAACTTATTCAAGGAGTAATTAACACTTGTTATTGACATGCTAGCTTTTTATTTAATTTTAATTTTTTGATTATTATAATTTTTTTCTTGTGATAAGAACATTAAAGATCTACTTTCTTAACAATGTTCAAATATACATTACAATGCTAGAATTTGGGGGATGCCTGGGTGGCTCAGTGGTTGAGCGTCTGCCATCAGCTCAGGGTGTGATCATGAGGTCCCGGGATAAAGCCCCACATCTGGCTCCCACAGGGAGACTAGACTGCTTCTCCCTCTGCCTAATGTTTCTGCCTCTCTCTCTCTCTGTGTCTCTCATGAATAAATAAATCCTTAAAAAATGCTAGAATTTGGGTTATTTTTTAAAGATTTATTTATTTTAGTGAGACAGAGTGAGAGAGAGTGAGTGGGGGAGTGGCAGAGAGAAAAAAATCTTCAAGCAGACCCCCTGCTGAGTACAGTCAGAAGCTAGGCTTTATCCTATGACCCATGAGATCATGACTTGAGCCAAAACTAAGAGTTGGACGGATGTTTAACCAATTGAGCCATCCAGGTGCCCCCAACAATGCAGGTATTTGAATCAACAAAATATACATCCATGTGCAAACACTACAAGGATATGACCCACAAATCACCAATTGGCATTGAATTATTGGTCAGAGGTTTTTCATAACCTCTGTTATGAAACAATAACCCCTGTTATGGCAACAGGGGTTGACAAACTAGAATCATTCTTTGAAGTTTTATTCCATATTCTTGGATATTTCTTATCTTTTTTTCAAATTTTCTTTTGAATCTTGTTTTAGTGATATTATTTTAAATGTTCAAGAGCTTTTAAAAAAAACTTCTCTTTTTCTTAGTATATTGTTCTTTATGGTGCAAAAATCTTTTTGAATCTCTGAGAATACACATTTTATTTCTTAAAGGTTATATATTTTCCCCTGGTTAAGGAAAAAATATATTTTTGTTTTACCTACATTTCTCTTTGTTTTGAAGGCTCTCTTGAAATATTTGGTGAAGACTGATAATTTATTTAACTTTAGGAAAGGAGATGAAGATGCTTATTGGACTCTTTGCATATGTGGGTAATACATCATCTGTCAATTTTGCTTTAGCGTTGGCAGGCAAGATCCAGACGTTATGGGGTAAGCCTTCTAAGTACCAGAAAGTCTGACTGGAACTGACTCTGGCATGTGAATAGCACAATAGTTTCCCTCATCCTCCCAGACAATTTTTCTACTTCACAAAAAAATAAAATAAAATAAACATAAAATGATACCTATAGTTTACTTGGCAGAGGGAGATAATCTAGGCCCACTAGGATTTACATTATAAATTATCTGAAATTTCAACAAAGCCAAAGAGTATACTCCAAGGATTTATATTTTATTGTCGGTGTTATTTTTATAATTCTTGGAACAGAGGTTATTTTTAAGTTTTTGTTTAGTACAGATGCAAATGATTTCTGTGAAGTAGAAAAGATAATCCTAGAGATTGTAGTTTACATCCTGGCTGGACATTAATTAGCTCTGTATCTAACTTAGCACTCCTACTCTGCTATATTTTTTTTATTACATTACCTCCCTATAACTTTATTGGTTCCTTCCTTAATTGAGTTAAAGATCTTTGATGGGTGTTCATTTTATATTTATATGGGAGTCATGGTTTTACTTCTTTGAATATTATACTTTAACAGCTATTAAAGTCTAATCAGCTACAGATGATCAAGAACAAGTCTATGGTCTGATAAAATAAGATTTGTTAATTCTTAACAAGGGAGTGCACTCCAGAGGAATTCTGCTGGACAAGAAGGAAGAGGAAAGTATCCTTTGTAAGGTTTGCTTTTTCACTGAAGGACTCTGAAGAGGACTAAGGGAGGCTACGCAGTTCTGGATTGGTTGCTCTTTCTGAGGCAGGATTGGAAGAAGTAGGATTAACCAGGCCAGGTAATGTTAAAGTGAAGGAGATTTAGCAAATCAGTAGCCCCAGTAATAAATGAAAATTGCAAAGTGGGTCAGGAGCATCATTGGTAAGAAAGCAGTGCTCAGTTAGAGAGAGAGAGAGAGAGTTGTTACATCATTTTACAATTGCTGTAATTTCTTGAAGAAAACAAAGTTTTCTATTAGCTTTGTAGCTGGCTTTATCTGTTTTGTTTTTAGGGCCTGAATAATGCCCAAGTGCTCTTTGCTTTTCCTGTTTGAACTGATTTTCACTTTCTCAGTCCTGGGTAGATTTTTAGTCTTTCATGACATAAGAAGGGTGAGAGATGGAAAATGAGGTAGACATTTAACCCTCCACTACTTCCACCTAATCTTACTTTTAAATCTCAATTCTCAATCCGGTTCCGAATGCAAAATTCCATTCTTGAGTCTAGAGAAGGGGTCAGCAAACTTTTTCTGTAAAAGACCAGATAGGAAATATTTTGAAGGCCAAATGATCTTGGTCATAAGTACTTACCTGTGCCATCATAACATGAAAATACAAAAAAAAAAAATAGATGTAGATAAAACTTCATTTACAGAAATAGATGGTGGACTAGATCTGGCCCATGGGCTGTAGTTGCCAGTTCTGATCACAAGTTACTCTGTGTTTCTATCCAAGCGATCAGCTCCTTATTCTACCACAGTGTCCACAATATCTTTCTTAAGCTGTGACTTCCTTTACTGAGTCATCCTGCAACAGTCCTGTTTGATTTTGATGTTCTGGGAACTTGTTGAAATCTATCACTTACTCCTTTTTTTCCACATAAAGTTTTTTATTACAACAAATGGCTCCTTTTTATTTCACCTCATTGTTACACTTTTTCAATTTCCTTTATCATCTCCTTAGTGAGGTCTCTTGTGGGATGAGAGAGAAAATCTTGTGCTCAATTTGTCATCTTGAACTGCAGACAGTACAAAAACTTTTAATAAAAATGAATAAAAATAAAGTTACTTGCATTGCCCAGTAGGTTATGCCTAGAATGACTATTTTATCATCTGTCAGCATTTCTTAAGGTTCCAAATTTGCATATCACTCTACTATTGAATAATGCAGGCATAGTTTCTCATCTAAAAGACCTTTGTACCCCCAAAAGCTGGAGCAATCTGCAGACCCGTATAATAGACTAAATATGTCAAACCATAACATTAATGAGTAACTATGTATTTAATCAATACCTGCAAAGTTAAAATGAGGTGATACCACCCAAGAGACTTGATTCTGAAAAACTAACTAGTTTATTATATATATAGAAAAAAAATAAAATAAAATATTTCTGTTTTGCTCTCAATTATCACTCTTTCTTTTCTTTAGGTTATTTCACAAAGGTATATATAGATACAAGATGCCAGATGGAGATCAATGTATGGATTTTGTAAATAGCAATCCATTAATTTTCTAAAGTATAGAGCTTTTTGAAAAACTCAGATTGAAAAGCATGTCTGGAATCTGAGGTCAAGGTGGAGACCTGCTACGACTTATTACAAATCTATTTTTGACATCTATATATGGGAAGAGCTGAGTTTTCAAATTAGACTACAAATATATTTACCTAGCTGGGTACATGGATTGTTTGTGAGCTTCCTCAGAAACCCAGTCACTATCAGAATAAGGTATATAAGAGAACATATTTGTGATGCTCTCGGCTTGCCTCCAGGAGGAGAAATGGAGAGGAAGCCTTGGCTTGTCATAACAATGCATAAGACAGGCAGTGCAAGAAACTGGTAAGTTCTTACTTTTAAAACACAACAATGTTACCTACTGCTGAAAGAATCTAATAGATACTAAGCCATTACCAGTTAGATTAGTTCTTCCAACATTTTGGTAAACAAGGGATGGAAAGAAAAACAAGAATTCTCTTCTATACGCTCCCTATCATGGAGAGAAATGGAGATCTCTTTGCTTATGGTAAAAGAAGGTGGAGCTCAAAAGAGAAGGGCTCCTCCATCCCCCCAAAATCATTTAAGTAAATCAGCTTATACTACTGAATGTGTAGCTTAATCTATAATATTGGTAAAATCATGTCAAAATATTTTTCACCTTAAGATATGTGAGGGATTTCACAAAGCAAATAAAATTTGAGGATTATAAGGAAGTCACTAATGTCCAGTGTAGTGAAATCAATCATCAACTAGTTAATGATGTGCATATCTTAATGCGATGAGGTCATAGAGCTCATCATTTTAGAACTAGAAAATGGCAGTCTCAAGTCACATATGCAGAACCTTCAAGATATCTTCTTCAATAGCACTTCAACACTAATTAGGTTCGGACTCCAGCAGCCTGCAGCTGAGGCTGTGTCAGATGGTGAAGGATGCTTACGCACCACAGCATGACTCACATAAGGTAAAAAGTAAAGTGAATCATCTTGGCTCCTTATTTTGAAAAAGAAAAAAATAGGAACAAGCTTCCACTTGAGGTAAAATTGAAAGGGAAGCACCCAAAGTCCTGTGATAAAATCAGCATCTTAAAGACTTTTAGCTTTGTGACTGAGGCCAAGATCTAATCCAAAATTACACAGACTTTATCAAGAGCCAATCAACCACTTAATTGCACTTTTCTTCACTGAATCAGCTCTGCATCATACAGCAACTCTGATATACATACAACGCATTACATTCCTCCAAGATATTCTTCTGAGTATACAAGTAAGCAAAGTGCAAAATAATTGAACTCTCTTTATTTGAACTGTAATTACTGAGGTAAAGTAAAAACCAAGTATGCCATTGCTTGGTGCAAACCATTTGATTCATCCTTCCTAGGATAGCAAGTCAACACTGAGTTGTTATCCAACATCCACAGCTCCCCTCCGTCACCATCACTGTTGTGTCAATTTAGATATGATCAAGAGGAAATAATTCAATGGATTAAAAAATAAGGTGTGCTATAAGAGAACTTTTTAAATTAACAGTAAAATCATGACTCATACAAATACAAAATGACTATGTTTCTGAGATTTTATTTAACTTGTTAATGAATGAGGGAATCAGCAAAGTATTGAAAACTGTTTCAAGGACAAGAGGAAGAGGTGACACATATAGGCAATGAAGCAATTCTGAAAGGATTTGTTAACAAAAACAAAACTGGCTTCTTCTTCAGTGGTTGGAAGAATTAATACATCTCCAGGGGAAAAAAATCATTTGCATATCTATGGACAGAAATGATTAATATGAGTTTTCTACAACTTACAGAATTCTAAAATAATTAATAAAATATTAAGATGATAATGAAATGTACAAACCACTTTAGATTCAGATAATCTGGAAAGGTGTGATAGATGGCACCTAGTTCCATAGAGCATGTAATCCTTTTTATTTCTTTTTATTCCCTAGTGGCACAAAACTAAATTTGGATTTCTGTCCAACAAAACCACTAAATGGAATATTGTGTATATATTTAACAGAATCAGACACATTTTATCTTATTCTACTTTGTGTGTGCAGAAGATACACCCAAAGTTAGCCAAGATAGTTTGCTTTGTAAATACCGAGGAAGGTGAAGTCTCCTTATCATTGAACTTCTTACTATTTCATGACTTCTTCTAAAACATTTAGTCATCCAGATCTGCTCCTATTGATTGATCTTTTCCAGTTCTCTTACACTTTACTATAATTTTTCATTCCCATTGCTACACCTTAGTCCAACCATTTAGGGAATAATTCACTATACTATTGGATTAGTGTACCAATGGGTCTCTCTTTTTGGAATCTCTTTTTGCTTTGGTGGGTACAATACTGCTAAATTGGCAAGACCATTTTCACATGACTATCCAATCCAAAACCTTTTAATGTCTCCAGACTTCTTACTTTTACATTCAAGGGTAATTGGTTATTGAACAAGCAACCTAAAGATGGAAAAGCCACTTTGAGTTCCTTTTTAAACAAACCAGTGGATAACTAAAGTAAGAGCAATAAAATCTGATTTATGATTAGTAACATGCAGATAGATAAGCTGGTTTATAAAACCACAATTCTTTTCCAAGAGAGCTTTAGAGGCTACTAGATCTAACTTTCCTTTTTCCTTTTTAAGAGAAAGGAGTGACTTTTGAAAGAGATTTCAAGATTCACTGATGTGCCAAAGTTCTTTGTCTTTGTCTTTACTGTGACAGGATGGTAGAACTTCAGAGTGACTTTCCTTGGACCTTCGATACATTTCTTATTAGCTGTGAGACTCTAATCAAAGTATTTAGCTATTTTGAGCTGCATTTCTTCTTTTGTAAGATGGAGATACATGAAAAAAAATCATCTACTTTATAGGCTTATTGTAATGATAGCTGCAGATTGTACATATCAGAATAATTAATAAAATATTATTCAAAAACTAATAGTACTAAGTGCAATAGTGCTGAATTTTTTCATCCCTCTTCCACATAATTTAGTTTTCACTGCACAGATTTTGCAATTACCAGTGATGGAAACTGGTAATAACAAGCCAGAAAGTACACAATTTAAATCCTTTCTGACATTTTCTTTCAAGAATGAACATAAAATTGTCTCCTCCTCCCAAAGGATAAAAATTACGTCAGTGAAAAGCCTGTGGTTCCGGTACAGGGTGTACCAGAGATAAAAAGTTGTTAATGTTTTCATCAGTTTCTTAAAATTCTACTAAAAGTTACGCTAGGTTTTGCATTCTTGAATTCATTTATAAAGATATTCCAACAGAAAGCACTTGGCAATAGTTGAAAGAAAATTATATGGGATGTAACAAGAGAAATTTTTTAAAAATTCATAAATTTAGGTCCATTAATTTATGGTCACAGCAATGAATATTCAAAAAGCAATATTTCAATTCAACTATATATCTTATTTAATCCAAGTGAATAAAGTGGTACCAAAAAGTGAACGAAGGCAATTAACATTTTGTTAAATATCTACTATGGGTCAGGCACAGTCTTGAATTTCCCTGTGTTGGTTAAACCTTGTGGAGATGCTTTACTAGGTTAATAAGAATTAGTATGAATGAGTACATTATTAATTGTCTTTATCTGGAGGTCTCACAAAGCACATTCTGACACAGAATTTGTGGGCAAGTATTTTGGAAACGAATCCAGCAAGCGCTCTGAGTGAGTAGATGTGAGACAAGAAAGGGAAGACAGGCAGTAAAGAGTGCCTAGTGAGCAGGTTTCTTTTGTGGGCAGCATAGGAAAAATTCCATTTGCAACCCTCTGAGAGATTGTATAAAACATGCTTTAGAATTTTTCCACTGAGAGATAAGCAGGAAAGGTAAGAGGAAGAAGGAGTATTTGTCCACTAACTTCTATCCCTCATTGGCTAAGGATTTCTACTGAGGTATTAACCCTTCAGAACTTCCAATCTGTCCTGCAGAAATGCTAAGCATGCTTGATGCCAGAGAACATCCTTAGGCAGAAAGTCACTGTCCTGTAAGGGAACCATCTGCAGAAGTAGATCATGGGGACATGGGTGGGACATTTTTGTATCTACTACATTAAATCAACAAAACATGTCATTATGCTGATCAGTGAGGGGACACTAAAGAAAAAGAAAGATTAATGCAATTTTTATGAGTTGAATCTATTTGTCACGTACAGACCTGGGTTCTAAGAGTACAATCATAAAATACAACCTGTTCCCATGAAGAATTTATATCAGCATTGGAAATATATCATT
The DNA here is from genome assembly GCF_011100685.1 of Canis lupus familiaris. Taxonomy (NCBI): domain Eukaryota; kingdom Metazoa; phylum Chordata; class Mammalia; order Carnivora; family Canidae; genus Canis; species Canis lupus. The sequence continues at coordinate 7,177,409 of NC_049234.1, read as the reverse complement.
GCATTCTAATATAAAAGATGTAGAATGAAAGAGTTATAGGAATTTAGAGTAGATGGAGTCTTGAATGAGAGCCTCTTTAAAAAGGAAACATAAGTTGAAGTTAGCATCAAAGTATTTAATAATATTCAGATTAGAAGAAGGATTAAAAAAAGATAATTTGGGCAAATAATCTAAGCAGAGATATTAAAGTGAGGTTTTAAAGATGACTTTGTTGCAGGATTGAAGAGAAAAGACAGGAGACATGAGAACTGTTGTGTGTTGTTCAATCATCTGTTACTGATGTGTTGAAAGCCTGGATTAAGGTGGTAGTAATGGACTGAAGCCAAGGAGGTGTGCCACTTACTACCCAATAATTCACTTTCCACTTATTCAGTCCTCTGCCAGCATGACTTTCAAAAACAAAGGGGCCAGATACCTTAAAATCAAATTTAAGACTCTCTTCCAGTTAGAGTGCCAGATGTGATCTGGGTAGTTAATAAGGAGCATCCAAATATGGCTGATATTAAAGCTTACCTCCCCAGGAAATTATTCTTGGATTAATATCCACACTTATCCCATCATGCCTATAAGTTTTCGGGCCCTTTAGCTGGATTTACTTAACCCTTGGCTTCCTTCTCAGTAGGATGAATTTGGGAGTTCTAGACTAAGATCTTTGCTCCACATCTCTGGATATTAGTCATACTCTTTGGTTGTGGCCTATCTCTTGAAAAAAAAAAATTATGACCAAGTCTCCACCTTATACTGCAATTCAAGTCCCTGTTCAGAGTTCACTTCTTAAGGGAATAAAGTAATGATTTGTTACAAAAGTTTTCCATGGGACAGAATTTTAGTTCCTAAGTTGTATAATTGGATCTCTGTTGTCATGTTTCCTGTCTACCTTCCTGTACAACATTTTGGTGGGTGTCCACATTGATCCCCCTTGATAATATTGTACTGCCTACTGATTTAACTGGTTTTTGCATGATGCCAATACACCATGATCTCCAGCTGTTGTAGAGTGCTCTTGTCATTACAGCAGATAATGTTGGTATCTCACTCTGATTAACAAATAACAGAACACCCAATAAATTGGATTTTATACTCAATTTCCATCAACTATCTTTGTATCATATCCAACAGGTAAAAGGGGCTTTAAAACACCTTTTTTAGTTCACAGGCAGGAATACATATTCATATAGGTGTGCACTTATTCATTTAATTTACTCCTTTAAGCAGTTTTTGAGTGGTTTTTACAACCAAGGCACTGTGCACTGAAGTTCAGATGGTAGGCAACACCAGAAATCATCCCTCCTTACATGACATTACATTATAGCCCATGACAAAGGTAAAATGAGATGACACATCAGAAACACCAGCTTATACCTGGCCCTCAAGAAATGTCAGTTTCCTTTCTAATCTTCATCTTTCTCCACTCCTGCTCCATTTTGGGAGTTTCATTGCTGATCCCCCGGCTGCCAATGTCTTAGACTCTCCTCTTAGCATCCATCAGGATGATTCTCAGTTCTGACCCTTTGTTCCCCATTGAAGTCTTTGTAACTATCTCTGATGCAGAGACCTCATATTATTAATCTATTTTCTTCACAATTTCTTGCACCCTGCCTTGAAATACCTTTTTTTTTTTTTTTTAACACATCAGCATCTGTGGTGAGGGAATCTTTCACTAAGTCACTGAATTTATAGCTTTGGGAAAGTAATAATTTGTTCCATTTTGGAAAGATTGAGATTGATACTGCTCTCCTAAAATGCACTTCAAGCCTGATTGTACAGAGGTTATTAATATATGTCCAATTTTCAGAGGTTGTTTTTTCCTTCCTTTGTCGCTATTATAATTTTTCTACAGAAAAAAACACTAGCAAAATTAATTTTATTTAAATGAGGTAGGGAGAGGATGGAGCAAGATCTATAGCAAACGTAGATGTGCTAATTTTTCATTTGAGTTTTGGCTCGATTTAAGTCCTAATACTAGACTTCTATACCAATAAATATGCCAACAGGACAAAGGGAACCTGAAAAAGAATGTTATATATTTATAGAAAAAATATAGGACCAAACCATCCCTTTCTGCTTAAGGAAATTGAAGCCAGAGACTACTCATTTTAGGCCTCCAAAATATATGTATGGTATAGTGTATATATACAGTGTGTGTGTGTGTGTGTGTGTGTGTGTGTGGTATACTATTATATATATCATACATGCATTTTATATATACACTATTGTATATTGTATATATGTATATTGCATAGACATTGTATATGTATATATGTAGTATGTAATATATATATATATATTACAAAAAATGTTAGAAATATATTCTAGATTCACCATAGTAAGTCCATCTTTCTAGGAGATAATTGTGTCTTTTTCTATAGAAATGATATGTTTTGAAACTTGAATAATATCCCACTGGGAGGCAAGGTGAGCAGAAATGAAAAAAGTACTGGGTAGTGCGTTAGAAGATAGTCTTTTAAATGTCCTAAGGAAAAAAAAAATAAAAAATAAATAAATAAATAAATAAATAAATAAATAAATAAATATCCTAAGGAGCAAAAAACAGCTAGAAGAGATATCTTAGCCAGGGAAGCACAAGTGAAGGGTGACACAAGCTTCAGCAACTATCACAAAGACATCAAAAATCATAATAATACTTGCCAATATTAAGTGATAATAAGGTCTTATAAGTGTGATTTAAAACTTCATAGTACAGTGGTTTTCTGCTCCAGGCTGCATCCTGGTCATTCCGATTCCAGCAACCTGAGAAAAGAACAGGGTACCAGTACTTTAGAAAGTCTCTTCACAACTCTAATATGTTACCATGTTTGGGAAATGTTGACATAATAGGCCCTGGTATGAGTGGGGTGAATAAATTTTAAAAGATTTAGAAAGGAGAACCTGCCATTTGCTACAACGACCATCATTCCATGTCTTGCCAGAGTGGACACTTTGTGTTTGTTAACCAGTTTTAAGTGTAAAGTTATAAGTGCAAAAAAGTGAGAGTTTCATTTGAGGCTTACACAGTGTCAGGAAATGTGCGTCTTTTCACTGTCCCTGAAAAAGAGTATGTATGTAATAGCTCTTTCTATGTAGCCTATTTTAAGCAATTAAATGTATATGTGTATGTGCATATATATATATATATGAACATTGTACTTTGAGAAGTTTGAGATCTGTTTTGATAGATCAATTTTAGTTTAAGGACATACATGTAAGACACCTCTGATCTGAAAATATGCTGATTTTTTCTTTTTTTTTTTTACTTTTATTTAGTCACAAGTCAAACAGTGGAAAAGAACAGGCAATGCTTTGAGCATCCTGCTGAATTGCAGACTCTACTTTTTTATCCACTAGTTCTCACATTTGATGAAACGGTCTGCCAAATCATGCACAAGTATTTCAAGTGGTCACAGATTTGCAAAGGTGGCCAATGGAAAACCAGGGGTCTGGTACAGGAATTTCATTTGTTCTTTTTTTCTTGTCTCTAGTTCCTCTGTAAACAACACATTTTTATGTACTGATGTCAATCTAATTTATCATGTATATTTCCCTGAAGGTGACTTCATGTGCCCCAGGGGGATTATGGAGAATCTTTCTCAAGAATTAGGTCAAATTCTGCATGTGTCAGGGCAAGAAGTGAAGAAGAAGCTGGGAAGCTGATATAAGTCACAGCAAAATTTATATATTTTTATTTGTTTTGCTTTATTGATATTCTTTTTGGAGAAATGCATTGCATTTTTCCTCTGACTCTTCATTAGCTTTAGAGCAGAATACATATTATTTCTAATAACTATGTTCTGTTTGGGGCCATCTTTTTAATTAGTATGAACTGTATTTGATTATAATTTGCTTCAGGTTATTATTGGACCATCTTATTTTAGAACTCTGTTGTCTCTTTATTTTCTGTTTGTATCAAAGTCAGAACCATTCTTTCCTGAAAACACCTAAATCAAATTTGTTTGCTCCACTTGAGAAAGTTTAATTTCTGATGTTCTAGAACATTTCCCTTGTTAATTTTTTTAAAAGATTTTATTTATGTATTCATGAGAGAGACAGAGAGAGGCAGAGACACAGGCAGAGGGAAAAGCAGGCTCCCTGCAGGGAGCCTGACGTGGGAATAGATCCCTGTCTCCAGGATCACACCCTGGGCTGAAGGCGGCACTAAACCGTTGAGCCACTCGGGCTGCCCTGTTCAATTTTCCCAAAATATAAATTTATGGGTCACCATAATAGGAAATCTCAAATGCCCACCGTTTTTTGTCTCCATGAGAAAGCTTATCATAAAATGCTAATGTTTCTCTCCAGTACACCTTATTGCTATTTAGCACATATTAAGGTTTCTTCAGACAATTGTAATTCTGTGCAATCCACTCACTTAAAATTTTACTGATTCACCTAAGATACACCACTGTGATACTTTGTGAAAAATTATAGTAATTTTTGAAACTGACTACTGGGTTTAACTTTGCATACTTACATGATAGTTTCTATATTATTCTTTAGTAATTTTTTTTAATTCTCAGAATTTTGACTGCAGTATTCCTCATTTCCTTAAATAATTTCTATTCTTCTCAGTTCATTTTTTTTCCATCTGGATTTCAGGTTAGATCTTGCAAAGAAAGCACAAATATATTTAATATTTAGAGTACTTCTAACAGGAATAAACTTAATAGGCTTTACTTTGATCAACTGGGTAGTTTACCTCATAAATAATAGTGAGAAATCATCATGTATTTCTACTTTAGAGTCCATGTCCTCTCATAAAAGCCCGGAATGCAATACTCTGGGGATACCATTATCATTCTGCATAGTGAGCTTTGCTTCTGGGAATCTTTAAAGATAGCAACTTAGCATTTTAGAAATGGTATATGGTCAGGTTTAAAATACCAAAATACCAGGTTCCAAGCCCCAATATTTTCTCTCTGTGATCCTGATCTACAGATCAGTTGGATCTCTATTTTTGTACCCATACAATAGGGGAAACAGTGCCTACCTTGCAGATATGTTCTGTGGATTAAAATAGTGTCTGGCTTATAAAATTAACTCAAGTAATGATAGCCAATGCAGCGTGAGCTTCTTGATTCTGGAAATTTTACCTTCTTTTCCAGAATCAAGCATTAGGTTTTCCAGCATTAGGTTCTATTATGCTTGATCCATTCTTTTGGCTTGTTATAAAGAAAAATTTCCAACACTTACTCCTCAAAAAATTTTATGATATTTTCATAAATATTTTCTAAGGAAATTATTTTATCCAAGTTACTTTATGACTTTGAGGTATTTTCCTTGAATGTTGATGTATTTCAAATGAAGCAATTACTTGGTTTGTGAGCCTTTGGAATAAAATATTATTACCGAACCATGATATGGTAGGCCATTTTAAAAGCCCAGTATAGTTCTGGAGGTAATAGAATATGTTTAATTTTTCTTGCCATCTGGATTGTGAATGATGCCCTGAAATTATAAGGATAGTGGCTTCCAAGTATATAGGTTCAAGTGACCCTGCACCATCTGCATATGATGTTAAATTAGATGTAAATTTTATTCACTGTAATATCCATCTGTTTACTATAACAATTAGCCTAGCATATTACATGTGGTAAGTATATGGCAAATAGTTGCTGACTGACCTCTCTATTTATATATAAATTATCGAAGGAGTGAGCAAGTTAGCCATAGTTTTGCGCTATGAGTGTAACCTAAATCATTTTCATAGTGCTTCAATTATATGTTCACATGAGCCACTTCCAGCTCTGAAAAAAATATTATGAAATATAACAAAACAACACAGGAGAAATTTAGCCAAAGATAATTACATGTGGCATGAGATGAGTTTCTCCGATGCTCATGCTGGTCTCTGAGTGGTAACCTTCATTATGGTTCCATTTACAAATGGTCCCAGAGCACCAGGACAATGAAAAACTCACAGAAAAGAAATAGGCAAAAGCCAAGTCTGTGTACAAACTACAAGAGGGCAATGTATCCCTGTTTGAGAGGTAATTAAGACTGTACTTTCCAAGTGTTCAAGTCATTGTTATATGTACCGTGAAACAATGCTTAAAGCATTTGTATCTCAAAAAAAAAAAAAAAAAAAAAAAGCATTTGTATCTCTAATGGACACCTGTTTGGGTTAACATTACCAAGTTTTAGTTGAAATGTTTTAGTTGAAAAACACATTTGTATATCAAAAAATTTAGAGAAGCATCTTTACCCTTGGATAGGTTACATGCTTAGTAAATTAAGCTGAAAGCTGATTTTTTCCCAAGTAACATTATTTACATAGATTTTTTTAGCAGAGTATTTTTGTCATAAAATCAGAACTGTATTTGAACAAATTGCTTTCTCAATATTGGTTCCATGTATAAGAAGTACATAATTACATAAACATTCAAGTTGAATCAGGAAAACAGTTTTCCAATTAACCTTGTGCTGAATGTAATTACAAGGTGAATATTCAAAACTAACTGAGATGGTCATTTACAAATTATAATTGCTTTTATCGTGAGACTAAAGAAGTTAAGTTTATACTATTTAATGTTATAGTAGCTTCCCAATGCTTTGAGGTTTAATCATAATGCTAAGAGTGAGCTTTAATTAAGTAGTAGTTTCACTTTCAACCATTTTCTTGTTAAGCACTTTTGATGAGATTTGAGAGTCTGGCCTTTCTCATATAAACTCTGCTATTGTCCATACTTTGATCAAAATTAGACTGATCAGAACCTGAATCTGTTGTTATAAAGCTCATTATGTTATGTATGATGATCTTACATATATGGTATTCTTTTCTGATCTTCTTGCAGATTCATACAGTTAATGCAAAACTATAATGCCTGCTATATTACATTCACAAATATAGAAATAATATTTTTCTGTAAATTATACTCAATACTTCTGGAGAAACAGTAAAGTGGAAGTTGTTTTTAGATCTTTTTTACAATTAGGAGATCATCTCAGAGAGGTAAAATGACCCAGGTAGAAAGTGGCAAAGCTGAAACTAAGAATTTCCTGAGTAAGGAACACTGAGAAGAGAGTGTTTCAAAGAGAGTAACCTAATGTATTAAAAGCATGGACGTGTTGGATAAGATAAGGCCAAGAAAGGCTTATTGGAACTGGTACAATGGAGGTGTGAGAACAGTTTCAGAAGGTTGACAAAAACTGGATTAAAATGAGTTGAAGAGAAAACAAAATCAAGTGCAAAAACATTTCAACAAATGTGACTAGCAAGTGTATGGTTCCTGAAATAAAGAACATCCAAAGGGAGCAACAGAGAAACCGTTTATTTGCAGTCTTCTGACAGTTAGCAAAAGTGTTGATATGTTCCAGGCATTTGGGTTGGTCCAAAATATGAAAGTATTAGGACAGGAGAATGTGATGTGTGGCAAAGTAAATATTCCTGTTTTCACTTCTCAGAAGTAGATGGCCTAAGGATAAGCGTCTATAAAAGTACATTCTGAGGGTCGGAGGTTAGCAAGGACAATGAACAATTTGGCCATCAGAGAGAGTACACTCTTACATTTCAGGTCAGTAATAAAAACCAAGGCTAGAGTCTTGCAGTCCTTAGTATTGGGGGGCACAAAAATATAAATGAAGCTATAGCTGAGGGACTTTTAAAGATGAGAACTATTAGAGCTAAAAGATATCCCAGAGAGAAAAAAATACACTGATGATACAGAGGGACCAGGGCTAAATAAGATGCAGAGAGGCACCTGGGTGGCTCAATGGTTGAGCGTCTACCTTTGGCTCTGGTCATGATCCCGGGGTCCTAGGATCAGGTCCTGTATCAGGCTCCCCACGGGGAAGCCTATTTTTCCCTCTGCCTTTCTCTGTGTCTCTCATGAATAAATAAATAAAATCTTTAAAAATAAATAAATAAATAAGGAGCAGAGACTCAGAGGTGTGAAGAGATGAAATTCAAACATTATGGGACAGCCCGGATGGCTCTGCAGTTTAGCGCCACCTTTGGTCCAGGGCCTGATCTTGGAGACTCAGGATTCAGTCCCAGGTCAGGCTTCCTGCATTGGAGCCTGCTTCTCCCTCTGCCTATGTCTCTGCCTTTCTCTCTCTGTGTCTCTCATGAATGAATAAATAAAATCTTTAAAAACAAACAAACAAAAAACCCAAAAACATTGTTCAGGGGCTAGCTTTGGCAGGAGGAGGCTCATGTTTTATATACATTAGGTATAAGACACAGGATAAGACAAAGGACCTATCAGGAACTAAAGTGGTTGTTGTTTTTTCTTTTTAATCTATAAGATCCAGAATTTGTTTTGTTTTGTTTTGTTTTTAATATTTAACTTATATATTCATGAGAGACAGAGAAAGAGAGAGAGAGAGGCAGAGATACAGGCAGAGGGAGAAGCAGGCTCCATTCAGGGAGCCTAATGTGGGACTCGATCCAGAGACTATGGGATCACGCCCTGAGCCAAAGGCAGACACTCAACCGCTGAGCCACCCAGGCATCCCAAGATCCAGAATTTGAATTCTTTTTTCTCAAGCCTCTTCAAGCTCCTATGGCTTATGATTCTATGCTAACAAATTGTCTTCTCAGAAATTGTTGTAAAACTTAACAGTCTTCTTTTATATGTTCTTAGCTATTTTTCAAGCCATACTTAAAAGCTCATGAAGTCTTTCTGAGTTCATAGTTGAAGGCTAATCTCAATCACTTCCTTTATAGCCTTCAGCAAATAAATATGCTCCAGTTTCCCTGTTAGTAGAACAAACACACCTCACAGGGTTGTTGTGATAGATCATTTTAAGATAATCTGCCTGCATGTGATCATGCCCAGCAGATAGTAAGTAAAATAAATGTTAGAGATGATTGCTATTTTTATTCCAACGTAAAGCCACATTAACCTAGGTAGGTTTCATATTGCTGACGGTGCACCTAGAACATTCCTTTGCCATGTGACAAATTGTTACTTTCCCAAAGTTATCAATTTAGTGATTTAGTGAAAGATCCCCTCGCCACAGATGCTGATGTATTTTTTAAAAAAGTATTTCAAGGCAGGCTGTGAGAAATGGTGGAGAAAGATTAATAAGACTAGGTCTCTGCATCAGAGATAGTTACAAAGACTTCAATGGGGAACAAAGGGTCAGAACTGAGAATCATCCTGATGGATACTAAGAGGAGAGTCTAAGACATTGGCAGCCGGTGGATCAGCAATGGAACTCCCAAAATGGAGCAGGAGTGGAGAAAGATGAAGATTAGAAAGGAAACTGACATTTCTTGAGGGCCAGGTATAAGCTGGTGTTTCTGATGTGTCATCTCATTTTACCTTTGTCATGGGCTATAATGTAATGTCATGTAAGGAGGGATGATTTCTGGTGTTGCCTACCATCTGAATTTCAGTGCACAGTGCCTTGGTTGTAACAACCACTCAAAAACTGCTTAAAGGAGTAAATTAAATGAATAAGTGCACACCTGTATGAATATATATTCCTGCCTGTGAACTAAAAAAGGTGTTTTAAAGCTCTTTTAACCTATTGGATATGTAAAAGATAGTTGATGGAATTGAATGTATTCATATATAAAACTGTGAGGTTTATGATTAAAAATAAATATAATTTGTATATATTTTGATGTCATTAAAACCATCTTATCACAGTATAAGTCAAAGGAAGTAAAACGTCAATTTCCTCATTTGTCAACTCTAATTTTAACAATTCCAACATCTTAGTATTTATTCTCAACTTTAGAGTTATCTCTAGAAACTTCTTCTCTTGTGATGAAGAATTGTATACAGGAAGTTAAACGTCCTTCAGTTTTACATCAGCTCTTTCTCTATTAACTTCATTAAGAGTTACATTTTTAAATGTATTTAAAATTGCATCTAACGTTGATCCCATTTTAAAGAAGTTAATTTTTCCTTATTTATTCTTTTATTTGTATGTGTATATAAATCCATTTCAGAAATACAATGGGGCACCGAGTGGCTCAGCCAGTTAAGCGTCTGCCATCTGCTTGGGTCGTGATCCTGGGGTTTTGGGAGAGCCCTGCATAGGGCTCTCTGCTCAGTGGGGAGCCTGCTTCTCCCTCTCTTTCTTCTGGCCACTCTTCCTGCTTGTGCCCTCTCTCTGTCAAATAAATCAATAAATAAAATCTTTAAAAAGAAATATATATGATTAATATAAAAATACATATGCATATGTATAAGACTATGTATATAAATACATGTTCTTTTTAATATACATGTTCACCTATATATAAAAAAGTTTTATGAATGGTGTACATGACATGTTTAAAATAGTTGTGGGGTTTTTTGTATGGTGTTATTTTAATTATTTCTTTGGACTTAGCTGTGTATTTTGGATTTTTAATAATGTAATTTCATGGACTCCTAACCTACCTAAAAGCATACTTTATATGAAATCTTTCATACAGTAAAGTGTCCAGAAGATATCTGTTCTTCCTTGAATACCATTCCCAGATTTAACTAATTCATCTTAATACAGAGTGAGCAACTAATAGGTCTAGTAGTACCTTTCCTGCTTAGAAATGTCAATAACTTTAACGTGGCCTAAACTTAATATGTGTCTAATGTTTGCTTTCATTTGAGAATTACAATGAAGAATAAAACTGAATCCCACTGAATCTTCAAAATCAAGCTGAAAGAAATTTTCATAAGCCAGCCTCTGGGAGAAAATCAGAAATTACAAATTTATTTTTTAACAAAGTGAAGAAAAGTATAACATAAGAATGTTTATACACCAGGACTTTAAATGACCTTTCAAAAGTCAATAAATTCAATAAGAGCTTTATTTGTTTTGTATGAGTGAGTTTTTAAAAAAAATTCCATGTAGCTCTGGACTTCTCTTGAGACACTTTTAGAATTATGTACTTGATATAATTCTCTGCAAACACCCAGTAGATTACATTAATCCTAAAATCAAGATATGTGTCATTCACTTCTGTGTTCTCACAATCATTGGGATACTACAAGTAAAATATGACTCTGTGTGTATGTGTGTGTATGCATATGAGAGAGAGAGAAAGAGAACTAGTTATGGTTAGTTCATTTGGTTTTGTTTAATACATGGATGGTTGGCTGAATGAGTAAAGTAATTTTATGTTGTCCCTCATTTTTGTCAAGACAATGAATTATGTGTGCTCCATTCTGATATTAATCATGTAGTATGACATTTTGTCTCCAAGTTTTTAGCTTCTTTGAGAGATAATTGAAAAATATAATTGTATACACTTTAAAGTGCACAATGTGCTGATTTGATATACATATACATTGTAGAATGTTTGCCGAGATTAAGGTAATTAACACATCCCCCACCTCATGTAATTAACATAATTAACTCTTTAGTGTGAGTGTAGTAAGAATGCCAAAGATCTACTCTCTGTAGCTTTCATGTATACAGCACAGTATTACTAACTACAGTCACCATGTTGTACATTAGGAATATATATTCATATATATTGATCTTATCCTCAGAATTTACTCTTCTTGGGCAGCCCAGGTGGCTCAGCGGTTTAACACCACATTTGGCCTGGAGCATGATCCTGGAGACCCCAGGTCAGGCTCCTTGCATGGAGGCTGCTTCTCCCTCTGCCTGTGTCTCTGCCTCTCTCTCTCTCTCTCTCCACCCATATCTCTCACGAATGAATAAATAAAATCTTAAAAAAAAAAACAATTTACTCTTCTTATAACTGAATTTTTCTACCCTTTGACCTACATCACCCCATATCTCCCTTCCCTCAGCCACTGGCAATCACTGTTATCTTCTGTTTCTATATAATCAGCTTTTGAAAAAAATTTTATATATAAGTAATACATACAGTACTTTTCTTTCTTTGTCTGGTTTATTTCACTTAGTATAATGACCTCCAGATTCATCCATGTTGTTGCAAATGGCAAGATTTTCTTCTTTTTTTTATGGATACTATTCCTATATATATATATATATATATATATATATATATATATATATACATACACCCATTTTTTTATCCATTTATCTGTTGAAAGACATGTAAGTTGTTTCCATATCTTGGCTATTGTGAATAACGTTGCAATAAACATGTGTGTGCAGACATCTCTTTGAGATATTGATTTCAATTCCTCCAAATATATATTAAAGAATGGAATCTCTGGACTTGAATAAACATTGTCAAGCAATCAATGATTTCTGTTTTTAATGTTAGCATCCCTGGATGCTCAATGTCTATGACCATTAATTCATTAAGGGTAGCAAAATTGTGATATGCTAATTCTATCACTTTATTTTACTTGTTAGATAACAAATAATTGAATAAAGAATTGTTCCCTCTCATCTACTATTTGTTTACCCAATGGGATAGTTCATAATGTAAAAGTCAAAATAAATGTTGGTAATTTCCTTATAACTACTGTTTTAATCTAATCAATTGGTTTTAACTTCATCCTCAGAATGGAAACAATTAGATTTCCTTTTTTAATGAAAAAGTATTATTACAAACTCAAGAATGTAGAAATATTCCATAGGTTTATATCTACTGCAATTCTTACCAATTCTTGAACTTCATTAGAAGTTCAAATTATGTTATATTTGGTCAGTTGAAGCTTCTTCAAATTCTTTTGTCATATTCTAGTAACAGTCTTTCATAGCTATCTTGCTATTGGTATATTAAGATGTTCCAAATTCCTCTTGTACAGTTCAGTTCCAGACCTGGAATCAGCCAAAGAAGACCTGTTAATGGGAATGGTATTTTAGAAACAACTGGGCATTAGGGATGGGCATTGCTACCAAGTTGGTCATTACTTCACTACTGTTTTCCATTATTTCCTTGATTTTCTTTTTCAAGGAATCCTAAATCTATATGATAATTGCACTTCCTGTATTTGTTAATTTCTCTTCAATGGTTCTGTCTTTATTTCTTCAGATTTTTAAATCTTTCCTTTTAACCTTCTATTTAGTTTAGGGCTCTGACCTTTCAGACATTGGTCCTCCACCACCAGAGTGGGCCAAAGCCCTTCTTGTTCAGTTCCTGTGCTCAGATTGGCACTCCATGAAGTTTGCTACTCAGGAGCTCTCTTGTTCTCTGATCTTTTAGGCACTCTGTTGCTTTCCTCTGTTCTCACACACATTGATGGCCTTGGTCTTCTGGCTACTGGTGTTCCTTCCCCATCTTTTTATATTTTGGAGTGTGTGGCATACCTTGTCATTTTGTTTTGTTTTCCATGCTATCCATGTGATTTAGTTTCACTGTGGGGTTTTGCTCTCTGTTTTTATTTGGGATTTTTGAAAATCCAGACTCCATGCTAGCATTGCCACTGCCATTTTTTTAGATTCCCCCTTTGTAAGGGCACTTTTGTTTAAGGAACAGTACACATTTTCCTCAGTGTGGCTTCAAGTAACCTATTCTTCACTTACAGAGGAAGAACTCTTCCCCTTTGTTCATATTTAGATTAAGAAAAATACTTCTACTCACTAAGCTACAGAAATTTATTTTGGTTACTGTTATCATTTATGGTGCCAAGGATTTAAAATTAGTGTTATAATAATTGTTTGGGAAAAGATTCAAGCGAGAAGCTATTACTAGTCCTATATCTCCTCCAGATTGAACCAGCAAGTTGTCACTTCCTTTTTACAGTCTCTTCATGCTCCATATGTTATGCTATGTGAAACTGACAAGTGCTAATATGTCACAAGGTGCCTTGTTGCTATGAAAATAAATGACCCATGAACTAGAGCTCTCAAATAATTTTTTTTTCATTCTCAGAGAGGAAAATAAGGCAAATGACAAAAAAAAAAAAAAAACAAGTGAATATTACTATTTAATCTCAGTTTCTCTGGGGAAATGTTTTAGGTTTAAGTTCCTTTGGGAAAATGTTCATTTTTAATTTCATTTATTTTTCATTCATTCCAGGTTTGGACTTTAAAAATATGTAATAAAAATTAATGATCTACGTATCAATTGGTTTGATCAATCCTTGATGATCAGAACATCAGTTTTTAAATCAGCAAAATGAGCTTATCCTATACTTTAGAAGCAATTTTAACAACAAAAGTTGAAATAGATTCAATCATTCAAATGATGATTACTCTTATTTCCTGCAACTAAGGATAATGATGAAGAGTTGGACACTCCCTGCTTTCACATTGTTCATGTCCAGTGATATAGAAATGGGCTTTTCTGTAAATCTAGTCTGTTGATTAACTGTGTGACTCTCAATGAGTCTTTGGCTCTTACTTTTTTAATCTGTCAAATGAGGATAAGGTTTATAATTGTCTGCATAGAAGCATGCTAGAGAGAGCAGTCTGAAAAGATAATGAATGTGCAAATGCTTAGCATATAAACTATAGTGCAGGGCTTCTCTTACTTGTTAAGCCTCTTCTTGTGGACTCAAGAAGTGGCTGAAACCTCTTGGAGTTTCCACGTGCAGAGTTACCTAATGAAGGAAAAAAAAAAGTGCCTAGATTCAGTAAAATAGAGATTTGAGGATCACCAGCACAGAGAAGCTGTTGGAAGCAATAGGATGAAATGAGATCAATTTGTCCAAGAGAAGAGACAGATAAAACAAAATGACTGGGCTATGGGATGCAACATTTAGATGTCAGATGGAGAAAAGTCAGGAAAGATGACAAAAGGAGAGAGGGGGAGAAACACAAGAATATGATGTCACCTAAGAGAAAAATATCTCAAGGAGGAGCGAGTGGTAAACCGTGTTGAAAGGAGCTAAGAGGTCTACTAAAATGAGATTAAAAAATTTTTAATTTTTACCCACTCTAATGGATTTGAAGTAATATCTCACTCTGGTTCTAATGTTCACTTTTCTAATGATTGATAATAGTATGTATGGGTCTTTTTGTATGTTTATTTGCTAACCTATATCTTCTTTGGTCAGTTGTCTATTCAAATTTTTGACCCATTTTTAAAAATAGATTGTTTCTTTTCTTATTACAGAGTTTAAGAATTCAATACTAATTTAGATACTAAATCTTTTCGCTGGTAGAGTTGCCATAACAAAATGCCACAGACTGGGTGACTTAAACAATAGAAATTTATTTTTTCACAGTTCTGGAGGCTGGAAGCCCAAGTTCAAGGAGGTGACAGGGTTAGTTTCTCCTGAGGCTTTCTTTTTGGCTTGCAGATGGCCATCTTCTTATTGTGTTCAAAGGTCTGTTCTTAGTGCACGCACATCCCTGATGTCTCTCCTTCTTATAAGGACACCTGTCATACTGGATTAGGGCTCCACACCTATGACCTCATTTAACCTCATTTAACCTTCATATGAATTTTGGGGAGACATAAGTCAGTCTATAATACTAGGCCTTTGTCAGATACTTTTTTCGGTGTGTGATTTTCTTAGTATTTGCTTGGGATTTCATTTACTCTATACATCAATTTAGAAAGAATTGGCATTTTAAGAACCTTGGGTCTTTTTCTATGTGAACCCTGAATTTTTTTATTTATTTAGGTCTTCTTAATTTCTCTTAACAATATTTTCTAGTTTTCAGTGTACAGGTCTTAAACATTTATATCATACTTACCTTAAGATATTTCATATTTTGATGCCATTGAAAATTATTAATTATTATTATTATTATTAATTATTTAACCTCAATTCCTTGTTCATTGCATTTGTTTTGTATATTGACTTTGTATCCTTAAATATGCTAAAACACTTAACAGCTCTAGCAAGTTATTGTAGATTCTTTTGGATTTTCTATATAAATGACCAGGCTGTCTTTGAATACTGGATAAATTAGTCCATTTTATCCAAGGAGTACATTTTCCTTTTCAACGAGATGTCTTTCATTTCTTTTTTTTAACTATTGCACTTGCTAGAATCTCCAAAACTGAATACAAGAGGTGGGAGTAGACATCTTGTCTCATTCCTGATCTTAAAGGGAGAGCATTCAGTCTTTCCTCATTAAATCTAATATTAGCTGTAGATATTCATAGGTTCCCTTTATAAAGTTAAGAAAATTCCTTTCTGTTCCTACCTTGCTAAGATTTTTTATCATGAATGGACGTTGAGTTTTGTCAAATGCTCTTTTCCTGCATCCATTGAGACAATTATATGGTTTTCTTTTTTACTTGGTCAACATAATTAATTTATTGATTGCTTTTCAAATGTTAAACCAACCAAGCACTTGGGATAAATACTTCTTCGGAATGATATGTATACTTTTAATATGTCTGGTTTTGATACAATAAAATTTTGTTTGAATATGTGCATCTATGTTCATATGGGTAATCAATCTATATTTGTTATTGTTTTTTCTTGTAATGTCCCTCTATAATATTGGTATAAGGGTAATCCTGGCCTCATGGAGTGCATTGAGTCAATCTACTCTGCTTTAATGTTTTAGATGAGCTTGTGTAGACTTGATATTATATTTTCTTTTAATTTTTGGTAGAATTTATCAGTGTAGCTATCTGGGCATAGCATCTTTGCTGAGGAGAAGTTTTCAACCACAAAATCCATTCTTTCAATAAATATAGGGCTATTCAGTTAGCCTATTGCTTCTTGAGTTAGCTTTGTAGTTTGTGCCTTTCAATGAATTTATCCATTTCACTGAGTTGTTAGATTTGTAGTTGTAAAGTTTTCATGATATTCCCTTATTATCCTGATAATATCTTTAGAATCTGTAATGATTCCTCCTATCATCTTTGATATTGCTAATCTACATTCTCTCTCTGAATAAAGCTTTATCAATTTCATTGATCTTCTCAAAGTATCAGTTTTAAGCATCATTTATTTGCTCTATTGATTTTCTGTTTCTATTTCATCGATTTCCACTGTGATCTTTATGCTACTTTGGAGTTCCTTTGGTCTTCTTTTCTTACTTTATTAAAGAAGAAGCTGACATTAAGATCTTTTCTTAAAGATCTCCCTTTTCAAAATGGGCATCTAGTGCCCCAATTCTCCTTCTAAGTATTGCCTTAGCAGCATCTCACACTTTTGATATGTTGTGTTTTCATTTTCATTCAGTTCAAAATACTTTCTATTTTCCTTTTATTTTTTTTCTTTGATCCTTTAGTAGGAATGGACCATTATTCTTGGTCCTACCTGAGCATCAGACCCTGTTAGTTTTAACCCATCAGATGGTTCTTTTCCCAAACTTGGGTGGTTTCCTTGCAGGCATGAACCAGTCAGTGCTCTACTGAATACTAAAAATGGACCTTCTGCAGATTTCTGGAGTTCTCTCTCTATGCAATTATCTTCTCTCTGTTACTACTGATTTCATTCCCTCACGTAAGGGAGTCTGTCTAGCTCCCCTGGGGCTCCCTTTTAGTGTCATGGACTGGAAACTCAAGACAGTAAGCTAGGAAACAGTAGAGCTTATCTCATTTGTTATTTCTCAAGGTTATTGTCGTCTATCGGCTGATGTCCTGTGTCTTAAAAACAACAATTGTTTCTAATATCTTCTTTTTCTTCTTTTTTTTGTTTAATCCAGTAAGAGGCTAGATCTGGTCATCACATTTTGTTATTCCATCTAGTCTCAATACATAATTTTGATCCTGGATTTATTTCCTAATCCATGTATCTTAAGAAGTAAGCTACTTTTCTAGATTACACTAAATCCAGCTGAAGCATCATTCAGCCCACTTGTCTACATTATGTTAAAATATTTCTGCCTACCACCTGACTCACCAAATATTTGTCAGTGAAATTCTATCACCTATGCAAGGAGGAAATATCTTCCATTTTTCTCAAATTCACTTACTTTTATTGATAACTTATGAGATATTTTTGCCTATCCTTATCCTTCTAAGAAGATAAAATTATAAAAGAATACTTATACAAATGGAACATATACAAAGAAAGAAAAAGATGACAATGTCTTTGAATTGATGTTTGTAGTACTGTATATGACAATAATTATAACTATAAAAAGTCAGAATTCAAATACTCTTTCTTTATGCACACTATTCATCAAAAATTCAAACTATAGAATGTTGAAAACTCCATATCTTAGGAAATAGTGCATTTATCCTCAGAAGACTGATTTCTTTGTGTGTGCTTATGCCTTCCCTTAAATCTGGGGTAGTAGGGGGGATTTCATTGTTCATTAACCACTTCTATGGTCAGTTTCAAAGTCACAGTGTCTATCATAAATTTTAGAAATATAAATCTCAAATGTTAAGAACTTCAATGAATATATTAGACTTTGTTTATAACACCTTCATATTGAATATTGAGAATCTGTCCTTGGCGGCCATCTTAAAATTGGTTTTCTTTCAGAAATTTCAGTCAGAAACAGAGAAGACTATATATAAATCAACACACTAACACAAAGTCTGGAATATTATATATGCCATATTGCTTCTGAGACTAATGTTGAGGGGGAGCCCAAGATAAACCTGTAATTTTTCTTCTGGAGTGTCACTATTATGAACATTGCAAGTGGTAAAAAAAAAAAAAAAAAAAGGGCAGTGGAATTGTTTAGCATAGCATCTTGAGGACATCTGCCTCTAACACTTTATCACATCAGAAAAAGATGTACTAAAAATGTTCTATGTTGTGAAATGATAAATGCTTTATAAGAAGGCTCAGGAATGACCTTCCTTTTTCTATTTCTTTCCTGAAGCCTTCTCCTGTCAGTAATTACCCTAACAATGCTGTCCACATGCAGTAATTAACTCCTTCTTTTTTCTCCATGACACAATGCTCATTTCCTACTCCCAGCTTTCAAGGCTTAACCCATTTACAATTCATTCTATATATAACTTTAAAAGAGAGTACAACAGCAGCTATGTTAGATAGCTCGATTTGCAAAGTTCAACTGAATATTTAAAAAAATAATAAAAAGATGATCCTAGATGAACTAAGAGGCAATAAGGCCCCACCAGGGGAATTCTATTCCCAAATGATATTTTATACATAAGTTGTAAATTTTTCTTTTTCCAATGTTTGGTTCAAATGACAAAATAAATGACAGGGAAAATGGAAACCTAGATTTTAAATTAGAGATTGACTCGAGAGAACTATAACGCTAAAACTCTTTAAAAAAAAAAAGATTTTATTTATTTATTCATGAGAGACAACAGAAAGAGGCAGAGACACAGGCAGAGGGAAGAAGCAGCCTCCTCACAAGGAGCCTGATGTGGGGCTTGATCCCCAGACTGGGGTCATGCCCTGAGCCAAAGGCAGACACTCAACTGCTGAGCCACCCAGGTGTCTCAAATGCTAAAACTCTTATGCTTAAAATCCAGATTTGGCACACAAATCAGTCACCATTCACCATATACTCAAGAAGAGCCCAACTGAAATAACCAATATACCAAATTCTGTGATTGAATCTGTCTGATCATAGGGGATTCCCTATGAAAGACTGGAACAAATAGACATATTCTCCAAACACCTGCAAAGTTGGGAAACCTAGATTTACAGTAGCAGTTAGGATATAGAAAGATACAAAATACCTTTTCTTCCCACTGAAACAGTAAGAAATTACTGCATTAACAAGTTTCTATATTCTGAAAGAATATAGAATATATATTCTACATATGAATATTTATTCATATAAAGCTGAAACATTGTCTGAGTGGTGGTGGTGAGCATTGCCAATGTTATGTTTATTGCAGTTAAAAAAAACTAAAAGTATTTGAAAATGTGGATAGTCCATACTCCTAAATTTGTATGGGTGTATTAGGAGAAGTGACTTAGGGTCTTGTGAAAGAGGCTTTATGGGATGGGGTCTCATGGGCTTCTCCCAGTTTTCTTGCTAGCTGATTGGATATCTCCAATGGAAGTTTCTGTTTCTGCTTGGCAAAGTTTCATTGATTCATTCTGTTTTAGTGCATATTTCCTTATAAATTCAAACATTTCACTAAAAAAATACATATTTTCATTAAAGAGATGTGGACACAGAAATCTAAAACCTAAAATCAGATGAACTCAGAAAGATGAGCCCTTCTATAGTAACAAGGGAACAGAGGAAAGAAACTTTGTAACTTTTTATTTTTAGTATTTTATTTATTTATTCATGAGAGACACACACACACAGAGAGAGAGAGAGAGGGAGAGGGAGAGACAGAGACACAGGCAGAGGAAGAAGCAGGCTCCATGCAGGGAGCCCGATGTGGGACTCAATCCCAGGACTTCAGAATCACTCTGGGCTGAAGGCAGGCACTAAATCACTGAGCCACCCAGGGATCCCGGAAACTTTAATCCCTGAGACCCATGGTTGAAGTTGTGGTGAGGGTAGAGGACAGACTGATAACAAGCATCTATAAAATGAAATGTTTGACTTGCATTAAGGAGAAACTGACAAACTTCTGACCAACCTGCAAACCAGTGTGTCAGTATTTAATCTGGAAAAAGCCCAAACTCAAGGATAATGTTCTTTTGCTAAATAATACATTTATACAGAAGTTTTGTGGAGTTATCAGAGGTTAGGAATGATTAAAAAGCCAAAAAATCTCTCTGGTTTCAAAGAATCCCAAATCTGATGTCCAGATGTCTCTTGTTTATCATCTCACTGTCATGAGCCTTACAGAACCCAGCTCCAGAGTCTGTTGTCTTGCCATCACAGTGTCAAGACTTCATAGCATATGGCCTTGAAAATCCCATAGTTTGTGGTACAGAAATCTCATGGTTTGCAAAAACTTGCTCTAAGGATCTCTAGATCTCCCAAGTCATACAGATTTAAGGTCTATCTAGCAGGTTCAAGGTCATGCAGTTTTGAGGTCTAGCAATATTATAACGTTTAGTTCCAGTGACCTCCTGGAAGGATAGCCTGAATTTCCTTTCAAAATGTTTTAGAATTTGTTGTAACCAAATTTACAACAAATTTACAACCAAATTTATATTTGATTATAATATAATCAAAACAATCAGTCCCCTTGGTGGCATAGTGAAATGGGGATTGGGCTGAAAACCAGAAAGTCTTATACACCTGGTACTTACATTCCAAGAATATTTGACACAAGAGTAGGAAGACCAATGAACTTGAATGTAAGTCAATAGAATTCAAAATCATAGCATAGAAAGAGAAAAGACTGAAATAATGAACTTGGGGTAGGCAAAGATTTCTTAAACAGGACACAAAAAGCACTCATCATAAAAAATAGGTAAATTAGACTTGTTTAAAATTAAATAATTGTGCTTTTCAAAATACACTGTTAAAAAATAAGAAGTCAAGCCACAAAATGAGAGAAAACATTTGCAAACATTTATCTAACAAGAGACTCAAATTCAAATACACATGGCAACTCATATAAAGAAAAACAACTCAATAATAATGGCTAAAAGTTTCAAAAAACTTTATAAAAGGTATATATTTAAGTAGCCAATAAGTACACCGTAAGATACTCAACATTAGCCATCAACAAAATCAATAATGTGATATCACTTCATACCTATTTTTAAAAACTGACAAGACCAAATGCTGATAAAAATTTAAAGCAAATGGGCCATACCAACTTCTTGCTAGACATGTCTCCAGAGGCATGGAAACAAAAGCAAAAATGAACTATTGGGATTTCATCAGGATAAAATGCTTTTGCACAAGAAAGGAAACCAATCAACAAAATTAAAAGGCAACCTACAGAGTAGGAGAAGATATTTGCAACTGATATATCAGGTAAAGGTCTAGTAGCCAAAATCTATAAAGAACTCCTCAAACTTAACACCCAAAAAACAAGAAATCCAGTCAAGAAATGGGAGAAGACATGAACAGATATTTCTCCAAAGAAGACATACAAATGGCTAACAGACACAAGACAAAATGCTCAACGTCACTCATCACCAAGGAAATACAAATCAAAACCACAATAAGATACCACCTGACACCAGTCAGAATGGCTAATATTAACAACATAGGAAACAACAGGTGTTAGCCAGGATGCGGTGAAAGGGGAAACTTCTTCTATGATTGGTGGAAATGGAAACTGGTATAGCTACTCTGGAAAACAGTATGCAGGTTCCTCAAAAACTTAAAAATAGATCAACCCTATAACCCAGCAATTGAGCTACTAGGTATTTATCCTAAGAATACAAAAATAGTGATTCAAAGGGGCACATGCACCCCAATGTTTATAGCAGCAATGTCCGCAATAGCCAAAATATGGAGAGAGCCCAGATGTCCACTGACAGAAAAATGGATTAAAAAGATGTGGTATACACACACACACACACACACACACACACACACACACAATGGAATATTACTCAGACATCAAAAAGAATGAAATCTTGCCATTTGCAACAACATGGATGGAACTAGGGGGTATTATGCTAAGCATAATAGAGAAAGAGAAATACCGTATGATTTCACTCATACATGGAATTTAAGAAACAAAACAGATGAACATAGGGGAAGGGAAGGAAAAATCCAATAGAATAAAAACAGAGAAGAAGGCAAACCTTGAGAAACTCTTTAACGATAGGGAACAAACTAAGGGTTGCTGGAGGGGAAGTGGGTGGAGAGATGGGGTATAATTGGGTGATAGGCATTTAAAAAAGAACATGCACACAGATATTTATTCCAGCTTTGTTCCTTTTTTAAAAAGGATTTATTTATTTATTCATTAGAGATACAGACCTAGAGAGAGAGGCAGAGACACAGGCAGAGGGAGAAGCAGGCTCCTCGCAGGGAGCCGGATGCAGGACTCGATCCCGGATGCGGGGATCACGACCTGAGCCTAAGGCAGGCGCCCAACCACTGAGCCACCCAGGCATCCCATGGGTGATGGGCATTAAGTAGGGAACTTGATATAATGAGCACTGAGTATTACATGTAACTGATGGAACACTAAATTCTACCCTGAAATTAATAGTACACATATGTAAACTAAATTGAATTTAAATAAAACTAAAAAAAAAAAAAAAGCAAATGGAACCATCATACATTGATGACAGTAATTAAATGATCCAATCATTTTGGAAAGCAGGCAATTTTTCATAAACTTAAAGATATTCCTACCCTATGGCCCAGCATTTCCACTCTTATTTACCCAAGAGAAGTGAAAACATGTGTCTATGGGATTTGTTTATCAATGTTCATGTTAGCGTTATTCGTTTTCCAAACAAGAAATCACCCAAACATTCATTAACATGGGAATATGTAAACAAACTGTGGAATATTCAGATAATAAGGGTTCCCCTGCAATAAAACTGAATAGACTACTGGCACACACAACATAAGTAAATCTCTAAATATTATACCAAGGGAAATAAGTCGATACAAAATGCAAATACAATACTCTCTCAATTATTTGAAATTCTGAAACTTCAAGTGGTGATAAGACTAGAATCAGTGGTTTGGAGATGGAGGATTGGCTGAAAAGGAGTGTGAAGAAACTTTCTCTGGTGATGGAAATTGTTTGTATCTATATGGGAGCCGTGGGAACCTGGTATGTATATTTGTCAAAGCTTATTGAACTGTTTACTTAAAATATGTATATTGTATGTGCATTAAGTAAATTCAACAAAGATGATTGAAAAACAAAAAGAAAAGAGAAACCACTTTAAACAGAGCAAGTGTGAAAATATTCTGAAGATATTTATATTCTTAGTGAAAGATTGATTATAACTGCCATTTATCAAATATTCACTACTGGGGGACCGAGATAAACATTTTCTACACACAATCTCATTCAAAACATCACAGTAAAACTAAAAGTTTCCATTAGCTCTAAATACCTAAATGCAATAATTTTTAGTCAATCAGGTGAAAAATATCATAAGATACATATAGAGAATTTTCCTCTGCAAAACACACTACTCAGATAATAGCATTTTTTGTCTGCCTCATGGATACTGCCCTTAACATATACTGCCAAGTCATCCTTACGTTAACTAATTTATGTCCTGAAACATACATTTCACCAACTCGGCGGCTGTCAGCAAAAACGCTCCTACCATACTATATTTTGCATTTTGTTTGATATCACATCACCTCAGCTTCCACAGCTGAGTGGGTCAGCATTCCTGTGTGACTGTATTGCCAAGGTCTCTTCTAACAGGGTGATAAAGATAAATCAATGGATACCAGCTGTGAGGAAATCAACTATCAGCACAAGATTAAATCTTGTTTTGTCTTCTATCATTTTATAGCAAAGTGACTAAGAATAGTGTTGGATCAGTTTGTTTCCTTTGTTCTCATTCTTCATTCCAGTCTTCTGGAAAGCAGAGAGGACTTCTGGAAAGTCCTTCAGTCCTACAAAGTTCTAAAAAGTCTCAATTTGTCCTTAAACCAACATACCTTTAAACAGTTGATTTTAGATCACATATGTAGCCTTGAAATGTTATCAAATGTCACAATTCCTCTTCTAGATTTTAAGTACTATATTCTGTGTTGATGTTTTAATATTTAAAGCTATAAGCCTGAATACCAATACTCTGAAAGGAACTATTACAAGGCTACATCTGTATGCCTATTTCATCTCTCTGAGAAATGTAATTGATTGGTATGATGTTTTTATTCCCACAATCTCTTCCACATAGCATTAAAAATTCAATGTTATCTCTCAGAGGAGATCTCAAATCCTATTACACTACTATCTCCAAAATAAGAAAAACCTATTTAAAATGTGTAAGTCCTGCTTTTCCATCAAAACAATGTATGATGCATGATGATTCAAAGATACGCAACATCCTTCTTTTTTATATTGGGAATTAAGAATGGAATCTGTAACTTCATTTACATCCCCATTCTTGTGTTTTTAATAGCTTATAAAGGCCAAAACTCTTCATTGCTTATGTTATTTCCAAAGGTAGGCAGTAAATAATCCTCAGGTTTAGTGTTCTGTTTTTACATGATATCCTCCTAGCTAGGATTTCTGCAATAATATCCCCATCATTTTCACCATGAATTTCTTGTGTTCCAAATAACAAAATATACAGCGAGTATATAGGAGCAATTCATGCCAGGTAATGAAGGTATCCACCTAATAGCCACTTAACTTCTGTTTTTCACTAACATAACAAATTGTGTTCAGGATAGCAATGTACTTAGAGATAACAATTTAATATCTCAGCCTCAATTGCAGTTAAGAATAGTCATGTGTTATATTTCTCGATGATGGGATGTTAGAGATGGCTTTTTCTTATGAACAAAAAAAGAAGTCTTTCTGCCAGGAATATAAAATAATGGGCAAGAAGCTAGTGAACATGAGGAGAAAAGATTCATGTTAAGAACAGAAGTTATGGAAATTGGAAGGCCATTGAGTTTTTGATGGCATACCGGAGCAGATGCACCCAACCTAGACTACATAGTTTTCCAATTTCATGTTAAGCAAGAAAAACTAAGCCACATTTGGTAAGCTCCACTTTTTGTTCTTTAGTTATCTGTGCCAGACACAATTGTGACATGTTCCATTTAACTAGTTAAGGAATTGTAACTCTTCACTAAAATTTGCCAGCCCCTACCTTTTTAATCACTTCACCAATGTCCTTATCTTGACACTCAGCCTTTGCATGATTTCTGAGCCAAAAGCAAATAAAACCCGTAAGGATACTAGGCCATCATCTAGAAGGCCCTGCAATAAATCTTGCTGCTAAGAGACCAGGACTTAGCACCTGGGCATTCCTAGAGCCTGCAATACCAGATTAGTTTTATGAACTTGCCTTCTCTCCCTAGCACGGTAGCTTCTTCCAGGACTGAACTCTTCCTTAAAGTCTCAGTCTTTATGTATAAGAACCTGATATTCTGCATGGTCTTTGCTAGTGTCCTAGAGGAATAGATTCTTCTAGCTAATGAAGGTATGAGGGCATTTTCCAACCAATGACTGGAGTTACGCTGTGAATGAACAAATCACATTTTCTAATACTATCATTAATCTGTCTGGCTCCAAGAACCTCTATTTTCCTAGAGCTTCTTGTTGACTGCCTACTGGAGTAATCTCACTATTCTCACACATCTCGAAAAATTTACAGTTGTTGGGCCAGAGCTAAGCTTGCTCTACCGGTCAAATATTTTGTACTATGTTTTGGACTGGGCAAATGTCTTATTTGGGGTCAAATTTTATAGCTATTCATTTGTTCTAACATAAGGCCATCTGAATCACTAAGGTCCCCTTGAGCTTTAGGCCTGAAATCTCTCCCATTGTAACTGATCTGAGAAACTGGTACGACCTGTGACTTTATTATGCAATTTGAAATCAGAATTTCTTTAAAAATAAAAGTTTGATCTGGACATGGTTGGAAATTGCAAAGTCCATCAGAATTAATAGTTATTTTCAGCTTGACATTAAAATAATAGAAAGTGACTTCCCCTTGTTTTTGGACTTTAAAAATCTTGAAACTTTGGAGAAGACATTGAACTTTAGAGGTTCACCTGGGTGAACCCATCTAAAAGGTTTTTATTTGGGGCCAAAAAGATTCCTCAATGATTCAGAAGGCCTCCACCATTCAGTAGAGTTCAGTAAGCTCTCTGCCTACCATTGTCAACTGGGAAAGACTAGTCGTATTTCAGTTGTTAAGATTTCAACAAAAGTGAATTGCTGCTTTGAACATTTTGGTGAAAGCAATATGAATGCAAATGGTGTGTGTGTGTGTGTGTGTATGTGTTGATTGAATATATATAGAAATTGAACCTATGTATGTGTGTACATGTATATATATATATATATATATATACTTACATGTATGTATTCAATTCTGTAAGAGCCATGGAATAATTAATATAATATTTATATTTTAAAATTCAATGCTGTGATTCTAGTGAGAATAAGGACAATCTACTTAAATACCATTTTGAAGAAGTATATGGAATATCTGTGCTATGATATTCAACATATCTGTGTTTCTTCAACAAAATAAATTAACAGAAGCTCCCAAAAAGGAAAGATCCTCCAACTATATGTGTAAAGCATGTAAACTTTATAGACTTCACCTAATTTATTTTGAATAAGGAAGTGTGATTGTATATACCAGTTCTTCTTTATTCATGTGTTGAGTTTCATAATACTACTTATTTACCTATATGTAAGAAACTAACTGACAAATCTATTTCGAACATTGTAGTCAAATCATTCTACCTTTTAAAAGGGTTAATAGAGATACATACATACATTTATCAGGTAATATAAATGTTACTGCTCTTTTTATTACCCTATTTTTGAGCATGAGTGTTGAAAACCATAGAACTAAAGTCAATGCTTAGTTATGGCAACTATAAGATCCTTTTTTCTTTTCTTTTCTTTTCTTTTTAATTAATTAATTTAGGGATCCCTGGGTGGCGCAGCGGTTTGGCGTCTGCCTTTGGCCCAGGGCGCGATCCTGGAGAAACGGGATCGAATCCCACATCGGGCTCCCGGTGCATGGAGCCTGCTTCTCCCTCTGCCTGTGTCTCTGTGCCTCTCTTTTTTTAATTAAAAAAATTAAAAATAATTTTAATTTTGGGATCCCTGCGCCACCCAGGGATCCCAAGATCCTTTTTTCTAAATACATTTATCTCCCTTCATTGTGGCCAAAGTCTATGTAGCTTTTGATTTATCTTCCTAATCTTAAAGCTTGTTATAAGTGGTATGTTTTTAAAATTTTAAGCCATGGGAAGTCTGGGTGGTTCAGTGGCTGAGTGTCTGTCTTTGGCTCAGGTCGTAATCTTGGGGTCCTGGGATCAAGTTCCACAACAGGCTCCCTCAAGGAGCCTACTTCTCTCTCTGCCAGTCTCTACCTCCCTCTTTGTGAATCTCATAAATAAATAAATCTTTAAAAAAATTAATAAGGGATCCCTGGGTGGCGCAGCGGTTTGGCGCCTGCCTTTGGCCTAGGGCGCGATCCTGGAGACTCGGGATCGATTCCCACGTCGGGCTCCCGGTGCATGGAGCCTGCTTCTCTCTGCCTGTGTCTCTGCCTCTCTTTCTCTCTCTGTGACTATCATAAATAAATAAAAATTAAAAAAATATATATATTAAAAAAATTAATAAAATTTCAAGCCATTTTAATTTGTGAAGGATATAAGGGGCAAATCAAATAATACTTGCACTGATATAGTCAAAATAATCAGATGAAATATGAATATTTAAATAATCTGAATCTTAGTATAAATCTTGAAATAATAATAGCTAGATTATGTCATATAACTAGTTTGACAACTACCTAAAGTGGGTTGATTATTTATTCTTAAATTATTTACAAACAGGCTGAAGACATGGCTCCTCCAAGTTAATTAGCCAGTTAAGTAACATTGTTTGAACTGTCTCAGGGACAGTGAGAAATTATAGGGGAAGCATACAGCATAATTCTTTCTCTATGACTGACCCAGTAGCATTTGCAATTAATTTTGAAAATACAAGTGGTGTAACAAAATGAAATGGCTGAGTTATAGCAATCAATATATATGTATGAGAAATAATTGCTTGCCACAGTGGTACAGAAAAAAAATGTATAATTATTTTACATCATAGAAACAGGGTTCATGCAGAAGAGGTTTAGATTTTGGAAACTGGCATTACTATTATTGACATCATTTCATTTGGGCATAATGAAAAAGGAATATAAGATGACTGAAAAGTTTTTTGAAGGTGACATCCAAGAAAGTTTTTAACTTTCATGTTTGTGTTTCAGTCTGTCAAGCTGGCGGTCTCCAAGTCATTGCACGATGAGCTATTAATAAGTGCCAAAACATGACCATCTAAATACTATATGAA
Source organism: Canis lupus familiaris (assembly GCF_011100685.1). NCBI lineage: Eukaryota > Metazoa > Chordata > Mammalia > Carnivora > Canidae > Canis > Canis lupus. The sequence goes on along the minus strand of NC_049234.1, from coordinate 7,148,884 downwards.
TTTCCTTACTCTTATACTAAGTATTTCCCATTATTGCCTCTTCCCCTTAATGAAGTAACTTCAAATTCTTTAATTTCAGCATATTTCATATGTCTAACTAAAAAATTATATATTTACATAATACGTATATGTAAAATAGGTATACATCCACACACAATACCCAACAATACTTATGCGAATATTAGGGAAAAGTAGATTCTTTACAATATATTTTTTTAAAGGTTTTATTTATTTATTCATGAAAGACACAGAGAGAGAGAGGCAGAGACATAGGCAGACGGAGAAGCAGGCTCCCTGCAGGGAGCCGGAGCCAAGGCAGGCGCTAAACCGCTGAGCCACCCAGGGATTCCCTACAATACATTTTTAAATGCTAGGAAAAAGAGGCAGAGGCAATACAAGTAGCAGAGAAATATCCATTCAGTTTAAACAAAGGCAGAAAACAGACTACATATTTCATTGAATCTAAAAATAATTAGTTTAAGATTAACAATGATTTTTTGCACCACCGTGAGACATACAAACTGCTTTCAATTGCACTATGACACATCATTGATCTGAAGATTTATTTTGATTTTGGCAATAGTAGAATGTGAAAAAAGTTCGTCTTAGAATCAATGAAATGTATATATACGGTTTTCATCTTTCTTCTGCTTTGAGTGGTACCTTCTTTTTAAAATACTCATTCTTAAGATTCATATTTTAGATTAACATTAAAGGTAAGTTTTACCTTCAAAGTTACTGAAATGGTAAATTAAAATGTTAATATGCTGCAAAACTTTCCTCTTCCCATGAGCTATCTTTGGAGTCTAAACTGTGTTTAGTGCCCATTCATAAAGAAAAGATCTCCCCTACAAATAAACAAGTTATAGATTTAACACAAATTAGTGTTCATTATTCGTGTCTGGAACATCATGGGCCTTGCCATCTGAGTTTATAATTAATGCAGATTTGGGAACATGCCTATTTTTTATTTCTTCTAGACTAATGTTTGAAGTGTAAATCTCCATTATTAGACTAATTTCCCTTTTTTAATTTAGAACTCTTCAACTAACTTGTTATTCAGTCTTCAAAACAAATGCATTTACCTTGCCCAAATTAATAGGACCCTTAGGCAGTTGAATATTCCTTCCAAATTCTTGTGGGTTTTTTTCATTATCTATTACATAACAAAATAGTGCATCTGGCATCTCACTCTGGTACAGATAAATTTTAGGCCTTACTTATTCCTTTTCTAATCAATGATAAATATTAACCCTTTAAGAGATAAAATGGCCAAAGCCAATATAAGGCTCACTCTAATTTCATTAATAGCATGACAGCTTTGAATTTATTGATAGCTTTTAGTTTTACGCCTAATTTTAAAATTATAGAACAGATCTCGGTTATTAATACTTCTTTTAAACTATATGTAATAGATTTCTAGCAGAGTAGGAGTGGGTTCAAAAAGGTGAAAACCAAATTTTAGCTAGTGTAAAGCTAGAATAAGTCCTATGCATGTTGCTTCTTTACAATTTATATTTTATTTATTTTTTTTACAATTTATATTTCAGAACATGAAATAGCTATCTCATAAATCTGATCTATGTTGTCTGCTATATAGAGTTAACAGTAAGGCAAGCTCCCTCCTCCGAGCTAATGACATGGTATTATCCTGATGCTGATAGCTTGATTGAGACAGCTGCTATTTGAGGTACACTGTGTAAAGGGCATATAACCAGTAGCTATTCTGACCTTGACATCTTACCTGTTGGATGTTATGTGGCAAGAGAACAATGCATGTGAGCTGCATTATAACACATTATGATGTGTTAGTGGCTGCCATGGAAACCATTTACCTGAATTAAGATGTAATAATTTATTCAGGGATCTTATAGTAGAATAATTAAAAGACTTTCACCTAAAAATTAATTTTTATTTATTTATTTATTTTAAAGATTTTATTTATTTATTCATGATAGTCACAGAGAGAGAGAGAGGCAGAGACACAGGCAGAGGGAGAAGCAGGCTCCATGCACCGGGAGCCCGATGTGGGATTCGATCCCGGGTCTCCAGGATCGCGCCCTGGGCCAAAGGCAGGCGCCAAACCGCTGCGCCACCCAGGGATCCCTAAAAATTAATTTTTAATTTAAAAAATCAGCAATCGATATTACTATGTGCTGTTTTACTCAATGCCACATCTGATCTCTATGCCTCGATTTCCTCATCCAAAGGGATGATAATGTATCAACCTAGTCCACTTCTTCTGGTTCTTATAGCAAATGAAATTAGGTATTGGAAAGTACCTTACATTTCTGCCATAAAGCAATATGTAGGATACACATGATTAAACTGCATTAAAAAAAGAGTTGCATTTTTTTCAAGGTTAAGGAACTGACTGGGGTAAACTCAGCTCTCCTTCAAGAAATCACATTTCAATCAGTCCGTTTCCTGTTTATGATTTAGTGCCACCTCGTGGCAGTTCTTTTAGGTTAAATACCCATGGGAGCAATTCTGGGTTCCATGGTTGTTTGGAGACTCTTAAGACTACAGAAGGGATCCCAGAAATCTTCTGGTTGCTGAAGTGTGCTCCATATTGAGGCTATTGGGAACAGATAATAGTGGGAATAAGAGACTCAACTTACACTTTCTCCTTTACTACTGCTCTTTTACTATCCCATCCTATTCTTTCCCTTCTTCCCAACTCCCCTCCAGAAGATAAGATTATTTAACACAATCCCTCTTGGAGGACATATGGAAAGGAAGTAGATGACAGGTGCAACTGCAATGTCAACAATTAGATGTAAATCAGAATCATTAGAGAGGGTTTTTTTCCTTTTGATGTTTTTTAAGCTAACGAATAACACAGATAAAGTATTCTATCACTATCCAACAGTATCTAGACATTTCTACAATAATACATAATAACAACAAAGATGTGTGGAATTCTTATAACATACTAGAATTTTTAAATGTGCCTTAGCTGTCCAAAGCTGTGATATGTTTATTTATTCTGATAATTAAAAAAAATAAAGTTGAAATGAGGCATCATACAAAAATAAAAAGCTAAAACTGTTTTTTTTTCAGTAAAAGCTTCTTTTGGCTCCTGTTAAAATACTTGCCACTTCATAAGAGTTTCATAACACAAAATCCTAAATTATGTCTCCTTCTTGTCATTCTTACCACATGTAATACTTTTAAAAATGTAAAACTCCATCTCATGCAAATACACTTTGAATTTTGTTAGTTCTCTGTTAAACAGAATTTTTGTTTATTCTCCCATTTCTCCTTATTCAATCTATAAGCCATTGTGTTTTGATCATTTAGTCAATCCATGACAGGATTTATCATGTATCCCACCCCCACACTGTGAACGTGTTGAAGACTTATTATACCACTGTCCTGCAAAGTAAGGCACATTGGCAGGCCAGGGTAAATACGGAGAATATCTTACTTGAATTGTTGCTCTTAAAGGCATAGCAATAGACTGGAGAAACTTGCCATTGCTTCAACTGAGTCATTGGTATAGTTTAGAACCAAACATGGAAAAGAAAAAATGGGCAGCTGCGTCAAGCAAAGAGCCCTCAAATCCCTCCTTGTTAACACATTATGATGGAGGACACAGAGTTAAAGTATCCTGACTGTGGCTGCTCAGAATGTCACCCCACCTTCTCTCTCCAAATGATGGATGTGACACGAATACCAATATCCATGCCGCAAATTGTAACAGGAGAATTCAAATAGACCCCAAGGAAATAAGGCAGCTTGAGTATGTCCATTCTCAACATTTAAGAACAAAAAAGAGACCCAGGTAGATATAGTTACACTTGAAAATGGACAAAAGAAAAATAAGGTTTATATGCAATCAGTATGAAAAGGAAAGAAAGAATAAGCAAGCATAAAATAGTACGCTATGTTGATTGATAAAAAGTATATGTTCAAAGAAGATTTTTTTTCCCGGATAACAAAAGAGAGATTGAATAACGTCACCTTCTTAAAGGAAATTAAAATACCAACTCTATGAAATGAAAAAAAATAATAAAAAGATAAAGAAATAGGCTGGAACAAAGGGAAGTTAGCATGAAATAAATTAAGAGAGAAAATGACATTGATGATCTTAGAACTGAATTGGAAGCAGGGAAGAAAACTAACAATGTAAAAGCCTCTGAATGGAAGACAGATTCAAGAATATCACAGTTCAAAGAATGTGATTTAACAGATGGTAATTCAAATTGTACATAATAATGGAAATTTATCTTTGAGATAAGAATGGTTTTGTTTGAATATGGAACAAGAATATGTGCCACAGACAAAAAGTCAAAAATACTGTAAGGTAAACCACTGAATGAGGACCTGAAACTATAGATTAATAGGATTTATTACATGAAGAAAAATGTGTTAAATAACACTCAGAAGCATCTTAATGAATTTACTGATCTCTAAGAATAAGGAAAGAATTCTTCAAATATCTAGACCAGGAAGAGGTCACCTATAAGTTAAAAAGTTAATCTATCTTTAAATCATTAGCAATAATAACTGTTAGATAAAAGGGGAACAATTTGTACAGAATGTGCATATACTAGGGTTCTATACAGTCTTGTTGATGCAAAGAGAGAATGTCAATTATGTCAATATTCAGGAATATATAATCTATATATATTCTGACAAATCTACTTGAATATATAATTTAGTGCAATGAAAATAAAAATGTACACTTCATGAAAGTTCGGCTCTGTATATATTTGAACACAGAATTAAAGCTAAATAGTTATGATTATAAATTGTGTATATATGCATATATACACACACCTATATACATATGTATATATATAAACATGTATATAATACCTATCTCTCTATAAAACTTGTTTTATATATATATGTATGTATATATACATAAAGTACCTGTCTCTCTATGAAACTTCTTAAGAAGAAAACCTGCATTTGATAACAATACTAAAGAGAATAAAATCCTATAGTATAGGGTGACAAATCCCCCAGGAGGAAGTAGCTAAAAAGTGGTAAGATTAATATTCTACTTTCCTCATACCCCGTTAGAGAGGTGATTCATTAGATATTGTGCAATTTAGAAAGAGTATAAATTTAAAATATTATTTAAAGTTATAATTATATACTTTCTAAATTACAAAGCAGAAAATTAACAAAAATAATACAAAAAGTCATTTAATAATAACTGTTCTAGTAAAAGACTCCACTGATTAATATAAAAAGATGTCAAATTAGGGTACCTGAGTGGCTCAGGGGTGGAGCATCTGCCTTAGGCTCAGGGCGTGATTCCAGGTGCAGGGTTGGAGTCCTGCATTGGGCTTCCCCAGGGAGCCTGCTTCTCCCTCTGCCTATGTCTCTGCCTCTCTCATGAATAAATAAATAAAATCTTTTTTTTTTTTTTCTTAAAGAAAGAAACACTAGGGAAATAGTAAGAAACAGTAATAGTTGATTACTTGTATTTAATTTTCTCAGTCTTTGACAGATCAAGTAGACAAAATATAAATAAGGGTACTAAGCCTACTTCTCTGTATATATTAAATAGAACACACTTTCTTTTTAGTAATCATTTTATGAAATTGATGTCTTATAAGGCAATAAGTAAATCTCAATCAGTTTAGATTTACTCATTGCCTTATTTAGGATTCATATTTTAAATGAAATACATACAGTAAGACTAGAAATACATGACAAACAGGAAAAAAATCAAACCCAGACTATAATAAAGATTTCAAAAGTCTCTCAGAGTTCCAGTTCCAGCGTGGTGAAATAAGCCAATGCTGCTACTGATAATAAGTATAAAACTCTGACCAAAGCATGAAAAAAAAAAAATAACAACAACAAAACCCCCACTATCTAATGACTCTGAAGAGGAAGTCAGAGCAAACAGATATGGGAAGGGAGTCTAACTTGGAAAAGTGGCAGGCACAAAGGTGATTTTTTTTTTTAACTGTTTATAGCTTTGACCTGAAAGCTGCTAAAACTCTGGGAGGCTAAAACTCTGGTAGAAAGATTACTATCCCTCTAGCCAGAGGAACGGGGGGAAAAGGACTGCAGCAATCACTACCAACTGCCAAATTAGCAGGGAGGAAATTCTTGAGGGGAAAGAGCAGGAGGAAGTGATCCCCTAATTCTGTGCATGAAGACTGCATTTGCCTTATGATGGCTCCTAAAACCCACATGCTTGAGACAAAGTAAGAATTTAAAGAGAGCCCAGACAGCAAGACTGCACATTTTCTCTCTACGTTGTACAGGCTCAGATACAGAGCAAGCAGTTAATTAGGCTGTAAGAGATCAAGGCCATATACTGGGTGAACAAATGAACAGGAGAAGTATGTGAGACAGTGAAGTCTGACATGATTCCTGGGGTTTGTTTTGTGTGATCAGGTGGACAGTGGTATGGGGGGGGGGGGGCAGAAAGATTTCCTTTAGGAAGTGTTAGTTTTGGAATATCTGGATAATCCTGTTAAATATATTTAACTTACCAGTATATATCACATGAAAAAGAGCCCTAGGAGTGTATATTTGGGAGCCACTAGAGTATATGGTATAATTGAAACTATAGAAAATCGAAAATTCCCCAGGAAGAGTGACCTATATTGATAAGCATCCCTACTGAAGCCCCAAGTATTGTTGGGGTATGCCCATTCATGCATGCGTGTATTTCCTCCTTCATTCACTCAAGCGCTTAGGCCCCACATGTTCTAAGCACTGCACTAGGTACTCTATACAACCATAAACTCTTAGCCAAATGTAATTTACTTTTCCCGAGTAAGTTTTAGAGATATTTAATTAACAAACAGATTTCTCCATTGCAGAACTGTTCAGTTCCTGTGTTCTTTTTTCATTGCTCTGTAATGAACTAATATAGATGTAGCTGTTTTAAAATAAAACACACCTTTACCATCTCACAATTTCTGTGGCTAAGGAGTGCAGCTACATTTCAGCTGATTCCTTCACTCAAGATTTTCACAAGGCTACTATCAAGATGCAGCCAGACTACATTCTTACGCTGAGGCTTGAATAGAGAAAAATCCACTCCCAAGTCACTTGGGTTATTGGCAGGATTAATTTCTTTGCAGTTGAAGTACTGAGGGTCTGCTTTCTTGCTGGCTCTGAGCTAGAGGCCACCCTCAGCTTCTAGAGGTTACAGGGCATTTCTAGGGGTTGCCTGCTATTCCTTGACAAGTGCCTTTCCCAACATGGCTATGTATTTATTCAAACTAGAATCACTCTAGATGATAGCAAGTAGAGTTTATATAATGTCACATAATCATGGAAGTAACTTGCTATCATTTTTTTGTCATATTCTATTGGTTAGAGTCAAGCCACAGGTGCTATCCTCAGCTGGAGGAGACACTGGGTGGGAACAGCAGGAGACAGATCCTGGGGCCAACTTAGATTTGGCCCACTTGAGTCCATTAGATGGCATATGTGTATATCCACATATCCAGTAAGTAAATGAATACAGCATTATGTCCCAACATTTTTGACTGGAAATATTGTTATTCCAGAAAACACATCTGGGAAATGCTAGCAAAGGAGGAAGTAAGCTCCACAAACAAACACGTTTAAATTCCTATTCATTTTCACTTACCTCTCCTCCCCACTTGCTATTTCTTCGCACACACAGAAACCTTATATATATATGACTTTATGAAAGTCATATGCGAGGCATATATCATTATAAAAAACTTGTTTTCCCAGCTGCTGAGTGGAATCATTGCTTGTTACCACTATAATTAGGCTTGTTCCAGGCTTTTTGTGTAAGTATTACATGAAGAAAAAGAACTCAAGTTGCATGGACTGGTGTCACCACATTATCATAATTTTTCATGAAGAATATTTCATTAGGAATCAGTGAGTCTCATATACCCAGAGGTATTTTTCCTTGGGTCTTCCCACAATTTCTCTCTAGAACTCAGGCAGACATCCTGGACCAGTCCAAGAGGTACTATGCTATTCTCTACTTTTCCCAGAACAAGGATCCCTATTCTTATTCCTCCCTTCCAATAAATCAATTTATATTAATACGTAGCATTAGGCCTCTGTCTCAACCTACTCAACAGACCCACTCAAAGAGTTTAAATACGACTTTGTAACACCTTTGACACCTTCAGTGTCTCAACTACAACCATTTCTTCTGTGGAGTTTCCATATTATGCCAGCATGGAAATCAAGTGAAAAAAAGAGACGGGAGGAATGTAATATCTCTAAGAAATGGCCTCAGATCCACAGGGTGGAAGATGCATAGGAAAGATCGCATCTGTAATAGAGCTGGCATCAGCCTAGGATGTAGAGTCGGGATGGAATCAGGAGAACTCCAAAAAAATCTCTCCTTTTTCATTTGAGGAAGCTGGAATTTGGCAGTTTCCAAATTATGCTCTGTGTTGTCCTAGGGTTTAGGAAATTTCCTCTGGGTTACTTCCTGGAACAATCTGGAGATTGAACTAGACCACCTCATTCTTATACAACCCAGAGCAGCACAAGATTATGTAAGATTTATAATGTTTGTTTGATGGTATTAAAACAGAGGTTGCACTGGGCAAAATTAAACTTTTTTCAGACTATTGCAATAGGAAAGAGAAATTGAACTCAACCCCACTAAAACAAAAAGCAGAAGGGTTTTTAAATGCTGTTATGAGCTAGTGGAAAAGTACTGAAGGACAACCAGTCCAGACATTGATCAATGGGACACTTTGAGCACACTGAGTTATTTCTGAGTTTGCAAATAAATATTTTCCTCTGTGTTTGCTATTAAGAGTGAGAGATAGGGGTGTAATCTCCTTTCATGTTTACATTTCAAAGGGATGGTTTCCAGATCCTTAAGAAAGACATTTCTGGGTTGTAAAACTGGCAAGAGGCTTTTTACATCTCAAAGGGACAGAAAAAGAATTTACAATTACAAGTTTTCTAAAGTAAATGCTCCAGAGAGAGAGAGAGAGAGAGAGAGAGAGAGAGAGAGAGAGAGAGGTGAGGGCAGAAAGAAGCCTGTCTAAAGTTTAGTCAAGCTGAAGGAAGTGTTAAAGCTGTCTCAGTCAAAGGTATATTGGCCAGGACCTTCAGGAAATCAAGGATCCAAATCAGAGAAACATGTTGCCATGTGTTCCTACAAGGAACAATCATAAAATAAAGCAAAACAGCTTAATTTTTAGCAGGCTCTTCCCCTAAATCATTATGCAGAACAGTGTGGGCTGGAGCAGTAGGCATTCCATCTTCCCTTTAGTCCAAATAAAGCTTTCCACACTCCAGCAAAGAGGAGAGGGACAGAAGCAAATGCCCAAGAGCTGGCCAAATGACTAGCAGTAGATACCTAGGATGAAGAAGAGAAAGAGAGCAAGCCACATGATTCTGCTCATTTAGCAAACACTAATCTGGCCACTTGCAGTAATAATCAGTCTTCCATAGAGGAGGCATGAAATGGGGTGGAAGGATGGGCATAAAGGAATCTTTAAGAACTTTCTATATGTAGGCCATGATTTTATTTAATAGAATATTTCTGTAGCTAAAAACAAATATTAGGAAACCTAAGACTACAAGTCCTCTAAGAACTTTTTTAGTTCAAGTATGTTATGTAATGTATATCTGTACCTAAAGCTGTATCTCTATCTCCTCCCATCGTGTTTGAATTGCATTCTGTTCAGTATTACTTAGAAGACATGACTCATGTTTTAGACACTATGGTTCACTGGAGTTTTGAGACTTTTCTGATTTTGTAGGAAAGGGAATTGATCAAAATCCTTCCAGAGCCTGACCAATCTGAAGATTACGGAAATGTAGGAGGAAACTGTTCTGACCCTTGAGAATCACAGAGATGTGGAGTAGCTGATACTGTCTATGAAGAAACAGCACTGAAATTCTGAATTAATATTTTTTCAATGAATTTTTTTCTACCCTGATTTTCCTCATTGAAACACTTGGCCATTGAAGTCACGACTGAATAGCAGCTGAGCATCTGGGCACGGTTTCCAGGATCCAGAGCAGCTGAATGAGATTGAGTTGTAATCAGGTTGGCTGCGTGAGTCACCAATTTGAGGTTTGTAATATTTACAGCAAAAGACTTTGGTTGCAACAAAACTGGAGGCTGACATTGCTGTAATGATCAACTCTTGGATACTTTTCTGGGTAAATTTAACATGCTTTAACACTCAGGTTTCAAAATAGTCTTTAAAATGAATATGGTGTAAAAGAAAGATGGAAGCATTCAATTGTAGCTTGGGGATAAATATTAATTTCCCAATGCCAAAAAATATTTTTTGCCAAAATTTTCAGGCATGTTTGGAGGTGTGTTATTTTAATTTGGCTGAGTATATTCTGAATAATCCTAGGATATGAGATTAAGAGCATAGGTTATAAAGACAGTCTGCCTGGATTCTAATAGCAGTTTCTCCTATCCTACTGGAGTCTAGGGCAAACTACTTAATCTCTCAGAGTTTCATTTTCCTCTAACGTAAAAAATAGGAATGCAAGGCTATGGGAGAGAATTAGGCAAGATTAGCAGTTGAGTAGAGTGGAAATGCTAAATCATTATTTATTATTATTATTTACAGTCTGTAATTATACAAACTCCATAAATCCATTACCAAAATGATTATTTGATTTCATTTTAAAATGTTTGAATTCAATCTGGATAAACTAAGCAAAATGAGTTTTGAAACTTATAAAATGTGGCTTAGCTATAACATAGAGATAGACCATTCTGATCTGAATTGCCTAAATTCAAGTTTATCCTTGAAAAATATAATTTTTAATCCTTATTGAAATTTTCACAACTTTCAAAAATTTATCTGTTGACATAAAATAATTCTGCATTTGATGAAATAAAATCATAGTTTTGGCTTCATATCATAACTATTTATTTAGTTTTCTGGTAAGAGCATTTTCAAATTGAAATACATTTCTTGACATGTGTCTTGATCTATGACATGTCTAAAAGACAGAAGATTGAACAGAGTTGATTTATTTGAATATTAATAAAAGAAACAGGTTGACTCCCTAGGTTGCTTCCTATTTCTCACTGAGTTGTTTCACAATTTAGCTCCATTATTTATTTGAAGTAATATCCCAGAATACCATGAACAGACATATTTAATATAAGCATAAAAATATCCAAAGCCAAACAGAAAATATAACTTTTCCCCCCATTCTATAATAGAGTCTAAATCACCTTCTATTTTTCACTCACATCATTAGATGTTACTGCCCCTTTGTTGTTTTTTTGTTTTTTGGAGTTTTTTTGTTGTTGCTGCTGTTGTTGTTTGAGGAGGGGCAAGTAGAAAGGGAGAGAGAGAAAAAAAAAAATCTTCAGAAGGCTCCATGCCCAGTGCAGAACCCAACATGGACTCAATCACATGACCCTGAGATCATGGCCTGAGCAAAATCGAGTCTGAAGCTAAACTAACTGAGTGACCCAAGCACCCCCTCCTCCACCTCGCTTTGTGTTTCATAGCTGTTTTACCCTGATTTTTTAACTCATTAATGGAAAATTTATTCTAATCTTTTTTTCCCTTGTTCTTTTATTCTGCAACCCTCTCTATAAAAACCTGCAATTTGGTATCAACTGTAAAAGTTAATAGGTGACCTCCTTCAGGTCATTAATAGAACATTAAATAGGAATGAGTCCAATAACCCAACACTGGACTGCTACCTGAAATCAAAAACACCTTAATTCAGTAACGGCACTAAGCCATGCTTGAGATGGCTACTGTGTTCCCAATCATTCCAGCTATTGATGGCAATGGGTATGAAACATAGGCTCCTGCTCTTATAACAGTATCACATGTCTCTGTCCTTTTGGCCATCCTGATTGACCCTAATTAGGCTGGAAATATTCCCTTTGTGAAAACTAGAAACCTAGCATAAAGGGATTCACGCACTGAAATCATTTAGAGTTGAGTCAATGTCAGAGCCGCAGAGGGAAGCATGAACTCCTATGCTACTATCTACCCTTGGAGCAAACTACTATGAGTATTATGATTTTTGTTCTCGATTTTATTTTTTAAAGGTTTTATTTATTTATTCATGAGAGACAGAGACAAAGACAGAGAGAAAGAGAGAGAGGCAGAGACACAGGCAGAGGGAGAAGCAGGCTCCATGCAGGGAGTCCGATGTGGGACTCGATCCCGGGACTCCAGGATTACACCCTGGGCGGAAGGCAGGCACTAAACCGCGGAGCCACCCATGGTGGCTTTTAGAAAATCAAGATTTTCTAATCTTGATTGAGCACTAATAGGTTGGGATCCATGCTAGGTGATCACTGAACATTAGGTCATATAATCCTTTCAACAGACCTATGAGGTAGGTGCACTCTGATATTATGTCTATGCATTACATGTATACATAATATATGTAGAGGTAGGCGAATGATAAAACAGGTTTTGTGAGGTTAGATGGTCACAGTATCCCATAGCTGGTGATAGAAACATTGTACAAATCCAGATCTTACTTCTACACTATTGAATTATGTGTTTTCCTTCAGCAAATGCTTATTGAGCAACTTCAAAGGTAGACTTATAAGAATGGAAACATGAACACCTGTATGCTTGAAAATATTTTCTAAAGCTCTAAATTTTCACTCAAAGCCACCCAGTTTTGAAAGGCAATCATGTAGATATTTAGGAAAAACATTAACTTTACTCATCTAAACCTCTGATTGCCCTATAATTTGTCTGGAAACTAGAAAAAAATTTTAAAGTATATTTTCTTTAATATACCTCTATACTCAGTGAAAGCTACTTTCCTAAATCCTAAACCACAGGACAGATTCCAAAAGAATACAAACCAATCTAAAAGGTGAATTTTAGAAATGTATTAGAAAGTTAGACATGTGTCCTTCAGGGAAAAGCAAAGCACTTTGAAAATTGCTGCAGCCCATCTCAGGTTGAAAAGTAACAAAGAAAGTGCTCTTATGAGATGTGTTAGTCTATATGCTAACTTTAGTTTGAGGCACTTATATGAGTTATTTAAAAATACATGCAATTAGCTGCAAAGTTAATGCATGTCTTAAGGCCAACAGAAAGCTAAAATTAAAGCTGAGAGCTGTTTCTTCAACATACTGGGACTTGAATACAAAAAAAGGAAAGGGACACAAAATGCTTTAACATTTGGCCACTGACATTCCCTAGCTATTGAAGCAAAATTGCTTGTGATGGATACTCTTAAATACAAATGATATCTGGTTACTGGGATAATTTTCATAGCTATTTATATTATCATTCCAACTTCAGCAATGGTTCCTAATACTTGAAACATTTAGACAAGAAAATTATAAGCTTTCTGAAAAGTATTAGAAAGTAACAGCAGAAGAGAATTAATGAGTTTTGAGCATTTGCTCATTCAGCAATTGCCAAGTAATTAGAAAGCCAACAAAGCAAGGCATGAAGCAGTTGTAGAGTTTATGCATGCATACTTTTTTAACACACATTATACATTAAATTGAGACTGACACACCAGCCATGCATCTGGTTCAAAAATCCACAGTGAGAAGCTAAATGTAATGCAGTTAAACTCATTTTTATAAAAATAAGCTATTATTTTATAAAAATAAGTAAATTACTATCTACCTATACAGAATTTATATTGCAAAGATCAAAGTACAAAACTTGGATTACAGCTCGACAGACTCCTTCCCTCCCCCAGGCCTGTCCCTGTGCTTTGTATTTCCCGGAACTGTCCTCTTCCCAGCTGTAAGCCTTCCATGAGATGCCGAGCTATCCCTCTGAAAATTCCAAAGCATCTCAGATCAACACGAAGGAAAAGGAAGGGAACCGAGGAAAGAAGGAAGAGGATTCTGCTTTCCTGGTATTCAGACCTTAAAAGGAGCTAGAGCAGCTTTCTTTCCCTGCAGCAGAGAGGAACTATGACATTGGAGAGAGTTATGAGAGGCTGCACAGGAAGGATAAAACATAGGAACTGCAAGTTTTCTTTGAAATTGTCTAGAAACTAGAGGTCCAAAACTCCACCTGAGATTTAAAGAGAAATCGGCCAGAATGTTACAGAGAGAGGGGTTTTCACTTTGAGCAAGAATCACCTGGGGTGAAATTTACTTAGGTCGTGGTTGATATTCTTGACTCAGCCCACTCATACAGTCACTCTGCACTGGCCAAAATGACTAGAAGGAAGAATTCACCACAAAAGAAAGAACCGGAAACAATACTCTGTGCCACAGAGTTACAGAATTCAGATTTTAATACGAAGTCAGAAATTCAATTCAGAAGTACAATTATAAAACTACTGGTGATTCTGGAAAAAAAACATAAATGATACTAGAGACTTCATGACTGCAGAATTGAGATCTAAGGAGGCCAAAATTAAAAATCAATTAAACGAGATGCGATCCAAACTCGATGCCCTAATGACGAGGATTAATGAGGTGGAGGACAGAGTGAGTGACATAGAACAAACTGATGGCAAGGAAGGAAGCTGAGAAAAAAGAGAAAAACAAAAGACCATGAGGAAAGATTAAGGGAAATACATGATAGCTTGAGAAGGAAGACTATATGTCTCATCGGGATTCCAGAAGAGGCTGAGAGAGAGAGACGACCACAAAGTATATTTGAACAAATCATATCTGAGAACTTCCCAAACCTGGGGAAGGAAGCAGGCATTCATATCCAAGAGATAGAGAGCCCCCCCCATCAATAAAAGCCATTCAACACCTCGACATTTAATAGTGAAACTTGCAATTTCCAAAAATAAAGAGAAAATTATTAAAGTAGCATGAGACAAGAGATTCTTAACTTATATGGATAGAAATATCAGGTTAACAGCAGACCTCCCCACAGAGACCTGGCAGGCCAGAAAGGGCTGGCAGGATATATTCAGGGTACTAAATGAGAAGAACATGCAGCCAAGAATACTTTATCCAGCAAGGCTGTCGTTCAGAATAGAAGGAAACATAAAAAACTCCCAGGATAGACAGAAACTGAAAGAATATGGGACCACCAAACTGACTGTGCAAGAAATATTAAGGGAGGACCCTGAAAAGAAAGAGAAAGCCCAAATAAATATTCCACAAAAACAGGGACTGGATATGTATTACGATGACACTAAATTCATATCTTTCAACAGTTACTCTGAACATGAATGGGCTAAATAATCCCATCAAAAGATGCGGGGTTTCAAAAAAAAAAAAAAAAGATGCGGGGTTTCAGACTGGACAAAAAAGCAAGACCCATCTATTTTCTGTCTGCAAGAGACTCATTTTAGACCTAAGGACACCTCCAGCCCGAAAATGAAGGGGTAGAGAACCATTTACCATTCAAATGGTCCTCAAAAGAAAGCAGGGGTAGCAATCTTCATATCACATAAATTAAAGTTTATCCCAAAGACTGTAATAAGAGATGAAGAGGGACATTATATCATACTTAAGGGGTCTAGCCAACAAGAAGACCTAACAATCATGAATATTTATGCCCCTAATGTGGGAGCTGCCAAGTATATCAATTAATAACCAAAGTAAAGAGATACTAATAAAACACTAATAGTAGGAGACTTCAACACAGCACTCTTAGTGATATATAAAGAACTTTCCATCTGAATTCAATTGAATACACATTCTTCTCAAGTGCATATGGAATTTTCTCCAGAATAGACCACAAATCAGGTCTCAACTGATACCAAAAGATTGGGATTGTTCCCGCATATTTTCAGACCACAATGCTTTGAAACTAGAACTCAATCACAAGAAGAAGTTTGGAAAAAACTCAAACACATGGGGGTTAAAGAGCTTCTTACTAAAAGATGAATGGGTCAACCAGGAAATTAGAGAAGAATTAAGAAGATTCATGGAAAGTAATGAAAATGAAGATATAACCATTCAAGTCTTTGGGATACAGCAAAAGCAGTCCTAAGAGGGAAATACATCACAATACAAGCTTCCCTCAAAAAATTGGAAAAAAACTCAAATATACAAGCTAACCTCACACCTAAAGGAACTGGAGAAGGAACAGCAAATTAAGCCTACACCAAGCAGAAGAAGAGATATAATAAAAATTCGAGCAGAACTCAATGAAATGGAGACTAGAAGAACTGTAGAACAGATCAACAAACCAGGAGTTGGTTCTTTGAAAGAATTAATAAGATAGATAAACCCCTAGCCAGCCTTATTCAAAAGAAAAGAGACTCAAATTAATAAAATCATGAATGAAAGAGGAGAGATGACTACCAATACCAAGGAAATACAAATGAACTTAAAAACATATTATGAGCAGCTATATGCCAATAAAAAATTAGGCAATCTAGAAGAAATGGATGCATTTCTGGAAAACCACAAATTACCAAAACTGGAACAGGAAGAAATAGAAAACCTGAACAGGCCAATAACCAGGGAGGAAATTGAAGCAGTCATCAAAAACCTCCCAAGACACAAAAGTCCAGGGCCAGATGGCTTCCCAGGGGAATTCTATAAAATGCTTAGAGAAGAAATAATACCTATTCTACTAAAGCTGTTCTGAAGAATAGAAAGGGACGGAATACTTCCAAACTTGTTTTATGAGGCCAGCATTACCTTGATTCCCAAACCAGACAAAGACCTCAACAAAAAGGAGAATTATAGACCAATATCCCTGGTGAACACAGATGCAAAAATTCTCCACAAGATACTAGCCAATAGGATCCAACAATACATTAAAAAGATTATTCACCATGACCAAGTGGGATTTATCCCCGGGATGCAATGTTGGTTCAACACTCATAAAACAATCAATGTGATTCATCATATCAACAAGATAAAAAACAAGAACCATATGATTCTCTCAATAGATGCAGAGAAAGCATTTGACAAAATACAGCATCCATTCCTGATTAAAACTCTTCAAAGTGTAGGGATAGAGGGAATATTCCTCAGCATCTTAAAAGCCATGTATGAAAAGCCCACAGCAAATATCATTCTCAATGGGGAAACACAGGGAGCCTTTCCCCTAAGATCAGGAACATGACAGGGGTGTCCACTCTCACCACTGTTATTCAACATAGTACTAGAAGTCCTAGCCTCAGCAGTCCGACAACAAAAAGAAATAAAAGTCATTCAAATTGGCAAAGAAGAAGTCAAACTCTCCCTCTTTGCAGATGACATGATACTGTACATAGAAAACCCAAAAGACTCCACCCCAAGATTGCTAGAACACATACAGCAATTCGGCAGTGTGGCAGGATACAAAATCAATGCCCAGAAATCAGTGGCACTTCTATACACTAACAATGAGACTGAAGAAAGAGAAATTAAGGAATCAATCCCATTTACAATTGCACCCAAAAGCATAAGATACCTAGGAATAAACCTAACCAAAGATGTAAAGGATCTATACCCTAAAAACTACAGAACACTTCTGAAAGAAATTGAGGAAGACACAAAGAGATGGAAAAATATTCCATGCTCATGGATTGGAAGAATTAATATTGTGAAAATGTCTATGCTACCCAGGGCAATTTACACGTTCAATGCAATTCCTATCAAAATACCGTGGACTTTCTTCAGAGAGTTGGAACAAATCATCCTAAGATTTGTATGGAATCAGAGAAGGCCCCGAATAGCCAGAGGAATATTGAAAAAGAAAACCAATACCGGGGGCATCACAATGCCAGATTTCAAGTTGTACTACAAAGCTGTGATCATCAAGACAGTGTGTTATAAAAACAGACTGGCATAAAACAGACACATAGATCAATGGAACAGAATAGAGAACCCAGAAATGGGCTCTCAACTCTATGGTCAACTAACATTTAACAACGCAGGGAAGACTATCTACTGGAAAAAGGACAGTTCCTTCAATAAACAGTGCTGGGAACATTGGACAGCCACATGCAGAAGAATGAAAGTGGACCAATCTCTTACACCATACACAAAGATAAACTCAAAATGGATGAAAGGCCTAAACGTGAAACAGGAATCCATCAGAATCCTAGAGGAGAACCCAGGCAACACCCTTTTTGAACTTGGCCACAGCAACTTCCTGCAAGATACATCTATGAAGGCAAAGGAAACAAAAGCAAAAATGAACTATTGAGACTTCATCAAGATAAAAAGCTTCTGCACAGCAAAAGAAACAGTCAACAAAACCAAAAGACAACCTATAGAATGGGAGAAGGTATTTACAAATGACCTATCAGATAAAGAGCTAGTATCCAAGATCATAAAAAACTTATTAAACTCAACAGAAAAGAAACAAACAATCCAATCATGAAATGGGCAAAAGACATGAACAGAAATTTCACCAAAGAAGACATACAAAGAAGGTCAACAAGCACATGAGAAAATGCTCCACATCACTTGCCATCAGGGAAATGCAAATCAAAACCACAATGAGATACCACCTCACACCAGTGAGAATGGGGAAAATTAACAAGACAGGAAACAACAAATGTTGGAGAGGATGTGGAGAAAGGGGAACCCTCTTGCACTGTTGGTGGGAGTGTGAACTGGTAACAGCCACTCTGGAAAACTGTGTGGAGGTTCCTCAAAGGGTTAAAAATATAGCTACCCTATGATCCAGCAATTTCACTACTGGGGATTTACCCAAAGATACAGATGCAGTGAAAAGCCAGGATACCTGCACCCCAATCTTTATGGCAGCAATGTCCACAATAGCCAAACTATGGAAGGAGCCACGATGTTCTTTGACAGATGAATGGATAAAGGAAAAGTGGTTTATATATACAACGGAATATTAGTCATTAGAAACGATGAATACCCACCATTTGCTTCGATGTGGATGGAACTGGAGGGTATTATGCTGAGTGAAGTAAGTCAATTGGAGAAGGACAATCATCATATAGTTTCAATCATACGGGGAATATAAAAATTAATGAAAGGGATTATAGGGGAAAGGAGAGAAAATGAGTGGAAAAATTCAGCAAGGGTGGCAAAACATGAAAGACTCCTAACTCTGGGAAACAAACAAGGGGTAGTGGAAGGGGAGGTGGGCGTGGTCCATCACTGGGTGATGGACATTGAGGAGGGCACTTGATGGCATGAGCCCTGGGTGTTATACTATATGTTGACAAATCGAACTCCAATAAAAAATATACATATAAAAAAATCAAAAATCAATAACAAAACTGGGATTATTTTTTTCATTTGGATAAAGTTAGTACTTTAAATACTAACTAGTAACCACTAAGTACAACATCTTCCCAAATAAAATAAGTCATGCTACAGATATAATTGTCCCCATTTGGCAGATTGGACTCTTGCAATAAAATAAGATTACATGCCTTATCTCAGAATTCCTGACTCAATATTCTAAATAAGAAAGAAAGAATCCAAAGATTCGATATTTCACATTGATTATTCCTCTTTGCTCACTCTCATTTATGTGTTTAGAACATAAATTTAAAGAAAAGTTATGAATTTTTAAAACAATTAATTCTGAATGCAGATAAAACATTTTATCATTACACTAACTGTGTATACACAGTTATGTTAACTGTTACACAGTTCAATAAACTGTGACAATACAGTTTATTTAAGAGAAAAACAAAACAAAGAAAAAAGGATCTCATGATGATCCAGCCGTATTATCAAAGCATTCAGTGCAGAAGATACAAAGAAAGATGTGTGATTAACTGACCCCATTTCTTTGTACATCCTAGA
This sequence comes from Canis lupus familiaris, assembly GCF_011100685.1. Classification (NCBI taxonomy): domain Eukaryota; kingdom Metazoa; phylum Chordata; class Mammalia; order Carnivora; family Canidae; genus Canis; species Canis lupus. The sequence continues at coordinate 7,129,311 of NC_049234.1, read as the reverse complement.
ATTAAGTTACTGCAGAGTATGGATGAATTTCTATCCCAGCAGCTCTCAGCATGGGAGGGCAAGAGGTGTCAAGAAAAATTAGTACCACCCTCTCCCAACAAGAATATTTGGAAATGTCTTAGGGTCATGTTGGTTGTCACAATGACAGGACCTTGCTAACTGAACTTAAGAGCCTGAAGACTAGAGATCCTATTCATTTATATGGGACATTCCTATATGATGGAGAAACATCTCACCTCAACTTCTATAACATCTCCATTAAGAGACAGTAGAGGAGTAACAATTCTATATCCCCCTGACATAAAAGTCTACTAGATATTTATAACCTAGGGTGATAACAGTATTAAGATAGTAAATTCCATATTTGTGTTCTTCACCTCTATCAAGCCAGGACCTGACCTAGAATAGTACACTATGTAGGCAGTGATTAGAGAAGTTTGCTAATAATGCTGTGCTAACAAAACAAAAGCAATGATGAGAGTGAAGTCAGCTTAATGTTAAGGTAGGTCTCAGAATATTGTTATTGTTAAATGGGGTCACTATGAATTAAGAATTCCTTGCTCAGATTTTCAAATTTAGCAACTTGTCACATCAATTCATTTAGAGATGGTAAAAAATTGTAGTACTGAACCACATGAAGCAAACATGAAACTGAAAGTCCTAGTAATTCTCAATCTGCCTTTAGGGGAGTTCCAAATGAGTACATAAGAAGCAGGGCTACATTGTAGGATGCGCAGCTTGTACGCAGAACTGATAGGGACTCCATTCAACTAGACTACAATGCAAATGATATCCTTAGAGTTGTGCAGCCTAATCACATGTAGCAACTCTGAAATATTGCTTGGTGGGCATAGAATTGAATCCCAAAGTTTATGGTCTTTTTAAAAAAGATTTATTTATTCATGAGAGACACACAGAGAGAGGCAGAGACATAGGCAGAGGGAGAAGCAGGCTCCATGCAGGGAGCCTGATGTGGGACTCGATTCCAGGACTACAGGATCTTGTCCTGAGCCAAAGGCAGACACTCAACTGCTGAGCCACCCAGGTGTCCCCTTAAGTTTATGTTCCTAAGAAAAATTGCAATCATTCTATGAGATCCTGATTGCCACCTATTGCCCTATGTAAATTTTTGTAGTCCATAGAAATCATTAAATATGCTCCTTCTTCTAGACTATGGTGGTAATCAAAATACCATTTCTCTCCTTAGAATCCAAGTAAAAATAACTTATGGTGATTATTGAAACTAAGTGCTAGGGATAATGTTTTATGATTAATCTTCCGAGTAACTTTATGAGGTAGTTATTGTCATTACTTTATAGATGAAGAAATGGAGGCACAAAAATATTAATCAATATATTCAACAAAATAGAAAGTGATAAAGGTAAGTGAATTATGCTTGGCACATGGTTAGTACTAAATATGGAGGTACCATGACTGCAGAGAACTAGCTTCGACATTTTATATTGCTCCAGTATTCATTCCATCTTGAAGGGTAAACTGTTAGGTTTTCAAAATTCAGAAGTTTATCTTTAAATTCATAGCCAATTCCTTGTTTGGAATTTATAGGTCTTCACACATTAACAACAGTAAAACCTGGTGAATTCTAGAAGTCAGAAAAAATGCTTGATTTTTCATCTGTAAGCCTGGAAATTGCACCAAACAGAAAGGGTAGGATTTTTGTTCAAAATGTCACACATTGGCTATGGAAGCAGCTCTATCTGTCAAGTCATCCTAAATAGGAAGGGAAGATATAATTTTTTAAAAGGACCTTTTTGACTTCTTTTCATGTTTGACCTTAAGATGTCTCCAGGCCTTTAGGAAGAACTGAATTTAATTTGGCAATTGTGATTTTCAATGAATTGTCTTCTCACACAGTGATTGCTTTCTTGCCCATAAACATTTTGGTTTTCAAGAAGAAGGGCAAGAACATGTGGATAAAGAAATAAAAGTAATGACAAATTAAATATACAGAAATAAACATTGAAAATGATCAATGGCTATTTCCTGGAATTAATACATAAAATATGTGAAATATTAAAGAAATAAAATATAAGCAGAGTAAGGCATTTTCTGGAAAAATTAAAAAGTTCTCTTTGTTAAAAAAAAATTGTTCCATTGACTGAACAGGGAAGATAGATTTTAAAATTCATTAGAGTTGCCTGCCTTAGGGAAGCTTCTATGTACAAATCAAATTGGATGTCAAGCTGGGCTCCTGGGGGATGCAATTAAAATTATAGGATCAGGGAGCATAACTATGTAAGGCCTTGGTATGTATTCCTTGGAGAATGTGATGGGGCTTAGCCTCAACTTGTATACAAATTGAAATCATCATGAGGTCTGTGGTCTTTGAAATACATGCAAAACTGTATAATAAACTGTGATATTTGCTGGAGTATCAACCCAAATGCAAAATGGATAACTCAAAAATCAAGTCGTAAGATTTCATTTGATGTGAATTATGTCCCCAGCATTATGCTAGAGAATTGGAATAAAACACAGTCTGTGATCTCAGAATCTAAAGCCTCGGGGAAGAGGCAAGTACACAGCTTATTGTTATTTAACTCTGTCTGCCTTTCCTGTACCAGTTCAACAATATCTGAACCAAATGAAGCCAAAGACACCACCTCACCACTGGACATAAATGATTGGTTCAATAATGAGTTCCTGACCCAAGCTGGGCCTATAGAGTTCTTCTGCATTAGCTAGCATTTCATCGTATGACCAGAGGTAGCTAATGTCTTTTGGGAGACTGAATCTATACTATATAAAATTCCAAAATTTGAGAGAAAACTAGCATTGGGATTCCAAATATTTACCTACCTGCGTTGGAAAATTGCCCTGATGGTGAGACAGATTCTTTCCAAGGTTTTCTGTTCCTCTTCTGTTCTTATGGTGAGGGGCAAATATCATGTTTTCCAGGTATGTATGAGGTCCTAGTTAGGTATTGTCCTACCATTCCATTGTTCTCAGGTCCTCACTTTGCTTGGATATGACTGGTTTCCATTGCATCACCTTTAGTATGAAATCTAAAGAATGTGATTTGCAGTGTACTGCCTGAACCTGTAGCTGTCCTAGCCTATTATCAAGTCTCCCCTCCAGACTTGAAAGGAACCCTTACAGGGATGTTTCTTTGTACTAGATGCTAAGCTCTGTGCCTGCAGGATTAAACTCATACATCAGGCTGACTATCTAAAGGATTCACTAGGCTGAGTGCATCATAATTTTGAGGTGGAAAGTTGTAGAAATGGGGAACATGAACCTACACCATCTGGTGTAAATTTTCCTTCTCTCATATTAAAAGTCTCCCTCCAACACCCAATAACTAGTAGTGCTGTTTCAGTCATCTGATGTTCAAGACCTGAGAGTGGGGAAAAACTGCCTTATACTTCCAGAGAGACGATAGCTCCCCAGAGTATGAGGGGCTAGGAGATTGTGGAGAGGCAGATCTTAAATCTAAATAACTCCAAGTACTGGGGGTTCTGTGGGGAGGATACTTGAGTGGGAGTCAGAAGATCTAGGTTATGATTTTTGATATGATACTTAATAGAGGTGCAACCGGTGTTCTGATATATAAAATGAGACAATCACATCAGCCATTGTTTCTTTCTATTTTTTTACATTTGTTTTTATTGGAGTTCGATTTGCCAACATATAGTATAACACCCAGGGCTCATGCCATCAAGTGCTCTCCTCAATGTCCATCACCCAGTGATGGACCCCGCCCACCTCCCCTTCCACCACCCCTAGTTCGTTTCCCAGAGTTAGGAGTCTCTCATGTTCTGTCTCCCTTTCTGATATTTCCCATTCATTTTTTCTCCTTTCCCCTTTATTTCCTTTCACTATTTTTTATATTCCCCAAATGAATGAGACCATATAATGTTTGTCCTTCTCTGATTGACTTACTTCACTCAGCATAATACCCTCCATTTCCATCCACATCGAAGCAAATGGTTGGTATTTGTCATTTCTAATGGCTGAGTAATAATTCCATTGTATACATAAACCACATCTTCTTTATCCATTCATCTTTTGATGGACCCCGAGGCTCCTTCCACAGTTTGGCTATTGTGGACAATGCTACTATAAACATCGGGGTGCAGGTGTCCCGGTGTTTCATTGCATCTGTATCTTTGGGGTAAATCCCCAGCAGTGCAATTGCTGGGTCGTAGGGCAGGTCTATTTTTAACTCTTTGAGGAACCTCCATACAGTTTTCCAGAGTGGCTGCACCAGTTCACATTCCCACCAACAGTGCAGGAGGGTTCCCCTTTCTCCACATCCGCTCCAACATTTGTGGTTTCCTGCTTTGTTAATTTTCCCCATTCTCACTGGTGTGAGGTGGTATCTCATTGTGGTTTTGATTTGTATTTCCCTGATGGCAAGTGATGCGTAATATTTTCTCATGTGCTTGTTGGCCATGTCTATGTCTTCCTCTGTGAGATTTCTGTTCATGTCTTTTGCACATTTCATGATTGGATTGTTTGTTTCTTTGCTTTTGAGTTTAATAAGTTCTTTATAGATCTTGGAAATTAGCCCTTTATCTGATATATCATTTGCAAATATCTTCTCCCATTCTGTAGGTTGTCTCTGAGTTTTGTTGACAGTATCTTTTGCTGTGCAAACACTTCTTATCTTGATGCAGTCCCCATAGTTCATTTTCCAGTTCTTTTTTTGTGGTGAATTCTTCCTTCTAGTCATTTTGGCCAGTGCAGAGTGGCTGTATGAGTGGGCTGAGTCAAGAATATCAACCACAACCTAAGTAAATTTCACCCCAGATGATTCTGAAGAGGTCAGAAACCAGAAAATTAAGAAAAAAGAGTAACAGAACAAAATAAAAGGACCACTAAGGTGAAAAACAAATTTTAAAACAAAGTAGTAAAAATGAAAAGCCAGAAACCAAAAATAAAGATGAATAAAAAAGAAAAAGAAAAGTAAAGAGAATTAAAGGGAAGGGAAATGGTGGTGGTGAGGAAGTGGTAGTGGAGGGAGAATGTAGTCTATCTGAGGGGTCCTAGATGATGATCCTCTTGGTTCTGAGTGTATTCTGTTCTGTATGTTAGAAGAAGCTCTATCCCAAATTTATATACCAGCAATACTTATATAAAGTCCTCACATTGTTCACAAAAACATAAGGAAGATAAAAGATGGGGGCAGAATGGGAAGGAAGAGAGATATAATCTCACAGAATGAACCAACATGGTGTACCACTTCGTTCTGGGTGTATTTTGGTTGTGTGTTAGAATGTACTAACTTCCACCATTGTAAAACACAAGGCAGAAAAAAACAAATACCCCTATCTCATTTATCTACCAAAATTAAATTGAATACATTGAAGGGAATCCAGAACTGAAAAATATATCTAAGACATGTAATTATAGAAATATGAAAGTCAAACAGGAAAAACTTAAAAATGAAGAGTTGTAAATTATTGTAGTTAAGGTGGGAAAAGAGAAAAAATATTGGCAATACTTAGTCTAATATAAAAACAGATTGTAATGGAAAAAGAAAAAAAAAAAAAAGGACCCTCTAGTTCTATATACTATTTTCCCTCAGCCCTGGAGCTTTCCAGCCCTGATTGGTCAAGAACTTGCTCTTCCCTGTTCTTCCAGCTGGTCTTCTGGGGGAGGAGACTGTTTTGCTGATTCTCAAGTGTGTGTACATGGGTGGAGATGTCCCACCCCCTGCCAAGGTGCTGGCTCAGTATGAGCTGTTTATCCTGTGAGGGCTTTGTTCCCTAGCGGCTCCACTTCTCCCAGCCACAAGGTGAAACTAAGAGGAAAAACAAGAATGGTGGCCGCTATATCTCCAGCTCTGGAGTTGAGCTCCCCTCAAGTAACTAACTGCAGTCTACCAGTCCTCTCTGGCCTAGATGCTCCTGGGGGCAGGTGGGGGTGAATTGATCTGCATAGCTTGGGAGCGCCCAGCGGCAGGAGAGTTCTCAATTTCCTGTGCCCTCCCTGCTTCTGCCTGTCTCAGGGGGAATGGAGGATTGCTCGCTTTGTCTGCTTGGGTGCCCTGGGATCTGGAAAGGAGTACAGGAGGAGCCAGGACACTAGCTCAGAAGACAGAAGCATGTAACAGAGCTCTGACAGCCCCAAGATATCTTCTAGGCTAGTGATTATGAAAGATCTTAGCAGTGGAACATGTTCAAATGAAATGTTAGAAGAACCCCCTCCCCCCCATATAAAATAGATTCAGGTGATATTTCTTTAATATATATTCAATTGTAAGTTCAAATTACTAACACTCATTTTTATTAAGATGTATAAGCAAAGAAAATAGTAAGCCTGTTTGAAGGAAAACACATTTGATATTGGGGATTATGGTTATAGTTTTAGGCATAAGTCAGGCTTTGTGTTTGTGAAAATTAAATTAAAGCTTCAACCATTTCTCAAAACATAGTTTAACAATTATACATCATGTCCAGCCTCTTCTACTTAGAGTTCATCACAGGTATACAATCAGAATAATTATCTCACTCTCATTGGCTTATGTACTTCCTACGATGTTACATGAATCTCAAGGGTAATAGTAAACTTTATAATAAAATTGATTCAATTAACATAAAATTTACTCAATATTTTATGAAGGAAACGAATGAGTTGAAAGTCTAAAGTTCTGATCAAGAATATATCAATCAGTATGTTTTAAAAGAACTTAATAAAATTCTAAGTCAATTCAGATTCACATTTTATGAAAAATGTTCATATATGTTCTTTGGTTCTGGTTGATTAAATCTGATTGAGCAATTTGGAATGAAATTATTTCTCCTCATATGACTGATAGCTTAGCTCACTATGATCAAAGTGAAACCACTTTAAAAGTTGAGCTCCCCTAAGAAGTCTTTGAACATGATTACAATACAACTTGATCCAACTCTAAGTGGAGAGGGTAACTACCAATTTAAAGTGATTTTCAAGGACACTATTTAAGGTTCTTCCTTAAAAGTAACTCATTTCAGTACTTTAGTTTCTTTCCCTTTATTTCTTTTCTTCTTTTTTTTATGTTGGGGGGGCGGGTTTCGGGGAGTGGAGGGGGGGGTGGGGGGATTTGGGCTTTGCGGGGATGGGATGGGATGCTGTGTCTTGCTTTATTTATTTTGTAGTTTCGGGTTTCTGTCTTTCTGGTTCTTCTTGCTTGTTTTGATCTTTCTATTCCCTTCTTCTTTCTTTCTTCTTTATTCTTTCTTTCTTTCTTTCTTTCTTTCTTTCTTTCTTTCTTTCTCTTTCTTTCTCTCTCTTTCCCTCTTTCTCCCTTTTTATCTCTCAAAGAGATTTTTTTTTCTTCCCACTTAATGGTAAAATTCCAAAGAAGATAGAAATTCTGTGCTTGAAAAAGAAAGTACACTAACTAGTAAAACTGTTCATTCACCAATACTTATTGAGCACTGGATTTGAAATGGATGCTCTAGGGCTGTGCTGTCCAATATCTTAGCTACTAGCTAGATAGAACTAGCTCAGTTAATTAAAAATAAATAAAATCAAAATACAGTCCCTCAGTTGCCCTAGCCACATTTTAAGCATTCAATAATCATGTATGGCTAGAAGTTATAGTACCGGACCATGCAGATATAGACATTTACAACATCAGGGAAGGCTCTACTGAACTGCACAGCCCTAGGAGATACTAAAAGTATGAATCTCAGTTCCTGCTTTTAAAGATTTCTTTGTTTGGTTGGGAGAATAAGACTAACGCCCATAAAGCATTAGGTCAGTAGTGAAGATATGTGGACGGTTACAGGTTAGGACATATGGAACTCACTCTAAGGGCTCTGGGAAATATGTCACAATTTCACAGGATAGCTCTTATAGAACGAAAATAAGCAAAGAAGTAAGTGAATGAACAAAACTGTCTACCCTCAAAGACATAGGAAGTTGGGTCTGCCTAAGAATCTGATTAAATGTCTATGAGCATAAAACTCAGTATTTCCATGGAACCTGTATGGAACTAAGAAAGGAAACATCAAAAAGATATATAGCTCAACAGTAGGAAGGTGCTTCTTACGCTAGGCAGCAGGCATTAGGTGGCAAAGTGGGAAAAAGGGAAGATGGCTGAACATAGTGCTGTTTCATATCCTTGAGCACAAACTCCATTGTAAAAAATATCACTCTGCAAACTAAGGGGCAGCTAAGAAAATGTTTCTTTACTTCTTTAGAAATTACTGTCTTAAAAAAAATTTAAAAAAAAGAAATTACTGTCTTTCGAGATTTAGAAATTTAGAAATTACTGTCTTTGAGAATCAACATTAAACCTTGGGAGATGTATGCATGCATGTAAGTGTATATATTTTGTGTCTAATTCAGTACGTGTCTGTGGAAAAACTAAAAGGCCAAATAAGTATTTCTAACTCCCATGGATTCAGAGTTGGAAAGATACTAAATCTGATAAGCCCATACCTTCCCTGGAATTTCATGCACAGAAAAGCATAGGCTACTAATAATGATCTTGCTGGAGGTTCCAGGGCACTATTTTAGATGAAATTATTCAGACATGGAAAAATATATTTTTGGACCAGTAGGGATAGATAAGAGCTCAAAATTAAACACAAGGGCTAGGATGTGGGATTTGTTTCTTCTTTGTTATTTTGTGATATTAAATAGCCCAAGTGGGGATTATAGTATAATCTCCAGGTCTGGCTAGAGCCAGTTTACCCAATGAATAAAAGCCAAACATAATTATAAGCAATTTTACTTATAAGTTTAGAATAAATATGTATGAGTGACTCATGTCTTAAAGTTAATTGGATCTAGAGTTATTTTCTGAGACAACCTTAGCACCTGAAGATTCTGATTCTCTGACCTTGAAACAATTTTAGCTTCCAAGTTGCTTGCTGAGTTACTGCTGAACTGCCAAGTTAAAGCTCAATGGATGTCAATGGAGTGTATAATTCGGTGTATTTTAAAAATAATTGCTATTGTCCCAGGGAAATTGTTCCAACATTACATTTGTGTCAATTGATGCATGTGAGTGGATATATGTTCAATAATGCAAATGTTCCCTGCATGTTAGTGGGCAGGTTTCATCGTTTGTCCTCCCTTCTTTAAAAGCAACTCTTTCTCCTAGGTTTCTGGTTTTTCCATGATCCATGCCATTGTATGATATTGTGTGTTTGCAGCAAATGTTCGGTGACTTCCTTATTCTAAACCCTTTTATTTAGCTCTTTAGAAGTTGAAAGTTTCAGGATGGTTTGAAATCCAGGATCAAATAAACTGGGTAATTTAGAGCAAAATCAACAGGTATCTAGAAAGGACTGGTCTCTGAACCATTTAGAATATTTAGAATATTCCCTATTATATTTGAATTGTGCTTTATAATTTTAAAACTCTTGTGTTATATGACTGGATTGTCCCAGGTACAAAGTTGGGGGTATGCATTAAAGTGGAAAGGACATGCGGGAAACCTGGATGGCTCAGTATGGTTAAGTAACCAAATCTTGAATTCAGCTCAGGTTATGATCTCAGGGTTGTGAAATGGAGCCGGACACTGGGCTATGGGCTCAGTGGGGAGTCTGTTTGAGATTCTCTCTCCTACTCCCTCTGTCCCTCCCCCTGCTCATGCTCTCCCCCTCTCTGTCTCTCTCTCCCAAATAAAAATAAATAAATCAAAAAAATTTTTTTGGAAAGAAAATGGACTTTGGAATGAGGCACAACTGGGGTAGAATCCAAACTTTGGAAATTAATAGATTTGTTACTTACTGAAGCTAAGTTTTCTCTCCTGTTTTAAACATTAAAAGTCGATTATGATACTCCATGTGTAAAGCTGCAAAGCCAAATGAGATACTGTATGGTAAAACAGGTGGTAACACAGTAGGAACTGCATTTATACATTCTATCTTACAGTTATCTCAGAGAATCAAGTTCATTTGATAATGTCACAAAATAGGAAAAATTTAATTCAGATTTTTCTTTTTAATTCTTTGGAATTCTTCTGGTTTTATGTTGATTACAAAATTAACCCCCACCATCTTCAGTTAAATCATGCAGTGTGGTAGTTTGGCATTGTGTAAAAACAGACTGAGTTCAAAATGTTTATTTTTAATTGGCAATGATTATGAGAAATAGACTCATATCTTTGGGAATAACCATTCATTTGACAGCCTGTCTGTGAAAGAGACTTAGAGTCTTTGGTGGCAGTGAAATAGGGCTGCAGTCCTGGTGGTCCTTGGCACTGGCCAGATGTCACAGGACTCTACTCTCACTTTTTGGTACACCTCATCCTGCTCAATGAATAGCCCTATATGCTTATGGCAATGGTTGAAATAATTGAGCCAGATGGCATTTAAGATAAAATTCCTGCATTACTTTTCAGAGATGATATTAGTTCCTCAAATATCATTAAACAAACAAAAAAACTTGACATGTGTAAAAACAAATCCACCAAATCCTCCCCAAAATTCTCTTTTCCTAACTGACTTTCCTGTTTCAAGAGCATATTTTGGGATCAGAGCTACTCATAACATTGACTAAAGAAGTCTAACTCCTCAATTTAGGAAAGTCCTCACATTTCAGCCATACTCAAAACTTTGGGAAAGTTGCACAATCTGGTGATGGAGAAAGGTAATCCTAACCTTGCTGGTCAGGTGCATGAAATGGAAACATCTGGCCAGTGCAATGAGGGATGAGCAGCACCTCATCACTTTCCATTGCCTTTTTTCCGTGAGAAGATATTGAAGTCATTGAGGCTTAAAGACATGCATTCCATGCTTTCCCATCCTCACCACTTCATTCAGTCATTTTCAAAGACAAGTGGCTACTACTTCTCTGAAGTCCCAGGCTTCGATCCTAACTCTCTGCTCCATGTACACTGCCTGGGCTCACATCCTCATTACTGACAGAGCCTCTGGGCAGCAATTACTTTTCTCCTTTGGATCTAGCCTCAATAATCTGCTGGGCAATTTTCAAATAGATCAGATCCAGTCATTTCTCTACAGCATCCCACTCCTTCTCAGAAGCTTGTGCTGAGCCCCCATTACCTAAGGAATTGAGTACAATTTCTTCACCTTTGATCTCCCATAACATCCTGAGTGTTAATGTCTGACTTTCTCTTCCATAGTTCTACTTTACACTCTAGCCAATCTGGGTAGTTTCTTCTCCAATGCATCTCTTCCTACCTTAGTGGGGGAGCTGCTTAGGGGGGAGGGGCGGAGGCGGTAGGAGGCGGAGAGAGGGGGGAGGGAGGAGGAGGAGGAGGAGGGAGGAGGAGGAGGAGGAGGTGAGGAGGAGGCGGAGGAGGGGTGAGGAGGGGAGGAGAGGGAGGAGGAGGGAGGGGAGGAGGAGCCAGGAGGGGAGGAGCGGAGGGGAGGAGGAGGAGGAGGAGGAGGGGAGGAGAGGAGAGGAGGAGAGGGGAGCGGAGGAGGAGGAGAGGAGGAGGAGGGGAGGGAGGAGGGAGGAGGGAGGAGGAGGAGGAGGAGGAGGGGAGGATGCGGAGGAGGAGGAGGGAGGAGGGAGGGAGGAGGAGGGCGGAGGAGGAGGAGGCGGAGGAGGAGGGGCAGAGGATTGGGAGGAGGCGAGGAGGAGGAGAGGAGGAGGAGGGAGGAGGAGGAGGAGGGGGAGAGGAGGAGGAGGAGGGAGGAGGAGGAGGGAGGAGGAGGGAGGAGGAGGAGGAGGAGGAGGGAGGAGGAGGGAGGAGGAGGAGGAGGGAGGTAGAGGAGGAGGATGCGGGTAGGAGGGAGGAGGCGGATGCGGAGGCGAGCGTAGGATGATTCGGCTTATGCTTGATCGGATGTCTTAGGCGTGATTCTTCTTCTTTTCTTATTCTGCGTTTTTCTTCTTTCTAGTCTTATCTTCTTCTATTCGTCTTCTTCTTCTTCTTCTTCTTCTTCTTCTTCTTCTTCTTCTTCTTCTTCTTCTTCTTCTTCTTCTTTTTTTGTTAGTTCCATGAGTAGAAATGCTATCTATCTTTGTAGATTCATCTTAAACTTCAACTCTATTAAGGAAGCTTTTCTTGATTGCTCAGACTGAATAAGATCTCTTCTTCATCTGAATCTCTAATCCCTCCCTCCATGCTATCACACTTGCTTCATAGCATTTTATAAAGCTGTAAAGCTATACAACTGTATACATTTTTATGGCATGTTATAAGGATTTGTTTTGTATCTAAATCCTTAACAACAGCTCTCTACCACATATGACTGACAATCATTTGTATATGTCCTATTGCTACTTAGTACAGTGCCTTGCATATAATAAAAGCTCCATAAAGATTTTTGTACTGGAAATATGAAATATCCTGCTGGTTCAAAGCAAATGCAAACTGGATTTTCTTGTTTCCTAACCTTTAAGTTGCTATTGTTTGTGTCTCTTAGCATTAGTGTGCACATTTGTAGAGGACATACCTTTGATACCATCACACTTGAGATCATTGAGATCACTACACATCAATGAATGATCACTACACACCAGTGATATGTTATACAGAATAGGATGCTTTCACAGAATGGTACACCACATTATGTAGACAGCAGAAATACTGACAAACAAGACATTCAAAGAAGATTAAGTTTTTCATATAAGAAAGTGATATGACTAATGTTTTGAGTGAGATCAAGAGCTAAAATATGTAGATTTTTGTTAGTTTACTGATCTTGCTTGATTAATTTGCTGATCTATCCAATGAAACTAATTTTGGTGGTAGTATTTTTTTTTTTGCACATTTTCCACAGATGCCCATATGGATTTTAAGGGCAAATATTCTAACATAGTAAAATACAAAGATAAGGTAACATTGCTATTATTTTCTAGCAAGGGTAATAGACTTACACAGTCTCCTTCAAGATTAAAATCTCATGTTTATCCAGTAGGCATACAAATATCAGTGATAACCATGAAAGAAAAATTTCCTGGTTTACAGGAATGAGAATCTGTGATCTTGCTATCAGGATTCTCTAACAAATCCATAAACTACCCATAATAAGTATCAACCATAGAGAATACTACCATGCATAAACTCAATAATACTATTATTTGAGAGCCTGTTGTGTTCTGAGCTCATTGCTAAGACATACTGATATAGATTATGTCTTTTATTCTTTTCAATCTCCCCAGGAACCAGGCATTATTAACCACACTCATGATGAGGCAAGGGAGGCTTAGCAATATACAATTTGCCTTAAGTGAGATACATGTTACATCAGACAACTAATATGATTTGCATCCAGATTTGTCTGATTCTGAACTTTAATCACTCTATAGTCTTCCAAACCTAGAAGCAAAAACCTGGGACGCCTGGGTGGCTCAGCAGTTGAGCATCTGCCTTTGGCTCAGGGCGTGATTCCAGAGTCCTGGGATTGAGTCCCGTGTTGGGCTCCCTGCAAGGAGCTTGCTTCTCCCTCTGCCTGTGTCTCTGCCTCTCTCTCTCTTTGTCTCTCATGAACAAATAAATAAAAGATTTTTAAAAAAAGAAATGAAAATCTAAGGACCATGGAAATGATGCTCCAGTAACATGGGACTGCTGCTGTTCTCAGCATATGTCATGTTATATCTTGCCCCTAGCCTTCACATGTGTGGCTCCTATTCTGGCTCCCCTTCCGCTCCCACACTGCATAAACCAGAAAAAATGATCCTAGTCTTTGCCATCCTTTAAAACTCCATTCAAACCATCTCCACCTCCTGCAACCCTCATTGCAGCCTGGATAAAATGGGTCCCCTACATGCAGCCTCTGCCCTGATGCACACTTCTATCATGTCACTTCATGTGGAGAGTTGCACTTATATCTCTATGTTTTGGTCTCCTCCACAGAACTATGAGCAACCCGAATGTAACAATATCTCCGTGTGTTTTTACACTAGCCCAGTACAAGGCATCTGGGATAAGCCTAATAAATATTCATTGAATTGAACTAATTAAATGATCTAAACAAGCTTTAGTTTCTTTGCATTATATGTTGGTCTTAAGGGAGATGATATTAATTTAAATAATCAATAGAATAAATAGATATCAAGATTATACATTTTACTGAGCAGCATGAATAAAAAGAAGTACTGGCCATAACATTCTGTGTTAGGTTTTCAACAAGAGGAGCTTTCTAAGCTTAAATACAATTGAATTTGGTTGAAAATACATATTAATGCTAATAAAAACATACATATAAATCCTATATTGTATTTAACACCAAGGACAGGAGGAAAAAATTGTTTATGTGATTAAGAATTTGCTATATTTGCAAGTTACCAAAGATATCAAGAGGTTTTTGTTTTTAGAGAAAAGTATCCCCCAAATATCTGTGCACTTGGGATTTTCATTTGTGGGATTAAGTGAATTTTAAATCACTGATACAATAATAAAGGAATGTACATATTAATAAAAGCTTAGATCTGAATCTCATTTTCTTACTATTAAGAAAAAGTCTTTTCTATAACTGCATCCTATTTAAAACACTGTTTACTTTTTAATACACTTGCATTTTATTGTTTTTTAATATAGTTTAGCTTTCTGATAGTATAGTATGCACATTAATGCATTCTTTGAGAAGTGATATAAAAGAAATGGGATATAATGGTTTCTGGGCTATTGGAACAAAAAAATCCACTTAAATACAGGGACACAACTCGAAGTATAGAACAATAAATTATTATGGAATAAAAAGGTAAGGGGATCCCTGGGTGGCTCAGGGTTTGGCGCCTGCCTTCAGCCCAGGGTGTGATCCTGGAGTCCCGGTATCAAGTTCCGCATGGAGCCTGCTTCTCCCTTTGCCTCTCTTTCTCTCTCTCTCTCTCTCTTTCATGAATAAATAAATAAAATCTTTTAAAAAAAGATAAAAGTATTTCTTGGTTGAGTTAACAATAGGGAAAAAAAAGTACTAGAAATGTCAGATTCAAAATATTAATGGTATCAAAAGATTTGGTCTTCACCTGTTTGGGGGCCTAAATTTATACTTCTTATTTATATTGGTATTTTTTTAATTTATTTTGGTATTTTAGTAATTACTTTAGCCTTGATCTTATAAAGTTACTCATAAATTGTGATCCTTGGACTGTACTATCTAAGCTGAATATTTATGAGATGATAAGATCTATGCATTTTATTTCTAACATCAATTAAAACTTTGTTTTTGCTGTATAAAAAGTCCCACTTGTCTGGCTATCAGACCTCTGCCAAGCACAAGGATATGAGCATGGTTCCAACTAGAGACATTGAAAGAGTAGCCTTGGGTTGAAAGGAAATTAGCCACTATGAGCACTTTGCTCCACAGGAAAGGAAAACTCAGGTTAGAGCCTACTGATTTGTACAAGACATTATGTGACTATCTGGATGAGTTGCAACTTGTGCTGCCTCCCAATGTTAGCAATTAATTGCTTCCAATAACTAGAAAAAAATCAAACATATAGATGAGCTCCTGTGTGTCTGTATATACATGATATATAATCAATATATAATATTTAAACAATATGTAACAATAATGAAACATTTAAATCTGGTTTTGGAATGTACTAATATATAACTTTGTTAATATCTGCAAACATATAAAGTGCAAGCTCTCAAAACTCTAGGAAGGAAACTTCCTCCCTTTTATATCTTATCCATAATTCATCTTCCTTCAGCATCCATAGAGAAGTCCCAAAAATCCTCTGAAATAGTCTCTGAAAAGTATAGTCCATGTTACTCCCTCCTCAGCCTCAGGGACTTATTCTTTTCACAATTAAAACCTTCACATGATGGCCTCCTCTCCAGTGTTATTTAGTACTTATTTCTGTACATGAGGCTAGTTTAGTCCCTGATTCTTTTCTGTATTTCATGTTTCTTTTTCTTTTTTGTATTTCATGTTTCTATTCCAAAACTATACCCTATAATACTTTTAGGGCACTTGATAATTTTTGTGATGCTAGAATTATTAAAGGACAAAACAAGAAAGCATAGTCTTTATAATGTAGTTTATATTGTAGTAGTAGTATAGCTATACTGCCTATAAATATGATGTAATCTTTTGCATGGCTGAATCATGTTTGGATAAGTAAGATGCCTTTTGAAGTCCCCATCAAAATCTCTATGGATAAACTAAGTACATTTTCAAGGCAAGTCTTTAAAATATATGAACAATGCAATATAGTATTAATTTAGAAATATTTATAACAAAATGATAAAATATAAAAAGCAGCTTTTTAAACATATTTTTATTCTGTCTTGTATAAGCTGTGAAATTCATGCTTTAAAATACCATGTTTTTATAATACTGGTTTTCATAAAATAACAGTACATTTTAAAGCCTAAAATAGATTCTTCTCAATAGGAAATCTTTCTCATTCCAAACACATTACAAAATCAGGGATTTTCATATCCTCTACCTTCTAGTTAAAACTCCACGTATCTTGAACTTAAATACTCTCAGAAGTGCAATGCCCACTGTAGGTCATTGTCACTTAACTTTTATTTAGGACAATAATCTGTGTGGTCAGGGAAGACATCTCTGAGAGGGTGACATTTGAACTGATAGTTGAATAATAACAAAGAGCCAGTTATATGGAGATCTTTGAAAAGATTGCACCAGAGCGGGGGGTTGGGGGGGGAGACAGTAAAGACAAAGGTCCTGTGGCAGGTAAAATTTAATATGTTCGTGGAACTGAACAGCCATCCATAGTGACTGAAGCTTAGTGGACACACATAGCCCACAGTGAAGCTGGACAGGTAAGTCAGGAAGAGATAATGTAGATTCTCTGTGGAGTTTTCAGCTTCCTGAATTAAGCGTATAACAAATGGTGCTCAAGCCTTTGGCAAGTTCAAGCTCACAAGGTGGATAGAGTGGTGTACTCTGTCCTGTGCTCAGTGCTCCTAAATACAAGATTGGAAGTTGCCTGGCACTAATAGGGGTGAAGCAGAATTGGTTATTTCATTATACTTACAAGAGATATTTGATAGATTCTCCCTGCTGGAATAGCATTTTTTATGTCAGTCTAAAAACTTAAATGAATTGAGATGTCAAAATCCATGATATAAAACTTCTTGTTTTCTAGAGTATCCCCTCTAAACTACATATTGCTTACACTTATTTTTTTAATCAGACATTGATTGCAATAAACCTTTATTTCTGATTGAGGAATAAGCTAGCAAGTATTTCTGTGGGATATCTTTTCTTTTTTTAAAAAAGATTTTATTTATTTATTCATGAGAGACACACAGAGAGAGAGGCAGAGACACAGGCAGAGGGAGAAGCAGGCTCCATGCAAGGAGCCCAACGCGGGACTCAATCCCAGGCCTCCAGGATCACACCCTGGGCCGAAGGCAGAGCCAAACCGCTGAGCCACCAGGACTGCCCTGGGATATCTTTTCTTAAATAAATTTGTAGCAGGTTGTACTGAGTCGTACTCTATCTGCAAATACTCTTCTGCAAAGCTGCAAAGGTTGCAACAGAGTCTAATTTGATTTTTTTTTGTTTTATTTTAAAGAAGAAATCAATTCCTTTAGCCTGATATAGGACAGGATGTCATTTTGATTAGTGTCCCCATAGCTATGTTCAGGCTGTTTAATTTCAGTAAAGGATGGTCAGAATATATCTTCAGTTAGGAAATTTGACAGAACTCATAATGCTGTCATAGCAAAAGTAGCATTATTTTAAGGAGACTCTATCACCCTTTGACAACCTTACATTTCAATGTCTTAGCAAGACAGGCTGTTGGAAAATTGGGTAGATATACAACCAGGTTTAGGGGAATGGAAGCAAAAATGAGTCAGAAGGGTTAGTTTGGAAGGCAGGCTTTGTATCTTTTGATTGTATAAATAGGAACTAAGTATTGTATTAACTTCAGTTTTCTGACCTCAAAAATAGAGTTAATAGGGGTACCTGGGTGGCTCAGTTGCTTGAGCATCTGCCTCTTGGTTTTGGTTCAGGTTATGATCTCAGAGTCATGAGATGGAGCCTCGTGTTGGCCTCCACGCTCAGTGCAGAGTTGGCTTGGGGCTCTCTCTCCCTCTCTTTCTTCCCTCCCCCCATGCTTGCTCACTCTCTCTCCCTCAAATAAATAAATTGTAAAAATAGTTTTAATAAGGATAATTTAAATGTTGATGAACCATAAAAAACTACTTTACTAATTCTATGCAAAATAAATTTGGAAGCAAGAGTAAAGGTAGAATTTTTCAGAAAAGTTTGAATTTAGCAAAAAGAGATTCTTAAGGAATCATAAGGTTTAAGTCTACTGATTGCCACACAAGATCAATTTTTCAGTGAGTACCCCACCAAAACACAATGTTCATATAGTTCCAAATAAAAATTTTATCAAACCTTCAAACAGCCAATAAATTGCAATCCTATTTAGATTGCTGCAAAGCATAATAAACAAATAAATAAATAAATAAATAAATAAATAAATAAATAAATACAAACAAAAACAACCTTCCAAAATATTTTTTAAAGTGAATATAACATTAATTAATCCCCAAGTGTGATAATGTTAGGTACAAAGAAATGGAAAAAAATCCTAAGTATAATACTAGAAAACAGAATATAACAGCACATCAAAAGAATAATACATCTTTTTTTAAAAAAGATTTTATTTATTTATTTATTCATGAGAGACACAGAGAGAGAGAGAGAGAGAGAGAGGCAGAGACACAGGCAGAGGGAGAAGCAGGTTCCATGCAGGGAGCCTGACATGAGACTCAATCCCAGGTCTCCAGGATCACACCCTGGGCTGAAGGCAGCACTAAACCACTGGGCCACCAGGGATGCCCAAAAGAATAATACATCTTGAAACAGTGAGGTTAATTCTAAAATGCGGGGATGGTTCAATATTAATCTATTAAATTAGTCATATTGCAGATGAAAAAGATAAAAATATCTTAATCATCTCAATAGATATCGTAAAGTCATTTGACAAAGTTTAATAAAAGTTCTTGATAAAATGCTTAATACACAAAGAAAATACTGACTCTTCCTTAACATGATCTCTCTCTCAATCCAAAGGCCAATATTTTTAATGGCAAATGCCAGAGATATTTCCACTAAAATCATTATCAAAACAAGATCACTCTGTATCAAAGGTATTATTCAACATTGTTCTGGGGTTACAAAATAATAAAATCAGACAAAAGTAAAGCACTACAGGTAAGGAAATCATAAATGAGAATTAAAACTCTCAGTGTAGGTAGATTGTAATACTTGAACAAAACACAAAAACAATTTTAAAACTGCTACATGAAGTAAGATACCTCAGTGAGGGGTGGTATATAGAACATACAAAGACAGACTAGAAATATCAGAAAGAGAAATTAAGACAACAATCCCACTTACAACTACATCAAAAAGAATAAAACACGTAGGAATAAATTCAATCAAGGAGATGAAAGACCTGTGCCATGAAAACTGTAAGACATTAATGAAAGAAACTGAAGATGATACAAATGGAAAGATAATCCATGCTCATGGAATCAATATTGTTAATATGTCCATACTACCCTTACAAATTCAATGCAATCTCTATCAAAATACCAATAGGGGCACCTGGGTGGCTCAGTCAGTTAAGCATCTGACTTCAGCTCAGGTCATGATCTCAGGGTCCTGGGATCATGCTCTGCATCAGGCTGCCTGCTCAGTAGAGAGTCTGCTTGCCCTCTCCTTGTGTCCCTCCCACCACTCCTGCTCTCTCTTTCTCTCAGATAAATAAATTAATATTTTTAAAATACCACATATACTTTTCACAGAACTAGAACAAATAATTCTAACATATGTATAGAACCAGAAAAGACCCCAAATGGCCAAAGAAATCTTGAGAAAGAAAAACAAAGCTGAAGGTATTCCGCTCCCAGATTTCAAATTATACTACAAAGCTATGGTAATCAAAAACAATATGGTGCTCGCACAAAAACTAACACATAGAGCAAAGGAACAGAATAGAAAGCCCAGAAATAAACCCATGCTTATCTGGTCAATTAATCTATAACAAAAGAGACAGGAATATATAGTGGTGAAAGACAGTCTCTTCAATCAACGGTGCTGAGAAAACTGAATAGCCACATACAAAAGAACGAAACTGAGTCACTTTTTATAGTATCTATAAAGACAAACTCAAAGACCTAAATGTTAGACGTAAAACTATAAAACTCGTAAAAGAAAACATAAGCAGTAATCTTGGGTACATTAGTCTTAGAATATTTTTTGGATATGTCTCCTCAGGCAAGGGAAATGAAACCAAAAATGAACAATTTGGACTACATCAAACTAAAAAGTTTTTGCACAGTAAAGGAACTTATCAGTAAAACAAAATGGTAACCTACTAAATAGTAGAACATTTTTGCAAATGGTATTTCTAAAAAGAGATTAATATCCAAAATATATAAAGAAGTCCTACAATTCAACACCAAACCATCTGATTAAAAATAGGTGCAGAGGACCTTAATAGATATTTTTGCAAGAAAGACATACAGATAGCCAACAGACACATGAAAAGATGCTCAATATCATTCATCATCAGGGAAATGCAAATCAAAATGGCGGTGAGGTGTCACCTCACACCTGTCAGAATGGCTAGTATCAAAAAGGCAAGAGAGAGCAAGTGTTGGTGAAGATGAGAAGGGAGAACCCTTGTGCGCTGTTGGTGGCAATGAAAATTGGCACAGCCACTATGAAAAATGTATGGAGGCTTCTCACAAAATTAAAAATTAAAAATTGAACAACCATTTGATCCAGCATTGCCGCTTTTGGATATTCAACTGAAGAAAATAAAAACACTAATTTGAAAAGATACTGGCAGCCTATGTTCATTGCAGCATTATTTATATTACCTTAGATGTAGAAATAACCTAAGTGTCCATCCATAGAAGAATGGATAAACATAAGCAGCATTTGTATATATGAGATATGTATATATAATGGAATATTACTCAGCCATAAAAAGAATGAAATCTTGCAATTTGCAACAATGTGGATTGACCTAGAGGGTATTATGCTAAATGAAATAAGTCAGACAGAGAAAGAAAAATACTGTGAGATTTCACTTATGTGTAAAATCTAAAGAACAAAACACATTAACAAACAAAACAGAAGCATATTCATAAACACAGAATAAACTTGTGGAAAGGCGAAAGGGGTAGGGAGATGAGCAAAATAGGTAAATGTGATTAAAAGGTACAAACTTCCCATTATAAAATAAATAAGTCACAGGGATGTAAAGTAAAGTACAACATAGTCAATAATATTGTAATACTTTATGCTGAGTGAAGTAAGTCAATTGGAGAAGGACAAACATATAGTTTTACTCATATGGGGAATATAAAAAAATAGTGAAAGGGATTATAAGGGAAAGGAGGAGGACTGAGTGGGAAAAATCAGACAGGGAGACAGAACATGAGAGACTCCTAACTCTGGGAAACGAACAAGGAGTGGTGGGAAGGGAGGTGGGGGTGGGGCGGTGACTGGATGACGGGCATTGAAGGGAGCACTTGACGGGATGAGCACTGGGTGATATGCTATATGTTGGCAAATCGAACTACAATAAAAAATATACAAAAAAATATTGTAATGCTTTTTTATGGTGACAGTACCTAGACTTATTGTGGGATCTCTTGGTAATATATACAAATGTTGAACCCTGAAATTAATATAATATTGTATGTCAACTTCAATTAAAAGAAAACAATTTCAACTATAGTATATAGCTGACCTGAAGGAATTAGTAAACCTGCATATGTCATCATTACTATTAATTTGAAGTTTTAAAGGATTTTTATACTACTGTAAAGCAGAGCTTCCTAAGCACTGTGCTGATGATGGGCTTTAGGTACATCAATTATTCATTCCCCTACCTCTCAAAAAGGTCAGGTAGAGACCTGGTTATATGCAGATGCCTGCCAGTTACTATTCTGCACAAATCTTACATTTACCCCAGGGTGCTACAGAAATACTCATTATTTTAATGTGTACCATGACATAAAAAAATATTGGTAAGATTTATACAAAAGCAGCATAGTAGAACAGTTAAAAGCAGACTCTGATGCTAGAATATCCAGCTCCGCCCTTAACTAGATATGTAGCCTGGGGAAAACGATTTAATCTCAGTGCCTCAGTGTAAAATAGGGATAATAAAATTGTTTACTTCATATGATTACAGGAGAATTAAATGGGTTATTCTGTGTAAAGCATCTAGTACAGTATCTGGCAGATAGAAAGTGCTCAATATTATTTTCCACTCAAATTTCAGCTGCCACAAATCTTGATGTTTCTGGAAACTTTTATTTCCAGATAATTTAAAAATACAAGTTAAATAACCTTTTCACAAATAAATTTGGCAATATATACTGGTAAAGACTTTTAAAATATTGTATTTTTAACTGACTTATAATTTCTTCTTTGGGAATTTATCCTAAATTCCTTATAAGCAGAAATGCTTACACAAAATTTGATACAAAGAAGTGAATTATAGCATTATTTGGAAAAGGAAAAGTTGGAAATGTGTGTGACCAAACCAATGTTTAAAAATATTCATGACAGAATTCTGGAAGCATTCAAAAATCATTTTTCAAAGAGCATTTAACTAGAGGCAATACTTAAGATATAAGGTTAACTATAAAAAGATAGACTCAAAGGGGTGCCTGGGTGCCTTAGTCCATCAAGCCTCTGCCTTGGGCTTAGGTCATGATCCCAGGGTCCTGGGATTTAGTCCTGTATTGGGATCGCTGCTCAGTGGGGCATCTGCTTCTCCCTACTTTTCTTCTTTTCCCTCCCCCTTCTCCCTGCTCCTGGACTATCTCGCTCTCTCTCAAATCTTAAAAAAAAAAAAGACAGACAGATTTAAAATTGTAAATACATAAAATTCTAAGTAGAAAGATATGTGTATGTGAATAGAAAAAATAAAAGGACTAAAATAGAAATATTAACAGAGAAAAGTATGACTTTGATATATTAGTATGATTTTGATAATGATATTAAAAATCATTAGCGTAAACCAGTAGAAGATTTAATAGAAAAAAGAATCATATGCAAAAGCAACAGAAAATATTAAAATGTCTAGGGGCTCAGTTGGTTAAGCGGCAGCCTGCAGCTCAGGTCATGATCCTGGGGTCCTGAGATTGAGCCCCATGTCTGGCTCCCCGCTTAGCGGAGTGTCTGCTTCTCCCTCTGCTCCTCCCCTTGCTCCTGCTCTCTCTCTTCTCTCTCTTTCTGTCAAATAAATAAATAAAATCTTTTTAAAAAAAAAAGATTAAAATGTCTAGAAACAAACCTAAAAAATATTGAAGACCTATAACTTTAAATCATTTCTGAATGATACAAAAGAACATTTGGATAAACTGGAATCAATATAATAAAAATGAGATCCCAGTATAAATATAATGTGATCTCAATAAATTCATAAAGTTTTTTTAACCAGACAAATTAACCCTAACTTTCTTTATATTGAAAGATAAACAAACATGAATAGGTAAGAAAAGTCTGAAAAAGGAAGGGCAATGAGAGAAACTAGTCATATCATATATCAAAACATAATAAGCTCTCCATATTTAATACAATGTGACACAAATAAAACAAAAAATCAGAATATAAATCAAAATATATTCAGGAGTTCAGTATCTGATAAAAATGGCATCTCAAAGCAAGGAGGAAATAATGTTTTACCTGATAAATCATGTTAGCACAATTGGATAGTCTTCTAAAAATAAAAATTGAACCCATACTTCACATTATATACCAGAACAAATTCCAAATGGATTAATCACTTAAATTTAAAAAACAAAACCAGATGTTACTATGGATGAACTAATTTATATCCTCAGGATGGTGAATAAATTTCAAAATGAGACTCAAAGTCTAAATTTCACAAGAGACAAGATTTAAAGATTTGATACATAACAGCAACAAATTTCTGCATAGCAAAACATAAAAGTCAAAAGAGGAATCAGAAATAGGTTAAAAATTTGTAGTCCATATCCAGATAGTAGCTAGTTTCCCTAACATAGAAAGAACTCAGAAATTAAGTCATAGAAGATTAACAGACCAGTAGAAAAAAAGAACTTAAAAGATGAACAGAGATTTCATAAGAAAATACAAAGACAAAAAAAAAAAAAAAAGAAAATACAAAGACATAAAATATTTAAAATGTTCAATCTCACTTATCAGAAAAGAAATGCAAAAAAAACCCAAAACAAAACCCTATGCTATGGTGCTATTTTTCACCTGCTAAATAGGTAAAAATTCAAAAGTTTGCTGACACACTTCTATGAAAAGTCTGTGGGCTATAGATGCTTTAATACATTACTGGTGGGGGTACAAAGAAAATTTGGTAATATCTATCAAAACACAAATACATATTCCCTTTGATCTCGTAGTTCCATATGTAGAAATACATCTTACAAATATGCATATTTAAAGTGACTTAAGTCCACTGATATTCATTGTCCTATTGCTAATAATAGCAAAAGATAGAAAAAACACTAAATATCCATCAATCTTGAACATTGGAAATAGATCATGGTGAAATAATAATAATTTAAAAAAATCCCAGGGGCACCTGGTTGGCTCAGTTGGTTAAGCGTCTGCCTTTGGCTCAGGTCCTAGTCCCATGATCCTGGGATCAAGTCCTACCTCTGGCTCCCTGCTCAGCAGTGAGTCTGCTTCTCCCTCTCCCTCTGCCCCTCCCCCCAGTTGTGCATGTGCTCTCGTTCTCTCTCTCTTTTGCTCTCTCTCAAAAAAATAAATGAAATCTTTTTTAAAAATCTAATGCGGTTGAGCCTCAAATGAGACCTCATCGTCAATCACCTCCTTGGTGGAAGACCGAGCCATCCCATGGTTGGACTGCTGACCTACAGAAAACTGTGAAATGATGACAAATGTGGGTGGTTTAACCATACTATTGTCAGGCAGCAATAGAATCAAATATAGACAGGGAGCTTTACGAACCCAAAACTACAATCATTCCCCTTAACCATAATCTAGCATTTCACAGGCAAATGGCTCCTGAGCTTCCCTGATTTTACCTGGAGGGGACCTGGATCAGGGGTCTGAGCCAGGCATGTGTGAGAGAAACAAGAACACTTCCAACCGTCCCCTTTTTTTCCTATTATAAAACAAAACAGGGATCCCTGGGTGGCGCAGCGGTTTGGCGCCTGCCTTTGGCCCAGGGCGCGATCCTGGAGACCCAGGATCGAATCCCATGTCAGGCTCCCGGTGCATGGAGCCTGCTTCTCCCTCTGCCTGTGTCTCTGCCTCTCTCTCTCTCTCTCTCTCTCTGTATGACTATCATAAATAAAATTAAAAAAAAAAAGGCTTTAAAAACAAAACAAAACAAAGCAAAATGATATTTTTTTACAAGCTTGACAGCTGCCTCCCCTCCCAGGTCAAATTTACTCCCCCCCAACACACACACTAGCTAGAAGGAGCCTCTGTCCGCAGCTGTCACTCCAGCTTTCTTCATGTTCTCTCTCTAGTTCCTCTGGAAGTGATAAGGGGCAAAGGAACAAGCAGAGGAATCAGTTGACCATTTTAGGCTAAACTGGGACTTAGAAGCTCCATTCATATCACTTGTTCTTAGCCTGGAAATAACTTCACTTCATTCTTACTCTTGAATGATAGTTATACTGTTTAGAAAATTTTATATTGAGAGTTATTTCTGCCTCAGTATTTTGAAGATATTAACACACCATCTTTTGGTCTGTTGAGAAATCAGTCATGTGGAAATTATCATTCTTTTATAGCTTTAGCACCACCCTCTTGCCAGATCCACCCCCCTCAGCCCACTTCAGCTACTTTTAAGATCTTCTTTTTGTCTTTGATGTTTAACAGTTGGAATATGACATGGCTAGTGTGGATTTCCTTTATTATAATGACTGGCAGTTGTTAACCTGTCTTAAGTCAGGAGAATGAGATTTTGCATGGATTCTAGAAAATTCTGAGCCACTAACTTTTCAAATATTTCTTCTTTGACATATCTCTCTCCTGAAACTATAATCAAAAGTATATCAGATCTTATTATTTTTTTATATTTCTATATTTTCCATTCATGTATCTCATCCCAACTAGTTTCTTGAGGTTAATCTTTTTAAAAAGAAAAAAATAGATTTTATTTATTTGAAAGAGAGCAAGGCAGCCAAAAAGAGCATGAGTAGAAGGGAGGGGCAAGAAGCAGGGGGAGAAGGAGACTCCCTGCTGAGTGGGGAGCCCAACCTGGAAAGATCCCAGGACCCCAAGATCTTGACCTGAGCCAAAGGTAACCACTTAACTGAGCCACTCAGGCACTCCTCTTTAGGTTTATCTTTAGTGTACAAATTTTTTTCTTCATCTCAGATTAATTTGCTAGGTAACTCATCTACTAAGTCTCCAATAGCAATTATTAATTTTTTTTCTTTTTCAGACTATTTTATTATTAAAGCTTCCTGGTTATTTGGCAGTCTTTTTTTTTTCATGTATCATGCTGTCAATTTCTAGTTTGATTTTTTAAGATAAAAAACACCACTATTTTATGTTACATATTGTTATTTTAATTTATATAACTGCAGTTTTTGTGAAATTAATTCCATTTTTAAAATCATGCAATCAAGCTCCTTAGAACACTATTTTGCTCTTTTTTATACTTGGGTTTAAGATACCTTCTCCCAGAAAGTATTTGCATTTGCTTTTGCCAGGCACCTAGGATCAAATTTAAACTACTAACTTATGATGACTTTCAAGTACAGACATATGTATTTTCTATTTCTTCTTCACCCAGAGTCAAAATAAAACAAGCAGGTAGTTTCACCGTCTTGTAATTTCCCCCTGTCCTCACTGAGGGGCATCGTGTGTGTGTGTGTGTGTGTGTGTGTGTGTGTGTGTGTGTTTTCAAGATTCTTTGATCTGAACTCCCAAGTTATAACAAATACAGTATATTGTGTTTTTCTTCCTTTGGAGCAAGGTTTGAATAATTACCAGCTCTGGACAACCGGGAATCTACAGGTGCTGCCAGGAGAGTAACACCTTCAGCTACCTCTTTCTCTCTGGATTTGATAAACTGAGGAATATTAAAATGTTTAAGACCTTATTTGAGCATGTATAGATTCTAATCAGGCAGTGCCAAACCAGAAATGGTTAGAGGTGCTATGCTGACAAAAGGTGGGGTGCATGTGTGTGGGGGAGACTTATATGGAAAAAAAAAACACAGAAATAAAGAAAGGAAAATATTTGACTGTTTCAAGTTTAGTTGGCTATTTGTAACTGGTTATCCTTAGCGTTTTGATTTCATAACCTTGAGGCATTTACAGGCTTAGATTTTGGTTTTCTTACATAGGCCACCTCAGCATTAGAGATACCTCCATCTAATAGCTTGCTTAATTAAATTAGCAGTGCATATCATTAAATACCCGTGTTAACTGTTTCCTTACTTCATAAAATACTTGTTGAGAAGACACTATGTGCCAGATACTCTAATAGACCATAGACACATAGAGCCGCTGGAGACTCTCATGGAGCTTATTGTGCAGTGCACAAGAAAGATAGGTTGGCAACAATAATAATTCAATGTGAGAAGTTAATAGGGTTTGGGCAGTACAGGATGCTCTAGGAGTATGTAAAAAGGGCATTGATCCATAACTCAAGAGTTGGTTAGAAAACTTTCCTGAGGAAATACATGTAACACAGGAACATTCAAGAAAGAGTGGTGGGGACGCCTGGGTGGCTCAGCAGTTGAGCATCTGCCTTCATCTCAGGGCGTGATCCCGGGGTCCTGGGCACTTTGGCTTATGTCTCTGCCCCTCTCTCTTTGTCTCTCACGAATAAATAAATAAACTCTTTTAAAAAAAAAAAAGAGCAGTGTTTTCACGGAGAAGAAAGGCATGAGGGAGACACTGGGTTAGGTGTTTGGAACAATGCATTTCCCTTAAAACTTTGTTTTCCATTTTTTAGCCTTCCTTGACTGCTATGCTCACAGAATGTCTCTTCTCACTTCGTACGATCCCTTTCTGAGATCTTCTATGTGTGACTTTCTCCTTGAGAAGGATAGGCAAGAAAATTAGAGGAAAAAAAACACAGCCTCTTGTTATTTAATAGCATTTGAGTTCATCTGTCCTAGTTTCTGCAGTCTTACTCGCCTTGCCCACTGATGTGATCATACTGCTCTCTGGAGGAGCAAGTTAGCAACGGTTTTTAAGTATGTTAAAAAAAAAAAATTGAGACCTCAAAAAATAAGCAGTTATCAAGCGATGAAAAGACATGGAGGCACCTTAAATGCATAATTACTGAATGAAGTCAATCTGAAAAGGCTAAATACAATATGATTCCAATCCTATGACATTTTGAAAAAGACAAAACTATGGAGACTATAAAAGATCAGGGGCTGCCAGGGGTTGGAGCTGGGGGCTGGCGGAGACATAAGACCAGGCCAACCACAGAGGGTTTTTAAGACAGTGGAACCATTCTATGTGATATTATAAATATGATGGATATATGTCATTATCTATTTGTCCAAATCCATAGAATGTGAAACACCAAGAGTGAACCCTAAGATACACTATGGACTTTGAGTGATTATGATGTGTTAATGTAGGTTCATCCTGGATGAAGAAAAAAAAAAGTACCATTCTGGTGAGGGTGGTGATGATGGGGGAAGCTAAACATATGTAGGGATGGGGGGCATATGGGAAATTTCTGCACCTCCCTCTTAGTTCTGTGAGGAGTCTACACAGCTCTTAAAAAAAAAAAACAAAAAAAAAAAACCCTCGGGATCCCTGGGTGGCGCAGCGGTTTGGCGCCTGCCTTTGGCCCAGGGCGCGATCCTGGAGACCCGGGATCGAATCCCACGTCGGGCTCCCGGTGCATGGAGCCTGCTTCTCCCTCTGCTTGGGTCTCTGCCTCTATCTCTGTGTGTGACTATCATAAATAAATTTTTTAAAAAAACTCTTAAATTGATTTATCTAAAATGTAAGTGGAGTTTGGATGCAGAGAAGAGAAGCATAATTGTATTAGGTCAGACATCATGATCTAATTAGCTATCCAAAATTGGATTCTGAGAAGTGTGAATACCTCACTTTTCCTGATATTAAGAAAAGTTGCCTTAATTATTTATTTATTTTTTTTTTTTTTTTTTTTTTTTTTTTTTTTTTTTTTTTTAGATTTTTCATAGACCTTAAAGAGATAGCATTTGGAGGTATTGCAAGACTGGGTAGAAAAGGGAAATTTCTGACATACCCAAGTGTAGGGAAATTTTTTTTTTTTATTTAAAGCTCATCAGGTCTTTTAATTTCTCTCATTTTCTAAACTTAATTTTTTTAGAGTATTTATTTATTTATTTATTTGAGAGAGAGAGAAAGCACAAGCTGGAGGACAGGCAGAGGGAGGAGAAGCTGACTCCCCACTGAGCAGGGAGCCTGATCTGGGATCATGACCTGAGCCGAAGGCAGACGATTAACAGACTGAGCCACCCCTCAGGGTGGTACCCAGGTACCCCTCATTTTCTAAACTTCTTTTAGAGTGAAGGTTAGAAAGGATGGGGTAAAATAAATTATTTCATTTTGAAGCTTGTAAATCTTATTATTTTGTGTTGAAGCCAAACTATATGTCCAAAATTTAATAAATATTCATTTTTTATTTTGTGTTGGCAAAAATAAAGAATTGAAGTAATATGTTTATAATTCATTCTTTCTCATTTTAAAACAAAGATTTTTAAGACTAAAAGAGCTAGCCTAAAAATATGAATTTTCAAGTTTTCAGCAAATAGCTGGTAATTGGAGAAGGCTAAGTAGCTCCAGATCCTAATTGGATATTCACTGTATTAGATATTCACTGTATTAGATACAAGTAGTTTAGGTACCAGACTGCAAACAATAGGCAAAAAATAAAAGTCCAAAGATTATTTGATTAAAAGTTACAAAAACATTAATTTCTGAAGTGCCAGTGCACAGGAGAGTTAAATGCTCTTTGGTTCACTCCATAAATTTTATCTTCCGTGTGAAAGTTTATTACATTGAGGTTCTGTTCTTTTTTAATTACTAGAGAAACTATGTTTTTCTTTTAAAGATTTTGTATTTATTTGAGAGAGAGAGAAAAAGAAAGAGGGGCAGAGGAAGAGGAAGAAGCCGACTCTCTGTAGAGCAAGGAGCTTGATACAGGGCTCAATCCCAGGACCCTGAGATCGTGTCCTGAGTAGAAGGGAAACACTTAACTGACTGAGCCACCCAGGTGCCCTGAAACAAACTGTTTTACAGAAATTTTGCAACAGATGATGGTCCTAGAGCATTTGAGGACCAAAAATGAGATGAAATGGGGCAGTATTTTCACATAAATGGTCATATATCCTACTCATCTCTCCAGATTCATGATTCAAGTGTTGCTAAGAGGCATATCCAGTTATGAAGCACATGGTCAAAATGACAACGTATGCAAACTATCTGCTAGTATTAAGGAATAAACTAAGAAAGCTGAAGGGCAAATACAAAGTAGTGTATTCTTGGGATCAGATTATTTGTAGCTTTGATTATCACTTCTCTGTCAATAGATGAAGACTCTAAATATTCTTCAAGTTAAAGTAAATCATTTATATAAAGAGTTACAATGCCTCAAACTTTTAAGCCAAAAAGCAATCATTCAAGCTATCACAGTAGTGACTGCAAAATCTGTTTGAGTGATTCCATCCACCGTGTGCTCCCATTCCATCTGTGGTCAAAGTCCAGCTAATAACTGAAAAGGATTTTAAATATAAACAGAACACAAACTCTAAGTGCAGAAGCTTCATGGGTAGACTAATGATACATTTGTGATAGTTCTATGTGCTCAAACATCAAGGTATCCACATCTGAAAAAAAAAAAATGATTGGCAAAATAAAGTACTGCCGGAGGATAAAAGCCAGTATGGCAAAATATGAAGAAAATGTGTCGTAATAGGGCAGCCCTGGTGGATCAGCGGTTTAGCGCTGCCTTCAGCCCAGGGCCTGATCCTGGAGACCTGAGATTGAGTCCCATGTCGGGCTCCCTGCATGGAGCCTGCTTCTGCCTCTGTCTGTGTCTCTACCTCTTTCTCTCTCTCTCTGTCTCTCATGAATAAATAAATAAAATCTAAAAAAATAAAAAAATAAAATGTGTCGTAATAGGAAATAGATGAAGGAAGCAAAGGAAATTCATTCATTTAACAACATTCATTCAATTAATGCCCCAGACACTGGTCTAGGACTGGAGTTTATGGTTATAAATGAAACAAGTGAGAATTACTGTCCTCATGGAGTTTATATTCTACCAGAGAAAACAAATTACAAACATGATAAATGATTAAAATTTCCAGAAGGCCCTTCTGTCCAAAAATTTCTCCATCTCTGAAATGCCATAGTATCCCAAATTTTGGCAGTGGGGAGGCTTGAGTTAAGTGCAGTATACGGTGAAAAGAAAAAAAAAAAAAAAAAAGAGGAAAGGATTCTGGAAAAGGCAAGACTATGGAGACAGTAAAAAGACCAGTGGTTACCAGGGGTTAGAGGTGGGGGACAGGAAGGATGGGAGGGTGGAAAACAGAGCATTTTCAAGGCAGTGAAAAGTCTCTGTGTGAAACTCTGATAGTAGAGACATGTGATTATACATTTGTCCAAACCCATAGGATATACAACACCAAAAGTG
This sequence comes from Canis lupus familiaris, assembly GCF_011100685.1. Classification (NCBI taxonomy): domain Eukaryota; kingdom Metazoa; phylum Chordata; class Mammalia; order Carnivora; family Canidae; genus Canis; species Canis lupus. Next base: position 7,097,830 of record NC_049234.1, on the reverse strand, counting down.
AACCCTAAACTGTGGACTTTGGGTGATAATGATAGGTCGAAGTAGGTTCATCAATTATAACCAATGTATACTCTGGTGTGGGATGTCAATACAGAGGGAGACTATGCACGAGTGGAGGCAGGAAACCTCTGTATCCTTCACTCAATTCTTCTGTGACCCTAAAACTGCTATAAAAAAAACAGTTTCTAACAAAATAGCACTTAGAGGTAATTTTTTAAAATTACTGGATGTATCCAAAAAACAAACACAAAAGAGGAAGAGATAAAGCTAGGATAATGGGAAACTAGCTGGAAACAGGAGTTATTAACTGAATACTTGGTGGGCAACAAGATGTTGGAAAGAAATGTAGAAAGGCAAACTATCTAATTAGATTTTCCCCCGGGTTGTTGCAGGGCACAGAAAGTCATACTTAAATACAATAGAGCTTTATTATATGCAAGTTCAAGAAGCAGTATGGTATTACAAAGAATCAAATAGTACTTGTACAAAGTCCATGGGCATTGACATCATTCTAAAGAATTTAAATCCCACTTTGACATAAATAAATAAATAAATAAATAAATAAATAAATAAATAAATAAATAAATCCCACTTTGATCATTTACCACTTGGGTAAATTTTGGAAAAGGCAAACTTAAATTGTTTGGATGATAGTTCAATCATTTATAAAAATATGACTGCAATACTTAAGATTGTTGAGGCCATTAAAGGAAAAAAAAATATATATATATATCTCGATTGGAATTTGAAAGCAATGACCATCAACTTCTCACATATGTTTCAACACTAGATTGTTGGTTTTTTGGATCTGTACAAATACCATTGAGTGTATCAATGTAGAGTCTATTGGATTCTATGTTCATAAAGTACTCACCCACTTAATGACATAATTCCCCTGTAGATTTTCATCATTGGAAACAATATATTTTGAGACTTAGAGAACTCAGCTCTGCTCTAACCACAAAAGCATTTTGAGGAAAGTGAAAGTCAACAAAAGAGAAGACAGGCAGTGACAAATGTATTCCTCAACAACAATAATTGAGTCTGTTCTTCAACTCCCCACAAATTAAGAGTCACCATTAAGTATAGAAATAAGGAGGAGGGGGGATCCCTGGGTGGCTCAGTGGTTTAGCGCCTGCCTTTGGCCCAGGGCGCGATCCTGGAATCCCGGGATCGAGTCCCGCGTCGGGCTCCAGACATGGGAGCCTGCTTCTCCCTCCCCCTGTGTCTCTGCTTCTCTCTGTGTCTCTGTCTCTGTCTCTGTCTCTGTCTCTCTCTCTCTCTCATGAATAAATAAATAAATCTTTAAAAAAAAAAGAAATGAGGAGGATAAAAAACCTCTCAGGTTGAATTTGGATTTATATTTTCATGTGTCATCTAAATAGAACTCTTCTTGTTTCCAATGGAATGAATTTAGCTTTGGATACTGTCATTCATTTCCAGTGAGGTATTACAAATACTTGAACCAGTAAGTTTGAATCCATTAAAAAGGATTAGCAATTTTTAAAGATTTTATTTATTTATTTATTTATTTATTTATTTATTTATTTATTTATTCATGAGAGAGAGAGAGAGAGAGAGAGAGAGAGAGAGAGAGAAAAGCAGAGACACAGGCAGAGGGAGAAGCAGGCGCCATGCAGAGAGCCCGACGCGGGACTCAATCCCGGGACTCCAGGATCACGCCCTGGGTGGAAGGCAGGTGCCAAACCACTGAGCCACCCAGGGATCCCAAGGATTAGCATTTTTGTGCACTTTTATTAAAAAGTTATTTATCACTTACCTTTGATAACATCCACTTAGAAAAAAAATACTTATTTACATATTTGTTTTCATTAGGTAAAGAGTTCCTTCATCTCTTTTTTGTATTTCTTGTTAGCCACAGATTCACAATATGTTACATTTTCTCATTTGTTGCATCACTTATGAAAGAGAAGGTAAGGGATAAAGGAATTTGGTAGCTAAGTTGTGCTCTTTTGGCTTGCTCTAACTAGACATCCAAACTGTAGAAAAATGGGATCCCTGGGTGGCACAGCGGTTTGGCGCCTGCCTTTGGCCCAGGGCGTGATCCTGAAGAACCGGGATCGAGTCCCACGTCGGGCTCCCGGTGCATGGAGCCTGCTTCTCCCTCAGCCTGTGTCTCTGCCTCTCTCTCTCTCTCTCTCTGTATGACTATTATAAATAAATAAAAATTTTAAAAAAATAAAATCTTTAAAAAAAAAAAAACAAACTGTAGAAAAATACAGCAGAGTCTTGCCTAAATTGTGTCTACATTGACATCATTTTTCTTCTCAAGGAGAAATTATTGTTAAAAATGAGAAATCAGACCTCTCAGTACATTCTGATAGTGTCTCACATATAAATAAACTTGGTAAACATTAGATTAATATAAACATGAATGAACCAGAAGGCTTAAATCTGTTAATTAAGATGGCACCTTTCTGCAAGAATTATTTCTATAAATCAGAAACCATTTAAAATTCAGAACCATGAGAAAATTGATATGTTTCATTAAGCTGAATTATCAAATAAATGAAGCTTACCACTTACAATCCTAAATGTTGTTTTAATGGGAACATTTCTAAAATGTACGCACACTACTCAAACTGAGATTCATCCCCTTGAACAGCAGCGCCTGTCTTGTGCTATTATACAATGAAGCTCCCAGGGTGAATCCAACTGGCAGTATTTAAACGTCCATGTAGCATAGGATTTGAAGTTGCTTGCCACTAATTTTTAGATTTTATTTTTGTTTTCTCCCTCAGTCTCAGGTTGAAAGCACTTCCCTTTTGTTGCATCAAGATATCTATCTCTAGGACCTTTTGTTTGTTCTTTCATTCTTGATTGCATGTTACAGTTTTGGAGTTCATAAACCAGATCATTTAGTACTTCTGATTCACGGGGGCAATGTCATGGGGATTTCCATCAATTATGTGTATGAACTCTTAGGATATCACTTGGTGACTCCCAAGTCCTTTTGATCATTTTTTGAGTCCTTGGCCTATCTAGACAGTTGGACTGCCAAACTGACCACAATAATTTAGATATCACCCGAATCCTATCATGCAGCTGCTGCTAACAAGCAAGCCTTACTCATTGGCATCTCTTTTTTCCCCCTAAACCAGAACCCTCTGTTTCAATCAACAACAATCTTCTCTTCTAAGCCTATCTAAAACACATCTATCTGATCCTTCATAAAAAGTTCCTAACACACAGACTTCTCAAATATGTGTTCTAATGTGAGTTTGAGGCTCCTGGGTAAATATATAGTGCTCTAGAGAATATATCTTCGTAAAAAATAAAAACTAATGTAGTAATAGTTCCTAAAGCATTAATGCTTCCAACCACTCTGGAAAATGAGTTTATTTAGTGATATTTTATACATGAGGAAATTGAGAGTTGGAGAATTATAGGAAAGTATTTTGCCTGAAGTCATATGGCTAGAAAACAGTGAAGTAAGAGTAAAAATTTCATTTTGTCTCTCATAAGAGACCATGCCTTCTCTTGTGCTCCATAGTCTGTATTTTAATGCAAGTTTTACAAATATCTTTTAGTTATTTTAGTATATGATTTTCCCTAAAAGCATCTCAACAGAGGGTCATAAATGAAAAGTTTTAAAGTAGAAGCAACTCCAATGACAACCCAAGCGGACGTTATTTAAAGATGAAGACCCTATCTAAATAGAGAACCAGCAGAGGCTGAACCTACAACTGGCATTTCCTTAAGCCCATGCATGATGTGCCATGAGTAGTCCATTCCACAACATTTGAGAAAGTAAGAGACTTACTCTGGATCACACGTGAGACCTACACACCCAGTAGTTATCACTATGTACAAAAAAACAGCATGAACGATGATGTCCCTTACCTTGGCACTGAAACAGCTAAAATCCAAAAATTTTCACTTCCGGAAAATTTTGGCATTCCTGCGACAACAGTATCTTACTTCTCCAGGCAAGCTGAAAATGTTGAAGTGCTGTTACAGTTGTGCCATCTGCTGGTAATTATGTGGAATACACAAATCAGTTGACAACAGATTTTTCCAAGTGACCATTTTCTTTCTTTCTTTTTTAAGATTTTATTTATTTATGAGAGGCACAGACATAGGCAGAGGGAGAAGCAGGCTCCCTGCAGGGAGCCCAATGAAGGACTCCATCCTAGGACCCCAGGATCATTACCTGAACCAAAGTCAGATGCTCAACCACTGAGTCTCCCAGACATCCAATGACCATTTTCTTTACATTAACTTGGTAGATGGGCCTTATTTATAGGCTCCAAAGTGTACAGTAATATAAGCATGGATACCGACGATACAAAGAGTGAAATTGGGGGAATCAATGAGCTACTAAAAACTAGAAAGTATGCCTATTGGTTCAGGGCCAACTCACAAACTTCTGCAATGACATTTAAAAAATTCAATGAAGCCTAGGGCCCAAAAACATAAATAAATTTTTAAAAATGAATAACCATGTAAAAATGAAACTTCTGTATGACAGTTATTGATACAATACACAAATAGAACTCTATTAATCAGAATAGGCAGACAGTAGTTTACAGTTCACTACCACATCTCCAGTTTCCAATAATCCACTCATCCAATATTTACTTAAAAACTCATTCAACCAGTATCTATTGGGTACCTGCTTTGTTCTAGGACTTATTCTATGAACTGGAAATCCAGTTGTGAACAAAACAAGTTCTTTCCCTAAAAGAGCTCACATTCTAGATGGAGTGAGTGGGAGGAGGGGAGAGAAAAATCAAATGAGTAGATATGCTTCAGGTGGTGATAAGTGATATGAAGATGGACAAGCAGACAAGAGTGTAGAGTCAGGAGGACACAGAGAATCAGGAAAGTGCTATCTCGCAAGGGAGATAGTGTGGAGGTATACGAGGGAGCCATGCAGGAGGGGAAGAGTGTGCTAGGCAGAGAAAACAGCAAAAAACAAAGGCCTTGAAACAGGTGCAAGCTTGTCTATTTGAGGAACATTAAGTAAGGTTATGTCCATGTAGTGAATTGAATGAAAGAAATGGTGGTAGGGCATGAAGTGGCCTGACAGTGAGGACCCAGACTCCATGTGGTCTTTAGGTCATGGTAAGAAACTGGATTTTCCTCTGAATGAGAAAGAAAGCCATCAGAAGGCTTTGAGACAAAGAAGTGTGAGGGGGAGACAGCTATTAGCCATAGTGACAGCAGTTTTGTCACACAGGAATGTATTCAGGAATACCGTTAGGCAGAGGAACATCTCTTAAAACTGTCCTTCTAGATGTTGTGATCCTGAAGCTGGTAACTCATCCCAGCCATTTTTTTCCTGAATGTTCTTCCCCTTATTAGGCTTGGCTAGAAGGCTGCCCTGTTATGATTCATCTATAGATCTTAGGAAAGTTAACTTGGATCATTTCTTCATCACTATCTCAATATTATCAGACTTAGCATCTTGCTTTTCACAGGAATATACACTGATATTCTCATGCCTTGACCTTTAAAGCAAAATTAAAGTAATACAACATGAATTAATGTAGGTCGTAAGCCAGCATGACACATTGAAGATAAATGCTCAACAAAGAATGGAAAAAGAAAAGTTTGGTACAATCTGAACTATTATAAATTCCTGCAAAAATGCATGCCTCACAAGCATCATATAAATATAAATACATATACATATATTTAAATATTTTGCTTATTTATTTATTGAGAGAGAGAATATGTGTACAAGTGGGGGGAGGGACAGACGGAGAGAGAAAATCTCAAGCAGACTCCGTGCTGAGTACACCCAATACCAGGGTCCATGCCATGACCCTGAGATCATGACCTGAGCCTATATAAAGAGTGGGACTCTCAATCAACTGAGCCATCCAGGTGCCCCAGCATCTTATATTTTATATACCTAAAATTGAACTCATGTTATTGACTCCTAGCAACCAAACTTGCTCTTCTCACTATAATCTATTTTAGTAAATGACACCACCTCATACCCACTTGCATATGTCTGAAAACTTGGAGTCTTTCTTGACACCTACTTCTCTCATATCCTATATCCTTAATCAATCACCAAGTACTACTGATTCCATAAATTATTTCTATCTCCTCTGACCCTTTACCATAATCTGTTTCCAAGCCACAATTATTGCTCATCTGAACACTATACTGATTCATATGTGATTTCCCCTTATTGTTCAGTCTATCCATACCCCATTCACTTGACTGTCTACCCACAGTCAAAATTCTCTATTAAAAAATTATGCTTCTTCTTCCCTGTTTAAAATTCTTAGTAGCTTCCCACTATCCTTAGAAAAACATTCAAAATTTCTTAGAATTGTCTCTTCCAAACTACACATCCATACACAGAGGATATTGGGTGATCCAGTGTGATCAAAGTGAGTACCCTCGACTCTGTGAAAAGGTACATGCCTGCTTATATGCTACAAAATCATATAGCCCATTAAATCTACAAACTCCTGTCCTAATAAATCTACACCTTCTCTTGATTTCCAAATTTTCTCAAACATTTAATTTTTTCAAAAATATCCTGAGAACGTCAACCAGTATCAATGGGAAATTATTTTAAATATAACATTGTTAAACAAAATACCTAGCTACTCAACCATTTTCTTTACAGCTTCCTTCCAAAGACTGTGGGCCCTAAATCTCTCACAGTGTACTTTTTCAAATGTGACCCAAGTACAACTAAATCTGAAGAGAGAGGCGGAGTCAGTTTTCATCAGTCCCTCACTGGCTTTTATGACAGCATCAAATTGATGAATTATAAGTAATCATAGCATGTGTTGAACACCACCCAGGTCATTAGTTTGCTATCTAGTTGTCAATAAAAATCATAAACCAAAGAAGGATAACTATTACAAAAGAAAAGGGAAAAGCTGTTAACATAAATAAATCTCCCACATAATCAAATATGAAAACAGATGTAGCTAAGGATCTTGAGTAGACTGATTACCATATGACTATAGGCAAGTTATTTAATCTCTCTGAAATTCAATATCTTTATTTAAAGGTAGGCCATTTATGCTGGGAAAATTGGACATCCACATGCAGAAGAATGAAACTAGACCATTCTCTTATACCATACACAAAGATAAATTCAAAATGGATGAAAGAACTAAATGTGAGACAAGATTCCATCAAAATCATACAGGAGAACACAGGCAACACCCTTTTTGAACTTGGCCACAGTAACTTCTTGCAAGATACATCCATGAAGGCAAGAGAAACAAAAGCAAAAATGAACTATTGGGACTTCATCAAGATAAGAAGCTTTTGCACAGCAAAGGATACAGTCAACGAAACTAAAAGACAACCTACAGAATGGGAGAAGATATTTGCAAATGACATATCAGATAAAGGGTTGGTTTCCAAGCCCTATAAAGAACTTATTAAACTCAACAGCAAAGAAACAATCCAATCATGAAATGGGCAAAAGACATGAACAGAAATCTCACAGAGGAAGACATAGGCCAACAAGCCCATGAGAAAATGCTCTGCATCACTTGCCATCAGGGAAATACAAATCAAAACCACAATGAGATATCACCTCACACCAGTGAGAATGGGGAAAATTAACAAGGCAGGAAACAACAAATGTTGGAGAGGATGTGGAGAAAGGAGAACCCTCCTGCACTGTTGGTGGGAATGTGAACTGGTGCAGTCACTCTGGAAAACTGTGTGGAGGTTCTGCAAAGAGCTAAAAATAGATCTGCCCAACGACCCAGCAATTGCACTGCTGGGGATTTACCCCAAAGATACAGATGCAATGAAGGGCAGGACACCTGCACCCCGATGTTTCTAGCAGCAATGGCCACAATAGCCAAACTGTGGAAGGAGCCTCGGGGTCCATCGAAAGATGAATGGATGAAGAAGATGTGGTTTATGTATACAATGGAATATTCCTCAGCCATTAGAAACGACAAATACCCACCATTTGCTTCAACGTGGATGGAACTGGAGGGTATTATGCTGAGTGAAATAAGTCGATCGGAGAAGGACAAACATTGTATGGTCTCATTCATTTGAGGAATATAAAGGATAGTGAAAGGGAATAGAGGGGAAAGGAGAAAAGATGAGTGGGAAGTATCAGAAAGGGAGACAGAACATGAGAGACTCCTAACTCTGGGAAACGAACTAGGGGTGGTGGAAGGGGAGGTGGGCAGGGGGTGGGGGTGACTGGGTGACGGGCACTGAGCGGGGCACTTGATGGGATGAGCACTGGGTGTTATTCTAGATGTTGACAAATTGAACACCAATAAAAAATAAATTTATAAAAAATAAGGCCATGTAGAAAGAAATAAAAACTCTATAGGATTAAAAAATAAACTATATACGTAAAGCAAATGAGAGGGATCCCTGGGTGGCGCAGCGGTTTGGCGCCTGCCTTTGGCACATGGTGCGATCCTGGAGACCTGGGATCGAATCCCACATCGGGCTCCCGGTGCATGGAGCCTGCTTCTCCCTCTGCCTATGTCTCTGCCTCTCTCTCTCTCTCTCTCTCTCTGTGACTATCATAAATAAATAAAAATTAAAAAAAAAATTTTAAAAAAAAGCAAATGAGAATTGGCAAGAATTAAGCAAGTGTTAAACCTCATATCCAATCACATTTATATCTGACATAATAAAATCTTAGATTTTGCAAATTAATGACTTTCTTAAAAGAACAATACTATAAATTAAAGGCATTTTCCCCTTGTAATATTGAAAAACCACTGGCTTTAGAATAATTTTAGTAAGAACTGACCTAAAAGGAAATCTAGTGATTAACTGTGAATATCATTAGCTGAACTATTGCTGCTACTTCCTGGGTAGAGTCGATCACAGGAGCTTGTCTACACTGAAGGGGCTGTGGACCATGTAGAATTCACTGGGTAAGAAGAGAATTATGCACCATATGTGCACTGTACGATCAGCTGTTTTGTCCTGTCATTTGTCTCCAGCTGAGGACTCAGCCAATAGTCAGCAACAAGCATGAGATATCTGAATGCATATCCTTCCAAATGATTCTATTACCCAATCATTAAGAACCCCCAATTTCTTAGTCTTTGAAGATGAGGCCCTAGACATCATGAAGCAGAGAAGAGTCATCCCTCTATTCTTGTGCCCTGAATTCCTTTCCCACAGAATATGTGAATATAATAAAGCAGTTGTAAACCAGTAAAACAACTAGACCAATCTGCTTTAGGACACTTGTTAGGGAATAGTAAGTGGTAGAGAAACGTGGAGCCTGGAAGTAGGGAGCCTTCATGATAAAAACATGGCCTTGGCTTTAACACCAGGCTAGATGGGATCTGACTAGACCTTTAGGAGACCATTTGTAAAGCTGAAAATACCTCAGGGAGACAGTTAAAGGATGGGCAGACAGAAGAAAGTGTTATTGGACATTGGAGGAAAGAAGATGCTTGCTGTGAAGTGTTAGAGAGTTTAGCAAAACTGTCGCCTTTGGTAACATAGAAAATAGCAGAAAAAGTAACATTTGAATTAGAAGTCTGGGACATGTGGGTTATGCATATAGCAATGTACAATCACTTGTAAATAAATCATAATGACTCATAAAGACCTTTAATTACTGCCTGTGGGCTGTTTCTGAAGCCTTTCAGCTGTGAGTTTTTAAATATTTTATTTGAATTCAATTTGCCAACATATAGTATAACACCCAGTGCTCATCTCATCATGTGCTCTCCTTACTGACCGTCACCCAGCTACCTCATCCCCCCACCTTCCTCCCCTTCTGCAACCCTTTGTTACCCAGAGTTAGAAGTCTCTCATGATTTATCTTTCTCTCTAATTTTTCCCCACTCATCAACTGTGACTTTTGAGTTTAATCTTTTGAGGTCTTTTTTCTGTTTGTTTTTTTTTTAAACATTTACTCATTTCAGAGAGAGAGTGCACATGTGCACATGAACAGAGAGAAGGGGCAGAGGGAGAAGGCTCCACACTCAGGGCAGAGCCCCCTACAGGGCTCAATCCCACAACCCTGAGATCATGACCTGAACCAAAATCAAGAGTTGGTTGTTTAACTGAATGAGCCACCCAGGGACCCCTGTCTTAAGATCTTTTCAATCTCTATTCCACTAAGTCTTACAGGCATTGTTAGTGGCATTTCATCTATGCATTGATATACCAAAGTTAATATTAATAACTAAGAAATTGAAGAACATAATTTATTGGCATTTGTGTAGTAATCACAAGACCAAAGGAAGGACATACACAAATGTGTTCTTTGTTAAATAATGGTAACAAATAATGTTTATATAAGGCTTTAAATTGACAATAAGTATTGCCATATATAATCTCACTTGGTTTTCTTCGTTACCCTGTTAAGTAGTTGTCATTCCATTTCTTTATGTGAAAATTATCCACAATAAGTTATTTGCCCAAATCTATAGTTAATAAGTGTCTGACCAAGGACTGTATGCCAGGTTCTCTAATTCAAAGACTTTTGTTCTTTTTGAGAAAGAATTCTATGTATTTGTTACTTGTAAAGTTTTTGATTAGAGGTTCCTACATATTATGATAGTTGCAATTATTAGCTGTTAAAGGACAAAATTTCATCAAATTGAGAGTCCCATTATGTCCTCTACATGCCACTCTAAAAATAAGAGCTATACCATAGTCAAGTGTTTAAAAGAATAGGAGAAGGATGCCTGGGTGGCTCAGCGGTTGAGCGTCTGCCTTTGGCTCAGGGCATGGTCCCAGAGACCCAGGATTGAGTCCTGCGTTGGGCTTCCTGCAGGGAGCCTGCTTCTCCCTCTGCCTCTGTCTCTGCCACTCTCTCTGTGTCTCTCATGAATAAATGAATAAAATCTTTAAAAAATAAAAGAATAGGAGAAAATATAGATTATTTCAAATAAATGTGAAGAAAAATATTAGAAAAAGTTATACTTTTCTAACCTGGTAATTATTCCCATTGCCAGGTACTTCATGTTCAGACGGATTCACTGCAGGCTCCATTAAGTAATACTTCTTGATGAACTTTAATTTAATTTATTAGAATTTAATTTCCATAAAACTTAGTAGAAATATGGGCTGTCACAGAGTTTTTAAAAGGAGTCATCTAGTCTGACTATAGCTATTTTGTGAAGTAGAATAAAAGTGCCTTTATTATCTAACTCTTTAGTTCTAAATTATTAATAAAGCAATCTATATTTGTTCTTTGTTAGTATCCAAGGAAACTCTATGATTTAATTGATCTCAATAAGCATGTCTTGAGTATAACCATATGCAAGGTACATGCTGCAGACCTGGAAGCATATAATGGCAATAACCTATGGTCCCTGATCTCCAGTGAAAGCAGCCCACAAACACTTGCATTGACAGAGCAGACTTTGGCAAGTGCCATACATGGAGGGATTATATGTGGTAGAGGAACTGGAGAAGAGATTTAATCCAGACCCACACTGTGTGGGAAAGCTTTAATAAGAAAATATATAAATAAATAAATAAAAGAAAATATAAGTGCACTTAAAGCCTCCAAGACTTGGGGCACCTGGGTGGCCCAGCGGTTGAGCATCTGCCTTCAGCCGAGGGTGTGATCCTGGAGTCCTGGGATCAAGTCCCACATCAGGGTCCCTGCAGGGAGTCGTCTTCTCCCTCTGACTATGCCTTTGCCTCTCTCTCTGTGTCTCCCATGAATAAATAAAATCTTTTTTAAAAGCCTCCAAAATTTGAAGGATGATAAATACTCATATTTCCACTTCAGTTCTATTGAACTATTTTTAATATCCCTATTTGGTAGGCTTGGTTTTGTAAATCCAAGTTCTCAGCAACAACTTTGTATTTAATTCTATATGTATTGATTGTTCATAAAACTTTCATGTAAATTATGACCAATATATCATGGCCTGTAAGACATTTTTCAATAAATAGCATTCATCTTCTCCACTAGACAAGAGATAAATAAAACACATAGTAAAGATGGGCCCAAACTAACATCTGTACTGAGAAGCTTGTATAGGGAGAGAGGGAGATGGAGCAACACGTGATCCAAATGCACCTGTTAAGCAAACCTTGCTTAATTTACTTGCCAGTCACAGCAAAGCCTGTGGATCAGCTTGCCAATCTATTCTCTGGAATTCTGGGCACTGCTGGAGACTGACAGAAAGACCAAAGCTTGGTAAAGAGAGTTTTGATTTTTAAAAGAGAGAAGGAAAAGAAATTCCATAATCCAGGAATCTTGAGTTTGACCTCAGGCAATATCTTGAACTAGGTTATTTAAAGGGGGATTTACTGCTGTGGTGGGTTTGTGTCTTCCCCAAAATTCATAGATTGAAGTCCTAACCACCAGTATCTCAGGATATGGCTATATTTGGAGATAGGGTCTTTAAAGAGGTGATTAAGTTAATATGAGGTCAGATGGTGGGCTCTAATCCAATATGACTGGTGTCCTACATTTGATCTCATCCAAACGGCCAAAAAACAATATGACTGGTGTCCTTTTTGGAAAAGGATGTTAGGACATAGATACACACAGAGGGATGACCATGTGAGGACACAGGGAGAAGGTGGCCATCTACCAGCTAAGGAGAGAAACCTCAAAAGACACTAGTCCAGGGCACCTGGGTGGCTCAGTGGTTGAGCATCTGCCTTCAGCTCAGGTCATGATCCCTGGGTCCTGGGATCAAGTCCCGCATCAAGGAGCCTGCTTCTCCCTCTGCCTATGTCTCTGCCTCTCTCTCTGTGTCTCTCATGAATAAATAAATAAAATCTTAAAAATGAAGAAGTAACTAATCCTGCTAACACCTTGATCTCAGAATTCTAGCCTTCAGAACTGTGAAAAAATAAATTTCTGTTACTTAAGCCACTCCTGTCTGTGGTATAAGTTGTGGCAGCCCTAGCAAGCTAATACACCTGCTAAGCTAAGTACTAATCACATGGCCACAACATAAAGACAATGACCTTTAATGACTGTTACCACAGTAAATGGGTGCCTAGGTGACTCAGTCGGTTTAATGTCTGCCTTCAGCTCAAGGGTCCTAGGATCAAGGTCCACACTGGGCTCCCTACTTGGCAGGGAGCCTACTTCTCCCTCTCCCCCTGCTTGTGCTTTTGTGTACTCTCTCTCTCTCTCTCTATCTCTCTCCCCGTTAAATAAATAAAATATTTTTTTAAAAAAAGTTACAATAAAAACTATGATTTTTAATGATTTTTATGATTTTTTTATGATTCTCTGTACTCATTATATCATTCAGAACCTGGTCACAAGAGATAAGTCACACCAGTTATTTTAACAGAAGTAATCCAAAAAATTGTTAATTGGAAAAAAAAAGTGTTAACTAGCTGTCTTAGTTTCCAGGGGCTGCCGTAACTTAGTACTACAGACTGGATGGTTTCAACACCCGAAGTTTATTGTCTCCTAGTTCTAGAGGCTAGAGGCCCGAGATTAAAGTATCAGGAGGATTGTTTCCTCCTGGGGGCTGTAAGGGAGCATCTGTGAGGGAGAATCCTGGTTTCTGGTGGTTTACTGGCCATCTTTAGCATGCCTTAGTTTGCTGTTGTTACAGCACGCTGGTGTCTGCCTGTCCACATGGCATGCTCTCTGTGGCCGTGTCTGTCTCTGTGACCACGCTTCTCCTTTCTATGAGGACACAGTTATATTGCATTAGGACCCACCCTAATGGTCTCATCTTAACTGGGTCATCTGTGAGGACCTGCAGAACCAACACTAAAATGGAGTCTCTTGTGTCGGGGCAGAAATGAAATTGGCCAATGCAGGTGCTCTAAAGAAAATAAAACTTGGGGCACCTGGGTGGCTCAGTGGTTGAGCCTCTGCCTTTGGCTCAAGGCATGATCCCAGGGTCCTGGGATCGAGTCCTGCATTTGGGTTCCCTGCAGGGAGCCTGCTTCTCCCTCTGCCTATGTCTCTGCTTCTCTCAGTGTGTCTCTCATGAATAAAAAAAGGTCTTAAAAAAAAAAAAGAAAGAAAGAAATTTAACCTTACTTAGCAGAAGTTGTAAGAAATGACAGCTCTTCTCAGAAACTAGTAGCAGATGCCAGCCAATCCCCAAACACCAAGTCTATCCATGCCATCTCTGGACTTCTTGTTCCCTGACTCAACTACCCTGATCCAAGTAGGGAAAAAGGCCACTTTTTTCAGCTGAAAAAAGCCTAATAACTTCCACAGTTACCCCATAAAAATCCCTTGGTCTGTGAGCAACTCAAAACTCATTGCTCCTAGAGCTTTGAGTTTCCTGGCCTGCAGGTTGAAACCCTCACAATAAATTCTTCTTTCTCCTTTGTTTTACTGTTTCTGATAGACCCTATCCCCAAATGAGGGCATATTCACAGGTAGTAGGGGGTAAGGAACTTCACATCTTTTGAAGGGACACAATTCAATCCATAATATGAGGTAACCTAAAAAGCAAAGCATCTTCACAGAGGTAGCAACTGTAGGCAGAGCTAACACTCCTGAAGTTGGAGGAGCAAAGAAAAGGAGTTGATTATTACAATGTAAAAGCCTGGAGGAGGGGCCCCAAGAAGCTGAAGCTCAGTCACCTGAGGAAGAAGCACTTGCTCTCAGCTGGTGGTGGTGCCTCTGAGGCAGTGCACTGAGGCTGCTCCCGCAAGGACTGCAAACACTCAAATGTTGGGGAAGTTGGATTCAGCTGCTGTACATGAAGGCACTGCTTCCGAGTGAAGTGTCACCTGGAGGATGCCCCCCAAGAACTGCAGGGGAACTGCAAGAGAGGGGAAGAAGCCTCCTTCTTCCTCCTTCAGTCTCTAATGCCCCCTGTGGGCAGATCTCCGCAGGGAGCAGCTGACAAAGCAGAGCTGTGGTTTGCAGAGCTTCCAGCCCCAGCATCGCAAAGCAAAGCAAAGCAAAGCAAAGCAAAGCAAAGCAAAGCAAAACAAAGCAAAGCAAAGCAAGGATGGTTGGTAGCTGAGGAAAAAAAATCCATATCCAGCACATTTTTCATTGTTTAATTTGATTGAGTCAGGATCAGCAAATGACTCTGTGACTAACAGAGAAAAATGTCTGAGATTGTGGTCCTGCAAATTTGTTTTTTTTTAAGATTTATTTATTTTTAGAGAGATAGAAAGCATGGGGGAGGGGCAGAAGGAGAAGGAGAAAGAGAATCTCATGCAGACTCTGCACTGAGCGCATAGCCTGACTCAGGGCTCAATCCCACAAACCTGAGATCAGGACCTGAGCCGAAACCAAGAGTTGGACATTTAACTGACTGTACTACTGAAGTTTCCCTGTGGCCCTACAAATATTGACCTAAAGGTGTTGCAAAATTCCTGGATTTGTGGTTACTGGTATATATAAATTTTGCCTTAAATTTTTTGTCTATTAAATGGGTATGATAATATAAATATCTTGTAGGATTGTTAAAAGGATACATAAAAAGCACACAGAACACTAGATGACACAAAGAGTTCAGTACTCATTAAATAAATGCTAGCTAATATTTCATTACCATCATGTTTAAATAGATAATCAAAAACTAAAACATTAACCTGTTTTAGGGACGATATTTTCCTATACAGGGAATTAATGAAACTTAAGATACAGGCATTTGCTCATTGCCAATAAAACATCTGCAAATAAATGAAAACAATATGATTGTCTACTACTAATTGATAGTGGCTCCCTGGATTTGCTGCTCTGAGAATCTGAGGCGCCATCTGGGTTTGGAGGGAAAGAAGTTCAAAATTAGTTAGCGATCTCTACTAACTGCATGAGAGAAGTCATAGGTGGAACTCCTGTCTCCTCCACGATTTTATCAACATTGGTAAAATGGTATGGCTTTAGGGTCAAAACTTTATTCAAATTCTAGACTGAGAATGGAGATAACACCTTCTCCAATGGTAATTTTGAGGATTAAATGAAACAAAAAGAAAGAGAATTCTACCATCTTTATGGAACTCAGTATTAGTTGTTCTTTCTCCTATATGCAGTAGGACAACAATGCATAATAAACCTATAACTGTGTTTATACTTATTAAATTTCATAATGTTGTTATGATTTAATCAGCTATATAAAAAATAGTCATTATAAAATGCATTTTCTTATAAAATGGCTAACATATTCCAAATTTATTTATTCTATAGCAGGATACCTACAGTCACATCATTTATCCCTCAAACTTAAATGAAACTGTTTTTGGAGAATGACTAAGTATGGATAAAGTTTGGCCTCTCTATACATATAATTACTTCACCATCTACAGGTGATGCAGATTAAATGTGATTTGTTATCTTTCCTTATCTATTGCTGAATTAGGAGACAATTTTCTTTTACTTTTTTACTAATATGAAGGGCAATAAAATGCAATTTTTCATCATCTGAGAAACAAAAGGAACAATTTCATGGGTAAAAATAAGTAGCTTCCATGGAGGAAGATCTGGTTAGAATAGACCCTTGTTTTTTTGTGAAAAGGTTAGTGTCCATGTTTCAGTTTTGCCATTAAATGAATTTCATGAACTTCATGTAGTTCCGTGAAGTATCTGCTGCAGATAGTGCATTTTTCTAACATACTCTTTCAAAGGCGTCCCTTACAGAAATCAAAAGTACTCTATACTTGTCAAAAAAATCTGGTGAACATATAAATATTCATAAATAGCATCAGACAGACATGTTATTTCTCGGATCTTCAGTTTTCTTTCTACTTCATTGTTCAAATAGGCAGCACCACCTGGTGGCTAAATAAAATTATTGAAATTTTATTGCATCTTAAAAATGAAGAAAATGTAGTCAGCAGCAGAAAAATACCTAATTATTTTTTACATTAAGTTGGGGCTATTCCTTATAAATTTTTATGCTTACTGGTTTTCTCGTTTTAGTTATGTCTAGTTTTAAAAATACATACAACTAAACATGACAAGTTTTATCCATTGTTAAATATTCTTGTTTTCTGTATACTCTTTAGTGTTTATGAAAAGATATATTTGTATAATTTTAATGATGCTATTTTTAAAACTAAAATTTAAAATACTTTTGCAAAATTCATCCTCTTGAGACACTTTAATTCACTCACTAAAATTATCTTATTGCTCTTCTCTTGAAACTATTCTCATTTGTAAAGAACCCTAGTCACAGACATTTTAAAAATAACTTTACTTATAAAATACCATCAAAATTAATAGGAGTTATTTGGAGGAAGGCATGTAATTATTACATTGTAATTATGGCTTTAGACGCAGTATTGAGTTTCCAAAGATACACTGGATTTAAAAAGAAAAAAGAAAAAAAGTAGTGCTGCTGCCCTCTTGTGGTTTAAAGTGTGTATTTTTCTCTAGAAATAAAATCCTAGCATCTAAGAAATAATGCTTTTGATATTTAATGACAAAATTGAGTATGAGCTATGTTTTTACATTTGACAAAAGTAATATAATAAATAGTCCACTAACTACCATAGCTAGGAGTTGGAATGTTCTAGTTAATTCTATATCATTGATAATAGAAGCCTGGTGATTAACTTATTTTAATCTGTTTGGTAAAAAAAAAAAATTAACCATAAAAATCCCCTCTCATGTAACTTTTAGCATTCTTCACCCATTCCATGGAATATATTTTTGCAAATGGGTAAGGATAAGCCAGCGCCCTCCAAATGAAACTGGAAACTAGTGTAATTTCCTACTTTCCTAGTGTTACATAGTAGAATAAATTACCTTCAAACTACTTCAAAATTCACACAAAACCAAATACAAAACAAAAACCAAAACCAAAATCCTTTTTCATTTTGCTACTGTTTTAGCCTGGGATAAGTTCAGGAGTCTTTTCCAAGGTCCAGGACGTGCATTTACCTCACTGAAACACTCTGGCCCTTGCAATTATTGCACTGAAAGGAAAACAAGCTTTAGATGCACATTCCAAATGGAAGAGCCAAGCTTCCCTCGCATTGGCTCTGCTGTTCTGCTTCTAGAAATGAATAGTGCTTTTCAGATTTCTCCATATGAACAGGACTAATTCTCTAAGAGCCTACTCCGTGTTTACATCTCTCACCTCCCAAGCACGTTATTGTGGATTAAAGGCAAACAAGACCGAAACAAAGGGATGATTCTGCCCAGGGCCTTAAACCCCAGGCACTGTTTTCCAACTCTCTCTGAAATTTCCTCTGACCACCCCTTCTCTATAATATTCTACAATGCTATCCTATTGAGAAAATAGGATTTTGTGATTACTGAGGAGGGAATATAAAGCAATCGTTTTTATTCTGCCCTTATTTGCTTAGTTCCAGAGGAAACAAGCAGTTGCTAGCAAAAATGGGAGGTATGGCTTGGGGCACCACTGTCCCACGGAGCCTGGCATTCTGGTGCCTCTTGTGGTCTTCATGTGCTACTTTTCCCCTGGGGACTTGGGCTTTTTAACATCACTTCATCTGAGTGGTTTTATTTGAGGAAGGGATATTTCCTTTTTCTCTTTCTTATCTTTTCTTAAGTAGCCTCTAGATTGACCCAGAATACCATTAGCAGAAGAAGAGTGAGAGCAAGGGGAGCGGGCCTGTGGCACTCACCATGCTCAGGGCTGTTCGTACAAGATCAGCGCTGCTGATTCCTATCTATTTAACGGAAAAAACAGGATCTGTAGAGGGCAGAGAGAGGCTGGGTTGTCCAGCTTAGAACGAGACCTGAGTTTTGCATGTCCCAACCATGCACTGAAGAAGTTCCCACCTGATCCTCTGTTCTTTGCTTCCCCAATCAGCTGCAAACACTCATTCTGATCCACAGATCTATTCTATGCTGTCTGACCCTTGAACACGAGAGATAGGGGATATGGTGAAGGAGAAGCAGAGAAAACTGAGAAGCTCACAATGTGGGTACCTTCCTGTCAGGCAGCAACTTCTCTACCCAGATGCAGCCCTGCCACATGCCCCGACCGTGGTGAGCTCTAGCTGTCCCAGAACTCACTGAATCCTTTCCTCTGATTTCCCCAGAAGGGACTCGTAAACCTTCAGTGAGATGAAGGGACGCTCTGTTCAGCATATCTTCTCCTTTAAGAGTCTTGATTACAGTGCCAACATTGCCCTTGCCTCATGCAGCTAGGATGGCTGATGCTACTCATTTGAGAGAGGGAGGGCGAAAGAAGAACTCACTGAGAATCTCTAAGATCCTGGTAAAAATCTGTCTTAGATACCTGTGGGAGAACATATGTTTTTAATTTGATGATTTTCCTTTAAATTTATGTATGCACTTGGCACATTCTCCTGTACACATGTGACATAGATAAGCAACCTTAAAATTTATGTAACAGAAACCATTAGTTGACATAGTACTGGGTGAAACAAATCAGATTTGGAAGAGGGCATACTCTCTCTATAAAAAAACAAAACTAGAGCAATGGTTATCCTTATGGGGATGGTAACTGATATGAAGCACACGGGGGCTTTGGGGATGCTGCTAATATTCTGTTTCTTGATCTGTGTGCTGATTAAACGGGTATATTCACATTATGACAATTAACTACCTTTCCAAACCCATGGGAAGGATTGATTCTAAAGTGTTCTGATTATCCCATTCACCTTGAATTAGACACCCAAAACCCAAAGGCAAGAGGCAGAAGCTCATTTAATTCAAGTTTAGTGAACAAACACAAAAGTAGTATCACTTATCTCTCATCTGCCTCGTCTGGTCTATATATCAAATTAGAGACACTCAGAGCCCAGAGCTTCTCACAGCAGTGGATGTGATGGGAGCCACCATTCTCCTACTACACTTGACTGCTTCTGGCCCATGCCTGAGGGTAGGTATTGAGGGATGGCAAGGAGATGAGCCAACTCTCAAAGCATCTTCTGATCAAGCAGAATGTGCACAGATATTCACCTCCTTTGACCATGCTTCAGCCTCTCACAGTACTCTCTCTACTTGCCACTGTCACTTGGTTAAGTCTTGCTTGCCCTTGTATTGACATCACCAAGTTTCCTCTCAGTGAAATGGGGCTTTATCTGTTAGTGGTTCAGGTATCCATCTTTCTTAGAAAAGCAAATATTAACAAAATTAAAATGTGGCACTTTTAGATAGAAAATGTGATAGAGGAAATGACAAATAAATACTTGCATTTTTAGAAAAGTTGCATCTTCCAAGGCAAGAACATTCAAACAACTTTTTAAGAAAAGTCTCTATACACTCCCACTGTTGATAGAAGTACTATTCCGTGGAAATTTCAATGATGGTGGAAATGTTCTATCCTCTAAACACTAGCCAATGTGGCTAAAGGCTCTTGAAATATGGCTGGTGTGACTGAGGAGCTAAAATGTTAACTTAATTGTAATTTAATTAAACACATGTATCAGACAGTGCAGCTCTATAGGAATACAAGTTCCTTTGCCGCTGTGATCCTGACAGTGTTCTCTTTTATAAACTCCACTACTGAACCGCTGGTGTTTTGCCCTTTATGCTTCAACCACCTTGATTTACTTAAGGTAATTTACATGCCATTTCTCTCCACCATCTCCTTCTTCATCCTGTCCCTTCTGCACAGAGAGCCCTTCTTTCTCATTCTTCCACGTTTTACATCTTTCCACTTCCAGCCTCTTTATCTTCTAACATTCTTGGTCCATTAGGGAAGCATCCTTGACCTACTAATTCTTAGTTAAGTACCCACTTTGTTTCCTTTCCAAAGTATATTGTGCTTCTTTATCATAAAACTCCACTGAAATATAATGATCTCATATGCATCTTCTTTTTCACTGTCTTCTAAGTTCCTTGAGGGTCTTATACATTGTTGTGTTTCCAAGTATTAAGGCAAATAGAATGCATTAAGTAAGGGTTCCATGAATTAATGAATGAATTATAAGGAAAGTAGCAGTCTATCCAAGAGTCTGTAGTGTTATATTTCCAAGTATTAAGGCAATTAGGTTGTATTCAACTAGGGTTTCATGAATGAATGAATGAATTATAAAGAAAGTAGCAGTCTATCCAAGAGTCCATAGCCCAGAGATCTGGGAAGTTAAGGAGTTTGTGGAAGGGGGCAAATACATCTTGAGGGAATCCCCTGGAAAAAAACCCAAAAGTGGTCTACAAATTAATTATAACATACTTATTAAAATTATACTGATCACTTTTAGTGTATTGTGCTATTTTGAGGGCTTTATTTTTGTAAACATAAAGAAGGTTTAAATTCATTCTCAGCCCTGGTTCCTCTAAATTAAGTTTCTGTTGTACGTGGGAGTTCTCAGAACCTCACCTGCAGACCCGTGACTAAAGTCCCTGCCATGTCCTGTGTCTCTGCCCCTGGGAGTCCTGGTCACCCACATATTTGCTCAGAGTTGCTTTGTTCCTCATGGAAGCACACTTGACTGCAGCTGTTTCTCAAACATCCATGCTTAGGGCTCAATGCTGGATGAATTATCCAGAGGATCCTTTGTAAATTTTTAATCACTGTTTTAAAAATGTAAAATTAACATAACAGCAATGTTAAAGCCCATTTTTTAAAAAATGTACTATTACAGAAACTTAATTTAGAGGAACCAAGGCCAAGAATGAATTTAAACCTTCTTTATGTTTACAAAAATAAGGCCCTCAAAATAGCACAATACACTAAAAGTGATCAGTATAATTGTAATAAGTATGTTATAATTAATTTCCACTTACGACCTCTTACTAGCTTTTAAATGTGTTGTTGCTGTCAGAGATAAGATGTGTAAGAAGAGAATAGCAACATTGTAATATTTAGGCCTGGTCCAGTATGCAAAATCCTGCTGCCTTTCTGGTCTTACACCTTGGAATGGGCAGCAATGTGAATATCTCGTAGAGAACAGACGAGAACGGGCATAGAGCCATCTTGGGAAGGAGCCCTCCATGAGGGATCGTTTCCTGCCGGGAGCAAATCCACATTAGCCCAAAGAGACTAGAGATGAACTGTCAGATGTAGCCACCGAGAGGAGCGGCCATCAGTGATTATCTGGGGCTTACATCTACCCATGCCAGAAAATGAGTTTGTGTTCCCCAGCAAGGATTTTTGCACAAAAGCAAGCAAGGATGAGAAAAAGAAGTAGTCTTTGGATAGCATTCGCTGTACCCAGGTGGTTTTAAAGCCATAGATTGCATACCTGTCAAGTTATGCTATGCTTTGCTGAGTCTTCCCTCTTGCCTCCTCCCAGTTCTCACTCTGAAGATGCCAAAGGCTGCATAGTGAAAGGGTGCCAAGAGGTGTAAAATTACATGAAAGATTGAAGTTTCAATATTAGATCAGACTAGACTTTTTTTTAATTTTGAAAGAATTTAAGGCTTACAGAAAAGTTGCAAAAATAGCACAGAGTTCCCATATAATTTCACCCAGCTTCCCCTCAGGTTAGCATCTTATATAACCATAGTACAATTATATAAAGGAATTCATATTGAGTAGAATACTATTACCTGAGCTACAGAACGCAACTGGATTTCACCAGCTATTCCAGTGATGTCCTTTTAATGTTCCAGGATCCAGCCCACATGGTATTTAATTTTTATGTTTCCCTAGTCTCCTCTTTGGTTCTTTCTTGTCTTTTATGACCTTGAAGGAGTCCTGTTGGTTATTTTGTAGATTATCTCTCAGTTTGAGGTTGTTGATGTGTCCTTTCATGATTGGATGAAGGTCATGTATTTTAGCAAGAATACCACAGAACTGATGCACCCTTCTTGATGCAGAACATCAGAGGATATATGATACTAATAAGATAAATTGCGTGTATCTATTGCTAACAGTGCTAACTGGGTGGAGGTGGTGTCAGCCGTTTACCCACTCTAAGGTTGGTAGTCTTCCCTTTTCAACTAATAAAGATCTTGGGGGAAGCTCTTAAAGGCAATGAAAATTCCCTGTTTCTTCTCAAACTTTTGCCTACTAATTTTAGCATCATGCCTATTCTATTTCCCTCATTCTTCTGCATTTAGCAGTTGGAATTATTTTATAAAGGAAGAGTTGTTCTTTCCCTCACATTTATTTACTTTTTCAGTTATTTAGATTTATCAGTATGAACTCAGAGATATTTACTTAATTCTATGGGTTATAAGACAGTATTATCACTATTTTACTCTTCAAAAAGTTCAGCTTTGGCTACTAGGAACTCTTTCAGGTTGGTTCCTATGCCCTTTTGACATGTTCTCACCCTTTTTGGAGTATTTCCTTATTTTTGGCACCAAAAGATAATCCAGGTTGATCTTGTGTTTTCCCTGACCAAAAGCCAGGAACCAACTGCTTCTCCAAGGAGGTTTTTTTGAACCAGGATCCAAGCCAGAATCACACATTTCATTGAATTTTCATGTCTAAACCTAGTTTGATTCCTTGATTCTGTTTTTTTTTTTTCTTTGAAAACCATATTTAGGAACTATCGTGGGGATGTACTAGATGAATTATTACTAAGATTTCATTATTTCTAGACATGCTCAGGAGAAAGTTTGGATGTGTGTGCATATACACACACACACATATATACATTTAGATGTATATGTGTATATATATACATAAACATACCTATATTTCTATATCCATATAAAGCCACATACAACACACGTATATAACAAAAACATTAATCCATATTGATACTTAAGATTCCAATCAAATGTCTCTTGGCTTATTCTAGCTCTCCCCACCCCCTGCATTATTTATAATTTCTTTGTCTAACACTGAAAAAACTAGCTTTCCTTATCTGTAATAGTTAAATTTCAAAGCTGTAAAAATAGCTTTAGAATTGGTAAGCTACAGATCTAGGAGAAACAAATATCCTAACTAGAATAAAATGTTTGTGTATGTTTCTTTTTTCTTTTGTCTTACATTAGCCAGTCAAAATACGATTTCCGTTTTATGTGGTAACGTTTTCATGTTTAATATGATTAGGTCCCTTTATTATAGGTCATATTTACTGTGATTTCCCCATACATTGTTGATTTGTAAAAAAAAAATTACATGCAATAAAATTTGCTCTTTGTGGTGGACAGTCCTAAGGGATTCGACATATGCAGAGTTGTGTATCTACCATAAAAGTCATGATAAGAAGCAATTCCATTAACCTAAAAATTCCCTCATGTTCCTCTTTGTAGTCAGACAATCCTTTCACGCTATCCCTGTTAACCATTGGTTCATTTTTCTTCCTATTGTTCTGCCTTTTCTAGAATGACATATAAATCCTATCATGTAACATGTAGCCTTTTGGATCTGGTTACTTATGGTTAGCAAATGCAATTAAAACTCACGCATTTTGTTTTTTATGGATGTGCCAGTTTGTTTATGCATTCACCAATTGAATAACATCCAGGTTGTTTCTAAATTTGGGCGAGTGTGAATAATCTGCTCTCAACATTCACATACAGATTTGCGTGTAAGATTTTCACTGCACATTTATAAATATCCAGAAAGAGAATTATTGGGTCATTTCATAGCAGTATGTTTAAATTCATAGCAAAATAAAAATTTAAAACCTCTTACAGTGTACTCCACAATATCTACTATTTTGTGTTCCTACTAAGAATGTAGTGACTTCTAGTCACTATACATCTTTGTCAGCATTTGGTACTTAATTATTCAGCCATTCTAAAAATGTGCAGTGGTATCTCTTTGTGGTTTTAATTTGTGTTTTCCTAATGACAAATGATATTGAGTATCTTTTCATATTCCTACTTGCGTTCTGTTCTTTTTTTTTTTCCTTCGGTGAAATGTATATTCAGTTCTTTTATTCTAAAATTGAATTATTGTCTAATTGCTGAGTTTTCAGAGATTTTAATATATTTTAAATAAAAGCCCTTTGTCAGAAATTCAATTTGCAAATACTCTTCCAGTCTGTAGCTTTTCCTATCATTCTCTCAATAGTGAGTTTTGTAGAACAAACATTTTTAATCTTGATAAACTCCAATTTAATTTGTTTTCCTTTATGGATCATGTTCTTGATGTCATATCAAAAAATCAAAGTAATAAAGATTTTCTCCTTCATTGTGTTCTAGGAGGTTACAGTTTTAGGTGTTATATTTAGATCTATAACCCATTTGAAGTTTAATTTTGTATATGCCTATTTCTAGGCCTTCTGTCTTGTTTAATTGATTAACATGTCTATTCTTTTACCATACCATGCTATCTTGATTACAGTAGCTTTGAATTCTGGGCTTTGCACCTTTTGGTTTTGTGATCTTGGAATTTTTAAAAACTTCTTTAGGTCTCAGCTTCCTACCTCTAAAGTGGAGATAAACAAACCTGCTCCATTGGGTTGCCATAAAGGTTAAATGAGATAATACATGTGAAGCGCTCAGCATTGTGCTTAGCATGTAGTAAAAAGGTTTTGGTATCCATATGCATAGTTGAAATCATATTACATTTGACCGTTGAACAATACTGGGGTTACAGGTACTAACCCCTTGTGCAGTCAAGGACTCATATATAACTTTTCACTCCCCGCAAACCTAATTACTAATGATCTACTACTTACTGGAAGCCTTACTGATAACAAGCAGTTGATTAACACATGTTTTGTATATTGCTTGTATTATATACTGTATTCTTACAATAAAGCTAGAAAAATATTAAGATAAATCAAAGAAAACACATTTATAGTAAAAATAATCCATGTATAAGTGAATCTGCACAGTTGAAATCCACGTTGTTCAAGGATCAGCTGTATATTAATATTGCAGGGAGCTCATGGTACTTACAGTTTTGCTTAGCTGGCATTCTTATTTTTAGAAAGCTAATATTGTAATGTAAAGTAATATAATCTATTTATACTCTCTTTGAGATAATTTTTGTTTAGCAAATTCATCTGAGACAACTTTCACCATTAAAGGAAATTTAACATGTGAACTGATTTTATTATAAAGTTTATTTTTTTGCTTCTGTCTCTTAAAAATATTCCGGGGTGCCTGAGTGCTCAGTGAATTATAGTCATTTTCCACCACATATTCTGAGGGCCTACCATGTGCACTCTTCGACATAAAAGTGACATTTTATGTCTGACAGAAGTAACATGAGACCCTTTTAATAGTCCACCGAGAATGATGAAATGATATTGATCATGATTTCTTCCACTGATTCAAGAATGTATTATTTGTAGACAGAACTTAGAACACACATGCTAGGATGTTTACATAGTTTATTTGTTGCTTCCCAGAATGTTTTATTTCTCCTTTTTATAGGGAAAACAGTCTTGAGGAGTTTTCATTTGGTGTTCTCTGGTGCACTTTGCATTTCCAAGGAGGGCATGGGTGGGTGGGTGGGGCTAGTAAAATCTGGGGTGTCTACAGGGTTTGCAACATAGGGAGTACTGATATGCACTGGCACACAGCAGCTACATTCTTTGCTGGTTGCTGGCTCCTCTGTTTGTGTCCATATTGATGGAGGTAATAGCCCTCTTGGTCATATTGTTCCCTCTACAGTTTGAAACCACAGGGCCTTTAAATTTGGCCTCAGAAGCCAGTCCTCCTCTCTGCTATGATGCTCCACTAGCCTGTCAAAGGGGGCTGTTGAGAGCCCTGTGAATCTGCATTTGTCCAGTGGTTGTCTTTTCTTCATGCTTTCCCACTGTTTACAAAAGGCTTTGTGAAGGAAAGGAATGCAAAGGATTTTGATTTTTTTGCTGCCTGATTCAGCTACAGAGTGACACAAGGGTCTGTTCAAAAGGAACACGTGTTTTTCTAGTCCTCATCAACCTGTGAGTATAAATAGGTTTGCATTAAAAACAAATAAGTTTTTTTACTCTTTCCTCTACTTGCTTACGCAGTACTTCAAACTCCTGAAAATCTCCCTTTTCCCAAGAATTAGATTATCTCACATCATCACTTTTGCTCAGCAACTTTGCTGCAACTACTGTAGCTCCACCTGACATTGTTGCTTCTTCTGCCGTGTCATGTGACCCTGGGCTCCACCGGGGTCTTAGCTGGGGGTTACTGCACCTTCCAGGTGGCACTGGCCCTTTTTCTGGGGACCAGGTGGACACTGCCTCTGTTACTTGCTAATGACAGTAACCAAAGTCTCCTATGGGCCCATTGCTCGTGCACTGAGACCTCCAAGGGTAAAACTCAAAGACCGTATCTAAAACCAAGGGGAGAAAGTTACCTTTCTTCTTACAAAGAGGTCTTTGATGACCCTACCCCATGAATTTTGCAGATATTTTCTGATGTTTCATAATTCCAGGTTAGGTCAATTTTATACCCTCTACTCCAAAACTCTACTTTTAAATTGGTAGAGATTACCTAGGATATACTTTGTTATATACAAAGAAGTCTGCTTTTATAAAAAGATTCATTTTTAAGCTGGAACAGAGATGGAAAGTCAGGGAATAGAGGTTGTTGAGTGGAAAACAAAAACAAATAAACAACCATCAAAAGGAAGCAGCCATTTCTCCTCATTTAGAAAATGATGAATTCGCATGGGGATGTCTCTTTTGCTCCATCAGTGACTCATCCCTGCTGCCCAGTATGGGATCCAGAAAGACCCATGAGAGAGGACTGCCTGGCTTATACACTAAGTTAGGTACTTACTTTATGACTCAGTGATTCTTTCTCATGCCACAGCTCAAGGGCTCAGAGATCAAAGAGTAAACCTCTCTCCCTTGATACCAGCTCTACAAGGGTTCAGCCCAGTGAAGTTGCTTTTTAATTCCTTGCTGCTCCCATTGTCACACACAAATCCTCCCCAGGGGCCAGGTGTGGGGCAAGCTGACCTAAGCTATCCCCCTTGAGCTAGTCTCCAAAGCAGGCATGCTGAGGTCACCCTTCACCCCTGCTTCCCACACAATCATTCAGAGCTCTCCGAGAGAGCAAAAGGAAACAGCTATAGTTAGATTTTTCATTTAAAATTTGGCACTGCCTGAAGTCATTCCCATTCCTTCCAACGACTGTTGCCATTATATTAAAAAGAGTAAATTTGCTGCTGCATTACTTACTGCCCAGAAAATCCAGCTGAAACCTGCTACTGCCAAATCTGCAGTTTCAATGCAAGGCCAGAGCCTTTAAATAGCTCCTGCTAGTGAGGATTTTCTGCTCTCTAGAAAAAAAATTTTTTTGATAAAGCCTCAGTTTGAAGGATTGGACATGGACCATTAGAAACAGAAAATGGTTGTCCCTATCTCTCTCAAGTTCTGACTGCCCCATTTGCCTAATTTTTAAAGGTAAAGTCTCCTCAGAGCAGTGGTGCTTGGCATCTTTGATCAGAGTGACGAAATTTTTCCTTACTTACATTTTGCCAAAGTCCCTCAAATCTTTCTTTAGAGGCCCATTCTCCACACCTGAAATTTTATATTTACAGGCTCACCAGGATAAAAAACTTTCTTCTTAAAAATAAATAGAGGAAAAAGAGCATAAAAGAATGAAAGTTCTTTCCCAAGTCTTCAGATTGGGTCATGGCCTCCTTCTCATGAGACTGAATTTGATTCCATTACTTATTTCATATCACAGCAAACAACAAAGCGAGATGATATACAGTGGGTTTTTAAAATTTTTTTTTATTCTTCTAGCCTCACAATATTTGGACCTAAACTGTGCCAGAAGATAGAACATGTGATACACAGTGTTGCAGAGAAAATAATTAATAAGAGAATGCCTTATTTTAATAAATGTGCAAGTTTGGGGGAAGAAAGTTTACTATTTTGTGGTCAACAGGATATTTTCCCTCTCCATAAAATCAAACCTGACAACTTGAATGTCTAGTTTGCTCAGAATTTGGGAGCTTTGAAAACCACATCTTAACTCACTACTATATTGATAGGATGACCCCAAATATCACAGAATACAAAGATGCTCCCCTCACTGACAGAGGCTGTGGCATCTATAGGGAACTCTGAAAATGTTCAGAGAATCTCTAATCTTTTAGAGGTTCCTTCCATCTAGAAGCTTTAGTTTTATATCTGGAGACCATACAGACACATTCAACCCCAATAGTGTCTGCAAGACACTATTTGAAGGTATTTGTCCCTCCCTGAGAATATTGTAGCATCGTGCACAAATATTCTATAGCTCAATCAGTCATATATCATAGTTTATGTATCTACTGTGGTGTGTCCCTTCCCTGCCTTTGTTGTGCTTTGCTTGGTCTGTTTCTTAGAGGACTGTCCTTGGCCTGCTGGAGATTCTTTTGTGGGTCAGTAGAGAAGCAGTGTGTCTGGGAATTTACTGCCCATTGCCAGGACCTTTGGCCAACAGCTCAAAGTTCAGGAAACTTGAATGCCTAGTCCCTACTCCCAGTTTTGGGTAACTTTGAGGTCTCCTTTTCATTTGAGAGCATCTCTGTAGAATTAAGTTGAAGTGGGACTTAAATTATCCTCTGCTTAGCTTCTTCCCCTCCCGCATCCTGCTGCCAGAAAATCTCCCTCATCAGTATTCCTCAGAACACTTCTTTAATAAACCACTTTCACATAAGTCCTCATTTCAGAATCTGCTTCTTGGTAACTTGACTTAAGACAGTGTATCTTCCTTGTAATAAATAGCAATCAAAACAAACATTACTTTATGAGTGGTCTAATCAGTAAACAGTAAAATAGAACTAACTGCCTGTTTATTCTAGGCACTGTGTTTCCACTACCACAGCCCATGTTTGCATTCCACATTTAGACAACCATATCACCCCACGGATTGCTATCACTGCCAATCAAGCCTCTAATAGGCCTTTCTGTATGAGCTATTAAAAAACAGAATCTCTTCTGAGGGTCTGAAGTAATGGAAAATTTAGTACTTATGTTTTGTTCATGTTTTCTTTGCTGCAAAGAATATTAAAGAGATACACAACATCATCATGGCAGAAGAAGAGTTTCCTACAATATTTCCCCTGAAGAACACCAATCTAGATAATCACCCATGGATGAGAGAGCTTTTGTGAAAGCCCAGAGTCCGATGGAGAAGATCCAGTATGCCACTGGAGGAAAGACTCTAGAGACTGGATGCCCTGAAAAAGGGTAAAAGGAGCAGTTTTGCTTTGCCTTCTCCCAAGGCAGCACAGATCAGTGCTGAGGAGACCTTCTCAGCCCATACTTCCTCCTGTGGGGGAAAAGTGAAAGCATATGTGGGACGCTGCCAAAGAGACTCATTTTTCTCTTGCCCCATCAAGAATACTGAAGTATGCCGAGCAATTGGGTGCTCAAGGAGCAACTAAGAGAAGAGCAAGGCTCTGGGAGGACATGAAAGGGATCCTGATCCTACAACCATGTCACAGTCTCCATCATGAAGGCTGTCCATGAGCCACTGGGGACACCTCGCCTGTAGATATCCCTTGATGGCTCACGAGCACCAAAAACTCTTCATACCCTTCACCCTTCACACCTCCACCCCATGACTGACTCCCTGATTATACTCCCAGTGGCAGCAGGAACATCTTTGCAGATGAATAGTGAGCATGTGCAGAAGGCTGGCCTGATTCCGTGGGCCTGGGAAGAAACTTAGCATCACATCGGTGATAAAAAAAAAAAAAAAAAATGGAAGGATGTAAGCTCTGGTTTGGCAATTGCAGGACTCAGAGAAGGAATGCAAACTCAAGAATTCTGTAACAAGAGGGCACAAGAAGTGTGGAGCAGGTGAGTCTATAGAAAAGCTCTGAGAAAGCCTCAGAATCCCTAACAAGGCTATATTTGTCTCCCAAAGCCAGTCAGTGAAGACTAGGGAAGACAGCTGCTTCTTCAAATGCAAAGACAGAAGATAAGACTTTAGGAACATGAGAAGCCAAGGAGATAGGACACCATCAAAGGAACACAATAATTGTCCAGAGACAAATCCCAAAATGGAGATCTGTGGTTTGCCCAATACAAAATTCAAAATTGTCTTATATAAGTTCAGTGAGCAAGAAGAAAACACAGAGAGAATTCAGTGAAATCAGGATAATAATATATACCCAAAATGAGAAGTTTAACAGAAAGACAGAAATTATTTAAAAGAAGAAGAAGAAGAAGAACAACAACAACAACAACAACAACAACCAAATAGAAGGTACCTGGGTGGCTTACTTGGTTAAACATCTGACTCTTGATTTCAACTCAGGTCATGTATGATCTCAGTGTCCTAAGATCAAGCCCCACATGAGGCTTCACACTGAGCATGGAGTCTGCTTAAGATTTTCCCTCTCCCTCTACCTCTGCCCCTCTTCCAAATCATCCTCTTTCTCTCAAATAAATAACATCTTAAAAAAAAAAAGAATAAAAAGAACCAAATAGAATCTCTGGAGCTAAAGAAGGCATTAAGCTAAATAAGTGAAAGAGAGAAAGACAAATATTGTATAATCTAGCTTACATGTGGAATCTAAAATATCAAACTAATATAGTGAGTAAAATAGTGGTTGCCAGAAGCTAGGGATTGGGAGAAACAGAAGATGGCAGTCAAAGGGTATCTAATGTACAGCATGATGACTACAATTAATAATGCTGTATTACATACTTGAAAGTTGCTAAGAGTATAGATTGTATATGTTCTCATGTCCCCTGACACAAAAAAAATGGTATGTGAGATAATAGAGGTGTTTACTAATCTTATTGTGATAATTACTTTACAATATATACACATATCAAATTATCACGTTATGAATCTTACTCAATATCAAATGTCAAGGGGCACCAGGGTGGCTCAGCTGGTTGAGTGTCTGCCTTCGGCTCAGGTCATGATCTTAGGGTCCTGGGATCCAGGCCCACGTCGGGCTCCCAGCTCAGTGGGGAGTCCGCTTCTCCTCTCCTAACTGCTTCCCTTTCTCATGCTCTCTCTCTCTCTCTCTCTGTATCCCTCTGTCTCAAATGAATAAAGAAAATCTTTATGTCAATAGTCATATGTCAATAATTTCTCAATAAAACTGGGAAAAAGAATAATACTGGAGTTTATGATTAGGAAGGTGATAGACTTCCAGTTCTGAATACATAGCAGACTCAATAACTCAAAAACTCCAGAACATGTAGACATAGTAAATAAAATATAACAACTTTTTTTTTTTTAGCATTTTCTTCAAAAGGTAATATACTTACATGGTTTAACAAGAAAAAACACAAAAACATTTAAAGTTGTCTCCCTCACCCTCATGCCTATCTACCCAGCTTTCTTACACAGAAATCATAAAAATCACCAGTTCATCATGCATTTTTTTAGAGTTAGACTATTCATATAAAAGAAAAAAATGTTTATATATTGTTGACCCTTGAACAATGCAGGGGTTAGGAACACCGAAGTTCTATGCAGTCAAAAATTCATGTATAACTTTTGACTCCCCCAAAACTTAATTACTAATAGCCTACTGTTGAATAGAAGCCTTACTGAAAACATCAATAATTGGTTAACACTTATTTTTATGTTACTGTATTATATACTGTATTCTTAAAATAAAGTAAGCTAGAGAAAAGAAAATGTGAAGAAAATCACAAGAATAAGGGGTTAATACCTAAAATATATAAAGAACTCCTACAACTCAACACAAAGAACCTCCCAACTAATCCAGTTTAAAAAATGGGCAGAGGACCTAAATAGATATTTTTCCAAAGGAGACATACAGATGGCCAATAGACACATGAAAGATGCTCAGCATCACAAATTATGCAAAGTAGAACCACAATGACTTATCATTTAACACATTTTGGAATGGCTAAAATAAAAAACTGACCATCATGGAAGGGAAATCTGCACTCTAGGGATTTAGGTTTTAAACCTCATCAACTGAGGTGCCTGAGTGCCTCAGTTGGTTGGGAATCTGCCTTTGGTTCGGATCATGATCCTGGGATCCTGAGATCAAGCCCCAAGTCAGTCTTCCTGCTCGGTGAGGAGCCTACTTCCCCTTTTGCTCTGCTGCTTCCCCCTGCTCATTCTCTCTCTCAAATAATAAAATCTTAAAAAAATAAAATAAAATAAAACCCTCATCAAATAATGAAGAGAAAAAAAAAAAAGACCTCCCCCACCAAAAAAGTTTACACATTCAGTGAGAGAAAGCCTAGAAATAATAATGTTCCAGTCAACATAGGAAAACGACAAGATAGATATCCTGCTTTGTTGAGATTGTAGGAGGCAAATTAAATTATTTCCAGGTTAAAATTTAAATTTATACTAACTGGACGTTCCAGTTACTCCCAAGGCAAGAAACAAATATAAAGCATGTTCTCAGAGAATCCTTCTTCTGGCCATGATAGAGTAGCTTGTAATGGTCCAGACTTTTGCCAAAAACAATTATATAACTGAATTGAGTATACAAAATAACTATTTTAGATGTTGGAAAACTGGCAGTGCAAATTTACGATTCCTGAGAGAATGAACTCAGGCGAGGTGGGCCCCAGGATGATGAAATCTCTCTCCTTGGGGACACCCCCTGATGGCTGCATAGGCGGGGACCATAAACAGAGCACAGTGGTTCTCCTGAGGTCAGAAGGTCTAACATGGAAAGATGTTAGAGTAGCTGGACTTTGCAAAGCAGTATAGTAAGAAAGAAGAGAACTTGCAGAGAAATAGTTGCTGAAATCGGTCTGTGTCCCCTTGAGTTTTCATCTAAAATATAAGCTTTGTATTCATAAGGGTAAGTCTCTATGAAACCAGACATAGCAGATCTACAGAGAATAAGCAGCTTCAGGGAGCGGTAAGCTAAACCACCACTGGAGCTCACACAGGGCTGGAGACTTTGAGAATCAGCCAGTGGGGCAGGGGGCAGGGGATGGGGGCACCTCAATGAACACCCCAGGAATTTAGTGGAGCAAAAAATTCCCATCTATTCAACAGTGCTGTTCAATGCTAGAATTTAAATGGGAACAAGAGTAGACACCCAAGAAGACAGACCCAGGTATGCTTTCTAAAAACACACCATAAATGGGAACTTCATGCATGCATGAAGTACCAAAGTCTGTGTTAGTGTCCTGGAGTTGCCATAACAAACTAGGTGACAACAGAGGCAGAGATTAGAGTGATAGTCTACAAACCATGCTATACCAAGAATTCCCAGCAACCACCAGAAGCTAGAAAGATAAGGAAGGTTCTTCCCTAGGGCCCTCAGAGGGAGTCTGGCTCTGCTGACACTTTGATTTTGGACTTCCATGCTCCAGATTTGTGAGACACTCAATTTCTATGGTTTTTTTTGTTTGTTTTGTTGTTGTTGTTTTGTTTTTTAAAAGATTTTTATTTAATCAGGGAGCCTGATGCGGGACTTGATACCGGGAGTCCAGGATCATGCCCTGAGCCTAAGGTAGATGCTCAACTGCTGAGCCACCCAGGAGTCCCTCAATTTCTATTGTTAAGTCACTCCATTTGGTCCTTTGTTAGAGTGGCCACAGCAAATTAACACACTGTTAAATCCTGGGTTTTTAAAATTCTTTTCTTTAGTATATTTGTATTCTTTAGCTACTTGTCTCATTCCCTCAAGCTTTGCAAAGTCATTAAATTCATTTTCTACTATTTCTTTCTCCATTGCCTAATTGTTAATCTATACTGGTATACCCCCAGCTTGGTACTTGTGCCCACTCCTTTCCTAAGGCCTATTCTGGTATGTACCAAATCTTCCTGACAGTAAAACCCTTCCTTTTTTTTTTTTTTTTAAGATTTCATTTATTTATTTATTCATGAGAGACACTGAGAGACACTGAGAGAGAAAGAGAGAGAGAGAGAGAGAGAGAGAGAGAGGCAGAATCACAGGCAGAGGGAGAAGCAGGTTCCATGCAGGGAGCCTGATGTGGGACTCGATTCCGGGACCCCAAGATCATGCCCTGAGCTGAAGGCAGGCGCTCAACCGCTGAGCCACCCAGGCCTCCCAGGAAAATCCTTCCTATGTTCTAGCACTGGCTCAGCCATGCTGAAGACACACATGAAGGCCAGATTTAGCACTGTAGAATCCACCAGGGTCTGAGGTTGCATTATTGCAAATATTCCAAACGGATTTGTTCATTAAACATTTGTTTTGTGTCCACCATGTTCCATATACTAGGTTAGTCACTGGTTAGCATGACACTAGGAGGTTAACTAAATGCTTTGTGGAAGAAAAAAATCATCCCAATTATAGCCACATTATTAACATTCCTAACAATTCTCATCTTGAAGAGAGCCAAATTCTCTCTGCTTGTGATGGCCCAGTCCTAGGTTTCTTCTCTTTCTTACTTTGCTATGTTGCTGAGACCAGAGCGTGTTCCACATCCTATTCACTGTATTCAAATACAACCTGCCATTCACCACCTTTGTGACTTCAGGCAGTTTGCTTTGAATTCTCTGCACTGCATTTGTAACGACTTCAAAACGTCTATGATAATATATTCGACCTCCCAGAGCTGTTGTAAGGATCCAGTATGATAGCCTATCTTGAGAAAGCACAATGTGAACAACTGTTAATTGTTATTACTGCTGCTCTTAAGGACCTTGCAGTCTAATGGGGGAAGGACTTGGACAATTATTGCTAGGTCTGCAGAAAAAATGTATACTTGTAACCAGCTGGAGCGGTATCCATCCTGCCACCCTAACTCCTGCCTAACTTTGGTATTTATTTAGGAAATTACAAATATAGCTTGTGTTGGACAAATCTGGTGCTTCTAGAGTTTAGATGATATGGAGTAAGAAGTGCTCTTAGACAAATAAAGATGAGTTCTTGAGAACATAAGAAATGATCAAATCCTGCTTGTACATAAATGTACCATTAACTAATGGCTCATTCTGGCTCTAGATTTCTTCCTTTGTTTCTTCCTATTTGTTGAGCAAGAACACCTCTGAATTTCACTATTATTCTGGCTGGAAACATGAGAGGAAGACTCAGCACTTGGCTTGTTGTTGTTGTTGTTGTTTTTTGTCACTTCCTGTGACTGGAAGGGTCTCAAAATAAGTTGATGTGTTAGATATGTCTTTACAACTTAACTTACAATGGATATCCTCACCATTTTAGCGCAGCTTTTCTTGTGCTAAAAACAGTTGGAAAAACTCAGATGTTGGTTTGGATTTCATTTCCACAACTTAGTAACTGTGACTTTTTATTTATTTATTTTTTTGGCAAAGTACTTAATCTCCCTGAGGCCCAGTTTCCTCATGTGTAAATTGAGAGAAATAAGGATTCGATAATTAGTTGAAGAGTTGGCACATGATATAGCTTAGAAAATGATAGCATTTATTATCTTTATTCTTCAGTCATCATTATGTTTATCTACCGCTGCATTTTTTAATCAAACCAAGCATATATAAATGGAATTTGGGAGCAAGAGACAAAGGTCATTGAAAAGAGATCAAGGGGGCAGCCTGGGTGGCCCAGCGGTTGAGCACCTGCCTGCAGCCCAGGGCCTGATCCTGGGGACCGGGGATCGAGTCCCACATCGGGATCCCTGTGTGGAGCCTGCTTCTCCCTCTGCCTGTGTCTCTGCCTCTCTCTCCGTGTGTGCCTCTCATGAATAAGTAAATAAAATCTTAAAAAAAAAAAAAAAAAAAAAAAAGAAAAGAAAAGAGATCAAGGAATAGGGCATGGCAACTGGATTTACTTAATGGGCATCTTTGCTGTCCTTGAGACACTTAGCATTTGCTTGCTTGTGGCACTGAACTCAGACCCATTCTCAGACATTTCCCTTCCAATCAGTCTTTCCTCCAGCTATCTCTCTATTTTTAAAGTGTAAAAATCTTTCATTTTAAAAATATACCTCACAAAATAAGTTAACAAATGAATTATTTTACCAGTTGAAAAGTATGATGTGAATCAGTTCAAGGAAGACCATAACATCTTTGAAGTAAAAATATCTGGATTTAAATTCTATTTCTTCAACTTAGTAGTGTTATGACCTTGAACAAGCTACTTATTTCTTGGAACTTTAGATACCTCACTTAAAAATGTCTATAATTTTATCTGACTAATTTTTGAAAGGAAGAAATATATTGCAAAAAAAGCACCGGGAACATCTTGTAGCCTAAAACTGATAGGCAAAATGTTAATCATTGTGGAAATTGCTATTAATACTATGAAGATAGAAATTATTTTAACTGAGAAGTTTCAAGACAAAGTGTTCTGCTGTTTTTCTTCTACAATAATAAATGGATGAGAAAAAAATGGATGATATTTTGAAAATAATAAAGTAGGGGGGCTTGCCATATTAAAATATGTTTTATGGCTGATTTAAACAAGGGTACGGATGATTCAATAGATCTACCAGCTAAACAGATTAGTCTAAAATAAATTGTAGTAAAGAAATAATTGGTAAAGAAAGAATCTAGTGTAATTAGAGAGGAATGCATTATTCAATAAATATATTAGGAAATTTAGCTAAGCATATAATGAAAGCCTAGCTAGATCTCTTTTTTAAGATTTATTTATTTATTTGAGAGAGAAAAAACTCGAGGGACAGAGGAAGAGAGAGAAGCAGACTCCCTGCTGAGCACAGGGCTCAAGGGATGTGGGGTATCCATCTGAGAACCCCGAGATCATGACCTGAGTCAAAATCGAAAATCTGTTGCTTAACCCATGAGCTACCCAGGCACCCCCTAGCTAGATCTTTCTTAACATTTATATTACAATATTTCAAATTTGTTTCTCCTCAACAATGTTGTCATCCCCTCCCCATTAAATAAAATATCTTTTCACGGGCACAAAGGCTCACATCTCTAATTTTGCTATCTTCTTTGTTTCCTTCTTAAAAGCTCCTGGAAATAATACAGTTCGGAAGATTTTTAT
Source organism: Canis lupus familiaris (assembly GCF_011100685.1). Lineage (NCBI taxonomy): Eukaryota > Metazoa > Chordata > Mammalia > Carnivora > Canidae > Canis > Canis lupus. The sequence continues at coordinate 7,060,370 of NC_049234.1, read as the reverse complement.
GACTTCATAGTAGTCTGAGTACCCTTTCTCCCTAAATCAAGGGACAAGACTGATGTGATTTTAAAGACCATTTCATGTAACATTCAAGTTAAGAGGTTAATGTTTTAGATGCTGGCCTTGACTTAATTTTCAATTGCTGTTAGCCCAATAACTTAGCTTACAAATGGATATGAGGAAGCTTCTGCTTCTTGCCATGAGGTTGAACTAGCATAAGCTACTAAGTCAAAATCAAAGCTGGATAATCTACAGACATCAGAGGAAACCAATAAACTGTAAAAGCTTTAGGCCAGGTTGAAATCTATCTTGAACTGGAGTGCAGAATGTGGTGTGTGTGATGTAGGTTTATGTGTGTGTATGTGTGTGGTGCATGGTATACGCATGTTAGTATGTGTGATATGATGTGTTGTATATGTGGTATGATGTGATATGTGTGATGTGTTGGCATGGTGTGTATGAAGGGGGTGCAGTATGTGGTGTATATGTGTGTGTGGTGTTTATGTATGTGATGGGCAGCTGAATTCTGGGACAGATGGCAACCAGAGGCAGCAGGGAGAGGCTTAGTTGGAAGAAAGCTTCTTCCCATATGCCATGGCCAAATGATTGCCTGCCACAGATATCAGTGGCAACGGTGGCCCTGGTCTCCGATGTCTATGTCCACTGATAACAACTGGGAGCATAAAAGCATACTGGGCTGAAGAATAAGGTAAAGCAGATGAAGTCTGAGAAGTCATTCTTGGGAATTTACCCCTATACTTCTCCAAATTCCCAGGACTAATAAATTATACTTTTTTAAAACAAAATGAAAACATTTTCAAATATAGACTGTTTTTAGGCCACGACATAAGCCTCTGTATGTTGCAAATTATCAATATCAGACCAACTATATTCTTTGACCATTAAGCAACATGATGAGAAATTAAAAGCAAACAGCTTAAAAGCCCATGTTCAGTGACTACATATTACCAAATAATATTTCAATTAAAAGAAACCATAACAAAAATTAATAGTTACAACAAAATGATAATGAAAACAGTAGTAGTAAAATTTTGTAGTATATGGCTAAAGCAGAACTTAGAAGTAAAGGGGAGCCCTGGGTGGCTCAGTGGATTAGCACCTGCCTTTGGCCCAGGGTGTGGTCCTGGGGTCCCCGGATCGAGTCCCGCATTGGGCTCCCTGCATGGAGCCTGCTTGTCCCTCTGCCTGTGTCTCTGCCTCTCTCTCTCTCTCTCTCTCTGTCTGTCATGAATAAATAAATAAAATATTTTAAAAAAAGAACTTAGAAGTAAATGTGTAATCTAAATAAGTTTATCAGATCACAAAAATGTTTACAAAAAAATGTTGTCCATTAACAATGGCTAGAAACAATAACCATAGCACCCAGTTTGTTTGGTTTCTAAGTACCATTTCCCACTAAAGGAAAGCAGGGCTTCTGGAGAAAGTGACTGATTCTGGATTTGGGTAATATATGTGCAAGGTGAATCCAGAATATTTTTTCATGACCTAGTCATTTTGACACAGCTGAGACACTTTGAACATCAATAAGGATAATAATTACAATATTGATGTAAAAAAAATCATGTGTTTAAGTCCATGAGTTCATAAGTCATGAAAAATTCAGTAGTTATCTTTGGAAGATGGTAGAGAACCAACTTATTGTTGGAAACTATAGTGTTAAGTAAAAAAAAAAAAAAAAAAAAAATCAAGCATGTAACCTCTCTTTGCAAATCAAATTGTTATCAACCTAATCCAATTTCTGATAGTGGAAATTTCCCTCTGTATGAATATTCAAGCTACCAAATGAAGGAGAAATTATAAAGCTAGAATATCATCCCTTTAAAAACTCTGAAGAACTAGTGAATCTAGGCAATGTTCATCAGTGGCTGCTAACTTCACCAAATGGAAGATAGACATTACACCCCTCCCTGTGGAATGATGCAGCACCACCTGTAAAATAGGCTAGCCAGAAAAATCAACTTGAGATCTCATTAGATCTCTAGATTCAACTACAGAAAGCAAAAGATAGGTGCAGGTGATGGATGGACACTTGAGGTGACACCACGGGGGCAGACCACAAAATCCAGACTAGAGATGCTGCAGAACAGAACAGATTTCTTCAACAAATAAATTGCAAGGAAGAAAAAAAGTGGAAGACCTTATAAATTAGAAGAGAATTAAGAGGTATATCAACCAGTTGGATTAAGACAGAACAGGAGAGGATTGTGGACATTAGACTGCTCACTGGATATTTAAAAATATTACAGTATTAGTTTGATTTATTAAACGTGTGAAATTGGTATTTTAAGTTTCTAAAAAGTCATTGTCTTTTACAAATGACATTCAAACTTTTGGATAAAATGATATAATTTCTAAGATCTTTAAAATAATAAAGGGAGGATAGATGTGGGTATAAGAAGAAATAAAAGAGACCACTAGTTGATAATAGTTAGAGTTGGTTGGGCACATTGGAGCATATGATATTATTCCACTTGTATATGTTTTAAGGTTTTCATAATAAAATGTTAAATTTTTAAAAAGTGCTAACTATTCAACAAAAGTTAGGAGAAGGATCAACAGAATAAACGCAAAGAAACAGAAGAATTGCAGAAATCAAAGAAATGAAGAACTAAAGAGAGAGAAGGTTAATATAACAAAACTGATTACTTTAATAACATAAGCTTGTGGAAAGAAGCTTCTGGAAAAAAGAGATGAAACTAAACAATATGAAAATATTTCAATAGGAAATAACCATAGATAAATATCTTCTAAAGATAATTTATTTTGTTACCACATTGTCACATCAAGCTAATGACTAATTTATCTTCCTCTGGAACTTCAGTGCTAGGACACGGTGTGGTCTGCATAGTAGGTTAATAGCTGTCCATCATTGGAAAGGAGATATATCACCCTGAATTAAGAAATTATTATCTTTGCTTGCATATCAGTCTCTTATAATTTTGTTTAATGTAGAGTCAGTCTCCTTGGGTTCAATAAGACTAAATTTCTTATTTATTAAGTAAAGACCTTAGACTGAGATAAATTCATCAGAGATGTGATTTTTTTTTTTTTTGTGCTACCCCTGTGAAGACTACTAGCCAGCTCATCTTTGGAGTTACACTTAGTTCTAAGTAGCAATATTTCTGCCTCTCCCTCTTAACTGCTAGCTTCTGGAGGGCAGGGATTGAGAATCATCTATCTCTGTGTTCCAGTATTCTAGAACTGAGACTTACTAAAAGTATGCCAATAAATTGAAACATTATATAATGTAGAAATATGTTTTAAAATACCACACTGACACACATACACACAAAATTGAAAAATTTAGCAGCTCAATAAACATTAAAGAAATAGGAGTGTAAGTCAGGTATCCTGCAGCTCAAATATTAGGGCTGAGATAGTTATAAGGATGAGTTCCAACAAACTTTCAAGGAATGGGGCATTCCTATTTTGTACAAGTCATTACAGAAAATTTAAAAAGAGTACATTGAGCCTTCTATAATGGTGATTTCAAAACTAGATAAGAAAAGGACAATATGGGCCTGAGTTATGAATACCAATAAAGGACTTTCCACTTTAGCTTACAATTGAGAAAATTGCAAGAATGCTGTATGCTCATCCCAATACTGAGAACAATCTAGAGAATCATTGTTGTGTATGTAAACCCAACCAATCGCTGAGAAGGTAAAGAAACCTACCAAACAAAAAGCCAGAAAGTGAGGAGCCCTTCCAAGGAGAGACAGGATCCACAGCTGCTGCCGTCCTTGGTGCACAGCATGAGAGAAGCAATCTGTGCTCCACCTAGGTAGAAAGAAGTTGGTGAAAATTCTAACAAAATTGTAAAGCCTGAATGTGAGCTGGCATGATGGTTTGGAGTCTCTAGGATTCCCAGATATGAAGGGAGGCAGCCTTACCACTCTGTGCCCTCTTGCCTTCTTTGGAACTCAGGAAAAAAAGATGGGTGGCAAGACAGGTGAGCCGAGAGAGACGTCCCTATCTGACCTGGAAAATGTACCTCAATAAAGGGTGGGGAGATCAAAGTCTCTGTTAACTAGTATTTGAATAATTCACAGGGCTGACAGTTGAAAGCCAAGTAATAGTCTTCAGGACTTTTATGTTAGATGTTAATTACAGCACTTCAGGCCTCACTAGTTAATTGAATTGGTAGTCAGAGAGTTTAACAATTACTTTATATTGACCATATGCTAGGTTAAATGAATGAGAATCTACTCTCTGGGGATAGTTGTACTCAACGAGCATTATTTTTTCTTAGTGGCAATGAATAGGGAACATCATGAAACTGTAAAAATATCCTCATAAAGCTGGAGAACTGTGCAGTTAACCATGGCCTCTACATAGTAGTTATTGTGCTGTGACTAAAAGCTCTATCAGATATTTGTCATTACCTTCTTTGGGTTTCTCTTAGGTTCCTGGACTCAATTCCAATGTATGGAGGGGGAGGCTTTCTCCACAAGACTAACAAGCAAGTCTGACACAACCTACCCAGAGGTGACATCAGGTTCCACAGGTTAAGGGTTCGGTCCTACAAGACTGCCTCTCCCACTTCAGATCCCAGTGGCAAGCCCAGGTTGTTGCCTTACTTGTGACTGACTGGCTACAGACTGGGGGTTCAGTGAAACCCTCCTTGTACTTCAGACTTACACACTCACAAGCCCAGATTGTCAACTATACTTCACAGACTAACTACACATCAGAGGTTCCCAGGACCCCTCCTGGGGTTTAACTTGCTAGAGTGGCTTACAGAACTCAGAGAAACATTTTACTTACTAGATACTGCTTTATTCCAAGAGATATTACTTAGACGGAAGAGACACTTAGGGCAAACCATGAGGAAAGGGCTCAGAGCTTCCATGCTTTAGTGCAAAGCACCATTTTCCCAGCATCTCCATGTATTCATCAACCCAGAAGCTCTCCAAATCTCGGCCTTTGGGGTATTTATGGAGGCTTCATTATGTAGTCATGAATGATTAAATCATCGACCATTGGCAATGGATTCAATCTCCATATTCTACCACCCACCCCCCTACCCCCCCCCCACCCCCACCCCCAGGTCAGGGGATGGGACTGCAAGTTCCAGGTCTCTAATCACACAGCTGGTTCTCCTGGCAGCCAGCCCCCATCTTAAAGTCTGCTCATTAACATAATAAGAAACACCTTTGTCTCTTTTCACTTAGGAAATTCCAAGGGTTTTAGGAGCTCTGTGCCAGAAAAGATGAATATAGATTTCATATTATAAATCACAGTATCAAAGGGTCAAAGGATGAAAAAAATGCATATACGTAGGAGTAGGAGGTCCAAAGTACTTTGCACAATGACTAATTGTACAGATAAAGTCATTTTTCTAAAAATAGGCAAGTGTTCATAAACATACGCATTCTTTTTGGAGTCTCAATATATTCTTAGAGTATGGAAAGATAACATAGATTTCTGCATAGACCATGAAGCATTTTTGATTTTGCAATAATGACCCATTTTTCTCAGATCCCATTTTAAAAATCCCATTTTAAAAACCACTTGTCTCTATGGGGATTGAAGATAGAGAACAAGGTGTACAAGAGAAGGGCAGGATCAAAAGTGACTTCACAGGTTTGAAGCATAGGGTATTAGATACATGATAATAGCATTCAGTGGAATTGGAAAGACATAGGAAGGAAAAGTATTTCAATGAGAAAATAAATCAAGACTTTTATTTTTGAGTTTCTTGGGAGATATTCAAATGAAGATGCGTTGGTAGTTGGAAAAATGGTAGAGGAGCATAGGGATAAGGTTAGGATCACGGACATGAAGACCACCGGGTAGTATGTAAAATCAGAAGATGAAGGAAACTATTTGGACTAAGCGTAGAGAGAGAATGTAAGGTGATTTCAGATGGATCCATGAGGAATTCCAATATTTAGAAGGTAAGGTGTAAGAAGATCCAGCAAATAAAAACAAAATTTAGCAACCAGAAAGATGGGAGGAATAAAATTTCCTGATTTGAACATCCCTCAAAAGATTATTGAACTAACGTTTAGATGGTCTCCCAACCTTTCAACTATTCTTCATATTGATTTCAAAAATAAAATAAGATCAAGTTATTTGCTCACTAAAAATAATAATTTCAGTTAATATTCTTCATGGTTTGATCTTGACCTATGTGACAATAAAACTGAGTTGGAAAATTCTTTCTGGGAATGTCAGAAGACAGACATCAGAATGCTAATAGCTTGGTAGTGGAACACAGGATTACTACCCACCACCTTGCAAGTCAGTGACCTTTGTGTAGGACACAATCATATGTGGTAGTCCTAGCGTAGGACTTAGTACTTATTCCTGTTACTTACCAAGGCCACTACAAGACACAATTTCAGAATGTACTGATCCCATAGCCCACAATATAAATCATTCTTGAGTTGTTACAGTACCAATTAATTGTACTGCTGTATATTATATTTTACTTGCTAATTTTCTTATTCTGTGGCCATCAGCAAACTGTAATCTCTCTGAGGACAGGCTTTTTTTTTTATCACCACAGTATCCCTAGTACACAGTACAGTGCTTATATAGTATTATGATAAAAAATTATTTTTTAAAAGATTTTATTTATTTATTCATGACAGACAGCGAGAGAGAGAGAGAGAGAGAGAGAGAGAGAGAGAGAGAGAGAGAGAGAAGGAGAAGCAGGCTCCATGCAGGGAGCCCGATATGGGACTTGATCCCGAGACCGCAGGATCACGGCCTGGGCCGAAGGCAGGTGCTAAACCGCTGAGCCACCCAGGGATCCCCCTGATAAAAAATTATTGTTGAATAAATTATACTTTTACTATAAAGCCATTCTATCATTTTTCTTTTTCTTTTTTTTTTTTTTTTTTTTTTGGTTCCTCAAAAATTTACTGCATGTGTGTTTTATATTAAAGATTGCGCTATAGGCACCTGGGTGGCTCAGTCAGTTAAGCATCTGACTCTTGGTTTCCGCTCAGGTCATGATCTCAGGTTATGAGATGGAGCCCCAAGTCAGGCTTGAGTCTGCTTGAGGTTCTTTCTACCTCCCTCTCTTTCCTCTCTACTCCTTCCCCTGCTTGCACATACATGTTCTCTCTCTCTAAAATAAATAAAATCTTAAAAAAGAGAGAATTATGCTATATCCTAGAGATGAAGGGATAAACCAAAAATATTAAGTCCCTCACCATATGAAACACAGATAATCTTTCTCAGTCTAGCCAATTCTGTTCAATTATATCAATGCAGCTCAATGCCCTGCAATCCAAGTCAATTTATTCCAAATGTAACTCAACTTAGTCCAACTCAGTTCAATGCAAGGCAACACAAGTTCAACACAACCCAATTACATGTATTAAACAAACTCTGTTTATATAATTTTGAAGTAAGATCTACACCCAGCATGGGGCTTGAACTCATGATCAAGTTGCATGTTCTATTAACTGAGCCAGCCAACTGCCCCAATTAAACAAACTTTAATTGAGCATCTCATATATAAGGACTAGTCTAAGCGATTAAACATTCAATGACTCATAAGGGGATTTTACAAAACAATTTGGAAAACATGTCTTTTTAATAAGGCATAGATTAAGACATTATAGAGCATTCAACATTATATGAATGTTATAAATTACCTTACCTCTTTACAAGCAGAAAGAAATGCTGGCCCCAACATTGACATAAAAACACCTCTTTTTAAAAAAAAGGTCTTAAAAATATCTATTGATTATTCAACACATACAAGAAAATTTTAAATTTTAAATTAAAGAAGAATCAAATAAAAATTAATAAAAATTGATATAAAATTCCAAGAATGCATTGTTGAGCTCTTTCAAATATTATTTGTTCTTTATATTTTTAGATTCACTGAGCATAGAAGACGTTAAATCTAGTCCTTTGATTTGTGTGCTTTGATATTTATGCTTTTGTGCCAAAAAAACTGATCACCTTTATCAGACTCTGACATGATTATGGCACTTTGTAGAATTTCCACCAGAGCATAGTGTATCATCAGGGAGAAGTTTCATGTTGTACCAGTTGTCCAATTTGGATCATCACCTAACAATGAGCTTCCAGATTTCTGAAAAACTAGGACACTTGGTTATGTATTCTAGTTGTCTTCACGAATGCCCAATCCTCTGCAACCTTTTGTCCTACTTAGTTATGGTGCAGGAAAGGTACAACTTATTTAGTCTCCCCTTAAAATCTAAAACTTGAGCTTTGTTAGTCTAATAATGCAAATATATTTAATTCCACTTTTACCATGATGCCAAAGGGGGAATTTATTTCTGGCGCATTTTCCTTTTGCTCTTCAGTATCCAAAGCAACCTCAGAGTCCATTGAAAAGCCATCTTTATAATTTTTTCCTTTCTATGAAATAAAATAAGCAAACAGAACTCCTGCTTACTATTCAAGTTTAATGTCTGTTGAAACTTTTTCTATATTTTTTCAGGCTAGATTGGGGATCACTATAATGTGTTTCCTCACCCTGAGGGATGTTCCTTTCCATTGTACTATATATTGCTTCCTTAATTGTTTACCTTCTATCTAGAAGGTTCTATCTAAAGATTGGTGGGAGGGGGACATCCATATCCTCAACTCTGCATTTCCAGCGCTCGTCACGTATTGGATACCCAATGAATGCCTGTTGAATAAGTACCCATGAAGCCTGCAGCATGTTATGAGCACAACTTTGGATCTTGGAGTAACAAGAATGGGAATGGGAAGAATCTCTTGGAATGGCAATTTATTGAGTTCTCTTGCTTTGGGTACAACATTTTGGCAGTACTTCAGAACTACATTCTATAACCTAAAACTAAGGCTCAATCTGGGGTGCCTAGGTGGCTCAATCAGTTAAGCATCTGACTCTTGATATTGACTCGGGTCTTGATCTCAGTGTCCTGAGTTCATGCCTGGTGTTGGACTCCTTGCTGGTCGTGGAGCCTACTTAAAATTGAAGCTCAATATGTATCTGTTTTAGGGGAGAAATGTGCCATGGCCCTTATAGTGAATCAGCACTATATGTTGAGGCATTTTCCCATCAGTCATGCCAATTAAGCCTTTTCTCTGCTTTCTGTACAGGAAACTTATCACCACCACCACCACCCCAAAAAACCCTCTGAATAAAGATCAAGCACTGCCTATGCATGGGAAATTTACAGAACTGAACACATGCCTTAAGGTTTAATATAGGTAAACATTAAATTGGTATTATACTAGGTAAAACAGAAAACTTTTTTAAAAACTGGGTTATTTTTGTTACTTACAGGTTACGTAAAAATTTGGGGGTGACTTTTAGGATATTCTTGGATGCAGAAAAGTCAATTCATAGTTTTACTTTTTAAAAGTTCTTATTTCATTAAAGCTACAAATACAAGAACCTATCATCTCTTTTAAGAAGCTTTTGTTTGAGTTACATTTCATATAATTCTATTTAAAATTCTAGCAAATTTTACCAACCACCTAATTGCCTTTGGAAAATATTTGGTTTCATTTACAATTTCATTAAATTTATACTTTCTTTCTAAGTACTCAGGTTGTCTGAATTAATAAACAAATTATTTCCAAGTACTTAAATAACTTTTATAAATCTGATGATTTGAACATGTATGGTGAGCCTTGCGTTCTAAGTGCTTTGAAACTCTATATAAGTCACAAATATAGATCAATATGAAATATATGACTAACCCACTTATCTAATATGTTGAAATCTCTAAAATATTGCTGCCATATAAAATCACAAATATACAGAGACTGCCAAAAAATATATAATCATGGTATGGATTTGATTCTCTCAGACATTTGTATACTTAATTTTAAATCTTTCCAGATTTAAAACATGCTCACCCACCAAGAAACTATTGTGTGATTTCACACAAGTTAGGAGAATAACATCCCATGTAATTTTGAGTTTGCTTCATTCGAATGTGTGAAGCTATCATTTTAAGGACAAGGAAATTTGACTAAAAGGCTGACAGACTCCTGGGGATTCACTGAACCTTACATCACTGATGGTATAACTTCAAGATGGAAGTGATCTAACAGGAGCCATCCAATTCTTTACCCCATATCCCTTTGCTGAGGTGTACATTTCTCTGGTGCTTAGGATATGGAAATGCTTTTTCCATGGAATTCTGAAGATATTCAAGCTTGATGGAATCCTTTTTTTCTTTCACATACTTAAATTCCCACAAATCTAAAATGTCTTAAAGTAACATCCAATTGAATTCATAGTTATTGGGGCACAACCTCCAATGTCATTTTCTCTACAGTACCATCCCAGGAGACTTTTTTTCATTGAATTTAAAGGAAACAGCGGTCTCTGCTCAGGAATTCATACAAAAAAGATATGCATGTAGAAAAGAAGTCATATAATTTCCATTATTAATGACCTCCATCACTTACAGAAGGAGGATGAAAAGAGAGTCCTTGGGTGGTCTCAGCATGGCAATGTCTGCCTTACCAATTTCTAATTGGTGACCCCTATTGTGGCCTTCCAACACATACTGTTTCTCAATAAGATCCATAGGATTGGACCTAGAATGGAAGATGGTAAGCTCTCTGTGAGCGAATTCTGCTTTAACATACAAAAGATACATATCCCCTCTATGGGTTCATAAGAAGCTGTCCTGCTATAGTTCTTCCAAACCCTGTCATATTTCCAATGCCTATCCAATGTTGTACTTGCATGTTCAGCTTTACCCTTTCAGGGGTCACTTTTCTTCTATTTAAACTATCTTTGGGGGTGCCTGGGTGGCTCAGTCAGTTGAACATCTGGCTCTTGATTTTGGCTCCAGTCATGATCTCAGGGTCATGGGATCAAGCCTTGTGTCAGGCTCCATGCTGGATCTGGAGTCTGCTTAGAATTCTTTCTCCCTCTTCCTCTGCCTGCCCTCCTCCCAAGTAAATAAATAAATCTTTAAAAAATAATAATAAGCTATCTTTGTTATTGAATAGAGGCAAGGCAAGGTTCCCAGTGCAGGTGACTAAGATATTTATTTCTCTTTGAAATTGTCTTAGAAAAATACTCAGGAACTTTGGGGACAAAGCAAAGACTGGGTTTTACATAGCCTGAAAAGATTAGGTTCTAAATAAGAAAAAAGCTGTGTTTTTTTTTTTTTTTTTTTCCCTAAGCTTTCCTAACATAAGAATGAATTCTGAGAGGGTAGTAACTTCTTTGATTTTCTAAGAACCTTTAAAAATGAAATTTTTTATTAGGTCATTGGAATTACTCTCAAATTATTACCTTACAGACTGCCTTAAGATTATGTCAGGCTTAAAATAGCTTCTAACTAGCAACCAGATAAAGCTACCTATCAATTAAAATATGTATGAAAATATTGGGGGAAAAACAAACAAACAAAAAAAAACAAAAACTAAAGTTCGCAACTAAATTAGATAATGTCTCAAAACTGAAGGGAAACATCAAGGCATATGAAGATGGATTAAGGGAAGAGAAGGCAGAAAATGGCCATGATTCTTTGGGATCTTTATTTCCAGTATTGCCATAGGCAGGATCAGAGAAAGAAGCTTAATGTTTATCATTTCCATCATCCACAATTTCCAGGTGAGGTCTATCCTTCATCTTTCTTTTATTCCAGTAATGTATACCGGATTGGCCCAGTCTCCATCAGATCCTCATTCTAGTATGCATTCTTTTAGTACAAGTTCTATATGTTTTAAAAACTTAACTAAAAAAATAATAACCAAATAAATGCAGGGATATATCATGTACATTGATTGAAATGTTCAATATTATTAAGATGTCAATTCTCCCCCAAATGTTCTGTAAAAATGCAATTACAATCAAATTCTCACTAGACATATGTGAAAATTAACAAGCTAGTTCTAAAATATTTTAGGGAATTCAAAGGATGTAGAGTAGCCGAACTAATCTTGAGAAAGAAAAAAAATGGAGGATTTAGGCTACCTATTTTAAGACTTACTTTGAGCCATAATAATCAAAACAATGTAGTGTTGATGTAAGGATAAACATAGAGCAACTGGAATATAACAGAAAATCCAAAAATGGGTCCACAAATATATGACCAATTGATTTTCTGCAACACTGCAGAAAGGACAATCTTCATATACTGTGGCACAAAAATAACCATATACTGTGGTACAAAAATAACCAAATATCCATTTATAATAAACAAACAAAACAAAATGAAAAACTTAAACTTTACTCATGTCACACACAAATAAACAAAATGAATCATAGATCTAAATTCAAAAGCTAAAACTATAAAACTCCTACAATATAGTATAGGAGAAAAACCTCATGACTTGGAGTAGGCAAAGATTTTTTAAGAAAGAAAAAAAGCATAATTTACTTATAAAATAAAATGATAAGCTGCATTTCATCAAAATTAAAAATTTCAAAAACAAGGCACAGACTGAGAAAAATATTTATAATATGCAAAGGAGTTGTGTCCGAATACATAAAGCACTGAATAATAAATAATAAAAAAAAAAATCCAGGGTGCCTGGCTGACTCAGTCAATGGAACATGTGACTCTTGATCTCAGGATTATAAATTCAAACCCCATGTTGGGTGTGAAGATTATTTAAAAATAGAATCTTTAAGAAAGCATCCATTAAAAAATTGACATACAAAAAAAGGGCACATAAAAAGTATGCATATACTCATTAAAATAGCTAAAACACTGACAATATGAATTGTTGGTAGAATGTAGAGCAATCGGAACTCCCCTTCATGCTCATGAAGACATAAAATGATATACAACCAACTTCGAATACTTTAGTATTGTTTTCTAAATGTAACATTCACTTAATATATGACACGGTGATTCTAATCCTAGGTGTCTTTCCAAGAGAAATGTAAGTATATGTTCACTCAAACACTTGTATATGATATGAGTGCTGTTAGTAGCTTTAATCATCTTAGATCCAAATTAGAATGTCTATCAGTAGGAAAAAGGATAATATACTAATACAATGCAATACTCCACAGAAATAAACATGAATGAACTACTGATACTCCCAATGACACTCACAGAAATTGTGCTGAGTGAAAACAGGCATACAATGATGCATATTAGATGATTCCACTTACATGAATGCCTAAAGCAGGGAAGATTAACTTATAAGGAAAAAAGTAGATCAAAGACTGGGACTGAAGGTATGGGAGAATTGAAAGGAAAAGGTCACAAGAAAAATACTCTGTCAGTGCCATTCAATAGAAACATAACATGAGATGCATCACTAATTTTGTTTCTAAGACACACCCTAGAAACATTAAAAAAAAACTGAGAAAAATTAGTTTTACTAATACATTTTATTTAACCTAATGTATCTAAAATGTTCTGATTATAACATAGAATTAATGTGATTTATTGTTTAATTAATAAAATATTAATTAAATATCATATATTAATAAATGTAAAATATTACTAAATATTAAATATGAATAAATTCATATTTATAATAAACATAAATATTAATTATTTTATATTCTGCATACCAGGTTGTTGAAATCCGGTGTGTATTTTACATTTAACATGCATCTCAGTTTAGACTGCTCATGTTTGAAATATTTAATAGCCATGTGGCTAGGTGCTACTATATTGGATACCACAATTACACAATTACACATTATATATATATATATATATATATATATATATATATATATATATATATAGTAGGCTCTATGCATGGCTTGAACCCACAACCCTGAGACCAAGACCTGAGCTGAGATCAAGAGTCAGATGCTTAACTGACTGAGCCACCCAGGCGCTCCACCACTACTGTATTTTTATTAAAGTGACTATATGGAGTATATATTTGCCGAACTTTATTTAACATAAACCTAAAAGCAGCAGTTTTATTACATGTAAATTATACCTCAGTAAAGTTGATTTTTAAATACTTATAATGGTTTGTATTCCCTTCATTTAACCCTGAAGAATTTTATATTTGATTTAATCCAAATTCGATACTTTCCCACCTGTAAGCAATAAATTTAAAGATATAATTAACCTCTACCTCTTTACTTGTTATTCAGTAATGGAGGAAAAATAAAGAATTACGTTGGTAACTCTTATCATAAGCTTTTTACAAACACCCTTATGCTTCAGTTCCTGTTCCAACGTCCTGAGACTATCTCAAACTGTTAATAACATAAATAAGAGCAATGTACGCATCACCCAGTGCAGAAGGGCTCCTTTAGAAAGGTACTGATCCTTCTTTTACATTAACCAGAAAACCTCTTTTTTTTTTTGTTAACCTATGTTCACAACTAGTTTTCTTATTGACTGTAATGGACAGTCTCTTCTTGTAGAGGCTGATTCTGGCCAACATGTGGCAGTTGGGATAAATGCATGTTCTATGCAAAACAAGAATACAATATTAGTTGCTTTTAAGGAATTCTGGCATTGTATGTGCATTTTTGTAGAATTGTCACTGGACTTACATACTTTAATCAGGTTTCTGTAAAATTTAAATAAAGCCAATTCAACAACAACAAAAACAAACAAAGGGGATCCCTGGGTGGCGCAGCGGTTTGGCGCCTGCCTTTGGCCCAGGGCGCGATCCTGGAGACCTGGGATCGAATCCCACGTCGGGCTCCCGGTGCATGGAGCCTGCTTCTCCCTCTGCCTGTGTCTCTGCCTCTCTCTCTCTCTCTCTCTGTGACTATCATAAATAAATAAAAATTAAAACAAACAAACAAACAAAAAAATGGTAGAGGTCTCCCCATTAGAATCAGAAATAAGATAAATTTCTTCTCTCAAAATTAATATATGTTATTAAGAACCTTATACTTTACATATGTAAAAATAATACTAGCTACTATGTTTTAAGTATCTACTCTGTTAAATTTTTACATGTGTTATTTCATATATTCCTGACAACAATCCTGAGGTAAGTATCATTAATCCTCAGTTTACCCATGAGGAGACTGAGGTTTGAATCTTTTTTTTTTTAATTTTTATTTATTTATGATAGTCACAGAGAGAGAGAGAGAGGCAGAGACAAAGGCAGAGGGAGAAGCAGGCTCCATGCACCGGGAGCCCGATGTGGGATTCGATCCCGGGTCTCCAGGATCGCGCCCTGGGCCAAAGGCAGGCGCCAAACCGCTGCGCCACCCAGGGATCCCGAGACTGAGGTTTGAAAGAGTAAGTCATTTTTTCAAGTTTGGGAGTGATAAAGCTAGGGAATTACAGAGCTGGAATGCAAATCCATATCCTTTTGAAAACACTGTCGATGCTGATTACCAGTGACCTGTATGCTACTTCTCTAAAGGCAAGAATGTGGAATTAGAACTGTACATATTTAAAAAGAGTAAGCAAGAATACCAGAATTATTGAGTTAAAAAAATCAACTTGTTTTGAAAACCCAAAAAGATCTCTTAAAATTCTATTAGAAATAAAAACATTTGATAAGATCAGCTATGAAAGAAATGTATAAAAATCAAAAGATATCTTACATAGGAAAACTAATAGAAAATATGTCATCTTATTAGAGATTTTAGCTAAGTTCTAAAACATCACCTAGGACAAGTCTGAGACAAACACAACATAAATATAGATTCCTTCCCTGGACCCTGCTCAACTGTTACTAGATTGACAACACACATACCGATTTCTTTGTTTACCTTTGCTTTCTGCAACCTACTCCTTCCTTTTAGGCTTGCATCTCATCTTGTAGAAGAGCATCATTTATTCATTCTTTCAGTGAGACTATGAGGAGTATGAGCTCTCAGCAACTAAAAATGTCTATTTTGACTTCTCTCTTACATGAGGGTTTTTTTTTTTACATGATTTATCTTTTTTTTTTTTTTTTTAACCTACAATCAGTCGAAACAACCTTACTTTAGTCTTTCTCAAGTAGTTCCTGTATCCCAATTTCTTGCCAATTCTGTTTAGGGTGTCTTCCAAAACTTTTCTCAAAAAGTTGATAATTGCAGAGGATTAATCAATGAGCACATTATTAAGAGATCAATAGTTTCTCATTTTTTAAAACGTCTGACCCATAGGTTAAACTTAGGAAGCTTTGGTCTGCAAGTAAAAGAAAACTCAACTCCCCAGGAATATACAACGAGGTAACTTATCTCACATAACAGATTCAGTCAGTGTGATGCCAGGACAGTTTCCTTAATGATTTAACAAGGTCTGCAGGGACCTGGGTTCTTTCTGTGCTTCTACTGGAATGTACCTAATCTCCTGGCTCTGTCTTCAAACTGGCTTCCCTCACTACAGAAAGGAGAATGCAAAAGTTCTATGTCAAATGCAGACACAAGAAGATCTATAAGGTGAAGAGAGAATTTTTCTGGTACATATTTAAGAGAGAGGAAACTTTTATGTGGAATCCCACAGACTCTCCCTCACATTTCTTAGGCCAGAGCTTTGTTCATGCTCAACCCTTAACTGATAAGTGGTGAGGTGAAATGGAATTACTATGATTGGTTAATCAGAGTTTATAACTGAATTGGATTTGCTTATTTCTCAGGCTGGGTTAGTAAATGAGAAGAGAGAAAAATAATATATGTAAGCATTCAACAACATGTTTTCACACTTGATTTTAACTTCTCTCTTCTTTTTCCCTCATTCCTTCCTTTGCTTGTTCCTTTCTTCCTCTCTTCATAATGGAAATTGGTTTGTAAGACAAAATCAATTGCTTTGTTTTGAAAGATTGATTTCTAACACAGATTAACAGACAGGAAACTTCTCAGATCCAAGGAAGACTGTATCTCGATGGTCCCATCAAGACCCAGCTTAAACCATGAAGCTTCGTTTAAAATCTCATGTGACAGAGGCTATTTTTTTATCACTGGGTTTCTGTCAGACCATGAAAAGGCTATATGCTGGGAATGCATATTTTTAAGTACCTTATGACTAATATGTTCACTAGGCTGGGATTTGTTAGTGTCATCTCAGCTTCTATGAAGGGCCTCTACTATGATTTCCATATGAAATCCTTACTGTTGCATTTTTTGGAGGAATATTACCAAAGATGTCCATTACACCTCTATGTGTTTGTCAGGAATGATTCTATTTTACCCGTATTGACTTATTAATCTTCCTAATAACCCTATGAGTTTGTTATATTACTACCTTCATTTTTACTTGAAGAAACAAAAACAAGGGATGTTAAATAAATTGTAGAGATCCCATAGCCAGTAAATGATACAGCAGAATTTGAAACCCCACATGAAAAATTGTTTTTACAACATCATTTCTGAAAACACTGCCCCCTCAAACATTTTTAAGACTTTTGATATAGAAAAAGTTAAATACATAACTGATTGTCTTTTCCCCTTGTCTTTTGTGAATAAGGAAGTTGAATGTTTAATTTTCCATTCAGCTATAATTGTTGTATCAATGTTCGTGAGCTTTATTGCACTTTATTTTTATATTTTAAATATTTTTCATATTAGATGATTCATGTTATTTCTATTTTACCTAAGGTCCTTATTAAAGTGACCTGAAGTTCTCAATAAAGTATGTAGGGAATGTATATATAATTTTTAAAATAAGACAATCACTATTAGGGTCCAAAAATGCATAACTATCTACAAAATATGTTCCAGTGTTGAGATTTCACTCCTTTAGTCTTTTTTCCTTTTTTAGAGCTCTGTATTTTATACCCATAGAAGAAAAATCCCATCCTATTGTTGCATGAAACAAAAATAAAATAGAGAAATTTATTACTCAGTGGATAGAGTTTCTGACTTGAAAAATATTTCTCCTGGCAAAGGGCCTTGGAGTCTCTATAATGGAATACTAGCATACATGACCAATGACCCTGACGAAAAAAACAGTATTTTTATATATTAGAATCCTTTGGGAAATTTTGAGCCTTCCAACTTGCAAATCAAGAAGTTTTGGATCACGATAAACCATTTCATCTTGTGAACATATTTTATTTCCAAAGCAGACAAAGGACGCATCCTGCTGAATGAATCTTCCAGTTTGGCTTCTGTGCTCTAGGGAAAGCATCAACTCACATCTCTATAAACCAAATGTAATCCCAAGAAAGGAACTCCTTTCTGCCTACTCCCAGAGGAAAGTTTACATCTGGCTTGAGTTGGGGGAAAGATGTGAGTGAAAATCATCTAAATCTTTAAACATGATTTTCTCTTGGATAGAATAATGCATGAGAAAAAATAACAAAACAAACAAGCAATGTGTTGTGCAAGATAATTATGAGAGAAGATGATGTATTTGCTTTATCTCTGAAAAGGTAAGATTCATATCTAAATCAAGGCCACTGTCACGGATTTGGGTTTCCCCCAGCATCCAGTAAGTATATGTTACTAATAAACTAATGAATTCCCAGTTCTTCCTTCTTCTTGGCTGACCCACAAGTCTTCATTCTTATTGAACAGTTGGGTCTCTGCGAGTGTCACTAACCTTCACACCCAGCTGGTTAGTTGGAACTTGGATCCAATGCCAGGGTCTCTTTGTCTTTGCAACCTGGGAAACAAATGCTCTGAAAAATAACCCAGCTCAATTCAATTCACCATGAGCAGAAGACTCACGACTCTTTTTGGACATGTGGACAGAAATTAACTAAAGGAGGGAAACTATAAGGAATGGGCTCAGCTCCATGTTAGGTGAATTGAGGACAGGAAAAAAAAAAGTATGGTAATCAGTCTGTATCCAGTTTGGAGAGACAAACCCAAGAAGCCATAAAAACAAGACAATGAATTATATAATTAAATTGTGTGCTACAGAAGTCGAAGAAAAGGAGATAGATAAACCAGTGAGAAATGGAAAAGACAGTAAAGTCTTTAAAAGACAATAAATTCATTTCAAGAATGAAAATAGTTGACATTTGTTAATGTTTTATAGTTCCAATTGTTGTCCCCCAAGATTTCATAATTCTGTAAAGTAGATAAGGTGGGTGTTGTTCCTAGGTCTTATATATTTTATTCCATTTCTCATGGATTTTCCACAGTTCTCAGTAGACTACTTAATATATATTAACCATTTGGAGGTGCCAAGTAAATGGAGAAACTATGTTTTCTCTCTCTCTTTTTTTTTAGAGAGAGAGAAAGGGAGTAAGTGTGAGTTGGACAGTGGTGGGAGCAGAGGGAGGGAGAGAATCTCAAGCAGGATCTATGCTGGGAACGATGTGGGGAATGATCTCATGACCTGACCTGAGCCGAAATCAAGAGTTGGACGCTTAACTGACTGAGCCACCCAGGTACCCCTAAACTTTGTTTTTTCTCAGGAACCTATTGCTTTACATAAACATAAACTAAGAAATGGGATAGTTCACTCTTTATTTAATAATTTAGCCTATCTATATTAATGTAAAAGATCTGTGTTATTTTATTGTATTGTTTTACTTATTTTACATATATCAAAATTATTTGCATAGCTCAATTTTGATACAATTTGATGTCACAATATAAAGAGTAAATTTGGGGCTGAAACTTTCTCAGATTAGTGCAAGGAAAAAGTCTAGGCTCTTTCTACCAACAAGCTGGTTCTCCATATTCTTCTCTCCAACAGAGTACCTGTACACTACACTATAGTATAGTATATACGGTATACTACACTGTAATGCATATTTACTATGTACATTTATTGCAGTGTATTCATGGAGCTTCCAAATAATTTTGTATATAAGAAAAGGGTAATCCTGGAAAAGAAATCACAAGGATTTTCCTTTGTTTGGGATGCCCAAACTGCTTGCTTCTCCCTTCATCTCCCTGCCTCTTATATATATCTCCTAAGACTTGATTTAGATAACTTGCTCCTATGTCAAGAATGTTTCTTGAATCCCTGCCCTTCTAGGATTCCTTATGTTGCCACGTGTGCCTCGTTATGCACTTTCTCATTGTGTTCACTTCATTGGAATTCATGTTTCCTTTTATATGACTGACTCTATACTGCATCCTCCCAGACAGATTTTTTAAGCTTTGGGATTTGACTCATTTGTCTCTGTGGTGAGCTCATTTTAGATACCTAGTAGAAAGATTTCTGCAGCCTGTCAGCTAAAATTTTGTTTAAAATTATCATATCAGTTCCCAGTTAAAATTAGAAAAAAAAATTTGATCACTGGAGAAGTCTTTATACCATAATTGTAAGGTTCCTAACTCTCTCTTCTTTCAGAGAAATGTCCCCCTTTTGTTCCATCTCCCATATTTTTCATGGTTGAATAATTTGAAATGTCACATTATATAGAATGAAGTGCTTGTAAGTTTCTGTTTACTAAGTCAGCTTCTTAGTTTATCAAAACACTAACATTATGTTGTTAGTATCCAGAGTAACTGGAATGTATAAATAGTTATATTGCAAATTTTAATGTCAATCTCAGCAGAGATTTTCTGTTTTAGTAGAAAACCAAAGAAGATGACAAATGCTGAAATTTTACATTTACAAGTTTATAAATTAGTTAAAAGGGTAAAAGATGAATTTGAGTAATCAAAAAAATCCCTATATATGAACAAAAATATATATTTGGAATAAATAATACCTAAGATAATTCAATTTTTAAAATATGAGTTGGATGGGGTGGGAGAGTTAAAATACAAGTTACTCACATTAGTTTATCTATAAACTGTAAGTCTCTATCAACTATAGGTTTTTTATTGATGGTAAGATGATCAATTTCAATGTTAGTTGTATTTTCATCACTATCACTGCATACTTCAGTAATGTAGGCTGGGAAATTACACTTTAATAATTACATACAAGAAAAAAATATTTTCTTCACTGATTAGGCTAAATGATTAAAATTCCTATTCCTATTATATTTATAAGGTAATGTGTTCTACTTCACCTGGATTTCTGACACCAACTATTAACTCATAAGCTCATTTAAATCACTACTAAAGTGGTCCTACTCTCACTTTTGGTTATTAAGGATTGAAATATTGAAGAAATTAAGCTGTTATCAAAACCTCCACAAAATGTTTAGTTCCTCTAGGAAGTACTGCTGAAATCATAAACATAGTCTTGAAGGACTCTGAAGAATATTTAGCCTCTGTATAATGCACTTGGGTATCTTTACCTCTCTACATTACAACATTTCTTATTCTCTGTTATGATTTTTCCTCAATGATCAGAAGAACTTCTAGAAATAAATGTAAGTAATGTTCTAAGCAGGTAGGCTTCTGTAAAGCACATCCTACTCTACCACCCCTGTGATAATGCAGTAATACATTATGTCCTCTCACTTAGTATTCCTGGCCTTACTTGTCCACCTGTTCCTCCTCCTATCCTTACCCATATACATTCAAGAATCGAAACCTTTGCCCAGTCTGTATTCTCTGTTTAAAATGCCTACTTCCTTTTTTCTTGAACGATGCAATATTTTATGCATAATCAAGATTTATCTCAAATATAACATTTTACAAAAATCTAAATGTCTCCAGGTAGAATGTTTAGGATTTCTTGTCATTTGGGCTAGATTAGGTTATGCTATAGTAACAAAGAATGCTGAAATCTCAGTGGCTCATCACAAGAGTGTTCTGTTATCATATCACATATCCATCATGGGTCACCTGGGTTCTCTGTACCATGTCATCATTCTTCACACTCCAGGACCCATTATCTAGAACAGAGATTGGCAAATTTGTGAGCCAGACCTGACTTGCTGTCTGTTTTTGTATGGCCGATCAGCTAAGAATGGTTTTTCAAAAATTTTAAGTGGTTTGAGTAAAGAAGAAGAAGAAAAGAAGAAGAAGAGTATGCAGAGAGACAATATGTTGCTGGCAAACTCTAAAATATTTGGTCATTTACAGACAATGGGAAAGAAAATATGGCAAAGCTTGGACAGGCTTTTATTTTATTTTTATTATTTATGATAGTCACACAGAGAGAGAGAGGCAGAGACACAGGCAGAGGGAGAAGCAGGCTCCATGCACTGGGAGCCCAACGTAGGACTTGATCCTGGGTCTCCAGGATCACACCCTGGGCCAAAGGCAGGCACTAAACCACTGCACCACCCAGGGATCCCTTGGATAGGCTTTTAAACCTTCTACCTAGAAGCAATGGCTTTTACATTCACATGGCTAAAACAAGCCACATGACCCTACCTGATATAAGGAGTGGGGAAAGTATAATCTTTCCACAGCTGAATTTCTTCAATATTTAAATCCTCAATAACCAAAAGTGAGAGTAGGACCACTTTAGTGATTTAAATGAGCTTATGACTTAATAGTTGGTGTCAAAAATCCAGGTGAACAAGACATTAGTAAATAAAAGTATAGTCTACTCCCGTTTCCAATGACTTTTACTAATCCTTTATATTTCCCTTTTCTGACAATTTTCTTTGTCTTTATCTCTAGTCTTTCGAGATTTGTTTTAGCTGTTCAATAGGATCTACAGAGTTTCCATAAACTGTAATAATTTTTAAAAATAATGTTAATCATGCTGACTGACATTTGCTAGTATCTTTCTATCTTTTCTAGATTGTGAGCCTTTCTTGGTAGTCCCAGCATTTAGTCTATTACCCAGCACAGAATAGATCCTCAATACGTGTTTACCAAGTGAATCAACAATTATCATCATATTCTTTCTTATTGAATGGAGAAGAGGAAGAAAGACAATGTCAAGAATTTGACAGGAAAAACTGACAATGTCAAGTTTTCTAAGATTTACTGGGCAAGCAGTCCTGGAATTCTGGTTAAAATAATAATTTGAATAATGGAGCACCATGTTATAGGCTAAAATGGGGAGTTGTTTTCAGTGTTTCAGAATAGGTTTTGTAGTCTGAGAAGCCAAGGTTTGAAACCTATTCTATCACTTACTACTTTTGTGACAGCAATAGCTAATATTTACTGTTTAAGATAAATTAGCCCATTCAAACCATAAAATGACCCCTTGAAATCTAAAAACTGAGCCTCTAAGAAATAAACAGTATTCCCCAAATTTCACATGTCCCATCTGTCTACTGGACTCCAAAGCCCAACCACTTGGCTATACCAAACTTGGGAATGTCACTTAATCTCTTAAAAACTCAATCTCCATAAAAATGAAGAAAACGAGATGACTATCATTAGAATTTAACAAGAAATCACATGGAAATGGCTAACACTTACGAAGAAGTGAATATTAAGTATTCTGAAACTAAGAATAAATAGAGATTGTTCCTCTTTACCTAGCATATCATGGCTTGTATTTGAGCTGTGGAAGTCTGCTTGGCCTCTCTAAGTTATTTAGAATTCTCTATATTGATCTTACTTGAAGCTTGGCTGCTTCTCTTCACACCCTTTCTCACTGTCTAAATTTACAATAAACCATAGCCTATATGGTGCCATAGTTAAAATTTATTTCAGTAGAAAATGATGAGGAGCACATGAAGAATATATGAATATTAAATATCTCTGCCACAGTGACTAAATGTAGATGTCCTAGGGGTCAGGCCTAAAGCACTCTGTTATAAGAGAGCTATAAGACCAAATCTATTTCTAAGTAGTAATAGTATATATGCTAGAGGTTCTAGAGATATTACATATGAGATTGACCATAGTAGTACTAGTACTAGTTAAAATATAGTGAATTTTTAACTATATACTAAACAATATGGTTTATACTGAGTATCTAAAAAAATCCCTTTACAAAAATATTATAGATGTCCTCAGTATCATATAATTATAGATAAGGAAATTGAGGCCTAGAAAGATGTGTGTGGAACTGAAATAGAGGAAAACAAAATTTGGAATTAGGAGTAGAAAATTTTAAAACGATGAGAAAAAAATATATGAAAATGGAGAATAAATATTAATGACAATCCTACAATATCTATGAAAGAATCAAGTCATACTGAAATCTAGAAAAAGGTATAAATTCCATACTTAGTATTATCAGAGAAAAAATTTCAAAACCAAATTTTTCCTATTTTGTGCATATTTCATTTTACTTCCTTTAGACCTGATGATTTATGATCTTAGAGTAAATGGGGAGATTTTACGACAAGCTCTATAGGTCCACTTCAGTGGAATTCCAGTCAAACATGTTCAAGCCTTTTTCTATAGACCACCTGCCAGACACAAAGTTTAAATCCACTTTGATTCCCTGGGATACAGAAGCTATTATGTTAATCTTCTTAATGAGAGTAAAGAAAATCTTTTAAGATCAATTTTTACTCAGCAAGATATAATTTGATCCTTTTTCCTTTCTGTGTTCTAGTCATCAGAGCTAGATGTCTTATAGAGGAACAAATCATTTATTAAATATCTATTGAAAGGTCTTGATTTTTCTGTTCTGCTTCCCCCACTCCCTATGCAAAAAAGAAGAGTACAATGGAATGCACCATAAAACATACCTTTTGTTTTACTTTGACTTTTCACTATTAGCTTTGATTGTCAACAACCAGACAGTTCTGGGTAAAATTTTAGAATGGGCTAAGATGTTTCACCTAATCATCTCCAAAAGGTCCCACCTTCTACTACCATCACATGGCGGGGGGAGGGGGGCGTAGAATTTTGACATATGAATTTTGGGGGGACACTAATAGTCCATAACACCTATTTTTCCAGACCATGGGAGATTTCCCAGATTGTATTCTTCTGTTCTCCCCTGTTTAGAAGTACGGTTATCCCTTTAGGCTCCCATCCACACAAAGTGTTCTGAGTCCACTGACCACCTGTATGTTGGAATCCTGTTGTTTATGAGTAGAGGGTTGTATAGGGGACATAGTTGAGGACCACTTAGCTCTAGCTCCCTTCCAGTCTCTACCAGATCCCTTTGATGGAGGACCCTTTATTCTCTTTCTGTGTTTAGGTCTTTATTCACTTCATTGTTTTGTTTCATTTTGTTTTTCTCTAATTAAAGAAATATCTTTTTTTCTTCACCCTTTGTCAAGCTGTAGTTTTATTCAGTTTTTGAGGGGAAGAATTTACCTCTGTGAATGTGCATTTGATCTATTACCCACTTAGTCTAACACTTTGAATTTTTGTTTCACTGTTATGCAGAATACAAAGGAAGAAAAGGCCTTAGGGAGACCAAGAAGTCAATAGAGAGAAGCAGGGAAAAACCACAGAAAACACACAGAGTAGTAGTTAATAATGTAAACTTTGTACATTTTCAGGATCTGCAATACGATTGGTAATAAAAAATATTTAGTCAGTAACTAAATAAATAACACAGCATTTTATAATTTTATATTTCCAGAGGAAGAAAATTAAGTGGAAGGTGGGTAGTTCATTCAATTGTTTATTCAAGTCACATATATGTTTATTAAGAGCTATAATGTATTAGTACCGTATTAAAAGCTGTAGATAACAAGACAACCAGAATCAGCTACATAATTTGCAGGGCCCAGTGCAAAATAAAAATGTGGGGCTTTTTATTTGAAAATGATTGGCAATTTCAGTATAGTAACAGCACAGCATTAAACCAAACTCAGGATCCTTCTAAGTGTACAGTTCTGTGTTACTGCACAGTTTGCATACCCAAGAAGTCAGCCTTAATGGTAATCAAGAAAGAAAGACTGAAGTCTTTGTGGGAAAGATAACTGAGCAACTTGGAATGTGAAACCTGCAAGGACATGGGATAGGAGTTCCTCCTTGGTTGAGTGGATTAGAGATTTCTCAGAAGAAAGTGACTTTGAAGCTGAAATCCAAAGAATGATTTTCATCCAAAGGGAGGCAGTGATTTTGATAAATCAAAAGATGTTAATATCATTAGGTGGCACAATGCAAAAGAGAAGGGGAATGAGGGAGCATAGTTTGGGAGAGTTTATCTTTATTCTAAAAAATAAAAGGAATCATTGAAAGGTTTAAGATAGTTCTCTATCTTGACCAGATTTCCATCTTTAAAGTAATTTAGATTATAGAATAAAGGAGAATGAGTTGGAGAATTTAAGGGGAGGCATTGATTGAATGGATATGGTAAGAGAAGTTGGGTGTTATCATAATAGTTAGGGAAGTTTGGACTGAGGTAATGGCAGTTAAGAGGAAGAGAAGACAAATTTTGCATGATACTTCAGAAATAAAATTAATAGGACAGTGGAGGTAAGGAGAAAGAGTTATCAAATCGCTCTTGCTGCCTAATTTTCTATATTGAATTTTGGTTTACAATTTTATCTGTTATTTCTATACCTATATCTATTATTTCTATCTATTATTTCTTTTACAAGAGATACTCTTAAAATAGTATGCACATTAGCATAGCACCTATCATGTAGGTTCTCAATAAATATTTTTCAGTGACATATTTAATGAGACAAAATTCATTCTCTTTCCCTTGCCCTCCACTTTAAAATAACTTGAAAACAAAATAGGTGTTTAGAAAAGAAATACTTATAGAACATGTAAACTCTAATATTTAAAACTGCCAACCACAAATAGCCAGAACCAAATGATCATTTGCTTTAGCCAAGGAGAAGCATTGTGTCAAATGACTAATGGCAATAGTATAACAAAAATAAATAAATAAATAAATAAATAAATAAATAAATAAATAAATAAACCTTGCATATCTAGAATACTTTGGAGTTTCCAAAATAATTTTATACTTATGATCTCGTTTGAAGGACATCTGGTGCCTATTGTAAAAGACATCACAATGTGGAGAGCAGTTAAGTCTTGTACATAAGTAACTATGATACGGGGCAGATTGGCCAAGTACTACATTAGATTTAACTCTGTACCAAGGTACAAAGAGTAGCTTCTCCTGATGTTAAGACATAGTCTACAGTTTCTTGGGTTTGCATAGTCTTAGTGTGGGAGGAAGTTAGTAGTAATTTGGTAAAATTAGGCCACAGTATTTTGTAGCACCTTCTATCAAGAGATGGAATAGATATTCCCATGCACAGAATCTGAATTTGCTTTGTCACCTTGGCAGAAGTGATATCGCATTAGTTTGGGAGCTTAGGCCTCAAGACATCTTGCAGCTTCCACCTTCCTCTTCTTGGAAGACTGCTTTGAGACTACTCTTGATGGCCTAACCTAATGAAGGATGAAAGGACAAGTGGAGGAGAACTAGGATGGTTTTGAATTTGCAAAACAAGCCTTCTAAGATCTTCCAGCATAGCCTACCCACTACCTAAATGGAGAAGCATGACTGAGCCTTGGAAAAACCAGTGTAGAAACCACCCAGCCAACCCAGAGTTGTGAGCATTACTGTATCGCTGTAGCTTTACCTTAGGGACTGGCAAACTATGCACTGCAGGTCAACTCTGACTTGCAGACTGCTTTTGCATGGTGAGCAAGCTAAGCATGAGTTTACATCTTTAAAAGATTGGGGGAAGAAACCAGGGAGAGCATTTACAGTGAGTGAGAGCTGTATAGTATGTCACACCCTGTTCTAAATATTTGCATGTATTTAGCTCATCCAATCTTCACAACAATTCAGTAAATCTAATACAACTACTCATTTTATGATGAGGAAACAGATGTTTCTAAATAGGTTGAATCAAAGATTTCACAACTAATCAGTATGTCTAGAATTCAAACTCAAGAAATCTTATGTCTGTGCTTTTAACCCGTTTGAAAAATTATCTAACAGTTTGAGAGCAGTATATGAGGCCAAAGGGGAGATATACAGATGGAGGCAGCATATTTTGGTGATTTCCCAAGAAGGACATTATGTTTCTGAGAAGCAAGCAAAGCTTTTGCAAGAGAATGAAGCATTTTTTTTACTCTGATGAGGGAGCACAAACTCTGTACCCTTGATTAACCAAAAGAAAAATTCCACTCTTTTAATAATAGATAACTATGACCAAAAAATGTATTCAGCCATTATTATTACTTTTTGAGTTTTGTCAATAAAATTTTTGTGGGAATATTTTTTTTCTCTTGTTACCTAAGTATCTACCTATTATCTTTGATTTTGCCTTTCTTTTGGTCCTCTAAGTCAGACATATTCATTCTTTGGCTTTTTATAGAAAAAGGTTGCTGTCCTCTACTCTAAGTCATTAAATTTGGGGATAGTTTATTTTATAATAACTATGATAGGCAGTTGACATAAAAATATACAAAGAAAAATATGCAAACAAAAATAAAGGAGTGTTGATTATTAATTTTTTACAATACTTATAGGCGAAATTTCCTAACCTTCCAGTGTCTATGCTATCAACAAATATATAATATTTATTTTATAATAAATATACAATATTTAGCTGAAAAGTCACTCCAAAATACAGCAATAGATAGATATCACAGAAAATGCTGACTAATTGGCTAACTTTGTGATGGTTAATCGTGGTCCAGGGATGAAGAACCAAAAGACACTGAATAAAATCCTGGGCTCATGGATTTAGGAAATCTTGAAGTCCATTTATGTAATGTATCCTTTAAAAGTGAGGCATCCCTTCTACGGAATTTAGTCCATATTCATTTGAAATATAGGGCTCATCAGGACCTGCCTTGACATGTTTCCTCCCTTATCATTGTTGTAAAAGGAGGTGTGCTAAACAAATTGAGATTACAAACAACATTTCAAAGAATAATTAAACTTGGAAGAAGACAAAAACTTATTTTTTAATCCCTGTAGCAGCACATAATTCATAAAATTATTTATTTGCTAATGTTAACAACCTCTAGTCGACACAAAGCAGTTCAAGGCCTTTTCCTATAGCTGAAAATAATTATTGATGGGTGGGCCAAAAGTAGGGTGAATATATTTACTGCTTTGCCTGGGACAATCCCAGTTGGTGGCTATTTTCCCAGGGTAATCATTAATGTCAAAAGTGTCCTAGTTTGGATAATAAATTTTATGGTCAGCCTATCTGAGAGAAACTTTAGATACTGTTTAGCACCAA
Source organism: Canis lupus familiaris (assembly GCF_011100685.1). Taxonomy (NCBI): domain Eukaryota; kingdom Metazoa; phylum Chordata; class Mammalia; order Carnivora; family Canidae; genus Canis; species Canis lupus. Next base: position 7,031,690 of record NC_049234.1, on the reverse strand, counting down.
ACCTATTTTTGTAGATGAGAATACTGATCAAAAAAAGATTGAGTGACTTGAAAGCTTTATAATCATTATTTTTTTTAATTTTTAAAATTTTTTACTCATGAGAGACACACAGAGAGAGGCACAGGCAGAGGAAGAAGCAGGCTCCATGAAGAGAGCCTATGCAGGACTCGATCCTGGTACTCAGAGATCTTACCCTGAGCCCTGAGCCGAAGGCAGATGCTCAACCCCTGAGCCACCCAGGCGTCCCTATAATCTTAAAATAGTCACATTATCAATTCAGGAAACTCTACAATTTATTAAAAAGAAGAAATACTACTTATCCACATAATGGAAGCATACTCGAGTCTTTGCCAGTTCTTTTAGGACCATGGCTGTCTTAGGCCTGGCACTAGTATTTTAAAATGCAAATTGTGCTTAATGAATCTAATCAAAGAAGGTGTTATTTCAATGTGCATAAATCCATTAGATGAATGGGATAAAACTGTAATCACTCTGTCAGTAATAGTAATTTAACAGAATACTTCCCATTAATATGCCAATATATAAAATGTAAGCTAGAACTGTTCGATTTGCTATTTTCAGGTTTTAGCAGACAATTTTTTGAAATCCTCTGAAGATATTTCTATCGAAGAAACCGTTTTACAATCTTGTCATGCTAAATTTTGATGAGTGTATTTCCAGGAAGACATTGCCTACTTTAAATAGTGATTTGAAGACCATTTATTAAAGAAACAAGAAACCTGGACGCAGCAGATTAGCGCCGCCTGCCGCCCGGGTGTGATCCTGGAGACCCGGGATCGAGTCCCTCGTCGGGCTCCCTGCGTGGAGCCTGCTTCTCCCTCTGCCTGTGTCTCTGCCTCTCTCTCTCTCTGTGTCTATGAATAAATAAATAAATAAATCTTTAAAAAAAAAAAAAAAAAGAAAGAAAGAAACAAGAAACCTCTGTGGCAGTTGGCACAAGACAGGAAAAGACTGAGCCTCACAAAGGCCATCGAGTTATTTTCTTTCTCTCTTAGCAGTTGCTGTTGAAGGGAATGATTCCATGATTCACTCCCTCCAATGGATATTTGTCAATACTGGTTGCATCTTGGAGTCTGACTTGAATTTTTGTGGTTGATTTAAAAAGTAGGTAATCTCCTGGAAGAAGGCTTTTGTTTTAGATTATTTCTTAGTACCTGTGGGTAATAGGTAATAACTTCACCACTTCACCAGCCCCCGCCCCTTGCTGATTATGAAGGAAGTTTAAAGTTCTCTGTTGCTTTGAAGATACTCCATCTTACAACAGATGTCTTCAGTAGGTCATGAGCCAAATCTGTTTGTTTGTTTTTTTTTTTTTTAAATCAAACTACATCCCATCTCTCCTGAGGCTGACAATTGGGAGCATCTTCCAAACGGGCTTCACCTCTGCTATTCCCAGTCACCTCTAAGCTCGGCAGTTCATCTTTTGAAAGACATTGAATTGTGGTTAAAGATGTCTCTGGGCAAAGTTTTTGTTTTCCTACCTTATTAAAATGCTGAACAGAAGAAAACATTTCCCTGTATCTTTTTTGCCAAGTTAACGAATTCTGAGACATTTATATTTCTTTAACTGAACTTGATTTAGTGCATTGAAGATGCCACTCAGCTCTGTGTCTCACTTTGAGAAAAGCTGAGTCATTATTGCTAGGCATTCTTGATTCTTGATATTGATTTGTATTTTAGCTAAAATAGTAAAAATTAAGTGGCAAGTGATTATTTATGAATTTCTTTGTCACTTTCATTTATTTCTTTTATCATTTCCAATTGGACAAATAAAAAACATTTTACCTTTTTAAAATTTCTGTTATGGCAGATGTAACATAATCTTTAAAAGAATTTTTAATATATAAATGGGCTTTGGGACAACTTCTGAATGCTACTGAGTATGCACTATGAAAAAAATAAGTTATTTGATATTTTAAATTATATATGCCTTTATATGAATGTTAAATATGCATATATGTACACCTATATACATGTATGTGTATATACACACATATATATTTATATGTGTGTTTGTGTGTTATATGTGTGTGTATATACATATATATATAAAACTTAGAATATGGCTTTATTCTTCCTGAATTCCTAAATACTAACAAGTCCAGGCAGTAAAGAAGGAAATGGGACACATTTCTCTATCTTATCGCCTCTCTTTGAAGGAAGTGGGACACATTTCTCTATTCTATTGCCTCTCTTTAGGTGGAATACCTGTAAACTTGTATCCAAAAGCCTAAGTGGGATTTTAGTAATTATTGAGTTTAACTGAATCTGGTAATTTAGCTTCTAAGGTTCATGCAGAGTTTGTATTGTGGATGTTGATAATTGATACAGAACAATGGGTATCATACTTCATGCTGGTACTGTGTATCTGCAATATTAAAACCATTCTCATATGAGGTTGGGGGGAAGAAAATTCATTGCCTGTGGTATCCAAGATAAATAGAGTTATCCTTGGTCAGATGTTAATCAAACCAAATACCTCTTCTGTAATATGGGATCAGATGATATACTGAATGGGTTTTCTGCTCCTCTTGGAAGTTATGGGTAGTTATATATGTTCATATATGATGGGTTTTTTTGGTCTTAGAACATCAGGCCTAAAGCTCTCCTTGGGGTTAGAATTTGTCTTCTGCTTCCTTCTGGAAAAAAATTTTTGGAGACTTCAACCAAACCTAATGGAGATTCTTAGGCATGATTCACTAGATTATGAAGTCATTTCCTTTACCCGATATTAAAGAGATCTCTAAATCCTTTATTCACCCATCCATTCTTTAATTCTCATATTAAGTACTGCCTAGAGCTGATTAAAAAAATGATTGGGACAAGATAGAGAAACATACTGTCAAAAACATTAACTTGAGCTTTTGTTTTGAAAAATCAGAAATATACATAAAGGGTTTTCTTTGAAGTTAGAGTAAGTCTGACATGCAGTCCTTTAACTCTGTAAACCAAAGGATATAGTCCAGCGGGATATAATGTCAACTACACAAAACAGTTATAAATACTATTGCCTCTTCTCCCACATGACCCAAATGAGAGTTTCAAGAGCGGTTCTAATTCAGTTAAAACAGCAAGAAGTTGGATTTTCATAGTAGATCAAGTGTACCAAGGTGTCCCACAACCTAGGTTTAGCTGTCTTTGAATGGATTTCAAGGTTTCTGAAACCTCAAATTATGTGCACAAGTCTAAGTGATTGTATGTGATTATCAATAACATGTCCACTTCTCTGAAGAAACCTTTATCAGTTTATCAAAGGATTCTGTTACTCAAAAATAGTTATAACCACTGAGATATATCAATTTGCATCAATCATAACACTCATATCAATCAGTATGGTAATCCCCCAGAGGATGAACAAAAAAAATCGGGTTGTACTCTCAAAAAAAAAAAAAAAAAAAAAAAGGATATATTTATGGAACGTATTAATTTGATGATAAACTTCAATTGAATATATTTGTTGTATTATTGCTAGTGCCCTGAGTCTTGCCTAAAGTTCACAGTGTACTCTACCCAAGAAACCGCAGGATGATGAGCAACCCGAGTATCACTTTTCAGATAGTGCTGATCACTCATCGTTGGACAACTAATTACTGCAAAGATTCCTCCAAGTGACGCTGCACTTTCTTCTCTGCTGCCAATGAAGTCACCGCAAGAACAGAAGTTATCCTTCCCATGGAATTGCCCCCAATTTCCCAAAGTTCAGATTTTCTTAGCTGTGACATTTGTTAGTGAAATTATGGTTTAGACTGCATATCTGGTAACCATCTGTGATTAACTAATTGAATTGTTCCAAGGCATTTAGTGTTGTCTTCAGAAGGGTTTTCAGCTTGGATGACTGTGCCTTTCTTCAAGCTGGACTTGACCTATACAGGCATACCTCGGAGATCTTGCAGGTTCAGTTCCAAACTACCGCAATAAAGCAAGCCTCACAATAAAGCAAGTCAAATGAATTTTTTGGCTTCCCAGTGCCTATGAAAATTAGGCTTATACTGTACTGGAGTCGATTAAGTGGGCAGTAGCATTATGTCTAAAACAACAATGTATATATCTACTTTTTAAAATATTTTATTTAGTTATTCATGAGAGACACAGAGAGAGAGAGAGGCAGAGACATAGGCAGAGGGAGAGGCAGGCTTCCTGTGGGGAGCCCGATGTGGGACTCAATCCCAGGATCCCAGGATCATGACCTGAGCCAAAGCCAGATGCTCAACCACTGAACCACTCAGGTGCCCCAATGTATATATTTTAATTTAAAAATATTTTATTGCTAAAAGATGCTAAACATCATCTGCACTTTCAGTGAGTAATAGTCTTTTTGCTGGTGGAGGATCTTGCCTCAATGCTGACAGCTGCTGATAGACAGTGATGGTCACTGAAGGCTGGGGTGGCTGTGGCAATTTCTTAAAATAAGGCAACAGTGTCTTATTATTACCTCATTAATTGATTCTTTTTTCATCAATATTTTCTCTGTAGCACATGATGCTTTTTGATAGTATTTTACCCACAGTAGACCTTTCAAAATTGGAACCATTCCTCTCAAAGTCTACTGCTGCTTCATCAACAAAGTTTATAAAATATTTGAAATCCTTGTTGTCATGGTAGCAGTCTTCACAGCATCTTTACCAGGTTCCATCTCAGGAAACCACTTCTTGGCTCATCTATAAGAAGTATCTTCTGGGACCCCTGGGTGGCTCAGTGGTTGAGCATCTACCTTCAGCCCAGGTCATAAATCCGGGGTCTTGGGATCAAGTCCCACATCGGGCTCCCTGCATGGAGCCTGCTTCTCCCTCTACCTATGTCTCTGCCTCTCTCTGTGTGTCTCTCATGAATAAATAGATAAATCTTTTAAAAAGAAGTATCTCCTTATCCATTAGTTTTAGCACAAGATTGTAGCAATTCAGCCACATCTTTAGGTTTCACTTCCTCTTTTTATTTTCTAACCATTTTATTGTTTGTTTGTTTTTTTTACCATCGTAAGTATACTCTATCCTCCTCCTCTATTTCCTCCAAGCCCTCACCCACCTCCCTTCTGGAAACCATCAATTTGTCCTCTATACTTGAGAGTCCGTTTCTTGATGTATATCTCTGTTTTTTACCTTTGCTCATTTGTGTAGTTTCTTAAATTCCACATAGAAGTGAGGTCACAGGGCATTTCTCTTTCTCTGATTTATTTTGCTTAGCATTATACTCTCTAGTTCCATCTATGTTGGTGCAAATGTGAAGATTTCAATCCTTTTATGGCTAAGTAATAGTCCAGTGTGTGTGTGTGTGTGTGTGTGTGTACCACGTCTTCTTTATCCCTTCACCTCTTGATGGACAGTTGGGCTGCTTCCATAGTTTGGCAGGCTTCCCTTCTAATTCCAATTTTCTTGCTATTTCCACTACCGCTGCAGTTACTTTCTCCACTGAAGTCTTGAACCCCTTGAAGTCATCTATGAGGCTGGGAATCAATTTCTTTAAAACTACTATTAATGTTGATGTTTTGACATCTTCCCATGAATTACAAATGGCATCTAGAATGGTGAATGTTTTCCAGAAGGTTTTCAATTTACTTTGCCCAGGTCCATCAGGGGAATTATTATCTATGGCTGCTGTAGCCTTATGAATGTATTTCTTAAATAATAAGACTTTGGGATGCCTGGGTAGCTTGGTCAGCTAAACGCCTGATTTTTGTCATGATCTCAGTCATGAAATTGATCTCTATGTTGGGCTCTCCACTCAGTGGGGTGTCTGCTTGAGATTCTCTCTCCCCTCCTCCCATACTCTCTCTCTTTCTAAAATAATAAATACATCTTTAAAAATAATCAAAGAAACAAATCAATAAATAATAAGACTTCAAAGTCAAGGGACGCCTGGGTGGCTCAGCAGTTTAGCTCCTGCCTTCAACCCAGGGTATAATCCTGGAGTCCCAGGATTGAGTCCCACATCTGGCTCCCTGCACGGAGACTGCCTCTTCCTCTGCCTGTGTTTCTGCCTCTCTCTCTCTCTCTCTCTGTCTCTCGTGAATAAATAAATAAAATCTTTAAAAAAAAAAAGACTTCAGAGTCAAAATTTCTGTTGATCCATGGACTACAGAGTGGAGGTTGTGGTTGTAGGCATGGAAACAACATTAATCTCATTGTGCATCTCCATTAGAACTCTTGGGTGATGAGGTACATTGTCAATGAGCAGTGGTATTTTGAAAGGAATCTTTTTTTTTCCTGAGTAGTGGGTCTCAATGGTGGGCTTAAATATTCAGTAAACAATGTTGTAAGGACATGTACTATTACCTAGGTTTTGTTTTTTCACTTATAGAATGTAGATGAGTAGATTTCACTCGCATGATTCTTAAGGGTCCTAGGATTTTCAGAATGGTAAATGAACATTGACTCCAACTTAAAGTCACCAGCTACATTGGCCCTAACCAGAAAGTCAGCCTGTCCTTTGAAAGTTTAAAGCCAGGAATTGACTTCTCCTCTCTAGGTATGAAAGTCCTAGATGGCATCTTCTCACTATATAAAGCTATTTGTCCACATTTTTTTTAAATTTTTATTTATTCATGATAGGCACACAGTGAGAGAGAGAGAGAGGCAGAGACACAGGCAGAGGGAGAAGCAGGCTCCATGCACCGGGAGCCCGACTGGGATTCAATCCCAGATCTCTAGGATCGCGCCCTGGGCCAAAGGCAGGCGCCAAACCGCTGCGCCACCCAGGGATCCCGCTATTTGTCCACATTGAAAGTGTGTTGTTTAGTGTAGTCATCTTCATTAATTATCTAGCACAGAGCTAGATTTTCTGGATAACTTGCTGCAGCTTCTACACCAGCACTTGCTGCATCACCTTGTTGTGGAGATGGCTTCTTTCTTTAAACCTCATGAATCACCCTTTGCTATCTTCAGACTTTTCTTCTGCAGCTTCTTGCTTCTCTCACCTCTCTCTCTTCCTCTCTCCTTCTCTTGCCTTCATAGAATTGAAAAGAGTTTAGGCCTTGCTCTGGATTAGGCTTTGTCTTAGGAAATGTGGCTGGTTTGATCTACGCAGTCCACTAAAATTTTCTCCATATCAGCAATAACACTGTTGGGCTTTCTTATCATTCATGTGTTCAGTGAAGTAACACTTGTCATTTCCTTTAAGAACTTTTCCTTTGCATTCACAATTTGGGCTGTTTGGTGCAAAAGGCCTAGCTTCCAGCCCATCTTGGCTTTCATTATGTGTTCCTCACTAAGCTTTAACATTTCTAACTTTATATTTCAAGTGAGAAATGTGCAACTCTTCTTTTTACTTACAAACTTTTAATCGGCCTAATGTTAATATCGCTGTCTCTCAGAGAATAGGGAGGCTCAAGGAAATGGATAGACATGGAGGAAGGCCAGTCAGTGGAACAGTCAGAACAGGCAAACATTTATGGATTAAGTTCATCATCATCTATGGGAGCAGTCCATAGAGTCCCAAAACAACTACAATAGTAACATTAAAAACTGCTGCTTACAGATCACCCTAACAAATATAATAATAACAAAAAAGCTTGAAATACTGCAAAAATTATCAAAATGTGGCATAGAGACACAAAGCAAACAAATGCTGCTTTAAAAATGGTGTCAACAGACTTATTTGATGCAGGGTTGTCAGAAACCTTCAATTTGTAAAAAATGCAGTATCTGTGAAGTGCAATAAAGCAAACTACAATACCGATGAGGTATACCTATTGTTGCTCCTATTAATTTTGAGGGGAAAATACATGAGTAGTTTGTCCACGCAATTTGCCAGTTACTCCTCTATACTAAACCTCTCACAAAAATGAGGCCCCCAAACATTTTTTAGTTGTAGAAATATTGTTTATTATTATTTATTTAAATCTCTTATTTCTCCCATCTTTTCTCTTTTTTCCATGGTGAGTGGTATTTCTTTCAGTACCCAGACAAGTATGCTGCTTTTGCTCTACTTGTAGAAAAACAAACCAAAGTATGGAAAAGTTATTAAATTGTTTGATTTTTGTTTAATAAAAAGTATTTTTTCCCCTAAATTAATGGGACATTTCCTCCCATTTAGCCTAGATCAAGTTTTAAACTTCACTTCCATCTCACCAGCACATTTTTATCCTCCCTCCTCCAATTCCTGTTATGTCAGTTTTGTGAATGTCAACTGTTCGTCTTTGTACTTAAACCTTTGTCAACCCTGGAAGGAGGGTTCCCCTCATCTATTGAACCTATGCATTGCCCCATTTCTTGTCCCTGCCCTTGTTATTTTTGAGTGGGTTTGAAACAGTGTTCTTCAAACTGTAAGATGCTATCCATAAATGGGTCATAAAATCAACTTAGTAGGTCATAACCAGCATTGTATAAATAAAATAGAATTACTTAGAATAGAATAGAGTAGAATAGAATAGAAAATATCAGAGTGCATCTCACAGGAGGGATAACAACTACATTGTGAAACTTCTTTATCCCCCAACTGTAAGAAAGAAAAAAAAAGAGACTGTGCAGGGTCTCAAGATAAAATATTTTTCTTACTATTGATCATGGTCAAAAGCACTTGAGAAACACTGATTTTAAATGCTGGGACTATGATATCATCTCCCCTACATGCCATTGCTGGGGATTTAAATTCCTTAAATTTCTTAATATATCAGTGGTTCTTAAATTTTTATGTATTGATCTTTTTTATCTTTTCAAATAATCACTACACCAATTTGGGGCTGGAACTCCTGACCCGAAGATCGAGTCACATGCCGTACCAACTGAGCCAGCTAGGCACGCCCCTGCATAGACTTCTTTTCAAATCTGGTAAAATTATGTCTCTTTTTCCAGAAAGATGCACTGGAACACAAGCTTAAAATGTTGAGTGTTGCTCATATAAGCTTAAATTAAGGTCTGCTGCCCTAATGATTACTATTATTTGGAATATGTTCCCAAATTCTTGAACCTTTCATTTTATCCAACACTTCACATTTTCTTTTTTAAGATTTTATTTATTCTTTCAAGAGAGACACAGAGAGTGGCAGAAACATAGACAGAGGGAGAAGCAGGCTCCCTGCATGAAGCCAGATGTGGGACTGGATCCTGGGACCCTGGAGTCAGGACCTGAGCCAAAGGCAGACACTCCAACACTGAGCCACTCAGGTGCCCTCACACTTCCCATTTTCACCCATACAGCCTCACATCTGACTAGTTGATGCAAGTTTCTGTGCTGTCTTTATGTCTTCTCTTCCTCTTATCTTCATAACCACCTCCTTGCTATTCTAAGCATAAGAAACTTTCACATTCAGTTCCTGTAGCTGGACCTCTATATAGTCATCCTCTCTAATACTCTCTAAAAACCTGTCTCTCAGGTTTTGGGCTATTTAAAGTGGAGTGCATTTCTGCCCTCTCTTTTCGTGTGCCTTCCTTTCCTTTGTCCTGAATTTGGATATGTGTCTATTTAGAATGCAGCCTGATGGGTAATGAGAGGCTTTGCACGCACCAGACGTGTTCTGTAAATATTGTTCCTATAAAGAGTAGTTATTTATTCTTCGAAACCAGCCATCCAATCATGTAGATATGCATTATTACTGAACTGGCATGCTGAAATTCCCAGGAGTTTGACAAAATGAAAACAGGTTGTACTTGCTCCTCAAATCCTAGCAATGGTTAAAAACTGCATTTTCATGCAAACATAAATTACAAATGGAATTATGATAACTGATTACCCCCCTTCCAAATGCACACAAATCATTTGTAATCCTGCCCTGGAGTGCTGTATAGTTGGCTCATTGCATATGCTCACGGCGTTTGTCAGTTCTATTCAATCACCGCTACTTCCCATGGCAAAGTGTACAGGGGCGTTTAGAAAACCAGTATGTCTCTATTTCCCTAAATCTACTATTAGGGTGTAGAATCGTCAGTGCAGAGCACTGCTGCTTCACAATAGGAATAATCCTGAGTGTGTATCTTCGTTTTATTCATCTTCAATTTCTGTTTGACAGAATTTCATGCTGCTGGAAGATGTTACATTGACAGCCGAGAGATAATTTCCGTTTTTAATCCAGAGAACAAGAGCCACTTGGGAAGTGACTATAAATGTCCTCTGGGTGTCCCAGAGATATGCCTCATCCCTGTGCTGGAAGGAACACACCTCTGGGAAGGAAACAACTTTGATCAGTAAGTCTCTTTGGAAAACATTAAGAGAAATAGATTTCATTGATTCCCCTATGAGTCATGGGTCTGAGATAAAGTAAGCCCTTCCATTTCTAAATCAGCTTTCAAGTGGCAGCAGCTCTGTCATTACTTCCAGGCAATAGTTTCCAGTGAGAAACTGAGAGTAATGTTTCCAAATAAGCCTCTCTTTTCTTTCAGTATAGCCTTTTAATAAAGGTGTCATAGGCCTTCTTATTTCCAGCACTTATCCCAGCGGGCTGTACCTGGTAGATGCATTGTTAAAGATGTTGGACAAGCTGGTTGATGCCTAGGTCTTTAGAGCTAGAGAGTTCTTCTTGGATCAGTCCCCCTGACCTTCTTGATTTACTTAAGGATGGAAGCTTTATCCTATAATTGAAATATCTTCTCCGGGCCAGCCCTCCTCAGGCTCAGAAAAATGACAGTATAGAGACCATTTCCCATCTTTTCTGGACCAGTGGGGACAGGGTCCTTTTTCTATTGGCAAATTGCCAACTTCTTACACTCCTTCTATGTCAATTAGTAACCTATCATCTAAGATGTTACAGTGTATATTACGTGTATGGATACTTTACGTGTGTGTGTATTTTTATATATATATATTACTGTATACATACATGTATGCACATATACACGCATACGCATGTACACACACTAAATTAAGCTAAAGGTCATTGAGGGCCAGAATCCCTTTTTATTTATCATTTTTAATATATATGTATATATATAGCACACACACCTACACACACACTATACTTGTCATATATACTAACATAATTTGCCATGTACACAGCATATCTATTACATATCTATATATATTTGTCACCAATGTGTTTATATATAAATGTGTGTGTGTGTGTGTATGTGTGTGTGTGTCTAGAAGCCTTCAAAGTCCAGGATTTCTTATATAACCTCGTGTCCCACTATCTAACCCTGTAAATGATACATGAATAAATTCAAATCAATTCAATCAATAAGTATATATTATTTCCCATTATGTGTCAGGTTGTGCTATATTCCAGAAATACAATGTTTACTTAGATATTTATTCACACATTTTTATAGTATATGTAGAAAGAGATTTCAAAGCATTTCTGGAATTCACAGAAGGAACACCTAAATCAGATTTGAGGAGATCTAAAAGAGCACAACATAAAAAGTAATTTTTAACTAGGGTCTAAGAGCCAAGTAAGATTTAGCAAGTGACAGATTGTTGGGGACACAGGCAGGGATGGAGAAGATAGGCATGGGAGGGAATGTTTCCACAGATGACTCATGGCTGAGAGAAAAGAAATGTACAAGATGATTCTTTTAGTCTTAATGCCAGAGGCACCGAAAATAATTTTTTAAGGATTTTAACAATGATCATCCATTTTAAATTTATGATCATTGAAGAAAGCCTCACTAGATTGTCAGGCACATGGTGACAATGTAAACTGCCAGGCTGTGGGTGGCGAGTGGTCCTGTCCATACAAAGTGGACAGATGGGACAGATGACAATGGATAATGCTAGTGAACTCATGGCACTCACAGACAAGTCACAAGTGTATCCAGTCATTTCTGTGTTGTGGTGAGTATACTAGAGATTGGTTAGTAGTTCTTCAAACCCATTTCCTTCTGTTTCTGGGCACAGAACTGTTCTGAATTTCCCCAGCTTCCTTTTCATTTGGGCCTATGTGGACAATTCTAGACAATCGAATGTTGTCTAGGATAAATGCTGTTTTCAATGCTGGTCCATTAAAACCTGTCTCCAACTTCTCCTCTTTTTCCCTGTCAGCAGGATGTCAGTGCTCAGGGAACTTAGAAACCCTGAGTTAATAATGAGATACTCCGCATCAGTCCAAATACCTGAACAATTGCTTGGTTCCTCCTGCCTACTGAGCATTTCAGGGGCTACAAATAATTTGTATTATCTTAAATGACTAAAATTTCATGGTTTTTCTATTATTATACCTAGTATAACTGTGACTAATAGCATGACTATATCTTCTTTTGTTGTGTTGTGTTTTAAATAATCATCATCTTTTAAAATTACAGTCTGGAAAAATTTCAATCCGGAATAGATCGGGCTCAAGATAATCCTAAATACTACAGTTAGCATAGTGGTGGTAGGGCAGAGTTCTCACAAGTGTTGCTAATAACTTAATTATTTCTCTAAATGTCTTTTTTGGTAGGATATAAGCCTTATTATGCAAAATTATTATTTTATTCATCTTTTTATTTAAAATGTCTGGCATGAAGATTACAGGTGATCCACAAATATACATGAAATGAATCAAGTACTGGATAAGCAAGGTGGATATGTAAGTGGGAGTCCAATCAAACAAAGGTCTTATTAACTATGTTAAAGACTTTGGACCTGATCCTCAGGGCAATGGGGACCCACTGAAGCCACTGAAGATTGACAGTAATCAGATTTTATCTTTGGGAAGAACAGTATAGTCAAAATAAGCTTTTCCACCTGAAAAGGTTTAAAACAAATTAAAAAGATCACTTTGGAGGCTCCTATAGTAATCTACGTAAGAGACATGCTGTTATAGTAATCTAGGTTAACATGCTGTTAACGGACTCATGAATGTAGACAAGAAAATGCATTTAAATATATCTAGAAGGAAGAATTGACAGAACTAGATGACCATCTAAATGGGAAGCAGTAGACTTGAGAGAGTAGGAGAAGACCAGGATGACCAAGTGGGTGGTGCTGACATCACTGAGATGGGAAGCCCAGGATAAGGAAACAGTGGGGGAATTTACTCAATGGTGATTATGCTTTTCTCAACATTTGGGTTTTGCACATGGTAATCTCTCTCTTAAAATGTTCTACAAGTAACCCCATTCCTCTTACCTTTCCCTTCAACCCTGTTATTTGCCACTTGTTTTGTTTTTTTCTTTTAACCTGGATAACTTCTATTCATCTACTACATCCCAGATTAGACACCATTTCCTGTGTGAAACTTTCCTAGGATCCCCAAGATAGGATATGGTGCTTTCTTAACATGTGTGCATTTAACATAACATATTATTCACCTGTGTACTTTTCATTCTACACTTCTCTACTCAAAGCTAAAGGAAGATAAGAACTATCCCTTGATATATGGTCCCCAGCGACCGTCATAATGCCAGCGTCAGAGTAGGGGCACAAAAATTAAAATGTAACCATGAATAAATGAATGAATGAATGAATGAATGAATGAATTAGCAAGTGAGTGAAACAAATAATTTTGAAGGGCACAATATTGAAACCAACTAATAACATTTGCTTTCACACTGTCTGTTTCTCTTTGAGATTTGCAGCATGCAGTTAGCACAGATGGCCATGAGATTGCAATACTGTCTACATATTTACTCTCTTCCTTCCCTGCTCTCACTCTCTCCCCACTCCCACCCAACCCCCCACCAGGAATGGTCTTGAATCACAAATGAGTCCACTGTTCCCTTAAGCATCTGTCTCTGATCACAGTGTGAGTCCACCAATCTTGTAATAGACTCCACGAGTGTTTTCCTTGGGTTAAAAAACTCATCAAAATTAATACTAAATTGAAAATGGAAAAGTTCATAAAAGGCAGCTGTTGTGTAAGGAAAACATGATTTCAGCCTGGCAAATAATAAGTTCTAAAGTTTCTCTATTCTCCCAAGTACTAAAGAATGAAAAGAGGGGGAAAGGTACACCCTCCCATTCCTACCTGTCAAATACAACTAATCTAATGTACAAACTGATATAAACTTGCTTTGTTTGTATTATGAATAAAGCCACCAAACTGAAATAAGTATAGCAATGAAAAAAAGAGCTATATATTTGAACAGAATCCTAGTGGTCATTGAGTTCAATAGCAATGGGTCTGGATGAGGACACAGGACAATTACATAGAAGGCTCACGCAAGGACATCAGCCTTGTCACTCCAAGTGTGGTCTGCATGCTGGCAGCACTGTTTTTAGCTGGGAGCCTGTTAGAAATGCAGACTTTCAGGCCTGTCCCAGTTCCTACTGAATCAATCTGCAATTTAACAAGATCCTCAGGTAATTCATATGGGCTTGAAATCTTGGGAGACATTGCTCTAAATCATAGCCTACTAAGTCAAAGTGCCTACTGAGTTCAAATGAATTCATTATAAGGTCACTTTAGAGTTTATTACCCAGATTAGGACATTTTTGATACTGAAAAGGGAGTTTTAAAAATAATTATAATTGTATATACTTAAAATATTTGGTTATTAAGAAATAAGTTAATTCAAATATAAATGGATCTATGTAATAGTTATAGTCATGAGCCATCTCAGGTAAAGTAAAATTCTCTCAAAATAGAAATAAAACATATTAATGTATATTAAAGAAAAAAAATCTTTACATTAAGCTGAATATTAAAATATAACATAAGTGTGGGATTAGATAGACTATGAGACACTATGTTTACTCTAAACTTGCATTTACTTTAAAATAGATGTAGTACAGATATAAGTATAGAAATGTGTGTATACATTGATTACTATAGATACATATGTCCTACCTCTATCTGCTGAGATGGTCTAGAAGCGGTGATACCCTGTAACAACAAATGCACCTAGTCTCAAGATCTCGGCTTCTTAACAGCGTTCTCCAATAAGAGGAATGAGGATCTTTTGGAGGAAAGATGAACTCTAGGGCTGGATCAAGGAAAATATGAGTTCTATAGAAATGGGTCATGAAATTAGGCATTCTGGGGCGTACTGTATCTCACAGTGCCAGATAGTAAGGAAGTTGATTAAAAAAAAAAAAAAAAAAGGCTACGCCCACCTGAAAGGGTAGCCTATGGCAAAAGCTAGAGCCATCTGAGCAATGAAATAATGCAAGCTCAGTAATCCTCTCATTATCCACTGGGGATACATTCAAGACTCCCAGTGGATGTCTGAAATCAAAGATAGTACCAAACCCTATACATACTATGTTTTTCCTATATATACATACCTGCGATAAAGTTCATTTATAAATTAGACACAGTGAGAGATTAACAACAATAACTAATAGTAAAATAGAACAATTATAACATTATACTATAATAAAAAGTATGTGAAGATGGTCTCTCTCGCAAAATATCTTATCGTTCTGTACTCACCCTTCTATTTCTTGTGACGAAGTGAGATGATAAAATGCCTGCATGATGAGATGAAGTGATGTGAAAGACATAAGCACCATGATATAGTGGTAAGCTACTACTGATCTTCTGATCTTAAGCAGAAGGAGAATCATCTGTTTCCAGACCCTGGTTGACTGTGGGCAATTGAAATTGCAGAAAGTAAACCCACAGATAAAGGCAGACTACAGTATGAAGTTATAGGACAGAGAACAGAATAAAAGTCATAAGTTCATACTGAACTTATGAACTTATACTGTTCATGTTTGTTTATACAAATGACTGGATAAATACATAAATGGAGGAGAGTGGGTGGGTTCTCATTTGAGAAAAATTGTAATAATCAATGCAGAAAGAATGAAATAGAATAAAGATTTATACCACAGTAACAGTTGCTGTAGGCAAGACCAGTCCTGAATGCTGATCAGTGGGTGAAACTTTCAAGAGAACCAGGATGTATGCAGAGCCTCAATGTATCTCCCCACAAATATGTTTAAATTATATAGTGGGTTTTAAAAAATATTTTATTTATTTATTTGAGAGAGTGAGAGGGAGCACGAGCTGCAGGCGGGGCAGAAGGAGAGGGACACATAGGGAACCTGAGATCATGACCTGAGCCGAAGGCAGGTGCCCAACCCACTGAACCCCCCAGGCACCCCAATAGTGGTTTTAACATAGGTCCACAAATGTTTTGATACTTCTCCTTTCAGGAAGTAGAATTTAATTATCTATTCCTGGAATAGTGACAAGATTTAGTAATCATCTCTAAGGAACAGACAGTGGAAAGAAAAAAAATGGTAATTTTATAGTGGAGAACTTGCCATATAAAACCTCAGTCAAGTGGTCGAGCTTAACATCACCAGTGATAAACTGGGTTTATATCAGGTATCCCAGTGAGAAGCATTTTACCTTTCTGCTATTCTTCCTCCAAATCTCTAACTCCAGGCCAATCATAAAAAACTCAGACAAACTCAAATCAAGGAACATCCTACAAAGTACCTGGCCGGTAGTCTTCAAAAGTGTCAGCCATAGAAAAAATATATAATATATAGAGTATAATCTCAGAAATTGCTAATGAGATACTTCCATTTTTCTATTTTTAATCAAAATGTGCAAATATGTTGGCCCATGTATCCACAGAAGGACTATTTTTGTTTCAATTTAGCTGCCTTCTTTTGACAAATATACTTTAAAGCAAAATTTTCAAATAATTCGTCTCTTGTTTTTTGAATATAGATAATAGAAGATCATAAACCTTCTTCTTTCATTCCCTTGCAATAGAAAGTAAAAATTTATCCAATTACAAATAGAAGCTCCAACAAAAAAGCATTCCCCAAAGTTGAGATAATACAAAATGCAATTATGGAATTTAAAAACCAAATCTTGGACACAGTTTTAACTCTTAACATTTAACAAATTTAGAATCTTGATTTTGTATGATAAATTTTATGTATTTTTGTTAGCTTCTCTGCAAACATTTGATACTACATTCATTGGATATATTGAATAAAGAATTTTAAATTGTTTTGATTTAAATGCAAACAAAATTCAAAGGAAATGGTAAAAGAAAAAAGATAAATACCATTATACAACATGTATGTGGACATACAAAATATTTCTTCAAAATAATAACTCAAACGTTTCTAAAATCTGATTATTGATGAGAAGCAAGAGAACTTGAGTAAGGCAATGCAATGATTGTTTTGCATTCAACATAACTTTACCATGAAAATCTTGTTCAATTATTCTAAGGATATGTATTTACATATATATACATATGTATTTAAATTAAATTATTAATTAAATTAAATCAATTAAATTTAAGAGTATGTCTCTATGTATTTCAATTTCCCCAACTATGACATCTATTTCAATTGGTAGGATGTTGTAGCTTATTTTGAAAAATTCTAAATTAGATGTGGACTATACCAGTTTCAATAATAAACTTAATATAGCTCAGTCATCTGATCAAAACAAAAAGCCATGCTTTCCAGAAGAATACATACCTTCCATGGCTATACATATTGAATCATAATCTTCAGGCCCAATCAGCTATAAATAATGACTAAATTTGAAGTGAAGGCTAAAGACTCTTGAGCAGATTTATGTGATTCTATTTTGTGTAGTTTATTATATCTCACAGCGTCCTTAGTGAATGAAAGGTGTCAAAAAATAATTTGAGGAATTACACATTCATTATCTAGCTTTTCTGAGTAATGCAAACTTTAGTTCTGTTTTTTACATTAAATATGATATTTTTGTTTTAAGAATTTTTCTGTGAAAATGACATGTTGCCACATAAAAATGTCATCAAACAACAAAATAGATACCTGTATACTTATATCATCTCTGATCATGTGCTACATGATAAAACCAGAGTAACTGGAGCACTCAGACTATTACCTACCTGTACTTTCAACAATGAGATAACCACCCTTTTACTTGCAGTATATTCCATACCAGAACTAGTAATTCTCACATTTTTCACAGACCTCATCACCTGTTGGGGCTTTGGGCATCTTGGTGGTCAGAGCACAGTTATATCCAACAGTATGCAGAGGCAGTAGCTCCAAAATCTCCCGCAACCACTGAAATGCAGAAGTATTAAGTTGTTCCTAGCTGCTTCTAGGAAATGTGCTATGAATAAGCAAATGTGCTTTATCATAGAGTACCTTTGTGCTGTCTTTGAAAAGCATGTGTTAGCTACGTTGCATCTGGAAAAGAGTCAATGCAAAGGACAGGTTACCTCTGATTGATTTTCAGCTTTAACCACACGTTAGAGAGAAAACTTTTTACTGGATATGAATATTTTGATGCAATTCTTGATAATAACAATACTTATTATGAAAAATTTAAGATAAATTCTAAGCCAGGCCAGAAATGTCCCAGGCAGAATGAGACAAATGGTTATCCTAACTCAGGCAACTCTAGTGCTGGTAGGCAATAAAATGGTGCCTGGCAGACCTGATTATAAGGAATTTGGCTTGTGATAGAGTGAGTGAGATCCGAGAAGGCCTCATGGAAAAGGATACCAAAGGCTTTAAGACAGACAACTGGGCTCAAGACTTAGCTCTACTGGCTCTGTCCTTTGGGCAAATCATTTAACTGCTCTAAGCCTCAGTTTGCTCATTGGTAAAATAGTAACTGTAGTATTGATGTCGCAGGGATAGGACTGCGCAACACTACATATGTGTAGCATCACATTCCTCTGAACTGTAAATTAAATTGAGTCTGCTCCAAGCCTCCATCCACAAGACTGACAGGGAATTTTTTTTTTTTAATTATTTTTGATAGTCACACAGAGAGAGAGAGGGGCAGAGACATAGGCAGAGGGAGAAGCAGGCTCCATGCACCAGGAGCCCGATGTGAGATTCGATCCCGGGTCTCCAGGATCGCGCCCTGGGCCAAAGGCAGGCGCTAAACCGCTGCGCCACCCAGGGATCCCGACTGACGGGGAATTTAATCGGAGTATATGAGAACTCCCTCCAAATTCCAGGAGTAGGAAATCGATGGATTATATTACCCATGACACGTGAGAAAGACTCTTAATTTCTGGTTCAGGCTTCAATTCAGAGCATATGTGGATGCTTCTTGTCTGAGTCCTTATGTAATTGAAAAAGACACATCTGTTGCTTTTATGCTAGGAAAGAAGTAATAATTGAAGGAGCTAAACCATCACATCAGCTAGAGGGAATGAAAAACTTAAGTGGAAGGATTGGCTTTGACCAAGATCAGGGACAGTTCATCCATTGTAGTAGGAGGAAGGAGTCTGTGTGTCCACACAGGTGTGTCTTTGAGTGTCTTGGTATGAACATCTTCCTGTTAATTTCTTTGTCTTAAACTTTCTGGATTCCTCTTCAAATATTTTCCTACAATTTCTGTGTTGATCTTCATTCTTTGTTCCTCTGAATCATCTCCTCTTTCTAAACAAGCCATGATGATGAGTATACATTCTTTTATTTGTTATAAAGTTTATGTCCCTGTTACTAATTTTAAAAGACTATTTTCATCGCTGTATATTTTTCATAAGTATAACAACATTGTATTTTATTTACTTGATTGTTTTCTTGAGGATCATTGGACCATGATGGGGGAAAAAACGTTCTGGATTTAGTGAATTTCATACATTCACATCATCTGCTACCAACGTCATATGTAGGAAGTGGAATTATTGATCAAAGAAGTGTTGTGAAGCCAAAAGCTCTGACACTCTTCTTTAATATAAAGATACAAATCATTTGAAATTAATATATTATTTGTATGCAAAATGGGGCTCCTAGGTTCTTGAAAAGTTTATTTTCTTTCAATCCTGTGCGTTCTATTAACATACTGAGCAAATTCTTTTTTTCTAGATAGTGCTAAAGTAAACTTTCGCTTAGCTCATGTCTGCTTTTTTATGATTCTCTGAATTAATAAGGTTTACTAAGTTCTAGACAGATATACTGCCTCATGCAGGGTTGTTATCAAACTCAATTCTGCCTCATTACTGGGTTCGGAGTGATCAGTGGAGACTTCTTAGTTTAGATGCTATATTCTTTATGGATATCATCGATGTTTGTTAATAACATTCATGTCTCAATCATTCCAAGAGATTTACTAGTTCGGGGATGACAATTTCTGCTGTGTTGCTACACATTTGTAGAGTCTGGCTGGGAGCCATAACAAAATAAAATTCTGGGTTTTAAGTCACCAAGCTGGTGGTAATTTGTTACGGCAGTCATGAGAAAATAATATGCTCCTTTTTCTCTACCTCCAGACATTGTTTGATCTAGGCTTAAATATATCAGAGAGAGAAACAGTAGCTGGAATTTTAGCTGCATGTCCTAGTATTTTCCTTCTGGTTTAGTAGAGAAAGGAACATGATGTGGAGAGGTAACCTGAGAACAAGACTCAGGTCTCTGGTTCTCCCCTATTAGCTTTGTGACTTCAGGAGCTTAAAGTCTGACATTAGTTTTTGCCTGGAAATGAGAGGGCTCCTCCTGATTAAAAGATTTGCAGATATTGTTCACAGATTCCATAATGACTTAATTTTTAGTTTTCATTTCAATGCTAAAACATACATATTGAATTATTTTTAAATTATAGTAGTTCTAAACACCAAAATGTGTTATATATGAGATAGCAATGCTTTGAAGACCAATTGAGTATTCAATTCTGCTCCCAGCTTAATTTATTTCAGTGTTGACCACAGAATACTGCTTTCCATCCCCTCTAAATTGAATTCAGTGACTTTCAACCGTGGTCAGAGATTAACAGAGAATACCCTAGAGTTGCTTTGCTAAAAACCCCTAGAAATCCAGGCCCACCTTCAGATATTCTGATTTAGTAGATGTTAGTGTTTCTGTAGAGGATTTAAATGCTATAGACAATCTGAAGAACTGATATAAACTGTCATTCTTTTTATCACCTTTCCCCCAGACCATTTGACTGGGGCTAATATTCTGACCTAATGTCTTGTTGAACATAGAGTATTTCCATCAGTGAGAGTTGAAGACCTTGAGGCTTCTCTTTGATTTCATCTTCAATATCTGTTATACTGTAAGGCTTACCTAGACTTCTTTATTCACTCGGTGTGGGCTCTAGTCCCACACATAGTCCCCGTGTGGACCATCATTGCGGCCTTCTAGCAAATCTCCCTCTCTCTAGCATCCAGACCTCACACTTCATCCTGTCACTTTTCCTGAACACAATTTTCACTTCATGACTCTATGTAAGAGACAAGGTACCAGGCAACCCATAAACCTCAGTCTGGCATTCAAGGTCTTGTGAGACCAGATCTCTATTTATACCCTTGCTTTCTTCTACTTCCCAATCTGAGCCCTCTTCTTTTGAAAAGTTTTACTCACTCTTCACCATCACATCCTTTCATGCTAGCATTTACAACTGATCTTCACGTGTAAAAATATTGTTTTCTTCCTCTGTCCTCTCCAGGGTCTAGCTGTGATCTGAACATCACTATTTTAGCCTCTGTAATTGATTTTCTTCTGTGAATGACTATTGGAACTAATTTTCAACTATACAAACAACATCAGAAATATTCTTTTGGGTATAGTACATAAATATTTCAGGGCACCTAGAGGGTCAGGTAGTGTTCCTCACCATTGTACTCATCTTACTAGACCCTCCCTTATCCTCACAATCTTTCCCAACTCTTTCATCTCATATCGATTTCCTCTTTTTCTTTAAAAGATTTTATTTATTTATTTATTTGACAGAGAGAGAGAGAGAGAGAGAGAGAGAGAGAGAGAGAACAAACACAAGCAAAGGGAGCAGCAGGCAAAGGGAGAGGAAGAAGCAGGCTCCCTGCTAAGCATGGAGCCCAATGCAGAGCTCCATCCCAGGACTCCAGGATTATGACCTGAGCCAAAGGCAGATGCCTACCTAAGTGAGTCAAACAGGAACCTGTCCTCTTTCTCTTTTTATCTTTCCACTTAGTCTCATTCATCCTTTGTACTGCATCCTAGTTTGTCCCTTAGTGTGTCCCAAAACTGCCACATACTAGAACCACTCGGACAGATTTTTAAAAATACAGATTCCTAGACAAGACTTTTTCTTTAGTTGATCTCATGTAAAGCTCAATACACCAAAAATATACATACACTGGCAATTAAAAAATGTTCCCTAAGTGATTCTACTGAAGGAAAAGGGTTAAGAAGCTCTGAACTGAACCAGAGTATAAATTCCTTTAGGGAAGCAGTCATGGATTATACCTCTGCCTTCATCCTCAAAATAGAGGGGAGAATCCCAAGTGATCGATAAAGATATGCTGACTTCCTTCCTTCCTCTGTGTGTGTCTCAACCTTCTTTCTTTTCTTTCTTTCTTTCTTTCTTTCTTTCTTTCTTTCTTTCTTTCTTTCTTTCTTTCTTTCTTTTTCTTTCTTTCTTTCTTTCTCTTTCTTTCTTTCTTTTCTTTTTCTTTCTTTCTCTTTCTTTCTTTCTTTCTTTTCTTTCTTTCTTTCTTTCTTTCTTTCTTTCTTTCTTTCTTTCTTCTTTCTTCTTTCTTTCTTTTCTTCTTTCTTTCTCCTTTTCTTTTTCAGAAAGAAGAGGAAAAAGAAGAGATGCAGGGGGGAGTCCTGTTACAAATATCCAGTCCTGCCAGTTCCCACCTGAGAAATGCACAGGTCCTTATGAACATCCTGTGCGTCCCCAACACTCTGATGCTTCAAGAGACTCCTGAAGAACTCTATTAAGCTGATCAGTTCTGTTCACTTCATTGTTTAGTCACTGACTGAAATGGAAGATCTTACTGAAGGTCAAGATTTTACACTTAAAAATAGTAATTCTCGACAAGCAACTGGAGAAATGTTGACAACGTAATAGTTTTTTTATGTTTTGTCACAGAATTTATGTTACATTTGGGCTAGCACCTTCTTATGTTCATTATGTTACCAAATCCGATATGGGCAAGTAATAGCACATCTTAACCACAGATGAGGTAATTTTCTCTTCAGATCAGGATGTTTCTAAAACTGCAGTAGACTGCAGTCTGTCTTGATTGGCAATGGTGCCATCTTGTCCACTGACCCACACCTCAACCCCTTCTGGATATCCCATTAGGGCCTCCATGACCTGACTCATGTTGTCTGTTCTCCATTCCCCGTCAATATGCAAACCCTTGGAATGTACAAATGAGATGGGTCATTTGCAAATTGCAGGCATGAAATTTGTATGTCTTTACTCATCAGAATCACTTGGCTGTATCTCTTCATACCTCTCTCTCTGGTAAACTTCATTTAAAAGTTGGGTGCATTTGATCAACATTTGTTACAATTCTTGTGCATAGGTTTTGCAAGCCTTTCAGACACAGGGAATTGTTCTTTTTCTGTGCTACAGTGGTGGTGGTTGGGGGGTAGAGAATAGAAAGACAGTGCTCATTTTACAAAACTGTAACGGAAAAGTTTTCTAGTTCCACAGTTTGGAGTCTCCTGTTCATTTTAATACAAGTTATATGAATTAGGTGCATATAATGGTCAATCTATGCTTCTATTGATTTGCCATCATGTTACCACATATATGCACACACACACATATAGTATATTCAGCTATTCAGTGCTATTTTGAACCTATTCTCATAACTAAGACTTTCCTTTGTATTTTAAAGAAAAAAAGTATGCCAAACGTCTCCAACAATCTGGAATTTTATTCCATCCATATACATGCATAGTAACAACATTTGTTGAGAAATTATTTCTATCAGAAGTAGAACATTATCTTTGTGATCACCAGGTGCAGTATTGCTACTCTTATATTTAAATAGATCTTATATATGAATTAAATTCATACTTGCAGCATTGAGTTTAGGGTTTCGATTTAGACTGTGCCTTTCAAAAGATAAAACTGATTAATACTACCTCATTACTTACAATACTGCTTCCAGTAATTTTGTTCATTCTTTATAAAGTATTGCATTTAACAGCAAAGGTTTAAAAATTGAGACAGAGCCGCATCAGCGAAAGAAAATACAAGTACTATACAAGAAAAAAATTGCCATCTTCATTTAACATACATGTTTAAGATTAAGAAAATGGACAGAAACATACAGCTACATACAAATGCAAAGCCTAGTGACTAAGAGACTGTATCTGCTAAAATATAAAGTGCAAACAGAGCCTGATTATCCAAGAATTGAAATCTTAAGGCGAACTTAGAGCACGTGTATTTAGAACATCTTTGCAAGTTATATTTTAGCATCTACATATATCTGCAACAGCATAGAAGAAGAAATCAAGATACACAAGTGCTTTTGAAGCTATTTCTAAAATGCTTTTCTGTATTGTTCGTGACTATTTTCTTTAAAAGCTACTATACAGTGCAAACCATATGTGCTACACAATAACTATACAATAACATTACAAATGACTTTAATATAAAGTTTTTAAATAAAAAATAACATAACCACAGCTATGAATACTGCTGGTAAAATAAATTAATTTCTTTTTGAAAATGGCACCAATAATACACTTTACTAATGGACTGTAATGGAATTACACCGTAAGTCTTCAAGTCGGCCTTAATGAACGATCTCCTGATTGCCCAGATGTAATTCAAACAGCTTCCGTTTTTGTTTTCTGTTTTCTGCTTTGTTTTTGTTTTTGTTTCTGTTTCTGGACTGGGTAGAACAACATCCTAAAACACGGGTACCCAAGGTGACTGGTGTCTGTTCATGAAGTCATCTCATTTGACGTGTTCGGCCGCATGTGATGAGCAATAAAACTTCTTGTGGGTTATAAAGTTTGAGAGGTTGTTGAACTGAATATCACACAGCCGGCAGTATTTCCCACTGGTGGGCGCCTGGGCAGAGCCATTCACGCCCTTTGCTATACTAGACAACTGTTCCTCGGCCGAAGGGATGGCAGGCGACACGTTCTCGTTGGTGCCTAGCGGGTTCTCGGCGATCCAGGAGGGCGACTTGTGGCCATCGTCGTGCTGAGGGTTCTGGGAAATGTTCTCCTGCTGCGGGGGGGCGGCGGGTCTCTCCTCCTGCTTCAGTCCCCCGTTCACGATGACCATGCCTCTGTTCTTGGGCAACAGCGGCAGGGAATCCTTCTTCGGCCCCGCGCAGCCGTTGGAGGAAGCCAGGCCCTTGGGAGATTCGCCGTCCGCGTTGGTGCTTTGCTCCAGGTCAGCGTTATGGATGACGAGAGAACCAGAAATGTAATCGCTTGGCTTTATCCCGTAATACGGGGACAGCTGGTCGGCTCCCTTGGCCTTCTTTATTGCTCCGGGGTAAAGGCATTGGGGAAGAAACAAGTGTTTGTTTTCTTCTTTTGTGGCAATGAGCTGAGCAGCTTCGCTAAAGACTTTCAGGCCCTGCAGGGTGGCCAAGTGGGAGGAAAATAGGTTGCCGTTGGGGGAAGGCTGCTTCAGGTTTCCGTTTTTCTCACACTTTATTATGCTCCTTTCGTAGCTGACGTCCGGGCTGCTGCGCTCGCTCTCTGCATTCGGGAAGACTTTGCCGTCCAGCGGGCCCAGCTCGCCCCGCTGGTGCGCCGTGACCGGGCAGAAATTCTGCTTGTGGGCCAGGTAGTTCTCTACCTTGTTGAAGCTGATCTTGCACACGGTGCACTCGTGGTAGTCCAGCAGCCTCTTGGGGGACGTGGTGGTCCGCTCAGACTGGGACAGACACTTTTTGCTCAGATCTATGGGCACGTCCATCTCTAGGCAGGAAACGCTGGAATGAGTCGTGTCACATTTGGAAACGGGGACACATTTGCTGAGCGTCAGAGACGTTTCCAAGTGCTTTGAGACAATTCCTGGGAAGATGTCACATCTCGGGTGGTAGCACTCTCCTAGCCCTTCCGTGGGTTCTTGAGTGGAGGTACAAGGATTGCTGAGGTTGGCCACGTCCAGAAATCGCTGTTGGCCCAGGGGAGGCCTCTGCTCCTGCTCAGGTAGGCACATCTCATACATCTTCCTGCGCTTGCGGGTACGCATGGTTCTCTGCATGGCAGGCACTTTGTTGGAAGCAGACCTCTTTAGCGGAGGGTCGTGGCGTGTAGCACAATAATACTGTTTGTGGACCATGTAGGTTTCGTGCCGGCTGAAGGTAATATTGCAAGCTTCACAGGTCGTCTTATTTGGGTCACTCTCCCCATCCACCAAGGGGCCGCTGGGATTTTTCACATCGACAGGTTTTCCATTAATTTTATCATCGTTGCTATTAGAGGTGGACAGCTTCTTCGCTTGGGTGGAAAAGTCCTTGTCGTGGCCCTTGCCGTTTGGCCCAATTAAATCTAAAACGGTGGAAGAATTGATGCAGGATGTTTGAAGAAGTGGATTCTCAGAATCAGCAGAATGAGCAGCGGGGTTGAGGAGGTTTATGGAGGTCTGACCAGTGTTGGGGCTCACGGCTTCAGGCATCTTTTCCGAAACACCGGGGAACTCTGGGGACTTGGCCATCTGCTGCCATCGGCTGCTGCAGTAATGTTTTTTGTGCACTAGATAATTGTCCAAATTATTGAATGTTATGTTACACTCAAAACAAGTAGCCCCCTTGGGCATCAAGGGGCTGTAAATTACCGGAGGGTAGCTACTACTGCCGTGCCTCAGTCGCCGATGTACCAGCTCAGACATCTTGGCTAAGATCTCTGAAGCCTGAGGGACCATTGTGATGTCTTGGGGAAAAGCAAACTGAGATAGGAAAGGGCCCACGGGGAAAGAAGGCCCAACACTAGGCTGAACTGGAGATGAGGCGAGTCTTGGACTAGAGGGCTCAGACTTTATTTTTGTGTAGGAAAAGCTCTGTTTATTTGTCGTAGGCGGTATCTCCGGTCTCTGGGTAGTGAGAAAGAGCTGAGTCTTTTTCTCACACTTGTCCAGCTCTGTGTCAGAGCTCGCATCTTTAGTCTGCATGGCCTTTTGGCTCTGGGGGAGTTCGCTTCTGGTCAACAAGTCTGGGGCTGGCTGTAGGCTGTCTTCGGTTCCACTTGGAGAGTGTTCCATATCACTTTCTCTGGGAAGTTTGCCTCCAGGGACATGGAGCTCCTGGTGCTGCAATAATTCCCTCTGAGTCTGGAAGCCGAAGTGGCAGTGATTGCATCGGAAGGCAGCTTGAGTGAGATGGGAGAACAGGTGTTGGTGGAAGCCGATCACAGAATCAGCAGTGTAGCTACAGACGGTGCATTTTAGACTAGCACCAGGGGGGAGGAATTCTTCCATTTTCACTCCTGGAGAGACATACAAAATAAGACCACTGAGAACCACACGCATTGGGTTTTTTTAATGATAAAAACCTTTACAGAGCAGGAATGAATTGAAATCTTTCAGAATCTCATGTGTGACATTAGCTATTTTCTTGTGATATCTTTTGCCAGGTGTCATCAGGGTAATAATACCTCATAGTTTCCAGAGCACGTCCAAGTGTATTATCAGATCACAGTGGGACAGTCTTCATTGTCTCCATCTTACAAGTCAGGAAACAGATTCAAGGAAATCAAGGGAATTGATTATGGCATTAAAGCTATTAAATGATGGAGCCATGCCCAAACCTCAGATTTTATAATTTCTAATCCAAGAACCTTCTCATTACAACTGTATACTCTACATTAGACAGAAGGAGGCATACATTAGAGTTGATATTGATAACCTGTGTGCAAATCAAATAACCCTCTGTGCACTAGATTAGATATTTATTCAAAATAATCCAAGTAGGAACCATTTGGTAAAGTAATTAATAACCTCCTAATTTATCTTTGGTACAAATCTGGAATTTTATGTGTTAATTTTGCTGAACATGGTTTATCTCTATCCAAGGCTGATATTCAGCTGGTAGGTACCAGTACACTAATAACAGTCATTGAGGATCGACATCCGTGTTGACTGAACACAGCCTGTTCCTGGTCAGTTATAAAATATTTTGAATATCACCAATTACTGCTGAGGAAACCTTATTGTGAGGTTGTGATTTATAAGAAATACATATTTGGTTATTCATATATGTTAGGTCTTTGACCAGGCTTCCTGGCTCACAGCTCCTTAAATCCTTAGAATTTCCTGTGATAAGAGTAATAAAGGTGTTTTTGTTCTGTTAATGAAGCGACTTTTGGAAAGCCCTTTGGTTACCTAAGGGTGGGGCTGCTTGCCAGGAGAACCAACCTTGTAATTCGAGGGCTTTAACTTTTAGTGCCCCCTCCCCAAACTCTGGAGATTGAGTTTAATTGCCAATAGTCAATGATTTAATCAATCCTGCTTATGTACTGAGCCTCCATAAAAACTTGAAAAGATGGGGTTCAGAGAGTTTCCCAGTTGGCTTCAGGAGAGCGACAGGCTAGGAGGGGGCAAAGAAGCTCCTCATACTTTGCCCCATACCTTGCTCTAGGCATGTCTTCCACCTTGCTGTTCCTGTCATTACCTCTTATAATAAATCAGTAATCTAGTGGGTAAATGGGTCCCTGAGTTCTGAGAGCCACTGTAGCAAATTAATTGAACCCAAAGAGGGGGTCTCATCAACTTCTGATTTACAGCTAGTTGGTGGAAGCACAGGTAACAACCTGGGCTTTCTACTGGCACCTGAAGTTAGGGCAGGGGGCTGACCCCT
The DNA here is from genome assembly GCF_011100685.1 of Canis lupus familiaris. NCBI lineage: Eukaryota > Metazoa > Chordata > Mammalia > Carnivora > Canidae > Canis > Canis lupus. The sequence goes on along the minus strand of NC_049234.1, from coordinate 7,003,395 downwards.
TAATTTGGAGACTCTGATGCTGTCTCCAGGTGATAGTATCAGAATTGAGTTAAATTGTAGAACACCCACTTGATATCTGGAGGATTGCTTGGTTGTTATGGGGAAAACTCATCTCCTTATGTATGGGAATTGAGATCTGGACACTTTCACTCACTAAGGTCAACTCTGGTTCCCATTTGTTGGTCGATGGCTAAATCATGTATGGCTCATGCTCTCTGCACTTTTTTTAAAAAAAGATTTTATTTATTTATTCATGAGAGACACAGAGAGAGACAGAGACATAGGCAGAGGGAGAAGAAGCGGGCTCCTCGCACATGGAGTCTGATGTGGAACTCGATCCCAGGACCCAGGATCGCGACCTGAGCCAAAGGCAGACGCTAACCACTGAGCAACCCAGGTGCCCCTCTCTGCACTTTTGACAAAATTGAGAATTGCCTTTTTTATTTATAAGCTGAAAATATGGTAGAAAAAAAAAAACAGTCCTATAGTAATCAAAGGGGACTTCTTACTCTTGTCTCCTTTTCTCCTTAACTGATCCAGTGCTTATTTTTCTATTTAGTTGAAAGATCATCTCTGTTTTTGTTTTGTGAATGGCTGGCTACTCACCATGGGACAACAGACCCGTATCTGATTCCTCTGCTTTATCACCTACATAAAGATAGCTCATTTGTAGGGAAAGGGAAAAAAAATAACTGGAAAAGAAATTGCCTATTTTTATAGGTTCCAAGACAAAAGCTTATACTGTACTAGGGCACTGGGGTTGGAGCTGGCTTTTTTTAAAGTTCAGCACCTATTTCAGTTTTTTAAATTATTCAACTCAAGAAAAAACAGTAAAGGGAATCACCCAGAAGCACCTTCTAAGTTTTGTGTTATGGGTCCTAAAGAACTGTGATGCTCAAATCTTGTTTGTCCTGTTCAAAAATGTTCCTAGAGGTATCAAGAGTTAATATAGTTCTGTACATTCGATTAACTTAAGTTCCTTAAAAATATAGAGATGAATTAGAATGCTATGTGATCCTACTAACAATAACTGGGCATATAATTCTAAAGTAAAACCGAACAGTTGCCACCTTGCTGTTAGAGTGAGCTTAAAAACAAAACTATTTGTTTTTTAGCCTAATTTTTCTTAAGGAATTTAAAAACATACTAACAGTGGTTTTATATCATAAACTAAGCATAAATCACCTAAGCTGTTATGCATGCTCTGGAAGTCAAGAGCATTTTATAGATTCATATTTAAAAATTAATTTCTCTCAAGTATGATTTTAATTGGATCTATCAAAATAACAGTGTTATTTCAATTCAGCAAATACTTATTTTTATGTACCTACTATTTATTGCATACCACGTGGGAAATAGTATGGTCAGTTTGCAAAGATCACTTGACACTTAAATCAATGAATACTAATAACAATATACAAAGGGTATTGAGACTTTATTTCTGAAATTGTACTGTTAAAAAAAAATGATTTGGCCTGCAATCTGAGTACTGTAATTGTTTGGAAAGAATTAAGATCCAAGTTCTTTTAGTAGAATACATATAGTGAGTATAAGTGACCTAAAATAACAATCAGCTAGTCCAGCAGGTCTGATTTTGACTTTAAAAATCAATATAGTTGGATAGATGTAGAATTATATATATTTACATATATGAATATATGGATGTATGCAGAGAAAGAATACAGTCTCCTGAAGCAAAAGAAGAAACAAGGGAACCACTTACCACTGTGTGAATTCAGGTGCATTTCTAGTGCTCGGGCATTTGAAAAGCTCTTGGTGCACTGTGGGAAGGGACACAGGCTGGAAATCTGAGGAGCACTGTCTTCATTTTCTTCTGACACTGGGGCAGCTTCTCTTTGCCTCCCACTGCAGTAGTACATCAAATGGGCTTGCAGATTCCTCTCACTCCGATACCAGATGCCACAAGATTTGCAAGGAAATATATCCTCTGAAGGTGAAAACACAGGGACACATTAGCTGCTGCCCATTTGGAACCAACCCTGGGTAAAGCGACATTTCTTTCAATCTTTCTCAGAGACTGCTCTCAGGTTCTGAATTAGGCAACCAGACAGTGATGAGTACAGTCTTGTCCCACAGCACAGGACTAAGCTTTTAAAGAAATGTTATACCCAATGCAATTTACCTTCCCACAGACATTTCAGAAAGTGGTATTGTAGGAGGCATCGACATTAAAAGCACAGGAGATTAATTTTAAGTTGTTTACAATGTATTTATGGTTTAGAAAAATGGGCATGTATAAACAGCAATGCGAATCAGCTTATCTGATTGACTAAAAGGTAAGGATCTGAGAGCTGAACTAAAGTTAGCCCTGATACCAACTCCTGACATCATTTTTCATTTAATAATTAATTATGGGATGCCTACTATGTGCTGGACTCTATGTGGAGTTGGGTATAAAACAAAATGAAAGACCAAAAGGCTGTCATTAAGGGTCTTACAGTCTCCTGGGGTTGAGGAATAAGTAGTCAGATAATTACATTAGGCTACAATGACCATTCTGAGGCATCTGAGGAGTGCTTTGGGTGGGAGGAGAGACTAGAGGGGTGGTGAAAGGACTGGAGGAAGTACAAGGTCAGAGAAGGATTCATAGGGAAGATAATGACATGCTTTAGCTGAGTTGTGAAGGATGATATTCAGCAAGTCAGGTGAAGAGGGTTGGGTCTTCCTAGCCAAAGGCAGAGCCTTGGGGAAGGCATGGGAGCCTGAGAGAGGGACTGGGTGAAGGTTGGAGGCTATTCCAGGCATGAGGTATGATGGGAGACTGGAAGAGATAAGGTCGGAGGAGACAGGAGTAGATGATCAAAGACCCCACAGGTTCTCTTAAGAAGTTTAGATTTTTATCTCGATGATTATGGAGAATCATTGAATCATTTTAAGCAAGAGATGGGCAAAATTAGATATTATAGAATCTTAACAGTAGAGTTTTTAAAGGTAGTGAATTTGGAAGGAAGACATGACTGGGAGAAGGCAGCTGCAATAAGCTAAGTGAAATATGACAGAGTTTGAGTTGTAAGTCACACTAGGATATGTATTTTTTATGTATTTACTCATGGAAAATTTCTCCATGTTACGTTTTCCCCCTTTATCTATTTACAAGTAAGGAAACTGAGATTAAGCAACTTGCCATGGGTGAACTAGGATCGGAACCTAGTGGGGACACTCTTCCAGATCAGTGTAAGGGGGCCACAGAGGAAGAAAAGTCATATTGAGGAAGTAGAAGTGACTAGGAGAGATGACAACTACTTTGCAATTAGATGCTAGAGTGGAAGGTAAGGTCTCTTCAATGCCCAGGCTTCTTGTTAGCATTTCTTTGTATTGGCTTCATTCATCTCTATAGAGAGCAGATGACAGAGTCCAAGCAAGGACAGGTATAGGTGACCAAACCTGACTCAGTGTTGTGCAAAGCTGGCAGTTTATAGTGAAAAGAACACCAATCAGAGGGACGCCAGGTAACACTGGAAATTGGGACTAATCCAGGCAAACTGAAGGCATAGGGCCGTGTTAGATATGTGGGACTAGATATTTCTGTAAGAAATACAGAGGGACTACAGACTGTTAATGTGGATGAGAACTAATCGCTGATTGTCAAATAAAGGTATAAAACTGCAAAAAAAAAAAAAAAGACATACAGAGGGACATGGGAGAGGCAATGGCAGAGGTCTAAAACTCAGAAGAAACAGCTGTGTGTAAGGTTTGTGGATGGTTAATACATAGTTGGTGATGGAGCCCATGATGGTGAAGGAGATGGCTCAGGGAGAGTGCGTTGAAGGGGTTAAGGAGAAAACTGAGGACCAAATTCTAGTGGAGAAGTAAGGATAGTAAGCACAATACAGGTTTCAAAATAAAATTTAATTACAAAAGTATATGCTACTGTTTATCATTTAGCTCTTCCCATCCATACATGATTCAGAGGGCCATATTGCGGGTGTCCATTTAGACAGGATGAGTTTTAAGTGATTATCTCATTTCAGAATGAGATCAAAGGCTGTATGCATCTATGCTGATTTATTTGGCATCAATAGTTATCCTGCTACAGAAAGCAGAGTATAATCTTAAATATAATTAAAAATAACATTCACACTTTGGAGCTTCACAATAATATAAGGTATCCCTAATGTCCCTGGTAAGAGAAAATCCTTTTGCCTCAAATTCACGTTGGGCCAGTGTTATTTCAAGTAACTGAATCAAAGGAAAGATCCAGTAAAAGAAAATAACTATATTTATATTAAAGAGATCCAAAAATATTACCTTGGGTTGGGTACACTGGATCTAGTGTCTGGATTATAGAGTAATGCCAGATATACCTAAGAATTTCTTTAAAGGCTACTGTGACAGCAAGAACATAATTATTCTTGAATATTTATCTATTTTTAAAATATCAAGACATCTTTATAGTATCTGTATTTTTGCCTCATTAGAGTCTTAGGAATTTTTAGGGACCTTTTTGATTAAATGCAATACGTCATTCACTCCTGGCTTTGGAATCTACTCTCCTCTGAATATGTGACTGCTATTCGTGTTTTCTCACAGAGCTAGATGAAAGCAGAGCCGAGTCTAGAACTCAGACCTGGAGACTCCTGGACCATTGATTTTTTTTTGTCACATAAAGTGTCACTTTGTGTGCTCAAGGAATACAAACTAAGTTCACTCGTCATTTTAACAAAATATAATCACAGAGGCATATTTGCAAGAGCACATTTTTAAATTCTCCATATATATATGGAATTCTCCAGCTTATATGTATTTTTCTTTATTTTCCTAAGGTTTTCTTTGTTTGTTTGTTTTTGTTGTTGTATTAGCTGATGTCTTGATGTCTTGATTTACCCAGGCTCTCCTTCCTCTTTATTAATATTATAATCAATATTTGATTTCTTATATATTCCTTTTTTAAAGTTTTTAACTCTATAGCCCTTACGAAATACCATAGTTATTCTATTAAAGAAGCATCCATGAAAGCTATTTGACCTCTCACAGCTAAGTAGCCTTGAATGTTGTTCAACTAGTTTAGAAAGTCAGTTTTTTTTGTGTGTGTGCATGACATTCAAGAATCCAACCTGAAATGAATGAATTGAAGTGTTCTTTTCATATTACCCATGAGAAGCCATCGCAGATACACACACACACGCGCGCGCGAGCACACACACACGCTTAAAGTTGGAAGATAAAATGAAATCACAACACTGGAGAAAAAAGTCTGTCCCTGGTTGCCTGTCAGTAGACATTTTTTTTCCTCCCATAAATACCCATCAGCACTACAAAGCTATTGTACTGGGCTATTGCACTCGGCACTTACTATTGACAATAGCTGTAGGCAAAATAGAAGCCATGGCAGCTTGCTGGGGAAGCAGCTGAATTGAGTCCAGCAGGCGTGCAGGGTACATCCCTTCTGCAAGAGTCATCTGACTGGCAGCTTGTAGCCTTGAGTCAAAATCCACCACAAAGGCAATTAGCTCTTCACCCTCAGAGATGGCCTTCGTCGTTGTGCACCAAAGCTGACCCCCTATTAAGAAGAGAAAGGAAAGAGGGAGAGAAAATTGACATAGGATGCTCGAGCCTCTGTACACTGGGTTGATGGCAAGAACATCTCAGGTTTTCACATCACTTTCCACTGGGGTGGAGTGTCTGATGGAGACAACAGCTGTACTCCTCTTCCCTCCGAGGTGGAAAATCGTATTCCTTGCATTAAATGAACTGTTCAGTGACCAATAGTAAGAGAGGACTAAGAACCAAGAATAGACATTAATCTGTGGAGAGTTTTGTGAACCGTTTGCCATCTGAGGCTTGCCTTAATCATTAACCAGTCTATTACATGGTCCCATGCTTACCGAGAGGCATGGTAGGGATCCAACTGCAGAATTTCTTTCAGGTGAGCCTTTGAAGTTACTTTTTCTGTACCTTATAGAAGAAGTTATTTCTTCCTCCCTCCCTCTCTCCCTCCCTCCCACACTCTTCTTCCCAAAATACCTACATGTCTAAAACAAAACAAAAGTACACGAAAGCTCCTAAAATCTAGGAAGTTAAAATGACAGTTCAGCTAGTTTTGCTCTCCTTATGTCTGCTGCCATTTTTTTTTTTTTTTTGCTTAGTGATCTTTACTTATATAATATTCCTTATAATGTGGCTTCTTTATCTCCATATACCCTGATTGAACTTCCTGAAAAGAAGATATGGCACAGATCCCTTTCAAAAGGCTTATTTAAATAAAGATTTGTTTAAATGAAAAGAACTCTTTCTTCAAATAGTAAGATATATACTCTGGCTCTGCACTTCAAATGATCACGTGTGGTGCATTAAAAAGAAAATTAACTATGCAAGTACATCTTCTAATGTATTGGAACTGTGATAGCGTACGCTCATTTATTTAACATGTTTAGACAGGCAAAGCACTTATATTTTGTTATCTACACTCTCAGACCTAGATATGTATCCTATATAGTTATGCCTGAAATAATGTGGCATACTTGATATGTTATAAAGCTTTTTTTCTCATTGTATATATATTGCAAAGCTATATATTGTACTCATTAAACGAGCAAAAATTGTACCCATTCTGATAAGTAATATTGCTCTGTTTATCTTTCGGCATAACTGTCTCTTCAACTGCACTTCATTTTCCCCATCCTTAAATAGATCATAGTTTTTAAACAACTTGTGGTAAAAATATGCTGGAAAAGATAACAACAGCACACGATATGGCTGAGTTGCACAGAAGAATCGGGACACTTCCAGAGAGACCTCAGACAGTTAATTACACCAGCTGATTACATTTTAAAGGTAAGCAAACAGAGCACCATCCACGACAGTACCTGTTTGTGAAAAATAAAGCTAAGTTTACCTATCTCGAATTTGTGTGAAAGTTGCAAAGTAAAACCCAAAAGTACCGAAAGTGAAACCCAAATATACCAAAAGGCTTGGAAAAACAACTTTTTTTTTCACTTTGACTCTAACGGATCTGAAAGCATCCCAAGTTTAGCAAAATTGAAAAACAGATTCGCTTTGGCGCTGACTTATTTATTTACACGGATAGAAGCTAAACAGCATCTTTGTGGAAGCAGATGAGCACAGAAAAGTGCTAAGTGGCGGTGTGCCTGCCAGTGCGGATTCTTCCCCCCGGAAGGCTTCTGCATTCAGCAGCTATGCCTCCTCTGATGTACATACAGATCCAAACTACTTACAGCTGTAGACAAGGTAATCATTTGCACCTTATCTTTCCTCTAGGGTATAGTTTATTAAGTGAGTCTTTGTAATAGAGAGGTGGGGCGGGCAGAGCAAGGCGCGACAGTTCTGGTTTACTTCATAGCCTGCTTTTTCAGAGTCCCTGGATTTCAGTGATGAACTGAGATGACTTGCATTATTGGTAATATGTTACCCCTTTTGATACATTTACATTTTTGGTAAATCCAGCTGTGGGTATATTTCACAAAAGGGAAAGTTTGGACTCCAGTTCCCAGGAGAAATTAAGATTTTAGAGAAGGTACCACTCATAGCTAATGTCTATCCCAGCAGTAAACTATGTTGCAGGATGACTCGGAGTACCTGTGCTCAAACTCTGAGCCAGAATGATCCAATAAGTAAATAAAAGAAAACTTAGGCATATTAAGTGCAATGAAAATTAAGCAAAAAATGATTTTTTCTACATGATTAAAGAGCCTGGCAATTATGATATATGTTTTTCGACATACTGAATAATGTTTCATATCTTACTATCCTTATCATTTTATCTTATTTTATGGTTTAGTCAGAGCATATCCTTTAGAAAGGCTGAATTAGACTGAAAATGTACCGTGTAGACTTGATGAGGAAGTCAGTTGTTTTAGGATTTAATCTCTCAAATCGTTCATTCATCAGCTATTCATTGAACTCCCTGCTGTGTGCCAGGCGGGCTCCAGGGCTTCACAAACAATTAGAATGCACACATACAGACAGATGAATGACAATACCACATGGTGGGTGTCACCCCCTAAAGCCCAAAACAATGTGGAGGGAGAAACTGACACTTCTTGGGAGAGTCAGGCGAGCTATCCAAGGTGACTTTTTTATTGACTCATGACAAATAAAGGCAAAATAGCAGAAGTATGTGTAGGGGGACCTGACAGGTCAATCATCACTGGCAGAGAAAGGGGCATGCATGGAAGTGTGGAATTATGTGGGATTGATTGGTTCTGATAATGGTTCAGAGGCCACCTTGCTGGAGCGGGGGTGCCTGAGGGAGAAAGTGTTGGTCACAGGCAGGGGTGTGCTTGCACCAGCCTATACTGGATCATAGGGCACAATGCCCAATTGTCAGGAATTTTATGTGCTAGTGGGTATCACACTGGTAACCTGAAATCAGTCCGCCGTGGTGAGAGTTGCAGCACCTGCCACATTACATATCAGGGCCTCCTCCCCCAAAAAAGTTTAGAGCAGGGCAAGACAGCTTTGAAAGTAACATAAAAACAGTTGTGTCTGGCTCGTCATGGTGGGGAGATGGCATACATTTATTTGAGTGAATAAATGAACACATTTTTGAAAGAGGCTTTTCTCTCCCAGAATAAAGATCTTAGGGTAATGAGGCCAGTAAACTGGGAGGGGTGGGGAGGAATGGACAGGACATGTTACCCCAAGGGCCATTTAAAGGCTGTTGTACTAGGTAAATTGTGAGGGAGAAAAGGGCCAAGTTCAAAAGAAAGAACTGGGCTGATTTCCTGAAATGAAGAAGAGAAAGGAGGCTGCTGAAAATAACAGAAAGGTCCTGGTCTGGGAAACTAGACGGCAGCGATGCCATCAACGAGGCAGTAAAGCTGGTGTAGTAACAGTGGTACTACACAGACAACAAGACAATTTTATTAATTATGAGCACTTTCTTTGGACCTAATAGGCTAAGTGGTTTATGTATTTCATCTGTTTTAATCCTGTCAATTATTCTGTGAAGTGGGTGATATTTTCCTCATTCTTAAATTGAGAAAATTGAAGCCGAGAGAGGTTAACTAACTTGCCCAAAGCGATGCACATGGCCAGTGGCAGATTCATGATTTAGACCTCCGTCTGTCTGACTCCAAAGACCAGGTGTGCCTGTTTCTTGTATGTATGTGAGTTTACGTGCATGCGCAGAAATCATGCCTTTTGCTTTGAAAATGTAAAGTCTGAAGTCCCTGAGGGGCTTCAGCATGAATGTATCTAGGAGGCAGTTGGAATTTAGAGGAGACATAAGGCTGCAGGGAAAAAAAAAAAAGATTTTGGAAGTCATCAGCACATTCTAAATGACTGTGGATGCTCTTTGCATTGATGTGGTAATGCAGGAAGACTACAGAGTGAAAAGAAAAGAAACAGATTGAAATTTGGAGAATCTCAACAATTAAGATATGAGTAGAGGAGAACGGATTATTTAAAGATATAGAGAGCATGTATTTAGAAAAGTTATAGAAGAACCAAGAGAATAGCACCGCAACAGTCAAGAGTTGGCTCTTTGACACTGTTTGGCTGATTTTGGTGAATTTAGAGCATTCAACCTTAGGAAGTCATTTACAGGGAGAGATATATGTCAAGAATTGTAACATGGTTTTAATCATAGATCCCAGTAAGACATTCCAAGGGTGATTGCTGGTTGGGGATGTAATCCCATCTGCAGGGAGAATGGACAATGGAACTGCACTGCCAGGGCTTAGATTTGGCTCTGCCACTTACTGTGTGATTTCAACTTATCACCTAAGCATTCTGCAGATCAGTTTCCTCATTCTTGGAAATGGGAATGTTGATAGTAGTACTGAAGTCATAGTGTTATTTTGAGGATAAAATAAGCCAATATTTGTGAAAGCTTAAGAACTGACATATAAGTGCTATATAATTGGCAATGAGTATCCTTTTCATTTGGCCTGGTTGAGACTATTATTCTCATTTCTCAATGTCCTGCCAAATCCAAGAAAACGAATCTCAACAGAAAGAAAAGAGAAGCCTGTGGATTCCATGAGCAAATGTATCTATGCTTCACTGGAGAGAGCGAACCCATTTTGGAAAAGAAGACTAAGGCTGCATCCATTCATGAATCACATACTGTATCTTAACAAGTTAGAAATAGAAATAGTTTCTAGCACTGACATGGGACTGAGGCAGCAGAAGAACCAGTTTCCCACCTTCAGGTTTTTGGAGCTAAGGTAGATATGGTCAACTCTATATCTACCTTAATTGAATATAAGGCCTTACTTAGTATTTGTCTTAAGGAACAATCTGAGTGCATGCAAATGTTAAATCACGCTGATACTTATTTTGGTGTCTTCATTCTACTGACCTCATGTGCAATGGAAACAAATCAGAGAATGTTACATTGGCTTTTATTTTTTTAAAAAAGATTTTATTTATTCATGAGAGAGAGAGAGAGAGAGAGAGAGAGGCAGAGACATAGGCAGAGGGAAAAGCAGGCTCCATGCGGGGGGGGGGGGGGGGGGGAGGGGGCTCAATCCCAGGACTCAGGGATCACACCCTGAGCCAAAGGCAGACGCTCAACCACTGAGCCACCAAGGTGCCCCTGTTACATTGGCTTTAAAATAAGAACATCAGGGGAATCCCTGGGTGGCTCAGCAATTTAGCGCCTGCCTTTGGCCCAGGGCGCGATCCTGGAGACCCGGGATCGAGTCCCACGTCGGGCTCCCTGCATGGAGCCTGCTTCTCCCTCTGCCTGTGTCTCTGCCTCTCTCTCTCTCTCTCTCTCTCTCTCTCAATCTCTCTCTCTCTCTCTCTCATGAATAAATAAATAAAATCTTTAAAAATAAAATAAAAAATAAAATAAGACTATCACTATCAAAAAAACAAAAACAAAACCCAGAAAATAACAAGTACTGGCCAGGATGTGGAGAAATTGTACACAGCTGGTGAGAAAGTAAAATGGTGCAGCCACTATGGAAAACAGTATGGCAGTTCATTAAAAATTAAAAATATAATTAATTTATGTTCAGCAAATCCACTTTTGAGTATATACTCAAAAGAATTGAAAGCAAGGTCTCTAAGAGCTATTTGCACACCTATGTTCATAGCAGCATTATTAAAAATAGCTAAATCATGGAAGCAACCCAAGTGTCCACTGAAAGATGGATAAGCAAACGGTGGTATATACATAACAATGCAATATTCAGCTTTAAAAATGGAGGAAATTAAATAAAAATAAAAAGGAAGGACATTCTGACAAATGTTAAAATACAGAAGAAATCTGAGGGCTTTATAAGTGACATAAGCTAGTTACAAAAAAAACCCCAAATATTGCACGATTCTGATTCCACTTACAATAAGGTAAGCTACTTGGGTATTCAAAATCAGAGACCAAAAGTAGGCTGGGGAGGCACAAATGGAAAGCTATTGTTTCATGGATGTAGTGTTTCAGTTTTGCAAAAGGAAAAGGGTTCTGAAATTGGACCACGGTGATGGCTGCAGGACAATGTGAATGTACTTAATGCCATTAAACTGTACACTTAACAGTGGTTATGATAGTAGATTTAATGTTATATATAATTTACCACAATAAAAAAATCGGGAAAAAATAAGAGCATTGTATTTTCACTAAAAACCACCACTGCGAATCTCGAACATTTACACAAGTTTTTTTAGCCACAGCTAAAGATAGGAATCTGACTTTTATAAAGTGCTTTCCATAGGAGATGGTTTAAAACAACAGAGTAAGGTCACTTCCCCTTTCAGTTTTCCTAGCAAATATATGTTAACAAATAAAGCATCTTGAAAGTTCAATCCCTAGAGGGATGAAGTTGCTGCTAAGATGGAGTTGACTGTATTTGGCCACATTAACTGCATTCATTTGAATGAATCTTGGATCCTTGTGTAGATTTGAAAATTGTGAGTGATATAGCTCCTGATGATTTTTACAACTTGGATTTCTGCTTGTGTTCAGAGCACCAATGGAGCCGTTACTGTTAACTCTCTCTGGATATGGAATTTAAGGATGTTTTCTATGGCTTTTATATGCATAGTGTGCTTAATGCCACCAGATTTAAAGCAGGTACATTTTTAATATATGAATCAAAACTAATGGCATATTGATCTGAAAACAAATAGAATTATGTAAAGGGGTGGGGCACATATGTGGCAATAATAGATATGCTTAGTTGATAAAACTCACGGCTTTCTTTGCACAGGCAATGAAGAGCAAATGATCTTGGTGAAAGGGATTACATGTTAATAATACATGGCTATCACCTGAAGTCCCTGAAAATGTATTTGTCCTCTGTGCAAAGATGGACAAGAAACAGTACTTGACTGGTCAGTGGGTAAAAAACTTTAGTTCTGGTCCTGATTTGATGATTAGTTACTGAGTGATATTGGAGAATTGCTTTACCTACCTCATATAAAATGACAGCTTTAGGCTAGACAACCTGTAGATGATTATCATCAGGTTATGGGCAACTTTTTAAGCTTCTATGACCAACATGCTAATAATAGTAATAATCACACATTTATTAAGTGGTTTCTCTGTGCTACATAGGTGCTAAGTGCTTTGCATGCATGTATCTTAATTTCTCCGAAGAAAACAGTAAGGTGGATTTTACCTATGCCCATTTTACTGTGACATTATGAGTCTGAAAGTGTAGGTAAGGTGTTCAAGGTCACACAGGTAGAGGGGAATTGGAGGAAGGGAGGGAGGTATGAAGGATGGGATTTGGACAAGGCCATTTGGCTCTAGATGCTGTACTTTGGAAAAACCAGGTGTCCCAGAGGAGTCAGTGACCTCCGATGTTCGCTAACTACATTGTGCCATACTTGATCACTAAGTTTTTGAGCAATGAGTGCAGTTATCTCTCCAAATAAAAAATGAGATGGTTCACTTTATGAAACAGCATCAAGAGGATTACACAGTGATGAGATATAACTGTTAAGTGCATAGCCAGGATCTGGAGCATAATGTCCATATTTGTCAGGTGGAAGTAACTCCAGGTTACCTTCTAATAAGACTAACACATAATTAGAATAGCTAACACTTAGAAAGCACTTACTGTGTGCCAAGTGCTATAATAAACATTTCACACATATTAAAGTCACTTGGTAGTATTAAATACAAATGTAGCCTTTGCCCAACTCCCTATTTCAATTACAAGTTGAGCTGGACTCTAAAGGGCATCAAAATTGCACATAACCATGGAGCACGACTTGGCCATCTTAACTACACAGTCAATTCACCTGGGAGCTCTTAATCAACACTTGATTTCCAAGTCCTAGCCCCAAATCAGTCAAATCAAAATCTCTGGGAGTGATGTTTGAGCTTCATTATTTTTTAGAAGCTCTCCAGAGGGCTTCAAGTGCCTCTAGCATTAAGAATCACTGGTATAAGTGTGAGCTGCCTGCGTCTGTATAGGATAGAAAGAGTGAGACACTATGAACAGAGGTCTCTTGATAATCAAATACAGAGGTCCAAACAATCCAGTAGGGAAAGTCTGAATCTCAGAAAATGGCAGCTGAAAACAGCTCTGAATTTCCCCCGTCCTCTTAATACTTGACATATGTGGGAGTGTTAAGCGAAAAGGTGAGGAAAGACGGATAAAGCAAGGATGTAATGACTTAGCATCACCTTTCAATTGAAAAAGCCAGTTAGGAACTTGGTATATTTGTGAATTACACTCAATTTTATAACATTTAATTCTTTATTACTTTGAAGGTTTGTAACTTATAATTAGGAATGATCAATCACATTGTATTCCCCCCCCCGCAAATAAAACCTGTGAAAGATCATACTGTACAAACCAGAGCGAAAAAAAAATCACATTCCTGCTGCGTGAAGTCTTTATCAAACGACATCAGGCACTAAAGCAGCTATCTGATACCTCTTTCGCTTCCACCAAATGGAAAGGTTATTTTAGGATCCTCTCTTTGTCTGCCTCTTATGCTGCAAACATAGTCACTCTTCCCCGTCTCCACACCCACACTCCACTCCCTTCACAAAAAAGGACAGATACATTCAAGGTTCCGTAGAAAGTAATAACCACTAAGACCTTGACATTCTTGAAAAACCATGTACTTACTGTTCTAAGTAATGTTTATGATCAAAGTTCCTGTGCAAACAGACATGGTTCCTAACAGGAAGCTTATAAATTTTTTTTTCATAATTGCTGTCAAAACTGCAGTGAAGTGTACTACAAGTTTCAATAATAAAGAATAAAGTCACAGTTCAAACTCGATTATATTTTGGAAATCCACGCTCCTCTTACTAGAAGCAGTGCCCTTAAATATCTCTCCATCCTGCCAAATTTTTCACTTGCACTTTTTATTATTTATGAAATCAGTGTCTGCACAATGTCATGCAGACCTCTGCTGATAAACTCTAATTAAGATTAAGACAAGCCTTTTGGAAAGGAGCCCATCATTAGCAAACATGATAAACACAAAAATACTCCCTACTTGTCAACCAGGAGCAATTCAGTAACCTAACAGTATTATCTGTTGCTAGGTTACAGAGCTGACAAAGCTTCAATTATATTGTTCGACCATACCTATAGAGTTCTGTATAAGCAAAATGTATCCAGTATAAAAGCATTTAACTTCGTCCATGCTATCTGCAATTCACGGCTTCTTACAATAGTAAAAATCAGGTTAATAATTACATAGCACGCTGAAAAATCTTTTCCATGTGTTATGTCTATACATGTTTCTTTCTAATTTATCTGTGTGATTGATAGACGCTTGCTTTGTAAAAATAAGGAAATGCAAGCAACGTGAAGCTGTAAACCTCAAGCGTGACTACATCTGGGCTCATCAAGATACGGACCTAAGCTTAGCATAAAAATATACAGCAAATTGAACCAATTAAATCACATTTAGATTTTGTATTTCTCTGCCTCAATATGTAGAAGGATAAGGAGCCTTAAGCAAATAGATAGGGATACTAGTTTGAAACTTTATTTAAAGCTAAACACACACATACACATACATACACAAATCTAACAATACAAAAGGAAATTGGTGGTTTACAGTAATTTATTCTAATGGTTTTCCTAAGCATATATTAAAAGTTGAAGTTAGTAACTTCTACTACAGACATTAAGTCATTAAGTCTTACTTGCCTTTATTAGAGATAGAATTCTAGGGGGGGAAAATCAGTGAAACAGCCTCCAAAATACAGATATTTGACAGAGGGAAAACAAAGGAAAAAAACCCACATGTGTGAAAAGAGAATGTCTATGTGAATCACACCTTTGAGACTTTACCATGGGTGGGGTGTTTTTTTTGTGTGAT
The DNA here is from genome assembly GCF_011100685.1 of Canis lupus familiaris. Classification (NCBI taxonomy): domain Eukaryota; kingdom Metazoa; phylum Chordata; class Mammalia; order Carnivora; family Canidae; genus Canis; species Canis lupus. The sequence goes on along the minus strand of NC_049234.1, from coordinate 6,988,170 downwards.
TTTCATGGAAATTTGGAGAAAAAGTAATCACATATAAATGAACCAGCATTTTTAGATAGCTCTGGCAACAAAATGTTCTATCATATACTAAATTGCTACAGCATTTTGATTTAAGATGTACAGTGATATTTCTGCATTAATCTAAAAACCTATCTCCTTCACACATGTGATATAAGATGTGTGTAAGAAGATAGTCAATTGATGATCAGAGTTTAGTTAATAAATATTACATATTGGTCTACAGAATGGTACCTCTAGGGTACACTCAAGTAAATTAAATCCTTTATCTAGGGGAATAAATGGACTGTTCAGCACACACACACACACACACACACACACACACACACAAACACAAAGGGACATTATGTTTATGGAGGTGGAGGAAACAAGGATACTTATTTGTTTGGTCATTAACTTCTTTTATTTGTACTAAATAATTTGCAAATCTAATATGATGCCTACTTGTGAAATTTAATTTTTTCATAACCGGAAAGCAATTGGTCAGAATAACTCCCTAAAAGCTAAATAATTGCCCCATTTCAACACCGTACGTGTTAATGCCTAAATCTCAAGCTTTAGACATTACCACAGTATGTATATCTATACGTAGCCACATTGTTTAATACAAATTTTATAATGAATTCAAATCCAATACTGTTGAAATTCTTGACAGTGGAGTAGTGCAAGGAATAGAACTTATAAATTATGTGTGCCCCTTCTTTGAAAACCGCTGTGGAGGTTTCTTTGTGCATTGGCAAATACAGTAGGAATATGAGGTATTGTGTGGATCCTCCTGCACAGCACCTGATAAAAGAATAAAGAGCTGTGACATATTCTTAAAACAATAGAGGAATTAAAGGGAAACAATGGGCCAGCTGCTTCATTAATACAATCAAAAGGGAGCCCAGCACAGAGGAGTCCAGATAATTAAGCATTACTCTTTTAGACCTCCTTTCTATAATAAAATTGCTTAAAAATGTATTAACTACTTCATAGTTGTTAGATAGATCTTTGCACTTGTTTATTTAAAGTTGATTAATGCCTTTTTTTCCGTATGCAGCAACATGCCAACTCATAGTTTACAATAGTTTTTTAATAAAATAGAGTGAGAATAATTGATAAAGATCTGCACAAAACACAGCAATAAATCAAAAGCATTTTGCAAAAGGTCTTTCCTGTTTTTAAATAATCTTTAACATTATTCATTTGTACTTATAGGCAATGCAGGGCATTTGGGGCCATTCAACTTTCCCATCCTGGCACTCCTGACATCTTTTTATAGAACATCCTAGCAGTTCCTGGGAAATGGGGGAAAATCAGATTTGACCAGCAACTCTGGAGTCTGTCTTTGGTATTTGGGCCAATGGAGAGAACAGATTTTTTAAAAAATCATTCTTTGCCTTTTTAATCAAGAGGGATGGACACACAGCAGAACTATTTGCCAAATGCACTATTTATCCTTCATTAACTTGATTAAAAAAACTGAAAAACAACTTTTTATGCTCTTTATGTTAAAACACAATTTATAATTTAAGATATCAAGGCTTTTATTCTTCAGCTCTTCTGTAGGCAGCCTTTCCTCTGATGTCAATAGAACATTTAATTGCTTAAGAACTGGAAAATTGGGAACTGGGGACTGTGTGCTGAATACTGAAGTGACGATAAAAACTATACTCTCGTGTTTTAAGGAAGCTTCTGTGAACCCAACATTAAAATTACAAACTTTACTGAGCCATGTGGTCAGTTTAAATAAGGTTGATTCTATTCTGATGATTTTAGGATCTTAATTGAGAAAGTGAGATCGAATTAGAACAGGAGTCAGGGAGATAAATGAATAGACATACTTAACCATATTTCTGAGATTAAGAGAAGAAAGATTCTGCTTTTACACATGTTACATATGATTTCAAATTTATCAGCTGGAGTCATATTTCCGAAGATCTTCCTGTATTGGGTCTATATTTTAGAGGATAGGGAATATCTAATTCCAGCTATGAAACCTGGCTTCTGGGTTCAGGAGCTAGTTTCCTATCAGATTAATAAGTTTTCCTCGAATATCAGGAAATAAAAACATATAAACTAACAGTCAGCAGGTACAAATGAAAATGACTACTTTAGGAGCTACTATACATGATTATTTGAATATTTTGTATTTTGATGAAGCCCACAAAATTTACTTTGTTTGGGAAATATAAAGGTAAATATGAGTTGTTTTTAGACTTATGATCTAGTGAATCCTTCCAAGGATACATCTTGAAAGTCTCAGGTTTATAAACTATGTCTTTACAGCAAAGCAAACTACTGGTAAATGTTCATAATGCTGTAATGTAAAATCATTAAAGTACGGCACCCTCCTTCAGCAAGTATTCTGGAAATAAGCTCAATATCATCTGTGAATTATTTGTCATTTCAAACATTATATGATGTGTTATTTAGCATAAATTCAACAAATATTGGTCTTAGCAGAACTCAGAAACATGAACACCTTCATTAATTTCAAGGAATTATCTGTGTGGTCAATAGGAAATACTATCATCCTATTTTATAGATTTTTATTTTATTTTTTTTAAAGACTTTATTTATTCATGAGACACACACACACACACAGAGAGAGAGAGAGAGAGAGAGAGAGAGAGGCAGAGACACAGGCAGAGGGAGAAGCAGGCCCCATGCAGGGAGCCCGATGCGGGACTCGATCTTGGGACTCAATCTCAGGACTCCAGGATCACGCTCTGGGCCAAAGGGAGGTGCTCAACCGCTGAGCCTCCCAGGCGTCCCAGATTTTGATTTTATAAAGAAGCAAAGCCAGCATGGTTAAACCAAGGTGTTTCCTAAACTCTTCTATCACATAGGACATTCCCCAATGCAAACTTGTAATAAATTTTTGCTAGAGCTTTTAGCTCCTTGGCATATATCCTCTCCACAGAACTTATTATTTTTCTGTAGGAAAATTTCTCCTATGGAGATAATTTCTTTTCCCTTTTTTAAGAAGCCCATGAAGTTCCCTTCAAAAAAGTGAACAGTGTCCTTGTGGGCAGTTCTAGATTTCTGTCAAAGTGTAGGTACAGAAAGGTTTGCCCCCTGATTAAGAAGGCATTGAGAACTGCCTGGAAGATTTTCTCAACTACTGTGCTGGAAGTCACGTCAGTCACAACATGCTGGCTTTAGGCAAACTGATATGCTGTTTCTGTGGGATTTCATCAGGAAAGGTCTGCTCATGGAGTCTTTTCAGCATTCCTGTGTTTGTGCTCTGGTCTAAGATGTGCTGTGTCACGGCTTTGCAGGAGCTCGCAGTGGTGTCATAAGGTAGCCCATCTGATGGTCTGGCTGCCTGGCCATCATGATTTTAAATGGCTAGCCAAGAGGTGACATTACACCCCAAAGGCGATCTGTCAAAATTCCGCTTGCAGCTGATAAACTGATTACAAAGCTGCTTAAGACTCTGCTTGTAAACAAAAGCATTTATCAACTAATAATTTGCAATAAACTGATGTAACTCCCAGCTGAGCCCCTAACTGTAATTGTCTTTACCATCTGCCTATTAAAACACCATTCTTCATCAGCAATCAGGAGCAGAAGGGAGGAAATCTCCACCAAAATACACAACTTGCAAGCTTATGAATAATCTGAGTGCATTCCACACTTTCATTATGACTCGTGTGTGGGGTATGCTTCATTTTCATTCTTGCCTAGCTTGGGAATGCTCAGAAATTAGGTGGAGGGGAAAAGAAGAGCAGGGGGGATAAAAAATGAAACATTGTGCCTACTGTTCTGCAGAGGAATAAATTATCCAAGTTCATCATAGGAGGCTGTTTTTAATTTCTTTCCTCCTTCCACAGCTCTGAAATATCCATTGCAGTCTCCTGATGAAAGCCCCCCAAGCACCAGGCTGGAAATGAACTCTATTCCTTTTTCAACTTGTCCATTTCCATTACACTTCTTTGTTTTGTTTTGTCTTTTTTTTTTTTTTTTTTTTAATTCCAAGAGGCTCATTAAACTTCTCCAGGGAGTCAGTTTAAAAGTGTAGACTCCTATGAAGGGGTGTTGAAGGGCTGGCAGGCCCCTGCAGGGCCGGGTAGATGAATGAGATGAAGTGCCAAGTAGCTGGCAGGCCCCTACATTTATAGTCTTCCATTTGCCACCACCTACGATGGCTTCCATGTTCTGGTCCCCGCTAGCGTCTACAGCTACTCTGCTCAAAATCTCCTCCTAGAAGGTGGGTCTCAACAACAGTAAATTCGAATGGTCAGAAACTCCTTGTTCTTAGAAGAAATCTGCCTCTTAGGTGCTGACCAGACATAATCATGGAAAGAAGAAACTAGGAAAAAAGATTAAATTCTATTGCACTGTGTTTCTCTGGAAACCTCTCTCTGAATAGCCAACATCATTCCATGTCATTCCAACCTTTCTCAGTGTTTATTAACTTTTACTTAATTTATTCTGATTTTCTCTTCACAAAATATACTATTTACTTAAAAAAAAACACATGCTATTCATTTAATACACAAACTGCCTTCGTGTTGCTATTTTAAATGCATATAATATTTTCTCATATCTTTTGGCTACCAGAAGACGTTGCTTTTTTCAAGTTATTCCTTTATTCAGAGTACACGATATCCCCCTGTAAGACCTCATAATTCTACTGAAGGACACAATAGGCTATGTACTATGACAAACAATGAACAACTCCTATTACTAAGCTTTAAATTTTGGAGATAATAGTTCGTGTCAGGTTTTCTTATTATAACATAATTTAAATTAATGTTTATATTTTTAATTTGTTTTTCTAAAAGTTTCCCATAGGTAATTATTTTTATTTACAATCTACTATTTAATACATCAGAAGTAATAATTAATTGCCTTGCACAGGAATGATGGAAATGGACACTCAAGCATCTGTTTCATATTGTGCCTGGTCTAGAGAAGATTAATGGGGAACAATGGGTCTAATTTTCTGCCTGGGTGTGAAAGACCTAAAATGCAGGCAAAACTGCATTATTATGTTTGAGAGACATCTGGATTTGAGAGACATCAAATATTAGGAGAAAGATATGACATAGGTTTCATTTAACACAAAAATCCTCAAAGACCCTGTGTGAAATAGAGTTCTTTCTAAAATGACTATGTATCTTTCTTATCCTACCTTTGAGACTTCTGCTAAGACTGAGATTCTTTAGTCACAGGTTTTTTAAAATTAATAAGAGTTTAAGTAGCATTTAAGTATGTTGACTTTGTAACATAATTTAACATATAATTTAATGATTAAAGATGACCAAGATTAAACTTCCATGTTCATTAACTGCTTCTAAATACGCACACAAAAATGCTGGTGTAATGCTTTATTTTTAAGATCTTCTTTTATTTATTTATTTTTTATAAAGATTTTATTTATTTATTCATAGACACAGAGGGAGAGAGGCATAGACACAAGGAGAGGGAGAAGCAGGCTCCATGCAGGGAGCCCGATGTGGGACTCGATCCCGGGTCTCCAGGATCACACCCCAGGCTGCAGGCGGTGCCAAACCACTGCACCACCAGGGCTGCCCATATTTTTAAGATTTTAAATGCTTTGCACCAGATAGGTATTTTCATGTCATGCTTTAAGTGAAACTAAACTTCTTTCTTATTTGAAATGTTGCTGGGTCTCTATCCTAAGGCAAATTTTAGAATTATGATGTAACAGATTATAATGAAACACTTTCATGTGACATGAGGGAAATTTATAGTACATAGATGATTTTCTTCATGAATCTTGCCATATATATATTAATGTATATATGCCTAGTCTTGATTTCTACTGACTTTGGGTAGTTTGGTAAGAAAATAAAGTTTTGAAAAACTAATTACCAGCAGATGGCGCTCAGTGCATTCTATGAGCCCAGCCCTAAGAACAGAAAATAAGGCTTTATTTATTTAATTCTATTTTATCCTAAATATGAAGTTGCTATACCAAGCTTTATAATCCCTAAAGATTTCTGTTAATTGACTAAACAACTCTGTGGTAATTTTCAGACCATCCTTCGATGCTCATCTAAATGGCACTGCGTTCAATTCAAGTGTTCATGTGAAGATAACACAGCATAAAGATGTAACATTTTCTCCCCCAAACAGAAAAAGAACAGAAGCCTGGATTCCTGGAGTAGAACATAAACTCACCAAATGAATTTTCTGCGTAAAATAAGACAACTGCCACTTCTTTTCTTTCTTTCTTCCTTCCTTCCCTTCTTTTCTTTCTTTCTTCCTTTCTTTTCTTTTCTTTTTTTTTCTTTCCTTTTCTTTCTTTTCTTTTCTTTTCTTTTCTTTTCTTTCTTTCTTTCTTTTTCTTTCTTTCTTTCTTTCTTTCTTTCTTTCTTTCTTTCTTTCTTTCTTCTTTCTTTCTTTTCTTTCTTCTTTCTTTCTTCTTTCTTTCTTTCTTTCTTTCTTTCTTTCTTTCTTTCTTTCTTTCTTTCTTTCTTTCTTTCTTTCTTTCTTTCTTTCCTTCCTTCTTTCTTCTTTTTTGGCAGAGGCTTTTTAAATGGATTTACAAGCTACATCACAGATGTTTTAAAGTCTTCTTATAATAAAACTCTTCTAGTAGATATTTGTTGATTATTGAGACACATTCACTACCTCGGAATAATGTTATTGAGAATTACGTGTTTGTGTTGAAGAAGGAAATAGCAGCTTTGAATGGTAAGGATTACTTTATATGTGAAACTAAATAACCATGTAGAAAATCTGTCCCAATGACATTCTGTTTTTCTTTCCTATACCCCTGCCTTCCTTCTCCAAAAAAGAAGAAAACTTTTCTCTGAACTTTAAAACACTTTTCCCAATCACCATTAGGTATCTATAACCAGTGGTATTTCATTCCCTTTAATTACAATTAAAGGGTGTAAGGAATTTTATCTGAGTGTCCTTATAAATATCTCTACACTCACCTTCTCCCACATCTTACTATCATTCTGCCATTGACTGAGTGCTTTTCCCCACTTGATTTTAATTTGTCCTGGCATATGGCAAAGGTACCCACAGTCACACTACATTCTTAACCTTTGTCCTTCTTATGTGGAAGTCCTGGAGTGGAGTCCCAATTGTATAGCCACTTAACAATGAGTCTCAAACTTTAAAGATTTCAACTGTTGAATTTTTGGCAAAGTCCCATCAAAGTGAGTTGGAGAATGGGTTTGGAAATTTCAGCGGAACGATATATATAATAAGCACCATGTTGTATCCCACCATCATTTGTAAGACCTATTTAAAACAACATTTTTAGAATATGTATAATATAATGACCATATAACCTGAATACCATTTAAGAACATTTGGCATTTCTCACAAATATATTAGCATTAATAAAACAAGACATTAAAAACAAGTGCTCAGTCAACACAGTAGCACATTGTAAATTTCAAAGGAAGAAATAGGGCTCCGAGTCATTGTAACTCCACAAACAGAAAGGGAGTTGTGGCTCTGCCCAGTGCTTTGAAAATCCATCTTTCAAGGTCGGCCCTTGACAGTTGAGTTAGGAAGGGCAGTGTGGAAGGCAGGGTGGCCTCCTGCCAAGGCTGTTGCAGATGAGTGAGTGATCTTAGGGGAATGAGCTGCAAAATCTCAAATTTTTGTTCATGTGATGATAAAACCAGAGCCAAATGATTTTTCTAAGACTTGTATGGCCTTCTGTTCCATTTTATTGTGCAGTTTGGAATGATAAATTTTACTGTGCATTAATTTGCACAAAAGGGTCAATGCTATATTCAAAAGCATACCAATTGTTTTCAGCAAGATTAACAGTAAAATATGTTGTCTTGATCCCAGAATGGGTGCAAAATCCTCAGACTGGTATCATTTGGCTTTTGAAAAATATACTGTTATCACTGCCTTTGCAAATGAAGGGGAGAATGTTCTTAATGTGTCACTGATCCCTCTTAGTTGGATTCTGTTGTGACAGGATTTGGTAAAATATATTCATGTTTTATATCACATTTCATCCATCACTTTTAGGTATGAGTCTTAAGTAAAAGCAAAAAAGAACAATGAGAAGACAGTGGGGGATCCTCTTCATGGAAGCTTTCCTCAAGTACAGAACAGATCAAGATCTGAAATCTGGGGGCAGTTTAGTAAAGGGAGGAATGATGAAGAATATCACATGCAAGGGTGCAGTTTATGAGTTCATCAGGAGAATGGGCTTAGACAATGTCATGACTGCTACATGAGCACGTGTTCCTTTGTCTATCAATGGCCAGGTGAAAAACACACTCCATTCTCAATCATTTGCATTAGAGGGAGCCTAGAAGTGAGCAAAGAAAGAAGTCAAGAGTAATCTGGAAATGGGTTCCTAGAGAAAAGACAAGGAGATTGGCCCTGCTTTATGACTTTCTGAGCTGGGTGGTATTCTCTTCAACTCACTACAGCTACCTAGGTCTCTGTCAGAGTCAGGCTTTCCTCACCTTCGGAGTAGGTTTTTTATGTTTTATGTTGCTTCTTTGAATGCTTTTCATTTTTTTTTTTTTGAACAGATGCCTCAAACACTTTACTATTGCATTTCTGTCTTCAATTTATAAATGGATGTTTTTGGTTTCATGAGTCAGAGTAGCCAAGGTATCATTCAGATATTATCCAGGAGAATAGCAGAACTAACTTATTTCCTAGGTAACAACAAAAAAAAAATATCTTCTAAGGTTTAGTTATGAATTGAAAAGTGTAACTGTGAAAATAAAGCTTATTGTGTAATGTTTCTCAAGCATTTACTATGTGATCTCCTTTTTCACTCATAGTAATAGGGAGATCCTTGGACATGAGCCATCATTTCAATAGAAGTTAGATATATGTATTTTTGAGCAGAAAGTCACATGGCTCTAGTTTGGGTTACTATTTTCCTTCAGATCAATACCACCTTCTTATTATGCTCCTCCTTCTTTTCTTCTTCCTCCTCCTTCTTCTTTTGCTTTGCAAGCATTCATATGTTTACATATCTATTCTCTGTGTGGTGCAATAGTGCATCATCTGCATAGTTTACCACTCTGGCTGTCCTACAGAAGAGTAGTGCACTGAATAGTCAACTCCGTATCATAAGGAAAACTGCTAGAGGCACTTGTGAGGAAGCATTGTTACTGGCACCAAGGAAATAGCTAAGAGAAATTTGTTGGACTTGTGTAAACCTCTGCTGTAATTCTTTCCAATATTTTCATGAACCATTCTTTCAGCTCCAAATTTACTAGATCAAAGAGAGTTAAAGAACAATGTTGTCTATTCTACCTAGAGCCTGATAAAATTAAAATATAAATAAAAATGGAAACAAAAAATTAAGATGGAAAGAAGGGAATCAACCCTTTTTTCAATAAATTTTTCTTCATACAGGTAAGGAAGATATAACAGATTAAGTTATCTTTCTTTATATGTCTATTAAAATGGAAGTAACAGAAGGAGATTATTGTTGAGGATATGCCAATTTTTTTTTCTGAACACAAAGGGTCCACCAGAAGTTGAAGTATTCAATATAGCCAAAATTTTAGGGAGTGGAAGATTGCTGAAGAAGGAACTGAAAAACTCAAGACAGGGTATAATTAAAGCTTGTAAAGGATTTCAACAGAGGTAGGGTCAGGCTAAGGACAAACTGTGGTAATGTTTTATAAGCAGTGATAAGAGTAAAGACAGGCAAAGGAGATACAGCACAAAAATAAAAGTTCAAGATCAAGGCTCATTTTAGGACTTTAGCCTTTGAGAAGCAACAGAGTTCTAAAATAAGGAAAATGGCAATAAAATCAGAAACATGGATCCTGCTCCCATAACTCCCTTAACATTACCACTAAAGAAAAAGAAGAGAGGAAAGGAAGACAAGGAGAGAAGACAAATATAGTTCTTACTCTAGAAATGAACATTTATCTGAATCTTTGAAGTATTCCACAGTAGGAAGTTACACTTAGGCCAGGAAGTGACCAGTGAAGCCAAGGAGAGACCTGGGGGTATCAGAGAGAGAATCATAGGAAAAAGTTGGTTGAAATAAACTTATGATAGATCCTGATTTTTATCTTGAGTAGCTCAAGTAGCTCAACCTAGCTCAGCAGCAATGCAAGAAATCTACTTTGATTTTAACAAAGTACCATGTGCTTCATAAATGACCACTTTTCCTTTGTGGATGATTCTGTTTTTCAGAGGATATGAAGCAAAACAACATAAAACCCCCACCAAAACCACAAATTGTCCTTGGAGAAAGAAACCTGAGAATTTTTATTCCTCTTTCCAAATAAGATGTTGAAATAAGACACTTCAAGGCATGTATTTATTTTACTCCGTTGAATGTTGCTCACAAGATTGTACATATTTATGGCTGGCGGGAACCATTGAGAGCTTCTAGACCTTCTGTTAGAGTGAAGAAAATCAAGCTCTAAGGAATTGTGTGGTGGACCAAAGGGCACACAACCAGTGTGTGTGTTTGTGTGTGTGTGTCTCTAGATACACAGACACACATACATTTATATGCTGTGTTTCACAGGGGAGTAATTCATCTTCCAGGACTGCTACATAGTTCATAACCTTAATGATATAATACTGGCTAATAGTTGCTAAACTTTTACTATGATAACTCATTTTTTTCTCCAAACAACTTTGTGAGCTTGAGGTTGTTATCCATTGAAAGAAAGGCTTTCTAAATTACGGGACTAGAATCCAAGTCAGCTCACCAAAACTCTGTTAAAGCAGCCAACCAGTTAAAGAGAACACAATCAAGCCATCAGTCTAACAAACAGAAAAACTCTCATGATTGTCAATTTTGACAAAGGATCCTTATCCCTTGGGGAGAAAACCTTGATCATAGGGATGTATTTCAAGCATATAGCACTGATACAACATCATTGTTTCAGACTCTGCATCTTATAGGTTGATAATTTTATTGTAAGAGAGGGAACAAGGCAGTCCTACCTAGTGAATTAATAAAGAAATGCTTCTATGGCTCTAGAAATATTTATACATTTCCAGGTTTGAAACCACTGAGAACTAAAAGGAGTCCCATCTATCCACTATAAGGTATGAAGGGATTTAGTAGGTGTTCATAGCATATTTTCCTCCAATAGCTTTTAGAAATCAATTAACTGAAATTGGAGGGAATAGTTTATATGAAAATGTGTTTTTAAAATATATTCTCTGGCTTTGGTAACAAAACTCCATGTATTCACAAAAATATTTAAGAAAAACATTATGTTACTTTCTTTAGAGAAGCATTTCTTCACAAATAGTTTAAAAATCTATTTTGCTTTTAACAGATGTTCCTAGTCTCTTAGGACCCAGTGGTACTGATGTTGTTCCATCTAGGAGGTCATTTTATTCTTTTGGATGATACACATGGATCTAACTGTGTGGTTTCTACAAATAATAATGGAAGATGAATGTATAAGTATTTGAATACAGTGCAAAAGAGTACCTCCTTTAAGCAGAAGGAGGACACATATGTGTATGTATGTTCCCTCATGAAAGGTAAGTTTCCCTCAAGAGATGACATATGCAATTGTGTATTTAACTGGAGTTGCTTGGTATAGAATAGGTGAAATTTTTCATCCCTTAACTATAAGAAATGTTCAAGTAACAAGTAACAGCCCTCCTTTCTCCCTAGTATCTGTGTAGGTATTTGCAGGAAAAAAATATGTATATTATCTATTTATCTATCTGTCTAGAGATAAATAGGAGATAGACTTCTTCTGCTTACAAATCACAATTTGATTTTACATGCTGTATAGTGACTTTAAAATTACTACATGAGAACTGTAGCCAGTAATACATGCAAAATAGTCATTCATTGTTATAAACTACAAAAATATTGCTTTTATGGAAAGAGAAAGGGACTTTGGAAAAACTTTAGGAAGAAGTTAGAACCTTTGAATAATTTGGGAAATTAAATCGTTTGATGAAATAGTAAAACAGAAGCTTGACTGCTGCAAGTTTAAAATATCAAAAAGCTTTTGAACAGTTAGCCTCTCATGGTCTCTCATCTGGAAGCCAAAAAAATTTTTTTGATATTCCCTGATTGTCTATTTTTCCCTAGTGAAAGTTATTACATTCCTTTACCCATTTTTTAATCAAAATCATTTCCAACTTATTTCAGTCTGTCACAATAATATTTTCATACGAGGAGTGTTGTAACCTAATTCCTTCATTTGAATAATACATTCATTTTTAATTACTGCAACTTGATCTCAGATTATTCAAATAACTGTTTCATTTTTTATGCTTACCCTGACCCCAGTGTATTTATAGGCTTTTATCCTTACCTGATACCAGTGTAATGTAATTATAGATTGTATTTTAATCATCTACTATATTCTAGTGAGTTTGTTTAAATCGCTCCAATCCTGAGCCTTTTATTTCTATGCCTTTTAAAATTCTACAATAGCATTCTCTTTGCATAAAAGCAATATTTTTGTAGTTTACAACAATGAATGAATATTTTGCATGCATTGCTGGCTACGGTTCTCATTTAATAATTTTAAAGTCACTATACAGGATGGTATGTAAAATCAAATCGTGCTTTGTAAACAGAAGGAGAGGTACATCGTACTTCGTTTGAAATCTTCACACCTGTTTGTTTTCTAGACAGCCCTCCTCCCATTCCTGCCTCTTTAAAACCACAGATAGGCATTTTGCTCATGATCATTGTATCTGTGTCTGGTTATTCAAATCCTTGTAAATAGCTGTTCTGTTGTAACAGCACAGGCCAAATTTCATTCATCATGGAATAGGCTTGTCTGATATGAATTATTTTTACTACTATTTTTACTATCGATCATTTCATAATTGCTTGATTATTTTCTAAACCATCACCCCATCAGGAAAATCCAATATTTCTAAGCTCCGTTAGGCGGGTATCTGAGCTCTTGGCATGATGGCTGATTTCAGCAACACATTTAACAATGAACCAGAAAATTGGTCTGAGAAGATGGTTGACAATATTGCCAATCTATTGAGGTTGTGTTCATCTTCTGATCAGACTTACAGGCCTGAGAAATAGATTTTCCTAAGTGAGTCACATTATCTTCTCAGAAACCTAGAAACCTGTTCGCTCACTGTCCTCACTCGTAGCCAGTTCTACATGCAACCTATCTTTCCACTCTCTCCCTTTTCCTCCTCCAGAGATGTTCACTCAGTTCAGACCCCATTAGCTCTATCTCACAGCGGCCAATCTACCTTCCTCCTATCTTGTACTTTTCAAGTACACTTGCAGGAATGCAAGACTAAAACACAAACACATCCTGTCTGGAAACCTACACTTAGAACCTCTGAATGGCTCTCCATTGCCTAGGGACCTCAAGCTACTTCTCTTGACACAGTAGAAGTAAAGAAAGCATCGTGCTGGCTAACCCTTTTGACTATGAGGAATCAAGTTGATCTCCACGGCTCACATTTCATTGTATTTACAGGCAAGTTTTCAGGAAGGGAGCACAGATGAGCGAGAGGTTATAAAGCTGTGAGTTCTGGCATTAATAATTAGCAAAAACAGAACTGTTCATAAATCAATGCTGGTTATGACAAAAGAACAAATCTTCTGAATCTTTCTGTATAGGGTTACACTTCCTCTTTCTCCCTCCGTGTTCTATAGTTATCTTTAATCCTTTCTTTTATTCAAAATAGATAAAACTATAGAGATAAATGCCTTAAAGATAAATACAACACCCATAACAGAATATAGTTTTAAACCATGGACTTCTTTCACATTCAGTTCAACCACTGAGGTTTTGGCCAAGTTTTTACTCATTGTTGAATAAACTGCATGAGACCTCTTGAAATGCCAGTGACAAATTATTAACGTGTAATTAAGAAGATAAAAATATTTGCAAAAAATATTAGAAACAAGAGGCTACTCTGCATGTCTTTTGCTCCTATTGTGAATTCTATCTGCTGAGTAGAGGACACATTAACTTATTTAACTAGCTAGTTGTTAGAAATAACTCAGAGAACCTTGAAAATATGTTACCGTTGCAAAATGCCTCAGAATGCAAAATAAAATAATGGCATGAAATAGGGATTTGGGGACAAACTGCCTGATAACTCTCAAAAATGAATTATGCTTTTTTTTCCAACTTCCATGGAGAAAGGCATGCTTCCCTTTGGGACTTCTACCATTTGGTGTAACATTCACTTGGCTATAATAATATAAGCTTCATTAGAGAAGTAAAATGCAATTGTCTCCATGAGATCAAAGGACAATCTATTAAATAAAGCAACTGGAACTCCAGAATGAAATAATATGAAAAGTTGGAATTTTACGGTGAATCAAAATGTAAATTGTACTGGCATACTGTGGCTAAATGCAGAACTGAAGATTAGCTTTATTAAGGGGAAACTGACAGTGGTTTGAATGATCTAAAAATATGTAAAAATATATGAATCTTAAACAACTTGTTTTACGAACTAGATTAAACTAACATTGGTACTATTTTAGTAAATTTAAAAGCACTGCTGGTTAACTATCAGCATACGCAGAAATTTAAAACGAAAAATCATAGGTATTGTGATGTTTATAGCAAAGTCTGTATTCAATGATTCAGGGATGTGGAAGGGATGGTTTATTTTAAAATAAAGCCTAAAACCAACTGTATTCAAAAGGGAAATAAGTGACACATTGTATACTGACCACTTACATCCTTCTGAAAGCTGTAAGAATTTTGCTTTTAAATGAAACAGAGAACTTAGTCCTAACTGTTTAAAAATCAAAGGTCTTTATGAATTCTGAAAGCTAGAGCTCATGTTTGCCGGAAGGAAAGAAAGAGAGGTGGAGACAGGTAAATCAAACTTCTCTGCACACTAGGGGTTCTGAATTTGACTTCTTTTCAAATGCTTATTGAATACGTGGTGTTTTTCTTCCAAATGGAAATGGCAGATTTTAGAACACCTTACTGTGTATTTCAGTGCATTACATCACTTAAGTCATTTACAAAATTGTATAAAATTACCCTGAAATCGCATCAAGTATAGCAATGTACCATGAAACTAAAAGAAAAAAAAATCATAAAAAAACACATTTCATTTTGCAAGGGAAATATAATAGAGTCAAGGGTCGAAGAATGAAACAGTTATTCTCTTTCACGTTCTTGAGCACAATCTAACTTATTACAATATTCTTTGAATCTGTGGAAGACCTTGAGTTTCTTTTTCCAACAAGAAAACACTGGGGTTTTTTAAAAACTATTGGTTTAGAAAATTATTGGAAAAAGTAATAAAAAAGTAATAATCAAGGATAATAAAAAGATAATAAATCAAAGATAATAAAAATCAGGAAAATGAATATCTATTAAATTTCTAATTATAATAAGAATATTATCTGTACAAACCTGGAATATGCTTAGCATACATTGTTTTTGAAAATTAATTTTTGTTATAATTTGATGTCGATAATTTTCAAATGAAAATACAGTATATGTATATATATACCATACTTCCTAAGTTGTCAAATATTTTCACAAAATGCATACTTACCTTGTGATATATAATTTAAAATGTGAATTAGGTTTATCACCAGAGCCCAGCAATTTTAAAGTCTGGCTCATATAAGAGAAGGCGATGCCTTGTTTTTCAGTCCACTCCCTGCATCTCCTGCTTACTGTTCTAGAGGATCAAAAGGAGTCCTGCATCTCACCAATTAATCTTAAAAGGACTCAAAATAAGACAACAGGATGGAAATGTGGTTAATGAAATATCCTACTCAAGTAGCTGTATTCTTCCATTTCCAGACTCTGAAAGTAATTAGTTTATTACTATCCAGTTTCTAAGAAGGACAGACTTTTTTGGTGTTAATAGAAGCTTCTTTGCTATGCCGACAGTCTCAAGGCAGGTAGGCTGCACTTACTTACCCTTAGGACCACGATGTTTGTGACTCCCCTCTTTGAGGTATGAAGAACAACCTCAGAACCTTTAGTCCCCAAACTTGCTATTGGTTTTACTCCACTTACCAAATGAGCACTGTGAAAGACTGCACAGACCTGGAAATTTTAAAATCAGACAGCTCTGAGTGAGGAACGCAGCTCTGAATATTTAGCATCTGTGTGACCTTGGGCAATTTAGTTAAACCTTCTGAGACACAATTTCCTCATCTGGGAAATGGGGATTATCCTGTCTACCATTAGATGATTGTTATAGATGATATAAGATCATTTTATAGGAAGGACATGGCAACAGGGATGTACACAGGGCAGGTGCCAGGTGCTGCAAAAATGTTTGCTCTACTCCCTCCTTATAATTATTTTTCTTGGAATGGCCAATCCTATCCTGTGGAAACTCCAGAGTAGGGCAGGCTGTTAAATATCACCTGCTTGAGGAATTGTCTCAGAGGGCAATGGCCCTAGAAAGCACATTTTCTTTGCTATTCTGTTGTTGGGCCTGGTTACCTTTTGGGGAGTAATTTATATCAGTGATTTCAGACTGTTATTCCCAAAGAAAATTTGCCCTGTTTAGCTTTCAGACCTCTATTGTTCGCCATATTTTTGGAATAAATATGCACTTGCTAATAATATTCTGTATCCTAGGAATCCAGAAAATAGGTATTGGCTGCAAACCACCAAAACTCGGGATTTATTCGTATTTGTAATTGCACAAGGTCCTAAATTATTGGGATTTATTTTCTTTTGTTTTTTAGATTGCAGATTGAGTTTTTTAAGGCTGATAGAACAAGTAGAACTATATAAAAGGAGAAATACAGTGATTGTGACTGATGTGATATTTTAATTTTTTGCTCTTGTATATGTTTTCTATAAATATGTATATTTATTATATACAATTCACATTTAGAGAAATCCGAATCTTTAATCTTAAAAAAGAATTCTGGTTCAATAAATAAATGAACATGACAAATACTATTCATACTAATAAAGATTTTCTAAATGTTAACCATGTATCTACATTGGAAACACTGACCCAAGGTTAAAGATTGTATCATGTGTTATCAGTACTGTACCATTGAGTCTGGATTTCTTTATATTCCAAACCTGGTCAAGCAGTTAATTTTAAAAATTCTAAAGCAAAGCAAATGTGAGAAGGTGTGTGTGTGTGTGTGTGTGTGTGTAAAACATAGTTTGGACAATAACTTTAAAAATAAAAACTATAAATGTGCAAAAATATTTATATGAACAACATTCCTGGATGGAAACTCCATTTTTAATAGTCAAACTTGATGCACATACTGGTCCCTTGGTATGCCAAGCTCGGAGCCATCTGTTATGTTGGCGTTATGCCCACTCACAAGGAGTTTCGCCAGTTTAACACGATATAGGTGACACCAAAATGAAAGTTTGAGAGGATAGATACTGGAGTGAGCTATGACCCCTCCTATAGTCAGGACCCTTGGTGACTATCTTTATTGGAGGGGAGGATTTGTGTTAACTGTGTGCACCCTGTGTTACTAAAACTCCATTACCAAAAAAAAAAAAAAAAAAAAAAAAAAAAAAATTCACTGTGCTGTCACTCATCGGAGTATTACAATTTTTACTGAAGTGTGGAAAAGTTAAATATTTCAGTCTAAGACCTTGCGCCATCTTGGAATGAATATTATCAGTTATTCTTAGTAGGTCAAGAACACTTATGGTAGTGTAATTGATTTTCAAAGAGACTTTCAAAGGGCTATGCATTAACATACATAATACATACGTACTATGGGAAGGGGCAGCACTAAAATAATCCACTACTTACATTTTGTTCAAAGTGTTCCTTAAATGTCTTTCCTAGACTGTATCTGTCAATTTCATTGCATTTATTTGCTTCAGACCTTAAATTGATATACTGAATTTCCACTTTATTTCTGGGGATCAAATACTAACATTTACATTTCTTATATTGTTGGTTTTTTAAATCAAATTCCCTGTAACTTTTTGCAAAATGTTCATAGTGTTAAAGTCAAATTTCCTCCCTTCTGTTGTCTTATACTTTTCTGAGTTATTATTTAGGGAAGTGATACATAAAGGTTTATGAGGGGATTCAGAAAAACAGATATTTTTATATAACCAGTGAGTCAACTTATCTTGAGTCCAAAGAGGCATTAGCAGTGCAGAAGTACAAATGCCCACCTCTGCGTTCTTGAAGCATCATGAAATTTTCCTTAGCCTCTCTACAACTTATTGAAAAGATATTAAAAAAAAAAAAACCCAAAACAAAAAACCTTTCAGAGCATAGTCTGACTCCTCTCTACCTGAATTCGTCACTTATAAGGCAGCATTACCTGGTTAAATTAGGTAGCACAAAACATAAGGTAGCAAGTATATGAGATGATTTTTATTATTAATTTATTCAGCCATTTACTAACCTCTATCCATGGAACATGCACTCTGGTCAAGGCAATGGGGAACACAGAAGGGGAAAGCATACAAGGGCTCACAGTGCTCATAAAAGAGGGGTGGTAGCTTTCTCTTCTCCCATAACTCTGGACACAGGCAGATCTTAATTCCTACCAGATCTGTATACTGAGAAGCCAATGGACACTTGAAAATGAAGTTTTTAAAAAAAATTATATTTCTTTATTCATTAGAGACATAGAGAGAGAGGCACAGACATAGGCAGAGGGAGACGCAGGCTCCCTGCAGGGAGCCCAATGCGGGACTCCATCCCAGGACCCCGGAATCATGACCTGAGCCAAAGGCAGATGCTCAACCCAGGTACCCCTCAAATGGAATGTTTATTATTCCCATAGAAATATGTTCTCAGAAACTCATATCATCTTTAACATACCTCTGACATAGAGGCAGGTGAAAGAGAGATAATATGACAGTTTGGTACAATTTAAAAAGATGTCAAAAGATGACCAACATATGTGTTCTACCATAATTTGGTCCTTTTTTAGCTATGTTAGTTTGGGTAATGGCATAGTCTCTCTGAGTCTCAGTTCATTTATCTGTAAAACGGGATAATAACCTTACTTCCTAGAGTTGTTCTGAGGATCATATGGTACATATAAAGTGCTTTATACAACAAAATTGTATAGTTCATATCCTATACACAGCTCAGAGAAGGGGCTCAAGCCTGCATAACTGAGGCATGAACGCTACACACCATTACTTGCTTTTGTTTTAACTGGAATCTATTGACTATTTGGAAATGTGCTAAGACCTTTCAAAAGTGGGTTTCCTGATTTTTAAAATATATCTTCTTATGTCCATACAGTCAAAGAAACCTCAGTGCTTTGAAAAATGTAAATGCCAAACTATGGATCATGAAATAAAAATCATAGATCCTTGCCTTGGTGTGTATACTGCCCTTGTCTTCACTCACTGGCTGATCTGAATTCTGCTGATCCAGTACCTCAGCTTCCAGAGCTGCGAAAACAAGTCTTGTCTGGTTTGTTCACTGTCATATCCTTAAACCTATCAGAATGTCCAGCACATGTAGGCAAACAATGAATATGTGTTAAATGAAGGGATAGCACTATCCCTACAAATGGTGAGGAACACTAAGGAGGCATCCTCCTTGCTTTGATCAATGCACAGGGTGTGAAAGGAGAGAAGGTCATGATTTGTGAAAAGAATTCATGGTTGAATTCATTTACGCATAAATGGGCCCTTCATTTTAACATGACTACTACAATTACAGTTCAAGATATTACTAAAGAGAGTGGAGCTCCTTGACTCTAGGAACTTATTATCTAGTAGTACACACACGCACACACACACACATACACACACACGCACACACACAAGTGTATGCAGTCATTAAGAGACAATTCATATGTTACGCTGAATCATACGAACATCGGTTATAGGAGTTTTGGGGAGCAGAAAATCATTATGTCTACATTAAGTAGTTGGGGAAGGGCAGCCCGGGTGGCTCCCTCGTCCTGGAGATCCAGGATCGAGTCCCATGTCGGGCTTCCTGCATGGAGCCTGTTTCTCCCTCTGCCTCTCTCTCTGTGTGTCTCTCATGAATGGATAAATAGGATCTTTTTTTTTTTTTTTAAAGTAGTGGGGAAGTCTTAGGAAAAGAAGTGGGTTTTCAGTTGGCTCATGAAGAATGTATGAGGCTGATACTGAGAGGAGGCTTGCCCTATTAAAGGAACCCAAGTTAGCTGGTGTTATGTTTACTTTTGGCCATGATGGCAAAGTCAAGAGAACTGAATTCTTATACAGCATGTGCTTCTTAAAGTGGGAAGTCCTTTTAATTTTTTCTAAGTCTAACTTTCTTCACCCTTAAAATTAAAAGCTTGATACTTTGGTTGCTTTCAATTAATTCAAAGATCAAAACTGACAGATGATGCCATGCCAATAAATACTGCTATCATGAAACAACTCTAGGTGAGTCTGTAGAGCTTGTAAATGAAATAAAAATTTTTCCATGAGCCTGAGCTGACTCATTCTTATGTGTGAAATGGAGCTACATAATGCTAAGAATCCCGTTAAATACCTTAGAACCTTGCTAGTTTTCAAATAGCTCCTATCAAATGGCATATTAAGAATATCTTTGGAAGGGAATGTCATGATCTAAATAAGAAGATGCCTGATAGCACAGACCAGTAAGCTCAAGCATGAGTTTCATATAATGAATGACTCTGGGTCCAGCTGCGGATATCTTCCAAAATGAATGATCCATTCATATTATAATAGGCCACCTGAGTATACCTGAGGCATATTTTCTGTATGAGACTTCAGAGTTAACACTGCCTTCTCCAACAGCTCTTATATTTGGTAGGTTAGAATAACCAAGGGATGCACACTTTAGTCTCCTTTATTAAAGATCTAGTTAAGGTTTTTGATCAATATGTTTCTAAGATTTCACAATCAGTTTCCTAAAAAATAGAGCAAGAGGTTTTTTTTGTTGTTAAAATTGAATGGAAATAGCAAGCCCCAAAGCATAATATCTGCTGAAATACCTGGAATATTATTGCTCTATTACTTTTAGCAATTACAAATTGCTTTCAGTAATTATAAATACTCATTTTAGAGCCATAGATCCATTTATACATTTTTAAAATATTTTATTTATTTATTTCAGAAAGAGAGAGAAAGCAGGAAGAGGAGCAGAGGGAGAGGAACAAGCAGACTTTGCACTGAGCATAGAGCCTGATGCTCGATTTCATAACCCTGAGATCATAATCTGAGCCAAAAGAGTTGAATGCTCAACCAAGTGAGCATCTAGGCACCCCTGGTCCATCTTTTATTAGGTTAAGCTTGAATTATGACACACCTATGGATAATAAGTATAATGTAGCTGTTATATAAAAGTCACCTGCAATTGTATGTGGAGTAAATGAATAGAGCAGTGTGTGTGTGTGTGTGTGTGTGTGTGTGTGTGTTTGTGTATGATATCTTCAGCTGCCATGTATTATCTTGGATAGACAAGACTCCCACAATTTTCAGAACTGCAGTGAACACCATGATCTTGTCCCTTCTTTCACTGATGTCATAGTTGTAAATGCTCCCACTGGAGCCAATGAGAGATATCGGCGATTACTGCCACTGAAGGATATGTCTTGGGTCCTCTTCAGTACTCAGAAAGCAGTCACTTAGGAAAGTTTGTTTAAATTGTGATGATCTACCCATTAATAGTTCTAATATACATTTGCCAATGTCACAGGCAGCCATGGGTCTTGCTGTCCATTACTATACCTGAGTAAGGGTTAGGAAATTCCTATGCTCCCCAATACGCCTTCATCAGACCATCCATCATGCTGGGCTCTCCAACTTTGAAGTTTCATCTGGATATGGTTACAAAAGCCCTGAGAGGGCAGCCCCGGTGGCTCAGTGGTTTAGCGCCGCCTTCAGCCCAGGGTGGGATCCTGGAGACCGGGGATCATGTCCCCTGTCAGGTTCCCTGCATGGAGCCTGCTTCTCCCTCTGCCGGTTTCTCTACCCCCATCCCCCGTGTCTCTCATGAATAAATAAATAAAATCTTTAAAAAAATGCCCTGAGAAAAGATACTGAAATTCTGCTTCTCAGTGAATAGTTGAATAATGGGAGACGTTGGTGGGGGTCCCACGCTGATAAGTTCTATGAAGTTATCTTTTGCAGATGTGGCATGGCTTCAGAACACCAAAAGCCCAAAGGGAGGAGGAAAAGCAAAGGAGGTAAGAGACAATGCAAAGAAAAGAGCCCGCCATGTAGTTTTGCTGAGAGATGGTTCTATTCAACCACCTTCTACCATTCCCAGACTGGTAGCAGGTCACTAGAGAGTATGTGCATAAGTATGTTCAAGAATATAGAGAATTTGGCTAAGTCATAAAAGGACATCAACTGATTCACTAAGCATTACTGCAAAGTTGTCACTTCAAGGTACTGAAGTTTAAGATTATAGAGTCATAAAATATATTCCGAATATATGAACTATGGCTTTGGCCTGGCTGAGGAGGAAAATTTTTAATATGTGCTTAGATTTTCATTTTTAATTACACAGGTGACTGATTAAACATCATCATTAATATAGGAAATTAGAATGTTTTCTTACTAAAGTGAAATTGATCATTGTTTTTACAATTTTATAAACAGACTGGAAGAGCTTTTCATAATATATATTTTAATATATATATAAATAATATATATTTTAAAGCAAAGCATATGCATTTTGGGTCACTACCAAGTTACCTGCCTTCAACTTAAGAGTCTAATATGCAATGAGAGTAAGTGCCGGGGCTGCTATAAATTTGGAGATAAAATGCCTTTAGACGTCACTCTAACAAGACTTGCATGCTATTAGTATTCTCTCAGGGATCAATTTTAAAAGTTGTAACATAATAAAAAATGGTTGGACTATATTTCCCCACAGCTTTCATTTTATTATGTTGCATGAAATATGCCTTTATTGGCTATAGCATTACTGGAAGTAAAATATACTGGGTACTGAAAAATTCTGTCACTTTGTATTAGCTGTAAATTATCGACTAGTATAAACCCTAATTTCATTTGTCACATTCTGTTGCATTGCTGCTCTTCCTTGTTCTCATTCTGTCATTCTGGCAGGCCCGCGCTGCCCCAGGTATCACGGCATCGCCATCTGCACCCGACATCTGTCTCTCTATTGATCACACGGGTTTAGCACTTGATCAAACAGAGCACAACAGAATACATCTCTTTTTGCAATACTGCCAATGCCAACTGCTGCATGAAATCTACGACAAAAGCCTGCTCTACCTAGTTGAAAAACTGCATTTGTGTGGCTCTGCTTTGCTACAAACTCAGCATTTTCGCCCTTCCAGTCTTACATTGTGCAAGAAATGTGTATACACACACACACACACACACATTTAAATCTAGTTTTCATATATTTGAGAATCAATCAGGCTAGCTGGGACTGATGCCAGGGATGATGGTGAGAGTCACTAAGAAAGGTACGGAAGATAACGCATGCTTTGTAGGCCCACCTAGGCAAAAGCCATTGTTCCTACTTTATTAGTTTGTTTGGGAGCATTGATCGGGATGTCTGAAACCTTTGACTGCCCGGCAGAGTTTTGCATTTTGGCCAGCTGCTCCGGTGTGGCATAAAGGGAGCTTTAACGCCATCCCAGCCAGGAGACTAGCGTTCCATATTGGCGTATGGTGTTCCAGCATTTCAGAAGCACCCATGTTGCTTGTGCCTTGTATGGGCCCTGAGAAGTCTATGAAGCAATCACAAATTTTTGGTTAGCTGCTGGGGAAAACAGCACATTTTCAGAAGGGCTACAGGATGTTTACCTATGTGACTCTCGCTCACCTTAAGGCAGGGCCACATGTGCAGCCATGAAAACCAATGCCAAGATGCTGCAATAAACAGCCAGCACAATGGAAAGATAAGGCTACAGGGAGATATTCAAGGAGAGTAAAAGCCAGAACAGCAGCATTTTTAGTTCCCAGAAACACAATAGTAGGATTAAGGTATGCAGTTATTTTTGTTCTCATATTTTCACACTTTGCACCGTGAGACAAACTGTTTCCAGGGAGAATATCTTACGCTCACCATGTAAACAAATAAATAAAAATGCCCTTAAAATTTTAAGACAGATAGCCATATCATATTTAAAACCTATTGAATATCTTACTAGCCAGAGATTGCACATTTTATTTATAGCCTTACAAATTACTTTGGGGGGCAGGGGGATAGAAATAGCCTTCAACATTAAAAATGCGCAAGTTTTTAAAAATTATTTTTTAACTGATTCATGGTGGCTATAAAATTAGCAGCCTTAGTTTTTAAAAGCAGTATAAGTTACATCATAAGACAAGTGGATTCTAGCAATGTATTATTCACAAGATGTTTTGTAGTCAAATACATTAGAGTATATAGTTGTATCAACAAATTAATATTTTAAAGCTAATTGAAATTGTTCTTCCTATAAAGATTAAGCCTCTTCTACCCAACACATTTCAGTCATTAAAATAACACTTTTAATGCCTTGTCTAAACGATGCCTGACATTAATGCAAAGCTATATTAAAGCACTCAAATGGCCAGTTCTTTTGTAATGTATTCTATATGATCAGACATTGGGTCAGAGTTGGGCCGTGTGTATGAAGTAGTATCAAGTGGAAGCTAATTAAAATATATTCTCTATAGAACTTTACAGAAAAAAGAGACCAATAATCATCAGAAGGTATTCTGAAAATAGCATTTCTGAAAGGCTTGCAGTATGCTTTAATCTCCTTGCATAAGGGTAATTTTTGACATAAAGGTTTTATTATAGGCTCAAAACTTCTGTTGGAAAATAATTTTTTACTAGGTCAATAAAATCATTATGAAGTCTCCCAGATGCTTTTTCTTAAATGATTTTTATTTCCTAGAAAATCAAGTTTCATTTTCAAGACAATAAAGTTTTCAGTATTTTGCCCCATTTTCATTCAACTGAACATCTTCCTGAAAATAGAGTTAGCCTTCTCTGTCTCCACTGAGACTACTGCTACAATTATCACAGCACACACACACAGACACACACACATTAAATTTCCCCTGATCATCACAAAATGCAGGAAAGCAGATACACTGAAGGTCTGTATTTAGGCAGACTTGTTCACCCACTACAAAAATCCTCCTAATAAGAGCTACTTAAATTTTCTACAGCCGGGGCTAACATTGCAATCGTTATGTTTGGGCTTCCAAATCATGTCCCGGTTTTGTTCTTTGTTATCCCTCTGACATATCTGTGTTAAGAAGGAAACACACACACACACACACACACACACAAACAAATACATGCTTTACCTCCATCAATAGAAAAAATTAGTCACTAGCACTTTTCTCTTATAATTCACATTCCTTATATTCCTTTAGAGAAACTAGATTCAAATGAGAACGGCAGGTCATAGAACAAGAAATTTTGTGCAATATTCATCCAAGAGATCAGGGGTCCTAGACAAAGACTTTGCTCCTGATGTCTTTTATTCAGAGAATTTTCACTGATGTCACTTCATCTCAAACTTTTCATCTCTGCTTGGCATGACAGAATTTGAAGCCTGTACTTACTACTTCCTGCTGTTTAGAATAAAACACACATTTATGAATGAATAATTCTACTTCTGATGCTGCATATTTTCAAGACAGTGGATCAAGAGATTCTTTATGTAGCCAGCTGAATACAGACTTATAGCTGGATATTTGCTTTTAAGTTCAATATCTTCAACTTATCTTGTAAATTAGACAGAAATGAAGCAACATAGAAATGTTGCTTCATCAATTTTATCAATAGACATAAGCAACCACAATATTTCATTCTTTTGTAATTGCAGTGTGCCCTGATTCCCATTCTAGATTTTGGACTCAAAGGAAATTCTGTTGACTCTGAACTAGCAACCTCCATCCACCCCGCTGGGGGGAAAAAAGTGGATTTCCTTTTTTGTCTTATTCCTACAGATGGAGAATTTAACATTTACCTCAATAACCAGATTTATTATTGTGATTAGTAATGGGGAAGTATTAGGCAGTGAATACTTGCATGTAATATTTAGAAAACATAAGTGAAAATGTAAACATAAGCATTCTTAAAATATATAGCAGCACACTGGACATGCTAATGATGTTATAAGACTCATACTGGGTGTGAACAGTTGTTGCAACATCCAATCCAATCCTCACTTAAAGAATGACACATTTTTAAAAAAATGACACTTTTAACTAATAGTGATTATAGTATATGAATAAGAATTGAAGTATTATTTTTAGTTCCACGTTGGATGATATATTTGTCATGACTTTGTCTTAGGAAAGCTGCATTATTACATTACTTTATGTACCAGTGAATATATAGTTAACAAACAAGAAAAACACACACTAATTTTTTTTGCCAAAATGTTTTCACACTTTCAGGCAGGTTAATCAGATTGCTAGATATCATAGCTTGGCTAACTGTACTTTGAATTTACTGATTTTTAAATTTGCAGTTTAGAACTTCAAGTTTCTTTTTTCTTTGACATACATTTGTTTTTCTCTGGTGGGAGTTCTTTTTAACATAATTCACAGTTCCAGTAGTAATCCCAATTCCAAAAGAAATTAAGAGAGGTTTATAGTAAAAAGGAAGACTATTCCCAGGAACAGGTTCAATTATAACATTTCTGGTTGAGAGATGAGGTTTGTGTGAACTGTCTGAGGGTTCAGAGGAGCTGTCCACGGGTGGGCTCTGTGTATAAACTTTATGTTATGGTTTCTATGGTCTCCAACCTCCGTGTTAAAAGTCAGATTTCCATGCCACAAAACCCATCATTAGAATTTAAACCACTGATCTCTAGAACCTAGGATTTAAATTCCCAGCATATCATTATGTAACACAAAAAGTCACTTGTCATGGTGGAAATTGCAGCTAATTCCAGGCATCCTACAGCTCTTTGTTTAGTTTGCTAATGAGGAGCTTTGAGAGAGGAGCACGCCCCCTTTGGGTGACCCTAGCCTCTTAGGTTGGTCCTGCTCAGGTGTGTCGGAGATAGTTCCAACATACTCAGAAATCACATGCCTGCTGAAAGCCGGACGTGGTTGATTTTTGAACTCAGAAAAAGGATGCTGAGCTTTGCTCCCCTGCCCTCCTCCCAATTATATCCTGAGAAAATTCTATTTGAGTGGTTTGAAAACCTTGTGCAAACTCTTAGGGTGTCCTAATGAAATGCTAAAACTGTCTACAATTTATATTTTAGATTTCCTTCTGTATTTAGGGAGGAAAAAAAGGTCTTCTACTTTCAGACGTCTATAAAGAGAGGCAGAAAAATATTTAGACCATTATATAGAGGGTTTATGACTGCAACCATACGAGTTGAGAGGTAAGGGCTGGAAGCACATATGATGTGTGTTCTTGAAATCACTCCTAAAGTTCTTTTTTCAAACAAGGTGGTTAATAATTAAAACAGAACAAGTGTTGTTTGCTTATTCTATACAGTTATGTTAAATCATAAGTTAAGCACTATTTAAAATGTTCTACATTGACAAGGAAGGAGAAAATATGTACCCGGGCTTTAAAATATGCGTGTAGTCACCACAAACAACCAACTGTTTCCTGTTTATGACAAAGGAGTAAATAATCCATTGATCTGGCAGCAGGGCACCTGCTTTGCCACCGACTCCGTATCAGTAGTCCCTGAACTCTCATTATTTTTCCTCAATTAAAGTTCATAGTCTCGGAAAGTCTGTGCTGAGCAGATGTACAACTGTTCTTGACAACGGAACACAGAAGAATCACAAATTTAGAAAACTACTGCCATTTCATAAAACCCAGAATCACATCATTTGTTGTGGGGAAGAAACATTACAAACAATATGTCTCTTTTATAGGCTGCTAAGCCGGCATATTACAGAAAAGAATATTAAAGTTCAAAAACTGTCACATGAGCAGTACATTATGAATACAGTAATGCATTTTTTTATGATTCAAATAATGGTTACCGAAATGAAAAAAAAAAAGGAAAATCTTCAGTGGGTTATAATGTAAAAATTGTGACTGAGAATTAGACAGAATTGGAAATATGAGCAAAACCAAGCACAAAGTAATGCTCTGTAGAGAACTACAAAATGTAATAACGAATGTATTTCAGAAATATGAATTTAACTAATGCTAGTTTTATTTGCATCTTTTGCATAATTCTGAAATCTATGAGCCCAGATCATTAAGGCAACCCGTTTCAATAAAAAATGCAGCAAGAATTCAGTTTCAATATAACTAAGAGACACTCGGCTGAATAACTTTTTTTAAAATAATGTACCTTAGGTCAAATACCACAGCATCATCCATTTTAAAAGCTACATAAATATAGCCTCCATCGCTCACAAACCTCCTTCTGTGCTCAAGAAAATGAGAAGGAGAAGTAAGCAGTCAGAGAGATGTTCATTTCCATTTTATTTTTTAAATGCTATCTCTATAAGACATTGAAATACCTATTTTGCCGTAAATAATATGAGGGTCCTATACGACATTTTCTAGTCCCTTCCCTCAACATAATTCTGACTCCACAGTATGTGCTCTACAGACTGTAGCAGATTGTGAGTCTTGAGGTCAGAGTATATGCTTGAAGCATCAATGGCTACACCTGTCATTTTAGTTTTCCTGGGAAGAATGTGTTATTGTTTAATGCTGTAACATGCATTCGTTACAACCCGACTTCCAATTTTGCCACTACCATGGATGTGACTAACCTACCCACCAACAGAAATATTTTAATAATATTTTAACTTCTACTCTCGGTTATAATTATGTTTATTTAATTATTTGAGACACATAATTTTCTCCTAGCCATGCAGACTCCTGCAATCCACTTTGGTTTTTCTCTATTACTGCATTTTCCATGATGCAGTTTGGAAAGAGGGAAATAAATAAGGCTTGTACTTTTGAGCATTTGTAAAAACGTTTAAAGTCTGTATAGTGTGATTATCGGTAGGGAAACATTTTACCTCTTCACATTTCCCTACTACTTGCACCTTATTAACATACAGAATATTTTGAAGAAATTATCAAACTTGATTGGAAACATCTACCTTGTATTCACTTAAAGTCTGCACGCTGAACTGAAAATTCAGTTATTACAGGGCTTGATGAGACCACAGTCTCCCTTGGACAAAGGGTAGAGTTAAAATATCCTGGGTGGTCAGAGCTCTTTTAGTAGCTTTGTTGCAGGAGAAGCCTGTTTTTATGAAAATTCTTTTTGTACATTTTCCCCAAAATAGACTTCTTAAATTTACATTTAAAACATCATAGTTGTTTCTAAGATACATTTCACCAATT
Source organism: Canis lupus familiaris (assembly GCF_011100685.1). Lineage (NCBI taxonomy): Eukaryota > Metazoa > Chordata > Mammalia > Carnivora > Canidae > Canis > Canis lupus. The sequence continues at coordinate 6,959,070 of NC_049234.1, read as the reverse complement.
TCCCTCTTGGCAAAATTGGTTGTGCTCCACCAGTGTTGCTCTTCTGAATCAAGCAAATTATGAGCATTACTCTTGCTCATTTCAGCCTTAAAAAAACAGCTAAAAAAAAAAAAAAAAAAAACAGCTCAAAGTGTAGCAACCAAAGGATTCAGCATCCAAATGGACACATATGCTATATGGAGCCAAACTGCTCATCTCTCAAGCACCTCAATAAAATCACGACAGAAATAATTTCTAACACAGAACTTAGAAATATGCATTGTTTTAATAATTTCCAGAAATATTTTATTATACCAATCTAATTTCATTTTCCTTGAATAATATTGATTTTTTAAAAAATCACTATTTTACATACTATTTATAAAATTTTAAAAAACTAAGTTAAAAAACTGCAGCTTAAAGAGTACTTTTGAAGCAATTAATTTAATAAGGTAATTTCATTTCAGATAAAATTACACATGCAATGAACTAAAACCATAGAGTTGCGGGGGGGGGGGGGGGCGGGGCACCTGGGTGGCTCAGTGTCTGCCTTTGGCTCGCATCATGATCTGAGAGTCCTGAGATAGAGTCCTGCATCAGGTTTCCTGCTTCTCCCTCTGCCTACATCTCTGCCTCTCTATCTGTGTCTCTCATAAGTAAATAAATAAAATCTTTTTAAAAATAAAATAAAACCACAGCATTGGAAGCAGGAGAGTTGGTTGCAGAGACAAGTTACCAAGAGATGTTACTGAGATCTATCAACTTGGGATAGATTCTGGAATCTATTCACTCTTTGATGGTAGTTAAGTTATTCATACTTCCTGAGACTTGGTTTCTGCTTCTGTAAGATGTGGACAATTCATTCTACAAGGCCTTTTTTTTTTTTTTTAAGATTTCAATAAAAGAACATATAAAGTCTCATCACACAGTAGGTATTCAATAAATATTAGCCCCATATTGTTCTCTGTCTTTTGCCCTTGACCAAGCATTACCAAATGTATGTTCCTTGTTCTTGGTTTTCTGTCATTGACACTCACTGATATGGTCCAGAAGAAATCTTACACAACCTTACTTCCATGTTTTTCTCCCTGAAATATTCATTACATTCAAATTCTTAATTATGATACTGGCATTGTTTCCAACCTGATAAAGCACCAAAGGTAACAGAATAGCATTTGTGGGGGAGCCAAATTCCCCTCTGCCTCCCATCTTTTCTGTGTCTTTCCTTCCTTTTCTTTCTGCCTGTGCCTTCTCCCTCACTACTGTTTTTTCTCTCTCCTCCCTTCCATTCTCCCTATCTCCCTCTAACCCCATTCTCTTCCATCTTACAAAAGATTTTGTTGATTATGACCTAACAATCCCTTGGCACCTTGTGGCACCTTGTAGAGGACTGCTCTTAAAGATCTGGCAGTCCTAAGCAGAGAAAAACACAAACATGACCAGGACATACCATAACAGCGTTCTGCAAGGTATGCAGGGGATTCCTAAAGCTTCTTAGAACTTCTTAAACGAAAACAATCTAAGGTAGACTGGAGCCCATGGAGGAAGTAATGCTTGTTTCATAGAAATATTTTTGTCCACTTGTCCTTATTTTTTGGTAAAGATTTATTTATTTATCCTAGAGGTGGGGGGGAGGGGCTGAGGGCAAGAGAGTCCTAAGCAGTCTCCACTGAGCACTGAGCCCATGTGACCTGGGGCTTAACCTCAGGACCCTATTCATGACCTGAACCGAAACCAGGAGTTAGAGGCCCAACCCAGGTGTCCCTCTCTATTTGCCTTTAAATATGTATTTGATCAAAGGGGGCAATTTATTTCACTTAATGCTTAAAGAAATCTTTCCTGGCTCTCATGACATGCCAGGGAGTTTTTGTTTCGTTATTTATTTTTTTTAATATTTATTTATTTATTTGAGAGAGAATGTACATGAGTGGTGGGTGGGACTCAGAGGGAGCGGGAGAGAGAATCCTAAGCAGATTCCCCACTGAGCACAGAGCACAATGCAGGGCTTCATCTCAGGACCTCAAGACTGTGACCTGAGCTGAAATCAAGAGTCACATGCTTAACCCTACTGAGACAGTTTATTTTGTTTTTTAAATCTCTTATCATTTTCTTAGAGTGCCTTAGCAAGTGGTAATTTTACCTCTTACACATTACACAGAAATATGCAGACTACTTGGTAGGTTTTCTTTTTATATTTTTATATTTAATTTTTTTTAATAGCAGAAGCATTTTAATTGTAGCCTTTCAGAATGGCAAAATATGTTCCTCTGTTTTGCACTTCAGTTTTACTTTCCGTAGTTTTGTTTTTGTTCCTTCTTAATATTGCCACTGAAACAAATTTATTTATGAAAAGGGAATGGAAGGAAAATGAGTTGATAGAGACTATTACCGAAGCCTCAGCAATGTCTCCAGTAGTCTGGATAAAACCACTATGTCCAGCTATTGCCAGCAATTCAGGTCATTTCTATATTGGGGCTCTCATTTTTTCTCAGTGATTTAATGGCAAGAACATAGAGGTTCATTCCATTAAACACTGTTTCTCTAGATGGTAAAATTTCTGGTATCCTTAAAAACTGAGTTAATCCTTTTGATTTATTCCTAAAGGCAAAATTGGCAGCTGTATCAATGCATCATGTTACACCAATTTGGGTGCAAAGTGATCATGGGACAATTAATGCGGAGAAAGTGGTGCTATCAGTTTAGTACTTCAAACCACCAAGAACTTCAAAATTACATTAAAGAAGCAAAATCATAAATCATTTTTTCAGATCAATTTTTAATTGAAAAACTCTATTCATCAGTATAAACCAAATAACCCATTGCCAGAAAAAAAAAAAAGGCAACCGATTACAACCACTTATTTACCTTTCAAAAGACAGAATGCCCTCAACATTTTATGTCTGCTTAAAAAAAAAAAAAAAAAAAAGTGTGTTCTACTTCTTAGGGCTCTTAGCATTAGATATAGAAAATGCAAATATATTAATGATTCCATTATCCTTTACTAGTACTTAATACATCAAGACTGCACATTGCTATTCTAAGCCTTAGTTTAATATTTAATTATCAGGCTCAATATATATATTCTCTTTTGGATTTTAAAATATTGTTTGTTCTAGAGCCTTCCTTTACAATGACCAAGATTTTTCTAACTGTTCATTGCCTATTTCTACAATGACTAGAAATAATTATTAATATAAATTAGATAAACTGACTAAGCATAAATAATATATACGAACTGTCTTACTCACTCATGCCTCTATCCCTTCTTTTATCTTTGAGGTTTTGTGACCTTCACAGTCTCAATAGACTCAATAGGAGATCATTTAAGGATGTTTTATAGAAGATTAACGAGAACAACATTCAAGCACAAAGATATTGTTATTATATTTTGGTCAACAATAGAAAAAAAACCCCATTTACCTGCAAAGAGATACAGATGCTTATGTACTCAAACGCACATTTGCTGAAGTAAACTAAGCAAGTTGATTGGCACTCAAACTTGCCAACTGCTAAAGGAGCTCAACCTCAAAATATTAAGCCATACCACAGCTGTGTGAATACATGAATTGGTTCCACTTTGAAAATTTCATTTGCTACTATGCAATACTAATGCATCTTGTAAGAGGTTTAAGGATTTCTTCAGAATCACTTCCTTTTCACCAGTGTTACCACACTACTATATTTAACAGAGACATTTACATGCTTTGCATTTTAAGTGCCTTGGAAATCCAAGCACAGAGCCTGCACATTTCCACCGCACCATCAGATGTAATGAGTTATGGTACTATCGGCATGTTGATAAGCTATAGCCCAAAGAAGAACAAGAAGGAAGTATAAAAAATATGGCCAGAGGATGGGATAAAATTATCAGCTAGTGTGTTTTCCTGTTTGGTTTTAATCTACATTTAATTAAATTCTTATCTTCTGTGTACTTATGGTCGCATTTGAATGGCGAGACTGCATTCATTATGAATGGTAAAACTTAACTCAGAGAACATTACATGTGGTTTCTTTTAAAAAGAGAAGAAGAAAAATGCTGTCTTTATTCTTTACACTCAGGTCTTATGAAAGGGGACCAAACTTTCTCTTAGGTCAAGTGCAGTAGCACTTAACCTTTGGGTTAACTGATTTGGAAAGTGGGACTTAAATCAATTTTAATGCGATTTTTTTTTAATTTTTTACAATTTGGGAATGTCATTATCAAATTCTGAGCCTGAACAGAGCTGGCAAGGGGAGCAGTGAAGTGCATTAAGGAAATGCCTTCTTCATTCTTAAAAATAGAGATGATAACAGAAAGTTTTTATTAGTCCTGCAAAATGTGTTCATTAGTCTGCATCCTTAATTATTAAAACCATTACATTTCCTTGTCTTTATATGCTGAAATAAGAAAAAAATGTGCCTTAATTGCTATTTAATTTTTTTCTTGTGTCACAGACCCTTTGAGTTCATTCAAGCATCCATATATTTCAGAGAAAAATAACATGTTTTGAACATAGTATTATTTTACACACCTGCTAGTTTCATAACATTTTTAGTTCTATTCCAGGAATGGTAGGACAAATTGACAATGTCCTTAAGGCAATATTTGGTGTCTGCAATAACAAGCATGATTTCCTTGGGTCAACCTAAAGATTGTGTCAGCCTTAACAAAGGTAAAGAGGGGCAACTGTTTCTGATTTAGGTTTGAATGTTTGCTGAAGAGCTGAGGTTTGAGATCATATTTGCTATTCCCAATGGATCAAAATTCACCAAAAACAAGAACAACAACAAAAAATGCTCCACGGTTATGGAATGAAGAAGTCATGGGGATGAAAGAGCAGAGGGAATATAGCCAATGGTACTGGAATAGCATTGTATGGGACGGATGGTAGCTATTCTTGTGGTGAGCACAGTGTAAGGTATACAGTTGTTGAATCACTATGCTGTGCACCTGAAACTCATGTAACAGTGTACATCAACTATACTTCCATAAAAAGAAGCTCTATAGTTATACCATATAACTGTGCTATAACACACATACACACACATATACATAGGTATATGCATTCTCTTAGTATTCTTATTTTCACATATATGCTAGGAGAATACAGATTATCCTGTCACGTTTTTTTCATAGCTTTTCTTAAAATCAACAATGTGTGACTCATATACCAATAAAACAAGAACATTTCAAATGAGCATTTGTTATTACTTTGATATTTTACACAATGGGAAATACTAACTGAAAAAGACTTAACAATTCCAACTGAAAGCTCAAATTTATAATTATATAATAATAGTTACCAATGACACATTTTCCTCCAAATAGGTCCAGCATGAATATATTGGGAATGATATCATTTCACTACTCAGCACTGTTTTTGAAAGGAGCTATAGATTCCCAACAGTTGGGCCAAAAAGTTTTTATCTGACATACTAGATACTCCTTAACTTTGCTGTGGAATGGGATGCAAAGACCTTCTCCTGAAAAGCCACTAAGCATTCATTTACCCACAGCTCCGGGAGACAAAGGATGCTTTCAGTATATATCCCTTACACTTCAAAGGTTTCTTAATAAAATAAGCATTTTTATTTGGTTGGGCATTAATTCAATTCAGTAGATGGGATTGCCATTCTCCTGTACATAACTGGATGTTAAAATCACAACTGGGATGAATTTAAAAACTAGTAATAATTCTACAACATTAAGTTTATTTTCAAAAATTATTCTTAATTCTCAGAAACTAAGCCAAGCTAAAATATCCGGAATAGATGACAAATCCTGGATAATAATACATATCTTACCCTTCAAGCACAGCTCTCTGAAATTATAGATTGATGACCATGTTGTATCATTGACATATGATACATGTAAGTTAAAGATAATATTGGTAAAAAAAAAAAGATAATATTGGTAACTTGTTTGGGTTTAATTAATTATGCTTCCCCAAAACACTCTATATGTATTCTCTTATGAAGTATAGTTACAATATATGCTTTTGTTTCGTTGTTTCTTTCAGTAAACACATGCATGAGATGGTGTAGAAGCACATACAGGAACAAGCTGTTTTATGTGATGCCTTTATCTGAAGAATCTGAAATGTTTAGGATAATTCAATTCAATAAACATTTATTGAGCAATAGTAAATTGACCTAATTTACTATGAGGCAGTCACTGTAAGATACTGGGTAGACATGATACAATCTACAGTCTCTGTAAAGGAGTATAATATAGAAAGTCAGTTCTGTAATATAGTTTGTTAAGGGTTATATAGTATAAGGATACATAAAAAACTAAGGGAGTGGGGATGGAGAATATATGACATTCAAACTGATCTTGAAAAGAAGAGCTAGAGCTTGCTGGGTGGATAGTTTTGTGGATGCTTAAGATGGAACATATGTACAACTGTATTATTCCCTTAAAATCATTGAGATAATTGGTATTTACCATGCCAAAAATGGCAAAGAAGAGGAGAAAACAATGCCTGCATTAAGTTATAAGATTACCAGGATGCAATTGTATGTGTATAATGATATGGCCCAGGGTGCATCAAAGTAATTTCTGTGTCCTTATTCCAGCCACAATGGCCCTCTTTAAGTTTTTTCAAGTGGACCATTCACTCAGCGCCACAGACCATTTGCACATGCTGTCCTCACTGGTTAGAAATCTTCACTCTATTCCTATTTGATTTAATTCATCCTTCAAATTCAGCCCATGCAAAGGTCATTTCTTCAAGAAAGCTTTCCCTGACCTTCCCTAACTCATACATACACACACACACAAACTTATTCACATACAATCTGATTGTGTATGCCTGGTGATAAGCCAGCAGAGAACTGTGTTCTTCTCTTTTCCTGTTTTCTATAATGGACTCGGTTTGTGATCTTACGTTTGTTAGTATCTGCCCTTCTGACCTCCATGAGAACATGAACTTAATCTATTTGGATCTACATTACATCCTCAGCACTGGAATATGCTGGAATAGCATGTATGGGACGGATGGTAGCTATTCTTGTGGTGAGCACAGTGTAAGGTATACAGTTGTGGTGCCACACCAATGATGTACTGACTACATTTATGAATATAAGTAAGAACCTTTGGCCATTCAAGGTGGGACCATGGTTCCCAGTGCCGGGAACAAGATGAACTGAGGCAAGAGTATTGCTCGTTTGATACTGGTGGAAGTGTTCAAACATTTGTAATGCACCGTGGCTAAACCATTTAAGAGTATGTACACTTCCACAGAGAGTTATAAAAAGAATGATAAAGAGCCAGGAGAGGGAGGAAGTCAGTATTCTCCACGCCCAATCCTAGCTCTGTAGGCAAGTCAGATATCAGGATATCATTTTCACAGTTCGTCTATGTGCATGTCTACAACATGCATATTTATGATGCTTTAAAGGTTTGGGGTTCACTTGATTTGATTTAAAAGTGATCTCTATGTTGAAGGGTAAAAAAAGTTCACATGCCCTTTCAGTAATAATTCAAATATTTATTATTGTTATTTTTCTCAGCTGCCTTTCAGGAAAAAAAAAAAAAAACCACACTTTGAACTAAGTAGAGAATGATAAATGAAATCTATGAAAATCAGGGATGCCTGGGTGGCTCAATGGTTGAGCGTCTGCCTTTGGCTCAGGGCGTGATCCCAGAGCCCTGGGATCGAGTCCCACATTGGGCTCCCTGCAGGGGGCCTGCTTCTCCCTCTGCCTCTCTCTCTCTCTCTCTTTCTCTCATGAATAAATTAAAAAAAAAAGAAGAAATCTATGAAAATCATGAAACTTGGGCTGATGGAAGAAAATGTGTTCTTGTGGATTGTGTATGCATTAAAAATACATGCTTGAAAGAGGGTGCTATATAATATGTTCATTCTTAGTTTATGGTAGACGCAAAAGTAATTTAAAGGAAGAACGTTTGTTGTGAGCCTCTGCTCCAAATAAATGAGTTGGTATATAAAGCACTGGGAGTTGAAAAACCACAGGCACACAGGGCCTGTTTCATAGGAAGCGCTTCTCTGTTTCGTAAAGGGAGCCCAGAGGACCCCGGGGATCTGAGTGTTTCAGATAAGACCACCCCTCAACACACATGCTTTCTTCTCACCCTCAGGGGATTGAGGAGACCAGGCCCCTGCATGTTCCTAGCTAGCCTCACACTGTTCCTCCCTGACACTCATAGCTCACTACATCTCCAAGTTCTGACATAACTGGAACGAATACTGTGTGCTTATGGACATTAACTTAGACTAACTGTGGCAATCATTTCCTAACGCATACAAATAGTGAGTCATTATGTTGTACACCTGACACCAAAATAATGTCAATTATATCTCAAGAAAAAAATAGATTAAAATTAATCTTATTGTCCATTTTATCTCTTTTATTTTTAAAAAATATTTTATTTATTTGAGAGAGAGCATGAGCATGAGTGGGGGGGAACAGTAGAGGGAGAGGAAGAAGCAGACTCCCCACCTAGCAGGGAGCCCAATGCGGGGCTTGATCCCAGGACCCTGAAATCACCCGAGCTGAAGGCAGCTGCTCAAACAATGGAGCCATCCAGGTGCCCTTTATCTGTTTTAATCAGTTATTCTCAGAAGCCCCGGTCTCCTGTGACCCTCAACTTCATAATATGATCTCATACAACCTGACTGACATTTCTTCTCTCATCTTTTACCAATCCTCACACTTCTCCACTGATACTCAAGGGAAATTACCAGCAAAATCTTCCACAGCCGTAACCCCTTCTATGAACATTCACTTTGCCTCCTGGCTATTCCCCTCTTGAATAGTAGCTGATTTTCCTCCCACGAGAAAATCCCATGGCGTATCACTTCACCTGAAGGTGGAATAGTTGTCCTTGGCCCTCGCTGCAGATTATTCTCCTTCCCTTATTCTAAAAACATGTTTCGAGTATCATATGATCACAGGGTCACTACTTGCCATGGTCATTTAGAGATTTCCATGTCATTTGTCATCATTTCTTGAAAACTTAGCTCCTGGGACTTCTGGTGTGCTGCTCCTGTAATTACTTCTTAGTAATTACAAACTGCACAATATCCAGGTGGACAATCATATGGACTCTTCAGTTCCTTGACCTCTTCTCTCCCAGAGACCTTCCTCTCTACCCTATCTCCAACCATTCATTCTCTAGGCTTTTTAAAAATGGCCAAGGGATCCCTGGGTGGCTCAGTGGTTTAGCACCTGCCTTTGGCCCAGGGTGTGATCCTGGAGTCCTGGGATAGAGTCCCACATCAGACTCCTGCATGGAGCCTGCTTCTCCCTCTGCCTGTGTCTCCGCCTCTCTCTCTCTCTCTCTCTGTCTCTAATGAATAAATAAAAATCTTTAAAAAAATTAAAATGGCCAATAATTGTGACCCTCCCTTGTATGATTTCACATCTCAGCATCTCACACTCAAACCATAGCTCTTACCACTCTAATTTACTTTTTCTAGAACTTTTGTTTCAACACTAATGTCACCGGCACCTAAAATCCAGTTTCGCTTTTTTCCCCACTGTCCTATATCCCCTTCTGTCATTAATCATAAGCCTTTCCTTGCAAATATCCTCCATTCTCTCACTCTCTCTTACTGTACTGGAGTAGTCTGGGATTTACAACCAGCAGCAGACTAGCTGAAGAAAAACACACAGCAGTCCTGTCTCCATTGAAAATCATGATCAACACCATTGAGTGGGTTGGTAGTGTTTCCCAGCAATCACACTATATTTCCCTAGTCTATTTGCTCTTTTGCACCTATTCCCCAGCCATTCTTTCTCATTCCTGCTTCTGCTTCCCTAAGAAATCTGTAGTAACTAAAAGAAAACTTTGTTTCCACCTCCATATCAACTTTGTGCAGCAGTGTTCATCTACTGTGTTGCCCTGACTATAATTACAGACATGTTAACCATGCCCCTAGTTAAGGTCAAGCCCCCAACTTGGGTACTAGATGCTGCCCTCTTTCCTGCAAACATCACTTTTTCAGCCTCAATTGGATCATTCCCATCAGCATGAAAACATATTATAATTTCTGTATCATAAACAAGAAGAACAAGAAAATATGACCCCCCAGGTCTTATTTATCTATTCTCATTTATAGCAAAATTCCCTGAAATAGGCAACTCTGTTTGCTATTTCCCAATCAGGCTTTCCACTAGGTGCTCACTCCTACAACTATATGGAAACTGATCTTGTCAATATCCACAAGGACACTGCTAAATCCAAGAGTCATATCTAAGATTTTGTCTTACTTGAATATGAGAAAAATTGAACACAGTTTTTCCTTGAAGTACTTTCTTCCTCTGGCTTCTACTTAGCACACTCTTCTGGTATTCTGACCTCACTGGTTTCTCTTTCTCAGTTTCTTTTCTGGGTCCTCTGGCGTCATAGGCTACTCTCTCCTCCTCCTTGATTATGTCTAGCCACTCTGGGCTATCCTGCTGTTCTTGGAATGTGCCACAGCACTCCTGCCTCAACCTGCAATATTCCTGCCCAAGTCAGCTGAATGATTAGCTCCCTTAGGCCTTCTCAAATATCCTCTTCTCAGTGAGGTCTTCACTGATTACCCTATTTTAAATTTCAAACCTCCTCTGTGCTTTATTTTTCTCTCTGCCTTATTTTTCTCCATAACACTTTTTAGCATTTGACAAAGTCTATGTGTTATACATTTATTTACCTTCTTATTTACCTCTTATTTACCTTATATTCCCCTGATGGAATATAAGCTCCTAAGGGAAGAAGTTTACTATTCTATTTGATGCCTAGGACAGTAACCGGACAGTAACTATTTACTGAGTAAATCAACAAAACAGCCCAATATTTTAACTTTTTAATGTATTCCTTATGCTCTACATGAAAATTGTTTTCTTGTCTATTTTCCATGACTCTAAAATATTATATTTAAACATTAGTGTGCTAGACTTCTCTGGTATTTTAATAATATAGAATTGCACACCCATAATTAAAGCTAATTTTATTATTTTACAATGTTATTTGCCTTTAGTGCATATTTCTATGCTATGAAAATTATTTACCATTATCATTTTATTGCTTTATTCTCATATTACATTAGAATAAACACTATTATGTTGACATTAACCAGTATCTCTCATATTTATATTGACCAATTCTTTTTGTATTTCTCCTTGCCCTTCTTTTATGTTTTAACCTTTGTAGGAGACAGGGAAGAGGATGATAAAAATGTGTTTGTGAAATATTTTATTTCTAGTAGAACAGACCTATATGAGGCAAATGGATTTAAACACTTTGTAATAGCTGCCATTTCTGAACCCCGCTTTGGTTGTCTGTGAAGCATGTAATGAAATTAAGAAGAGCATAAATAAAGGATTTGGGTAGATTTCCTTGTCTTCAGGATCAATTATTTTGACCTAGGTCCATTAGCCAGACTGCCCCAGTATTAAGGAGCAATTTTTAGTAATTTTAAGCCAAATACAATAATTTCTGGGGTTAGGTAAGGATCTAGGGAAAAGAAAAGGAGGTTATAAGGAAGCAAACTTGCAGAGAGAAACATAAATTCAACTCTCCCCAAAATAGACCTGGAAGTATGACATCCATTATTTGTACTGGCAGTGATTTCCTTACAATTGTTGACTTTTTTTTTTTTTTTTTTTTTTGCATCAACCTCTACCCTACCATTTCTGAAACATTCCAAAGAAGACTTGAAAGAAGCTGTTAAAAGCATATCTGCCCAGAAGCCCTGGAAAAACTATAGCTGCAAAGTGCCTTTACTGTTTACACAAGAGCAATCAAAGGCACCAACAAGCAAGACAGCTGAAACTGTTCTCCCAGGAAAAGAAAGGAAAACTTATCCAAACTGAATATTTCTGTGAAACAGGTTATAGGGAATTCTGGTTCTGCAGCCAAGTACGCATCCCCCATATGCTTGTGTATTTCTCCTTATAAACATGAATATTCATTAATGCAATTCCAGGAGATGGGAAAAACCTAAGTACATTACAAAACATTAGGAACAGCAGAGGAAACTTCAATGCAATCCAGGTACCCACATAGACATATATGATTTGCATCAAAGAACTGGGCAAAAATGATGACAACTACATTTCATTTACCGGCCATAATCTGTGACTGAGTGGTTTGATCTGTATTAGTTACTACGTTAAAGGCAAAGTTGTTATTTGACAGTTCTTTACTGGAACTCTTGTTAAAATCTAAAGTATTTCCTTTTGTTTTGTTTCCCCCCTTAGGCCGAGGTCAGAGAACAGAGAATCATTTGAAGCATGCATTGTTTCACAGAAGTGTTCTCAAGGGTTATTGAGGTAGTTACTCTACTCCTTAAGGACTTGGCACTTTTATTTTTTATTTCCTTAGTGGGATTTTATTTTATATTTTTGGATGTTCACTTTCCAGTATTGCTAATGTTCCTACTGCCAACAGATACTTCGTTTTCTAAGCCGATGTGAGCTAGGAAACCAACTAACTAGTTTGTATAAATTGTGCTCAAATTAAGAGTTTGTCTATGAATTCTGGGTAAAGGTATGAGGAACTCTTCTATCTAAATGAGTGTTTAAATCAAAATCTATATTTGTATCTATTGAAATGTATACATATATTTAAATTTGGGTGCTTTTTGTCTGTTTTCTCATCCTTCTAGTTTCCTGTGTTCTGGAACATAGCAAAATTATATAGAAACTATATGTATACATGAAATATTAAAATCATATTTGCTTATAAGAGAGTATCTTCTACCACAAAACGCTCACATTTAAAAGTTCTATAAAGGGCTTTCTGATCAAAAGAAGACAAGGCATAAGTTTCTTCAATGGTCCTACATCTGGGTTTATCCCACACCAACTGCCTCTGCCACACCATCCAAGTTTGACTCCAACAAAAGCAAGTCCTATACTGAGGTGTGTGGTTGGGAAAGTTTGTGTCTAATATGCCCTGGCCCCCAAAGCTGGTCCTCTGGTTCTGTCCCCAGAAGAGGTTTGTGATGACATTGGCAACCAGTGACTAGAAGGGTCAAGATTACCGTAAACCTGACCATTCAGAACAGACAAGCCCAGATTGAGCTGGCACCTTCTGTCTTTGCCTTGATCATCAAAACCCTCTAGGAACTACTCAGAGATGGCAAGAAGGCAGGGAAGCATTAAGACAGTGGAAATAACACTTTTGATGAGATTGTCAATATTACCTGACAGATACAACACCAATCTTTGGCCAGAGAATTCTCTAGAACCGTTAGAGATCCTGGGGCCTGCCAAATTTAGGGCTGCAATGTTTATAGTTGCTACCGACATGTCATTATTGATGACATCACCAGGGGTATGGTAGATTGCCCAGCTATAAGAACTACAAAGGAAAATGTCTTGGTAAAGGATCATTTGACAACCCCCCAAAAGTCATATGTAGTTGACATTATCTCTTAGTGAAATATAAAGATAATCTGGTAGAGAATTTTCTCAGATTTACAGTCACGATGTGGTCATGCATACAAATCCCCTTGTCTGCCAAGTAAGAAGTCGTGAATCTAAGAAGACCATAGGTGAACTTCACTAGGTCCATGAGCACCCTAAGATTATATGCAAAATCATATGTGCATATGCACACATTTTAGCTGAATGATTTAAGAATTTTGTGGGAAGGAGGCACCTGGGTGGCTCAGTCCAATGTCTGACTCTTGATTTTTGGCTCAGGTGATGATATCAGGGTTGTGAGACTGAGTCTGAAGTAGGGTTCTGTGCTGGGTGTGGAGCCTGCTTAGGATTCTCTCTGTCCCCTGCCCCTCCCCATATTCTATCTCCCTTCCATTAAAAAAATTGTGTGAAGAAATTTTTAAGCACCTAATGACTATTTTTTGTATTTTTAAAATATTTTTGAAATACTTAATGTAGGCTATTAATAAATTGATGAAATAACAGTCATTACATCAATTTATATTTCAATGTGAAGAGTCACTGATATTTTATCTGGTGTTAATTAAAAATATTAGAGATGTCACTCATAGAACAAATGTCTGTAAGGACTTGCATTGTATTTGTAGAAGACACAGTCCTTGTGTACAGAAGCAGAATTCAAATGTTTAGGTAGTGAGGAAGTTGTCTAATAAATTACAATATTCTTGTGGAATATTCTTCCATGTGTAGCCAATCATTGGCAAACCCAATAAATAATGCAAGCATCAATAAATCCTTAAGTGTTTATTATTTCTTACTGTGCTTCTTGGGGGTCTGTGCAGTGGTGATAATATGACTCATGGGTTTGTCTGAACAATTATCAATATGCTTGGCATTTATTCCATAGTGGGAAAGAAATGAATGAGAATAAATGTCGGTTGCTTGCCCTATGTTCTAACTATTGAAAAATCTTTGTTTTTATCTGCTTATTTTTCAAAGGATGCCAAACTGGCTCCTTATGAATGTGGTATGCATTAGGGTTAGTGTTAATAGAGTAAATTAAACTATCTTGAAGTATACCAGAGATTCAAGGTCAAAGCCATTCATACTGAGATGAATAGTAACTTGGCAACACTTCTAAATGCCTAAACTTTAGAAGTATACTAGAAGTTTACAGAGGCTTTTATTCGGATTCATATTCTGTTGGCAGTTTCTACACTTAGGAGATCCCAGTTTAGTTCACAGATATATTGGCATCTGCAGTGTGACTTGATTTCTACTTCAGTTCTAAAATTTTGACCATCATGGCATATTAAAATTTTACTAAATTAGAGAAAAAATGTTAATGCTTTAAAATAGATGTTTAAACATTAATACTTAAAATATCTCTTAATAAATCAGTAAAAGTAACATCATCTTTAACAATTTACCAATAGCAACATTACTTTTGTGCACAAGTTGGAAAATTCCCATGGAACAATCATCTTTCTAGGTGTTTACAGAGATGTTAAGGTTTTGAAAAGGAGATAAGAAATGTATTAGCTTGTTTTCCTTGAAGGTCCTCATGAGAAGGCTTAACGCAGCTGGCTGCGTGTTGCTGGTCTACCTACTTACTGGAGAGACATATCCAAGGAGATACAATTTGGAGTCATGTAATGTATAGAACAGCAAAAATACTGGCTTTTCTCCTGCCAACAGAGCTTAAAATTTGTGTTTTCATGCATACCAAAGTTTAAATTACTTAAAAATTACATTATGTATTTATGATAAGGTAATCATGAACATTTTGGTGATGCCTCCTAACATTTTATGTAAAACTATTTTAACCCACTTTCTTTAGGTATGATTGATACACAAAAGTCTACACATTTAATGTATACAACTTGATGAATTTGGAGATACATATACATCTTACATATTATTCTGAAACCTTGACCATGTTTATTTTTAAGACTTCCTTTATAATACTGTCTATTAATTAAAACTCTTCTTAAAAATAACCAATATTTTACTTACACAGAGAGTCTCACTGTCCTAAATAGAGGCTTAAAAATTGTTTTATATGGGGAAGGAAGTGACTATTAAAATCATAAGAATGGAGTTGCTTTTGTAAATGGAGGAAATCAAGTTCAGAAACCTTTTTAAAAAGGAAAAAGAAAAAAAAGAACTTCAAGTTTAAAAAATCAATTGCAGGGACACCTGGGTGGCGCAGTGGTTGAGTGTCAGCCTTTGGCTCGGGGTGTGATCCCGTTGTCTTGGGATCGAGTCCCATATCGGGCTCTTTGCGTGGAGCCTGCTTCTCCCTCTGCCTTTCTCTCTCTCTGTCTGTCATGAATAAATAAAATCTTAAAAAAAAATCAATTGCAATATACAATGAATCTTAAATTTTTTTTTCATCTGTAGTGGTTTGGCTTTCTAAAAGCAATTGTATCACTTCTTTCTTAAAGGGTATATATTCATATTTTCATCATAAACCGCTAGCAAATCATAAATTCTCTACTCATATTTTTAATCAGCAATAAATTACAAATCCTTGAGGGCTATCTTTTTAAAGGTAAATTTATAAGCCTCATGCTAAAGGAAAATTCTAAGTCATATTTATTGAATAAGTAACTAAGTATTCACAGAGACCGTCAAGGAGAATCCTTGCAGTCCTCAACTCCAGAATGAGCAAAGCAGAGTGACTTCCAAAATAGAAATAGGAGGAGGGTCAACATGCACTGCCTTGCTAAGTAGAGACACTAAAAGAAATTCCTTAAGCAACAATTTCCTATAAGTTTAAAGTCTCTGGTGTATCAAATATTGGGAATAATAGGAGAGAAGCCAAATGTATACAGGAGCTATCCCCATATACATCTGTCTGTAAAGTCTGGATAAACCTACACGGTTTGTAAATTTGATGGAGTTAGAAGTCACAGCTTTAATGAAGGAGGAATTACCCATCTCGTGTGCACTTCATTATCATCTGAGCATTTCTCTGCAGATAGCCTTGCAACATATTTTTCCTACATCCCAACTGGCTTTATCTCTAAGAGAAATGTAACACACTTGGTGTTTCTTTGACTGTTTTGGAACTTCTGGGCAATGTAAACATTTTGAAAAATGTTCATATATAGTATTCTTTGCTTATAAACCGATATGTAAAACTACTTGTAAATACAACTTCATTTTCTGGTGAAATAAAATGGCTCAGATGCAAGGCTATGTCTGAGGAATGTGGGGATGTGTCATAGCTAATGGGGTTCTAGATCAAACACAACCTAACAGTTTTTCTTTGGTATTTACTCAGATGAAGTAATTTTAAATGGGCATTAAGCACAACCCTGTGGGAACAAAAATGTCCTATGACACGGAACTGGGTAGCCTGAAGCAGAAGTGTGAGAGATGGCAGTGTCATTGAACAGTGGGATGTTCCCCCTCATAGGTTCAAGGGGTAGAACTAAACCTTTGGTCCTTTTTCCTGGCTGGCGGCACCATCTTCTCTTGCTCCTCCAGGTGTCCTGTCACTGTTGCACATTTCCTCAGTGGCTGCAAAATGTCCCCAAATGTCCTTGCTAGCCTCTGAGGACACACAACTCATGTTATTTTCTTAACAATATAAGACAATAGACTAGAATTAAGAGGCTTTAAATCTTGACCAGCACAACTGGAGTGGTAGTCAGGAAGTGACAGCTCAGTGAGGTGGGGTTGCTTGCATAAAACAAGAGCACTGGGTATTATACTCTATGTTGGCAAACTGAATTTAAATAATAATAATAATAATAATAATAATAATAATAATTAAGTAGAATTTATTTATTTTTTTTTAATTTTTATTTATTTATGATAGTCACACAGAGAGAGAGAGAGAGAGAGACAGGCAGAGACACAGGCAGAGGGAGAAGCAGGCTCCATGCACCGGGAGCCCGATGTGGGATTCGATCCCGGGTCTCCAGGATCGTGCCCTGGGCCAAAGGCAGGCGCCAAACCGCTGCGCCACCCAGGGATCCCTCTAAGTAGAATTTAATCTATTGAAGCGACTGCTGCTCATTAGCACTTTAAAATTCAAAGTCTGTAGATTC